>NC_058380.1:53991250-55270625 GCF_018350175.1 Felis catus
TTATTTTTTTTTAATTTATTTTTCGAGAGAGAGAATGAGTGGGGCAAGGGCAAAGAGAGAGAGATGGAGTTGTATCAGTGTTGTGAACACTGAGCCCGATGTGGTCCTTCAATCTCACAAACCCTGAGATCATGACCTAAGACAAAATCAAGAGTCGGTCGCTCAACTGAGGCACCCAGAAGCCTGATTGTTTTACAGTAAATAATCATAATACTTTATGGATTAAATATGAATTTAGATTTACCCATTTATTTGCCTTTTTTTTGGTTGTTCCTAAATCTCTACATAACTTTTGAAAATTAGGTAGAATTTACGTTAGTATTAAGCTATTTTCAACAATCTCACAGGTTTCTTTTTTGTTATCTTGTTTGTTTGCTTTCTGATAATGTCCTTATTTCCTTTTAATCTTTAATGTTTTTTCTCATTTTCATTTTTTGTTTTTTCATTTTCATTTAACTTCACTTTTATTTGTATTTAAATTTCATTTTTATTTTTCATTTTTATTTATCTTTATTTTCATTTTTATTTTATTTGCTGGGTTTAGAATCATAGGTTGGCATCCTGATGATGTTATTCCAAGAAGGGATAATAAGATCTACTAGTTGGTAAATGCTGGTATTGTTACTAACAATAATCACTGAGGCTAAATTTTTGCCTGAATTTGCTTATTGGCAAATTTGGGATTCTGAGTTCTCTCACAATACTCTCCTTACTCTCTGATTTGTTCTTTAAATTTTTTCTCCCTTTTTAATCCTTATGTATTTGATTGTTTTATTTTATTTTTTTGTTGTGGTAAAAAAACACATAAAATTTACCCTCTGAACAATTTTAAGTGTAAAGCACAGTAGTATTAACCATATGTACCTTGTTGTATAACTGATATCTAGAGCTTTCTAACCTTGAAAAACTGAAACTGTCTTACCATGGAATACAGATTTCCTTTTCTTTCTTCCTCCTACCACTGTCAACTACCATTCTACTTTCTAAGAGTTTGACTACTTCAGACACAGCATGTAAATGCAATCATGAAGTATGAGTCTTTTCATGCCTAGCTTATTTCATTAAGCATAATCCTCCACAAGTTCATCTATGTTGCAGCATATAATAGGATTTTCTTTTTTCATAGCTGAATAATATTCCATTATACGCATTTACTACATTTTCTGTATGCATTCATCTGTTGATGAGCATGTAAGTTGTTTTCACCTCTTGCCTACTGTGAATAATGCTGCAATGAACATCTCTCTTTCAGATCCTGTTTTCAATTCTTTTGGATATATGCCCAGAATTGGAATTGCTGGATCATATGTTAATTCTATTTTTAATTTTCTGAGTAACTTCTATACTGTTTTCTATAGTTTCTGCTCTATTTTACATTCCCATCAACAGTGCATGAGGATCCTAATTTCTCCACATCCTTACCAACACTTGTTATTTTCTGTATTTTCCTGGTAATGGCCAATCTCACAAATTTAAAGTGATATCTCACTTTGGCTTTAATCAGAATTTCCCTGATGACTTTGATGTTAATGAACATTTTCATATGCCTTTTGGCCATTTGTATATCTTCTTTGAATATATGTCTAATCAAGTCCTTATCATATTTTTAAACTAGTTTGTTTTAAATTGGTTTGTCATTAAGTTTGAAGTTCTTTATATGTTATGGGTATTAATCTCTTATCAGATAATACGGCCACAAATATTTTCTACCTTTGCACAGGTTATTATTTCACTCTGTTATTTACTCTCTTATTTCCATTGCCACACAGGTTTCTTTGTTTTAGTTTGATGTAGTCCCATTTGTGTAATTACTTTGTTTTTATTATCAGTGCCATAGCCCAGAAATTATTGCCAATACCAATGTTATGAAGGTTTCTCTTCCATTTTCTTCTAGGGGTTTCAAAGTTTCAGGACTTATGTTTAAGTCTTTAATCCATTTTTAGTTTTTGTATATGGTATAAGGTAAGGATTCAACTTTATTTTATTTATTTATTTATTTATTTATTTATTTATTTATTTATTTATTTACATGTGGATAGTTTTCTAAGCACAGTATGTTGAAGAGACCATCCTTATCCTATTGAATGATCTTGGAGCTCTTGTCAAAGATTACTTGACCATATATATGAAAGTTTATTTCTAGGCTCTCTATTCTGTCCGACTCATCTGTATGTCTCTGCCTTTTTGCTAGTACCATACTGTTTTGATTACTGTTGCTTTGCAAGACTTTTGAAATTAGGAAATATGAGGATTGCAACTTTGTTTTTCCTTCTCAAGAATTTTGTGGCTATTTGTGAGTTGAGATTCCATATGGATTTTATGATTTTTTTTCTATTTCCACAAAAATTCCATTGGGATTTAGATAGGTATTGCATTAAATGTATAGAACACTTTGGGTAACATGGACATTTTTAAAATATTAAATCTTCCAACTTATGAACAGGATATCTTACCATTTCTCTAGGTCTTCTTTAATTTTTTTCAGCAATAGTTTTCGTTTCAGTGTACAAGTCTTTGCCTCTGGGTTAAGTACTTTATTATTTTTTTATACTATCGAAAATAGGATTTTTTTCTTAATTTCCTTTTCAGTTTGTTCATTGTTAATGTAGAAAAACACAACTGATTTTTATATGTTATTACCCTTTTGATTTATTGATCACTGTCTTAAATACTCTTGATTTCTTGACTTGACTAACTGCCCAACGACATTTTTATCTTTACAAACCCGGAAACCCACCTCAGGTTGTTGCCTAGATTATTAGCTGCCTCATCAAGAAGATCCTTTTTAGGATCTGAATCATCCTCTTTGATGTTCCCTGGTGAAAATTATTTTTTTAAGTTAACATGAAGTTGCCACTACCACTTCACCAGGAGGAACAAATTCAATAAACTATATTTTCTTAGGCATCACCAGGTAGATCCAAAATTTTTTAGCTGTCCCTGTGGATGACTCATCACCCAAGTCCTGGGCTGCCATGAAGTATGAGTGTATGTCTGTTTCCCTTTCTGTAAGGACATAGATTATGACGGTCCCTTGTTGATCAGCTTCCCTGTATTCCTGTGACAGAATATGACAGTGATAGTTTTCTTGTGTTCCACGTGAATCTACTTTTCCTATAAATAGCATTCTAAGGCAGTAAGTCTCCATTTCTTTCAAAACACATTGTTTGTTTTTTGAAGATAATTCCTCCAGAGCAGCCTATTCTAGTGGTAATGCAACCAGATAAAAGTAACCAGATGTGAATGCCGGGTGAGCACAGCATAGTATATACTACACGTCGCTTTTCATAGCCGAGAACTCTAATTCCTTTTCACTGCCTCCAGTTATTTTTTTCCCATTTTCACTATTCACAATGACTTTTTATGGGGCGCCTGGGTGGCTCAGTCGGTTGAGCGTCCGACTTTGGCTTGGGTCATGATCTCACGGTCTGTGAGTTCAAGCCCCGCGTCGGGCTCTGTGCTGACAGCTCAGAGCCGGGAGCCTGCTTTGGATTCTGTGTCTCCCTCTCTCTCTGACCCTCCCCCGTTCATTCTCTGTCTCTGTCTCAAAAATAAACATTAAAAAATTAAAAAAAAAAAAAAAAAAAAAACTTGTGAGTAAGGGTGATTAAACCAACCTCGACTAATTTTCAGGGATTCTATCCCTGTAACTGCAATTATTCCAAAGCATAATGATTTGGGAGTAGAGTGCACATTTTATTTACTTAGGAATATACATGCCTGAAAGTTATAGTCTACGTGACTTAATGGGAAGGGAATCTGCACAGCATTACACACCCCTGAACTTGCACCCTGGATCTGCCACATGCTAACTATGTAACATTGAGCAGACTAATTTCTTCACGTGGATATGCCTGTCTTAACAGGACATGTAAAACGCTCAATCGTGGCAATTACCATTAGACATGCTCAGGCTGTCTTTCTACCTCTTATTTCTGTATTCCCAGATCCAAACCACTCAACTGCTCTGAAGCCAGGTTCTCATCTGTAGAAAATAAGGAATGCCTGTCCATTCAATCCCACACAGTTGAGGTACAGGTCAAATGATACAATAATACATGAGATCTGTCTGTAAATTAAAAACCCACCCTAGGGGCGCCTGGGTGGCGCAGTCGGTTAAGCGTCCGACTTCAGCCAGGTTACGATCTCGCGGTCCGGGAGTTCGAGCCCCGCGTCAGGCTCTGGGCTGATGGCTCTGAGCCTGGAGCCTGTTTCCGATTCTGTGTCTCCCTCTCTCTCTGCCCCTCCCCCATTCATGCTCTGTCTCTCTCTGTCCCAAAAATAAATAAACGTTGAAAAAAAATTTAAAAAAAAAACCCACCCTATTAATTGACGAGCAACATAATGCATTGTGATGAGATGATGATCGTGATCAAGACAAAAGAATATTTTTAGGAAAATTGCTGGTCGTTGATTCTCTGCTGTGTTTATTTAAAAGAAATGTTGTTACAGACAAACTTCTCATAATTAGCATTAGAAGGATGATTTCTAGTAAAAATTACTGCAATTAGTATGCATTTTAATATTATTAAGGCCAAAATCATTGTAACTAAGAATTTATTTAATCAAAGGGAAAAATATTCTGAGGCCTCCATAATCAACTGGCAATTTTAAAATTAAAAAATAATCAAGTGGCTATATAACAAAAGTGATACGATTGTTAATAAAGCTAAGCACAAAGTAGATGGAATTTGAAAAAATCTCATGTTTTCCAGAACACTCTGGATGATACTATGTATTTAAATATCTCTTAGTTCAACCTGATAGACTAAAATGATTCATATAGTTTCTTCACATTCTTCAAGTTGAATGTTTATCACAAGTGTCCTAAAATATGTGGAAACAAAAATTATAAACCCCATGTTACTTATTTATTGCACATTAGAAACAAAAGAAACACACAAGTTTCTTTTAGCAATCGTCGTTGACAATATCTAAGAAGAATGAAGAGAGATGACCCAGGTTCTTGCAGAAGACATGCCTTGAACTATAATTTAAGTTCTGTGAGGCAGTGAAGAAAATGTTAGCTAAGATTTATATACTAATTCCTTATCCTGACAACATAAAGTTCAACTTCCATTTAAACTGCTTTGCTAACAAGGACTAAAAACTTTCTCATAATTACTGACATTTTTGTACTGAGAAAAAAAACTTGAGAATACAGCAAATTTGTTAGAAGAATGCACATTGCTAGGATGTTAGAACACTGTGTATAGCTGGGTTGTAAACTGTAATAATCATTAGGGAGTCATTTTACCAAACAACCTTAGTGATAATTAACTCATTAAATGATCACTGATTGGGTCTAAGCAACCAAGCTTTTGCAAAATGGCTATGCCGACGCCCTCAAAATTAAAAACAACTTGAAAATTGTCTCTTTCTTGTGAATGTGTTTTCAAACTAAAATTAAGTATCTTAAGAAATTAACTTTAATAGAGATGCAGAGCCACAATTGTTTCAGCAAAGATAGGTTACCTTTTTCCAGGAAAAAAAAAAAAAAAAAAAAAAAACTATCATTGGTTTAAAAACTTCAGCCTTCATGCTAAAGAGTTCTCTTCAGTCGACTTTAAGATTTTGTGGTAGCATTATACATCTTCATTGTTTTTTTTTTCCCACACAAACTACTACAAAGTTGGTTTAATTCTTCTATAAAGTTAAGGCTTATCTAAACCATTTTGTGGTAGAAATATTTAAAATCAGTACACAGATGGGGTGCCTCAGTGACTCAGTCTTTTGGGCATCCAACTCTTGATTTCAGCTCAGGTCATGATCCCCAGGGGCGTGAGATGGAGCCGCACATTGGGCTCCCTGCTGAGTGTGGAGCCTGCTTAAGATTCTCTCTCTTGCCCTCTATCCCTACCCTACCCATGCACATGCTCTCGCTCTCTAATAAAAAAAAAATAAAAATCAGCACAAATAAAATCAATAATAGAGTACCAAAACCTGATAGGAAGTACAGAATACCTAGAATATAGAGAAGTATATGAAACCTTATGTATATGCCACTCTAGTTTTTGGCAGACCTTAAATGTTAACATCCCTATTCCATGGAGGTCACAAAGATATGTGGTCTATAAAAGTGGTCCAGATTGATTGAAGCTCCTTCAGGTGTGAGTGACCAGATACATCCTTATAAATATTACATTAATATACATCTACACTTCAATTATTTTCATAATATTTCTTTTTATAAAGGCCATGTTTTATTATTTTTGAAATGGAAAAGAGATAATAAAACATCAACCCAATTATACTGTAAATATGATGCTATAAAATATATTAGAAGCTAATTTTAACCTAAGGCTTATAAAAATGATTAGGAATATATCCTTGGTAATGGTAAAAACCATCAAAGGAATTGAGTCATAGTTAATTTTGTTGTCTCGCAAAAAATAAAATGCCTTTAGGAGGCAGTATTCTATGCTCGCTGAGGGCATGAGCTGTGAAAACAGAAATATCCTGCTTCAGACTATAGCTTCACCATTTGTGGCATGACTTTGGGTGACTTGAAAATGTATTTTTCGTCTTCAAATTTCTTATCTAAAAGATGAGGATATGAATAATGTGCCTAGTAGGTACTACAAAATGAAGGTATAATAACACCTCATGGCCTTGGTATCAGAAATAAATGTCACAATGCACGTAAAACGCTTTGAAAATCACCTAGGATACAGTAAGTAATAATTATTTATTATTATCATCATTATTATCACAATTAGCAGCAGCATAATCATCGCCATTATAATTTTAACAGCGTGGCTGTGCCTATGCTTTTCTTTCAAAGCACCATGAGAAGTATAACGTAAATATAAATCAAATGCTCCTCTAGTGTCATCATCACGGTGAGTGCATGAACAGATTAATTTATACTGAAAAGAGCTGCAAATCAATATATCAAAAATGTCCTCACTCATTAGACAACTGATGCACTGAAATGAAGGTGCTTAGTTTTCCCCTAGATGTTAATGTTCCATGAGATGCCTGATGTGAATTAAAGAATTAAACATATTCTGTAACCTAAATGGAAATCGCTTCTCCAGTAATAATAAATAGGTTCTGTGTTACAAAGGAAAAAAAAACTGTAAAATTTAACTTGGTTTATCAAATACCCTAGTTCACATCAAAGAGGTTATAAGACTAAAAAATGTTGAGAATTATGGATATCATTGTAACTCGCCACTTTTAAGCCACTATCCAAGCTCTAGTGGGAATCAGAATATCATACAAGTATGCAATATAATATCAAGGGACACTATTTTCTGCCAGGCAAAGCAAGAAAGAATAATAAAGCAATACCTTCATTATTTGGAATGCATCCAGGAAACATTTAAAATGGACTCTTAACCGTGAAATTATAAATTACCAAGTATATACACTAAAACTTATGTAATTTCATTATATGAAGATCCATTGGCCTTCATTTAGAGACTACTTATTCTCATCACAAATAAAAGTACATACAGTTAAGGTATTTGGTTTTCAAGTTTATAAATATTGAATAAATTGTCACATTTACTCCAATATTATATACTTAATTACAAATGATTTCAAATGGCTAAAAATAGAAAAAAAATCTGCAAAAATAAGTCATAACTCAAAATGCACAGGCTTAGTTATGAGAAAGGTATTAGAGCACAGAACAGTAACTGATATTAATAATAATGACCTTCACTTATTTAAAAGGTCTTATTATATTTAGTATGCTATGTTGAAGAATGCCAGGAAATGTATAGCTCATTATCAAGGGACTTCCATCCAAAGTAGTCAAAACCCAGAAGATCGTTACTTAAAAGGCATTACACATTCCGTGATTTGGAAGTGCTATCAAGAATGATTTATTTTTGTATATGGTGTAAGGAAGTGGTCCAGTTCATTCTTTTGCGTGTAGCTATACAGTTTTCCTAAAATCACTTATTATTTAAAGACTGTCTTTTCCCCATTGTATATCCTGCCTCCTTTGTTGTAGATTAATTGACCATATAGGTGTGGGTTTATTTCTGTGCTGTTTATCCTGCTCCATTGATAATTTATGTGTTTATTTTTGTGCCAGTATTAACTAACAATAAATCATTTAGTTTTTTTGGAAGACTAAACTGTAACTCTAACTATATAAAGAATATTAAGTAACAATAAATAATCCAAAGACAAAATTAAAGAAAGGATAGATACGTGTGGTAGATGGAATTATTTATGCCGGTGTTCACTTCCTTTAGTTGTATAATAAATCCACACCCTGGCCATAGATTTATCATAGACAGGATGTTCTTCCCACCACTGGACTTGTTGCTGTCCATGCATCTTGCTTTGGTCAATGAGATATTCGCAATATGAAACAACAGAGACGTGAAGTATATTGGTGCAGCTGAACTTTCCCACTTGTACCTCTGTTGTTGGAATGAGAAGAACATGCTCTGTGAAGTGGCTGCCCCATCAGCCTGGGTCCCAGAATGGTGACGTAAGATGGAGTTGCTCCAGCCAACCCACAGCCCCAGAGTCTGAAGCAGAGCTGCTCCAGCTGATCCCAGACATGCAACACTCAGCATAGCCCTCTTAGCTGACTCACAGATCACTGAATATAAGAAAGAACCCTTACTTGGTACTAAATAGTGTGGTGTTACTGTGCAAAAACTAACTAGACAATGGCAAATGTCATTGATTCATTTTAAATGAGTCATTGTGCTTTCTCATGAGAGTTTTTCTGGCTCAGGAAATGGGGAAGGAGGTGGTATTTCCACAGTCTTTTCATCTCTTAGTTTCTGAGGTGACTACCACGGCTCTTTAAATTTCAACAAAACGTAGAAGGCATAGTGGCTGGAGCAAACTAGGCACACAAAACTACTCAACTATCAACTTATTTTCAAGGAGTCCAACAATCTCTTCTAAGTGAATTTATTCTTTTGATGGCCTCAGTGGAGACTGAAAAAGCCATGGTTAATATGAGTAAAACACATTTATATAATCTATTTGATTACCTCTAGCTGGAGAGGTACCAGCTAGAGGTGAAAAACACCTATTTAGTTTTTCAAACACCTTTTAAGTAAAATAACACTAGTTCTTACAATAGTAGGAACTCACTAGTTGTATAATTTTCAATAACTTTGCTTCAAAGGTCAACATGGTAAGAGTAGATTTAGTACCAAGAAGTTCAAAGACAGCAATGATGAGGCAACTTGTTTTAGGTCAGAAGAAGCTTAGAGTCCTACCAAGTTGCTAAGATGTGTTCAAACAAACCCATAAGTACTAATAACTAAGCACAGTTATTCCTTGACTGCAAAAACATCTTGTGAATGGAATCTACAAGCTTCAGATGGCAGAACCCAAAGACAAGTAATCAGGCACGATGGTGTTTGTATGGAACCCCATACTAACCAGCCTTGGGTTGGCCCGCTCTAGATTATATGCTATGTGTTAAGAAAAACAAACTTCCATTGTATTTAAGCTACTTTCATTTTGCGTCTCTGTTAATATTTGCAAATGCGGTTTTAACGGATATCTATGGTGCTTGTGCAAAATTGAATGACAATATATTTATAACAATAATTTGTAAGTTTTTAACAAACTTTTTGTGAGGTTTTTATGTCATATATTTCTTAGTATGCCAAAGGGATTTTAATTGTATGCTCTATAATTATTCCTATACAGTTTAATATTAATTTTCACTATCTCAACCAAATATTCACATTTTATTAAAAAAAACATATAGGCCAAGGTTTTTCTGCAGCAAACTTTTAGCAGCATACACATGGGCTCATTTCTGACATATAATATCTTCACATAATAATAATATTTGGTAAACCCATGGTCACTGATACAGTGATTTTTTCTGATTATACTTTCATTTACATTTTGACTAGGTGCTATATATTTTACTAATTTCTGTGAATAATCAAATGTCTTACTTATTCTTGTGATATAAGTAATAATTATCATGATCTTAATCATCACAATAAGCATATAAATAACCTGATTTTTAGCTATAAATTAACGATCACAAATCTTAGCTAAACCAATACATCACTTGAAATATTTCTCCTTCCTTTCTGCCTGCTTGCCTTCCTTCTCTTTTAAAGATATAAAACACAACCTTACTGATATGAATAAGGAACTCGTAACCACAATTTCTTATACTGAATGAATGAAACTACTCCTATAAATTATGCATTTTATACTTGCCTGTGTGTTACAAGCAACTGTTTTCTTAGTGATACGCCGAAGCTGTATTTTTTTTGGAAATTTTTTAAATGATACCTATTAAAGTCAGCACTACTGGCTTTAAAAAGGTCTACTCCTACTTTATACTGAGCCAGAGTATCATTCACTAATTAACATTCTGCCAGTGTATGACCACAAAAACCTAAAAAGACAGGTAAAAATAGTATCCTCTAATGGCCTTGTACACTAAAAATTATCCTGTGTACTAAGGTAATTTCCACTAACCTTACGTTTGATGAGAAAAATAATCATTGACCCATCTATGCAGACCCTCCTGGAACAGTTAAGCATTCTGAAAGTACATATCCCCCAGGACTGTACCTATCTCCTGGATAAGAACATGGAAATTGAGGAGCCATTATTTCATAATAGGGAGGCTGAGTATTTACAAGTGGCCATGTGCTATTTCCCTACTACTCTTTTTCTTATTTTTGATTATGGAATAGCATCTTCTAAAAAACAAAAAAGACATTAGTGAATCAATGTGATTTACTACCTCCTAGGCATCTCTAGAACTAATAGGTGTATTTGTAGGAAAAGCTTTTAATATTAAGTGAGAAAACTGAACACAAAATAGATTTGTCAGGTTCCATTTGTTGAAAGCGGTTTACATGAATTAAACCTGTATTGGAAAGATTTAGGTGAAAAATGAACCCACAAGGCAGTCTCTATTCATTTGAGTCTCAAAGACTCTTGAAAACAGAGACCACATAACCAGGAACCTTTTTCCTCAACTCTCAACATCATTTATCTTACCATTTGGATCCTTTTTTGCTTACTGGAAAACAGTATCTATTAAAAACCCAAAGCCAGTCCTATCTCAACACTCATCTGTTGTACTCTTACTTTGGGCAATGCCATGTTTCAGGCTTTGGGAACTCAACAATGAACAAAACAGAAAAAACTCTGCTGATATCTCACATTGTAGTAGAGGAAGATAGAAAATTAACTGATAATATGTTATTTATTAAGTCCGGTGGTTATAAATGTTTCTGGAAAAAAAATAAAGCAGGGACAGGGTGATAAAGAATTCCTCGAGTGGAGCTGGAGGCCGTATTTGGGAAATGTTGTCAGAAAAGACTTCTTCGATAAAGTAACACTTGAGTGGGGATGTGCAGGAAATGAGAAAGCAACCCGTGTGAGTTTGCGGGGAGGAGATTTTCAGCCAGAGAGAATGACTCATGCAAGGGCTGTCATGCTGAAAACGAGTTGAGGAGTTGAGTAAGAGCAAGAAGCCAGTGTGGAGAGACCACAGGAGTGGTGGAGTGGAATGAAACGAGGAAAGAGAACTAGCATTAATGAAGAACCTGTAGGCTATTTAAGAACTTCTATATCACAAGAGATGGATGTTATGGAAATGGAAAGCCATTGGAGAATGTTGTAAATGATCAGGCTTAACTTTAATAGGTTCACTGTGGATTCCCCAGTGAGGATACCCTAGCAGGCAAAGGAGACCACTTTAGAAATAGTACAGAAAAATGGTCCAAATGGTGACTTGGACCATAGGAATAGTAGTAGACATGGAAAAAAGAGGCCACATTCTAGATGCACATGTTTTTCTCTCATAACAACTATTTAGCTAAAGAGTTTTGCCATAAGGACTTTCAAATTATGCCACTTTTCAGACAACTTCTCTGTTTTTTTATGGTACAAGGTCTTTTTGATACAGTAATACACACTACATAAATATGCTATAACACATAATATTTCAACATCATGGTACCAGGCTAAGATACTCACTAATCTACTTGACATGACAGTTTCTAGTCAGAGAATATTGTGTGGAACAAAGTAGAATTGTTTCATGTTTGGGTGAACCTGAAATGTTTTGCTTTATAGTCATATTCCAAGAAGACTGTATGAGTAGAATCTTCTCCAAGGCTTTAGTTTAACTTTCCTCAGGTATTTTTTAGTGCACTCATGTTTGGCTCTAAAGATCTGTTTGTTTTTCTGTCATGGTTATATATTTAGTTTACCTTTATATTTAGGGACAGTCTGAGGAAAAGAGCACCATGACCCCTAAAAGATTCCCTCTACTTCTCTTTGAAGGGACTCCTTTGCATCCCTCCTACATCATCCATCACCCACTAACAACTAGTCACTTCTTCCTTTAGAAAATACAGTCAACTCTACATAATGCACTTGAGTGGATAAAAACATATCAGCATATTTAATTACCAGGATCCTATCCATAGTTTTGGCTGCACTTTGTGCTTGCTTTTACTTTCCCTAACTTTTATTTATTTTTTTTTTTCATTATTGCTGGGAGGGGAAAAAAAGGTGTCTTCCTAGGGCTTTTCTTAGCATATAGCTCATCATGTGGTCATTCTCAGGTCATGGAATGCACTCTAAATCCATAGGGTTTATTTGGAGATTTTACAAATGTGCACATACAAAAAAGCATATAACAGGTGCTTACTAGGTATTCAGTTTTCTTGGTGGCTGTCACCAAAACTGAACAACAGTGTCTTTCTCATTTTAAAAATGAAAATACAGTCATTTAAAAGTTACAGAGGCATTCTCTCTCAGGGGTGTCTGAGTGCAGCATCGGCATCAACCCAAAAGTAAGTGCTTCCTTAAATGTGGCATCCTCGGTGCCCAGCAGGCCTCGCCCTCGTCCTCGTCCTGTCTTTTCCATGAATTCTTAACGATTATTATTATTAATTACTTTTTTCATTATTATTAATTTTTTTAATGTTTATTTTTGACAGAGAGAGAGAGAGAGAGAGACAGAGCATGAGCGGGGGAGGGGCATATAGAGAGGGAGACACAGAATCCGAAGCAGGCTCCAGGCTCTGAGCTGTCAGCACAGAGCCCAACGCGGGGCTCGAACTCACGGACTGCGAGATCATGACCTGAGCCGAAGTCGGACGCTCAACTAACTGAGCCACCCAGGTGCCCCGCCTTTTTCATTATTTTTATGTGGACTAATAAGACACATCCCCTTAACTTATTTTCCTCATCTACTTAATGTAGGAGCATACATCAGGATTATCATTGGATTTTAGAGCACTGTTATTTGGTTTCAAAACTTCACTCAACTACCTACTTTCAGTATCGATATAGGCCAATTACTTACATACAATTATGCCTTGGTTTTCTCATCTGTATAAGAAGGATGACATATTTAGCACAGAGCTAGTTTTTCCCATATCTCAGCCCTTCAGTTTCACTTACCATCAAATCCCCACTTGATGACTATGTTTCATCAAGGGTGTGTGAATAATATATCTCTCTCAATCCCATTTTTAGTTCAAATGATTCAATTCAAACAAATTAATATGGAAAAAAATGAAATCCCCCTTTTGGACACATGCAAAAGGACTGTAAACACAAACAAAAGAAAGGGAGGGAAATGTCCATGTACATAGGTAGACCTCTAGGTCTATGATTGATGACAGTATTTTTCCAATCAGTCTGAAGTCCTCCTACACAACAAAATTATTCCCTCAATCTCACACAGTAGTTGAATTATATTTTCTTTGAAGTTTTTATCTTGTTGTATTTTAATCGCAGTATAGTTAACGTACAGTATTATATTACTTTCAGGTGTTGTTTTCTTTGAAGTTTAAGTGTATTTTGGTTTTTTATTTGTTTCATTTTTAATTTTTTTTAACATTTATTTTTGAGACACAGAGAGAGACAAGAGCCTCAGTGGGGGAGGAGCAGAGAGTTGGGGGCGGCGGGGGGGACACAGAATCCAAAGCAGGCTCCAGGCTCTGAGCTCTCAGCACAGAGCCCAACACAGAACTCGAACTTACGGACTGCAAGATCATGATCCAAGCGAAAGCTGGCCACCCAACCGACTGAGCCACCCAGGTGCCCAAGTATATTTTGAACAATAGAAACTGTGGGGCTGGTTTCCTTAATGATTCAAAGTAGACTGTGATAGATGCTTTTATCTACTACAACTGTTTTATGGGGAAAAAAATAGTTTGTGCACTATATTTCTTCATATAACATAACATTTATGAAAAAATCAAAGCACATAACTAAATATTTAAGGTTCTTCTATAATATTCTCAATCAGTCTTGTACAAACTAATGAAAACAAAATAAAATGTCTAGGAAAATTTAGCCACAGTTAGTCATATTTCTGGTATTAAAAATAAATGTCTTAAGGGGCGCCTGGGTGGCTCAGTTGGTTAAGTGTCCGACTTCAGCTCAGGTCATGATCTCATGGTTCGAGTCAGGCTCTGTACTGACAGCTCAGAGCCTGGAGCCTGCCTCAGATTCTATGTCTCCCTCTTTCTCTGACCCTCCCCTGCTCGCACTCTGTCTCTCTCAAAAATAAACAAACATTAAATTATATAAAACAAGTAAATAAATCTCTTTTGACTCAGTAAAGACAATTGGGATTTCTACATGAATCTCTTCAGGATTTGTTTGTCATGACCAGTCTCCAAGAACAAAATCTACTTTGGTGCAGATGATAATTCATGTCTATAGTCCTACCAAGTGAAGAATTAATGTAGAAATGTGGAGTGTATATGAGAGTGCAGGAAGCCTATTAGACTTTAGTCTATGCAGCTGGAAATCCATTCTATATATCTGTACATATTGTCTCCCTATAATTCCAGGTATGCAGTTTTTAAGTTTCTTCATTATTTTTACAAAGAAAACCTGTATGTATAATAAAATCAGGCTTTAATTAAAATTTATATAATCTGTTACAGAGGCTTGTGCACAGCAGATGTTAAAGAAATATTTATTAAATGGAATAAATGAATAAATGGGTAAAAAGCCAGTCTGAACTAATAAAGATTCAAAATCATGAAATCTTTACAAATTCAGGGTTTGGGGACTTTTTTTAAGATTTAATGTTTATCAATTAAACACAAAATAAATAAAGTTGTGCATAGTAGCTGTCCATAGGGTGATTGTATAATCACCAGATGAGAAAAAGTTCAATTTAACACATCAATTATTTTTAAATAAATTATTTTATCATATTTAGTTGTTTGAAAACAGTGTATTCTCTGAAGAAGTTTTAAATACTTTCTTTGTAATCTTGTTTGCATTATTAATTTCTGGAACTAAATCTAAATAAACATTAGTTTGCCCACATTCCAATTAAGGGAAGTTTAATTAGCTTTTACTGCATTTCACTGTTTTCCTTGTGTCGAATGAGGGACCTGGGAATATGGCTTTGTTGCTGGTGTAACAAACAGCCAATAATACCACAGGGCCTTGTCACTGCTAAGTGCAGCAAGCATGTGCGGTCTGTGGACGCGGTCGGTGCTGCTGTGCGTTGTCTGTGGAGAACACACCCATTGCTTGAGAAACCACTTATCTGTGTTCTCTCTTTTCCAGTCTTTCTTTCTTCCCCCCCCCCCAATTTCTCTTTTCCTTTTTTCTGTGTCTCTAATGACACAGAAAAAATGTTTCCTTTTTTCCTTGTCTCTAATGTTTTAGTAGCATACGTTCCAAGTCATGAGATAGGAAAATAGATGAAAGGATTCTTCTTGCCTTGCCAGGAAGTATACAAAGTTGCTCTATGAAGATAAACCAGTTTTTAAGAGTTTAAAGACTTCACTGAAGGGGGTGCAGTGTGGGGAGTGTTAGCCAGTCTAAGGAACGTGGGGAGCTAAGTGCAACAAAACATACTCTAGCAGCACCTAAAATGCTAAAAGTTCAAGACTGAATCATTAAGTTCCCAAAGCCAGAAGGATTTTAACAGTGGAGTAGTAGTAACTTATCAATTTCAAGGTCTTGGAATCATTTCCCCCATTGATATAGAGGGAAGCCAAGTGATTCACTTAAAAAGCCAAATAAAGGAACATTTATTTATTGGCTGATCCCAGACTCCTAAACAGAAGTAAAAAGAGGCCACAAGTGAATGGTTAAAACATCATTCCTCTCATTTTTTTCAATGCACAGAAATAAAGAAATAACAAACCCTCAAATCTGCATTTAAGATTTACATGGAATCAACTATGCCCCCTGCTTTCTAACTTCCTGAATGTGCTTTCCTTCATTTTTCCACATTCAATATATTAAAAAAACAAACAAAAAACAGAGCCATCTGCAAAGTTCAGAGTAAAAATAAAGTGTGACTTAAGAAAACACTCACTTAAGGAATGGTTCAACTCTGAAGGCAAGAAACAGACATTCCTAAACAAGACACAACATTCCTGAGTTCTTCTTCAAAAAATAAATAAGAGAAGAAGAGAGAAATCTTTTTCTCAAAATCCAGACAATCTAGTGATAAATAAAATAAATAAATCAGGAAGAGAAAAAGTATGACAATAAGATACAGTGAGTCTACATCTAGAATTAATATTCACAACTCAGAGGAAAACTGTTAACATTCTATATAATAGAAATACATAAACCTTATTAAAATGAAAATGTTATCAACATTCAAACATGAGGAGAGAGTAGGTGGGAATCAACCATAGAGGAATAATTTGTTTACTGTTCACAGAAGGGGGAAAATAGTACTTTGCAAATTTGAAACATGGTGTGTAAAAAATGACTACAATGTATAAATGTGTTCTGTAATCTTTTCAATTTGCCTTAGAGGAATAGTCAAGGAAATATAATCCATTAAAATGAAGAAAGTTTTATTTGAAATTCAACAGTTAGTTTGGTTTCACTTGTGCTGTTTCTCTCTTACAAATTAAAGCAAAACTAAATTTGGTGGCTTTGTATTAAACATTTTGTATAGTACATAATTTTCATTTGAATATCTTTCCTGCCTAGTTCTCAGTGTTTCCATCTGCATAGATGCAGAGAAGTGTCTGAAAATATATTCAGCTGAGTCCAGGGTAAGTATTTCTCAATGGAGGATTTTCAAGTAATTATTTACCATTTGCATTTTCTGCATTGTTTTCATTCCTAAAATTGAACATAAATAATGTTTATAGAATTGTGGAATCCCTATTCTTAAAACAAAATGTACACTCTCACAGGAGGTCTATTTAGGATATAAGAAAAGACTGAGAATTGTTTTTTCTACATCTTTGAAATACACCTTAGTTTGAAATAGTCCACAGTTCTCATCTTTTTTAATGTGCTTTTGCAAGTTTTTCACACCTTCACAAACATGAGCTCTTTCTGTCAGTGTGAAAGACATAGCTTATACACACACACACACACACACACACACACTGAATGCAGTAAGGTAAATTAACTCATTATAATTTGATGCAAATAGTTTATGTAATTTATTTAACTCAAGCAGAATAATACGTAATAAATTAAAAATAATGTCATACTATGATAAAAATTTCCAACACTCCTAAGAACTTAGTGAACACATTTCATCAGGTATGACATAAACCCATGCTGCAATTTTATTTGGTTTTGTAAAATTTATTTTATTTTTTTATGTTTCAAGTTTTTATTTAAATTCTAATTGGTTAATGTATAGTGCAATGTTGGTTTCAGCATAGAATTTAGTGATTCATCACTTACAGATAACACCCACTGCTCATAACAAGTGCCCTCCTCAATATCTATCACCCATCCAGCCCATCCCCTACCTACCTCCCCTCCAGCAACCCTCAGTTTGTTTGCTAGAGTTACTAGTCTCTTATGGTTTGCCTCCGTTTCTTTCTTCTTTCCTTCCCCTATGTTCATCTAATTTGTTTCTTAAGTTGCACATGAGTGAAATTATAAAGTATTTGTTTCTCTGACTGACTTAATCTCGCTTAGCATTCTGCAATTTTATATCCCAAGTCACTGAATTTTTTGCCAAGTTCATTTTTAAAGTAACATTTTTTTCTAATTATCTGTTGAGATAAATTTGAATTTTACAAAATCCACATGCTGCACATTTTCTCAGTTCATTTTTTCCACACGCCATTTGGATGGTTGTCATGTTTGACCTAAACGCGTCATTCAGTTGCTCTGCATCCTGCTCTAACTCTATAGGACTGAATGTATGTTCTGTTTGGTGTCTTTTCTCATATTTCTAGTCTGTTTTCAGTGTGTTTTTATTTATCTTGGTCTGTTTCTTAGGGTGCTCAGATCTAGAAGATAAGTCAAAGCCTTTCTCATTTGATCTGCTGAGGCAGCCGGCAGGGGCAGCTTCTAAAGTGAGGAGCTCGGGGCGCCTGGGTGGCTCAGTCAGTAAAGCACCTGACTTTGGCTCAGGCAGTGATCTCAGGGTTCCTGAGTCTGAGCTCCGCACTGGACTCCACACTGACAGTGCAGAGCCTGCCTTGGATTCGCTCTCTCTCCTTCTGAGTCGATATCTGCCCCTCCCCGACCTGTGTGTACACTCTCAAAATCAGTAAATAAACTTTTTTTTTTTTTAAAGGTGAGGAGCTGGAAGATGGTCTTCCTGCAATCTCCTCAGGAGCTTGGAGCTACAGGGGTCAGCGGTAAAAAACTAAGTAGAATGGAGACGAGTCTGAAGAGCTATTGTTTTAGAATTCTTCACTGAGGTCACAGGGATCTGGGATCAAGCACTTCCCCTAAACCAACACTTTGAAGTTCAGAACGGACTGATTTCTGGATGGTAGCCCAGCCCACAGGGGAAGAGTACTGCTCCTTGCTACACTTCAGTAGCACCTGACACTTCATAGTAATTAATCATAAATCAGGACAGGGTCGTAGTATCATGGGCATCCCACAAGAAAATAAATACAGATCCTCAATGGCATTTTAATGGTGTTTATAAACAAAATTTATATTAAATATAAAATTTGCAAAGTTTAATAGCATTATAATGTATTATATAAATGCCCCATAATTTCTTTAACCATATCCAAATGATTTTTAGCCTTCTGCAAGAAAAAAACTGTTTATTTTAATAAAACAGAAGTTTCTGTTATGGCAATAATTAAACAAACATTTACACAGTGCCTGTAGTAAAAACTATACCAATCTAAATTATATGTGGATAATTCCTCCTACTGTATGCAGAAAATTGCTTACAGACCAGGCTGTACAGAGACCATACTGGGTCCTCTTCTCATGCCATCATCTATCTCCCCTCCTGCTGATTCTCAGAAGCTTTTGTCTACCTTGTACTGCTCTTGACGTACCTTGCTGTGCAGACTGGTTTCCCCATTTGTCTATTTGTTTCTATGATTCATTGACCTCTTTCTCATTTCCTTTTTTTTTTTTTTTTAATTTTTTTCTTTTTTTAGCTTTGGATTGAAGTACATCTCTGAGTTTACAGGAAAGTTTACTTTTTATCCTGAAAGGGCAGGGCTAGGGGTTGTGCCTGGTGTCCATTTACATAACTGAGATATTTATAGAAGTAATGGAAAGTATGCACAACAAAAATGATAGAAATATTGAAGCTTGAAATGTTTACCTAAAGAGGAGCAGCACCCTTTCGTCCCACAGTTGCTCTCCTTGCCTATCTTGCGTACATCTTTTTATTTTTTTTTTAATTTTTTTAGTGTTTATTTATTTTTGAGAGAGAGACACAGCACGAACAGGGGAGGGGCAGAGAGAGAAGGAGACACAGAATCCGAAGCAGGCTCCAGCCTCTGAGCTGTCAGCACAGAGCCTGACGCAGGGCTGGAACCTACGAACTGTGAACCATGAGGTCATGACCTAAACCGAAATTGGAGGCTCAACCGACTGAGCCGCCCAGGTGCCCCTCCAGCACATCTTTTATTTGCAGAATATCACACCTCTCCTCATTCTGTTGACTTTCCTTACTATCTGTAAATCCTTCAAATACACATGTCAAACCAGTCTACATCACAGCAGATTCTCCGTCACCACCCCTCTGTCCATCTAGCCTCTAAAGAGGACTGTTCAACTGCTCATTCTATGGGGAAGGCAATCAGACACATTGTATCCTAATCCCAAAGGTATGAAGCCCTCAGGAAACCAAAAGCCAATGAAGACAACAGTACAGGAAGGGCTGGAAACCCCACAGGACATTTCAGATTCAAGACTTCCTCCACATTCCCTAAGCCTTGCTCCTGGACTTGTCCACACTACCCTTCAAAACAAATCACTGGGCTCTTATGTCGTCTGGATTGTCGGTGTGTTTCTTCTTCCCATTTGTCTTTCCCTTCTCCATTGCACTGATCTCTTTCCTCTCTCACACACACACACCTATTTTGCATAAACTCACATTCATTTTGTGGCAGACAATATATGTATGTGTGTGTATACACACACACACACACATTTATTTATTTATTTATTTATTTATTTATTTATTTATTTATTTATTTAATCTAATAGTTACCTTTACACAGTATAGAATCCCCCCTCCCCAGCACTGCTTACATCCCTTGGTACAGCAGAGTGGTTAAGAGCATACAGAGGGGAGCTAGATATTCTGGGCTTAACTCCCCAACCTGCCATTACATTCTGGTATTTGGCAAGTTACTTAAGCACTCTGTTTCTCAGCTTCCTCATATTTAAAGGGGAGGTGATAATAGTAGCTACTTCATAGCATATTTCTGAGCATTAAATAAACAATATATGTTCACACTTGGAAGCGTCCCCGGCATATGACAATGTCATTGTTATCATGATTACCACTGAGAAGGAATATATACTTGGAAACAAACCATCTCTTTTTAGGATCTCCTATGTCTTTGAAACAAAACAAAACAAAACAAACGATAGGGAAATTCTCAATTTTACAACACCTCTGAACATAGCCCGACCAGGAGCCAAATAGGAAAAAGCAACATAGTCATAATTTGAAAGCACCTGTTAAAGGTTGCCACAGGGGCCAAGTGAAAACTAAAAATTCCAGGGCAGCCAATCCATTACATATGGGTAACTGTCTACAAACATCAGTTTTGTTGTTCAATGACTATTATTCCTAACTGTTCAGGTTCTTGATACATAGTTTGTGGATTGCAATGTAATTTGTACTGTTTCCAAATCATCTCTGCAAATATTATTATTTTTCTATTTCCTCAGTTGAAAGAAAAGCTTTGAAAACGATTTGCTTCACATGTGGTGTAATAATAGCTTTCACATAAATAAACAAGTTACTTTTATTTCATTTTGTGAGTAGTTATTTTTATTCTCATCAGTTTAGACTCTATCCTGGTAATGTGTCACGGGCAAATAAAAAAATGTTTCCTGCAATCTAAAACTGAAAAATAGCAACATTTTTCTGAGTCTGGCTGTGTTTATTGGCAAAGTAGAGTTACAACAAAATGCTCTGGCAAGATTTTATCAATCCATGCTGCTAGAATATGTCACACTGGAGAACAATAGCACCACGCAGGGAAAAACAAAACAAAACAAAACAAAACATGAATTAAATACTTTTTCTTCTAAATAGGCTTGAGTCTAAGACACTTTGCCAAGTATTTTAATTGTGCCCTGAAATTAAAACACAAATCCAAATTCTAATCCCCATAAGCACTTCTCCATATTTGTGTAAACTGTGTTGCATTGCTATGAAGTTTCTTATTATTGGGGATATTTAACCTCATACCGTTTGCCGCAACTGGACAGCTGGGTCTGAAACAGAGCACGGTCAAATTGGTAACATTTTGCAACACAGTAAATGTTTTTTTAATTCATGAGAACGACAGCGGATGGGGCAGATGCTGAGACCCTTTTGCTCTACAGACTTGAGCTATGCATCATTAGCCAACCCGACATGTTTGGATACTCATCTACAATACAGGAGCGTGATTTGTACACCCGCATCCTCCAAACCATCCAGCATATGCTAATCAACTGGTTCAAGGAAAACATTATTCCCAACCTCAAGGTTAATAAAGAGTGGGCATTGACATTAAACTGATTAAAGCAAAATTCCAATGATACAGACACACTTTGTAGTGTATGTGTATATATAGTTATCGATTTCATATGAGGAAATATTATGTAGGAATAGTTTTCACGGACCTTCTAATGCAAGTATAGAACTATACAGGAATATGTATATATACTGTATATGTATATAGATCTGACATATACTAGTTTTGGTGACATATTGGATAAAAATCACAGCATTGTGTGATATACTCATTAGTGCATATTTTCAACAGTGGTAATACACTTATCTAGTTGATGGTAGATAAATGTACATTAACTTTAGAAAACTGAGGTGAGTTAAGAACTAGCTAGGCCCCTGTAACTGTCTTTGTCAAACTATGCAATGCACTCTATCTAGAGACATTTTTGTCCAAAAAATTTTTTCTATATATTTCCTAGGTCAGTGGGAAATTGAGACTGATTGGAAATCACTTCAATAAACTGTCTTTTAAACAGAATTCATAAGTTACATTAGTCCAAGGCTCCTAGGCAAATGTGAACATTAGAAAAACCTATGTATTTTTTATTGTGAATACTGATCCAGTTTTAACTAGAACAGATATTTAGGAAACAATCATATTTAATAATGATGAGAAAATGATAAACATTTATTTAGCGCTTGTTGGTCACTACTCCTTTTTTTTTTTTTTTTTTTTTTTAAACTTTTCTTTTTTCAACGTTTATTTATTTTTTGGGGGACAGAGAGAGACAGAGCATGAACGGAGGCGGGGCAGAGAGAGAGGGAGACACAGAATCGGAAACAGCCTCCAGGCTCCGAGCCATCAGCCCAGAGCCTGACGCGGGGCTCGAACTCACGGACCGGACCGGGAGATAGTGACCTGGCTGAAGTCGGACGCTTAACCGACTGCGCCACCCAGGCGCCCCACTACTCCTTTTTTAAATGTATCAACACATGATTCTCAGAACAATTCTGTAAAATAGGTATCATCATATTTCCTACTTTACAGTTGAAAAAACTAAAGAACAGAAAGGGTAAGTAATGTGACCAAGACTCACCAGTTACTCATTAAAGCAATGGGGGTTGGACACTACCAGCCAGCTCAATCAGTTCGCCTTACTGCCTCTTGTGTTGTAGAAAAGCAATCAAGGGTTTTAATCTAATGACTATGTTAGTTATCGCCAGAGCAGTGAAGGTCAGAAATACTTATTTAGTAAAACTAAATTTTACTTTGCATAATATATAAATGGATATATTATCATTAGTACCAGAAAAGATAAGATAGCTTGAATGTGATGATCTATATAAAGAACTACTTGTAAAACGTTTATTTTAATTATTTTTAATAACAAAAACAAAGGAAATGACATCTCAAAGTCCCCTTAAGATAGAACATCTGTTTGCGCACACACACACACACACACACACACACACACACACACACACTCCTCTCTACGGGAAACTTGCTATTTAAACAATTTATTCAATTTTCTTTCCCTTTTTTTCTTTTTACTTTTGAAAAATGTTTTTAATGTTTATTTATTCTTGAGAGAGAGAGAGAGAGACAGAGACAGAGAGAGAGAGAGAGAGAGCACGCGCGCACAAGCCAGGGAGAGCAGAGAGAGAGGGAGACACAGAATCTGAAGTAGGCTCCAGGCTCTGAGCTGTCAGCACAGAGCCCGATGTGGGGCTTGAATTCACGAACTGTGAGGTCATGACCTGAGACAAAGTAGGACGCTTAACCAACTGAGCCAACCAGGCACCCCTATCCTATTTTCTTATTTCAATTTTCTTTTAGCCTTCCACCATGGCATTCAATATTATTTTTCAAAAAAATCACTATGAAATCTCTCTGCAACTACCATTTGTTTAACCATTGTCGTCTTGTAGAAAATGTAAGCCTTTTTAAAATATGTGATTAAGGGGAGGTGCCTAGGTAGCCCAGTCAGGCAAGCATCCGACTTTGGCACAGGTCATGATATCACGGTTTGTGGTTCAAGCCCCATGTCGGACTCTGTCCTGACAGCTTGGAGCGTGGAGCCTGCTTCAGATTCTGTGTCTCTCTCTTTCTGCCCTTCTCCTGCTCATGCTCTGTCTGTCTCTCACTTTCTCTCTCTCTCTCTCTCTCTCTCTCTCTCAAAAATAAATAAACATTAAAAAAATATGTGATTAAGAACATTGTAAATAAATCTTAGTCCACAATTCTTATAGGGTTCTTAAAAAAATAATTTCTAGATGAGAAATTACTGCAGAAAATAATATAAAATTGTGTATGACCCTTGATATGTACCATAAAATTGCCTCCAAAAAAGAACGCTTTAATTTATACCAGTGTATAAAAGCTCCTGTCACAACTAATAATATGTTTTGAAAATGTTCTGCTAATTTAGAAGGCAAAAAATCCAATCAATGCTTTAATTCGCTTTTCTTTCATTACTTACTGAGGTTGTACATATTTTCCAATGTCCTTAGCTACTTTTTATTTTCTGTGAGAATGAACTTGCATGCTTTTATTTGTAATACCAAACTGAGTTGAACTTTTTAAAAATGCCAATGTTAGCTTTTTTTTCATGTATTTTGTTCTGTGGGTTGTTTTTACATTTTATTTATGATAAGAATACATTTTACCATGAAAGTAATAAATTTACTTGTAGAGGGGCACCTGGGTGGCTCAGTCTGTTAACCATCCAACCCTGATTTCGGCTCAGGTCATGATCCCATGATTTGTGATTTTGAGCCCAGCATTGGGCTCTGTGGTGACGGCATGATGCCTGCTTCAGATTCTCTCTCTCTCTCTCTCTCTCTCTCTCTCTCTCTCTCTCTCTCTCAAAATAAATAAATAAACTTTAAAAAAAATTATCTTGTAGAATTGTCAAGTGTCACTAGATCATATAAGGGCAAAAATGAAAGTACCTCTTTTTAAAATCCACCAATAGCATTTTAGTCCATTCATGCATAGATTCTCTCTTTGTTCTTTTTTGTGCTCCTTTGACTGCATTCCACTTTACTTTGCTTACCTCTGTCCTCACTTTACATGCCTCTCTTCCTGCCTCTTCTCTTTCAAGCATAACTCTCTCTATCACTCTTCCCCCTTTCCCTCCCCATCCCTCTCTCCACTCTGGGAAAACACCTTTATACTCAAAAGCACATACAAAACGGAATCACTGGTGATCATGTCCTAGTTAATTCTTCCACCACCCACTTTCCCCCCCACTTAATCATGGGCATCGTTTAGTGTCAAGACATATGGCATCGCCTTATTCACTTTAGAAGTTGGGTAGCGTAACACTGAACAGATGTATTGTAAACTTTGTACCCAGTCTCATAATTATGGACACTTGGACTGTTGCAATTTTATAGCTTTTATAAATCAGTACTTTTACAATTAATGCTAGCAATGAATCATCAGGCATATATCTTTGTGTATTTCCATTATTATTTTGTTATGATTCTTAGGTGTAGGAAATTAAAGCTTTGTGTAGCAAAGTTTGGTTTCACAAATCTTCCTCTTGGAATCAGCACTTAATGGAAATCCATAGACCTAAATCTTGTACATTGCTGAAGCATATTAAAAATTTTAAAACTCTTAAAATTTATACAAATTTATTTTTTACTTGTGATATTTTTATTAAAAACCAAAAAAAAAGGGGGTGCCTGACTGGCTCAGGCAGGAAAGCAGGCAACACTTGCTCTCAGGGTTGTGAGTTCAAGCCCCACACTGGGTGTAGAGATTACTTAAAAATAAAATCTTTAATAAAATTTTTTTTCTTCACCTTATAGCTTGGTTTTAAAACATTTCACTTTAATGAAAATGGAACTAGAAAACTTGGATGACAAGTCTTGACTAAGAGGAAAAGTCAACTGATGCCTCTTCCTCAATGGTACTTTGGGAAAAGCTAAAATTAATTCAAAACCACAATTCAAGTTCAGCATTTAGAATAGAAAAAGCTACTTATATGTTTTTATTCTTTTATTTTTAAAAGCTGACTATTTTTAAACTATTTTTTTTCATATGTAAGTAAAACACATTCATTTTTGGAAATTAAAAAAACAGCATATAAAGAAAAAAAATTAATTTCACCCATAATCATGACACTCAGAAGTAATCTTGCTGATATCTGAATGTCTCCTTCCAGATATTCTCTTTGCATACACAAACATATGCAAATAAACTACTCACACACACTATACACACACACACACACACACACACACACACACACACACACATTATGCTATATTTATTATATTGTACTTCAGGGTTTTACTCTTATTAGTATCCAATTTTGTTTTTAAAAAATATATTTAAAGATTACTAAACTATTTAAAATTGTTTTAACATTTATTTTTGAGAGACAGAGAGCACGAGCTGGGGAGGGGCAGAGAGAGAGAGGGAGATACAGAATCCGAAGCAGGCTCTAGGATCCAAGCTGTCAGCACAGAACCCATCGCGGGGCCTGAACCCACGAACTGTGAGATCACCACCTGAGCTGACGTCATACCCTTAACCGACTGAGCCGCTGGGGCACCCCAGATTATTAAACTATTTAGCAGAAAAGTCATGATTTTGTTTCGGGTCACCAACTGAAAAAATTGTCTAGTTATTTAGTCCAAACACAGCATATTCAAAGCATCCCTGTTGCTATGTTTGTGTGTTCACTAACCACATTCAAATCCCTGAAAATGAGGAAGTTCACTTAGGTTCTCAAACCTAAGCACTGGGACTACAACAGTGACGACTTTAGCTACTTGGATTTCAGAATACTAAAAATAGGGTTAAGTGTTATCAGACAACTGGTATCATTATACTGTCAAATAATACTTAACCCAGAACATATGGTTACATCTGAATGAGAAAATCCTATAGAGCATTGAAGACATATGTTTAAGACAAATGAAAATATCCAAGAGAACTAATCAGCAGGTTGCCATAATACATTTTATTTACATGAGCAAAGAAATTCTGATTTCATATGCATAAAGAATCTTTGGGGGCCCCGGGTGGCTCAGTTGGTTAAGCGCCTGACTGACTTAGGTCATCATCTCACTGTTATTGAGTTCAAGCCCTGCACCTCTGTGCTCTCATGTCAGCACAGAGCCCACTACAGATCTTCTGTTCCCCTCTCTCTCTCTCTGCACCTCCCCTGCTCGCTCTCTCTCACTCTCTCTCTCTCAAAAATAAACACACATTAGAGAATTTTCTGTTTCTTCAAAGACTACAGGTAGCAGAGGTGTGAAAAGTATCAACAGGATATTTGTTCTACAATTTAAATTTTTCAAATGACTCTGGAAAATAGAAACCTGAAAAGCTTCATCCCAATAAAAGTGACTACTGGAGCTAGGGTCAAAGTGATAGGCAAAGTGCAAGAGAATGCAAGAATAGTTGAAGTAGGAAGGACTTCAGGATTAATAAAGAGGGAAATTCGGCAAGGTCAGGAAGAGCACATTGTGACTGAAGTATCACAAGCTGCCAATAATCAGACTGTGTCTATGAATTCTACACTCTCTACAAAACAACATTTCTCAATAAAGAAATTGACAAGTATTCAGGAAGACGACCATCTAACTTTTTGAATTGTTTGATTTAAGCTAAGCATTGAGAAGTACCTCATTTAATCCTGAGTGACACACTGTGGCATCTTATGAAAGGCTGAAAGTAACCACATGCAAAATAGTTGTCTTTAATAATCGTAGAGGCAGAATCCAAAGAATCTAGGAAATTTTTAAGCTAGCAACAAATGGGAAACATGAACATGCAAGTAGAAAATACTGAGGTAAACATTATGGTATCAGGAGGTATTGGCATTAACGAAGCAAAGTCAATTTTATCCTGGGAGTCCCAGGAACATTCATTTACAAGTCTGCAGGAGGAAGCCTATGGCGAAGATCAAAACAGCAGCTAAGGAGGGTAAGAGACAAACAATTTTGATATTTGATCAGACTGAGATCTAGGGTATCTTACAGGTACACTTGCTTATCCACGGGACTTTTGAAAAAGTACCACGCATGGTGCATGGTGATTCTACACAGAGATCTATAATCTATTTCAGCTCTGTGTGTGGTGTAGGAAAGGGATAGAAGTAAAGCTACTCTTTAACTAAAAATATCCTTAGGAACAACAGTGATGTGATGTGTATCAGGGAGGGCACGTATGAGAGGCACTTAAAACTGACTGAAACTGAAATCATTTGTGATAATATGTTAGTTATCAAATATTTCACCATGATACTTCAGTTTCATTTAAGTATTTTAAATAAGAGTGCTTTTGAGGGTGGTTTACTTTGATTTCAACCAAATGAACAAGTGAGCCATATTTTCTAACTACTTTATGAGATAGTAAATCATGTTAAAAATCACATATAAGTTCTACACATTAATGTTTAAATTGGATGAACATCTCAGTAATCTTAATTCATGTCTCATCCACTTAATGTTCATATATATATATATATATGCTGAAAATTAAGTCAAAGTCGATAAAAAAGGAATCACCCTTTCTGTTTCTCCTCAAAGGTTGGAAATATAATAGAGAAAATATTATAGCATAAAAATAGGTAAATATTCTGTATCATGATTGAGATAAGCTTTTGAAACCATGGCTGATATACTATACTTGCCTTACCATTGCATTCTGAATGTATCCGATAATACAGAAAAGCTTCCTTTCTAGATTATTTTCATTTCTCATCACTTGGTTATTTACAACATTTGATTATTCTTTCTCCTTGCTAAATAAACTAATGCTGCTTCTAGTACTGTTCCTGATTCGGAACTTAATTAAATTTGCTTTTTCTTTTAATCTTAATCATCAGGGTTGGCTTAAGAGTATCTTCTGAATTTGGATTCACTATTTTCCTAATATGTCTTTCCTTTCTCCCTCTGGGTTGATGAACTTTTTATCCACGAATAAATTCTGGGAAGTGTTGAACTATACAATCTAGCTTCTAAGTCCCTCTCATTTAATATGTAAGGAAGTCTTAGCCGTAGGATTTTTCTTTTTAAAATTGCTAGCATGTGAAAGTAAATCTTATGGAAAATAAAATGGGTGTGTGTGTGTGTGTGTGTGTGTGTGTGTGTGTGGTCACAAATCTTAAACAACTTTGACCCAGCAATCATAATTCTTGGAAATTATGCTAAGAAAAATTTTCAAAATATATATATTGACATTTATTATAGCATTATTTACAATAATGGAAATGGAAAGTAACATATTATAATGTAAATATGTCAGCCAGTTAGCTCAGCAGGGGAAATTGATTAAGTAGTTTACAGTTATTTAAAATTATATTATGAAGTTTCCAGTTTCTGTCAAGTTGGCAAATGACAAGGGTACCTGGATTCTCATGATTAGACATGGAAAACTATAGAGGCAAACACAGGATAACAGAATTAATGAGAACAAACTCACTCTAATATCAAACCAGTTCAGGTGGTTTGGTTACCATTCCACTGGTTTCTCCTGATCTCAGCAGACTCCCTTCATGTTTGACAGTCTTGATCCCCTATTCACCCATGTCTCAAGATTCAGCATATGACTGAAGGGAGGAGCCACTGCTCTTTGGTTTTCTGGAAAATTCTGATACCTCTCTGGAATTTAATCTTTAGGCTTTTATTTTTTTTTTAATCTCCAGCGCTTTGTTGGCTTTAAAAACACATGACTTTCACTATATCCAGTTTAATCTAACCTTTACAATACAAACAATTCTTTGGGAGGTCTGTATTCTAGCTGGAAGCAAAGTACGTGGAGACAAAAAGCTCTCATTCATTATAATAGTGATAACTGCTATTTATTGAATACTGCTGTGTGTCAAGTTCTATACAAATCACTTTGCATACAGCAGCTCAATTAATGCTTAAAAATAGGTAGCGGTTCCATTTTAAATCAAGAAATGAGAGAACAAAAGTTAATAACTATATATAAGTATCACACATCTAGAAAGCTGTGCCACAACTGAGCTTTGAACCCACATAGAATTTGCTGCAAAGATGAGACATGATATTGATTTTGCCTGATGTAGACAACATATAATATAGTGTTACAGCCTGGAACCTGTCAAAACATCTTATGGATAGAATCAACAGGGGCCTAGGGAGGTAGACCTGTCCCTCATGTAGATGCACAGAGACTGCCTCCTGACACACCCAAGATGGAAGAACCATGTGTCTTAAGCTGTTGATGATGCCCAAATCACTCTCACTATGCTGACCGGCATTATACTCAATGAATCAGGAAATGTGAAGAAGCAGCAGAAAATGGGAAGAAGCAGCTTGAATGCTACATGCTTTCATCCCCTGGAGCTAGACAGGACAAGGATAGGCAGTGATGTACAAAAGCTACTGAAAATTAACAATTGATTCTGGGCATTCGAGAGATGATTCTTAATTTGGGAGCATCAATTACGTATCCTGATTTACATTTTAGAGACAGGTATCAGAAGGGTAGAAAAAAAAAACTCCACTGGACCTGAAGAGTGCTGCAGCAACTGAGAAGCCAATTAAAGTTTGATAAAATTGCAGAAGATACAAACATCTCTTTGGGCAAAATGGATTCAATCCCAACAACAGTGTTATCAGCATTAGCATGAAACAATGTAATAAGAAGAGAGATCTGTGTAAAAAAAAAAAAAGTATCCCAAAAGGAATAAAACTCTAAAAAGGAAAACAGAAATTCAAATATTTTTCTCTGAATCAATACGTTACAGTGGGAGAATGATAATTGTCTAAATTGACATTCAGATTTTCCAACTAAAATGTAGATTTTTATCTTCCTGGCATTCATTTTATCTTCTCTGAGCCAAAGCTCATAAAGATAAATGCAACATATGTTAGAGATGGAAATGATTGTTTTGGCAATGTCTGCAATGTCCTGAAGCTCCAGAAAAACTATGTTTTAGGTGTTTTTCTCATGTTGGCATAAATTCTCAAGGGTGGGAAGGGGATATTCCTTCAAAAGTTGAAGAAGTTTGCTTTAAATCTAAAAATAATTTCCACATCCTTGGCTTTCTGTATGTTTGACTGAAATGCCATTAGATGTTCAAATTCTCGTGTTTTATTTTAAACCAACTCCAAGTAGAGTTTTTTTTTAATTTTCTGTTAATATTTGATTAGTTGGTATGATAGAGCAATATATACATATTAAACACTAAAAATTATACATAGGATTAAATGAATTAACCAGTATGTAATCCAATTCTCCCTTATTCAGCCTTGTATTCCCCTGTCTCTGGTTCAGTAATCCCAAGTTCTATACGTGTTCCCTCATTCCTGCCAGTACACATATGTCATATGCTATTGTATAATTAATCAACTCTTGCAGGGAGCAAACCATTTCTTAAAACAGCAAGGGCTGTATTACTCCCCACTTTCAAAACACGCTAAAAAGTTATTCGCCTGCAGGCAAAGATTAGAAATGGTGCCATATCTTGTGGAAGGCAAGCATCAGTTTGTGAGCTTTTTGTCTCGGGTAAGGTTCTAGGAGACTCTAAGCCCGGGATGCTCATCTCCCCATATGTAGGAGGAAACTGCACCTTACAGCTGGAAAGTTCATGAGAGTCTGGGGTTTAAAGATCTGCAGGTTTTTCTACCAAAATATAGTCACAGGTCACAAAGTCACACTCTTTCTCCATTTAGGGCACAGACTTCGGCCCAGAAGACCTACAGAGGCCTGCCTTGGTCTCTGCTATAGCTGTGCTCTCCTTACAACTACAAATCAGTCAGCTTTTCCCCAGATATCCCTGCACCTGCAGAAAGAAGGTGCTCTTTATACAATGCCATGGAGGTTTTCCGATTTTCCAAGGAGCCATGAATTAACAGTCGACTAGCACGGGCTTGTCATTTTCTTTCTTTTTTTCCAAGGATTCAAAGGCTACTAACCAAAGCCAGGCAACACCTCAGCCCTGCAAAATACCATTGCCCTCTAATGTTTAAATGCCACAACCATTATAGAAGTCAGAGTTTCAAACTTCACCAGCATAGGATTCCTATCCACCACAATCAATTCTTAGCGATACATTTTACAACCTTATGGAGACTCTTGATCCTGCCACAAGCCAGGGATTTTTGCCTTCCCACTTTGTCAGCCAACAGGGTCCTTATCACCGACAACGAAAGATCCAGATCCAGATCCAGAATCCCATAAGCAGCGTGTGCTTCCTGTGGCCATTCTCCCCACTCTCTTAGCCTAGCCTCTCCCCAAAGGTAAGACTTTCAAATCAGTGGTGTGTGTTATGGGTGGGTTATCATGGGGTGGGAGCATGCAGACTGCCCCCAAGAAAGTTAAGACTGAGACCAAAAAAAAAAAAAAAAAAAGGAAATTTTTTCCACCCGCTCTCAGATGTTGTTAAATCTTACTCTTGATAATTTCAGATTTGGCAACGTGTCAAAGTTATATGTTGGACTTTCAGAGTGATCACAGCAGAAAGACACAGAAAATCTCCAGGAGAAAGATAAAGTCCTGATGAAATGAGAGAGCTGTTCACACTTCCACAAAGCTGGTTGCAACATCAATGGCTGACGCGAACACACAAACAAAAGACTGAAACATACAAAAAGTGCTCGGGACACTTGAAGCGGTGGACCAGAGGTATATATTTTCTGCTCTATAAATCCCTGAAGAGATTCAGGGCATGAATTACAACAATCTCACCTGATTTGTCATCCATAACCTCACACCTTTTCATTTTCCGTGAACAGTTAGGAAACATTGTCATTCCCTCTCCGTGTCAGGAACCAGGTTCCTCAAACCTGCTAATGCCAGGAAACTGTCTTATCATCCTATGGGATCCAGAAAACCATGACTCCTTCAAAAGATCCAGACCCTCTCCTCAGTAGGAAGTGAGTAATAGCTCTTTCAAATTTTAGCGTCAGAGAATCCTTTCTTTCTGTAGCAATTTCTTTACTCACCACTCCTGACACTGAGTGTGGTTTCCCTCCATGGCCTTGAAATTCATCTTCTGTCCTTTTGGAATCACCTCATCTACTCCTAAACCTGGGCCCACAGAGGATTTTCTCACGACTTTCCGTGCGTAGAATATAACCATGGCATCAGTCTGCAGTTACAGGACACATAAGTAATCACTCTCAAAGGCAAAGGTATTAATACTTCAAATCTAATTCAAGTAACTCTAGTTCTTTCCTCATTGATGGCATTTCCTACAGTTTCTTAGCTTTCCCTTGATTATTCTCTAGGAATTTAGTGTTGGTGTCATTTTCTAGGAATTCACGCTCAGGAACGTCCACTTGAAAACAATTCTGCGCCTGGGTGGCGCAGTCGGTGAAGCGTCCGACTTCAGCCAGGTCACGATCTCGCGGTCTGTGAGTTCGAGCCCCGCGTCGGGCTCTGGGCTGATGGCTCAGAGCCTGGAGCCTGTTTCCGATTCTGTGTCTCCCTCTCTCTCTGCCCCTCCCCCGTTCATGCTCTGTCTCTCTCTGTCCCAAAAATAAATAAAAAACGTTGAAAAAAAAATTAAAAAAAAAAAAAGAAAACAATTCTACACCTGAAGCGCACTGTATGTTAATTAACTGGAATTTAAGTAAAAACTTGGGGAAAAAATGAAACATTACTTTTAAGCCACACTGCCCACTCACCTCCATTTTTCTGTTAATAATAATTCACCTGTTACTCCTGCTTCTTAAGTTCAATTTGAAAAAATAAAGTAACACCTCCTATTTTCCAGGTAGTATGTTATGGGCTAGGAGCATTAAATACATTACACCAGTCTCTTCCTTGGAGGATATTGCTATTGAATTAGAAGAAAAACATTATTCAAAATGAAATCATAATGTGGAGAAGGATATAGAATGTGATGTTACTATGCTTAAGAATGTCAAATTTTATATTTAGATTGCACATAGTGACTTAAAAATCTATATGAGCATTTTTTAAACTGGAAAGAATAATTTCTCATGAAAACAAAATCACGTGTACATTATTTTAAGGAAGCAGATGGAAGAAAAACTATTTCTTTATACCAAGTATCTGGTATTGTTTTGGATGCTTGTCATACATTGTTAATACTTCATTTTTACATGAGAATATCAAACTGTCAAGATAACTATATTATGCATCCTGTCTTATAGATGAGGAAACAGATTAATATCAGCCAACTTACCTAAGGCCACACAACTATTATGTGGCATCGCACATCTTTTGTTACAATGTATCACTTTTTAAAAAATGTTTCTTTATTTTTGAGAGAGAGCAGGGAGAAGGGGTGTGAGCAGGGAGGCAGAGAGAGGGAGAGCCTCGGAACCGAAGCAGGCTTCAGGCTCTGAGCTCTCAGCACAGAGCCCGACGCGGGGCTCGAACCCATGGACTACGAGATCATAACCTGAACCGAAGTCAGATGCTTAACCAACTGAGCCACCCAGGGGCCCCATACAGTGTATCCCATTTCTGACTAAACCTTCACTAAACAATATACTAGTTTTCTGATTTTGACGTTCTGTCAATCACTGGAAATCTTAAATTTATATTCTATAACTACTATTTTCACTACTCCTACAAGCACTGTTTTGTTTATTTCTCTTGTTCCTCTACCATGGCCCATTAATTCTATTCCTACTATTACTACCGCCATTCCATACTGTTATACAAAATACCTACTAGTAAACATGAGTCAAACAGACTTAGGTTAGAATTCCAGTTGTACTGTGTACTTTTTGTTTTACCCCTGTAAGTTATTACTTTAAAATAATTTATACAATTCTATAAGGGAATTCACTTGCAAAAATACAGATAATTTCATCACTGAGAAATATTAATGTTAACAATCTCATGTATTTATTCATTTTTTCCTAGTGAGTTTGTTTTAAAAAAATGAAATGCTATAAATATAGAAGGAAAATTCGTGCATTTGTGCAATTTTCTGATAATTTCCTCAGGATAAATCTTAGAAGTGTAAATAATGACTCAATGGTTATAAAAATGTAAGAGATTCCTTTTAATATTTCCACATTGCCTTATAGTATGAGTTTACCTAATTTCTTAGTAGTGCTTTTAAAAATATTCTTATGCTACCATTTATTTCATATGTTATCTGATTAATCAATAACCGTACTTTGTGGGTTTTTATTTAGCATTTTATCAAATATTAGTGAGCTTGAATATGTTTTAGTAATTGTTGATGGCTTGAATCTTTGAAAATTTTTCTTTTCTATATTGTTAGAATATTACCTTTGCATTTTCATAACTTATTCTTCTTACTAAATTACTAGCATCTTTAAGACCTTGATACTTATGTTTTTAACACCTTTAAGATAGTTATCCTAATTTGTCTCTTTTTTCTCATTTTATTTGAAAGTTAATTTTCTTGTTATGAATTTTTTTCATGTCAATGTTTTAATTGTTTTCCTTTATGATTTCTTACATAGTGTTATGCTTGTAATCCCTTGCCTTTTATTTTAGATTTATGTTTATACATTCTTTTACTTCTCATGAGATTTTATTATTTAAAAAACAATTCTAAGAGTCTTTGGATTTAATTTTAATTTGGAACATTTTATGAGAATGGAATATAATATTGTTTTTATTTTTAATTACTCTAAAATCACTAGTTTTCCTAAAAATATTCTTTACTTCTTTCCTACATAAAAAAAAAGACCATCTTTATATATGGTAAATGCTCCTATTTAGATCTGGATCAACTTCCAAGGTTTATATTAGTCTATCTACTTTTGTAGGACAACTGATATTTTATAATTATTTATTGTATTTTAATCAGTTTAAATACATGATTTTGCTATCCCTACTCCTCTCTTTAATTTTTTTTTCACAATGTTCCTAGATATTAATATTTAAAATTATCTAAAAAGTACTCATGGATGTGGCCATTACCAACTTACTAGGGTTCTTCTTCTAATACAATGAGATCTAAGTTTGTATGAGGATAGACCACTGGCTAACTCTGTGATCATGGGTAATTTACCTAACCTTTCTAATTCTTTTCCATCTTCAGAAGGAAGTAATCCCTAATATTTCTTTCATGAGGACAAATACTAAAGAACATTAAATGAGATCAAACATGGCATTACTTCTACCAATGCTTGGGATAAACTTGGAATTTGGTAACTATCACTTCCTTTTTTTTTTAATGTTCATTTATTGTTAAGAGAGACAGAGAGTGAGCAGGGTGGGAGCAGAGAGAGAGGAAGACACAGAATCTGAAGCAGGCTCCAGGGTCTGAGCTGTCAGCACCAGAGCCCGACATGGGGCTCAAACTCACAAACCGTGAGATCATGACCTGAGCCAAAGTTGGAGGCTTAACCAACTGAGCCACGTAGGTGCCCCCTGGTAACTATCACTTCTTACGTGATTAAAGTGATGAGGAGGAGCAGCCAGCCTGCTAGCAAAGCCCTACACCTTTAATGCAACTTTCATTTTAATGACCCCTGACAACACACATACAATGGCCAATTCAAGGCTTCTAGCTTCTCAAAGTCTCAAAACTGGCACCACTCAATTTACACATACTCATTACTTACTCCTTGCTGATCAGAAGTTCTGCCCTTTGGCAGTCATCATCTCCACTTGTTTCCCTCTCTGGTGGGAAAAGACTAAAGCCTTTTCTGCAGTATTTGTCAAATGCTATACCCCCCCAGGCTCTAATTGATTCACGTAGCCTGAACTCCCAAGTGTACATTACCCCTTTATTCTGATTGTCTACACTTCTTTTTTATGTTTTCTCCAGAGAATTTAAGGCTTAGGTACATATTGCTTCCTATGAGTCACTGTATTATGCTCATTATTGAAATAAACTCATAATATCCTTGAAAGGAAATAAAGCAATATTATTATCTCATCATTGATTATCATTGTTTATACATGTTAATAGATACTAATAAATTGATAGAAATGAATTCATGAAAGATAATGAAAGATAATGGAGAGATTGTACTATCTGTGACAGATGACGATTGGTCTAAAACTAAGATAACATTTCCCTTTTTATTTTGCTTCCTTAATATCTGATAATTCCCAAAGATTTTATAGGACATTAAATTGTTTTAACTTTAGGGGAGAAGCGGCAAGATGGCGGCTTAGGAGGACTCTGGGCTCACCGCGCGTCCTGCTGATCACTTAGATTCCACCTACACCTGCCTAAATAACCCAGAAAACCGCCAGAGGATTAGCAGAACAGAGTCGCTGGAGCCAAACGCAGACGAGAGGCCCACGGAAGAGGGTAGGAAGGGCGGCGAGGCTGTGCGCGCTCCACGGACTGGCGGGAGGGAGCCGGGGCGGAGGGGCGGCTCGCCGGCCAAGCAGAGCCCCCGAGTCTGGCTTGCAAAAGCGGAGGGGCCTGACGGACTGTGTTCCCACAACAAGCGCGACTTAGCGTCTGGGAGGTCATAAGTTAACAGCTCTGCTCGGAAAGCGGGAAGGCTGGAGGACAAAGGGAGGGAGAGCTGCTGAGCCCCCGGACGACAGAGCTCAGTTTGGTGGGGTACAAAGGCGCTCGCCAGCGCCATCTCCCCCGCCCATCCCCCAGCCAAAATCCCAAAGAGAACCAGTTCCTGCCAGGGAACTTGCTCGCTCGCGCAAACACCCAACTCTGTGCTTCTGCGGAGCCAAACCTCCGGCAGCGGAACTGACTCCCTCCCGCTGCCACAGGGCCCCTCCTGAAGAGGATCACCTAAGGAGAAGCGAGCTAAGCCTGCCCCTCCTGCCCCTGTGCACCTTGCCTACCCACCCCAGCTAATACGCCAGATCCCCAGCATCACAAGCCTGGCAGTGTGCAAGTAGCCCAGACGGGCCACGCCACCCCACAGTGAATCCCACCCCTAGAGGGGAAGAGAAGGCACACACCAGTCTGACTGTGGCCCCAGCGGTGGGCTAGGGGCAGACATCAGGTCTGACTGCGGCCCCGCCCACCAACTCCAGTTATACACCACAGCACAGGGGAAGTGCCCTGCAGGTCCTCACCACGCCAGGGACTATCCAAAATGACCAAGCGGAAGAATTCCCCTCAGAAGAATCTCCAGGAAATAACAACAGCTAATGAGCTGATCAAAAAGGATTTAAATAATATAACAGAAAGTGAATTTAGAATAATAGTCATAAAATTAATCGCTGGGCTTGAAAACAGTATACAGGACAGCAGAGAATCTCTTGCTACAGAGATCAAGGGACTAAGGAGCAGTCACGAGGAGCTGAAAAACGCTTTAAACGAAATGCATAACAAAATGGAAACCACCACAGCTCGGCTTGAAGAGGCAGAGGAGAGAATAGGTGAACTAGAAGATAAAGTTATGGAAAAAGAGGAAGCTGAGAAAAAGATAAAAAATCCAGGAGTATGAGGGGAAAATTAGAGAACTAAGTGATACACTAAAAAGAAATAATATACGCATAATTGGTATCCCAGAGGAGGAAGAGAGAGGGAAAGGTGCTGAAGGGGTACTTGAAGAAATAATAGCTGAGAACTTCCCTGAACTGGGGAAGGAAAAAGGCGTTGAAATCCAAGAGGCACAGAGAACTCCCTTCAGACGTAACTTGAATCGATCTTCTGCATGACATATCATAGTGAAACTGGCAAAATACAAGGATAAAGAGAAACTTCTGAAAGCAGCAAGGGGTAAACGTGCCCTCACATATAAAGGGAGACCTATAAGACTCATGACTGATCTCTCTTTTGAAACTTGGCAGGCCAGAAAGAATTGGCACGAGATTTTCAGGGTGCTAGACAGAAAAACTATGCAGCCGAGAATCCTTTATCCAGCAAGTCTGTCATTTAGAATAGAGGGAGAGATAAAGGTCTTCCCAAACAAACAAAAACTGAAGGAATTTGTCACCACTAAACCAGCCCTACAAGAGATCCTAAGGGGGACCCTGTGAGACAAAGTCCCAGAGACATCACTACAAGCATAAAACATACAGACATCACAATGACTCTAAACCCGTATCTTTCTGTAATAACACTGAATGTAAATGGATTAAATGCGCCAACCAAAAGACATAGGGTATCAGAATGGATAAAAAAACAAGACCCATCTATTTGCTGTCTACAAGAGAATCATTTTAGACCTGACGACACCTTTAGATTGAGAGTGAAGGGATGGAGAACTATTTATCATGCGACTGGAAGCCAAAAGAAAGCTGGAGTAGCCATACTTATATCAGAGAAACTAGACTTTAAATTAAAGGCTGTAACAAGAGATGAAGAAGGACATTATATAATAGTTACAGGGTCTATCCATCAGGAAGAGCTAACAATTATAAATGTCTATGCGCCGAATACCAGAGCCCCCAAATATATAAAACAATTACTCATAAACATAAGCAACCATATTGATAAGAATGTGGTAATTGCAGGGGACTTTAACACCCCACTTACAGAAATGGACAGATCATCTAGACATACGGTCAATAAAGAAACAAGGGCCCTGAATGAGACATTGGATCAGATGGACTTGACAGATATATTTAGAACTCTGCATCCCAAAGCAACAGAATATACTTTCTTCTCGAGTGCACATGGAACATTCTCCAAGATAGATCATATACTGGGTCACAAAACAGCCCTTCATAAGTTTACAAGAATTGAAATTATACCATGCATACTTTCAGACCACAATGCTATGAAGCTTGAAATCAACCACAGGAAAAAGTCTGGAAAACCTCCAAAGGCATGGAGGTTAAAGAACACCCTACTAATGAATGAGTGGGTCAACCAGGCAATTAGAGAAGAAATTAAAAAATATATGGAAACAAACGAAAATGAAAATACAACAATCCAAACGCTTTGGGACACAGCGAAGGCAGTCCTGAGAGGAAAATACATTGCAATCCAGGCCTATCTCAAGAAACAAGAAAAATCCCAAATACAAAATCTAACAGCACACCTAAAGAAACTAGAAGCAGAACAGCAAAGACAGCCTAAATCCAGCAGAAGAAGAGAAATAATAAAGATCAGAGCAGAAATAAACAATATAGAATCTAAAAAAACTGTAGAGCAGATCAACGAAACCAAGAGTTGGTTTTTTGGAAAAATAAACAAAATTGATAAACCTCTAGCCAGGCTTCTCAAAAAGAAAAGGGAGATGACCCAAATAGATAAAATCATGAATGAAAATGGAATTATTACAACCAATCCCTCAGAGATACAAACAATTATCAGGGAATACTATGAAAAATTATATGCCAACAAATTGGACAACCTGGAAGAAATGGACAAATTCCTGAACACCCACACTCTTCCAAAACTCAATCAGGAGGAAATAGAAAGCTTGAACAGACCCATAACCAGCGAAGAAATTGAATCGGTTATCAAAAATCTCCCAACAAATAAGAGTCCAGGACCAGATGGCTTCCCAGGGGAGTTCTACCAGACGTTTAAAGCAGAGATAATACCTATCCTTCTCAAGCTATTCCAAGAAATAGAAAGGGCAGGAAAACTTCCAGACTCATTCTATGAAGCCAGTATTACTTTGATTCCTAAGCCAGACAGAGACCCAGTAAAAAAAGAGAACTACAGGCCAATATCCCTGATGAATATGGATGCAAAATTTCTCAATAAGATACTAGCAAATCGAATTCAACGGCATATAAAAAGAATTATTCACCATGATCAAGTGGGATTCATTCCTGGGATGCAGGGCTGGTTCAACATTCGCAAATCAATCAACGTGATACATCACATTAACAAAAAAAAGTGAAGAACCATATGATCCTGTCAATCGATGCAGAAAAGGCCTTTGACAAAATCCAGCACCCTTTCTTAATAAAAACCCTTGAGAAAGTTGGGATAGAAGGAATATACTTAAAGATCATAAAAGCCATTTATGAAAAGCCCACAGCTAACATCATCCTCAATGGGGAAAAACTGAGAGCTTTTTCCCTGAGTTCAGGAACACGACAAGGATGCCCACTCTCCCCGCTGCTGTTTAACATAGTGCTGGAAGTTCTAGCATCAGCAATCAGATAACAAAAGGAAATCAAAGGCATCAAAATTGGCAAAGACGAAGTCAAGCTTTCGCTTTTTGCAGATGACATGATATTATACATGGAAAATCTGATAGACTCCACCAAAAGTCTACTAGAACCGATACAGGAATTCAGCAAAGTTGCAGGATACAAAATCAATGTACAGAAATCAGTTGCATTCTTATACACTAACAATGAAGCAACAGAAAGACAAATAAAGAAACTGATCCCATTCACAATTGCACCAAGAAGCATAAAATACCTAGGAATAAATCTAACCAAAGATGTAAAGGATCCTTATGCTGAAAACTATAGAAAGCTTATGACGGTAATTGAAGAAGATTTAAAGAAATGGAAAGACACCCCCTGCTCATGGATTGGAAAAATAAATATTGTCAAAATGTCAATACTACCCAAAGCTATCTACACATTCAATGCAATCCCAATCAAAATTGCACCAGCATTCTTCTCGAAACTAGAACAAGCAATCCTAAAATTCATATGGAACCACAAAAGGCCCCGAATAGCCAAAGGAATTTTGAAGAAGAAGACCAAAGCAGGAGGCATCACAATCCCAGACGTTAGCCTCTACTACAAAGCTGTCATCATCAAGACAGCATGGTATTGGCACAAAAACAGACACATAGACCAATGGAATAGAATAGAAACCCCAGAACTAGACCCACAAACGTATGGCCAACTCATCTTTGACAAAGCAGGAAAGAACATCCAATGGAAAAAAGACAGCCTCTTTAACAAATGGTGCTGGGAGAACTGGGCAGCCACATGCAGAAGGTTGAAACTAGACCACTTTCTCACACCATTCACAAAAATAAACTCAAAATGGATAAAGGACCTGAATGTGAGACAGGAAACCATCAAAACCTTAGAGGAGAAAGCAGGAAAAGACCTCTCTGACCTCAGCCGTAGCAATCTCTTACTCGACACATCCCCAAAGGCAAGGGAATTAAAAGCAAAAGTGAATTACTGGGACCTTATGAAGATAAAAAGCTTCTGCACAGCAAAGGAAACAACCAACAAAACTAAAAGGCAACCAACGGAATGGGGAAAGATATTCGCAAATGACATATCGGACAAAGGGCTAGTATCCAAAATCTATAAAGAGCTCACCAAACTCCACACCCAAAAAACAAATAACCCAGTGAAGAAATGGGCAGAAAACATGAATAGACACTTCTCTAAAGAAGACATCCGGATGGCCAACAGGCACATGAAAAGATGTTCAGCGTCGCTCCTTATCAGGGAAATACAGATCAAAACCACACTCAGGTATCACCTCACGCCAGTCAGAGTGGCCAAAATGAACAAATCAGGAGACTATAGATGCTGGAGAGGATGTGGAGAAACGGGAACCCTCTTGCACTGTTGGTGGGAATGCAAATTGGTGCAGCCGCTCTGGAAAGCAGTGTGGAGGTTCCTCAGAAAATTAAAAATAGACCTACCCTATGACCCAGCAATAGCACTGCTAGGAATTTGCCCAAGGGATACAGGAGTACTGATGCATAGGGCCACTTGTACCCCAATGTTCATAGCAGCACTCTCAACAATAGCCAAATTATGGAACGAGCCTAAATGTCCATCAACTGATGAATGGATAAAGAAATTGTGGTTTATATACACAATGGAATATTACGTGGCAATGAGAAAAAATGAAATATGGCCTTTTGTAGCAACGTGGATGGAACTGGAGAGTGTGATGCTAAGTGAAATAAGCCATACAGAGAAAGACAGATACCATATGGTTTCACTCTTATGTGGACTCTGAGAAACTTAACAGGAACCCATGGGGGAGGGGAAGGAAAAAAAAAAAAAAAACAGGTTAGAGTGGGAGAGAGCCAAAGCATAGGAGACTCTTAAAAACTGAGAACAAACTGAGGGTTGATGGGGGGTGGGAGGGAGGAGAGGGTGGTTGATGGGTATTAGGAGGGCACCTTTTGGGATGAGCACTGGGTGTTGTATGGAAACCAATTTGTCAATAAATTTCATATAAAAAAAATAAATAAATAAATTGTTTTAACTTTAGAAAGTAACATTATTTGTCAACTATACTTAAATTTAAATGTTTTAATGTTTATTTATTTTTGAGAGAGAGAGAGAGAGAAAGAGAGAGAGAGAGCAAAAGCAGGGCAGGGGCAGAGAGAGAGGGAGGACACAGGCTTCAGGCTCTGACCTGTCAGCACTGAGACTGAGGCATGGCTTGACCCTTGAGCCATGAGATCATGACTTGAGCTGAAGTCACTTAACCATCTGAGCCACCCAGGTGCCCCTCAACTATACTTAAATTTATAAAAGCACATTATTTCATGGATTGCAGTTTCCGTGGGAAGGCAAAACACAAGGAGCACAAAGTAAAAGGATTTAATTATAGCTAAATTTCTTAAATTTAAATAACTCTCAAAATTGATTTGTGTTGCACATCCCATATTCTAAATGATGTACCTAAACATTATTTGTTATTTAAAATGGTTTCTGGCACTAAAGGCATTCCATTGAGGCAATGAATAAATTAAAATAACTCAAAGAATAATCCAAGAGAATATGTAAGGTTATAAAGATCACCACACTAATATCTCTTTTTTTCACATTAATGGTTTGGTATTAGTGATTTAAATACAAGAAAAATATTCAAGCCACAGAAACAATTTTCATTCTTTACTTATGTTCTGCATTAATAGTGTCATGTTTCATCATTATTGCCCTTGACCATGGGTGTGAAATTAGATGAATCTTACTGTGTTTACAAGTGATAAAGAGAGTTATGTCTCCAAATATTATTTTATTAGGAAAAGAATAAAGAAAGACAGAAAATGAAGTGTCCTGTGAAGGTCACTATTTACACAGATGAATTCATTTGCAAGAACACACATAACAAATCTGTTCCTTTATGTATTAACAAAGTAATTTCATGGTTGAATAAATTTATGTAATTAGCTATCATGTTTTAGCATAATAGTGCCTTTATCCATAGCTGGTGAGTGATATTTAAACTTTCCAAAACGTAGCCTCTGAGTAACACAGTAGCAAGTGTTTCTTAATAATGGTAAAATATGTGTACAGCGCATTGTGGTTTACAAGGCACTTTCACATGCATTGTCTAATGTAATCTTCAAAATAACTAAGACAGTTACTTAGATGCAAGTGTTCTTTCTAGTGAGCAAGTGTAGAAGTTGAAACACTGGAATATGAAAGATGTCTTTCTCCCGAGTCACTGGCTACAGAGTTAAAACTAAAACATATCTCTCCCGGTTCCTAATTGTACTTTTCCAAGTATTTTTTTTTCCTTTCATGTTTGTGTCCTAGGCCCTATAAACTAAAAATATATATTCAATCTGGCAATAGGGCTCTGACTTATTTTGTCTTATACCTAACCTGAACCCTTTCACCCTACCTTTCTAGATATTTATTCCGTCTTTTAAACTGCCCACTGTTTTAAGTTTTATTCAGCATTATTAGCTTGCATTGACTCCATTCAATAACAGTAGCTAGTTAAGATAAAATTTGATATTTTTTGTAATTAACAGTATGTTGGAATTTAAATTTTATACAACCAATTTTAATTTTCTGCTTTGCCCTTAAATGTCTACTCAACTGTGAGGAATATCTCTTGATGTATTTATTATCAATATTTATTCAATTTGTTGTATTTATTTCTATATTATGTTTATAAAAACTCTTCCTTATATAGTGATAATAATATGTTCTACAATAAGAAATTTTTCTAATTGTCCTATCAACCTATAACTAACTGACAAAATTGTATCCTGAATTGAAAGTATTAATTCATTAAGAGTATGTTATTTAAAAAAACAAAAGGGGGGGTGCCTGGGTGGTTCAGTCAGTTGGGTTGAGTGTCCAACTCTTGGTTCTGGCTCCAGTCACGATCTCATGGTTCATTAGTTTGAGTCCCACCTTCGGCTCTGTGCTGATGATGCAGCGTTTCCTTGGGATTTTCTCTCTCTCTCTCTCTCCCCATCCCTGCCTCCCTCCCTCTCTCTCTCTCTCTCTCTCTCTCAATAAATAAATAAATTGAAAAAATTTTAATGACAAAATCACCTTCACTTTTTGGCATCATCTCATTTCTTGTAAACAATAATAATGTTTAGACATAAAAGTTAAATTTCTTCCATTACTACCATTAATATTAAAACAGATTATTTTAAAAACATTAGCACCTCTATTTGTTATTAAGAAATGACAAGAAAATAAGACTAATACTTTTCAATGAACTATTAACAAATAGAAGTGTCCAAAAACATAAACATAAGGCATATGAAAGAACAAGTTGTCCAAAAATGATCGGCACTCAGAAGGCCTGGTTATTTTAGTTGTTGGTTTAGTTTTACTGTATTTGGTTACTGACTTTTACAACCAAGAATTTATCTGATTTGCTTTAATTTTAAGCAATTTATCATTAAAAATTATATAGTTGGTATCCCTCAGTGTAAAAAGTATGATTGTTTTCAAAGTTTAAAATGCTATTTACTTATGTATACTTACATTAAGAATATGCCATGAAAAGATATTGTACTCATCCTTTAAAACTTAGAATTTATCTGGGGCGCCTGGGTGGCGCAGTCGGTGAAGCGTCCGACTTCAGCCAGGTCACAATTTCGCGGTCCGTGAGTTCGAGCCCGGCGTCGGGCTCTGGGCTGATGGCTCAAAGCCTGGAGCCTGTTTCCGATTCTGTGTCTCCCTCTCTCTCTGCCCCTCCCCTGTTCATGCTCTGTCTCTCTCTGTCCCAAAAATAAATAAACGTTGAAAAAAAAAAAACTTAGAATTTATCTTGAAAAACATTAGGCCATCTTGAATATACCATGGCCTTGAATGACTTGAGGTATGAATAAGAATAACTTTTCCGCCAGTAAACGTAGCAGATTCATAAACAGTTGGAGTTTAATAAATTATCTTTGAAAATGTTTCTAATAAATAAAACTTAGCTTTATTTGCCTTACATTTTCATATATAGCCCTATAAAGCCAGCATTGTGTAAAAGCAAAATTTTTAAACCTTCCTAGTAAACTTTTGATTCTCTGTGCATTTCTTAGATGGGAGTTCAATGGTTGCAATTTTTTTCTCTTTGAATCTCTGGGAAGTCATAAATTGTCATCTCACGCTATAATTATTATAATTACTATTGTTGCCAGAGCTACTAATTATTTCAGATACACTATGCTCCAATGCCTTAACCTTCACAGTCAGTCCATCTCATGACACAATTGATAATTTGGAAAAAAAAAAAAAAAGTATGTTACTGCACCTGCAAATTACAAGTGTTCTCTTTCTACCCAACAAGGAAGCTACAAATAACACTCTTTAAAAAATTAACTAACCCACTTTGAAGGTCTGCCTCCTGGAGCTAGTCCTGGTGACAATGAGACTTGGGACCCAGCAGAACATAGAAGGTATGCTAAAATGTTTCACTGAGGAGACGGTGGAAGAGATTATTTAGAGATGTGTTTGTTAAGCATAGGGATGATAAAATACTCAAAACTAAAAGCAAAATGTATTTACCAATTTGACAGGGCAAGAGTGAAGGACAGTGTTATCAGAGCATGAAAAGACTGTAAGGTCTAGAATAGAAGCCATTTAATAGGACTATAACCATGGAACATTGGCAATGCCAATGGGAGAAAAAACTACCTTAATTTCATATTCCACACTCTTATTTTCTAATAATGTCTATTCTTAGCCAGAGCCAACCAGATATTTAAATCCAAAAACGTCCCGAGTTGAGGTCTGTAAGAGCGAAACTTCTAGTAGCCTATAAAGGTCAGAAAAAGTCAGGGAATGGATTTGGGGGTGGAGATTGAATACAGACTAACCAGCACAAAGAGAATGATGTTCCACCTTGTTAATAGTGAAAATACTGTGAATTAAATGAGACAACACCAAGAGGTAATTCTAGATACCAACCAGAAATGCTGAAGATGCCAACAAGAAATACCAACTGTTGGTGAAGTTGTAAAACCATGAGAACTGCTTGCAAGAGAGAAAATTGTTATAAACACCTCCGAAAAGAGTTTCCAATTGTTTATTATCATTGAAAATATCAATACTCCATCATGTATCAGTCTAATTCTAGGTATATATCCAACAGAATGTATTCACAAGGTTACCGGAAGACATTTATGGAAATATTCATAGCAGCAGTATTTTTAATAACTACAAATAGGAGTAATTCATACGTACATCAAGAGTAGGATGAATATTAAACCTCAATAAAGCTTAAAAATAGAGTGGATAATGAAATTGTGATTTATCCAATTAATTGAGCAGCAAAAAATTAGTGAAAATGAAGGATTGCACTTACATACAACAATGTGGATAAATCTTACAAATGTAGTCAGTGAATGAAACGCACGTGAAGGAGCATAGTGGATGATTTTGCTGTGTAAAATTTTTATAAATACAAAACTGATTCATACTCTTTACAGATATACTATTATATGGTAAAACCAAAAATAGAAAGCAAGGAAATGATTACCGTAACAATCAAGACAGTGAGTACATTTCAGAGAAGGTGAGAGTTAACAACAATCGGGATGTTATACATGGGACCTTCTGGATTTACAGAAATGTTCATTTTTTTTTACTTATTTGGTAGCATATTGGTATTGACTCTGTGATAAAAATATTGAGCATGGCAAAAAAAATCTTACAGAATACAATTATATTTGCCATTTGAAATGGGTTTTAAATGTATAGGGGAAAGCAACAATGAAGATTTTCTCAGCCCTGTGATCTGTGCTTTAGTGACCACTTCTTCTTTCAACACTTTACCAGTGAGCAAATAACAGCCACAGTGTACCTCAAAAGTTCTTCGTTTCAGGGGGCAGTGTGAAGTTTGGAAGAATGGATTTGGGAGGTAGAAGATATGATTTTGATCACTAGTCTTACATTCGTTAGCCAACGTGAGTTGGTGATTGGCAGTTTACTTAAAGACAAATGGAGTTTTCACTTCTTTGTAAAATGGGGATAAAGGTAACTAACTTCCAGAGAAGCTGTGATGAATAAGTGAGACCATCTACTTGCAGAGTAGGTAAAATGCATTGTGAACAATACTGGACTCCAAAATGGTCACCGTAACACAAAATTCAAAATGCTCTTTATGCTATGCTCTAAATCTAGTGAGGGATTCTTCTCCACTGTCCTCCTGTAGTAACCTGCTTCATTCTCAGAAATATCTTACTTATGAGACTAAGATCTGCCCTGGTCCTCACAGCCTGAAAACAAAAGCTCCAGCTCCACTACTCTCTGCCCATGCTTGGCTCTCTGCTTGGTCCCCTCTTTAACACTGCCTTATGTTTCTTTTCCTTTGAGTTTCTCTATTAAAAATCTTAAAGTCAAGAGTACATGGGTGGCTCAGTAGGTTAAGCACCTAATTCTTGATTTCGGCTCGGGCCATGATCTCATAGTTCCTGAGTTTAAGCTCCACATCAGGCTCTGTACTGACATCATGGAGCCTGTTTGGGATTGTCTGTCTCCCTCACGCTTTGCCCCTTCCCTGCTCCCTCTCTCTCTCTCAAAAATAAATAAACATTAAAGAAAAACATAAAGACTTAAAAAAATCTTAAGTTCAGAAAGCATGTCTCATCTATTTCTGTATCTCCTAGAGAGTGTTTCTCACTTAAATAATAGGTACCCAGGGGCGCCTGGGTGGCTCAGTCGGTTAAGTGTTTAACTTCAGCTCAGGTCGTGATCTCACAGTGCATGAGTTCAAACCCTGAACTGGGCTCCATGCTGGCAGCATGGAGTCTGCTTGGGATTCTCTCTCTCTCTCCTTCTCTCTCTGCCCCTTTCTGGCGTGCTCACTCTCTCACTTGCTCTCTCTCACTCTCTCTCTCTCTCTCAAAAATAAATAAATAACTTAAAAAAGAAATAATAGGTGCCCAAAGAGTGAACCTTCCTGGAAGAATGTATGGATGATTGCTACCAAAAATCTCTCCTAGCACTGTTGATTTTTTTTAATTTGAGAGAGAGAGAGACAGACAGACAGACAGACAGACTGTGACTATGAGTACAAGCTGGGGAAGGGCAGAGGGCAGGGGAGACACACAGAGAAAATCTTAAGCAGGCTCCACACTCAGCATGGAGCCCTACACAGGGCTCAATGCCACGACCCTGGGATCATGACCTATGCTGAAATCAAGAGTCAGACACTCAACTAACTGAGCCACACAGGCGTCCCATATCCTAGTGTTTTGAAAGAGGAAAGTTGGATAACAACACAGATTTTTAAGAAATACTTGATTTAAAAATGTACACATTGTCCCTGGTCAAACCAGAAAGGTATAATCCCAACAAGATGGAATTTTTATCTTCTTCCCTGCCTGCTTTACTTATATTTTATTTTCAGAAGTTTAATATTCCCAGAATCAAGGGATTTAGAAAATCAGATCAGTGTGGTAGAAAAAAAATCAAAACAAAAGGAAAGAACCTCTACTACCTCATGTTAAGATAGATGTGTAATATATCTTCTTTGAAGGCAAAGAAGAATTTTTTTTAACTGAATCCAAAGTACAGAATTAGGAATGTGAAATTCACACCTTTGATCTTAGACCTCCATTTTTGTATCGTCAGGTGAAGCCTTGGGGCTGCTAAAGAATATTCATGGACTTCCAGACCAAAAACAGTTTTTTTTTTTTTTAATTATTTTTTTTTCAACGTTTATTTATTTTTGGGACAGAGAGAGACAGAGCATGAACGGGGGAGGGGCAGAGAGAGAGGGAGACACAGAATCGGAAACAGGCTCCAGGCTCTGAGCCATCAGCCCAGAGCCCGACGCGGGGCTCAAACTCACGGGCCGCGAGATCGTGACGTGGCTGAAGTCGGACGCTTAACCGACTGCGGCACCCAGGCGCCCCAGACCAAAAACAGTTTTAAAAGAGCCTTGGAAGCAGAGGTTAAGGACAGACTTTGACACGTAAAAAGAGAGAGAGATCAGAAGTCACTGTATTCAATTATACATTCTTTTCTCATCTAGTGCTGGATCTCTCCCAATCTTAGTAATCGTAAAACAAATAAATAAATAAAAATGGTCTACATTTACTTCTTTGTATATCAAATGTGAATGTGTAATTTAATGAAGACTTAAGATTGTCTGGGTCTCATCTTATATTTTAATTTTATTTAACAATGGTGATTTGTCAGACAATTAGGCTGTACAAGGCCATTGAAGAGCTACAATAAAGTATGGTTTTGAATTAAACCAAAATAGATAAATAGATAGATAGATAGATAGATAGATAGATAGATAGATAATAAAAAATATTTTACCATGTTAATAAATTTTTTCCTTGGTACAAATTGATACATTATTTTTTATATATATTTGCATATTATTTCTGGTCAAAAAAACCTCATAGCATATTTTAAGTATATCATTTCTCACCAAGTATAATGATATCTCTAATTATGTAGTCAAATTTGTAATGGAAAAAGATATGATACAGAGTGGGAAGTGTTTCTGACAATACTGGGTGGCCTCAAAGACACTTCATCTTGAAAAGATGATTATGTTGCTGGTCTAGAAACTGTACATTGTCACAACATCAGGGTACAATGAAAATTTCAGGCTAAATTCAACATAATTAAATTAACAGGTAGCAATTAATTATTTTTCATTAATAAGAAAAGAGCCATGAGCCTTTCCAGTTATGGGAATGTTTACACTCCCATGAAGTTATGTTTTTTTCCTGGTTTGAGAAAATAATTAAGGATGAAGTCATTGATTGGTATAAAATAATAAAAGTATGGGTAGGTAGTTATTGAGTGATATTTCGGTTAGAACATGAGGAAGCTGACACGATATCTAGGTTTCCTTATAAAGGATTTGTCAAGATCATTGTTTTCTTTCACCCAACAGTGTTTGCTACCCTCATTAATGATGATGCATTTATTTTCAGTTAGTTACTACCTATTATAACAACAAGGTATTCCTAGATAATGAATAATTGCTGGTGAGCTTATGTTTATTTGGTCAGTGTTATAGAGGAAAAACTTGCAATTAAGTTAAATGAAGCAGCAGATATTAAAGCAGTTAAACTCAATACATTTCAGCATTGTTGTTGTTGTTGTTGTTTATTTTCCAATTTAGAATATGCATCTTTTTTTAATTCTGCACAGGAGAAATGATGCTTCATGGTTAATATTCCCTAAAGCAAAACCTGGGTCTGATGGTAGAACCATGCTATAATCTATTTTGTTTACATCACAATTTTATTTTCCACACCAGTTTTGCTATATTCCCTTTTTGCTTGCTTTTTACCTGATAAATCTGCCTTCTTTACTATTTTTCTAGAAAAAAAAATTTGCACCTTCAGGAGGGCAATCGGTTATGGCTTTCTATAACGTGGGACTGAAGCAGACTCTGCTTCATTTGTGGAAGACTGATCAAAAGCCATTTTTATTTGATACTAGATTTCCTTTGTACACAAGGACTTTAATTATGAGATTTTAGTAACTGGTAGAAATTTAGTAATATAATTTCATAATCACAACCTTGGGTAAGTAAGTTATTACTATGTTTCTCCATTTCCATACTGGTAGAATAAAAAACGTTTACAATATTGCCTGGTATATCACAATAGTTGTGTTTAAATGGAGTTAAGTTATAATGATCATCATTAGGTAACAGATTCTCTTCACACATACCTAAACAGATGGAAGCATGAACATTCATAGATGTCATACCAAATGCAACTCAATGAAACCTCAAAATACTGTGTCTTCCTTAAAGATACATTTGAGTACAGTTAAGAATTTTATACATCTTGAGGCACCTGGGTGGCTCAGTCTGTTGAGTGGCCGACTTCGGCTCAGGTCATGATCTCACAGCTCGAAGGCTCAGGAGTTCGAGCCCCACGTGTGGCTCAGTGCTGACACTCAGAGCCTGAAGCCTGCTTCAGATTCCATGTCTCCCTCTCTCTCTGCCCTCCCCTGTTCACGCTCTGTCTCTGTCTCTCTCTCTCAAAAAATAAGCAAACAAACAAAAAAGAATTGTATACATCTTTTTATTATGGTATGTCTCTATTTGGAAAAATAGCAGAAGCTCAAAATGTCCTTGTGTGAGAAGGCAGATTAAAGCAGTTCTGATTATGTAGTCTTATTTTAATTGAAATTTTTGTTGACCCATCAAATCCATCTTGAGTACTTTTTCAAGGAAAAAAATAAAAATGTACAAAGATGGCACCTGGGTGGCTCAGTAGGTTAAGTGTCTGACTTTGGCTCAGGTCATGATCTCCCGGTTCGTGAGTTCAAGTCTCTCATCAGGCGGGCTCTGTGCTGACAGCTCAGAGTCTGGAGCCTGCTTTGGAATGTGTCTCCCTCTCTCTCTGCCCCTAACCCACTTGTGTTCACTCACGTGTGCTCTCTCTCTCTCAAATATAAATAAAACATTACAAAATTTTTTAAAAAATATACAAAGAGATGTAAACATGATTATTCACTGCAGCATTGTTTATAGTGCTAAAAAATTGAGAAACACCAATCTAGTCTATAGTAGCTTGTTAAATGAGTTACAGTGCATCTATCCATTTAGTGTTGTAGTCATTAAAAATGCTTGAGAAAAAATGTCATGTTATTGACTTAAGATAACCAGATACACAACCATGTATCTGCATATGATTGATCCTCTCTCTTTTGTACACACACACACACACACACACACACACACACACACACAAATGCACAAAAATGTTTTCAATCACATACAAAAAGTATGGAAGAATCTTCAATATAATGAAAATAGTAGTTATATTTAAAGATGCAATTTCAAGCGATTTTCAATATTTTTCTGTTTATTTTGAATATTATTTTCTAAATAAGCCCACTCCATTTTGATGACCACAATAAAAGATTTTAATTACCTAAAGCTAGACCAGAAGATTCTGCAATTAATGAACAATTAGATAGTATCCAATGAGAAGGAAATGCAAAAAATAATATAAAAATTCTGAAAACATAGTAACTAAACTGAAGGAATCCTTACAGGTCAGAGTGAACCACACTTAAAAAAATTTGTTTTACATTTATTATTTATTTTTGACAGAGAGAGAAAGAGCATGAGCGGGGGAGGTAGAGAAAGAGGAGACACAGAATGTGAAGCAGGCTGCAGGCTCTGAGCAAGCACAGAGCCTGGTGCGGGGCTCGAACCCACAAACTGCGAGATCATGACCTGAGCTGAAGTTGGATGCTCAACTGACTGAGCCACCCAGACACCCCAGAATGAACCACGCTTTAAAAGAGAAATGCATCCAGAGCCCACCTAAGATGGAAAATATCAATAATTAAAAATTTGAAAATATATGAGGAGAAGAAGATGTAAGGGCAGGAAACCAGAATCCCATTTCAATTTATAAATAAGAAAGTACTTAGGAAAGACATATACTGCATAAATGTAATTTTGAATGTATATAGGTTAGCTCAGAATTCCAAAAAAGATTAGAGATTGCAATATGAAATGTAAAGCAAGAGATATGCTCTGAGAAGAAAAAGAGGTATATTTTAATACAGTAGAAAATAGCCAATGTAGAGACTTTTCTGGACTTAGATGGGTAGGGAAATCTGGAGACAAGACGGAAGCATTCCATCAGAGGTTATAATACTGTCAAATCAAATCAACGCAGATAAACAGGGGCACCTGGGTGGCTCAGTCGGTTAAGCATCTGACTCTTGATTTCAACTCAGGTCACAATCCGACAGTTTGTGAGCTCGAGCCTTGCATGAGACTCTGTGCTAACAGTGCCAGAGCCTAATTGAGATATTCTCATTCTCTTTTCTTTCTTTCTTCTCTTTCTTTCTTTCTTTCTCTCCCTCTCTCTCTCGCTCTCTCTCTCTCTCCCCCCCCCACCATCTCTGCCCCTCCTTGGCTCCCGCTCTGTCCCTCCCTCTCGCAAAAATAAATAAACATTAAAAAAACAGAGATAAAACATGGAGTTTGGTTATAGAAGGTGACTAGTTCAGCTAGAGTAGAAAATATAGATTGAGGGGCGCCTGGGTGGCGCAGTCGGTTAAGCGTCTGACTTCAGCCAGGTCACGATCTCACGGTCCGTGAGTTCAAGCCCCGTGTCGGGCTCTGGGCTGATGGCTCGGAGCCTGGAGCCTGTTTCCGATTCTGTGTCTCCCTCTCTCTCTCTGCCCCTCCCCCGTTCATGCTCTGTCTCTCTCTGTCCCAAAAATAAATAAAAAAACATTGAAAAAAAAATTAAAAAAAAATATAGAGATTGGGCAATGATAGAAATGAGATTAGAAATTTAAGAAGGGTTAACATGAAGAAAACTTGAAAATAGATCTCAAGCTTAATTTGGTGAACAATAATAGCAACAGTATCACAGTGTGTGAACACTGAATGGGATATCAGACATTCCCTCCAATTTTCTGCAATTTTTAATGAGAAAACTGTTTACATGTCTTGATCATAAGGATGGTATCAAGGTCTGAGTGCAAATCATATTCTTACCTGTGACAGAAACAATGGGATCTTGTAATGATGACCTATTTGGGGGACAATAATCTCTAACCTATACGGAGAAAATATTAGCAAGAGTAATGGAAGTAGAAACAAACTAGAAAGATCCAAGAGTACCTCCAAAGATATGTGTAAACATAAATGCTGAATACGTTACCTGGAAATGAGAGTGAAGTATGAGTCTTAAAGAATTTTCAAATCAAGATGTGACACAATTTAGGGAATATAAGAATTAAAAAATAAAGAAAAAGCCATCAATTCTAGATTTCTGAGCTAGAAGACTTTGATACAACTAGGCATTATTCAAAGCCAAATTGCTGAAAGCAATGACATATATATGGGAAACTGACACACAGATTAGTGATTAAGAGGAAGTAATCACGCCAATTTAAGTCTTTATAGGCATATATGGAATCAAAATTGTGGGATTTCACACTGTTTCTGTAGGTTCCTTTTAAAAAAAACTGTTTTCCAGAAAACCTTGAACCATGCACATAATCATAAAGAGGATCTTGGGCTTTGAGGAACGCATTTCCAAATATTCAATTTACTCGTTTGTTTCTTGGAATTAGTCATGTTTCTAGGAAAAAACAAGATTAAATAAAATGAAAATTATTATGTCATCGGGCCTCTCATTCCAAAATGGAGACCAAAAACCAAATTGAGATTTTCAGAAGATATCAGTCAAAGAACTAATCTCAATCTCTCTCTCTCTCTCTCTCTCTCTCATTCCTTCACTTCCTCTACCGCCCTCTCCTTTCCTGTCCCTCATTTCTTATCATCTTCCTGCCCCTTTCTTTTTTTTTTAATTTTTTAATGTTTATTTATTTTTGAGAGGGAGAAAGAGACAGAGCATGAGTGGAGGAGGAGCAGAGATCCGAAGCAGGATCCAGGCTCTGAGCTGTCGGCACAGAGCCCAATGTGGGGCTCGAACCCACGAACTGTGAGATCATGACCTGAGCTGAAGATGGACACTTAACTGACTGAGTCACCCAGGCATCCCTTTCCTGCCCCTTTCTTATACATACACACTAGTACCAGAAGTTTGGTAGAAAAAGTAAATATAATACATGTAAGTAAATATTGACTTGACATATTATAGTTGTGTAAGTTACAAACTATAACTCATGAAATTGAAATTGCCAGTATGTTCAGGCTTTTGCCCTTTATTTTCCTCTTCATCAATTCTTAATTCATCTTTGCTCCTCTAAACGCCTAAGACATAAAATTACCTACTTACTTTCATCTACCTTCATCTCTGGGGAAATCAAGGGCTCCTATCCTGGTTTCATGAGGTCTTACTTACCCTTTTGTTCAGGCTAACCTACATCTAAAATAGCCTTTGACACTGCATGACGCCATCTCTTATCAGCATTTCTCATGACATGTGTCTCCTTTTTCTGGCTTTTTTATATCTTTTACCATTTCTCTTACAACTTTTATAACTGATCTTTTCTCCTTTCTCAGACAAATGTCTGTTTAATTAGAAGCAATTACAGGGCTTTCTCTGGGAGCAGATTAATGATAGATGTATGAGTGCATCTATGGAAGGTACGGACATTCAAATTATTAAGTACAATTCAAAAGTTTTACAATGAAATCAGATCACAAGAAAAAAAATAAAGCGATGAATAATCTACCCATGAAATATACTCAAAGAAATATGCAAATAATTTACAAATGTGTGTAACATCTAAACATATTATGGTTCAGAATGTGTACTCACACTTGTTAAATTTTACTTTTTTTAATTCACTTTGAAATACTCTATTGCTTATATATTTTTACTCTGAAAAAATTATTAATAACATAAAATTGTCATATGGAAATATAAAATGGAATGTATGGTGACTTTTATAGGTCCAATAAAAAAGGATCTATAAATAAATATAAAAATTTTAATCAATCAGGAGGATTAAAAATAGGTTAAGGTTCAACTCTGTAATTAGCTGAAAAACAGAACATGTAAATCATCTACTTTGGGGGTAAAATATACATGTGATCAAACTATAATTTGATGCATACAATACTAATTTTTCTTCCAGAGGTCACTGAAGTAATATCTATAAATTCTCAATTTTTTAACAAATTTTTTATGAATAGACAATATATCTCACTACTTTTCTACATTGTTGATTAAAATTGAACAGGATAAGCCAAAAGAAAAATGTCTCCTTTCATTTGACAATCATTGATCATTTATGCCATTGTTTCTGGATAATATAGTTCAAGCAAAGCTTTTAAAAATTGCATTTATACATCATCTATCTCAGTTTTTAGCCTCTCACCCAAAGATGAAATAAGACACTTAGAGAGTATTTTGCTAAAATATAGAAACCATATCTTTTTGTATATGAATGCTGCTGGAAATCATATCATCCTGGGATTACTTATACCATGTGGTAAACATTGTACAGGTACAATAAGCTGTTGACTGAGTGGTCCAGTCACAAGGTAGGGCTAATGGCTCATTCTACTAAGCGGGTTGTGGGTAGAGGTGTCATGTGTCTGTTCCAGATCAAAGTATAGAAGAATCACTGTGATGCCTGCCCAGTGTCTTCCCTTGATGCAGCAACTAAAAGGATGCATATCCCAGATGGTTTAGTTAGTAGATGCTGAAGCTTCTGTCAGCCTGGATCCCTGAGTGACGGTGTGGAGAAAAGAACTCCAAAAAAATATGTGGATACATTTTTGCGGTGTTAAGCCACCGAGATTTGGGGGATTGTCTTTTATTACCATATATCCTAGCCTAACAAATATGAATACGCCAGATACTCTTATTTGTTAATTTGTGTTAACATTTCTCTGGAGTATGTGTCAATCTTACTTATAGCTGTCTTATCTAATTATTTGCCTTTATTTTTTCAATTATTTAAACTTGTAGAGTCAAAAAATATTCCTGTTTCTACGTCCCTATCCTGCCATAACCTAGAAAATAAATTTTAGTCATACAAACATCTTTATCAAAAAACTTCTGAATCTAAAACATCCATAAAGTTAAGTGAAAGCAGAGTTGCCATTTTGTGGATTGTTGGGTTTAAAAGGGGCCATCTAGAAAGAGGTGCAGAGCAGATGAGTTATTTACAGTGGTAGAGAGAAAGATAGTTCTAATTGATTTATTTGAAAGTTTTCTAACATAAATGGTATAAAAAATTTATATTTAGACCACTTGAATTTCAATAATATGGACATGTTTTATTTTAAACCATATAGTCTTAATATCCAGTATTTTGAATAAAATAATGAAAAACTCACTAAAAAAAAAAATGGCCCCAAAGACAAACATTGACAGAAGAGATGTGAATATCTTCAAACTTGTGAACAATGTTCAACTCACCAGAAACAAAATGAATATAAATTAAAATAGCAATGAGATACACATTTGACTATCATATTGGCAAACACTGAAAAAGCTAGAGAAAACAGAGTTGGCATGGTGTGAGGAAACTCACTATTTACAGATAGCTTTCTGAAGTGAAGAGTGGTGCAAATTTTCCTTCATTTTATGTCAAAATACAACAAGTATTTTCCAGAAAGTTCTAATTATAATGGAAATAAATGGAAGCAGCTTTAAAGTCCAAAATAAGATACTCAAAAAAATAATAATAAGAGGACTTCATATGCAATACAAGGGAATCACTTACTGATGGGTTAGAAACACATTTAAAAACAAAAAATTTATTCATTTTTAATAAATATTTATTCATCCTCTACTTCTTATCCTATAATTGCATCCAGACATTCAAGTAACTGAGGATGTAGTGGTGAATAGACACATCCCTGTTCAAATGTAAAACATAAATTGAAGGAGTGATAGAGTAATGAAAATGGAAATCTGGATGATATGGCAGGGATTCGTGGGTGATGTAGAGAGGACTGTGAGGTAAAACTTTGCTGACATGGTGTAATATAACTTGGACCTAAAAGACAAGCAAGAGCCTTAGAGCCTTACATAGTGGAAGGAAAGTTCATCTGGACAAACCAAGACAGAAGCTCTACCAAGGAAATGAGCTTGGTGTTCAAAGAACAGAAAGCAAGCAAAGTTTTGAGCCATAGGTCATGGGAAGAGTCCTGGGGAACAAATTCAGAGTTAAATAACCAAATCAAGGTACTTTAAGGCTATGGTAAGAAGAATGGACTTTTTGTCAAGTGATAGGATGAGCGGCAGAGGATTTTTACCAAGGGAAGTAATCTAGAGGTGTTGGCATTTTAGAGATCATTCTGACAGCTGTACCAAAAATGAACTGTAGAGGGAGCTAGACGGAACAATTCTAACCAGTACAGCGAATACCACAGTATTAAGAAATTAAAATGGTTTGGGACCAGTACGGCAGCTGTGAAATGGAAAGTGAAATAACTCAATATACGTGGTTGCTCCTGTCTTAAATATAGGATTTGACGGAAAGGAGGATTTTGCAGTTTTTTGATAGAGCTACTGAGTAGGTTTTATTTGTTGTAATGAGGAATACGGGGGTGGGCGGGGGAAATACATTAGGGATCCGTGGAGGAGAGAAATCATGAGTCCTAATTTGGTCATTCTGAAAATAAGATAAAATTGTTAAGTAGGCTACTACATATATAAAGTTGGGGCTAGGTAGATTGGTCAGAGAATATGTTTAGGAGACCTCAGCACAGAAATGGTTTTATCAAAACAACAAATGAGAACACTAAAGGAGACAGTATAGAGAAATATTTTGTTAAGTTTCTTAGTTGAGGTCCCCTTTAAAATCTAAGATCCTTAATATTAACCAAAACTCAATCATGTTTTTTTCTATTGCCAGAAAAATATGAAATTGAAGCTGTTATTTAATAAGTTATAGATAGTCCTGTAGTACCACATTTCATATAAAGACCATTCACCAATATTTGTTTTTCTTTTCTTACTTAGTAATTTACAAGTGAAGACTTACTTTGCTTTCTATTAGGGTAGAAGAAATCTAATAGTATTCTGTTTAGGTTTTTTTTTTTCAAGCACTATGTGGCACAAAGCTATTTTTTCCCCTAAGACTAACCTGACTAAAACATGGATGACTACACTCCCTCTGTGAGCAGAAATCAACCTGTTCTTGATTTTATGTGAAAAACTGGATGGTAGCACTATTTGGATGCACAGAACATTTGAATTTTTTTTGTCCGAAGTGTTATGATCAGCAGTCATTTTTTTAAAAACTTCATGATTCTACTGACTACTTTCCTTATCAGAACCCAGACATGAAAAGTACTCATGTCTTCTCAGAAAAACAAAACAAAACGAAACAATCTTGCTGTGCTGAGGGAAATATAAAACCATTATTTAGAAAACTGTGTGGGGGGGTTGCAGTGCCTCAGACCTAACTCACTGGTCTCATTACATCACCCTTAAAAATTACCTCTAATTCTGCCTCTTCACAACACATGGATTTTACTTCCCTCCATCCCCCCATACTTTGGCTGAATCATTTAGGTTGGAATAAACATTCTGTGGGGGAGAAAACATTTTATCACTCAAAAACTTATATAAGCGAGGACATCACCAAGGCAGATTGAATATTGGCTGCTACCACAGAGTCAGAAATGGCTTTGATAGTGAATGGATTTAAGCTGATGTTGTTTCTGCTATTATATATATATATATATATATATATATATATATATATATATATACACACACACACACACACACACACATATATAATGTGTGTGTGTGTGTGTGTGTGTGTCCTAATTTCTTAAATTGTCTTTTATGCCTGGGGTTTCTAGAGAAAAAGAAACAATGGCTTCATTGTAGGGACTTGACCTGGGATCAAATGACTTTATCTTTTTCCTTGCCATTGATACATGTAAACACGATTTACTGCCTAATATAGAGAAAAAATTAGCTAAATGAAATTCTAGAAAGGATAAAAGAAAAATATTGCATTGGAGCTGTATCTTTTGATTTAATATAGTTTGAAAATGAAACAGTATTTATTTTTACTGAACATATCAACATGGAGATAAACAAAACTTTCTTTTCAAAAAGACAGGGTATCCTTATATGTAGAGTTCTAAGAACATAAACTACTCTCTCTTTCCTTTTTATGTTTCTAAGGACCTGAATTCCTGTGTTTAATTACATTTAGGCAGACATATTTTTGTAAGCATTATCAGTTGCTATTTGGAATACATATTAAAAGAAACAAGCTAGAAATATCATCGATTGTCTTGTCCGGACAGTAAATTCTAAAATCACTTTGTGTATTCAGTATATTTTATACAGGCAATTATAACTGCACATCTTCAAGAGTATGAGTTAGATTCTCGTTAGTCTAGAATATAAACATAAATTTTCAGGATTTTGTAATGGACACCAACACATACTCATCACCCTAAAGCCCAGTCTTTCTTCTTTAAGAAGATAATGCTGACTGAAGCCAGCCACTTCAACCTCTTTTCAAGTTTACATAAAACGAAAGATGAACGTAAGTAACCATGTGAATCTCAGAGGGGCTGAGTCTCTGTTAGAAAATACGCCCTCTGTGCAGAAGCTTTTTATCTTCATAAGGTCCCAGTAGTTCATTTTTGCTTTTAATTCCCTTGCCTTTGGGGATGTGTCAAGTAAGAAATTGCTACGACCCAGCAATAGCACTGCTAGGAATTTACCCAAGGGATACAGGAGTATCCTGTGCATAGGGGCACTTGTACCCCAATGTTTATAGCAGCACTCTCAACAATAGCCAAATTACGGAAAGAGCCGAAATGTCCATCAACTGATGAATGGATAAAAAAAATTGTGGTTTCTATACACAATGGAGTACTACGTGGCAATGAGAAAGAATGAAATATGGCCCGTTGTAGCAACATGGATGGAACTGGAGAGTGTTATGCTAAGTGAAATAAGCCGTACAGAGAAAGACAGATACCATATGGTTTCACTCTTATGTGGATCCTAAGAAAGTTAACAGAAACCCATGGGGGAGGGGAAGGAAAAAAAAAAGAGGTTAGAGTGGAAGAGAGCCAAGGCTTAAGAGCTCTTAAAAACTGAAAACAAACTGAGGGTTGATGGGGGGTGGGAGGGAGGGGAGGGTGGGTGATGGGTATTGAAGAGGGCACCTTTTGGGATGAGCACTGGGGTTGTATGGAAACCAATTTGACAATAAACTTCATATATTGAAAAAAAAAAAGAAAATACGCCCTCTGTGATGTCTGGAAAGGATTCATTTCTTCCCTTCCACTCCACTGTCTGGCAGGGCTATTCAGGGCAGACTGAATTGCTGGTTAAGCGTCATGCTATACATTCCACAATCAATGCACTCACCAGCATGCACACCTGGCTTTCAGTGGTGGGAGGGAGCAAAAGTAACATTTAGAGGCTGCTTCTTGAAAGAATGTTCTGAACAGGCACACAAATGAATTTGACATATTCCCCTAGGGCCTCAGGAAGAAAACTGTAAGCTTAGGTATCTGTCTCGCGATGCCTTTCCTATACGTTGAGAAGTAGCTGGAGATTAAGACCTATTCAAAGGACTATGAGATTGTTCAGCAAATTTCAGTTTTATCCAGATTGCAGTGCCTTATGGAATCTCCCTAATTATAAGTGACCAGGTCATGTCTAAAAAGCCCCTCGGAGTGCTTCCGTCACCGAAACTCACAGTCAGAAAAATGACAAATAAAGTATAGTTCTATTATTTTCGTGGTCAAAATCTGAAACTTCAAAAATCTATCAGTGGATCAACTTGTACCCCCTCTAAAAATCTTTTAGCAAGCCAGAATTTTGAGAGGATTCTGTTCTACTGTCAGAAAATTTTAAAATGGTGTTACTTGTGCAAATGAACTCCAAGTAGCTTATGATAGCACCTTTTGTGTAAAGCACAGGGCAGATTATATATAATCTTTCTGGTATCTTCCATTATTACCTGGGTTTTAATAGACCTGCTGTTTATTGATTTCTCTACCTAAGTAATCATTCTGGAATTGATGCATAATGCTGCTTGGGCTAAATAATTGATAGCACAGAGATTTACAGCGAAAGCTGTGACAAGCCAGAGGATGTGGCAGAAAGAGGCTTTGGCAATAGAGCAATAAATGTAGTCAGAAGAGGCTGGTGCTGTCAGGATAGGAATATCATATGATTAATTGCTCTATTACTTCTCCTTGATCTATAGAAAAGCAAGAGGGGAATAAAAAGGAGTCAAAAATAAAGCAGCTTGTTGAACGTAGCTGCTTCTTATTTATTCATTGGAGTAGAGGGGGAGAGGAATGTGCCTTAGTTTCTGTCATTTCTTTATTTACCAAAGGCAGACCCAAGAACTGATCTTGTTGAAGCTTTACAGAAAACCACTGCTATTCCATAATTAAAGATTCATTCATGTTACAAGGCTATTCAGAAAGAATGTCCATTTCCAATGAATAGCCATCACTATGAACGTGGCTTACTGAAGGAAAATAGTAATGGCAAAACTGTCAATACAGAGACCATGAACTGCATCAGAGAATAGTTACGATGCCTGAAGGAGATTTAGTAGTTAAAATACGTGTTGGCTTTGTTTTTAATTTTTGATGATAAATTATATTGGAATTCACTGTATTTATGGGTGTGTTATTAGAAAGTTATACTCTAACTTTATTACACACACACATTAATGACTTCACAGAAGGAGAAAAATCAGTTTTACATTATATTGTAGTAAACAATTTCAATATCATGAATTTTTCAGATTTACCCTCTTTATGTTTAGTTATTTGTACTGCAAGTGGGAAAAATAAAATTCAAAAACTTTTCTATGGTAATCTCATTTCTCAGGAAGTCAATTCCAAATTTTAGTTCAGTTTTTATCAATGTTATCAAGAGTCCAGAACTCTTTGCCTAAGGGATAGTCCTGGTTATGTGCGTATCATGTCGAACAGACAGAAGGAAATACATAAGAAAACCACATACAGTGGGGTATATTTTAGAATCCTTCACTGCCAAAATAAAAACTCAGTAATTCGGTTCTGGTAGGATGGGTGTGGAGAGGCTAGAGCTTCATGTATGCCTTCTGTAGTTAAGTTTACTTTTTTGGTTTCCATAGCCACCATCTTATAACGTGTGCAAATTTGACTACCTCAGCTACTCCCAATTACTTCGCTGTTCTGAATGATCTTTTAAGCAGGGTATATCACATGAGAAAACAGCACAGCTCATCTGCTTAGTACAGTGCAAACTATAATCATGGATCGTTCTTTCCCATTCATCAAACTAACGTACATTTCTGATATTATTTCTTTCCTCCATCTCTTGCCCATCATAAATTTTTACCTCCATGTTTAAAAAATAAGTTTTGCGAAAAGGTTGCCTACCCATAAATTTAAATAGTAGCACTGGTCTTGAACCCTTTAACATGGTATGTTGGTTTTCCTCTCATGTAGCTTTAAAGATGATGGGGTGCCCCAGACACTGTGAACGGGGATTTGTTAAAAATATATGTGAACATTTTGTTCTTATTACTATTTGAATCTGTGAGATAAATGCCAAATATAATTACCTCTACTGAAAAAAGAATACTTACGTAAAATAAATAATTAATAATTTAACCCATTTTACTTATCCTTCCAGTATCCATTTTAAATCTTATACTGGATCCTTTTCCAAAATTACTATTAGTTACTGAAAAGGAGCACTTTGTTAATGTACAAATGTAGCTGCTGGAAATGTATTAGTTTACTAATTTAGGACATAATAGCCAAGGCCTATAATAGGTGCTATGAAGAGACAACTACATCTTATTATCACAAAGAAGATTAAACGTAATTCACATTGTCTTTTCTTTCCCTCTGTTGATGTTTCACTTCAACTGATATAAAATGAATACATCAGACTGAGCATATCAGACACTATACAAGCCAATAAATCTAGATCCTATCTAACTCTCCAGATTCATGGAATACTAATGTCCCCTTAGCTTTTTAGGATCCAGTTCATGTATTTACCTTCCTCATATTCCTCCATTTTGGGCATTTACATTGTCCTTGCCTTTACCAGAAATGGTCTGCTCACCAACTTTGCAACATGATCTCTACTTGTTAGAAGTCCTACCTGAAATGTCACTTCTTGAGTGAGGACTTCTCTTACACACAATCTGCAGGTAACTGTCTATTGTATCACTACTTTATGGCTTTTTATAGCATGTATCAGTATCTGAAAGTATCTCTTTTGCTTATTTTCTTGTCGTGTATTTTTTTTCTCCCATCATTTATCTATTGAAGTAAGCAGAAAAATGGCCTTCCCAAGATATCTACATCCTAAATCCTGGATCCTGTGAATATATTACCTAACATGGCAAGAGGAACTTTCCAGGTGTAATTAAAATGAAGGACCTTGAGACAAGGAAGTTCTCCTGGATTGTCCAGGTAGGTTCAACTTAATCACGTGAATCCTTAAAAATGGAGAACCTTTCCTGTCTCTAGTCAGTCTAAAGGAGATAAAATTACAACAGAAAAGCATGAAAGAATGCAACATTGCTGGCTGTGAAGATGGAGAAAGGAGTCCCAAACCAAGGAATGTAAACAGATTCTCTTCTAGAGCTATCAAAAAGGTACTGAGTCCTGGGGCACTGGGGGGTTCAGCAGTTGAGCATCCCACTCTTGATTTTGGCTCAGGTCATGATCCCAGGGTCGTGGGACTGAGCCCTACATTGGGCTCCACATGCTGAGCATAGAGCCTGCTTAAAATTCTCTCTTTCACTCCCTCTGCCCCTTCCCCCAAATCACACACTCTCTCTAAAAATAAAAAGAAAGAAAGAAAGAAAGAAAGAAAGAAAGAAAGAAAGAAAGAAAGAAAGAAAGAAAGAAAGAAAGAAATGGAGTCCTACCAACACTTTGATTTTCGCCACTGAGAACCATGTTGGACTTCTGACCTATAGATTTGTAAGGTGTGTGTGTGTGTGTGTGTGTGTGTGTGTGTGTGTGTGTGTGTGTCTACATGCATGCTAAGTTACCAAGGTCATGGTAATTTGTTAGCAACAATAAAAAAAAACTAATACAACTATAAAACCCTTAATATAAGAAACCTCATCCATCTGTTTCACTCTATGGCCAGAGCCCAGAGATGTGACCGGTACATAAATAGTGCACAATAAATAGGTTTTTTTTAAATACATAAATGTATATAGTGATTAACCAGAAATAAACCTTTCCTTAAAGGGACATAACTGATAAGACATTTTCCTTTTTTGTATATAGCTAACTAATATATTAGGTAATTTCTGTTCTCCATTTTTCTCTCATATATTGTGTAAAAGTCATAAGTCCTACACTAAAAAGAGTCAGTTGTTACTAAAGATAACCCCTTTAACTTTGGTGCAATAAATGGCTAAAAAAAAGCTCCTTCTCTCACTCCCCAAACATTTGCAAAAGTAGAGAGAAAAATCAGCACCATATGCCCATCTCTCAACCTCAATATTTATAAGGTTGAGACAGTCATGAGAACTATTCATGATCAATCTTGCTTCCTCTCATTCCCACACATTTCCCTCTCTTCATATTATTCTGAAGCAAATCTAAGAACTCATATAATTTCAACAGCACATATCTCAGTTTGTATCTTTACAAGATAGGGACCCTAAATACTTTGATAAACATTTTCTGAAGTTCCCCGGGGATTTTGCACCCTTTGATTCTGAGGTAGGCCCTCCCTGTGATTTGATTTGGTCAATTAGAGGTTAGTGGATGAGACGCACAGACGCTTGAACCAATTTTTACATGTTTCCTCTGACTTACTCCTTCCTTCTGCCGTTGCTGTGAGAACATGCCCAGAGTAGCCTACCAGAGCAGGAGACCCACATGGATTAGAGCCAAGTCAACCCAGCCGACCATGCTAAAACCATACTAGCTCAGCTTCTAGACAGCTGACTCCAGACTTGGAAGTCCAACTATAACTACCTGCGATTACCCTCCTACAGACTTGGGTGGTAACAAAGTGATTATAGTTGTAAATCACTGAAATTTGAGTACAGGTAACAAACATGATGGCAGTAGACAAGTGACACAAGAGCTCTATTTATACATCAGTGATGGGGTAATGGGCATCCACGAACTCATGTTTACTGGGGACAAGATCCAGGTTTGGAGAGACCAAAATCTTTGGAGAGTTGGAGAGCCTCATTTTAGAAAAAGAATAAACACTAAAGTAGGTATGAAAGTAGATATATTTTTAGAAAAAGGAAATAATTAACAGAAGCCTTGTAAATATAGGTAACTTTCTTCTGAGCTTTATTTCATCATTCTACCAGGAATGGTTGCACAGGAGTGCTTTTTTTTTAATGCTTATTTATTTTTGAGAGAGAGAGAGAGAGAGAGAGAGATAAAGACGCGGAGAATGAGTAGGGAAGGGGAAGAGAGGGAAACAGAATCTGAAGCAGGCTCAGCACAGAGCCAGAGCCCAACTTGGACTTGAACTCAAGAACCTGGAGATCATGGATTGAACTCAAGAACCACAAGATCTTTACCTGAGCCTAAGGGGGACGCTTAACCAACTGAGCCACCCAGGCACCCCACACAGGAATACTTCTTAATTGCAATCTGGCTTCCCAGAACATTTTACAAACTCCAGCACCCACAGAGGCGCATGTGCATAAACAACCTAAAAGCTTAAATTTGTCAGTTTCACTTTATGATTTACCTAACAAGAAGGTTAAAGGAAGCACTCTTAAAATAAGATAGTATTCTAACAATGGCTTTTCTGGTGTTTCCATGAATGATTCTGGGGTAAGAAGCAAGCAGGCAAAATTCCTAGGTATATGTAGAATCACCATGTTCATGAAGGAAGCTATGTTGTTCATATTTCAGAAGTGAAAAGAGCTGCTTTGTCCTTCTATTAGTTCTGTGTTTCACATACTTCCGAACTTCTGGTACTTTTACACATTTTATTTAAGAATGAACTCAATTCCAGTGTGTTCAGTTGTGATACCACTGAAGATCTGACAGGGCCGCTGGGAGGAACACCTTATTGGATCTTAACAGTGTGCTAATTACTTATGACATTTATGTAAGAAGGCAATTGTGCCCATGGGGAAAAAAAAGGAGTATATTCTTTTTACTGATTGCGTCCCTAATCTCAATTGTATATGTCACCTGAGATAGGATGAGATATTCAAAATACAGAAAATACTTCCTTCCTGAAAATGCCAAAACCATTAGCTTGATTTGCATCAGTAAATGGGAGTACAAAGCTGAACCTGTATTGATGACAATATCAGTGATTTGAAGGTTGATTATTTTTTTATTTCTACATCTTTGATTTAGCAGAGCCTAAACTTTTTCTTTTTGTATTTTTTTTAAATTTATTTATTTATTTTGAGAGAGACAGAGAGTGAGTGTGCGAGTGGGGAAGGGGCAGAGAGAGAGAGAGAGAGAGAGAGAGAGAGAATCCCAGTCTTCATGCTGTCAGCATGGAGCCCGAAGCGGGACTTGAACACACAAATCATGAGAGCATGACCTGAGACAACATGAAGAGTTGGATGCTTACCTGACTGAGACACCCAGGCGCCCCTAAATTTTTTCTTCCAGCCTCTTGCCATGGGTGTCAAATGCAACTCATAAAATTAGATTGTATAAAGACATTTTGAATCATCTTTTTTATGGGATCCTTTGTTTCAATCTTTATTTTTTCCTTGCCTATAGCAAAGCAGATACTTATTAAAATTAATGTATTTCTGAAATATAAAACAAAGAATGTAAAAGTGCCCAATATTTCAACTCTCACTCCATTCTGTTAACTGGAACTGCGCTAAATTTATTAGTGTTGGAAACTTTAATAACCCTTACCTTTTCTCAGCACATGTGTCTAGCAAGACGAGCAATAAAAGTACTCATAAATTCTCCTGTAAATTTTTCAAAGTAGTTTAAAAATGAATGATTTGAATGTCAGATTTTTTTGTGTTTATTAGAAAGGTTATTTACTATGTATTGTTACTTTTCTGGTAAACCAGATTGACAATCAATTATATTCAATATTAAAAGAGTCATTTATGTGGTTCTGGTTCAACTTCCTTTCTATGGGTTTACAATTCCGAGTATGTATTTTCTTAGCTTTTAACCTATGTATACACTTCACTTTTATTACTATCCCAGAAGTGTAATAGTAAACATGGGTTATTTTATGTTGTGGTGGTCTTCAACTCTCAGTGGATTTAACTAAAAAAGGTCAATTTCTCATTCACACCACATGTCCAGTACCAGTTTCATAGGGATGTTGTTTCTGGTGGCCAGTCAGGGACCTAGACTGATGGAGGCAGTATCATTTTATAACAGATCATATGACCCTAGGCTTCAAGGTCTGCCATTGGGGAAAGGGAACAAAGAGAGTCACATAATGCACACAGAGCACATCTAACTATGAGAATGGGTAGTAAAGTTCTCCCACGTGCCAGAAAAGAAGGGGGAATCAGGTGAACTGGTGAGCAGTAGTGATTTACCAAGGTTTTTGTACCCAAAATTGTGGTTATCTTTCCCATCATTTTCTTCTTGTGAATAAGCCCCAATAAGTGATTCACTTTGAACCTTATATAATTATTTATATCATGCAAAGGAGAAAGCCAAATCAGATAAAATTTTAATTAAGTATTTAAAATCATAGAGTCAGCCAATTATGCTTCTGGCCATTTCTTTTTTCAAACATGGAAGACAGAACTCTCCATTCACATCACTGTTGCAAAGGGAGGACACGTATTAAACCAAACTACATTAATTTTTGCTTTGCTGTCTAACAAATTATGTGGGTAATTGTATAGCTGTATAAAATAGATTTTAAAAATTCTTTGTACTAATGGATTATGAGGGGAAATGTTCTATTGCCAATAAAAAGGAGAAAGGCAGTATCAAGTTGAAGACTTCAGTAACTGAACAATATTAACAATTATTTCAAAACATAATACAATTAAAGATGTCTTATATATAGAACTTAAGTGTTCAACCCAATCAAGATTGATTATTAAGAGCTTTTGCGGGGGAATTTATCTAGTTTCCTTCTCATAAATGAATACCACTTAATCTTCTGGGTATCTTAAGGTTCGTGAAATTGATATTGGGGTGGTGGAATGAGGACAAAAGATTTCTGCCTGGAGCCTCATAAATCATCTACATTAAAAAAAAATGTAATGACAGCCACTCTCTTAGATGCTATTTTTGCTGTCGATGTGCTAAGTTCAGCATATTTTGCCAACTATTTCTTTAAGGTATGGGTTTCAATAATCGAATTACTCTGGGTCTGGGTAGTGTAAGTGTTCTAGCGTCTACCTGTAGGGAAATAGAAACCAAAACAAAAGTGTGGGTTCCAAGAATAAGGCAGAGGATTTGATCACTGGAAAACTTGATTTAAGCATTATTAATCTGTGTCCCATTTTGGTAATGTGTAAATCAGCTCACTTTTTTTTTATAACAAATTAAAACCAAGACCCTGAAAGAGATGAGGTTATTAACCCTTGTTCCCCAGCCAATTCCCATTTAGATAATTGCACTGTGCTGCAGAGCTAAATTCTGCCAGTAATTTCATTTTGAAAAATAAAATTAGACAGCAGATTCTGGCACCCTTTTCCAAATTGTACTGTAGTTCTATAACTGTACTGTTCAACAGCTGCTATGTTCCACCCTGTAAGTGGTTATGTTCCCAATTTTCCAAAATAATTCATTTTTGTAAAAATAATACATCTCATTTATATAGAGCACTCCATTTCATGATGACAATGTTATTTCCATTCAACCCACATAAACAGTGTCAGTAGGAAACTGAGGATAATTTCACAGATAATGAAACAGATGCCTAGAAAAGAGAAAGTAAAGGGCACATGGTGAACCATAACTCTACTTCTTTTCAAAATGATCCCCTAAACCTTCTCTAGGATGCTTGTATCTGCCCACAAGGTTTCTTTATTATCTCTCTACATGGAACGATAGGGGAGTCAGCTATGTCCCATGGCAGATGAAATTAGAAACATAGGATGCATGAAAAATGAAAGCAAATATGTACAGAAGTCCAAGAATATTAACCAGCCTTCTCACATGCCTAATATCTGTGATCAATTTGGTAATTCTAAAAGACATAAAAGGCATGCTTTTTAACTTAATGATACAAATGAGTAAAAGAGGGGACCATGTGATTGTGCAGGTTAGGCATAGTCATGGGTAGAGGGGCAAAGTTGCTCTAACAATACCGTATGTGCCCTAAATGTGATGTCCCTTATCCTCTTTGCCCATCAATCTTCTTCAGACTCCTTCTCCAGATGTTAGCAAGACTAGTATCTAGTCTACCAAAAAGACACAGGAGTACAGTGGTGGAAGTCGTGTCTTTCTCCCTAACGGAAGTAAGTGCAATTTTGCTCTGCTCTTTTTCAACTTTTATGCCTCTGATGCTTTTCCTTGACCTGTTTCATCAGCTAATACTTCCAAAAACATATGAAATAGTGGCAAGGCATAGGTTACTCTTAGAGTTTTGGATAAACATCTAATAACTTCTATAAAGATGAGAGCTCAAAAGGTAATTTGTATTTCATCATGTAAAAATCCACCTGTTCCCATTTTACTGAGTGGTTTCACGTAAGGAATAGGATTTGAATTTTGTCAAAATCCTTTTCGGCTTCTAGTAAGATCATGATAGGCTGTTGTTTTATTTTTCCTATTAGATCAATGTAAGATATTTAATGGATTTACTAATACTGAATTACCTTAGCATTTCTAAAATAAACCCCACGTGGTCATAATGTGTCATAACTGTAGTATACTCTTGGATTCTTTTTGATTAAATGATAGTTCAGATTTTTGCTTTGCTCTTCATAAATGAGGTTGGTCAACAGTTTTCTTTCCTGTGCTCAACATTTTTCAGGTTTGGGTACGTTCTTATAACTGCCATATAAAATTTTTGAAAGCTTTACTCAATTTTCAATGCCCTCAAATAGTTTAAGTAGCATTGGAATTAAAAAAAAACACAATGAAATATTTGAGAATCCCCCTGTGAAACTATTTTGGGGCTACTGCTCTCAGGCAGGAGAGCTCTGCCACATTTTTCTATTTCTTCTATGAAATTACCCTGTTTGAACTTTTGTTTGGATTGAATATATCCCATTGGGGTATATTTTATTTTCCTAGAAAGTTATGCATTTCATCTATATTTTCAAATTTATTTGCATGCCCTTTTGTTTTTTGAGGCCATTGTCTCCTTATCATGACTTACTTTGCATATACTTGTTTCTGCCCTTTGTTTTCTATAATTGCTTTTATTTCATGATTTTTAAAAGTTGTTCATTCCAGCTGCTCCTTAGTTCTACTTTTGCCAACAATAACATTAAAAGCTGCCTTTATTAAGTTGTCTCCATCCAATATTTTGGTTCAGTTTAACTATCTTGAATACTTTGTGTTTGGTATTCATTCGTTTTTAAATTCTGAGTGCACAAGTGGAGAATAGAGTCTGTTTTTGTTGCATTGTGTCCAGAGAATGTTTAGCATTTCTGTATTTCTGTGTTTATGGAGATTTTCTTTACGGCCTGATATATTGCAAGTGTTTGTAAATGTAGCATGAGTGAGTGCATTCCTCCCTGTTGGGATCTGGAGCTCACTATAAATCTCTGAGATCAACTTTACTGATTGTGTTGTCACGGTCTCTTCAATATTGGAAAATACTGTTTTTCTACTGATTCTGTCTTGATCTCAAGATTGTGAAGATTCCTTCTGATTCTTCGTGCATCACTTTCTCTTTTATGCGGTTATTGCTATATTATGAGTATATAAATATTAACAAATTTTTTCATCATGAATTTTTGCCTTTGGTGTTGTAAGGTCCTCTTTCTATTAAATAATACTTTGGGGCTCATGCCTGATTATTTTACGGTCACTGTATATTTTTCATGTATGTTTTATTTTTAACTTTTCTGAAACTCTCTTTTATTTTAGGTATGTTCTTTTGTCAGGGCACAGAGATGGTTTCTGTTCTAAAGTCTTTCACTTTATGTATTTTTATCATTTTTAAGAAAGTTCTTATCTTCTAAATGTTTATTTATTTGGGGGAGGTCAGAGAGAAAGAGGGAGAGCTAGAATCCAAAGCAGGCTCCACACTGTCAGTACAGAGCCCAACATGGGGGTCGAACCCACGAACCCTAAGATCATGACCTGAGCTGAAATCAAGAGTCACATGCTTAACCAACTAAGCCATCCAAGTGCCCTGAAAGTTCGTATCTTCTTTTATAAAACCAAACAAACCATACAAACCAAATATATGACTGCAATTTATATATGGGGACTCAAAAACATAAACTTTGAGCCAATACATATTAATTAATCTATATGTTAGTTTAATGAACTGAAAGAGATAATCTCCATTTTAGGAAATTCATTTTTTACATAAGGCCTAAAATCTGTATTTCTCTGATTCCATGCTTACCTATGTAACCCTAGTAAAAAGGAAAAGTATACTAAAGACCTGAGGGGCCTGAATCATATTTTCTATTTTACAAATTAAAATTCCAACTATGCTTTCACTTAAAATTAGTTATTTATATTTGTAACACCTTTGAAAACTATTACTCTAAAGAATCATTTAAACACCGTAAAACATATAATATATACATATAACATATATGATGCCTATGTATATAATTCATAAATAATTTGTGTGTTTTAAAAAGTGGGAAATAAAGTAGGAACAAGCAATGGGCGTGTAAGTATCACGAATTACAAATTTACCATGATAATAGAAAACAGAATGGCAAAGATAGAATTGATATATTATTTTTAAAAAGTCAAAACCTTTTATTTATTTATTTTTATATGTAATTTATTGTCAAATTGGTTTCCATACAACACTCAGCGCTCATCCCAACAGGTGCCCTCCTCAATGCCCATCACCCATTTTCCCCTCTCCCGCACCCCCCATCAACCCTCAGTTTGTTTTCAGTATTTAAGAGTCTCTTATGGTTTGCCTCCTTCCCTCTCTGTAACTTTTTTTCCCCCTTCCCCTCCCCCATGGTCTTCTGTTAAGTTTCTCAGGATCCACATAGGAGTGAAAACATATGGTACCTGTCTTTCTCTGCCTGATTTCACTTAGCATAACAGTCTCCAGTTCCATCCACGTGGCTACAAAAGGCCATATTTCATTCTTTCTTATTGCCAAGTAGTATTCCATTGTGTATATAAACCACATCTTTATCCATTCATCAGTTGATGGACATTTAGGCTCTTTCCATAATTTGGCTATTGTTGAAAGTGCTGCTATAAACTTTGGGGTACAAGTGCCCTTATGCATCATCATCCCTGTATCCCCTGGGTAAATTCCTAGCAGTGCTATTGCTGGGTCACAGGGTAGATCTATTTTAAATTTTTTGAGGAAACTCCACACTGTTTTCCAGAGCGGCTGCACCAGTTTGCGTTCCCACCAACAGTGCAAGAGGGTTCCCGCTTCCCCACATCCTCTCCAGCATCTACAGTCTCCTGATTTGTTCATTTTAGCCACTCTGACTGGTGCGAGGTGGTATCTCAGTGTGAAAACCTCTTATCTTTTATCTTGTCATTTGCTCCACATATCTAATCGTATGTATGTTTTTCCTTTGGAAAGTGACAGGAGTTAATTCCATATTTCAAAGTATGAGCACTGGTGAGTGCCCAAATGTTTGTATGCACTTCCATGTTTACATAATTATGTGCTTGACGTGCTATTTTCTCTGCCAAAATTCTATAGAGTGCTTTAACTAAATCACTTTTGTTGGCCATATCTTTACTGCTTCTGTCCCCTAACACAACAAAAGAGTGGGAATCAAAGGCTGTCTTGAAGGTGCATTTGCCCCAGGAACGAACATTCTGCACCAGGTAGTCTAGCTCCCCCCAGAGGTGAATGAGGAAACCCACACAGAAAAATTGCATGCTTTCTTGCCATGCAAAGCATAAATGGCATCTCATCATTGTTTCTATTTTAATTTCTATTTTTCTAAACTCAAAAAGGAAAAATACCTTCTGGTTCAAACTGTTATCCATAGCAGGGCACCAATTTTAAGAAATAAGGTGAAAGTTATAAAGGATTTCAAATTCACTTTAACAACTATGCTCAACACAGGAATATGACTTACCTATAAAGATAAATTTAGACTAATTTGATTTATGAGTTTAGGAAAACTAAATCATTAAGCACTCCCCAATGTCTCAAAACTTATCCCAGTTTATTATTCTGACTCTCATCTGCCAGCCCTTCTCGTGCCCTGTTCAGCTTTTGTTCTCTGTGCCTTTGAACACTACTTTTGAAACCAAAATAGGATTTTAAATATATATAACAGAAATGCTTCACCTTGACCACTTTGAACTAGGTCAATCTGAAGTGCAGACTTGGAGGTGAATGATTCTAAAACCCATTAATCTGTAAGGCCCCAAGTGTCTTCTTGCCATTATTCTTTGCTTTGCTATTTTATATATAAGCCACACATCTGACAGGCAGACTCTGAAAAGGTTGGTTTGAATCTGATATCCACGGTCCTCTTCTGTTTGGGGAGAAAACGAATTTTATTGAAGAAAGCAGTTTTGCGTTAGATCACAAGTTAGAGAAATAGTCATTCCTCCAAAAGACAGAAAAAATGAATCCAGATGAAATGAATTAAACTGAAGGGGCAAAGGGCTCCCTCCACTTTCACTGCATCCATCGTGTCACTGTCTTTTTTGTGGGCTCCTTTTTGTTTTTGACCAAAAAAATCTTTTTGGTAATAAGCTACTCCCATTAGCTGATCTGGATGGCTGAGGACTAAACTTGTAGAGATTATGTAATTAACAATTTCGACAAGATACTGTAAGGTCTTACCAAATTGCATGTGGTTTTTCAAGAGAGAAGGCTCAAGAGAGTAATTCTCTCACTTAATTCACCAGATATTTTCAACAAATTATTTATGATCATCACTATATGTCAGTACTGTATTAGGCATTAGGCTTAGTCCTACTGAGCTCGCATTCTAATGGGACATGATCTACTAGTGTGGAAACAGATCCCTCATCAAATGTCACTTTTCTGAGGAAACTCTCATCAACTTACACAAATTATCACTCCCTCACATCTTATCTCCCTTTGATTCTCTTGATGACAATTTCTGACACATAGGATTTTATGATTGGTTTGCTTATTTATTTAAAGGTGGAATTTCCCAGAAAACAGGCATTTACGGATCACTGCAGCTGAGCCATGTAGTGAAAAAGGTGAAAAAATAGTTCACCCTGAGCTGAGAACTCTTGCTTTGTTCTGACTTACCACAAGTTGAAGAAACCTCACCCCAACCTTGCTCTCCTCCCTCATTTGTGTGTTCTCAGAAGCGGGGAATATACCATCAGTTTGTGGGAACTGTAGAACCAAAATAACTCAGTAGACTGATCTACAAACCGGAGATAAGTATCTCCAGTGTAAGACAATCCCAGCAAGTGCTTTCCCAAGGGTAGCAAACCAAAGGCAACTTAGAAGTGGGGAGGCAGAGTTGCCAGGGGAGAGAGCACTGGGGCTCTGAGTCAGGGTAATGGGAAATAGAGGGTGAGCAGAGATACGGCGCTGGACCTTGATGACGGGTACATCTTCAGAGGAGTGAGACTGGTGACCTCCTTCAGAGAATGCAGTAATTTATATTTAAACTCTGGACCACTTTCCTTGCCTCTTGTGTACTCAATAACAAAGATCTAGCTTCCTGTCTTTTTCCATAAAAGGTCCATGGCTTTCTGTCAACTACCTGTCACTCAACGACAGCCCTTTGGCTGACTGCCATTTCATACTTTTAATGCATTCATCCTCCTAAACAATTCCACTTCTGTGTTTCAAAGGCCCAGCTGGAGAGCTCAGAGAGATGAGTTCATCAAGAATTTGAGAAATACATGTGCTAGAAAGTGAAACATACTGAGCAAGAGGCACAGAACCGGAGGGGGACGAAATAAAAATACAGTCAAAGGAGAGTTCTAACAACAATACAAATATATGATAGCAAATCCAGGTCCTCATCTCCCCCTCTGTAGGTCCAACCACATCTGCAGTATCTCTGAAATGCAGTATTAATGATCAAGGAGAAAAAAAAACAACAGCTTGGATGCACAGGAGGCATACAACAACATTCTAAAATCAATCACGGGCAGGGGCATCTGGATGGCTCAGTTGGTTAAGTGTCCGACTTTGGCTCAGGTCACAATCTCATGGTTTGTGAGTTCAAGCCCTGTGTGGGGCTGTGTGCTGACAGCTCAGAACCTGCAGCCTGCTTTGGATTCTGTGTCTCCCTCTCTGTCTGCCCCTCCCCCATTCATGCTCTGTCTCCCTCTCTCTCTCAAAAATAAATAAACGTTAAAAAAAATCAATCCAATCATGGGCTTTTTTGTTCTAGGAATCTCTCCCTGTTCATGTGGTTCCTGTTCTCATTTATTGCTGGGAATTTAGTGTTTAATACGAATGAAATATTTCCACTTATTCTCTCCTGCTGTTTCAATTTATACTTATCATTCTATTGGTTAATAATAGAATATAAAAGCTACACATTGAAAAAGATCGGTAATTTATGGATATTATTACAGAATTAGCCATCCTCACATGAGCTTTTATCACATTGAAAGTAAAGTCCAATATATTTAAATTTAGCAGCTGTTCATACAATGTCTTGTTTATATAGCATACCATCTGCTTAACTTAATCCTTTAATATTAACATTCAAAAATACAAAAACAGCCTCTTTTCTGAAATGGAACTACCAAAATGGAATGGTTATATTGCCTCTATGGATGAAAAATAATCTATACATTATATTTAATAATAGATATGCATTAGGCACATATTATGTAGGAAAAAAAACTTTCAGAGGCATCACAAACATAGCAGCCAACAGAACAGGTAATATCTCTGTATTAACTGAATGTATCCTCTAGGGAGGGAAGGATGACAGAAAACAAAAGAAGAACAATGTAGAATGTGCCATATGTTGATGAGGGATAAGAAGGGAACTGAAGTGGGGAGAGGAAACCAGAAATGGGGACGAAACGTGATTTGAGAGGTTTCCCCTAAGGAGGTGACATTTTGACTTCAAATCTGAATAAGATGGATAGAAACCATAGAGGCATTTGGAAAGAAGGGCACCTCAGAAGAGCTATTCGCTAGGGCAGCCCATCTTGGGTCAGGACATTGCAGGTAGAGTAGGCCCGTGGCTTGAGCCGAGCAAGAATGAGGGAAATTCATAGGATAGGAGGCGGAGAGGACAAGCCAGCTTGTACAGGTTTTTACAGCCCATCACAGGGATTAAAAATATTGTGTATTAGAAATATTTTTGTCAGTGAGCATTTTCTTTCCTAAGAGAAGTATCTTAATTTCCTGATAGAAATAGGAGGTCAGTGGAGGTATTCATCACTCTGTGAAGGAAAACAGAAATTTTCCTCCATGTTTGCTGGCATTTTCTTTTCCAAGAAATATGTTTTTCATATTCTTCGACATCCCAAGTTTTCAATAACACCTCTTTGATGCATGGTCTTCTTAATTTATGATTTTCAAATAAAGTTCTGGATCTTGGTCAAATGGGTTGATGTAATTGCCTGTGCTGGAGCAAGCATCCCCTAAAAGTTAATGCTTCCTCATTTCCTTAGTAAGGAAGGTCTCATTTCCTTCAGAAAGACCACTTTGTATTTTCCCATTGCATTATTTTCACTGTACTTACTGTGAATGGAAGTCTTGACCTTATTGTGATGCTAACAACTCCCTTTCATAAGCTGAGTTATTTGCAAATCATCTTTCATTCTCCTGACATAAGGAGAACAGGCCCAATATACCCTTTCTCCTGAAAGGCTGGCTGAAGAGGAGATGACGAGAAGGAATCTCTGATCATCCTGCAATATCTGATTCCTTAATACACGGTGTTGTTCTACACAGGAAGTGAGCCAATGTATCAAAACATGCCTGATTATTACTTTATTATTCAAATCATCATCATCCTTATGCGTTATCATAGTAAGGCAGCCTATGAATATGGTAGGTAATGCTTTGGCTTCCCGATCTTACTTTGGGCTGATGACAGACGTGCAGGCAATTACATTCTCATTTAGCCAATCTTTATTTTTGCAGATATTTCTGGTTAATCTAAGTGCACATCTTTAAATTCAACCTAGTGAGGGGTGCCTGGGTGGCTCAGTCGGGTGAGCGTCCGAGTTCGGCTCGGGTCATGATCTCACAGCTCGTGAGTTCAAGCCCCGCGTGGGGCTCTGTGCTGACAGCTCAGAGCCTGGAGCCTGCTTCGGATTCTGTGTCTCCCTCTCTCTCTGCCCCTAACCCACTCGCATTCTGCCTCTCTCTCAAAAATAAATAAACATTTTTTAAAAAAATTAAAAATAAGATAGAAAGATAAATAAATAAATAAATAAATAAATAAATAAATAAATAAATAAATAAATAAATTCAACCTAGTGAAATTGATCTGGTTATATTTATTCCACTCTTCCCTCCCTCTGAGGCTTTTTTGGATACTGATGATCTCAATACAGGCAGTTTTTATCACTCTAGTTTCCTGCCATCTGATAATTTGTAATAAGTGTCAGCTAAGGCCTCATTCACATTATGATAAAACTGTTTTAGCACAATGCAACTAGCAATATAAAACCCTGCTGTGTAATACTAGATTATTCTCTGTCCACTGGGGTTGACTTCCATCCTGAATGTGATACACCAGAGAAGATTATTTATCCAGTTTAAAATTCTTTGCAAATTCATCTTTATAAATAAGACCCAAATTCACTTTTTTCACTTATAAAAGTGATACAAGCAGCATCTTTGCCACATGTCATTCCCAAATCCACATCTTATATACTTTTTTAATATTATACCATCACAGGACAAAAAATCAAGATGGCACATGACACTGCAATAGACCTAGCCCTTTATGAACCCATTTTGTCTACTGGGAATCATTCTTTCCTCTGTATACAATCACGATCATAATATGCATTCATAATTGACATTACTTTTTAGTTTGTCCTCCACATCACTTCCTGATTAGGAATGATACTTCTTGAGATATAATTTTATCGTTTGCAAATGGAGAGATCATCCTTGCTACCTACTCATCTCAGAGGCCCAATAACATTAACTAGGTTCTTTGTGAGATCTATGGGAAAAGGGCATTGCTGTAACAACCTGCTATTATTGTCATGGCCTCTTAATAACTCATTTTCCTTTAAGAGTGCTATGATCTGGATGTTCCCCAGCTCCTTAAATACCCATAACAGCTGCATAGCCACATCTTCTAATAAATGTGCTAAGAACTTAAAAGCCATCAAATGTTTCAAAATCCTTAGTTTACAGCTATTCTGCTGACACAGTGCAAAATTATGTCAAGTGGTCAATTTCAGAGGATTCCCAGGAGTCTTCCAAGTGGCTTCATTTAGAAAACCCTTGATGTTAGCAAGTACATCGACTTGGACTTTTGTCAAATTTTTACAAGAGCATGGCTCTGTTCCAGTTTTAGGGCATCTGTGTTTCATTTAGCACCTTGCGAACTCTGCTAATAGCCCCTACGCTGGTTCACAAAGGCTCTATGTCATGAGTTGTAGAAGATCCTGTCAATTAAGACATTGTAATGGTCTGCATATTTGGATAAAGATTTGGTTAGGATCACTTCATTGTTACGATAGCTACTGGGGTCGAGACATTATATTTATATTGCTAACAATTTTTAGATTACCAAGTTTGAATAAAATATTATTTTTGGTTTTACCTATTTCAGAAAAAAAATGTAAGAAGAAAATAAAGTTGACTTAGCTACCAACCACCAAGAGAAAAGCAATTTTCATCAACTTTATACACATGTGAAGCTGTGAAAAATGTTGTCTAAAATTAGTATCATGAGCCATATGTAATTTTAGATCACGTCTTTTTACTATTACATAATTGTCTCTCAACATAGAAGATATTCTACAAAAGCATGACTTTCATGGTTAACTATATTTTAACATTTTCCCACCTGAAAATTAACTCAACATTGGTTATGATTACACACTTGGATTAATGCCCATTTTTCAATATCATAACTACTTTAGCAGAGAATATTTGAATACATAAAATATTCTGAATATGTTTAATGTTTTTACAAGATAATTCTCAGAAGAAAAATTACTTTGATAAGTGAAAATACATTTTTTAAAGCTCTCGCTATAAAACTATCAAATTATCTTCCTCAAGTGTTTACACTTGTACACTTTTGTTGATAGCAAGTAGTAATTATGTGCTTCACACCAAGACTAACCATACTAATTTTAATTATATTTGTTTGCCTTAATTCACATATTATTGATTACTGGCACAATTAAAAATATGTGCAGTTTACTTAGCAATTGATATTCTTTGTAAGTTTTCAAAACTACTTTTGTATTACATTGAAGTTTTTTCCTTCTTTGTCCATTTTATTTTTTTAAGGGAATTTATTTATTTTCAGAGAAAGAGAGAGCACAAGCAGGGGTGGAGCAGAGAGACAGAATCCAAAGCAGGCTCCATACTGTCCGCACAGAGCCCGATACGGGGCTTGAACTCAAAAACCACTAGTTCATAACCTGAGCCAAACCAAGAGTCGGATACTCAACCAACTGAACCACCCAGGTGCCCCTCTCCTCTTTGTCCATTTTAATGTTTCCTGTCTTCAGTTATATTTTTTGTTATTAAAAATGCCATCCTATTCTATTATTTTTCTTTCCCAGTGTGTTCTATTTCCACCCTTTCTTTGAATCTTAACTTCTGATATCTTATTTATGCTGTCAGTTTGCTTCTTTTTTCCTAGGAATTAAATAGATTTTTTCCTGTTGTTACCTTTAAGTTATTGAGACTTCTCTTTCTCTATCAAAGTCAAAATGCATACCTATTATAACAAGTTTTGTAACGTAAGCACTTTAGCATTTTAAGGTAGGTTGTTTGCTCTGTGTCATCTTACTACCCAGTGTTTCCTAACAGTAGGTGGTCTTTTTACTCGTGCTTTTATTAATTTTAGTTCATCAGTCATTTCTGTTATTCACTTTATGTTATGTTCCATGTGCATGCTAAGCCAAAAGAACAAGGCTTTCTGTTTTCCTTGATTTGGCATTTATTTTAAGTCACCTCTTTCTCACTCTTGCTTCCTACATTATACTCATTTCCAAGTTGCCTGGTGTGTTTCCTGGTCAATGTTCATAAATAGCTATATTTCTATTGACTTTACACATCTGATAACGAGGGGGAAGGAGGAGAGGGAGAGAAGAAAATGATACACTGACGACAAAAGCTTAACACTCCGTTCAGCAAACAGTGCACAACACACGCAGATGCACACACACGCAAAATGTGAACTATCGTTGTATCTTAAAGTGAGTCTATTCTCCTTAATTACATGTATAGTTGGTGAGCTCACTCTACATACTCAAGGTTATTTTCAACTTAGTGATACTTTTTCTATTACATTTACTCCTTGAATTTAGAACACGTGTACTCACATTTATCCCCCACCCTTACCACCTCTCCCTCTTGCCATCCCTCCCTCCTTCTCTCTCTCTGTTTCTCTCCCCGCCCCCCCTACACATACAGGACACATTAAATCTTCTACTGCACTTTTAATTCATTTGGTTTTTTTGTCTTTGTTTGCAGTGTGTAGCACGTTATCTGCAGTTCACACTGTCTGATTTTGAATTTGGCAATTTTGTTTTTAATATAAAATCAAGCTTCCCCTCATTACGTTGTCCTATATATGGCCTCCACTCACTCCTTTAACACCTCACCCGGTTTTAATCATCTTTGTGGCACTTATGACCACTTAGCAAGTTATAAATTTATTGTCTATCAACAAGGGACTCTGTTGGTTTGTTCGTCGCTGCCTTCACTATCAAGAACGGTTTCTGGCATGAATTGCCACTCAATAAATACTGCTAACAAATGAATAAAAATCAATAAATGAATACTCAATATTTTATTTACGACCATTAACTAGGATCCTATTGCTTATTCCCCGATCCAGTGGAGTAATTTGCTTTACCCCCTTAGCTTCCTACATCTCTTGAGTTTTCACATAGCTTTATTGGCAATTTGTTAATATATAATAAGCTTTCATCAGAAGGACGCTAACTTCACTGATGCGCAGTTTTTCTCTGCTTATTTCAAGGGTACCCGGAAGAGGGCTGGGAACTTCCCCACTTCTCTAAGTGACATAATTACCTACAGCAGGAGCACATTGTGAAAAAGCTCTGGTTTTACGTAGAACCCAAGTTGCCAAAGGTCGACATGTTCTACTCTCTCTGCCCTAGCTGCAAGTATACTGTCCACAGTCATGTTCATAGTCCTTAGGTAGTTAAAAATCAATATTTGATGGGCTGACCTAAATTGGAGCTCTTAGCACGCAAATACTTGGAATGAGTTTGGAATACTTTTGTGTCTTCATAAGCCATTCCGTGTTTGTATGATGACGAATTACCATTCACACTATTTTCTTCCCAAATATAAACTCATTTTAACATACTGTACATGGGAAAAAAAGGCAGAATGTTTCATTTGACTGGCATATGAAAGGTACTCTTCTCTGTTTCAACTACCAAATCACATTTTCTCTCTTTTTCAGTAGTTCTTTGGTAATTTCAGTTGAAATGGGGTGGGGATTGGTGAAAAGACTTAAAATGAAGTACACAAAAATAATCATGAACTAGTAACCGATAGCTAAAAGTATTCTTAAGGGCTCTTACTGATTACTATAGCTATTCTAATGATTCAGGAATACTCATAATTTTATTGGTATCTTAATATATCCACAAGCTGGGCAGAGCTACAAGAAGCTACTGGACAAACATTTCCATCACGTGTGTAGAATACCAAAATGTTTGACAATTTCTAAAAAAATGCACCAAAAACCTAAGATGCATTATAACATAATATGTATTAAAGTCAATAAAAATTAATCAAATATTTGGTAAGCTAAAGCTATGAAAAACAATAAATTTGAAATTCCTACATAGTTTGATAAATACTAAGTTTAATATGCTAGTATAATATGCTGTATTCTTGAAAATGAATAAAAAACAAATATATGCCAGATATAGTTATCAATACTAATGGGTTTTTAAGCTGAAGGAAAAAAAATTTTTAATGCAGTTCAAATACCATTTACATAAAGTTTAAAAAGAAACAAAATATTATATTTGTGTACATGAAACACATAAGGAGAATAAAAATATGGGAAACATAAAATTCGGAATCATTGCTTTCTCTAGGTCCTAAAGACATATGAGGGAAGCTCTACACAGCTTCGGGTAGGGGGGGTGCTTCATGAGAATTTATTTAATAATATGTTAAAGTATGAAGCTAGGTACATTGTTTATTTACAAATATATATGTAATATTTTGTATTATGAAATATTTCACAATTATAGGAAATGGGAAAATCTTCACACCAGTTAAACAATGTTATTATTTAGCAAAAATTTTAGACTAAATAAATTAATAAAATGATTGATAATTTCCTATAGCTGTTCATGTCATTTCTTTGCTCTTATAATATCTCTCTTTTTTCAGTCTCTGCATTTTCAACATCTCACCAGTTTCCAGTGGATATAGAGAAAATTTTATCCACAAAACCCTCATAATTTGTCTAGTAAGTTGTATCTCACTACCTATCAATTTATCTTATGTTTCACTATTTTAGCTACTTTATTTCCTTATGTGTTTTTCATCTGAAAAGATAATATTCCTTTCTCAATATGGACTTCTTCACAGAAGCTAATACAATGTCTCACATATGAGGACAATAATAAAATTTTGAAACTTCCAACGAATGAATATAAAACATAATTTGAAATGTACTTTTGTCGCTTTTATTAGAGGGAGTTTTTTTTTTCAAGTTTTTATTTCAATTCCAGTTAGTTAACATACTATGTAATATTAGTTTCGGGTGGAGAATTTAGTGACTCATCACTTACAAAGGACACCCGGAGTCCATCACAGCAAGTGCCCCAGCCGGGATTTTTAAATGAAACACTATATCGTATTGATTCTAAGATGATTTTTTCCCGCCTGTTAGTGTCTTTAAAAACAAAGGCAGTATAGATTTTATGATAGGGAAAGAAAGGATTAAAAAGGCAGAGATGGAAAGGATAGGACCTGAAGTCCCAGGGTATGGAAAAGCATGTATTTTGGAATGATGCTGGGAGTGTCTCACCACAGCAAACCCCCTCAGGCATAACGTTCCTCTTAAGAATGTACCAGACACCACCCACTCCCCCACAGGTTTCCCCTCCGGAATTTGACAAAAGACCTAAGTACCATAGACCAGCCCTCATACAACGGAAACCAGCCCAATAGGAATGGACAACCCAGCACCTAGAGTGATCAAGCCAATAAGGGTAGAACCTGAGAAGCAACAAGGGGGAAAGGAAGGGGGAAGGCTGACAAGAACCTTATAAAAAAAGGACCCTTGCCTATAGTCCTCGGGCATTTACTTTCGAATGTCCCCTCTTTGTAAAGAGAGATTTCCTACTCTTCTTCCTTTCTAATCTTATATTGTAATCAACTTTTGCCTGCTGTTCATTTTGTGCCCACCTCTGCATTCTTCAAAGTGGTGAGACAATGAATCCCAGGTATTGTGGGAAAAAAACCCTGCAACAATTTCACATAATATGGTACTTGAATTCATATATGGAATTTCATATTCCAAACAGAAATTTCTATTTTTGTTTATGTGGGGTCTCCAAGACCATTTTACTATAAGATTTTAAAAATAAATAAATAAATAAATAAATAAATAAATAAATAAATAATAAATAAATAAAGATATTTATAAGCTTTTTTGTGGTGCTTAAAATGGAAGAATTTCTTCTTTAGACAGGGAGAGTTACTGGAAACAATTATCTAGGCATTACAAAATACCATCGATATTTATTTAGATAATTAATTCTGATAACTACCGTTTGTTTATAAAATAGGTTAGCTACCTATTCTATTAATAGTTCTACTTTAGGGCTGTCATTCTACTCTTTATTTGTACTACTTCTCCAAACAGATATTCTAGGTAATGATGGCTTGTAATTCCCCAAATATATGTGTAGAGAGCAACTTTGAGGTACTTGCTCTTCATGCATTTACTTAACTTACCAATACAATAGTAACATACTCGTTTCACAAGATGAAATGCATGTTTTTCTTGGTAATAATTTCATTTAGGAATTCAGCACACACTGAGGACAACCACACATGAAGGTGAGCACAAGGGAACCTGGCCAACTCTGAGATAACCATCTTGAATTCTGTCCGCAAGAGGTACTCTTTGCTGAGTTGTACCAGGATAACCCATTCAATTCCTCTACTTTGACCAATAAACACACAGGTAAAATAAAGTGAAAATGCATTATTCCTCCCAAGGTTGCTTTCTTGAGGGACATGGAAATATTCTTCACCTCTTTGCATATGCAGGGACAGGAAGACTGGGAGCCAGGTCATTGGACTGCTACAAAAAAAGCAAAGTTTTCCTGCCATCTCACGATATTCTTTATTCTTGAATGCTGTGGTTTTATATAAGATTTTAAATGAATCTGATTGTTGACTAAGAATGTACCTCCTATTTTTATTTTTCACTGGTACTCTGAGAATCGTTTTCTCAAAAAAATAGGAAAAAAATGCTGATCTTATGTAGCTATGTGCAAAAGATTCTAAATTTTTGCAAAACCAGTTTATCATTCTCTAGAGAAGATGAGGCAGGGACAGGGAGAAGGAAGAGAGAAGTCAGAGAGGCCAATGCACAAGAGGAATGATAGAACAGGTAAGAAGAGGAATATTTGAATGGAAGGAAGGAGTATTTCCCAACTTGATGAACAATTAATAGAATGAAAAAAGACTCAGAAAAAGTAGTTTCCTCAAACATTAAAGTCTTACCACTGATGCGGTTTTGGAGGGGTGGGGGTCCAGAGCTTATGGCCAAGAATGAATTCTTGAGATGTCTCCTGTGCAAAAAAGAGATTTTATTAAAGCACGAGGACAGGACCCATGGGGCAGGAAGAGATTCCCTGGGACTGTAAAGAGAGACTGATTATGTACTTGGGAGTTGGGGGAGGTGAAGTCAAGGGGAAGTTTCCAAATGGATTTTTGTATGCTAAGGAAGACTCACAGGCTACTGGAGGCCTGGCTATTGTCAAGCTAAGGCCATTTTTCCCTCTGGTAAAACATTAACATTAAGATAGCAGGGAGTAGGGAGAAATGTTCTGCTCTGAACGTGCCTCAGATATTTGTCAATGGGCAGCAGGTTATAAGGAAATTTAATTTTATCTGCCATTTTCTTCTACCTCTGTTTCCCACATCAGTCAGCACCACTGCCAAATATCTATCATTACATGGATGTCAGCAAACCTCACCCTCCCTCCACAAAACAAACAAGTTTGAAGACTGCATAGACCTTGTGTATAATGGAATGTGAAATGGAAAACCCCCTCCTGAGCAAAAGAGAAGTGAACAAAAACAACCACTGTTTCCCTCCAAATGGAGTAGTAGGTATCCTGCCTCCCTTATATTGTAGTTGACTTCCATTGTAGAAGTACTCTTTGCCTATTTTCTTTTTGAAAAGGAGAAACATCATCACTAGTAGTCAACACCCTACAGGCTGCAAGAGGAAGCAGATACGGCCACCAGGTGCAAGTACATAAGCACACACAGTACTCGTCATTTCAGTTTCATTGGTTTGATGAAATGTATTCATGTTATGATGTCAGTCAAGCCATACTGGGCAAACAGTTTTTGTTTGTTTGTTTTGTTTTGAACTTTCAGGTCACTTCTATGTTGAGCCTTGCCTTTGTTGTATCTCTCGGCCTGCCTTTGGCTAGGATTGTATAAACTGTAGCGTCTGAACGGATGTTGAAATTTTCTGTTCTGCCATGATCATAACCTCCATGTCCTTTCTTTCTTTTTTAATTTTTTTAACGTGTATTTATTTTTGAGAAGAGAGAGACAGAGCATGAGCAGATGAGGAGAGATAAAGAGGGAGACACAGAATCTGAAACAGGCTCCAGGCTCTGAGCTGTCAGCCCAGAGCCCGATGTAAGCCTCAAACTCACAGACCATGAGATCATGACCTGAACCAAAGTCAGATGCTTAACCAACTGAGCCACCCAGGTACCCCACCTCCATTTCCCTTCTTAAATGATCATAGTAAAAAAAAAAATTCCCTATGATCTTAGATCCAGTGCAGTAATTATGCTTATGGCCATCAGGGAACACAAACCTCATTCCTAAGATTCTAAGTATCTGCTCCTGACTTCCCGTAGAATTTCAGGTCCATAGAGTGCTGCCATTAAAACATATATTAATGTTTTGCTTCTGACAATATTGTAAGGTAGGTAATATGAAAAACCAGCTAGTTATGAAAAATCTGCACACACTAGGAAAATATAAAAAGCATGCTTTAATTTGCATAGTAGGTTTTATGTCAGTAATAGAGTTCATTTTGCATAATAGGAAAGTAGCTTCTATAGGAATAATCTTCACAAAGATAATTATAGAGATTAGACAAAAGAAAAACTATTTGAGGCACTGTAGAATTATGAAAACTAAGCACAATATCAGGAGAAACATGATCTTTGAAGGAATCCTGTATTTGCTTTTTAGTGCTGTGTACCAAATTCCTACAAACTGATCTTAAAACAACACTCCTTTATTATCTCATAGTTCTGTTAAATAAGAGACCTGAACATGTTAGGCAAAATTCTCTGTTCTGGTTCTCACAAAAATGATATCATGGTGCCAGACAGTTACGTACTAATCTAGAGCCCAGTGCCCTCTTTCAGGTTCATTCAGACGTGGGCAGAATTCAGTTCCTTGATGGATATCATCGGGGAGTTTTCCTCAGCTCTAGATCCTGCTCTTATGTTTTTGCTATTGTCAAAGCCAACAATGGAGGATTTTTTTGTCCATAAAATCCTCCCTAATGCTTCAAATCTCTTTCACCAAGGGAAATTTCACCAAGGGTTTATATTGAGCATGTACTCCAGGGGAAAGAATCTTGGGAGCCATCTCAAAATTCTGTCTACCACAGAACCACTCCAGATAAATGCTCATTTACTTTTTTTCTCAAATTTTTATTTAAATTCTAGTTAGTTAACATGCAGTGAATGTTGGTTTCAGGATCACGATTTAGTGATTCATCACCTACATATAATACCCAGTGCTCATAACAAGTGCCCTCCTTAATGCCCATCACCCATCTAGCCCATCTACCACCCACCTCCCTCCATCAACCCTCAAGTTTTTCTTTAGAGAGTTAAGAGTCTCTTATGGTTTGCTCCCCTCTTTTCTTCCCCTCCCCCATGTTCATCTGTTATGTTTCTTAAATTCCACATATGACTGCAATCATATGGTATTTGCCTTTCTCTGACTTATTTCACTTAGCATAATACTTTCTAGCTCTAGCCACATTGTTGCAAATGGCAAGATTTCGCTCTTTTTGATGGCTGAATAGTATTCCATTTGTATTATATACCGCATCTTCTTTATCCACTCATCAGTCAATGAATATTTTGGCTCTTTCCATAATTTGGCTATTGTTGATAATGCTGCTATCAATCTAGGGGTGCTTGTTCCCCTCTTTGAATCAGTATTTTTATATCCTTTGGCTAAATGCCTAGTAGTGCAATTACTGGATCAGAGGATAATTCTATTTTAGCTTTTTGAGAACCTCCATACTGTTTTCCAGAGTGGCTGCACAAGTTTGCATTCCCACCAACAGTGTAAGAGGGTTCACCTTTCTCCACATCCTCACCAATATCTGTTGTTCCCTGTGTTAAATTTAGCCATTCTGACAGGTATGAGGTGGTATCCCATTGTGGTTTTTTTAATGTTTTTTTTTAATGTTTATTTTTGAGAGAGAGAGAGAGAGAGAGAGAGAGAGAGAGAGAGAGAGAGAGAGAATATGAATGGGGGAGGGACAGAGAGAGGAAGAGGCACAGAATCTGAAACAGGCTCCAGCTGCCAACACAGAGTCTGAGGTGGGGCTTGAGCTCACAAACCCTGAGATCATGACTTGAGCCAAAGTCAGACACTTAACCAACTGAGCCACGTGGTCTCTCCTCTCATTGTGATTTTGATTTGTATTGCCCTAATGATGAGTGATTTTTACCATGACAGCATTCTACAGAGCACAAGAATGCTGAGTGACTATATCCCAAGTAGAAAGCCAGTTTTAGTGTCTTGGGATATTAGAAAACAAAGACCAGAATGTCTAGAACAGCTGGAAATCAAAAGGAAAATTTTCAGAAAGGAAGAAGTCATAGAAAGGAACAAAATGCCTATATATGAACTGTTAAATTTTTGATTGACCCTTATTTTATTATGTTAATTTGGTAAATAATATTGATTAATTTTCCAATGTTGAATCAGTTTTATGTTCCTGAGATACATCTCATGCTGTATTACTTTCATACACCCCTGGATTTTATTTAAACGTATTTTGTAGAAGATTTTTACATATATGTTCAGAGAGATATGGATCTATAGTTTTCTTTTCTTGTAATGTCTTTATTTGATTTAGTATTAGGCTAACATTGACCTCAAGAAATGAGTGGAGAATCATCCCCTTCTTCTGTAGTCTAGAAGAGATTATATTAATTGGTATCATTTCTCTTTTAATATCAAGTAGAATTTTCTAGTAAAGTCATTGTGGACTGAAGTTTTCTTTTTTGGAAGGTTGCCTTTTAGTTTCAGATCCAAACTATTATTGCCAAAACTGGCATCAAGGAGCTCACTCTCTTGTCTTCTATGAATTTTAGTTTTAAGTCTTTAAGTATTTAAATCATTTTGAGTTGATTTTTTGTGTACGATACAAGGTAGGGGTCCTGTTTGATTCTTTGCATGTGGCTGTCTAGCTTTCCCACCATAATTTATTCAAGAAACTATCCCTTCTCCATTGTGCATTCTTGGCTCTTTTGTCATAAATTCATTGGCCATTTCTGCATGAATTTATTTCTAGGGCTTCTACTGTGTTCCAGTGATCTATGTATCTGTTTGTATGCTAATATCACACTGTTTCGATTACTGTATCCTTGTTATATAGTTTGAAATCAGGAAGTGCAATGCCTTCAGTTTTGTTTTTCTTTCTCAGTATTGCTTGCTTATTGAAGGTCTTTTTGGTTCCACACAAATTTTAAGGTCGTTTTTTATATTTCTTTGAAAAATGCTATTGGAATTTTGATAATGTTTTCCCTGAATCTATAGATGGCTTTGGGTGTGGACATTTTGATAATATTAAATGCACAGAACATTTTAGCATTTACTTGTGCCTTTCTTCAATTTTTTTCATCATCTTATAGTTTTCAGTGTAAGGATTGTTCCTGGCTTTGGGCAAATTTATTACTAGGTATTTTCTTCTTTTTTAAAAAAATGTTTAATCCAGTATAGTTAACATACAGTGTCATGTTAATTTCAGGTGTACAATATAGTGTTTCAACAATTCTATAGGTTACTCAGTGTTTGCACTCTTAATCCTCCTCATCCATTTCACCCATTTTCCCACCCTCTGGTAAGTAAGCATCACTTTGTTCTCTATAGTTAAGAGTCTGTTTCTTGGCATTTTTTTTCTTTGATGAATCACTAAATTCTATTCCTGAAACCAGTATTACAATATTTGTTAACTAACTAGAATTTAAATAAGAATGTAAAAAAATAAATAAATGAGCCTAAAGCACTGTCACTACCCTACTCAAAACCTTCTGCAGGCTTATTTTAAGTTTTTGAAGTTTTTTTGGTTAACTAATAAGCTCCTTCCATGGTCTTACTACCACTTTCTATAACCTCTTTGACATGACTAGTGTCCTCCGATGATTTTATTTCACTCACAATGGCTGTTTCTCAAGCATATCCAGAATCCTTCTCCCTCAGAGTGCTTGCACTCACTGTGACCTTTACCAGAAATACTTTTCTTCCATCTGTTCACATACTTTTTCTCATTTCTTTCACATTTTTCTTGCATTTAACTATCTCAGGAGATTCAGTTCTTATATCCCCAACTTGTAAGAATATAATTTCCACAAAAATAGCAATTTTAATCAGTTTTATTCCACTGCTCTCCTGCATCCTCCTAGTAGATGCTCAGTAAATACTCTCTGAATAAATCAATGAAAGAATTCAGTATTTCTCTCTTAGTAGACTAATAGCTTCATGATTTTATAATAAAAAACAACAGTTGGTCTCTACAATAGCTGATGACATAGCTGAAACTTTACCCCAATGACTTGGAACAACCATATGGTTCAAGGTAAAGAAAAAAAAATCTGTCCTGTTTCTAAAGGATGAGTATCCTAGAGGAGCTGAAACACCAGTCTCTGTTGAAGTTCAGGGTGTCTTCTCACATGGCTCTTTCCTGGTCTTTCCTAACTTCAGAAAGATATGAAATCAAAAGCCAAATTCCAAATACAATGCCTAGACTCAATGCAAACGGGATATGCAAAGATGTTTATCCTATTTAAAGTCCTGAACAAAAATTTAATGAATAAAACATTATTTGTATTTCACAAATGTCTGATTAGGCAACCACAATGACAGGTGACTTTATTCTTAATGTGTACAAGAATCCTTTTGTTGCTTGTGCAAAATGAAGATCCTCTGAACCCATCGCTAGAGATTTTACTAATCAATTTCGGGTTGGACCCAAGATCTACATTTCTAACAAGCAACCAACACTATCTATGATGTCAACCAAATAGCAAAACACATTGAACAACACTGACATACATGTTTGAAAACTGAATGCATTACTAATAGTGGTTACTTCGAGAGTATGCCATTTATCTTCCTTAAGAACCCACAGCTATAGCACACAGCTAGTTAAAGATGCAAAAATTCTTATCTCAGCCTTGTCTTTTCCATGTGAGTCAGGTCTAACAATAATACAATATCTAATTAAGAAAAATGTTAATTATCTTCATTATCATTTATTTATTTAAGGGTTGGTCATACATTTGCAATTAAAATCAATCCATCTATTCAAAGTTGGCATTTCTAAATACCACCTCCACTCTCGAACAAATTACTTACTTTACAGCACAACAAACCATATCATACCCAAACATCTCTGGGGGTCACACTGCACTCAGACTGAAGATAGGATACTATTGATAATCAAAAAGACTGTTCTGGGATAACAAGTACAGGTTCATTTATTGGAAATCAACCGGGAAAGTCAAAAAGAATAAGAAACCTCACTTACTAGTATCAGTTCTGCCACTGGCTAGACTTATTTTCTTTATCTGTGAAATCAAAGAGCTTGAATAACAATTTCTACTTTCTTACTTGCTCAAGGTTTTATCTTCAATGTAATATCTTTACAAACCAAAAAAATAAACTCATGAAAAATTTTGTCAAAATTTAAAAATAAACACTTTTTTATTGAGAGTGAGCAAGCAGTGAGGGGGGCAAAGGAAGAGAGAGAGAGAGAGAGAGAGAGAGAGAGAGAGAGAGAGAGAGAGAGAATATGAATGAGAGAATAAGTAAGCTCCACGCTCAGTGCAGAGTCTGGCATGCAGACTCACTGCAGTCATTCCATGACTGGGGGACCATGACCTGAGCCAAAATTGAGAATTGGACAGTCAGCCGACTGAGCCACCCAAGCACCCCCCAAAAATAAACACTAATTTTTAGATGAAATTGTTTTAGTGAACTAGGGAATTAATTCCTTGGGAAGTAACTCCACTTAATTCCTTATAGGTTGTGTACAGCAGATCTCACTAGAAATTTATGGAAACTAATTAATGGTATGTATTCATATTCTTCATAATTATGAATATTTGTCAGAGGAATAAAATGTATTTAGAGAACCTATCAGTGATCTCTGATGTTGCTGGCAATCTAGCGCTCATTCTCAGAGACCACAACCTTGTTAACTAAAATGGATAAATCTCTTTACTTCAAAAGCAAATTAATCCCAGTTCCTTTTTGAAGACCTCAAGTCTGTGTCATCTACCTGAAGACAAGAAGTTATAAAAATGACTGAACTAAAAAGGGAAAAAAAGTCCTTGGAGAACAATCACTAATCCTTACTGCATTAAAACTGGGTTGTGGTGGTACTTCATGGTAATATGGTTCTCAGGTGTATACTGAAAATTACATGTAAGAAAAATAAATCTACACAAACCACCTTGACATCATACACATTTTTATTGTTATAAATTCCCAGACCATAGTAGATCATTATTCATGGTGATTATAAATTAATGAATTATTAGTGCCCTTAGCTATAACCATTGTTTTACCTTTTATGAAACAAAACGTAGTGCAGAGTTGTCAGCATTTGTACATCTATTGGATTTTTCCTTCTCTCAGAAAACTCTGGCATACCATTTGGCAGGGTGGTCTAGCAATATTTAGAACGTGATATCTAAAAGAAATGTAAGGTACCACAAAGAGTTTTCCACAAAGTGTATTTGTAGCAATTCGTAGAGTTAATCCAGGCGGCTCTAATTGTTTCCTAATTTCCTTCAGGATCCCTGGAAGCAATTTGGGAACTGTTGAATTTATGCCACAACTTACCCTCCCATGAGTTCTTAGACCCTCACTACCAGTCCAGATGCCAAGAGTAACTCATGGAGTCTTGACGGCACTGTGCTTCACGGTCCATGAGGCCTCATTTCGGGTGCAATAATGTATAGAAGAATAACAAAACGGATGGGGTGGGAAGGTGGGGGAGAAAAAAAGAAGAAAGGAAAGAAGGAAAGAAGGAAGGGAAAGAAAAGGAAATTAGTGAAAAGGCAGTATAACAAGTTAAATCATTTGAAAAAGACTGGAAGGTCATAGTAGGGCAACATCATGGAATTCTTTGAATGCACAGAGTGAGAAACTTAAGAGGTGTACAGCAAGTGACTTGAGATTTAACAACTTGTGGCAAACATCTGGTGACCTGTTCATCCTCTATGTCGCAAATGTTTGTTTCTTGTCAATATGAAGAATCACACCAAGATATATCCATTTGCCATGATTATAATTGCTGCAACAATTTGGCTCATTTTCTTCGATTTAAGAAACATAGATTCGCTTTATAAATGTCTACTGAAAAAGGGAGGAAGTAAAAAAATAGGAAATTTATAGTTTTCACTTTCTCATATTTCCTGTAGCTCCACAGCAGCTTGTTTTTTGTGAAACATTTGCTTCATGCTGTGAACTGACAGCCAGTCTTCACAGTGCAATTCTTCTTAAGTGAGGACAGTTCAACATCTCTCTCTTTTTGGCAAGGAATCAATAGTGCATTAAATTCTACAATGTGCATTCTGTTGGCAAAATCTCGCCATTTGCAATGACATGGATGGAGCTAGAGAGTCTTCTGCTAAGCAAAATCAGTCAGAGAAAGACAAATACCATACGATTTTATTCAGATGTGGAATTTAATAAACAAAACATATGAGCAAAGGGAAAAAAGAGAGAGAGAGAGGTAAACCAAGAAACAGACTCTTTAACTACAGAGAACAAACCAATGGTTACCACGCAGAAGCAGGATGGGTGACATTGGCGACAGGGATTAAAGAGCACCCTTGCTGTGATGAACACCAGGTATTGTACGGAAGGGCTGAATCACTGTACTGTTACCCAAAACTAATATCACACTGTAGGTTAACTAACTGGAATTTAAATAAAATTAAAAAAATATTTTATTGTATTAATTTGTTTTCATGATAATACTTGAAATTTACAAGGATAAGCAGATGCCTTCTGCCCTGAATTGGGCAAAGATGAGATCTAATCTAACTTTACAAATGAGGGATCCTACCCCTAGTCTTCCCAGTCTCTGAACAGTTTAGAAAACCCAGAGAAACTGAAGATGCTACATCAAGATCATGAGTTTATATAAGGAAGAACAAAAAGTTCACTAATACAATACATAACACCAAAAAAAAAAATGAGATATTTGGTTTTGTTCTTGCTAAATTAGGGTATCTCATCTCTTGTTCTGGGAACAGAGAGAGAAGGTTTCCTTAACAGACCGTTTTAGGTTTTAGAAAAACCCTGCTTGGGGCATTGTTAAGGAAGATTAATTGTTTGAGGAAAGAGGAGCACAGCTCATGGCTCTTGGAGGTCAAAACCAGAGTAGACCAACAGTGGGTTAAAATGAAAGTCTTTATGTTTAACTTCTTTAAGTGGAAAAGGCAGGTGTGAGGTTCTGTGCTGTATCCATCTTAGATATGTAGGAGAGGGTGGGGACCTCGATTTACAGACATCTGATGAGCCAGTGTCTGATTGGGGAATTTGTTAAATCATCCAGAAAAATCACACTTGCCTCATTGCTTCACTTCTGTTCTTGTGGGCACGATGAGGGGATGGTATGGTCTACATGCAGGACACTATGGGAATACGGACAGGGGATATTAAACAAAGGATTCTTTGAAATGAAGCTAAAAATTAACTAAAACTCTAGATTGATGATGTATCATGTCCACTTACTAGACCTCTGTGTATCTTTATTGCTTGTCAACTTTCATGTTGGTGAAGAAATTTCACTCCTCAAGTTTTGTTTTATTGACTGTAGTTCTTTTGTTTTCTCCTGTGAAAATGCATATACGTGGGTCAATAATCTGTTAGTTTCTGGGCAATATATTGATCCTTCTATTTGATTTTCTGTTGTCTTTGTCTGTCTTCCAATATACTCTCATCTCTTTGAATATTTGCTGGAGTAAACTAATATGCTCTAACAAGGAGTTTAATTATATCTGAGCTGCATAATATTTTGGGCATTTTATCTACTTGAACTTAAAGTGAACCTGAACCTGGAAAGCTGTTGCTGAGACTAGACTGCTGATGGAAACAAAAATATGTATCTCTGGTTACTCATTAAATGTAAGAGTGTATAGTTTTTAAAATCATAACTAGAAATCCATGATCATAAGGCTCATTAAAATTCATGTGTATAGAGTGAACACAACTTTTAATGGTATGATATCTTAAAAATTCTAGGGGCACCTGGGTGGCTCAGTTGGTTACGTATCTGACCAGCTCAGGTCATGATCTCGTGGTTTGTGAGTTCGAGCCCCACATCGGGCTCTGTGCTGACAGTGTAGAACCTGCTTGGAATTCTGTCTTTCCCTCTCTCTTTCTCTGCCCCTCCCCTGCTTGTGCTAGCTCTCCCTCTTTCTCTCTCTCTCTCTCAAAATAATAACTTAAAAAAATTCAAGTTCTATTCAAGTGCTTCACAGATTGAGTGATTTAAGAAAAAAATCCTAAATTAGGAAAACACTAATCACAAAAAAATGTCCAAGAAACTAATTTCTGTAATTGAATTCTATATTTCCAAATTTTTAAAAATAAAATGAAAAAAATAAACCCAAAAGAATAACAAAGAGAAAAAAATACCTTAGAAAGTTTTAGTTCTGGTAATGGTGGCATATCTATTTATCAGAGCAATGCTCCTTTATTTGATAATTAAATACTTAAAGGGGAGCCTGTCCTAAGTCACGTGAGAGCAAACAAGACCAGAAAAAAACTGGAGGAACTTTGACCCTAGGGAGAAAGGGAACATTCATAAGAGTGCCCAAATTTATACAGATTTTCTACTGAGGGGACCACAGTGTCTCTAAAGTGCTCTATCTATAAGGTTCACATCAAAGTCTTCAGACTAATTGGCCTCTTAAACCAGAGGAGATTGGGACTTTCCAAATTATGGGAAATTGAGACTGGGTAAGTCAGGAAAAGGACAAAGCCATAGTGGAAAGAACCCCCAAATCTGCATAAACTCTTCCACTAAATACTTGATTAACCCCTGAACTGTTCTTATGCAGACAAAACCCTTAAGAGTTCAAGGAAAACAGTATATGGGAGGTATGGGAGCTGAGAAAAGATTTCAATGGCTGCCCACCACAGCAAAGGCAGAATTTGGTATTTGGTTCCCTTCAAGTAAACATAGTTTAGAAAATACCTAGTGTCTTTTGCTGACACCCCAGAGTACACAGCTTTAGGAGCAACAAATGTATTCTTGGACAATGGCTGCGCTGTAGGATTATGGGCAAACTGAAAGACCAACCTAACAAAACAAAACAAAAATAAAAACCCACAGGAGTCTAAGGTAACCTTCTGTAAGGTTACTGGCAGAAAAATAAGAGAAGCAAAGTTTCTGTAATACTCAGAAAAAAAAAATCCAAACGTATCCAAATTATATCCAAACTTTGTATGCAATACAAAGTTACCACTGTGTAGAGAAACAAGGAAATATGAATCATGGGCAAGGGAAACACCATTAGATAGGAAAATAAACCCACGAACTACAATGTTAAAAGTAGCACAAACCATGAAAGTGATCTGCTAAATATAAGAGTTGATGCAGGAATATGGATAAAATGAGTAAGTAAATAGGAACTTTAAGGATATGTAAAAAGGAACAAAATAGGAAACATAGCACTGAAAACTAAAATAGAAATTTTTTAAATCACTAGATGAGATTAACACATCAAAGTCAACAAACAGAATAAAGGAAACCAATATAGGAAATAGAAAACTAACACATATTTAGTTAAGCCAAATTTGGCAAAGAAGAGCAGAAAAAATGTTGTCAAAGGACAGAAAAAAAATTATACCACGCGAGAGTAATAATAAGAAAACTATCGTGATTATATAAATTCAAAACAGAATTCAGGTTGTGGAGTGTTACAAATTATTTCATAACATTAAAGAGTCAATTAGTAAGAAGACATAACAAACTCATTGTGTGATGTAGACGAAATACAAATCTAAAACAAGAAAATAAATACATTTTTTTTCTCATGAAAGAAGGAAGAAACTTCCCTTCTCCCCACTCTTAGAGCATTTACTTTGGAAAACATATAATTGTGGATTTTTTTCCCCTGCCCCTCCAAGATGCAGGTATATCTTTTGAAAAGATAAATAAAGCCTCTCACCAGTGTCACAACCCAGAAATCTTTTCCTCAAGGAAAAGCTGTCTGGTAATATAATCACCAAGAAGAGCATATCCTTACTGCCCAGTCTCCTTGGAAGGAGAAGGGCCTGACTTGAGCTGGCTCCAAGTTTGAAACCTGCCACAGAGATGCAAGAAATTCATTTTCCTTTAGAAAAAGGCAATTAGCAAACACAAGTGGCTAACCAATTACCAGATAAATTTAGGATGAAGTATGTGTGTCACACGTGTTTTCAAGTCCTCTTTCTTGAGTTCTCATTTATCTTGAAAACATGTATGAAATGGGTCATATCTGCCTGACTATAGAAGAGAATGAGATTTCTCTGGTTTTGTGATTTCTTTAGTTGATTGCCATCATACACATCACATTCTGGATTCATGCTTATTTAATACCAAAACCGTGTTTTCTTCAACTCTTTTTTTTTTTTTTTTTAATTTGAGAGACAGAATCTCAAGCAGTCTCCACGCTCAGCACAGAGCCAATGCAGGGACTGATCCCACAACCCTGGGATCATGACCTGAGCCAAAATCATGAGTTGGAAGTTTAACCAACTGAGCCACCCAGGTGCCCCTTCTTCCACTTTGTGGAGAGATATGCTAGTTTGTCAAGAGATTTTGTTCCAAATTATGTTGTCCCAACTATATGTACAATAACAGAACTTTAAAATACATGAAGCAAAATTGGTAGGACTAAATGGAATAATAGTAAAATCTATCCTTATATTTTGATTTTTTTAAACTTTCCTCCCTCAATGAGTGACAAAAAGTTGATAAATTATCAATAGATGCTATACCTGATTTAAAAAACACTGTAAGACAAACTGGTAAAATACAAAATGCATGTAATTAATATAAATAAAATATAAATCAATTTTATAAAACATTATATTGAATAACGTCAGAGTACACATTTTTTTCCAAGTTCAACTAGGATATAAGACGTACCATAAAGTACTCTTGATAAATCATTTCAAACATTGAAATATAAAATATGTTCTCTGACAAAATGTAATGAAATTGAAAATAATTAAGATTTCTAGAAAAGCCCAATATTTGGAAATTAAGCACCACACATGTAAATGAACCAAGGGTTGAAAAGGAAATCATATAATTTGTGGTTCTAAGAGATAAATGTAATATTTTATATTCATATTAGAAAAAAATATATTAAATTCATTGACTAAACATCAACTTTAAGAAGCAAGGAAAAAAAGACAAAAGCAAAGCTAGTAGGAAAAGGACATAATAATGAATGCCAAAATTAGTGAGTTGGGGATAGAAGTAGAAAAAAAAAGAACAAAACTGTAACCATCTTTTGAAAAGGGCAAGAAATTTCCAAACATGCTGTAGAATCATGAAAAAAAGGAATATAAATATGATAAAGAATGAGACAAAGGATAGCATTACAGACTCTAGAGATATTTAAAGGCTAATAAAGGAACCATTATGAATAAATAAATATATAATAAAAAATTATAATGAAATGGAAAAAATTCCTTCATATAGTGATTTAGGAAAATTAATGCAAGATTTAGAAAAATTGTTTCAGGGGTTCCTGGGTGGCACAGTTGGTTGAGCATCTGACTCTTGATTTCTGCTCAGGTCATGATCTCAGGGTCATGAGAAGGAGCACCATGTGGAGCTCTGCGCTGAGTGTGGAGCCTGCATGATATTCTTTCTCTGCCCCTTCCTCACTCAAGTGTGTGCACAGTCTCAAAATAAATAAATAAATAAATAAATAAATAAATAAATAAAAAATAAATAAATAAATAAGTATTGTTTATTGTTAGGCCTACTTGTCATCAAGCATCATTCTATGATCACAAAGGTTATTTGTACATTGTTAAGTACTATAATAGTAATAATAATTCTGTATTATAAATTTGTTATGTTTTACTTAGTATGTTTTAGTAATTATCATCTATTCATATTTACTCCTTCCCAATTTATTTGCTATTTTATTAAAAGCTTTAAATTTGATTTCATAATGACAGAATCTGATTTAGAATTCAAATTTCTTTAAAGCTCTGACTGCTTAAGACACCTGACATTTCAAACCATCGCTTTCTACTCAGGCAGTCACTTGTTTAAAAAGATGTGTATTCATGCACATATGTGTGTACATATATTTTATACACATTAAATGTTGTAACATGTGGATGTGGCCTAATACAATTGGATTTCATATTATCTAGATAAAATAATCACATCACTGTAGTAGTTAACTATTAAAATTGTGATACTTAATATCCAAGTAAAACCTTACTCTTACATAGGTATTTTGTCACAATTTATTTTATTTTTTTTAACATTTATTTATTTTTGAAAGAGAGAGAGAGAGAGTGTAAGCCACGAACCACAAGAAAATGACCTGAGTCGAAGTCAGATGCTTAACCAACTGAGCTACACAGGCACCCCAATGTTGTAATCTCTATTAAATATTGAACTATTAAGATTAAGAGCAGAGTCACATGATATTCAAGGGACAAAGCTACTGATGCACAAATAAAAGCCGCATGAAATTCTGAATCAATAGGCTTTCTTCATATAAACTCATGTGAAAAAAATGAAATACTATAGTGTCTCTTAATTGCTCACCACTTTTTACTGGCATGAAATTATACTGGCCCATCAGTGGAAAAGGCCAGCTTATTTACACAGTCACTAGCCTAGAAATTCACAAGTGGCAAAAATGATTGCCTATAAGTGTCCTATGTTCTTTTGTAGGAGATAGTGACTTCCAAAACTTCTTTCAACTAATCCAATTAGGATATAGTTTTTCACACACTATTTCTGTAACACATGTTAAAAGAAAACAAAACCTCCAAACTCCTCAAATGAGTATAATCTTTAATGCATTATATACACAGTCTCTCTAACCAGCTAATGAGTAGAGATTTTAAAAACTCAGAATCATCTGTTTAGTGAAGAAAACACATTTAAACCTAATTCTAGCCAATGAAAAACAAATCGCATTGAGACAAAATGTGATCCCCATGCTGTTGAGAAACCCAATGAGCCCATATTCAGTAACTGGCTACAGCAGGAAATTCCACAATTTAACTGTTCACTCTCAAAACTTCAAATGATTTCTCTTATTTACTTTCTAGAGAAACACGACTCAACGGTTAAGTGTCTAATTTCAGCTCAGGTCATGATCTCATGGTTCGTGAGTTCGAGCACCACGTTGGGTTCTGTGCCGAAAGCTCAGAGCCTGGAGCCTGCTTCGGACTCTCTCTCGCTCTCGCTCTCTCTCTGCCCCTCCCACCACTCACGCTCGTGCTCTCTCTCTCTCTCAAAAAAAAAACAAACATGAAAAAAGAAACAGAACTGAGTAATTACAGGATGGTCTTAAAATCTCCTAATTACACATTTTATTTTCTAATAGTCCACACAAAGCATTAAGAGTTTCACAGTCAACGCACAGTTAGATAGGGTTACTAACATGCACTTTCAGTTTGGGTTAAACTATAACAAAAATGAGCAGAAGTAGGTCTGCTTTTGATGGAACAAAGGGATCTGCATTTTCAGATGTCAATATTCATATGTCTACTCTCAAAACCAGGGTGATGAGAAAAAAGATGCATTTATTACACAAGCATGAGACTGGTATGATTCACAATTTCAGACACTGCTCTTTGAAAAGGCACACATTTTTACAAACCCATATCTTATCATTCTTACTGTATATATTCATCAAGTATTGACAAGAGTTTAATTGAAAAATTTGGCAATTACTAATAAAGCTGCTATAAACACCCATGTGCAGGATTTTGTGTCGGCATAAGTTTTCTACTCCTTTGAGTAAATACCAAGGAGTGTGACTGCTGGATCTTATGGTAAGAGTATGTTTAGTTTTTTGTAAGAAATTACAAACTGTCTTCCAAAGAGAACATACCATTTTGCATTCCCTCCAGCAACAAATGAGAGTGTATTTATTGTTCCCTATCCTCCAGCACTTAGTATCCTTAGTGTTATGGATTTTGGTGTTCTCATAGGTATGTAGTGGTATGTCTTTACTGCTTTAATTTGCATTTCTTTCATGACATATGATATGGAGCATGTTTCCATATGCCTATTGGCCATCTACCTTCTCTGATGAGGTATTATGCCTCATATTTTAAATCAGATTACCTGGTTTCTACCAGTGAGTTTTATGAGATCTTTATAAATTTTGGTAACACATAGCTATGGGACACTTAAAACGTGGCTAGTCTGAATTAAAGTGTGTAGTAATTATAAAATAGACGCCAAAATTTGAAGGCATAGTATGACAAAAACAAAAAAAATCTCACATTTTTTACATTTCTTCTAATTGAAATAATAATATTTGAGGGAATTGGTTAAATTAAGCACATTATTAAAATTAATCGTATTTTTTTTCTTCTTTTTAACGTGGCCGCTATGTTTTTCTTTTTTTTTTTTAATATATGAAGTTTATTGTCAAATTGGTTTCCATACAACACCCAGTGCTCATCCCAAAAGGTACCCTCCTCAATACCCATCACCCACCCTCCCCTCCCTCCCACCCCCCATCAACCCTCAGTTTGTTCTCAGTTTTTAACAGTCTCTTATGCTTTGGCTCTCTTCCACTCTAACCTCTTTTTTTTTTCCTTCCCCACCCCCATGGGTTTCTGTTAAGTTTCTCAGGATCCACATAAGAGTGAAAACATATGGTATCTGTCTTTCTCTGTATGGCTTATTTCACTTAGCATCACACTCTCCAGTTCCATCCACGTTGCTACAAAAGGCCATATTTCATTCTTTCTCATTTCCACGTAGTACTCCATCGTGTATATAAACCACAATTTCTTTATCCATTCATCAGTTGATGGACATTTAGGCTCTTTCCATAATTTGGCTATTGTTGAGAGTGCTGCTATAAACATTGGGGTACAAGTGTCCCTATGCATCAGTACTCCTGTGTCCCTTGGGTAAATTCCTAGCAGTGCTACTGCTGGGTCATAGGGTAGGTCTATTTTTAATTTTTTGAGGAACCTCCACACTGTTTTCCAGAGTGGCTGAACCAATTTGCATTCCCACCAACAGTGCAAGAGGGTTCCCGTTTCTCCACATCCACTCCAGCATCTATAGTCTCCTGATTTGTTCATTTTGGCCACTATGACTGGCGTGAGGTGATATCTGAGCGTGGTTTTGATTCGTATTTCCCTGATGAGGAGCGACGGTGAGCATCTTTTCATGTGCCTGTTGGCCATCCGGATGTCTTCTATAGAGAAGTGTCTATTCATGTTTTCTTCCCATTTCTTCACTGGGTTATTTGTTTTTCAGGTGTGGAGTTTGGTGAGCTCTTTATAGATTTTGGATACTAGCCCTTTGTCCGATACGTCATTTGCAAATATCTTTTCCCATTCCATTGGTTGCCTTTTAGTTTTGTTGATTGTTTCCTTTGCTGTGCAGAAGCTTTTTATCTTCATGAGGTCCCAATATTTCATTTTTGCTTTTAATTCCCTTGCCTTTGGGGATGTGTCAAGTAAGAAACTGCTACGGCTGAGGTCAGAGAGGTCTTTTCTTGCTTTCTCCTCTAGGGTTTTTATGGTTTCCTGTCTCACATTCAGGTCCTTTATCCATTTTGAGTTTATTTTTGTGAATGGTGTGAGAAAGTGGTCTAGTTTCAACCTTCTGCATGTTGCTGTCCAATTCTCCCAGCACCATTTGTTAAAGAGACTGTCTTTTTTCCATTGGATATTCTTTCCTGCTTTGTCAAAGATTAGTTGGCCATACGTTTGTGGGTCTAGTTATGGGGTTTCTATTCTATTCCATTGGTCTATGTGTCTGTTTTTGTGCTAATACCATGCTGTCTTGATGATGACAGCTTTGTAGTAGAGGCTAAAGTCTGGGATTGTGATGCCTCCTGCTTTGGTCTTCTTCTTCAAAATACTTTGGCTATTCGGGGCCTTTTATGGTTCCATATGAATTTTAGGATTGCTTGTTCTAGTTTCGAGTAGAATGCTGGTGCAATTTTGATTGGGATTGCATTGAATATGTAGATAGCTTTGGGTAGTATTGACATTTTGACAATATTCTTCCAATCCATGAGCATGGAATGTTTTTCCATTTCTTTATATCTTCTCCAATTTCCTTCATAAGCTTTCTATAGTTTTCACCATACAGATCTTTTACATTTTTGGTTAGATTTATTCCTAGGTATTTTATGCTTCTTGGTGCAATTGTGAATGGGATCAGTTTCTTTATTTGTCTTTCTGTTGCTTCATTATTAGTGTATAAGAATGCAACTGATTTCTGTACATTGATTTTGTATCCTGCGACTTTGCTAAATTCATGTATCAGTTCTAGCAGACTTTTGGTGGAGTCTATCGGATTTTCCATGTATAATATCATGTCATCTGCAAAAAGTGAAAGCTTAACTTCATCTTTGCCAATTTTGATGCCTTTGATTTCCTTTTATTGTCTGATTGCTGATGCTAGAAATTCCAACACTATGTTAAACAACAGCGGTGAGAGTGGACATCCCTGTCGTGTTCCTGATCTCAGGGAAAAAGCTCTCAGTTTTTCCCCATTGAGGATGATGTTAGCTGTGGGCATTTCATAAATGGCTTTTATGATCTTTAAGTATGTTCCTTCTATCCCGACTTTCTCAAGGGTTTTCATCAAGAAACGTTGCTGAATTTGGTCAAAGGCCGTTTCTGCATCGATTGACAGGATCATATGGTTCTTATCTTTTCATTAATGTGATGTATCACATTGACTGATTTGCGAATGTTGAACCTGCCCTGCAGCCCAGGAATGAATCCCACTTGATCATGGTGAATAATTCTTTTTATATGCTGTTGAATTCTATTTGCTAGTATCTTATTGAGAATTTTTGCATCCATATTCATCAGGGATATTGGCCTGTAGTTCTCTTTTTTTTACTGGGTCTCTGTCTGGTTTAGGAATCAAAGTAATACTGGCTTCATAGAATGAGTCTGGAAGTTTTCCTTCCCTTTCTATTTTTGGGAATAGCTTGAGAAGGATAGGTATTATCTCTGCTAAACGTCTGGTAGGACTCCCCTGGGAAGCCATCTGGTCCTGGACTCTTATTTGTTGGGAGATTTTTGATGACTGATTCAATTTCTTCGCTGGTTATGGGTCTGTTCAAGCTTTCTATTTCCTCCTGATTGAGTTTTGGAAGAGTGTGGCTGTTTAGGAATTTGTCCATTTCTTCCAGGTTGTCCAGTTTGTTGGCATATAATTTTTCATAGTATTCCCTGATAATTGTTTGTATCTCTGAGGGATTGGTTGTAATAATTCCATTTTCATTCATGATTTTATCTATTTGGGTCATCTCCCTTTTCTTTTTGAGAAGCCTGGCTAGAGGTTTGTCAATTTTGTTTATTTTTTCAAAAAACCAACTCTTGGTTTCGTTGATCTGCTCTACAGTTTTTTTAGATTCTATATTGTTTATTTCGGCTCTGATCTTTATTATTTCTCTTCTGCTGGATTTAGGCTGTCTTTGCTGTTCTGCTTCTATTTCCTTTAGGTGTGCTGTTAGATTTTGTATTTGGGATTTTTCTTGCTTCTTGAGATAGGCCTGGATTGCAATGTATTTTCCTCTCAGGACTGCCTTCGCTGCGTCCCAAAGCGTTTGGATTGTTGTATTTTCATTCTCATTTGTCTCCATATATTTTTTAATTTCTTCTCCAATTGCCTCGTTGACCCATTCATCCTTTAGTAGGGTGTTCTTTAACCTCCATGCTTTTGGAGGTTTTCCAGACTTTTTTCTGTGGTTGATTTCAAGCTTCATCGCATTGTGGTCTGAAAGTATGCATGGTATGATTTCAATTCTTGTATACTTATGAAGGGCTGTTTTGTGACCCAGTATGTGATCTATCTTGGAGAATGTTCCATGTGCACTCGAGAAGAAAGTATATTCTGTTGCTTTGGGATGCAGAGTTCTAAATATATCTGTCAAGTCCATCTGATCCAATGTCTCATTCAGGGCCCTTGTTTCTTTATTGACCGTGTGTCTGGATGATCTACCCATTTCTGTAAGTGGAGTGTTAAAGTCCCCTGCAATTACCACATTCTTATCAATAAGGTTGCTTATGTTTGTGAGTAATTTTGTATATATTTGGGGGCTCCGGTATTCGGCGCATAGACATTTATAATTGTTAGCTCTTCCTGATGGATAGAACCTGTGATTATTATATAATGCCCTTCTTCATCTCTTGTTACAGCCTTTAATTTAAAGTCTAGTTTGTCTGATATAAGTATGGCTACTCCAGCTTTCTTTTGACTTCCAGTGGCATGATAAATGGTTCTCCATCCCCTCACTCTCAAAATGAAAATGTCCTCAGATCTAAAATGAGTCTCTTGTAGACAGCAAATAGATGGGTCTTGTTTTTTTTATCCATTTTGATACCCTATGTTTTTTGGTTGGCGCATTTAATTCATTTACCTTCAGTGTTATTATAGAAAGATACGGGTTTAGAGTCATTGTGATGTCTGTATTTTTTATGCTTGTAGCAATGTCTCTGGTACTTTGTCTCACAGGATCCCCCTTAGGATCTCTTGTAGTGCTGGTTTAGTGGTGACGAATTCCTTCAGTTTTTGTTTGTTTGGGAAGACCTTTATCTCTCCTTCTATTCTAAATGACAGACTTGCTGGATAAAGGATTCTTGGCTGCATATTTTTTCTGTTCATCACATTGAAGATCTCCTGCCATTCCTTTCTGGACTGCCAAGTTTCAGTAGAGAGATCGGTCACAAGTCTTATAGGTCTCCCTTTATATGTTAGAGCACGTTTATCTCTAGCTGCTTTCAGAATTTTCTTTTTATCCTTGTAATTTGTCACTTTCACTATGATATGTCATGCAGAAGATCGATTCAAGTTACCTCTGAAGGGAGTTGTCTGTGCCTCTTGGATTTCAATGCCTTTTTCCTTCCCCAGATCCGGGAAGTTCTCAGCTATGATTTCTTCAAGTACACTTTCAGCACCTTTCCCTCTCTCTTCCTCCTCTGGAATACCAATTATGCGTATATTATTTCTCTTTAGTGCATCACTAAGTTCTCTAATTTTCCCCTCATACTCCTGGATTTTTTTATCTCTCTTTTTCTCAGCTTCCTCTTTTTCCATAATTTTATCTTCTAGTTCACCTATTCTCTCCTCTGCCTCTTCAATCCGAGCTGTAGTTGTCTCCATTTTATTTTGCAGCTCATTGATAGCATTTTTTAGCTCTTTCTGGCTGTTCCTTAGTCCCTTGATCTCTGTAGCAAGAGATTCTCTGTTGTCCTTTATACTGTTTTCAAGCCCAGTGATTAATTTTATGACTATTATTCTAAATTCACTTTCTGTTATATTGTTTAAATCATTTTTGATCAGTTCATTAGCTGTTGTTATTTCCTGGACGTTTTTCTGAGGGGAATTCTTCCGTTTCGTCATTTTGGATAGCCCCTGGAGTGGTGTGGGACTGCGGGGCACTTCCCCTGTGCTGTCTTGAATAACTTGTGTTGGTGGGCAGGGCCGCAGTCAGACCTGATGTCTGCCCCCAGCCCATCGCTGGGGCCACAGTCAGATTGGTATGTGCCTTCTCTTCCCCTCTCTTAGGGGCGGGATTCACTGTGGGGTGGTGTGGCCCGTCTGGGCTACTTGCACAGGGCCAGGCTTGTGGTGCTGGGGATCTGGCGTATTAGCTGGGGTGGATGGGCAAGGTGCACAGGGGTGGGAGGGGCAGGCTCACCTCACTTTTCCTTCGGAGATCTGGAGTTCCGCTTTGGGAGGGGCCCTGCGGCACCAGGAGGGAGTCAGACCTGCCTGAGGGAAGGATCTGCAGAAGCACAGCTTTGAGTGTTTGGGATGTGCAAGCAAGTTCCCTGGCAGGAACTGGTTCCCTTTGGGATTTTGGCTGGGGGATGGGCGAGGGAGATGGCGCTGGCGAGCGCCTTTGTTCCCCGCCAAGCTGAGCTCTGTCGTCCAGGGCTCAACAACTCTCCCTCCCTTTGTCCTCCAGCCCTCCCATTCTCTGAGCAGAGCTGTTAATTTATAACCTTCCAAATGTTAACTCTCGCTTGCTGTTGGAATACACTCTGTCTGGCCCCTCCGCTTTTGCAAGCCAGACTCGGGCCTCTGCTTGGCTGGCGGGCTGCCCCTCCTCCTTGGCTCCCTCCCGCCAGTCCGTGGAGCGTTCACTGCCTCTCCACCCTTCCTACCCTCTTCCGTGGGCCTCTCGTCCGCGCTTGGTTCTGGAGACTCCGTTCTTCTAGTCTTCTGGCAGTTTTCTGGGTTATTAAGGCAGGTGTAGGTGGAATCTAAGTGATTAACAGGACGCGCGTTGAGCCCAGCATCCTCCTACGCCGCCATCTTCCCAAGATACTCCCCGTTTTTCAAATTAAATGTTGTTCACACATGTAATATGTTGAGGCACATATAATTTGTTATGTTCTAATGACCATAATGTAACATTTATTCAGGATGTGATGTCTTACATAAAACATTTCTATCTTTGACACATATACACATTGTTAAAATCCAATTCCAGCTTGGTTAGTTTTAGGACTGCCTTCAAACAAACAAATAAAAAACTTGTATTTTAAGTCTGTGTTGTGGCCAACGCTGCATCTCACTTTCTTTGTTTATAGTGTTCTGGGAGAACTGTTAAACTAAAAATCCTATTTATATATCCTCACGAACTGAAAATTATGCATGAAAAAGTGTATGGTATTTTATGAAGAAAAGTTTGCTGTAGTTTTTACTTTTGAATATAAAGCAATCAGATATAATTACATAATAAAATACATACCTATACATATTAAGTGAAAAAATTAGTAAAGGAAGTCTAAGACACCAGTAATCTATTGAAGAAGAAATCACCAATCATATTTTACATACACTCTATCATTTTTATTTTAAACTTTATAGTATAAAATGTAAAATTGAATGGTGCATATTTTCTAAGCACCAATCTTGAAAGCAAATGAGAAAAAAATCCCAAACTTGTTTTCAGAATTGATGTTTTCACTTGAAATAAACTAACCGCCTGTCATAATGCTTATTAGTAGAAAACTCCCTTTAAATTATTGCAGTTTAAAAAATCAACACTACCTTAAGTATTCTCTGAGATATGTTTTTATCAAGTTACAAAGATGTTATGGATTCAAATCTGACTAAAACACATTGATTTTAAGGAAATATCTTTACAACCCTATACTTTAAAAAACTTGTACTTAATGATAAGTTATTACTGAAATCCTGCCTAGGATCCCTGGTTTGTTCCTTAGCCAATTTCTGTTGACTTACAACCCACTTATGCTGGTAAAATCCATATTCAGCCTCGCATTTTTAAATCCTGCATAACATATCTAATTTAAATAGAATTATTCATTTAAATGGATAGCATGTGTCTATTAACCCATGTATATATTTTTGAAAACTTGTTGTCTTTTGGGAGGATTCCAACAGCTCTAATTCAATCGCGTGGAAAGTACTGATACTGGTATTTATTGTTTAACTGCATGACTGCCAGAGCAGATTAACCACTACACATGTTTCATATGATCTATCAGTTTACTGGAGACTTAAAAAGAAAAAGAGACCACTGAATATTCTCCTAGATAAAATGTTACTTTGCACTTTAAGAATGAATGTCATAATATCCTGGGGCTACTCATCCATCTTTCATCAAGGAAAGTCAAGTCTATTTTTCTAACCACTGAATTTATTGAATCAGTAAAGTTCTTGGTACTGACTCAATCATGGTCATGGAAACTACTGCAAAGATTAATCATATATTCTTTATTTCCAAGGAACCAGTGATATAGGTAAGAAGTCACACCGGAAAGATTTATCTACAAATGCATATTCCAATCACGAACAACTGGAAGAGACTTAAAAAGCATCACCATGTTTTATAAACCTCATTCCAAACAAAATGAATTGAGAGTGACCTAACAGAATAGCAGAGAGGCATTAAATGAACAAACTAGTATGAATATCCACCAACTCTGATATTATTAAAGCTAATCTGATACATTTTTAAAGTGCTTTTATTTCATAAAAAAAGAATTGGCTTTATTTAGTATAATGAATGTTTCTTGAGTGTTTTCTGTAAATTCAATTTGCCATCAATATTGATCCCATTTACTGGCTGCCCCTAAATCACATGAATAGATGCAAAAAGATTTGGAATTGGATTGCATCAGTTTGCAAAGTGCACATAGTTCAAAGCAAGTTCTTTTCAAAGCCCTTCACTGACTCCTTGAAGCTCTTTCCAATTCTGAGACTTTCGAGCTTCAATGCTTTCTGATAGCTGACCCCCTTTCCATCAATTTTATATCACAAAAAATATAAATTACCTCGCATCAGACACAAATCTTTTACACTCTGTTTTTATTTGTATCACTCTTATATTCCGTGCTCCACAATATTTCATTCTCGCCCTCACAAATCAGAGTCAACCCTTTATGCACCAGCTTGCCCTTCATCTTTCAATCCTGCTCTCTTCTACGGCAAGTTAGGTGCCTGTACAAACGAGCTAAGTTTCCACCAATTTCTCTACTCCACGCCTACTATAACTGCATCAACCAAGAATCCTACAGATTTAAAGCAGGAAATCATATCTGCATGAGTTAAAATATTCAAAATGGGCTTATAGCATATGACCTCAAGGATTTGGTTTATGTGGTATTACTGGTCAGTGAGTAGGGAGGGTCAATATTTTGCCTGGCCATGCGGCTAGTGATTTGGTCCAAAAAAGATCAGGTAAATAGAAAGTTTGCCCCAAGTGAAATTCATCCCTATTACCAGTGAAAATCTATGTATAAATTTAAAAACAATAGAACAAGAAGGGACCTTAGAACACAAGCACTCTATCATGTTTCAGTTTCTTCTACAGCATCTCTATCAGCCGAATGTCAGTCTGCTTGGATACTTCCACAGGAAGTGTATTCACTACAGCGCAAATCTGTTATAAAATCTCCAATCACCCAAGGGCCTAGGACAACTAAAATTTTACAAGAACTCCACATTCCCCCCAACAAACCAGCCTCTTTATTCGCAAAAGCTAAACACAGCAAAACCCTCAAATAGTTTTTGACTATTTTAATGGTACAATGCCTTCAGAAAAAAATTTCTGTAAGTACATTTCTAAAAATGGGGAAAGGGATCTTCATATATTCGAAGAAGGAGCATTTAATCACAGGTCAGAAGGATAGAAGAGAGATGACAAAAACAATGGTGAGAGAATGTCTGGTTCTAATTTAATAGCTGCCATTGCTTCCCAGGTGGGAGAGGGAAGCTTGAGCTGCACATGTGTGTCTGAGGAGAAAACAGGGAAGGGGAGACATAACCACTTTTCTTACTAATCTTCCTGTCTCATATGAAAACATGCTCAGGACAAAGTCCTTAAAAATTAACATGTTCTCAGGTCCTCATGTAAGGTAAGGAGCTTGGAAGTCACCATTTCATCCTAACAACAAGCAAAAAGCTGAACAAACTAAAAAAAAATCAATACCTTTTTTTTTTTTTTTTTGCATCTGGAAGAGAGGGAGATAGAAGGCAAACCACCACCTTCAAGGTTGGAGAGAGAGGAGAAAACCAGAAGCCATGACTTACCGGGGCAGACAGTCCTGACTGGAGCTGCTACAGGAGCAAGTGCCGGGTAGGAAAACCGGAACTGTAATTGATTACTTGCCTGAGGCTAAGTGTAGACAACTCAGAGAGTTATGGAGTTCAGAGGAACCCAGGCATGGGACCCCCTCATGTTTTGTGAGGTTCATTTCCAGGAACTTAACAAGGCTCTCAGAGTGAGTATCAGAGAAAAATCCCCTAAGGCATCTGGCGGGGGGGGAGGGGAAAATAACTACTCCGTAATACACAGGTGCACTCTGCTCTTCACAAGACAAGCCCTCAGGAGAAACTAGTTAGGGAGAGCCCCACCTGCTGGGGTGTAATCAGAGCCTAACTGACCTGGGGAAAGAGAAATCCCCAAGGGTCAGATGTAGCCTTCCATGTGAGGGAAGAACTTCAGCTCACAACGGCCATCCTATCTTAAGCGGGGAGAAAAAAAAGACTGGGAAACACTTGTGAAGTTTACCATCCAGAAACATCGGCTCACGAAAAGACTGAGGCCAAATCATAGAACATTACCCATTCCCATCACTCAACACCACATTACTACAGGCCTATTTATAGCAGTTCCTTTTACCCAGTAGATCTCATGTGGCTCTCAGGAATAAATTACAAATCACCTGAAGGGGCAAAAAGCTCAATTTGGAGACATAGATCAAACATCAGAACCAGAGTCAGATACAGCCCAGATATTGAAATCTTCAGACCAGTATTTAAAACAACTGTGATTAATATGCTAAGGGCTCCAATGGATAGACAGCATGCAAGAATAGATGGGCAATGTAAACAGAAAGAGGGAAGGTCTGAGGAAAAAACCAAATAGAATGCTAGAGATCAAAAAGCACTGTGACAGAAAGGAAGAACTGTGAAGAAAGTCTTTCATAGGCTTATTAGTAGACTGGACACAGCTGAGGAAAGGATATCTGTTGAGGATATAGCAATATAGCAACCTCTAAAACTGAAAACAATGGAATATTACTCAATCATAAAAAATGAGATCTTGCCATTTGTGACAGCCAGAACGGTCCTAGAGCATATGTGTTAAGTGGCAAAAGTCAGACAGAAAGACAAATACCATACGATTTCCCTTATATGTGAAATTTTAAAAAAATGAATAAACAAACAAACAACAATAATAAAAACAGGAACAGACTCATAAATACACAAACTGGTGGTTGCCAGGGGAGAGGGTGGGTAAAATAGGTGAAGGGGATTAAGAGGTACAAACTACCAGTCATAAAATAAATAAGGCATGGAGATAAAAAATACGGCATAGGAAATATAGTTAATAATACTGTAATAGCATTACATGGTGAGAGATGGTGACTACACATACCATGGTTATCACTGAGGAATGTTCAGATTTGTCAACTTACAAAAAAAAAAAAGAAATAAAGACTTTCTCAGAAAAATAAAAATTGAGGGGGTCCGTGGCTAGTAAACCAGACTTGCAAGAAATGTTAAGAGAAGATCTTTAGAGAGAAAGAAATCAGCTCAGACTCAGATCTACATGAAGTATGGAAGAGCATCAAAGAAGGAATAAGTAGAGGCAAAATAAGAACTTTCATTTTTCTCTTATTTGTAATTGGTCTAACAGACAATAGTTTGTTCAAAATAATAATGGCAACAATGTATTTAATAATGCATGCTTACTATACATCATATACACACACAGAGACCCCTATATATATGTGTAAACGTGTGTATATCAGTATGTCTTGATTACAGTAGCTTTTGAAGTTTCGAAGTCGGGTAGTTTCGGTCCTCCATCTTTGTTCTGTTCCTTCAATACTGTGTTGACTCTTCTGGATCTTTTGCCTTTCCATATAAACTTTAGAATTAGATCATCCAGAGTGAATAGTAATGTAAACTATGGATTTGGGGTGATTACGATATGTCAACACAAGTTTATAGTTGTAACAAATGTACCACCCTGGTGGGAGGTGTTAATAATGAAGGAGTCTATATACATGTGTGTGGTATTTGGGGGTATATGGGAAATCTTTATACCTTACTTTCCATTTTTCTATGAAAAACTGATTTAAAAAATAAAGTCTGAAAAAAGTAGCTAAGTTAAAATGAGGCTGTTAGGGTGAGCCCTAACCCAGTCTGACCGGTGTCCATGTAAGAAGCAGAAATTCGGATGCATGAGGAGACACCAAGATGAACACTCACAAAGAAAAGATCAGGTAAAGACAAAGGGAGAAGACAACTATCTGCAAGCCAAGGAGAAAGGCCATAAGAATGAAATGAACTCAGCTGACACCTGCATGTCAGACTTCTGGCCTCCAGAACCGTGAGAAAATAAATTTCTTATTTAAGCCACTCAGTCTGTAGTATTTTGTTATGGCAGCCATAGAAGACAAATACAAAACTCAAGATACGGTATAATGAAATGGCACTCTACTTTTGTAGACTTGCCCCCAAAATGGGTAGCCACAGTTTATGAGAAAAACATTAGAAAATTCTCATAGCAAATTCTACAAAATATCTGACCAATAATCCTAAAAAATGATCAAGTTTATCAAAAAAAGGAAAGCCATGAAATCTTCACAGCCAAGAGGAGCCTAGGGAAACACGATGACTAAATTTATCCTGAATGGGATTCTGAAACATAAAAAGATGTTAGGTTAAAAAAAATGCTATAGAAATCTGAATAAATGTGGACTTCAGCTAATTATATCAATATTCGTTCATCATTTGTAACAAATATACCATACTTGCATACATGTCTATAAAGAGAAAAAAGACTGCAGAGTATATAAGAACTATCATCACAATTTTTTAAATCTAAAATGATTTAAAAATGTTTTAAATTTGTAAAAAGAAGGAATAGGGACTGGTTTAGATGAAGCATCCAAATGCAATGAATGAACCATGATTGGATCATGAATTAAAAAGAAACCTCAAAAAAACTGCTTTTTATTTAACAAGGTGCAATTTAAGTATGATGTATACTGTATATCAAGTGATATTTTTAAAGTATTATTATTTTGTCCTTAGGTGAGATGATAGTTCTGTGGAAGATACATAGTTCTGGGGTGATGTAGAAGAATATCCCATTAGGAGATACATACTGCAGTGTTTAGGGTAAAAGTGATGCTCCCAAACTTGCAAATGGTTTGAAAATGTTTGCAAAAATACATATTGAATTATACACACATGGCAAAGTATAATTAATTGCTAAATTTGGGTGAAGGATAAATGGGTATTCACTGTACTCGTCTTGCAACTTTACTATGGATTGCAAAATCTGGGGAACTTTTTAAAAAAAATTACATCAAACAGATTTGTTCTGAGAGTTGAAGATTTTTTAGCGTTTTACTTTTTACTAAATGGCAGTGTGTTAATGTCTAAATAAAGTTGGGACTATTTGACTCTCTACCTCGATTTCAGTTGCTGTGCTTCCATTCTCTGAGTCATGCCAAGTGTCTGCAGTCCTCCATGTCCTAGGAAGAGGTTTGACATTAAGTGATTTAATTTGATGCCCGCCTGCAGATTCGAAAGAGCTCACTGGGGGCGCCTTGGGTGGCGCTGTCGGTTAAGCGTCCGACTTCAGCCAGGTCACGATCTCACGGTCCGGGAGTTCGAGCCCCGCGTCAGGCTCTGGGCTGATGGCTCAGAGCCTGGAGCCTGTTTCCGATTCTGTGTCTCCCTCTCTCTCTGCCCCTCCCCCGTTCATGCTCTGTCTCTCTCTGTCCCAAAAATAAATAAACGTTAAAAAAAAAATTAAAAAAAAAAAAAAAAAAGAAAAAGAAAAGAAAGAGCTCACTGAACAAGGCATCAGAGCACCTGAGATCAACTTTGGGGACCGAAGCAGTGGGAATTTAACAAGTTACCTGGTCACTCTGGGTTGTGGGCTGGAAGCAGATGGTGTTATCTTCCTCGCCCACTTTGCATATGGCAAAAACAGTTTGCAAAAAAACAAGTTCTAAATAAGTGTACTCATCATTTTCAGAATAGCCCAGATAAAGAAGTAAACTGAGGCAAGCTCAAAATTGTCAAAAACAGAAGAGTTTATTTGGGAATGGCAAGGAATTGCAATTTGGGACCCACAAACTGTAGCAAGCTACACGTGAGTTCACGATTGGATAATGTTATGGAAACAATGGGGTTTCCTTTTCCACTGAGACCAATTTTTAAATGACCCTTATGTTCAAAATCTGTGAGACGCTTTAGTCCTGCCAGCAGATCCGAGGTTTGGTAAATGGAATTCTTACAATTGCCCCCTCTAATAGACCTTAAGTATATTCTATTCATGGTTTACATGTTTTCACATTGGACTGAAGCTTTCCCATGGAAGCAAGCATCTGCCCGTTCTGTAGCGAAAATCCTATGAGAAAAGATTATTCCCACGCAGGGAACAGTCCTTGAACTTTATGGTAATTGGGAAACCCACTTCACTGGTCAAATACTTGGACAAGTCTGCACCGTCTGGCCAGCTCTTCAGCATTTTCATTGTGTTGCCATCCTCAGTCTTACGGACTGGTGGAATGTACAAGTGGAATTATTAAAACTCATTTAGCTAACTTAGTTGGAACACTTCAAATACCCTGGCCAAAGGCACTACCATTGGTTCTTGTAAATCTTAGATCTACTTTCTTTGGGATACATAAATTTCACCTTTTGAAATAATTACATGACGCCCACGCACTTAGCCTGTGCTTTTGACCCACAGCTAATAAAGAGGGATACACTTCAATTTTGCTAAGCCCTGATCAAATCAATAGAAAACAATAAAGCTCTGGTGGAACAATCTTTCCACAGTATACTCCTTGGGACAAAGACATCAAGCATCACACCTTACAGCCAGGAGAGTTCATCTATTAGAAAAGACATCTCCAAACAGACTCTCTTCAACATCACTGGAAATGCCCCTATCATGTTTCATTAACCCATGTGCTGCAAAACTTGAAGGAATAGCATCCTTGATTCATGTGTTGTATTTAAGAATGTCCCCAAACCTGAATGGACCTGTAAACCATATGGTGACCAGAAATTGAAAATTTTTAGGGACTAGAAATTTTGAAGTACATGACATCTGAAACAGACAGCTCACCCAAGATATCCAACCAGGTCTGTATAACTTTCTTTTTCTCTCTTTCTTCTCACTCTACATTTAGTTAAATCATGTCATTCAGGCCTTTAATTATTCTTTCCCTAGTTTTCCTATAGTCCTTTACTCTAGCTTTAACACATCCTTTTAACCCTACCTTACAAACACTCTCTGATTCTGCTAAAATTACTGGCGTTTGGAATTGTCCTAGAGCAAATACTATTGATGATTCTGAATTGGTGACCTGGCCGCTATCTTTAGATGGATGGTAAAATCTATCTGGTAAAGATGTAGGATTTTCCTTGGTAACTTAGAAATCACACATGTGCTCTCTTCCCAGAGACTGGCATCAAATATTATGGCTTTCCACTGAGTACCCCACCCCCAACTCATAAGGGGCTATGCCTCACCTTACTGAACTCTTACTGAAGATGTTTATGTTTCCAAAAACATGATGGGAATTGGCAAAACCCTAGGGTATCTCTCACAAACTATTTGTAGCTATACTATTTTATATGACTCAGATGGAATGAAATCAATGCCTGTTGGAATCCATAAGACTATATCATCTCCTACATGAATGTATTTTTATGGTGGGGCCAGGAAAACTGCAATATTGGAAAATGGGAAGCTGATGTGCTCCCCACTCAATGGTGCTTTATTAGGAATTGACCAAAGATCTGGGGAATGGTGGAAACATAATTCAATTTACTTGTTTCCCTAGGGATCTTCCAAACATCCACCAAAATCTTTCTCATACTGCATCAGCTACTTGTTACTCCAGATCTATGGAAATGCAAGGTGCTCACATAACCGTTCCCATGCCAATAAACCAGATTATAGTGTGATCTGTATAAATGATTATATTTGTGATCATAATAGCCCCTGTATCATTCCAAGCAAAAGAATCTGGGCAAAGGAACACAACTATGCCTCATCCTTAGAAGACACTGGGTATCTCCTTTTATGTAGAAGAAACACATATTCTACACTTCCCCATAATTGAGGGGCATTATGGAATTATTGCCATCACCCCTGATGCCAAAATGAGAAGAAATCTTCCCTCTACTACTTAGATACCTAATCTGGGGTCTTTCTCCTATTGATTTAGAATGACTTGTTGGACTTGGGAAGGTTATGACAAAAATTAACTAACAACAGCTGAATGACATAATTAATCAGTGATGTTTTCTTTGATCCAAAGGGAGAAATGTGAAAGAATTGCAATCTAAAATGGAACCAGAGGATCTAAAATGGAAAATCTCATATATGTTCCCTCAGGAAAACTGAACTTAAGAACTGAGAGACTGATTTCCTATGAATGCCTGATATGCAGAAGACTGATAATATTGGAATTCTCTTAAGTGATAGGAAGTTGGTCAGGGGTTGCCTTATATTAACCCTGGGAAGTTTTGCATATGGTGTCCAGAGACATGAACAAGAAATTACCCAGGTTGGACTGGTCTCGCAAAACAAACTGAGTTGAGCTTTGTTTGTATGACTGGACCAGTTCTGTCTGCTCAGGGAGTTTTCAAAGCTGGTCTCATTTGCTTTTGATTTTCACAGACTCTAACTGAGCTTCCCTCTTTACATTCCCTGCTCATAAATACAGTCTATCCCAAACCCTCAACGGACTCGCCTGTAACTTTCTACAGTTTGCATGTCCTGAATTCCAATTCCTCTGCTATTCCTGAATAAACTGTTTTTGACGATTTTGAGCTTGCTTTAGTTTACACATCTTTATTTTGGTCGACAGCCCTTTCTATATATCACTTTCGTTATCCAAAAAAATATGTTAATTCTGCCAACATTAGAATATCCAGAGGGGCAAAAGGAAATGGAAACTTCAAAATAGCTTAAAGCTTAACTCCGCTATCGAGATTGCTTTTAGTCCTTTGAGAAACTTTCATATGAAAATGCACAGCCACTTTAAAGAAAAAAAACAAAAAACAAAAAAAAACAGCGTAATAGGAAAGAGATTCTGTTCGTTTATCAAGTGCCCAGTACTCAGGAAGTATTTGTAATGAACACTCAGCTTTTTTCGGAAATTTCACTAAACAATGAATTGTTAACGTCTTTCTAGGTCTAGCCAAAAAATCACTTTTAACGGTACACTGCATGGAAGTGTCTTTTCACCCTTCTATGTATTTCCTTACACTAAATTTATCTTGTGTCTTCTTACGTATTTAAAATCTATCCAGGAAAAATCTCAAATATTACCACTATTAGTGAATATGCAATAAATAATTAGAATTTGACTTATTTAGGCTGATTTCTCAAAGTTAAATCTCCTTACATCAATCCTATTAAAGACTAATCCTATTGATGTAAACTTTTATACCTAACTTCCTAGCTTCTAAGAACGTTACAACTGAAGCTCACGTTGAACCTATACATGTCACATTCCTGGGTGTTTTTCCCATTGCACACTGGAAGGCTGTTCATGCCCCACTCTGCCTTATCTTTATTGAAGCAGGTAATTCGCAGCTTGATGCTTCCTCTTTCAGACTCCTTATTTCAGATACATTCCAGGGTTTCAATATTTCATAAAGTATGGCATTCTCCTAAGTGTTTTCAAAATTCTGAAGAACAACATTCCAGCCTGATCTCGCTTGTGAGAGACTCTTAAATCCTTGTTCTAGTGGATATTCCTTTTGAAGTTTTCTATTCTGGCATATTCTATGATGGCATATTATATTGTTTTAAAGTTTTCTGTTTTCTTCTTTCTGCATTAATAATGTAACTTTAATGATCTTTGAAGCAGCAAAGTCATTCAAGATTCCTTGACATCTGAGTTGCTATTTTTATTTTTTAATTCATCTGACAGCTTGCTGTCTGGTTCATTGTTATATTTAGACACTTCTTATTTTTTTCTCAATATATCTCTATGTACTTTCCTTTCCTTTTTGCATCCTTCTATCCCAGAACTACTTTTTTTTTTCCTCATAAGGATGTAAAGAGACTAGGGGTGCCTTGGTGGCTCAGTGTGTTAAGCGTCCCACTTCAACTCAGGTCATGATCTCGTGGTTCATGAGTTCAAGCCCCGCGTAGGGTTCTGTGCTGACAGCTCAGAGCCTGCAGCCCACTTCGGATTCTGTGTCTCCCTTTCTCTCTACCCCTCCCCCACTCATACTTTCTCTCTCTCTCAAGAATAAATAAACATTAAGAAAAAATTTTTTAAAAGAATGTAAATAGACTATATCTATCTGTGGCAGATTGGTGAAGTGCTCACAACTCCATTTCATTTTATTGGTTCTAATGGAACATTTATATTTTTCAGCCTTGCTTGTAGTAGGTTTGGGACATAAGTCACGTATTTTCTTTTGCATTGCCAGGGTTTTCAAGACAGGAAGATCTGAGTGTGAATCTAGCTCTGCTGCTTGTGAATTGAGTTATTCATTTTTTAAAAAATAAATTTTCTATACAACTTGTGTCATTTGACCTGACGATGGAAGGGGGTGTCTTCTTATGCTCATTTGTACTTGCAAAACATTTTCCCTTTCTTTGTAAAATTCTTCAGCTTTGATTTTCACTTCATCAGGTTATACCAGATGCTACTTCTCTCTTGTCTGGCCATCTAAATACCCCAAGAACACTCCATTTTATTCCTTAAAGGTTTTAGCACCTGGGTCATTCTCAATCTTTCTAAAACTACTAGCTTCATCCTTGGTGATTTTAATCTCCACTTTGATGTTCCTTCCAATACACTAACCTTTAATTTTTTTTAACTCTTCTCCCCCAATGATTCTGACTTCCACCCTCTATTAGCCACTCTCAGCTGTGGTCACATTTCACCTTTAAATCACTAGCAAAACCACTAATTTGTCAATATACTCTCCCATGAATTATATTCTTGTACTAATACCTCCCATCGTATTAGCTTACTTCCACTAGCACTCTAACAGAAATAATTCATCACCATTTAGACTAATACTGTATTGACCGTATCATATATTTAACGTTTCTCCTCACCTTCCTCACGACTTTACTTTCCTCCTTAAACTGTTTAAAATCCATTGTCCCCAACTAAATTACTTTCTTCCACATGTACTCAACTTTCATGTCCCAAGATTGCTTCTTCACACTAAACCTTATTAAAAACAGTTCCCCACATCTCCTGCATCTACCTTAACAGCTGAAGATAAGTAGAGAATAAGCCAGTATCATGTTGATTGGCCCTGTTTTCAACTTATAACAAACAATCCCAAGGAGGCCTTAATTCTGCAAAGAATTTATAATGCATTTCCCATTAGTGGGAGGATATGATCATTTCAGTCATGGATGACTATTTCATAGAGGCTGTATAATGTAGTTGCTAATATCCCAGATGTCTATTTGACATCTTTACTTGAATCTTGAATATTCAGTTTGAACTTGTCATCTATAAAAATGAACTCATCATCTTTCCTCCAGATAGGTCCCTGTCTTCACATCTCATTTAGGGCCTACATGATCTGCCCATCCTCCTGATACTGAACACATTCCCTCCACATGTTCTCTCTCCTCCAGCTTTATTGGTTTTTACAAATATCTTACTGATTTTCTGCCTGTTTGATTAACCAATTGTCAATTTATCAATTTATCACATGTGGCCTCCAATTATGAAAATGGAATTATCTATTTCTTATAAGATTTCTAAGCAGATTTTACCTGAGCATCACTTTCAATCAAGTTGGTGAAATTAACATTTATAGACTTAACCCCCAAACACTAAAACACACATTGTTTTCAGATCACAATGGTCTTTACCAATACAGATCACATTATGGGCCATAAGGATGCATTAACAAGATTACAAGTAAAGAAATCATACAAAGTATATTCTCAGGCACTTAAATTACATTAAATATCAATAACGGAATTATAGGTAAGAAATCTCCAAATACTTTGAGATTCAACAAAGTACTTCTAGATAACATATGGGTCAAAAAATAAAATTCAAGATACATTTAAATTATTTCCAAAGAGATGAAAATAAAAATGCAACTTATCAAAATTTGTGATTTGTAGCCAAAATAGAGTATACATAGAGATTTATAGCTTTTAATGGATCCCTTAGAAAAGAAGGGTGATTAAAAGCAATAATCTAAGATTTCACTTTAGGAAAGTAGAGAAAGAAGGTCAATGTAACCTTAAAGCAAACAGAAGAAAGGAAACAAAAATTATAGGAGAAAACAACAAAATTGAAAACAGAAAATCAATGAAAATGAGAGCAAACCACCAAAACTCATACAAGGTGAAGTAGATAATCTGGAGAGGCCTTGTAACTATCTAAAAAGCCGAATCAAAAATTAATAACATTCCAAAAACAAAAACAAAATATCATACTAAGATGGTTTCAGTAGTGATTTCTATAGAAAATTTAAGGACAAAACGATACCAATTATCTATAATCTCATCCAAAACACAGAAGAAGAGGGGATAATTCCCAACTCATTCTATATCACCAGCATTACCTAATATCAAAGCAGATAAAGTCACTGCAAGAAACAAATCTATAGACCAATATCTCTCATAAACATGGATGAAAAAATCCTCAAAATATATTAGGAATTGAATTCAACAACATATTAAAATTACTACGCATATAACCAAGTGAGACTTATTCCAACTATGCCATGCTGAATTAACATTCAAAAATCAATAAATGTAATCCACCATATCAACAAAATAAAGAAGAGAAATAATATGATTATATAAATTGATGCTGAAAAGCATTTGACAACACTCAACACCCATTTAGTGATAAAATCTTTCAGAAACTAGGAATAGAAAGATACTCTCTCAATTTGATAAGGAACACCTTTAAAATTACAGCTAACATCGTACTTGGGTTAGTGTGCACACATAATTTTCTCAGCTCTGATAGCTGAAAGGGCCTAAAAGAAATGATACCCAGTAACAATGAGCACACCTGGTGCCCAAATTTGGTTTCTAATACGATTCTCCAATAAAAGGAACAAAGTCTTCAAGGAGAAAGTACTGATTCTAGGAGTGGGGCAGTAAATATACAAAATGACCAAGGTACATCTCATAGCACCAAAATATAATGAAGTGCTGACATACACAGATAGATAGGGATATGGCAAAGGGGAACAAAATCCAACTGAAAGAACTCCTAATAGCCAAAGAGGAACAACTGAGTAACAAAGTAAATAAGGTAGTGTTGGATTATGACCCAAAGTCTATAAGAAATATCTATGAGTCTATATTAATATAATAAATGGGGCTAAGGAGAAGCAATTCATATGCAGAAGAATTGCAAATAATTTCTGTAGATACTCTGAGCTCCACGTAGCAACTTCCTTCCAAAGAGCATTGCATGGCGTATCTTTATAGTGGAGAAACCTGGCAAACACTACCTCAGCCAGATGATCCATATGAACGCCAATATGAATTAGTCATGCTAATAGCATATACCTTGATACGATGCGATGAAAATACTAATTTATGTCTGTGAACTTCCTCCCCCAAACCCCAAAACCCCATCTAATAATAAGACAATTACTAATAGAAGGGCCTCCCGAAATATATCTGATCAACATACCTCAAAATTGTCAAGATTATCAAAGAAGAACTTGAGGGGACACACAACAAAATATAATGAGATATTGCAGATAGGATCCTGGCTTAAAACAAACAAACAAACAAACAAACAAAAAACAACTATGTAAGTACAAATAAACTATGGATTTAATTAATTACATCAGTATTGGTTAAAGAAATTTGATGATGTATGATACTAATATAAATTACTAATAATAGTAATTAGACTGAGTGTGGAGTATATGGGAAATCTCTCTACTATCTTTACAATTGTTTTATAACTCTAAAACTCTTATTTAAAAAAAAAAGTAGTTTAAAAAAATTGCATACTGCAGGATCCAAGAAATAGTGCATAAGGGTCACTGGACCTATATCTGTTTGTAGCCAACACTCATAATGAAGTTTCCTTATCTTTTTAAAAGAATTTTGGTAGTGAATATAAGCTTAAGATCAACGTCCAAACTTAACAATTAAACTTAAAACTATAGTGGCCTGGAGTAAGTCTAAACAGTATTAACCAATATTTAATTTGTTTAAATTAAAATAAATCACTCTGTTATCAACCACAAGAGCCTAGAGAACATTTGCATTGATATAGACATGATCTAATTTTCGAATATCATCATATCTTACATATGTTACATATAACAGGGAGGCATTCTGAATAATTTCTCAAGGAATAGTTCCCAGCACTATAATTCACCCTGGGTGATATTATTAATATATTTATTACATGCTAGTGCTCATACTACTAGGTAGTAAATACGTGATAGGCAAAAATGTATGCTAGAAAATATCCTCGAAGCAAGAGATACGCAAACTGTTGTCAAGAGAGGATTCAAGTCCAGGGGCATAAAAACTGAAAGAGGATTCAAGAAAAAGAATCAACTTAAGACCAGACAGACAACAAAGGAGATAAAGAGAAGTTAAATACAAGATCACAGAGTGGTTGGTATTAGGTAATTCAATATAGCATCTAAATTCAGACAAATATATATAGAGAAATAAACAAAGCAGTTTCCTTGATCTAGACTTCAAGTGAAAATTATTATAGGAATGTATATTTGTCTAAAAATAACATCAAAAGGATCATTTCAGGTATCAGGAATAGTAGAGGTAGTTGTTTTTACATTTTCAAGAAAAACCAAAAATTGCTAAGTACAATTCTGGCAGATGATCATATATGGAGATAGTAAAGAACCAGTGAATTTAAACATGAGAAATAGTCCTGAATGCTCTCAAAGTCTGAATGTCTATATGTAATCACAGAAAGCAATGATTCCATGATCAAAAAGATATATGGCAGCTACACAGACATTAGCACTAAAATTAATGAAGCAATATTCATAAGCCAAAGTTTGAAAAAATATTTGCAACAATTTGAATTATGCCAACAATAATATCATCTTCCTAACTTATTATTAAATTCTGGGATAAAATCCAACATAAATGTTTTGATGAGCCAATATATTTACAGAAGAATCATTTTTGTGTGTTTCACTCACATTTAATTAATGTTCTAAAAATATTACTTCAATGTGATTTGTAGAAATATAGGTGTAAATACAGACATCAATTTATACCCAATGGATTTTCAGACCAAGTAGGTGTGGTGCAAAGGCTGATGTTATTGCTTCTTATATCCATGGGCACAGGTAAAAATGTTTAAATGTAGCTCTAAATGCTCTAATTTGATTCTCAGCTTTTTTGCGTCTCTGACAAATATCAGAGTGTGATGGAACTAACATACCCACAGCATACACTCTGAGCAATCTAGGTTCTTACTCTGTTATATAAACATTCAGAATCAATTTGTGTAAAACATTAAAAGTCCACTTCCTCTAGCCAAATTAATACTGAATTTTCCTTCCAGAAATATATTATGATGGCTCTTAATATTCTACATGTCATTGAGAAAATACATATTTTCCGTGTGTCTTAGACTCATATGTAATAGACTCAATACCAACCTCACAGCATTATAAGTAAATAAAGACAACGCATGTGAAAGATTTAAGAGTGTCTGGCTCATGGCAATTTCAATAATTATTAGCTACTGTTGTCATTTTTATTAATCTATTAGCATAAACTGGTCTTCAAATGTTGTAGTTTTTTGCGTCTTTGCCCACATAGTGCCACAAAAGAGAATCCTTTTCTCTTTTGTGAGAATCCATTCCTTCCCGCCAATCCAAATTTTATACTTCCTTTAGAAACTGGTTGAATCCCCATCAGCACTCCTGCCAGTGGTTCTCTAACTCACATCACTTAGCACCTGGACTATTCTTCCGTCAACTCCGTATCCTCTTACCGCATTCCTGTTACTAGTGCCTTTGTTCATGACTGTAAATCTTAATGAACTGTGTTTTATTTTACTTATTGAACTTTAAATCTGTTCATTTGAGTCCCCTCTCATTTTTCTTGCCTCTACTCTCCTCAGTTCTCCCAAAATTGAACTAACTTCTCTATCCACCCAAGGCTTCGCTACCAGTAATGAACCAAGGTAGCAAAACATCAGGCAATATTACATAACCCCCTGCCCATCGTTCTCCTACACATACATGTACTTATATACACACGTACTGTGTGTGTGGATGTGGTATCTTAGTTCGGGTACCCCAGAAGCAGACAAGGGTTCATGTGTCAGAGATTTAGTAAGAATGTGCTCTCAGGGGAAATGTATAAAAGAGTGGTAACCTTATAACTTAGTTAACTGGAAAATAAATAACCCACTTTAAATGGGCAAAAGTTCTGAATAGACATAACAAAGAAATATGACAGTAGCCAACTGATAAAAGAAAAGATGCCCAGCATTATATTTACAAGAATGTAAATTAAAACCATAATGATGTACCACTTTATATTCACTAGATTGACACGCAAAAAGAGAGGGGTAAGTGTGCAGAAGAACTGATATCCTCATACATTGCAAGAAGACGAATTAAATGAGAAGCTTCCTATGTGAAACAGTTTGGTACTTTCCCAAAAATTTTAAGTAAATTTACTACCTGACCCAGCAATACCACTGCTAGGAATTTAAGCCAAAGAATGAAAACACAGGACCACACAAAGACTTACATGTAATGTTTATAGAAGACATATATGTAATGTTTATAATATCTCCAAACTGAAAACAACCAAATGTCTATAAACCAGTGAGCAAATAGTAAACTGTACAGTATCCATTCAGTGGAATACTATTCAGCAATATAAAGGAGCAAAGAACTGATACCTGCCATGTGGATGATGCTAATAGTATTATATAATTCAGGCACACACACACACACACACACAAAACCTCCCACATATTTTGATTCCATTTCTATGAATCATTCATAAAAAGAAAGAAAGTATAGCAGTGGTTGCTTGGAACTAGGGTTGGGAGGGAATGTAGAATGACTAGAAAGATAAACAAAACCCTTTTGGAGTGCAGAAAATATTCTAAAATTGGATTGTTGCGACAGTCCTCTAACCCTGTAAATTTATGAAAAATTAAAATTTACAGTTGAAAATATGTAAATTTTATGGGGTGTAAATTATTTTTGCATAAAGGTGTTTAAAAAAATTGAAGTTTGGGGGCAACTGGGTGGCTGTCGGTTAAGCATCCGACTTTAGCTCAGGTCATGATCTTACAGTCTGTGACTGAGCCCCGCATCGGGCTCTGTGCTGACAGCTCAGAGCCTGGAGCCTGCTTCATATTCTGTGTCTTCCTCTCTCTCTGCCCCTCCCCTAATCATTCTCTCTCTCTCTCTCTCTCAAAAATAAATACACATTAAAAAAATGTTTTTTAAATTGAAGTTTGTGGAGACCTCTCCCTATTTCACTGGTTGTTACTAGTCACCTGCTGATAAGGGGCTCCTCATTTTGGAAGTGAATTTCCACTGGCAAATTCTGTGTTCCCGTGATTTTTAGACTGTTAAAGATCCTTTGTCTCTTCACTCCACCATCTATGCACTGCTGGTAAACCTGGGTTGTTTCTTTTTTGAGTCTAGTGTCTACATGGTTTTACCATGCCATTCATCTTGTGTTTCCTGGAGATTCCTTATCATACGGTTTTATTAATGATGTTATCCATGTAATATTTATTTATTTTGTTATCCCTGTTTGTTTTTCCTGGAGAATTTGGAGGATAGCGTAATTTAAAACTGCGTGCTATCATTATCCTTCCCCATAAAGAAATCTGAATTATCTTTTAAGCCGTAAAACAAAAAAAAAAATGGTATCAAAAACAAGAGACGATAAACATGATAGCATTCATAGTGCTAGCCAAGCATACCACAGAAGAGATAAACAACGCACAATGTTGTTGCAAATGTCAAGGGAAGGAATCAGAAGCTAGTTACACAAATATTTACAACATAGTCCCACAGTGCCTTTATGGAAACATTGATAGAGGTACAATTCATACTGTACCAGCCCTCACTTCAACTGCCTGTTTTATACATTTTCAGCACCCAATATAGAATCCACCTTTCTTTTTTGTCTCCCCAAAGAAAACCTCCCTTGAACCACAAATTCTGAGTTAGCTGGACCTCCATTTACAGAATTCCCTTTTAAATTTATCAGATTTATTATATAAGTGGTTGTTTACTTATTTGTTTCTCCCTCTAAAGTGTGAGTGATTAGAAGCTAGTGGCTGTGTTAATCTTATTTATCTTAAACCCAGCAGCTCAACATATGTTTATTGAATTAATTAGCCATCTAATCATTCCTTCATTACTGAGTCTCGATGTATGTAAACCTTCATATTTCTTCATTTTAGCTCTATTTTCTATGGTTATATTGACTCTTAACATGTCGGCAGTTCACATATTTGCCTTGCAATTTTATTTAAACTTCTGATTTTTATTTTCCAACCAAAATTTCTATATTTTCTTCCTGCTTTGAATGTCCATGGCATGTTGTTTAGATCTGTCTCGTGATAATTCTTTCATCCCATTTTGTGCAATAGTTAGTCTTTGTATCTCATCCTAGCTACTAAAATTTAAACCATCTGTGGAAACAACTGGGACTTTCTAACTTATTTTTCTTTGCTAGATTTTGCATACAATAACTCTACACTATGTGTCTGATTAATTTAGAATAATTTAACTTTATTGAGAATACAACAGTACTAAGCATGTGTTAAACATGAGATACAGTATGTGCATTCTATCAATTGCTTGATCTGACTGACAAAATATGAGGAAGCCACTGGATTATTGTTCAAAGCCTGTCTTCTTCTAACAGATGAGGCAGAAACCATATTATGAAATAAGCATAGGTAAGAACTGCTACTTTCTTACATCTATTTATTTGTAATGCAGAGATATCTGATCTACATTCTATGTCTTGAAAAAGCAGAGTATGATCAGTAGGCAGCAAAATGAAGACTAATTGTTATGATTAAAAAATAAAACCACTTGTGGCGCCTGGGTAGCTCAGTCGGTTGGGCGGCCGACTTCAGCTGCAGTTGTGATCTCACATCTCATGAGTTCGAGCCCCGTGTCGGGCTCTGTGCTGACAGCTAAGAGCCTGGATCCTGCTTCGGGTTCTGTGTCTCCCTCTCTCTCTGCCCCTCCTCTCTCTCTCTCTCTCTCTCTCTCTCTCTCTCTCTTTCTCTCAAAAATAAATAAGCATTACAAAAAGTTTTTTAAATAAAACCATTCAGTTTTTTTTTTCTCTTTTGTGGATAAAACTCCTTCAAGGTATGCTTTATACTCCCTACAAAACTACCCAGGAGATGCAATAATACATCATCTATTAATTAATTCTCAGTAAAAAATTACAGATTAAATGGTATATAATTTATTGAATATCCTTACATTTCTTATCACAGAGACTCAACATATATTTTGGCCAGTTGTTTTTTTTCCAGTAAATATATACACATTTCATTGAACATTTCCTGTAGTATTTGTGAGGTAAGACTGTTATTGCTTTCCTTAGCCTTAGTGTCCATAATATCTTCCAAGCTTTAATGATCTTCTTTCTAGGAACAAGATGCTCTACTTTGCACACCTGAAAATTATTGGTAATTAATATATTTGTTTCAACTATTTCCAGCCATAATGAAATAATAAAAATTTCCAATCCTGTTTACATACTGATGTACAACTCATTCCAAAATTGGACAGCGATAGGAAAAAAAAAAGAAATATTTAGTTCATATAACTTGTAAAATAGATGCAGTGGTCTTAAACTAAAGGCAACCAATACAGTCCAATAATGTATCAAATATTAAATCAATATACTCAACAGAGATTTATTTCAGGAAAACACAGATGTCTAAAAATTAAGAAACATACAAATATAGAGATATGATGTATAGTCACATGCATGCATATGATGAGTTGCTTATTATTTTTTATATACTGATCATAAAATTAATGTTAGCATAAACTGAAAGAACTGAAAGAAATATTGGCTAAAAGGAGAAGTAGGGGGACCCTGTCCTTTCCTTATCCCTCAAACACAGCTGTCTTGAGGTCAGATTACTTGGAACACCCAGGAAGTTGGTGCAGAGAGAGCTGATTTCCCTTACTATTTTGTAAGGGCTGTCTGAATAGCAGGAGTTGGGATTCCTGGTCAGGGGACAAGAGAGTGGGTGGTGCCATTTTCCCCCAAACATCAATACGGTGGTACGTCAGAGAGCAGCACAGTGGCCCCCAGTGGAGGCGGGACCCATTTACACCAAACCCCACCCCTTGGTGCCTGGGAACTGCTTATTTACTGGGATAAGACTGACTGACCCAATGCAGCCAGCCTCTTCTCCAAACCAGCACAGCCACCAGCCCCAGGCACAAACAGACAGCTCTTTTCTGTTCTTTTTTTCCTCTTTCTTTTCTTTTGTAACCAGGCTCCTAGTTCCTTTTCCCTTTTTTGGGGTCAGCCTCCCCCACTCTTTTTCCAGGGTTACTTCAACAAAAAAAATCAAAGCATACCTAGTTAAAGGTCCAAATACTCCACAACTGTAAACAAAGAGAAGTTCTGCAGAGGACTGACCAGTGGGAAAGAGCAGCCAAAACACAACAGCAGAGTGCACATGGCATACACCAGAAACACTTCCTGGATTGCCAGGCTTTGGATGGTGTATGACCCCTTGTAAATTTAGTAGTACTCTCAGGTATAGGAAACATAACAAGCTTTAAAAATATGCAATAGAGGGGCGCCTGGGTGGCGCAGTCGGTTAAGCGTCCGACTTCAGCCAGGTCACGATCTCGCGGTCCGTGAGTTCGAGCCCCGCGTCAGGCTCTGGGCTGATGGCTCAGAGCCTGGAGCCTGTTTCTGATTCTGTGTCTCCCTCTCTCTCTGCCCCTCCCCCGTTCATGCTCTGTCTCTCTCTGTCCCAAAAATAAATAAACGTTGAAAAAAAAAATTAAAAAAAAAATATGCAATAGACAGAAACTTAGCCAAAATGACAAGATAGAGGAATTCTCCCCAAAAGAAAAGTCAAAAAAAAAAAAATCACAGCCAGGGACTTGCTCAAAACAGATATAAATATATCTGAACAAGAATTTAGAACAACAGTCATAAGACTACTGACTGGGCTTGAAAAAAGCATAGAAGACACCAGAGAAACACTTGATGCAGTCAGGATGAATTAAAACATGCTATAACTGAGATGCAAAATAAACTAGATACAGGGACCGTGAGGACTGAAAAAGCAGAAGAGAGAATAGGTGAAATAGAAGATAAAACTATGGAAAATAATGAAGCTGAAAAAAAGAGGGACAGGAAATTTCTAAATCACAAGGGGAGACTTAGAGAACTAAGTGATTTCATGAAATGAAATAGAAGTGTTTCATACTATAGAAGTCCCAGAAGAGGAAGTGGGGAAAAGGGGCAGAAGGTTTATTTGAACAAATTAAAGCTCAGAACTTCCCCTAATCTGGGGAATAAAACAGGCATACAAGTCCAAAAGGCACAGAGAACTGCCTTTAAAATCAACAAAACAGGTCAACACCATGACAAAGCATAGTGAAAACTGCAAAAAACAAAAATAAAGAGAGAATTCTGAAAGCAGTTAGGGACAAAAGTTCCTTAACCTACAAGCGTAGACACGTAAGGTTAGTAGCAGATGTGTCCACTGAATTTGGCAGGCCGGAAGGGATTGGTAGGAAATATGCAGTGTGCAAAATAGGAAAAATATGCAGCCAAGAATCCTTTATCCATCAAGCTGTCATTCACAATAGAAGGAGAGATAAAGGCTTTCCCAGACAAAAACAAAAACAAAACAAAACTAAACTAAACTAAACTAAACTAAAGGAATTCATGATCATTAAGCAAGCCCTGCAAGAAATTTTAATGGGGTCTTCCAGCAAAGACTATAAAGGGTCAAATAACATCACCAGAAACACCAAATGTACAGACAACAAACAATGGCACTAAATTCGTATCTTTCAGTAATTACTCTGAATGTAAATGGACTAAATGCTCCAATAAAAAGACATGGGGTAACAGAATGGATTAAAAAATAAGATCCATCTATACGCTACCTACAAAAGACTCATTTTAGACCTGAGAACACCTGCAGAGTGAAAGTGAGAGAATGGAGAAGGCCAGAATAGCCATACTTATATCAGACAAATTAGATTTTAAAACAAAGACTGTACCGAGAGACAAGTAAGAGTATTATATAATAATTAAGGTGTCTATCCATCAAGAAGATCTAACAATTATAAACATTTATGCCTCCAACTTGAAAGAACCCAAATATATAAATCAGTTAATCACAAACATAAAAAAACTCATTGATAATAATACCATAATAGTAGGGGACTTTAACACCCCACTTACAACAATGGACAGATCATCTGAGCAGAAAATCAATCAGGAAACAATGGCTTTGAATGACACCCTGGGCCAGATGGACTTAACAGATACATTCAGAACATTTCATCCTAAAGCAGCAGAATACATATTCTTGAGTGCACATGGAACATTCTCCAGAATAGATCACATACTAGGTCACAAATCAGTCCTCAACAGGTACAAAAAGATCAAAATCATACTATGCATATTTTCAAAACACAATGCTATGAAACTTGAAATCAACCACAAGAAAAAATTTGGAAAGCCCGCAAATACATGGAGGTTAAAGAATATCCTACTAAAGAATGAATGGGTAAACAGGAAATTAAAGAAGAAATAAAATATATGGGGAAGCACATGAAAATGAAAACAGGACAGTCCAAACCCTTTGGGATGCAGCAAAGGCAATCCTAAAGGAAAGTAAATTGCAATTCAGGTCTATCTCAAGAAGCAAGAAAGGTCTCAAATACACAACCTTACCCTAAAGAGCTAGAAAAGGAACAGCAAATAAAACCCAAAGCCAGCAGAAGAAGGGAAATAATAAAGATTAGAACAGAAATAAATGATATAGAAACAAACCAATACAAAAAACAATAGAACCAATCAATGAAATTAAAAGCTGGGTTTTGAAAGAATAGACAAATTGGTAAACCTCTAGCCAGACTTCTCAAAAAGAAAAGAGAGAGGACCCAAACAGATAAAATCACAAATGAAAGAGGAGAGATCTCAACCAACACCACAGAAATACTATGAAAAATTATATGCCAACGAACTGGACAATCTGGAAGAAATGGACAAAATTCCTAGACACTCACACACAACCAAAATTCAAACAGGAAGAAATAGAAAATTTTCGCATGCCCATAACCAGCAAGGAAATTAAATCAGTTACCAAAACTCTCGCAACAAATAAGAGTCCTGGGCCAGATGGCTTCCCAGGGACATTCTACCAGACATTTAAAGAAATGTTAATACCTATTCTTCTCAAACTATTCCAAAACATAGAAATGGAAGGAAAGCTTACAAACTCATTCCATGAAACCAGCATTACCTTGATTTCAAAACTAGGCAAAGACCCCACTTAAAAGGACAGTTAAAGGCCAATATCCCTGATGAAACTGAATGCAAAAGTTCTTAACAGGATACTACCAAATTGAATTCAACAGTACTTTAAAAGAATTATTCACCATGATCAAGTGGGATTTATTCCTGGGCTGCAGGGCTTTTTCAGTATTCACAAATCAATCAATATGACACACTACATTAATAAAAGAAAGGATAGAAACCATATTATCCTTTCAATAGATGCAGAAAAAGCATTGGACAAAATACAGCATTATTTCTTGATTAAAAACCCTCAAGAAAGGAGGGACAGAAGGAACATACCTCGTCATCATAAAAGCCATTTATGAAAAGCCCACAGCTAATGTCATCCTCAATGGGGAAAAACTGAGAGCTTTCCCCAGAAGGTCAGGAACACGACAGGGGTCTCCACTCTTATCACTGTTGTTCAACATAGCACAGGAAGTCCTTGTCTCAGTAGTCAGACAACAAAAAGAAATAAAAGACATACAGATTGGGAAAGAAGAAGTTAAACTTTCACTGTTTACACTTAACATGATACTCTACATGGAAAACCCCAAAGGCTCCACCAGAATACTAGAGCTAATACATGAATTCAGCATAGTCACAGGATATAAAATCAACTTACAGAAACCGGTTGCATTTCTATACACCAATATTGAAATATAGAAAGAGAAATCAAGGAATCAATCCCTTTTACAATTGCACCAAAACCATAAGATACTGAGGAATAAACCTGTCCAAAGAGTTGAAAGATCTATATGCTGAAACTATAGAAAGCCTATGAAAGAAATTGAAGAGATCACAAAGAAATGAAAAGACATTCCATACTCATAGATTGGAAGAAAGTTGTTTAAAGGTCAATACTATCCAAAGCTATCTCTATATTCATTGCAATCCCTATCAAAATAACAGCAGCATTCTTCACAAAGTTAGAACAAACAATCCTAAAATTTGTATAGAACCAGAAAAGACCATGAATACCCAAAGTAATGTTGAAAAAGAAAACCAAAGCTGGAGGCATCACAATTCCAGACTTCAAGCTGTATTACAAAGCTATAATGATCAAAACAGTATGGTACTAGCACAAAAACAGACACATAGATCAATGGAACAGAATAGAGAACCTAGAAATGGACCCACAAATATATGGCTAAACTAATCTTTGACAAAGCAGGAAAGGGTATCCAATGGAAAAAACAACAACAACAACAAAAAACAGTCCCTTCAGAAAATGGTGCCGGGAAAACTGGACAATGACATGCAGAAGAATGAACCTGGGCCACTATCATACACAATACACAAAAATAAACTAAAAATGGATGAAAGACCTAAATGTAAGATAGGAAACCATCAAAATCCTGGAGGAGAAAACAGGCAACAACCTCTTTGGCCTTGGGTGTAGCAACTTCTTATCAGACATGTTGCTGGAAACAAGGGAAATAAAACCAAAAATGAACTACTGGGACCTCATCAAGACAAAAAGCTTCTTCACAGTGAAGGAAACAACCAACAAAACTAAAAGGCAACTGAGGAATGTGAAAATATATTTGTAAATGACACATCAGATAAAGGGTTAGTATCCAAAATTTATAAAGAACTTATCAAACTCAACATCTAAAACAACAAATAATCCAGTGAAGAAATGGGCAAAAGACATGAGTAGACACTTATCCAAGGAAGACATCCAGATGGCCAACAGACACATGAAAAGATACTCAACATCACTCATCATCAGGGAAATACAAATCAAAACCATAATGAGATACCACCTCATACAATGAGGTGTCAGAATGGCTAAAATCACTCAGGCAACAAGAGATGTTGGTGAGGATGTGGAGAAAGATCTCTTTTGCACTTCTGGTGAGAATGCAAACTGGTGCAGCTAGTCTGGAAATCAGTATATGGAGATTCTTCAAAACATTAATAATAGAACTACCTTACAACCCAGCAACTGCACTATTAGATATTTATCCAAAGGATATAAAAATGCTGATTTTGAAGGAGTACATGTACCCCAGTGTTTATAGAAGCACTATAAACAACAGCCAAATTATGGAAACAGCCCAAGTGACCATCGACTGATGAAGAATAAAGAAGATGTGGTGTGTATATATATATATATATATATATATATATATATATATATATATATATATATATATATATAATGGAATACTACTCGGTACTCGGTGATCAAAAAGAATGAAATCTTACCATTCGCAACAACATGGATGGAATGGGGGGTATTAAGCTAAGCAAAATAAGTCAGCCAGAGAATGACAAATATCACATGATTTCACTCATAGGTGGAATTTAAGATATACAACAGATGAACATAGGGGAAGGGAAGGAAAAATAAGAAAAGCAGAGAGGGAGACAAACCTCAAGAGACTCTTAAATACAGAGAACAAACTGAGGGTTGCTGGAGGTAAGGTGAGTGGGAGAATGGGCTAGATGGGTGATGGGCATTAAGGAGGGCATTTGTTGGGATAATAAATATATATTTAGTACATATATATACATATATATAATATATATGTAAGTGATGAATCACTGAATTCTACTCTGAAGCCAATGCTACACTGTATATTAACTAACTTGAATTTAAATAAATAAATTTAATTTTAAAAAAGAAATATTCCCTAATAAAGTATATCCTTCAAAATAATATTAAAATAAAGGCAAATAATTTCAAATAATAACTAATTGATTTACTCTATGCATTGAAGGGATAGAAATTTATACAGAGAATTTTTATAAACACTTATGAAAACCACTATAGGCCCAGTATAAAAATCAACAGTGGCAGTGAACTGCACATTTACAATTTATTTATAATTCGAAAAATAAAATAATTGATAAACATGCTGAAATGCTCACTGTATGGGATAAGAAGCGTTGTATGTAATTTCACCATTCTTGTGGCAGCTCAGAAAGTGAAGATTCAGCTTAATCTTTTAGCCTGACTCATTCTGAATCATCTTAGAGAGGTTTATCCTATGCTGTAGATGAAATTTCCATTAAAGTTTTAATTTTAATGAGTCCCCTGAACCAGAGAAAATAGTTGAGTCAATAAAATGCAAGTTCTAGCTTTTAATATGGGATTTTAGCAAAACAAAATAAACCACTTGGAAAGTATCACACCCTCGCAAATTGAAAATTAAGGAGATGGAAAGTGGGTAGCAAGCCCTCAAATCCTAGAACACAGTGCAAAGGGTAAGAAACCTGAGCCCATGCCTGACCCTGGCTCCACCCCTCTGCCTGGGAAAAAGGTGGTCAGCAGGCCTGGCAGTTCATGATCCAAAAGCAACCATTAGCATCTACAATGGACTGAATGTTTTATGCACCTCCAAAATTCACAAGTTGAAATCCTAACCTCCAACGTGATGGTGTAAGGATGGTATAAGGCTTTGGGCGTCACTAAGTCATAAGGCAGAGGCCTTCTCCATGGGATTAGTGCCCTTATAAGAGTGATCCCAGGGGCGCCTGGGTGGCTCAGTCAGTTAAGCATCTGACTCTTGATTTTGGCTCGGGTCATGATCTCACGGTTCGTGAAATGAACCGGAGCCCCATGCCCGGCTCTGCACTAACAGCACTGGGCCTGCTTGGGATTCTCTCTCCCTATCTCTAAGCACCTCCCCTGCTCTCTCACTCTCTCTCTCTCCAAATAGATAAATAAACATAAAAAAAAACAGTGATCCCAGAGAGCTCTCTTGTCCGTTCTACCATGTGAGGACACAGCAAGAAGAAGACTGTCTACGCCCAAGGAAGCCGGTCTCACAAGGCACTGAATCTACTGGTGCCTTGATCTTAGACTTCCCAGCCTCCAGAACTATGAGAAATAAATTTATGTTGTTTACATGCTGCTCAGTCTATGGTTTTCTGTTACAGCAGCCCACATGGACTAACATAGCATCCATCACCTCTGCTATCAGCTACATCTGACAGGAGGCAACAGGAGTTAAGTGTCAAATGACCTGTGAACAAACATGTTGGAGAGCAGTGACTTGCCCTGATGTCTTTTTTATCCACGGTCACTCAAAGAAGAGTCTGTGTCTCTGGAGTGTTTAATGTAATAGAGTTTGTGTCTGTGACTGAATCATGAAGTTGGAGATAATAAGTTGGTTTTAGTCTGAAACAAATGTGTTCTTATGAGCCTGTTACCAAGTCCCAAACTTTCAGATTTAGGAGAATGCCTCAGGAAGGCCAAGGTCATCTTCTTTTGGCTCTATGCCAAGTGACTTCAAAATCATGCTGTGACAGGAAACATTGGTGTACCATGTGCGAGAGAAATTGAACTGAGAATGGATGTCAGAAAGTTTGCAATGCCCCCCCCCGCGCACACACACACACACACACACACACACACACACACACTTTCTCTTCTTTCTACCCTCCCTGTCTCAAATAGCAACTGAAATAGTGAAGAAAGCAGAAAATGAGCAGGGAGAGAACCAAATGCTTCATTCTCTGAAAGCATGCTCATCTAGCAGAAGGGAGAATATTTGAAATTAAACCAAGTTCAGAGTTTGTACTGTCTTATTTGTTGTCCTGGGCATTCTATTTACAGAAGTGACATTTTGTTTGTGATTTTAAAGTGCTAGCAAGCATGTCTGTTATCCTAAAGCAAGCAGAAGTCATAGAGAGCTGGAGCACTGATACAAGGAAAGAAGATTTTCTCCACTCGGTAAAATTATAACGGATAGTGGGAGGCGAAAATCCATTCTGCATTTTCAGCACAATAAACACTCAAACTTGTTAAAATACCAATTACATTTTATAAAGACAGAAGCCTATGGGGAAGGGCTCCAATTCTCCATCATGTATGCTCGAGTGGGCTAATTCTATCCTGGGGTGTAATATTGGAAATAAAACTCTGATGTTTTGAGTCATGCCCTACAACCTAGTTTAACAACAATAGAGCTGAGACATTCCTATTCTGCTTATCTCTTTCCTTTTCAAAAGCAGCAAAAGAGGAAAAAAGTAAAAGAGATACTCTTATTCTCCTTCAATTGCAACAGATACTCACTTATTCATTCGTTTCTTAACTATTTAATCTAATATCTAGTTTATATATGCTTGGCATCAGAAGGAATTTGGGGCTGAGCATATTCTCAGTCAGGAGAAATTTGCCTTTACAACTAACTTTACTAAATGATGATCACTATATTAAATAATGACCATCATATATACCTTGATAACCTTATAAAAATATCCCTCTTTTGGGGCGCCTGGGTGGCGCAGTCGGTTAAGCGTCCGACTTCAGCCAGGTCACGATCTCGCGGTCCGTGAGTTCGAGCCCCGCGTTGGGCTCTGGGCTGATGGCTCAGAGCCTGGAGCCTGTTATCGATTCTGTGTCTTCCTCTCTCTCTGCCCCTCCCCCGTTCATGCTCTGTCTCTCTCTGTCCCAAAAATAAAATAAACGTTGAAGAAAAAATATCCCTCTTTTTATTTGTTGGCTTCATAGCATTCATCAATTTTCTTCATATGTGTGCATGCATGCACATATATATGTGTGTGTACATATTATATATGTATATATGACTATTTATTACCTACTTCCTCCAGAAACTGAGCTTTATGAATTTAGTAACTGTCTAGTTTTTACAGCACAATAATACCCAGTGCTAGATTACAGTGAGACTCATTGTAGAAACTCCATAGATAGAGAGGTAGTAAACATGCAACATATATGTATTCAAATCAGTAAAGTTGAACCAAACATAAAATGCAACTTATGTAGTTAACTCATGAGAAACAAAGCTTCCAATCTTAACTGTTGGAATCTTAGCTATTCCTATACATTTCTGAACCTCTTACTAGAGGTTACTCTTTAATAACTAACTCAAATTTATCCAACCTCTGTAATTGTTCTTTATGTGGTAAAATGGTAGAATAACATGTTGCCCATTCTTTAAGATTTCTCAGAGAATGTTGTTACCAAAATGCCCATTGTTACCAAAATGGTTACTAATTCTAACCATTGATGTAATGGTGATGAAATTTAGAAGAATAAATAGAAGTGTAAATTATTCCTAAGGTATTGGTGTTAAAAATAGCCACCAAAAATTCAAAGTTTAAAAACCATAGAAAGTTTATTCTAGTTACTTATTGTTGTCCCTTTTAAGGGGAAAACACCATATTTTACCTAACATTAAGGGTGAAATTGCAATTTTCAGCACAATGCTACCATGGTCAGATCTAATAGGGTAATCTTCTAATAATCACTAATGTCAGATATGCATAGAAAGCAGGCAAAAAGCAGTTCTCTTTACGATAAAAGTTCACTTCCATAAATGCTACAGGTAATAAATTTAATCAATGTTTTTAATTTAAATAAATTTGCTCTGACAAAAGTTTGGCATTAGCTATTTCACAAACATTTAACTAGTTCTCAAACAAATCTAAAAAGAAATAGGTGTTGACATATAGCTCTTTCTTGTCACATCTACTTGTTTTTCTTTAATTAGCTTTGGTCTCAAAATCGATGTGAGTCCAAATCAGCTTTTAAATAACCTTCTACATTGCTTGTGTCCTACCTCATTCCATCTTGCATACCTTTTAAATATGTGTTTGTAATATTTAACTGCCAGTCTCAGACAATAAATAATCTTTAAATTAATTACAAAGTTGAATTTGTTGCATACTCTAAAAGTGATGGGGTCACTATAACATAAAAATATATAACTCCAATGCAAATGTTAGACGAATAGTTAGACAACATCCTATCTTAAGTGTTCTGATTTCTACACAAATATATTTAAGGCTGTCTTTCTTGAGAAATAACAAACCAGTGCGTTTTGCCCACTTTGGTAGTGACAGAAGAATGTCATATGCAAGAGAAATTTAACTCCTTTGAACGTAGTTTTCTCTTGGACTATATCAACACACTTAAAGGAAGACTTTAGTAATATGTCAGTACTTATAATAAGCTTTGAGTAAATAAAGCTTATTAATTGGGTTAGTCAAATAATGATACCTATTGATAAAAAATTATAATTTCCAAGTCAAATCTGAAATAAATCCAAATAAGAACTTTAAAAGATTCTTAGTTCTTTCATGATGGTAGATATCATTGTATTTTTTTCATTATTTTTTAAAGAACACAAAAGAACAAAACATATATAGAAAGATAAAGGGTATTAATGGAATTTTTGTTGAAATACACAAAAAGAGTGAAGAATGTTGATGGCTTTACTATATGAAAAAGTAAACAAAAAAAAGAGAGAGATACATTGTACTATCGTGATCTGTTGATCACTGTCCGTATGTTATTGAACTACTTGAATTCTTGGGAGATCAGGAGATGATTAGAAATCAAACACATCATTAACTGGAGCATCACTTTAAAGACTTTAACAATGACTTATAACATTTTACAGGTAAAAAAAAAAGTATTCATATTACAGAAAAAACAGCCCCCCAAAAAATGAATACCAGAGCATATGCCCAATATTCAGAGTTCTTGATAACAACCTATGGAGAATTTCGATGAAAGCTTCCAGAAAAATCTGAAAAATATCTTGAGGATATAATTAACTTGGCAGTCCCAGCAGGGCACCCTGTGACAAGCATCTCTTCCATTTGTTTTTACGAGACTCTACCAACAACTCCCTTTTATTATATCACTCGCCATGTTCTGGAACAACTACACGGAAATACAATGCAGCTAACCATTCACTTTCAACAGTGTCTCTTGGTTGCCACTTCCATAGGGCCAGAAGTTTCATAACTTCTCTATGGAGAAAAGGTGCCTTATCACACCAGGGACTTCCAGCTCTAGCCATGCTCACGCTCCATGCTGTGTGCTGTGTATTAGTTGTGCCTTGGGAAAAATTGTGTGTTTACCCATATGTTCACTTGTATTTCTGGGACATTTGCAAATGAGGTGGTGCTTGTAAATGTTACAGGTTTATGGGTTTATACATAATTCAGTGTTGTCAAATGTAAAAGAAGAAACAAAATGCAACTTTTGCAAAAAGAAAATTAAATATATTTATCAAGTCTGTTGATACGGTAGAATTCTATTAATAATTTTGGACACATTTATTTTAGAAAGTATAATCATTTTCCAAGATTTATTTAAAGATAACTTACTCCTAATAATGTGTGGTATCATGACATGCAGTTACCATGAAAAAAATAGTAAAGTATGTACTCAAAACAAAAATCACATAAGCAACCTTCACGTTTATGAATGAAGAAGCAGCAGGTTCAGAATTATGGAATAGTTTGTGTCCAGACGGTCAGTTAAAGGATGGAATATACTGTTAAAAAAAGTTTTACTTCTCCAAATGCCTGAATTTGTTAACTAAAGGTAACCTAACAAAACATTTCAGGTGAAATTCCTATTAATTTACAATCATTTTATATGTTGTTTCTATACTTGTAGTTTCTTTTAGATACAAACGTCATTTTCATTTTCTTTTATTTGGTTCTTTTCCTTAAAAAATTTTTTCAATGCTTATTTATTTTTGAGAAAGAGAGAAAGAGAGAGAGGGAGGGAGGAAGGGGGGAGGGGCAGAGAGAGAGGGAGACAGAATCCAAAGTAGGCTTCCAGCTGTCAGTACAGAGCCTGACACAGGGCTCGAATGCATGAGCTGCGAGATCATGACTGGAGCCAAAGTCAGACATCCAGGCACCCCTAATTCTTTTCTTTTTGTAATATTTGCTTGGGTTTTTTTTTTTTTGGCTACTGTATCTTTTTTTTCTCCCTATGGGTATTATGCCAGAGAGCTGAGTTTCTTACCCAAGTAAAGTTTGAGAACAGATTGTGACCACTTTGGCCCCAAGACCTCTAAACATCCAGTTTACTGAATAAAACTGCATGGCTTCATGTGCCAGAGCTCCAGTTACCCTGAGGGAGACTTCAGAGTGAAAGAGCTACTACATGGTTCAATTACTCTTTTGCCCCAGTATTCAGCTGAGATGACCAGTTTGCACGAGAGGGCCACTAAGGACGTCCGCCAGAGTTTCCTCTGGTTTCCCCCTGCCCAAGCACAGCTGTCAAGAGTGCCAAGAATATCAATGAGGAAAGGACAGTCTTTCAACAAGTGGTGTTGGGAAAACTGGACATCCACATTCTGAAGAATGAAATTGGACTCGTGTACCACACACAAAAATCAACTCAAACTGGATTAAAGACTAAAATGTAAACTCATAGAAGAAAATATCAGGCAAAAGCTTCTTGGCTTTTGGTTTGGGTAATTTCTTGGATAGGATACTAAAAGCACAGGCCACAGAATAAAAACCAGACAAGTGGGACTACATCAAACTAAAGCCTTTTACACAGCAGAGGAAACAATCAAGAATAAAAAGGTAACCTACGGAATGGGAGAAAATACTCACAAAGCACTTCTTTGATAGGGTCTTAGTATCCACACACATGAGAAACTCCTACAACTCAATAACACAACAAACAAAAAAATGAAAAACAAAAAACAACACAAAATAACCTGATTAAAAAATGGGCAAAGGATTTGAATAGACAGACGTTTCTTCAAAAAAAGCACACAAATGACCACCAGGCATATGGAAAGATGCTCTCAGCTTCCCTAATCATCAGAAACATGCAAATCAAAACCATCACAATGAGGCATCTCCTACCTGTTAGGATGGCTATTATCAGAAAAAATAAATAAATAACGTATTGGTAAGCATGTGGAGAACATGGCAACCTTGTACACTGTTGAAAGGAACAGAAAATGGCACCGTAAATATATGGAGCTTCCTCAACAGCACGAAAATAGAATTACCATATGATTTAGCAATTTCACTTCTGAGCAGATGCCAAAAGAATTGAAATCAGGATCTTGAAGAGATGTCTGCCCCACCATGTTCCCTGCAGCATTATTCACTAACAGCTGTAGAAACAATCCAAAAGCCCACCAAGAGAAGAACGGAAGAAGAAAATATAGTATATAAATACAATAAGATGTGTCATGAGTGAAACACGGGTGATGGTGCAGCTATTTTACTTGTTCAAAGTCATCAGAATTAGAGTTAGCAGAACTTTCTCTAAGACCTTGAACATACGTTAAAACTTATCTCTTTTCTCCCCTGTATTTTACAGTTATTTTGAGGTTGAGAGAATCTCAATCAGGAACTACTAAGCAACTGACATGTAAGTACCTGTAGCTTCCTTCATTACAAAAACCTCACAGATTTGTCCATGACTTTCTTACAGAGAGGCCACAGGAAATCTCTAAACAATGGTTTCACAAACCATGTATTGTAAAGGAACATAATAAAGCAATAAAACACAAATTTTGATACGACAACTTCCACTCAAGTAAGTGTGCCCGTCCAAAAGCAATGTATTTTTTAGTATAAAAGTAGTGTACATTTATTGTAGAAAATTTCTAAAAAAGACAAAATTAACAAAAGAAAACCACCAACAGTTCCACTTACCAATTAAACTACATTTGGCATATTTCTTTCAAGTGTTTTTATTTATTAATTTTATAAAGTTGTGTGTGTATATATATATATATGCATATACATATATTTACACACACACATACACACAACTCACACAAATACTTATAAAATATATAATATATTTTTGGATTATAAAAGCAGAAATACACATAGGAGAAAATTTGGAAATATCAGTAAAAACAAGAATTATTAATTTAGTATACATTTTTCCTACACATATATATCAGTATTTATATATATTTTATATTAAATGTTATTAATAACACTATTCTTTGTTCTTATATATTTTCTCTTTATCCAATACAAATCTTAAAATTACAATAACTTACAACTAATAGTCTAAAATTTGTGTTTCTCTGTCTTGCATCTTTTTTAAAGATGTCTTGCATCTTTAAAAAAATAAGTTTTTGTTTAAATCCCCATCCCTCTCTAGTTACTAACTTATCTTGCTTCTCCCCTTAATAGCCTCTGTTCTGGAAGCCTTCTGCTTAAGCCATTCCCTCAACCCACTGCAGTTTATTTCTAACCCCCCAGCAGATCATCAGGACTTCACACACAAAAGTCACCAGAGTGCCATGTTGACAAAAGTTAATTAATGTTTCTCTGTGTTTCTTTTACACAGACTACACCTGCCTCCATTACTTACCAGGCCTTTGATAGGCTGATCAGATCCTCCCTAACACTCCTCTTCCTCAGCCTCTGGAGGACTGTGGGCTCCTATTATCTTCTTTCTTTCTGGCCACTCTTAGGCTGCTCTGATGACTCATCTGTCTGGATTTCCACATATAATGTTGGGGTTTCTCAAGGCTCAGCCCTCAGTTATTTTCTCTTTTCACTCTTTCTTCTCCTCCTACTCAATTTCAGCCACACCTTTATTTGGAAATTCCAACTGTACACCAATAAGGTAAAACACACACACACACACACACACACACACACACACACACACACACACCTTGATAATGAAAGTTATTTCTTACAATAGGGATTATCAACAAACAGAATGTCAATGAAAAGGCAATTAGTGTTGAACCTTCCACCTACCTTATTATGACACAATCACTGAACTGATTCATCATCTATCTCTCCAGATTAATTAAGATCTTAGAGGAGGATTCTAATATTATTCTAGTGAAGAGCAAGTGTTCCTAAGAAAATCTTACAAAACATTTTAGGGAATACCGGACAAAGATCAGCCTCTCTTCTCAACCAAGAATACATGAACAGAAAACCCCAACATAGGAATATGTGAAAAGGATTCACATACAGAATCAAAATATAGAAGTAATGAATTAAACTTAGGCAAGAGAAAAAGGAAGAACATATTATTGAAGAGTATTTATTAGAAGCAAGAGATATCAGTCTTTATGTTTTTTTCCTATAATTATGAACCTTAAACACTTAACTCCATTTGAGATTAAGGGAGAGTGTATTTCCATATCCATATCCACTATACCTGTATCTGTATCTATACTTACGTTTCTCTTTATAGATCTAAAGAATTGAGGAAAGAATATAAGAAAACAAAAATAATAACATAAAGTGATTAATATCACAAACATTCTAAAAGAGGGAATGTAAAAAATAAAAATAGAGTAAATCTTGGCAATTTTAAACAAATGACAAACAGGCAAATACATTTAAAGAGAGTACTGACAAAATGTCAACAATGCATGCTCAATATTTGGATTACAAAGTGTGGAAAGAGTAAATAGGAAGCAGATTAGAAGATGTAGTCATGAAACCCTTGCTCAAGCTGAAAAAAAGGCTGGAATCCAGATATCACAGAGACTTGCAATTCTTTATAGAAGCTAAGTTGATATGGGGGGAACATTTTTCCCTTTTGTTTTGTTTTTTCTTAAATTTTGTTAGTTTTCCTGTTATTTTGAAAGAATTCTACAAACACTAAAGCCAAAATTTAATAATAATTAAGTTTATCTATAAAGGGGAATACAATTAGACCATTTACAAAAGTATTCTCTGTAATAGTGGATCCCAGCACACAAATAAACAATAATTATAAAGTTTTATAGTAAACTAAAGGGACTTGCAATGTCTTTAATTATCCAATTTGTCTTTTATTTATCAAGACAACTGAAAGCTATCCTCATACAAGGACCCAAAGGAATGCCAGCTATATATTTTTTTTCTAAAGCATTATTCAAAATATATTCAAGGTAGTAAATTGAGTGCCCCAGAGACAGTGCCAGGAGAAGTGACAGACGGGCTGCCACTGAGCAAAAAATCAATAGAGAGAGAGAGAGAGAGAGAGAGAGAGAGAGAGAGAGATTTAAGTAGTCAAAGGGATACTAAGTAACCAAGAGGCAAATGTCATCATATGCATTCAAAAGAACAGATCTGCTAAAGAAAAGTAGCCTGAATTCAGAAAAGTGGCTAAGGACTGTCACAAAGGGAGAAGTGTAAGTCTGTACCCCTCCTAAAAAGAAAACAAAAGGGAATCACAAGGAACCCCCCACCCCACCCCCGGCACCCAAAAGACATTCTCTAACCATTTTCTTGCTTTGTTTTTAGTATCACCTCCAAACCAAAGAAAGCATCTGAGTCTAACTAATGGCTATGTTTGCAAAGAAACTTTAAGACATGAAAATATTGCTATAGACAAGTGGCCTTATTGTAAACAGAGATTACTAAAATAAAGAGAAAATAGGAAACGGATTTTATTGCAGACCAGACTAGAGGGAAATTTTATGTAGAAGTAAAAGAAATTGCCAAGGCTGAAAAATACAAGTAAAAAAAAAAAACAAGAAAAGATACACTAGATGAGGAAAATAGTAGCAGGAAGATCAAGATTATGACAGAAACTCAGTTATTTCCAGTACATTTGTTTTCCTGTATAGAAGGAAGCTAACTCCCTCCTCTATAAATAAATAAATTAATTAAATAAATAAATAAATAAATAAATAAGAAAAAAAAGAAAAGAAAAGAAAAGAAAAGAAAAGAAAAGAAAAGAAAAGAAAAGAAAAGAAAAGAAAAAAGAAAACTTGAAATGCAAGGCTGTATCAGATTCTTCTGGCCTAGCACTATATTAAAGGGCTACTTACTCCACCAGGTATAGTATGTGAGAACACAATTTGGTGGACATTTAAAACATTTCCCATTGGTTTCCAGAAACAACACACGTTGATTACATGTGGAGTTTTTTTTTTTCATTTTCAGTTATCTTTCACTGTGAAGCAACTTACATAATTATTGTTATTTTTTTACCTGAATATCATTCTGTGATTATAAAAATAAATGTAGCTATTACGTTGACATTCTAAATTATTTAAGAGAATATAGTTTTACCAAAAAAAAAAAAAAAAACATAGTCTGGCTAAAAAAGGTACCACAATAAACAAGTCAAGAATGCGAGTGATAGGAGTAAGCATGGCGTCTACAGATGAAGTTCTAACTCAAAATCTCTCTGTGGCTTTGAGGAATTACTTAAGGTTGTAAAGCAGGGCTAATAACAGTAACACCTTAAAAAAAATGCTTAAGTGAGACAATGCATACATAGATTTTAAACAGAAGAGAACACCACCAGAAACTCCAACACTACAGGCAACATGATGGCAATAAATTCATATCTTACAGTACTCACTGTAAATGTTAATGGAGTAAATGCTCCAATAAAAAGACACAGGGTAACAGAATGTATAAGAAAATAAGATCCATCTAGATGCTGTGTACAAGAGATCCATTTTAGACTTAAAGACATTTTCAGCTTGAAAGTAAAGGGATGGAGAACCATCTATCATGTGAATGGTTGACAAAAGAAAGCCAGAGCAGCCATATTTATATCAGACAACTTAGATTTTAAAGTGAAAACTGTAACAAGAGATGGAGAAGGGCATTATATCATAATTAAGGGGTCTATTCACCAAGAAGATCTAACAATTGTAAACATTTATGCTCCAAACATGGAAGAACACAAATATATAAATCAATTAATCACAAACATAAAGAAACTCATTGATAATAATACCATAATTATAGGGAACTTCAACACCACACTTACAACAATGGACAGATCATCTAAACAAAAAATCAAGAAGAAAACAATGGCTTTGAATGACACTCTGGACCAGATGGACTTAACAGATATATTCAGAACATTTCATCCTAAAGCAGGGGGATATACATTCTTCTCCAGTGCACATGGAACGTTCTTCAGTATGTCTCCCATCACATACTGGGACACAAATCAGCTCTCAACAAGTACAAAAAGACTGAGATCATACCGTGCATGTTTTCAGATCACAACGCTATGAAACTTGAAATCAATGACAAGAAAAAATTTGGAAATGTAACAAATACTTGGAGACTAAAGAACATCCTATTAAAGAATTAATGGGCTAACCAAGCAGTTAAAGAGGAAATTAAAAAGTACATGGAATGTACTGGAAGCCGAGCTATCCCAGCCTGAGTGGCAGGGCCCGGGCTGTGGATGGATTGGTGACTGCAGGGAGGCCCACGACAGTGAAGCTTCTTGTACACCCGCTTTTAGGTAATTTGGCCTTATTAAAGTACCTGGGGTATTGTCTGTTGGGGAATTGCCCTCGGCAGGCCCCCTGGGAAAAGAACCATTAGGGAAGAAAATAAGGTTCAGCAAGAAATTGTGCGGCCTTACACTTAGCCTTTCCCATCCCCTATGGAGACTCCTCTACTAGCGGGAAGGATAGCCTCATACCTTTGCCAGCAGAGAGGGCCTGTGAAGAAGAGACATACGGATTAGAAAGCCTCACTCTGGCAACTAAGGAGTGTATCTCTTGGCACAGGTGACTTCAACCCCTAGGCCCACCTGGCCCCCCAGAGGCATTCCAGATTCTGACTGAACCTAATCGGTTAAGGTTAACCTAATCGGTTAAGAATGGTTCATTGGTTCCTAGGTGCATTGTCTCTCTGAGAATGTATGAGGCGTGGGTTTCTAAGGCTTTTTCAGCCCCTTTCTGGCACCTGGACCGAGGCAAACACATTGTTCTTCTGGCCTCATGTGGTTAGGAGGTCATGACCCTGTAAGTATTCCACTTGAGGTGCTGAGAAATGGAGGGCCTTTCACGAGAACAGCAAAGTGAATGCTTTGTAGATTATAGATAAATGCAGATGCTTAATGGAATAATGTAAGAAATTAATCAAAGGGTATGCAGGAAAGTTAGGGGAAAATCACCATGTTATTTCTTAAAGGTTGTTTATACATAGGAACATTTTCAAAATTAGGTAATGTTGGAAATCACTAGCATATATAATGCCACATTTACCACAATAAATGGGCCAGTTCAACACACTGCTGTTGCCTGTGTCCATTTTTATTTTTTGTTTTTATTTTCGTTTTTTTATTTTCGTTTTTTTAATTTTCGTTTTAGTTTTTTATTTTAGATTTTTTTAATTTTAGTTTTAGTTTTTTATTTTAGTTTGTTTTATTTTCTAGTCTTTTTGTTTTAGTTTTGTTTTATTTTCACCGACACCATTCTTCCTTCGGGAACCCCTGCTTGCTGGAGGTGGTCTCTGGCAATGGAAGCCAATGAAAATGATAACACCACAGCCCAAAACCTCTGGGAATACAGCAAAGGTGGTCATAAGAGGAAAGTATATAGCAATCCAGGCCTTCCTAAAGAAGGAAGAAAGGTCTCAGATACACAACCTAACCCTACACCTTAAGGAGCTGGAAAAAGAAGAGCAAATAAAATCCAAAAACAGCAGAAGACAGGAAATAGAAAAGATTAGAGCAGAAATCAATACTATTGAAACCAAAACAAGACAAACAAAACAAAAAAACAGTAGAACAGATCAATGAAACCAGAAGCTGCTTCTTTGAAAGAATCAGCAAAATTGATAAACCCCTAGCCAGTTTGATCAAAAAGTAAAGGAAGGGACCCAAATGCATAAAATCAAGAATGAAAGAGGAGAGATCACAACCAACACAGCAGAAATAAAAACAATAATAAGAGAATAATATGAGCAATTATATGCCAATAAAATGGGCAATCTGGAAGAAATGGACAAATTCCTAGAAACATATACGCTACCAAAACTGAAACAGGAAGAAATAGACAATTTGAACAGACCCATAGCCAGTAAAGAAATAAAATTAGTAATCAAAAATCTCCCAAAAAACAAGTCCAGAGCCAGATGGCTTTCCAGGGGAATTCTACCAAACATTTAAGGAAGAGTTAACACCTATTCTCTTTAAGCTGTTCCAAAAAATAGAAATGGAAGGAAAACTTCCAAACTCATCTATGAAGCCAGCATTACCTTGATTCCAAAACCAAAGAACCCCATTACAAAAAGGAACTACAGACCAATTTCCCTGATGAACATGGATGCAAAAATCCTCAAAAAGAGACTAGCCAACTGAATCCAACAATACATTAAAAAAATTATTCACCACGACCAAGTGGGATTTATACCTGGGATGCAGGGCTAGTTCAATATCCTCAAACCAACCACTGTGATTCATCACATCAATAAAAGAAAGGACAAGAACCACATGATCCTCTCAATAGATGCAGAGAAAGCATTTGACAAAATACACCATCCTTTCTTGATAAAAACCCTCAAGAAAGTAGGGACAGAAGGAACATACCTTGAGATCATAAAAGGCGTATATGAACGACCCAATGCTAATATCATCCTCAGTGGGGAAAAACTGAGAGCTTTCCCCCTAAGGTCAGGAACAAGAAAGAGATGTCCACTCTTGCCACTGTTATTCAACATAGTATTGGAGGTCTAAGCCTCAGCAATCAGACAACACAAAGAAATAAAAGATATCCAAATTGGCCAGGAGGATGTTAAACATTCATTCTTTGCAGATGACATGATACTCTATATGGAAAACCCAAAAGATTCCACCAAAAAACTGTGAGAAAAGATCCATGAATTCAGCAAAGCTGCAGCATATAAAATCAATGCACAGAAATCAGTTGCATTCCTATACACCAACAATGAAGCAACAGAAAGAGAAATTAGGGAATTGATCCCATTTACAATCGCACCAAAAACCATAAAATACATAGGAATAAATCTAACCAAAGAAGTGAAAAGTCTATATGCTGAAACTTATAGGAATCTTGTGAAAGAAATTGAAGCAGACACCAAAAAATTGGAAAAAGATTCCATGCTCCTGGATAGGAAGAACAAATATTATTAAAATGTCAATACTACCCAAAGCTATCTACACATTCAATGCCAATCAAAATAACACGAGCATTATTCCCAGAGGTAGAACAAACTATCCTAAATTTGTATGGAAACAGAAAAAAACCCGAATAGCTAAAGTAATATTGAAGAAGAAGAAGACCAAAGCAGGAGGCATCACAATCCCAGACTTTAGCCTCTACTACAAAGCTGTAATCATAAACATGGTATTGGCACAAAAACAGACACAAAAACCAATGGAATAGAATAGAAACCCCAGAACTAGACCCACAAACGTATGGCCAACTAATCTTTGACAAAGCAGGAAAGAACATCCAATTGAAAAAAGACAGTCCCTTTAACAAATGGTGCTGGGAGAACTGGACAGCAACATGCAGAAGAATGAAACTAGACCACTTTCTTACACCATTCACAAAAATAAACTCAAAATGGATAAAGGACCTGAATGTGAGACAGGAAACCATCAAAACCCACAGAAGAAAGCAGGAAAAGACCTCTCTGACCTCAGCCATAGCAGTTTCTTACTTGACACATCCCCAAAGGCAAGGGAATTAAAAGCAAAAATGAACTATTGGGACCTTATGAAGATAAAAGGCTTCTGCACTGCAAAGGAAGCAATCAACAAAACTAAAAGGCAACCAACGGAATGGGAAAAGATATTTGCAAATGACATATCAGACAAAGGGCTAGTATCCAAAATGTACAAAGAGCTCACCAAACTCCACACCTGAAAAACAAATAATGCAGTGAAGAAATGGGCCAAAGAGATGAATAGACACTTCTCTAAAGAAGACATCCAGATGGCCAAGAGGCACATGAAAAGATGCTCAACGTCGCTCCACATCAGGGAAAAACAAATCAAAACCACACTCAGATATCACCTCACGCCAGTCAGAGGGGCCAAAATGAACAAATCAGGAGACTATAGATGCTGGAGAGGATGTGGAGAAACGGGAACCCTCTTGCACTGTTGGTGGGAATGCAAATTGGTGCAGCCACTCTGGAAAACAGTGTGGAGGTTCCTCAAAAAAATTAAAAATAGACCTACCCTATGACCCAGCAGTAGCACTGCTAGGAATATACCCAAGGGATACAGGAGTACTGATGCATAGGGACACTTGTACCCCAATGTTTATAGCAGCACTCCAACAATAGCCAAATTATGGAAAGAGCCGAAATGTCCATCAACTGATGAATGGATAAAGAAATTGTGGTTTATATACACATTGGAATAGTACTTGGCAAGGAGAAAGAATGAAATATGGCCTTTTGTAGCAACGTGGATGGAACTGGAGAGTGTTATGCTAAGTGAAATAAGGCATACAGAGAAAGACAGATACCATATGTTTTCACTCCTATGCGGATCCTGAGAAACTTAACAGAAGACCATGGGGGAGGGGAAGGGAAAAAAAAAGGTTAGAGAGGGAGGGAGCCAAAACATAAGAGACTCTTAAAAACTGAGAACAAACTGAGGGTTGATGGGGGGGTGGGAGGGAGGAGAGGGTGGGTAATGGGTATTAAGGAGGGCACCTGTTGGGATGAGCACTGGGTGTTGTATGGAAACGAATATGACAATAAATTTCATATTTTAAAAAAAACAGAAAAAAAACAAACAAGGAGGGGAACAAAACATAAGAGACTCTTAAATATAGAGAAATAACAGAGAGTTGCTGGAAGGGTTGTGGGAGGGGGGATGGACTAAATGGGTAAGGGGCATTAAGGAATCTACTCCCTGAAATCATTCTTGCACTACATGCTAACTAATTTGGATGTAAGTTAAAAAATAAACAAATTAATTTAAAGAAAAAAGATTCTAAACAAAGAAAATGACAAGCAATTAATAAATATACTTATCATTAGATTGTAGTGCTTGGTGTCTAATAATTAGTCTATAATAGGCTTATTTGAGAAATTGCATACTATCATTAAACATTACAAGAAATAGAAGAGGATATGTGCACATTTTGATTCTTAGTTCAGAGATGCCTTTCAAAGCATGAATTTGAAAAAGAAATAAGGAAAATATTAGTATTATCATCATTAACAATATAAACAATACATTGAGCATATGTCAGAAAACTTAACCAAGAAGAGATACAAAATGAAATTAAATGGAACAGCAATTCAAATGTTCTGGTAGCCACTGCTCTAACACATTCTCCTCCAGTGAATGTATCTGGGCAGCATCAGAAATATTGATACATAAAGTAGAAGTTCATCCAGCATCTTGAAGGAAAATGAGTTAGTCCTCTCCAAGTGCCTTATAAGTGCACATCAATTCTGGAAACCACACTATTTTCCTTAAATATCTAAAGTACTCATATTTCTTGAAAGATTTACAGTGTTATTTACTTAAAATATTCAGTTAGACTCTAGCCACTGTAGAGTCTGTGATATTTGGATGGAGAAATAAAAATAAATATTGCTTTTTCTCCTTCTTCCGAAAGATTAAATATGCTTTTTCATTAAATTAATTCTTCCAAAACTCATGCAGATTGAAATGTGGAAAAGATGTCAAACTATAACATAAAAATACACAGCTTGCATAAGAAGGAATTATACAGCCTCCCACTGATTTCTCACCCTGCTGCCCAGTCAACCTTATTTCCACTCACTTCTCTTTTGCTCATCACCCCAAACTTCCATTTTAATCTCATCAGGAGGCAGCTTTGGTTTAGTTGAAAAACAAAACAAAACAAAACAAAAAAAAAACAAAAAACAGGTAATCTGAAATCATGTAGTTATTACTTTTAATAGCATTTCCTTCTCAAAAGTTTTGTGAGCCTGAGAATGTTAGTTACTACAGGCTTGACTTCCCTCACTATTTTTACCATACCTAAAATGCAATCTTACATTGCACAGCGTAGTTATTAAGGGTACAGCCTCTGGGATTAGTCTGCCACTAATAGCTGCGTAAATTTAGAGAGTTAGTTAAACTCTGAGCCTCAGGGCAAAACTCGAAATGGAGGATAAGGGGAGTCTTTATTTCATGTGATTTTCTGTGGATTAAATGAAATAATTCCTTTAATGCTCATAACTGAGCGCCTGGCACCCATTGAAAAATCTCTGAACATTAGTTATTATTTTTGCAAGGTTTTTATGCTCAGTAATTGAAATGATATCCATTTCTCTCCCCACTTTTCTCTCATGTATCCCAGAACATGTGGAAGAGATTATTCCCATTGCAGTGTACCCAGTTAACTTCATTTTATTTTAATCCTTTTGCTTTACAATCCAGAATCTTGTGCTTCTCATTCACCTTCCTATCCCCAGGGCCTGCTAGGAAACCTCACACACAGTGGGCACTAAACACATTAATTGTAATTGTCTCATTAGCCCAGTTGGCACTTTTAAGTAGCTCTACTCACACATGTCAGCTGTTATTACTCTAGAACTTCTGTCTGTACCTTTCCTGAGGTTTTGGGCACATCACCCTTTGCTAATTCTCCACATCTCTAGAGACCTCTACAAAAAATTCTGGTAAATACATTTGATGGCTGTGAGAAATAAGCCCACTGACTCAATTAAAGGAAGGACGTGGAGACTCAGAGCACAGCGAAGCGAGGCTTTAATCAACCTTCTTGCAAGAGCGAGTGTCTGACGGACAGGCACAGTTGAGTCAGTTACAGCAGGCAATTTATCTCCTAGTGTGTAAGTCCTTCTGATTCCTCACTGGCTAAGTACTATGGAAATTACAGCCTTACCTGGAAGTCAGTTTTTTGGCACACGCTCATTGCAAAGCCCGCGAAAATAAGCCCAAGAAATGGAGAGAGGAAGAAGAACTAGGAAGTGAAGTGTCTAAGGGTTTGGGACTCCATTGTCGGGTGGGGGTGGGGGTTGTACATATTTCCGGTAGGTTGTAAACCTATAGTTAACTAGAGGGCATAGCTTTCATTTGGTATTTTGAAAATGAATCATCTCACTTCTCACATGGCTAACTGGTTAGCAAATGAATATATGTATTTTAATAATCCTAGGAGTACTTGAAGACAAATATCATTTGCTTTTTTTCAGTATGTTTGCATGATTACATTTATTTCCTGGGAACCATTTCATACATCAAAACACTGAAATAACTGGATTGTTCATCTCAAATTAAAATGGGGTAATTTAGTATATTAATAAATTATCTGAGACATAAGTTGTTGGATACTGGGGATAATTACTTAGAGGAAAGTGAAAGTATTAGAAATTCTAGTTAGGATTCAGGTTGGTGATTTGATCCAGGTTTTATGTTTGCCGGTACTAAGAAGGCCAAGAAATTAGGTAATTTGCTACCTAACAGGATGTGCTGATGGTCATTTACAGCCTTTTTTTCTCATTATTGCCCATGGAAATGCTTTTCTTTTGTAATTCTTCCTTCTTATTCATTCATTTTCCTACTTTACTCTCTTGGCTTAGGCTCACTTACTTCCTCACACATGTCAGAGGGGAACGACCGACAATCTTGATGTGCAGAAAAGACGTCTAAAAAAAATGATCAGGATGAAATAACCTAACAGCTTGCCTTTGAAATCTAAAAGTGAAATGTATTTATTTTCTCATTATATAATGGCCTGCTCCCAGGATATCTGGATGCGGCTCTGTTGAGCTGGGGGGTGGGGTGGGAGGAAGCTAGCAGGACAATCTGTGAGCCCACACTTCTCATTAAAATGAGATTATTTTAAGAGGGTGTATCCATGTTCTACAAAATTGATTAGGTTTCCTAGGATTTTGATTAAGAAATTCTGACATCTGTAGAGTATCTTTAAAAGGTTATGCCTTCTGCAATAACTGGATGGAAATACTTATTGTACCATTATAATTTAGAAATATACCATTAAATCAAATACTTTCTTAAAAATATAAACCTATTTCCTGAAAACTGACATATCTTTGAAAGCCTGTAGTAAGGGATGCTATCCACAGTTTATTTTCAGTTCCTAACTACTTTCCTTTAAACTGAACTTGTAAATTATTGTTTCCATAAAAGGAACGTGGCATATAACACATACTGCTACAAAATAAGGAAATGTAAGAACATGCTGAGAAAGATGGAGAGCCACGGGGCTTGCTGGAAGAAAGAGAGTCTAATCCTAGACCTCGGAATGATTGGAAAGGAGAAAAAACTGGCCAGAAACCAGCTAAGCCATTGCATAATCCATGAAGAAAATGACTAGCTCTTAATATATACCTCAGTACACATAGGAGGGATAAGTTGATGGTTATAAAAGGAAGGTGTTTAGAAATAGTGACTGTAAGATTTACTCACCTTTGGTATTGAATGGGGCAGAAAAAGAGGCTCAACTCTACCGAGTCATGCACCAAATGCATGATGATGATACCAGTCCAACTGCCATTACTAAGACCTACCCAAGATGCCAGGGGACAAGGGCAGTAAGGGAAAAACAGACAGAATCTGGGATCCTTGGAGTCAGGGGAGCAGGTAGCTCAGAATCTGCCGGAGGAGGCAGGAAAATGGCAGGAGACAGGCCTTCAGAGCTCAGGCTCCAAGACCCAGATACATACTTCATTGGCTAATTGGACTTCACTTACAATACAAACTCAAAGAGAAAATCATTAAGAATTACACTCACGAGGGGCCCCTGGTGGCTCAGTTGGTTGTGTCAAACTCTTGATTTCAGCTGAGGTCATGATCTCATGGTTCATGGATTCAACCCCTGTGTCAGTCAGGCTCTGTGCTGACAGTGAGAGCCTAATTGGGATTCTCTCTCTCTGTTCCTCCCCCACTCCCTCTCTCTCTCTCTCTCTCTCTCTCTCAAAATAAATAAAAAAATATTTTAAAAAGCATTGTTTCTCCTTTCTAAAAAAAAAAAAAACAAAATTAAAAATTACATTCAAGAAATACATTTCAAGAGAAGCCTGGGTGGCTCAGTCAGTTAAGCATCTGACTATCAATCTCAGCTCACGTCCTGATCTTATGGTTTTGTGAGTTCGAGACTCACATAGGCTCTGTTCTGACAGTACAGAGCCTGCTTGAGATTCTCCCTCTTTCTCTGACCCTCCCCCACTCACACTCTGTGTTTCTCAAAATAAATGAATAGACTTTAAAAAAAGAATGTTAAAAAAAAAGAATTACATTTCAAGATGGCAACTGCAGAGTATTAAATCCAAAACTGTGGGGGCCCTTCTGAGTCCGAGGCTGTTGGCAATTGTACTGGGCACATGAACAAGAAGCTCTGGAGCTGAGCAGTGTTCGAGGTATAGCAGATAGAGTACTGATAAAAGGGAAACAAGTAAGCCTCACCAAAAGAAAGTTTGTATTCTAGTCATCGAGGACACCTTAAACAAAATCATTACATGTTATACCAAGTTGGAAGATAGGAAGGTCCCTGAAGAAAAAAAAAAATCAAAGAAGAAAGGATAAGGAGTGATGGGCATAATAATTTTAAATAAGTTGGTCAAGGAGGTCTCATTGAGCAGTTGAGAATTGTCCAAAACTTGAAGGGATAAGGGAGGCATCTTGAAGAAGCATGTTCCAGATAGAGGAAGGAAAAAAGTCATGGTCTGCAGCATGCATGAATCATTTAAGGAAAAGAAAGAGGCTAGTGTATTGGAGGAGAATGAGTCATGTGAAAAGTATGGGGTGTGGGAGATAAGCTTAGGAATCCCCCTGGGCTTACACCAATGGGTTAACAAGGCATAAAGAAATACAAAGCCATAGAATGATCACACCCGAGTTTGGGGAAACCAGAGTGGCAACCCAAGAAGAGGGAGGTGCAAAGGCACCCTAAGAATAGGGAGGTGTAAAGCCGCTAAAAATAGGGAGGTGAAAAGGCACCCCAGAATAGAAAGAGGTGCAGAGCCCCCAGAATAGAGAGGAAGGGGAAAGACCCAAAATAGGAATGGGTGCAAAGGTGCCCAATACATAGGTATATGAAATAAACAAGATTAGATATTCAGGGTGGAAGCACCCCCAATTTAGTACTATAGCAGAAAAGATGCTTTCATAAGAGGATAGGGCCAAGTTAGGTAAATTGAACTAAGGACCCCTGAGCTGCAGGCAAAGCAGCCCAGAGCAGAGATGGTTAACAAAAGAAAAGATGCCTTATTAACCCTGAGGTTATTTCCCCCTATCTGTCTTACCCCTAGGCTAGCTAAGATAAACAGGTGCTGCCTCATGTCCATTGTAAACAACCTTCCTCCTGACTGCCTAGCACTCAGATTTTGTTTTGTATTAACCCAAACCCCTAACCCTGTATATCTTAAGACCCCCTTTCCCTCACGTCCACAAGTTAATGTTCACAGATTCATTGTTGCTTTGGGCACATCCATCGCCATGCTTATAAGCCTTCTGATCCTGATAAAAACAGGGCAAGGATTCTTATTCAGGGCTCTTGTCTCTTCCCAGACATTAGCCATCACCTGTTTTTCCTCCTGCACCCCACTTTCTTGCTAAACAAGAGAGAACTTTAGACTCAGAGTCTACGACATGGGGACAGGAATTTAAGATGAGATCCAAATTTTAAAAGACTCCAAACTGTAGTGATCTGTAGTCCACCAACATGACTTTGGCTTTCCCTTTGAATGAGCAAGAAGGTTACTGGAGAGTTTATAACAGAGTGAAATGATTCCTCTGTCTTTGAAAGGAATCTCTCTGGCTGTTCTATTGAGAAGAGACAGTAATGGTTCAAGAGTTGGAGCAGAAAGCCAAGCAGGAAGTTATTGCAATGATACAAGTAGGACTGCTAGTGCTCCAGCCATTATACTCACATCCCAGGCAGCAGTAATTATGTAGAAGCTCATGCCCATTTAACTTCTGAGTGAATTTCATCACAAGCCAGTAGCTTAAGAAGAAGCAGAGTAGGAAATCACGATGAAGTGATTAAAAGTATGGGGCGCCTGGGTGGCTCAGTTGGTTGAGCGTCCAACTTCGGCTCAGGTCATGATCTCAAGGTCCGTGAGTTCGAGCCCCATTTCAGGCTCTGTGCTGACAGCTCAGAGCTTGGAGCCTGCTTTGGATTCTGTGTCTCCCTCTCTCTCTGACCCTCCCCCATTCATGCTCTGATTCTGTCTCAAAAATAAATAAACATTAAAAATTTTAAAAATAAAAGTAATAAAACCTTTCCCCAAACATTGGAGATTCAAGAACTGTTTGCTCAGTTTCTACATCCACTAGGATCTGGGATTGTATCATTTTAATTGATTCTCGTGAGGTACAGTGACTAATCACGGCATAGACATGGAGATGTCTAAGTAATTGTTATCTGTCCATGCTCCTATGTCCATCAAGGAGGACTTTCCAGTTTCTCTTTTCAGAGCAAGGAGGAGCATAAAATTTCAGAGAATGCACTGCAAATTTTGTATTTAGTCACATATGTGTGACTCAGAGAATTAAAGAGAGCTGGACTTCTTAAAAAAATACAGTTCTCAGAACAGGAACTGCAAACCCACTCTAAACAAATGTCCTTTTGTACAGTGACAGCTGCCAAGTTGTCAAAAGCGGAAAGTCATTCATCAATATTCCTGTCTAGAAATGTTAGTCACTATCAAATAATCCTGCTCCCTTGTACAAAAGCTTTCCTGCTCACCTCCTATATTTATATCCATGCTGTTAAAAACACTTAAATGTTGCAGGATGTATTTAACAATAAATCTAAATATACAATAGCTGTACCAACATCTAACAAGCAGATTGCCATGTAGGACTGTCAAGTTCACGTCTACAGCCACCTAAGTCTATAGGTCGAGTATACGTTGAACTTTCAAAAATCCTTTGGTCTTTCTGGGAATCTCACATAAAAGAAAAACAGGAATGTCCTATATTTTACTTGGATATGTCCTCTATTAACTTTATTAACAATCTCAATTCATAAAGTCCCATTATCTCCTAAAGAAACACTGTAGGTAAATTTAATTAAGCATATTCTCCCATATCGTGGCCTTTTCTCTGACTGTCCTACCACACTGTAGCTATTGCCAAGATGGCTCTTCACTCCTAGAGACATACTGGAACCCTCAAACCCAAATCTGAAAAATCTCAAATGCCCAAATTAACCAGGAACACTTTCTACTACATAGACGCAAATTTTGTGAATCAAGGCAGAGCCTGAAGTAGACTGACCAAAGTTTGAATATTTGCCAGCTCACTTTCCAGCAATGTGACCATAAAAAAATAAAAATAAAAATAAACCTACCTATTTTTCCATTTAGGGAAGCATGTTAAAATTTTTCAGGAAACATATTATTTTTCCTGAATATAATACTATTGCATGATCTTTACTGAGAAAAAATTAAAGAATTCTATAAAGAAGAAAAAATTTTAAATTGTCCCTGTAACTCACAGATAACCATTATAAATATTTGGGGTCTTTCCAACCCTTTAAAAGAAATCTATCTTTGATGACAAGATTTTTTTTCTTGAAGTTCTCTGGCAATTATATTCCTGTCACTGTATCTGAAGTTTCACTGCTCCTTCATGACACATGTGACTTAATATCTTGTCTTCAGAAAATATCTTATACCATGTGCTCCCTCAGACCCTCATTCAAGGTTCTGAAAGTCCATTGTAGTTTGGAAAAAATACCTATGAGCCTAAGGGATGAATTCCTATTTCTATAAGAGTCAAGATCTCAAAGCCCAGTGACAAATTAAAGCAAGGATTCTCCACCCCACACCCCACCCCTGTGGTTTCTTACCCTTCAAATTTGTAACTCTAGGGAAGATCTATCTTTCAGCCATTGTGTCTGTGGCTTTATGCAATAGAACCTTAAAACTGTGGCAGAAACTATTATTATTCAGTGTTTATTATAATTAAATATAAATAAAGGCTGTGTTTAAGACAAAAATCACCTCAGTCTAAGCAGGTAGTTTGAAACAGCTCAATTATGATCTATTACTTACCAGAATACACTCTAGAAAGTTGTGATCTTAGGGTTATGGGGAAAGTTACTAATCTATTTTTGTTGTTTCAAGTGTTTATTTAAATTTTAGTTAACATATCCTAATCAATTTTAAATAAAAGTGTCCACAAGATACTGATCCAGCTAGTATACAGAACCACTTTCAGGAGCCACTGGTTTAATCTAATCTAAGAACTATATAGTTCTTTCTAAATTTTCATATTCTTTTGCAGTGCAGTGCAGTAGATTGTTTGAGCCAAAATTTAAATGCTGGTCATGTTAATGACAATAGGATCCTATTTCATACTGAGAAATGCATAGCAAATGTAAGGAAGGACCCAGACAGTGATTTTCACTTTTTCACAAAGAGGCAAGTATTTTAAAAGTCTATATCCTGGGCTCTGTTTCTGGACATGATAATTCTGTAGACATTGACTTGGTAATTTGCAACTTTAAAAAATATCCAGGAGATCTTTATATAATGTTTCTTTGGGAAATACTCAAAGATTAGACAATGCTCCATTTGATTCAGGTGATTAATTTAAGACCATTAGAAGCATGCTCCATCTATCATTAATATGTAGCTCAACATTATGTGAAAAATAACAGTAGAGTAATAATATTGCAATCTGATTTTTTGTAATATCTATTGCCATGACAATTCAACACACCTTTCAGCCTGTAAATGTACGTAGATAGGGGGATGATGGATGATAGATGCATCTACTTATATTGATGTGTGTGTGGTGTATTTGCATATGCATCTGGGGAGAGGGAGGGAAGGAGGGAGAAGGGGAGAGAGAGAGAAGGCAAAGGCCTGTATTACCTAAAGATCAGGGGTTTTTCTGTTTTATAGAGTTTTTTCCTAAAAGATTTTTGCAAGTTTGTTTGACTTCATCAATCTCTTCACTCAATCACATCAGAAGAAGAGTCCTTGAGAAGAGGTTTAACCTTATAAACAGGTCCTTGGAGGCAACCGTTGGAAAAAATAACTCTTAGATTGATCTTCCTATCATGCTTGGAAATAGTATTAATATTGATTCCCAAAGGAAGGTGGCATAAAAATGGTAACAAAAGAACAGTCATGTTTAAAAAAAAAAAAAAAAAAGTCCTGATTGTAAGTAAATCATTCTGCCATAGCACAGAATCATTTGAAGTCACTGTAAAAGCTAGAGTCCTGCTTTGTGTCACTTTTTATAGTGTACGATACAAATCCAAAACATATTTCTTAATAATAGAATTACATAACATAGATTTATTATATATTTATGATAATAAATATATAATTATATAGGTATGTTAAATAATTACAAATATATTTAAGTTCTTAAAGCGCTTTCAATATTTTCTGGCTTTTTGTGCTTTTTCTTCATTAAAATAGTGACTTGTTATTTTTAACATAGTGAATTATGTTTGATCTTTTGCCGTTAGATAATAAATAGCGTCCGAAGCAGCAGCAGGGTAAGCTAGAAGGTATGAAATGGATATGTATGGCTGTGTCTTCCTCTTCCATTCACCCCCACAGACAGTGGCCCCTGCTTCCTTCTCCTCCAATTCTGTGCAAAGCCAGCTTAAGAAAGAGCTGATAATATTGAACACTCCAAATTACAAAGGCATAACAGCCTTAAGATGTTATTGTGCAAGGAATATTTACATCTTCTAGAAAATATTTTTCTTTTATTTAGAATTATAAATGAAAATATTATAGTGTAGTCCATCTTGCAAAATGCATGACATTTTTATGAAAACACTCCCCTTTTCTTACTATATATTCTCTTTCTCAGAAACGACCTATTTCAACTCTTTCACTTGATAATTTCACATTTAACTACATGTTTCTAAGTAATGTATTTATAGTATTGTTTCTGATTTTTAGTTTTTAAAAATATCCAGTATGGATTTAGCTGGTCTCTTAAATTATAAATCAAAACATCCATTTCTCCAGCTCCTCAATTGAGTTATTAATAATGTTTGCTAAAGTCAATGCTTGGCAATGTCTTTATTGCATTATAAATAAAATGTTTTGCTGAAGTACATTATGATTTCATTTTCATTTTCTTTCTTTTCGTTGTCCTTTAGGTAACAATTATTTTTGTTTTGTTTGCTTTGTTCTTTGTATCTTAACGTATCAGTAACCGACTTCCAAACTACCAATCAGAATTGTAAATTTCCTCTTAAAAATATTAAAAATCATCAAATATCCTATTTGGTGTGTCTTATTTTTGAAAATATTTCTTTGGGAGTCCTAAATCCTTCTTCTCAAATCTGGACTCTGAGAGCTGAATTGTTCTCCAAATTCAATGCAAAGTTGATATCTTGGGCTCTTCAGTTTTAATTTTCGGGGGAGATTCTTTCCCAGATACAGCTTTAATCCTCTGTTTCTTAAAATATATTTCACTCTTTAATTCATTGTCTCATTTTGGTGGAATGCCTCTTTCGGTGGAGTCCTTGGAAAGAGCGCAAGAGAGGAAATTTTTAGATACCTTGTATGTCTGAACATACAATTTTTAGATACCTTGTATGTCTCTCTCTCTCTCTCTCTCTCTCTCTCTCTCTATATATATATATACACACATATATATACACATACATATATATATATACATATATATATATATATTTTTTAGGATTTTCTCATTGCTCAGATTCCTTTTTGATATGCCTTTTAAAATATATTTTCTAGGGGCGCCTGGGTGGCGCGGTCGGTTAAGCGTCCGACTTCAGCCAGGTCACAATCTCGCGGTCCGTGAGTTCGAGCCCCGCATCAGGCTCTGGGCTGATGGCTCAGAGCCTGGAGCCTGTTTCCGATTCTGTGTCTCCCTCTCTCTGCCCCTCCCCCGTTCATGCTCTGTCTCTCTCTGTCCCAAAAATAAATAAACGTTGAAAAAAAAATTAAAAAAAATAAATTAAAAAAATAAAATAAAATATATTTTCTAGACACTATCAGACCTATTCAATCTGGAAACATATTAATTATTCAGTTCTTCAAAACATTTTTAAATTATTTGCCTGATAATTTTCTCTCCGCTAGCTTCCCAGTTCTCTCTCTCTCTGGAATTTTTATCATTCAGTTACTGGACAACCTATAGTTATTCCCTAATATCATTACTTTTTCACTTTTACTTTTCATTGCATGACTTTTTTTCCTACTCTTTGAGAGAGTATTTCAATTTTGCTTCCAATTCTTTCATTCTTAATTTCTGCTATAATATTTTATTTTTTGTAATGTTTATTTTTGAGAGAGAGACAGAATGCAGGTGGGGGAGTGGCAGAGAGAGAGGGAGACGCGGAATCTGAAGCAGGCTCCATGCTCTGAGCTGTCCGCACAGAACCCAACGCGGGGATTGAACCATGAGCTATGAGATGATGACCTGAGCCAAAGTCGGAGGCTTAACTGACTGAGCTATCATATTTTAAATATCCATAAAGCTTTTTTATGATTTTCCAAATTTTATCTTTAGCATATTTTTTCTTATCTCATGGAATATTTTCTAATTTCCTCTGAGAATATAGATATAAATATTTACTCCTGTTTCCTGTTTGCATGCTCACTTGCACTCATATTCTCTCTCATTACGCGCGCGCACACACACACACACACGCACACACACACACACACACACACACACACATATATATATGTCATTTCCTTTACATCTTTTCATTTTGGTCTTTGCCTTTCATATTGAATTGCTTACCTAAATTTCCTGCCATTATTTGCTATGAACTCCTGTTAGTAAGAAGCACTGGAAAGTATATTGAGGGTCTGAATGCATGACCAGGGCTTGCAAACTGGTGGGTGATCTACCTCCAGTTGACCTGTTTTGACAGGGGAACCCCTACAGTCAGTATCTTTAAGAATATTACCTTGTGCAGGCTTTTATCTAGAAATGAAACTTTCACACTCCTAATGATGGATTTTAAGCCTGACAGTGATAGGTAACTGTGCAAATGGGCTGATGAATCTCATAGCTCAGTGTATTGCATTTCAGTTAATACCCCTGCTATCATCTGTGACTAACATCCCGGAGTCTGGATTCCTTCTAGTATAGTATCTAGTATGACCCTTGATAGAGTGAATTTCTCCTGTTGGCACTGAGCAACTGTAGTTGCCAGCTGTGCCAGATGTGAAAAGGGATCAGGTAACAAACAGCATCTTATACAATTAAAACAAAACTTCTCCACCTGAATCTCCATTTTTGGAGACCCCTGTTGCCTCTTGTATCTGAGCCTTTCCATGGTTGAATATGAATTGTCTGTCTTTTGCATTTTCCTGACCACTTGTTTGGATTTCTAATTTCCCTGCTCTTTTAAATCACTGAACATTCATCTACCTGTTTTCCCTCTTCCACAAATATATTGTGATCTCTCCTTCCCTTGGTCCCTGTGCATCTAGTCTTTACTAGAGCAATTATAGTGAGTATTGGGAAAAAGCAAAGGTAAAAGTATGAATCCAGTCCTTTGTGCTCAAGGGATGCTCTGCTATTTAATTCTACTTTTGGATTTCAGACATAATTTAGCTGGTAAAAAAAACAGCTAATCTTGTATTTTGTACTTCTTGAAATCACAGTAAATGTGTAGGCCCTTACTTTCCTGTGTTAATTGTGAATCAGGCCACTATATGCACTTAAATTCCATTTAAATGATATTTATATTCATAGTGTAGCCTTTTTATGAATTTATAGGACTTTGTATATGGCTATCTCCTGTTATTTTAACGTTTTCCTAATTTGTTGAAAAATGTGTTTTCAATTAGATTGTCTAGTAAATATTTTAAGTGTTAGGGCTACAGAAATAAAATACTTGTCCATCACTTCCTTTAATTACATTTTCTAGTGATCATATTAGGAGACTTGGGAAAATTAGTAGATATATAAAAAGCAAAATACCATTACACAACTATGAATTATTTAAGTTTCAGTCTACACAAAAGTATACAAAACAAGACAAACTGAAATTATGGGGAAAAAATAAACAAACAAAAGGAAAGAATGAACAGTTGATTCTGCAGCCCTTCCCTCTAGTCTGAGGGACATCTAAGAATTTGACCCTTAGTCAATTCCTCTTTTACCAAAGATGGATCAGCTAAATCTACCATCACTGTCAATAAAAAAATTCACACAGCTCATTCACAAATGTACATATTATCAAAATTATTAAAGCTGAGGGCTCTGTTTCATTGCTTCAGGATCTTTGCTCATTGCTTTTTTTCTGAAATACCACTTTCAGAATGTAAGAAATAAAGGTCAGACTGATAGGGGTAGATTATAAAGCAGATGCTTGAAAAGTGCAGGACCAGGCACTAAGGTGATATTGCCTATGATTCTCAGACCAACATGTACTAGATATATGAGTTGGCAATGATTTGTTTAAGGAATTAAAGATTTTGACTAGTGACATCATTAACTGTATTAACCAATAACATCATTATTCATTAGCAAGCAGAAACCCTAAATTTCTTTTTTTGGGGAGAGAAAGAGAGAGAGGCAGAGAGTGAGGGAGAGAGAGAGAATCTTCAGCAGACTCCAAGCTTAGCATGTAGCCCGGCGTGGGGCTTGAATTCATGCCCCTGAGATCATGACTAGAGCCAAAATCAAGAGTCAGACTCTTAATTCATTGAGCCACCCAGGCATATCAGCAAGCAGAAACTCTAAAGTGCCATCCTTCTTCAAGTCTCTGTCTAGACTCCTTGATGCAGAATAGCTTTCTTTGGATATGAGTACGTATGATGTCTTTTCCTCTATTGCTAAAGGAATTCCCAGACATTTGAGTTTAAAGCCTAAATTAGGAAAAGTGTCTATTCATTTCTTCTGCCCATTCTTAACTGGATTATTTGTTTTTTGGGTATTGAGTTTGATAAGTTCTTTATAGATTTTGTATACTAACCCTTTATCAGATAGTCATTGGCAATTATCTTCTCCCATTCTGAAGGTTGCCTTTTAATTTTGCTGTGCAGATGCTTTTTATATTGGTTAAGTCCTAATAGTTCATTTTTTGCTTTGTTTCCCTTCCCTCTGATGACATGTCTAGTAAGAAGTTGCTATAGCTGCTGTTAAAGAAGTTATTGACTATGTTCTCCTCTAGGATTTTGATGGTTTCTTCTCTCACACTTAGGTCTTTTACCCATTTGAATTTATTTTTGTGTGTGGTAGAAGAAAGTGACCCAGCTTCATTGTTTTTTATGCTGCTGTCCAGTTTTCCCAACATCATTTATTGAAGAGACTATCTTTTTTCCATTGGCTATTCTTTCCCACTTTGACAAAGACTAGTTGACCATATAATTGTGGGTTCATTTCTGGGTTTTCTATTCTGTTCCATTGATCTATGTGTCTGTTTTTGTGTCAGTACCATACTGTCCTGATGACTACAGCTTTGTAATATAACTAGAAGCCCAGAATCATGATGCCTCCAGCTTTGCTCTTCTTTTTCAAGGTTTCTTTGGCTATTCAGAGTCTTTTGTGTTTCCATACAAATGTTAGGATTGTTTGTTCTAGCTCTGTGAAAAATGCTATTGGTATTTTGATAGGGATTGAATTAAATGTGTAGATTGCATTGGGTAGCATAGACATTTTAATGATATTTGTTCTTTCAATCCATGAGCATGGAAATTTTTTCCATTTCTTTGTGTTCTCTTCCATTTCTTTCAAAATTGTTTTATAGTTTTCAGAGTACAGATCTTTTACCCCTTTGGTTAGGTTAATTCCTAGGTATCTCATGGTTTTGGTGCAATTGTAATTGGGATCAGTTTCTTGATTTCTCTTCCACTGTTTCATTATTGGTGTATAGGAATACAACAGATTTCTATACATTGATTTTGTATCTTGAGACTTTACTGAATTTTTGTATCACTTCTAGCAAATTTTTGGTGGAATCTCAGGTTTTCTATATAGAGTGTCACATCATCTGCAAATAGTGAAAGTTTTACACATAGATGGCCAACAGATACATGAAAAGATGCTCTACATTAATCATCATCAGGGAAATACAAATCAAAACTACAATGGTATATCACCTCATACCATTCAGAATGGCTAAAATTAACAACACAAGAAATAATATGTGTTGGTAAGGATGCATAAAAAGGGGAACCCATTTGCACCATTGGTGGAAATGCAAACTGGGGCAGTCGCTCTGGAAAATAGTATGGAGGATCCTCAAAAAGTTAAAAAAAAGAACAGCCTATGATCCAGCAATTGCAGTACTAGGTATTTACCCAAATGATACAAAAATGCTGATTCAAAAGAATACATGCACCCCAGTGTTTATCGCAGCATTATCAACAATAGCCAAATTATGGAAAGAGACCAAATGTCCATCGACTGATGAAGGGATAAAGAAGATGTGGTATATATATTTATATATAATGGAATATTACTCAGCCATAAAAAGAATGAATTTTTGCCATTTGCAATGATGTGGATGAAGCTACAGTATTACGTTAAGTGAAATAAGTCGATCAGGGAAAGACACATACTATATGATTTCATTCATATGTGGAATTGAAGAAACAAATTATCATAGGTGACAAAAAAGAGGCAGGAAAGCCAAGAAATAGAATCTTAACTATAGAGAACAAACTGATGGTTACCAGAGGATAGGTGGGTGGGGGTATCGGTTAAGTAGGTGATGGGGTTAAGGAGTGCACTTGTGATGAGCACCAGGTGTTGTATAGAAGTGGTGAATCACTGCGTTGTACACCTGAAATTAATATTATACTGTATGTTAATTAACTGGAATTTAAATAAAGACCAAAAAATAAGAAGAAGAAAGCCAAAGTTAGGGCTAAAATTTTGGTTCCATTAAAGTCAATTGAAGAAAAGATGGAGAAAAAAAAAGTGAAACATATATTTACTCTCTTTGCTGACTACCTTTTAAGTTCAAATTAGTTTCAGCTTTAGATAACTAATAAATAAGCAAACAAAGCTAGAATCCTAATCAAGGTAGAATTTCTCTCTTACATAAAAATTCTGGACATGTGTAGCCCAAGGTTGGTGTGTGCATCACCAAGGAGATCGAGTTTATTGTATCATTCTGCTGCCACACCCAAGCTTGGCATCCATGCTTATGCACTGCATGGTACAAGAGAGCTGCTGGAGCTCTGTGCACCACATCCAAATCCAGACAGCCGGACGGAGGAGGAGTGGAAGGACACAGAGTGCTTCTCGCAACTGGGTTAACAATATTAACCACCTTCTATAATTTCTTTATGTCATATTGGCTCAAATATTGTCTCCATAGCATATCTAGGTATGAAGGATGGGAAGTGTTGTAACTCAGTGAAAATACTGAGTGCCCAAGTAATATTCATGATCTGCTCCTAAAGAAGGAGGAAGAAATAGATAATGTGCAGCAATTAGCGGTCTAAGATGCTTGCATTCTTTCCCCTGCAGCATTTCCCCACTGATACATAAACCTTACTAATTTGCTATGATTGTCAATTCATAAACCTCCCTAGATCTGCCCTCTTATTTTCTGCCCCTATGGCTTCCATTTCCTGCCTTATTACCCCCATGTCCCTTCTATTCCCTTACCTAACCATAATTCAAAACCAGTCCATCTTTTTATATTCAGTTTATTCACCCTAAGTAATTTTATGTTTACAGTAGTTTTGAAAGTGGCAAGACTAATCATTTAGTTTTTTTTTCTTCTAAGATAACTGATAAACTGAATCATGATGTCTTTAGCTTATACAATAGTGTTACCTTCCCTCTTTCAGCCATGCTAGCTGTGAAATAAGGAAAATTTCTAACCTTTTCCAATAATATGGTAAGATCTTCCTTGTCTCTTCTTCTTCCTTTCAGAATAAAATTTTTATCCTCTGTGTCCACAGCTGTGAGTCTTTGTTCTTCTTTAAAAATGTCTGGTTTTGTTCTTCCAAGATTTTATTTAAATTCAAGTTAGTTAACATAGTGTGTAATATTGATTTCAGGGGTAGAATTTGGTGTTAATTCATGTTTGCAAATTCCAACACTGAACCACATGTTAAATAAATGAATCTTTACACACTTGAGTTTTATATGTATGATTATACTAATATACTAATTATGTGATACTAACAATATATTGCAAAACTTATAAGGAGTATGGAATGATAATGTATTATCTGCAGTTTCAGAGGAAATAAAAATAAATTTTGTATTTTCATCATATAGTTAAAGATTAGCAGGGTAAAAATAAAAATCTAGAAAATTATGTCCAATCACCTCTCCCTAGAACTGTGCTTGTCAAACTATAGTATGTACAAGACTTACTTAGGATCCTTGATAAGACTTAAATAGGATCCTTGATAAAAACCCTTGAGCTTTATACGCCTCATCCCTAGAGACTCTGATTCAGTTCATATAATGTAGAATCCAAGAAACTGTGCTTTCAGTCAGCACACGAAGGTTCACAGACAGGATACCAAAAGGAAAAATTGGCAGGGGGGCTGACAGATCAAAGAGAACTCTCTTCACACAATAGGGGTTAAAAGCAAACAAACAGTAGAAAAGGAAAACATCAATACATCCATGTTAGAGCCTTCTGTTTTTCAAGAGAACATACTTAAAAGACAGAGTGATTATAAAATATAATAAAAGAACTTTTCAATTTTTAGAGATTAAAGGGAGAAGAGGATTATTGTGCACTCAGTGAGAAACCGAAGCCACATTATGTAAAATGTTAAGAGACTAATTTATATCCAATATACAATTTGGCAGCGATTATATTTTGAACCAATCAAAAAACAGAAGCAAATTATGATAAACATTGCTATCAAACAAGGGCAATATAATGATTAGGTCGGTGACATATTTTTCCTCATCAGAAGACAACGCACTAATTTTCTATTATGTAAATGTAAAACTTAAGAGTTCTAACTCTAGAGACAATTCCAATACCTACTAATTATATTATAATAGACTTTTTTTTCCAAATCTCAGTTGTTTCAACCCTAAAATTAGGATGAAATTGTTCACTAACTCATGAGGTTGTGCTGACAAATCAATACAACATGATAATACATGTAAGCATGTAATAAGGTGTCTACTGCATGAATGTCTGATATTGTTAGACCTACAATATACTCTCATGTCTTCCAAAGCTGTCTTCCAAATAAATAAGGGTGATAAGGGTGAGATCAAACAGTAAATCTGCACAGACTACAGCTACTGGGAACAAAACAAAACTCTGCTATACAAAGGCTCTACCTAATCATGGACTAAGAATGTTCTATAAGGATCCAAATACTCTTCAAGATTTTGACTGTCTGAAAAAAATCCTTTAGACTAGAATGAATGTGGAGATGAATAATTACTGAAAATCCTCTAGCTAGGGAATACCATGCTTCTCTTCCCTACTGATACTGCTATCCTTCGTTCATATATATAATCTCCCCATGGAAAAGGAAAAAGGACTAGACCACTTGTAAGAGAAATCCTCCACTAACACATCTATTCCTGTGATCCCCTCCATTGTCATGGGTATGGTTGGACCTGAGCAATTAGCTGAGCAATGCTTTCCCTAAAGTCTTTCCTGCTTGACAATCTAGATTCATGAACTGGAGAGAATGTTTATTACCCTACCTCCTAGCCAAACTGTATTTATGAGTTGCCTGAATCTAGTTTACTTGCCTTCTTAAAGCAGGTACAAATTATCCCACTCAATTTTACTTGGTGTTTTACAGTTGAGTGCTTCAATTTGTCACTAGAAGGAGAGAGAAAAACTAGAATAGTAGAGCCTTTAGGGTTCATCCAGTATAGGACATAACGAAATGTCCTGTAAAAATTAAATGGCTGTTATTGTCATCTACCTGCTGGTAGCAACCAAATCTGTATTCCAACCCAAATATCTCTCCTGAGTTTCAAATCAAAAGATTGAGTTGCCTCCTGGGCTATAAAACTGTAATCTCAAAAGGAACCCCTAAACCACAAATCATTTAAGTCTCCCCAAAACTGTTTCTTCTACACTGCTTTTCAGTAAATGTCATCACTGGAATCAGTTACCATGCCCTGGAATTTTCCTCTCTAATTCTTTATATCTTTATATTCACACTAGACACACTAGACACCTCTTGTCTGGGTTGCTAATACTGCAACCCAAATTATCTCCTTTCCGTCCTGCTCCTATTCCAATGTATCCTTTGAACCACCACCAAAATGATGTTTTAAACAATTCTGAAATGCTCTCTCTTGTGTGTTACATCTTCCAGCTATCATCAATGGCAGACAAGATGAAGGGCCATTTTATCGGCATTCTAGTATGCCTTTATGATCTCAGTCCAGCATGGGATCATCTCCTGCCATGACTGTCAAAGCTTCCCAACCAACGATCACCACACATCTCTCACCAAACACATAGGGGTTATTTAGCTTCTTGCTACAAGGGAGAACACACATCAGAGGAACACTGGAGTGTTTCTGTAAAAGGGAGTTAGAAGGAGCTTATTATCGTATTTGCACATGTGCCAGAGATTCTAGGTAGGATTTAGAGACGTGGATAATTCAGAGTGGGATGCCGTCAGACAACACAAAGAAATCAATGACTGGGTATCTATCTAATCTCTCTCTCTCTCTCTCTCTCTCTCTCTCTCTCTCTCTCTCTCTCTATCATCTATCAATCTATATATTTTTTATATATCTAGGAGACAGGGAGTTCAAAGTGGAGATAGACTTGTCACTGGTAAAGAAACCGCACTCATGCATGCTTTCCTGAAGAACAGGGTGTTTCATTAACTTTCGTGGTTGCAAAGTATCCTTTCCTCTGTCTTACTCATTTGCAGCCACAGAGTGGGCTTCTCCAAGTACTGATTCTATTCTGAAAAGTTTTTTATGTTTTCTGTGGAATGTTACCGCCAAGCTGTCAGCTTTCAGGGAGCTGCTAAGGTCATTTTCCACTTTCTCACCACCCATGCCAAGTTCTGCCTCCTCATTTACCCAACACTGTGCAGCCCCCTGAAAGACATGTGCTATTCATAGTTTATGAGTCTTGACGGAAGCATTTCTCAGAGCTTGAGAAACTCCAATTGTACTTTTTCCAGGACTTCCTCCTACTTACCCCTTAGGATTATTTTCCTCCTCTCATGTGCATGTGTGTATGAGTTAACATATGGAAGAAATACATAAATGTAATAGCACTGTCTTTTTTTAAAACAAACGAAACAATATAAAATTAAGTGAAATAAATTGTCCATTCACTAATCCATTCACAAGCCATCTTATTCTTCTTCCCAGTTTCAAAATGAGAATAAGATTATTGTGTTCAAGGCTACCACCTTCAAAAAATGATAATACACTAACAACACAGAGATTCTCATTTTCCTAGGGATAGATATGCAACCAATGAATCTAAAATTTATTATTATTAAAAAAATAAAAATAAAAGTTATTTATTTGGATTTCCAAGGGTTTAATAATATATTTAATAATATATGTTTATTCATGTGTTTTTGTCAAAGATGTATTTAAAAAGAAAATGATTTTCCCAATTCAATGATTCTATAGATAAGATTAAAAAAACTAATCTTGACTTTGAAATCAAATTCTCTAAAGATATGTCAAAACAAAGTATTCTGGAACTATACAAAGAAAGCTTCCCCATGAATTCTAACAACTGGGAGAAATGTATTAGGATATACAATGTTAAATATACATATACATATATTCATATATATGCATATATTCATAAATATATTGATATATTCATATATATATATATATGTTTTTAAGTTCACCAAAGTACTACCAGCAGTAGCTTAAAATCCAAAATACTGTAATGCTTTAAAATCCTCTAAAGAACCCTGTTCCATAATCAATAAATCTTCATATCCACTTGTTAATTTAGCCAGTATAGTACCATTTCAGCAAACTCTCAGGAGTGATGAAATAAAAACAAGAATTACTGCAACAATGTTAGCTCAGTATATATAAAATGAGCTACGTCCTCTTAGTCCATTAATAGAACCTTTGGGGAGCCAAGCAGTTAAAAGTAAATTAACAATAAAAAACCCAACTGAATCAGGCTTTGACGTGTGCACATAGCTCACCTTCTTCAAACAGAACTCCAAACATAATATGAATTAAATAAGTAATAGTAGTCTAAAAATTTCATACAATAACTGGGTAATACAATGGTTGGTTTAATGCATGGTTAACACAATGACAGTGTGTAGCGCTGCCTGGGAGCAAGACGGGCAGAGCGCTGGGCCCCTTGTTCCCCGGGGCAGAAAGATGCTCTTTCACCACCTGCTGAGCGTGCCAGTGTTGGGAGTGGGGCTCAGGGACCCCCCCCCCACCGCCACCCTCCCCCGAGCCTCCAGGCCACCGAGGTCTGAGGCAGTTCGACAGTTCGACCTGAGGCGGGTCGAACCCTGCGCAGTTCGACCTTGACTTCGTGTCCCGTATGATACCCGAGGTGGAGCGGGCAGCGCTCCTGGAGGTGGCCACTACCTTGCTTCTGGTTGAAGTGCCCGAAAGGCCGATTCAAGGGAGGAGCATGATGAAGAATTTCTAAGAAGATGCACCACTCGCTGCTGGAAGGGGATGTGTCAGAGGGCACTTTGCAAAGTCCCGAGGGCGGACGTCTGTTCCGCCACACCGGTGGGATCCCCAATATGCTGCTGAATGCGGAAGGCGCCCAGACTTACCGGTGCCAGGTAGCGGTTTTCATCCTGTGACCCTGCGGATCTCTATGTATATTTTGTTTGCTGGTGCTGCCATGTACCCCAGTCTTTGATCCAGTGACACACTGAACATACAATGTTCCTGAGCTTGATATTCTATTTTTTCCTGCTAAAGTTTCAAACACCGCCATCCCCCAAAAAGGAGGAAGGATTAAACCTTATACTTTGTATAATGAACTAGCTAGAACATAATAAAAAAAGAGACAAACTTTAAACAATAAATCATAAACGTTAACTGAAAACATAGTGTACGAGCTACTTGTAAACAGTTAATAAGGAAAAATTCTTCTCCATGACTAAATAAATAATAAGAAGTATTTTCAGATAGAGGTAAAAAAAAAAACAAAAACAAAAAAAAACCTTGGCCGGGTGACCGTTCGTTATCCAAAGCAGAATTTAAGTTCAACTTTGGATTTACCTTAAGAAGAATCAATCCTAATATAAATTAAATGTTAAGCAGAAGATATAGAGATCATCTGAAATAGGATAAAATCTTCCTCGAGTGTAATTACTTGTAAAATTATAATTGGCTTAAGGGCAACCCCAATTACAAATGCATTCCAGCTCAACCATAACTAAGTACCTATAAGCAAAACCATCTCTTATTACCATAATGGATTAACCTATATATGCAGAGAAAAATGTAAGTAATAAATGCTGCTTTGGATAATCCCTTTTCAAAATGGATGAGCCATTGATAGAAAATAGATAGAAAACATTTTTAATGTATTAATTTAACATACTGTAAATCTGAAACATAAATGTGGTAAGAGAAGATAAAAAGTTAAAGTAAATGAACATTCAATCTTCCTTCTATTTGCTAAAGGAACCCATAAAACTTAAATGTATTAATTGAATATGAAAACTAGTTATCTAAGAAATTAAGGAATCATTCTCTGAATTAATTATTTGGGTTGAGTGACCTCAGAGCATAGAAAAGCCAGCAAATGATCAAATCTAGACTAATCACTCAAAATACATAACCATCATGAGTTGAACCAAAATTTGTATCAATAGAACAGATTTCTAAAGTGGAAACAATGAAATCCTGTTTTAGAGGTCAAATTGATGTTAAAATTATGGCTTTATTGTTGCATGCAGATATGCTTAGGATGTAACTTCCATTAAAAAGGTTCTTTTGTTCCATCATTAGAATTCTGTGTGGCCTGAGTTCAAACCAGAGAAGTTCCTTTTGGTGTCTCTTCATATAAAGATACCTCATAGTATGAAAGGACTTGACAAATAAGGTCTATTCTGCAAAATGGTCTGATACTAAATAGATTTATATATAATATATATATATAAATATATATATACACATATATATATATATATATATATATATATATATATCCAGTAATAAAATAAATTGAAAACTTTATTTGCAGGGGCTCAACTTTTTTATTTCAACAAGCATGCTGCTAATTCCTTTGCAATTATTAATTACCCCATTAGCCTTGGCCTTCTTAATGCTTAACCAAAAGATTTAGGTCATGCTGAATTTCAAAAATAAATAAATATAGTAATCTATATGGACTTCAGCCACTTGCAGATGCCATACAATGATATCTCAAAGAACAATTTCGACTTCTAACTTTACCAATACTAATATGGATTATTGCACCTATTATTGTCCTGACCTCGCTTAAACAAGTGTGAGCGTCCACACTAAGATCATATCCACTAATAGGATTAAACCTCAAACTACCATCTGTATGCATGAAGCTTAGCTGTGTAGACAGTTAAGCTCAGAGCGTGCCCTCTAACTGGAGCTGTGTGAACATAACCCAAATTCCACATGAGGTCACATTGGCAATTATTCTGTTATATTTAATAATAACTACACATATATGCACCTGTGCCCTTTACATTAACAACTACCTTCCCTAAATAACAGGCTTTGATCTACTTCTTACTTTTGGGAAGAGTGGCAGAAGCAGCCCACCCAAATTTTATGTAGCTGCTTCTTGAAACTCAGTATGGAAGTTCTACCTCCCAGCTTGGTGAAATGAATAATTCTCTTCTGCCCTTATATTTGTGGTATAAAGCTTATTCTTAGCCATCTTACATAGACTTCTATCTACTTTTGACTGTACTCAACACATCACAAAGGGGTCACTATATTGACTACTTGGTTTTTAAACTAGAATAGAATAGTAAAGACAACTAATGAAAGAGACAGCTAATTCAGGCTGACCTTAATCAGTGAGGGTTTTGATTAGGAGATGCTTAGATTTATAACTGACTACAATTGATTATTATTGCCCCTGCTTTAGTAATAATTTTCTTCATAATAATGTTAAGTCCATTAGTAGTATCATGTCTTAATATATTTTTATCTCTTTAGCTGCTGGGGTGTCTATCACCTGAGCCTCCGCAATCTAGAGGAAATAAAATTTAAAAAAATATATTATAAACACTATTTATCAACATCATCCTAGATTTTGATATTAGAATTATTAGAAAACATCATACACAAATTGTGACAGCATCTATGACTCACTACTAGTTATAAACATGGATTTCAAGGAAGGTGTTATTACTGGTCAAGTGTTCACAATCACGTTTTCTATGCTAGGTAAAGCTTTATTTTGCATCTGATCACTTCACTTTTGAAAGTGACCCTAATTCTGACCCTTCTGATTGGTCTCTGTCTTTATATAATAATGTATTGATACTGATCCTATTCTTGTACTAATTTAGTACAACCAACTCTGAATCTTAGCTTTGCATTAAACACAGCAAAGAACAATTGATCCAATAGTGTCACGTCTATTTTTTTTTAACGTTTATTTATTATTATTGAGAGACAGAGAGAGACAGAGCATGAGCATGGAAGGGGCAGAGAGAGGAGGAGACACAGAGTCTGAAGTAGTCTCCAGGCTCTGAGCTGTCAGTACCCAGCCCAATGCGGAGCTCAAACTCAAAAACCAAGAGATCATGACCTGAGCGGAAGTCGGATGCTTAACCGACTGAGCCACCCAGGCGCCCCTAGTGTCATGTCTATCTAACATCATTCACCTCTGTAATTAGTAATTTCACATTCTGATTACTACAATTACTACCTATATACAGAAAAATCAAGAACATGTGAATTTGGTTGTGAAAATCTACAACTGTCCACTTGTAGTTTACAATGAAATGCTTTCCCGATCAAATTGTTACTATTTGACCCTAAAATTTTATTGTTACTAACACTGCCTTGGACTCCCAGTCTATCAACAGAGAAATGAAGTAAATAAATAAAATAAATAAAATAAAAATAAAATAAAAGCTATGAGTCACAGATTTAGTCTACAAATCAATTTTTTAAAGTCTTATAAAAGTAAAATTAGTCTAACCACAAAACAAGTAACTCTGACACCCTAGATTATGGATTTTACCGTAATTACCTAACACCTCTATCAATAGAAACCTCTCAGTCACATTCATAATAGCCCTTCTAAGCTTTTTAACTTATGCTATATGATAACTTCACTACAATTTTAGTGGGCATAATATCATTTTTTATTTATTATAATGCTTTATTAGAACTAAATGCTTAGCACTCCTTTTAAGAATTGTAGGCAAATGCATTTTATTTTAATGTCAAAATTCTCAATCCATATCAACTTTAAAACTTACTTTCCTACCTTAAGTATGGTGCTTCAAAACAAAATCTGAAGTAACTATCTCCTAAACCCTCACTATCTACACCCTTGGCAGTAGATACAAGCTGATTATCCCCATTAATACTAGTTGTTGCCAAGTTCACCTATCTTAAGTGCCTGTTGGGTGCCTGGATGGCTCAGTCAGTTAAGCATCTGACTCTTGATTTTGGCTCTGGTCATGATCTCGCAGTTTGTGAGATCGAGCCCATCATCAGGCTTTGCACTGACAGTGTGAAGCCTGCTTGGGATTCTCTCTCTCTCTCTCTCTGCCCCTCCCCTGCTCTCTCTCAAAATAAGTAAATAAACTTTAATAAATAAATAAAGTGCCTGAAATCACCTCAAATAATGCTATATTTCAATGTTTGTTTCAGTTCAAATAATTTTAATCCAACATTCACTAACACAAAATTTATCCTGTTCCATATATTATTTGAAGCAATGTTAGTTCCAATATTTATCATTGCCATTTGATGGAGAAATAAGACCCAAAAAATGAATACAGGATTCTACTTTTCGTTATATAAATTAATAGGATCCTTTCCACCTTCGGTAGCACTGAGTTATGTTCAACACCATAGACTCACTACCTTTAGTTATAATATAATCTTGTACTTCCAAATAATCCCCAATAGGTGATCTCATAAATTACTATGACTAGCATGCATAATGACACTTATATTAAAAAATACCTCTGGGGGGTGGGAGGGAGGGGAGGGTGAGTGATGGGTATTGAGGAGGGCACCTTGTGGGATGAGCACTGGGTGTTTTATGGAAACCAATTCGACAATAAATTTCATATATTGAAAAAAATACCCCTACAGAGACTATATCTATAACTACCAAAAATGCACATCAAAGCATAAATTGCACCAATTATGGAATGAGATTATAAAGGCAGTGCCCATATCAATTTTGATAACACTTACTATGCCTTAATATGTCTTAGAAAAGGTCTTCTACTAATGGATACCTACGACATTCTTTAAATATTAATTAAAATATGCTAAGTAGTTATTTTATCTATTTGCTTTTGGGAAACATGTGTTTTGAATTCCTATCTTTCTATAATTAATCATTAAAATTAGTAAATCTATATTCTAGCCACTCCTCATCTCAACAATATGCCACTTGATTATGCTCCCTGTACCTACTTACAAAGAGAATTCTCAATAAACATTACTATGGACAAGATTGTTCTTCCATACCATTCTTCATTCTGTACATAAGAAAATCTGAACAGACAGTTATCACCAAAATCAGCAATTTAAATTATTAAATAAAACTATTCTTGGGGTCCCTAGGTGGCTCAGTCGGTTAACCGTCCGACTTCAGCTCAGTTCATGATCTTGAGGTTCGTGAGTTCGAGCCCCGCATTGGGTTCTGTGCTGACAGCTCAGAGCCTGGAGCCTGCTTCGGATTCTTTGTCTCCCTCTCTCTCTGCCTCTCCCCCACTCACACTTTGTCTCTCTCTGTCTCTCAAAAATGAATAAACATTAAAAAGAAAAAAAACCACTACTCTCTTATTCTTTTAGCCCCAGCTTCCACTCAGTTCAAATGCAATAGGATTCTGGTCCCTGCTGTGGAAACACAAGTATCAGTAAGTATCCTGGATCCGCGTTTTAAGTTAACAGCTTTCTGTCTATAGCCTGAGTGTCCCCAGTGTCCTCCATGCTTACACATGTCTAAACAGCAAAAATAAAGAGTACTTCTTGTTTGGGCTCTTTCCTTCTATGATTTTCCAGGTACACCTAATGAGGTAATCATCATGCAGGCAAGTATCTCCAGTGAATCCATCGACTCTAAATAGAAAAGAACATTTTCCTAATAATAATGATCCTAATCATCTTCTAAACAAAATGGTCATAATTATGAATTAGGGACAAAAGTGAGGAACAAGAGAGTGCATTATAATGCAAATACTTAATGTGAATATCAGAGAGGATTTGCATTGCTAAAGATAATGGACAGTCTCTGCAAGATGTTAAAGTATTTTTCATAAGACCTGTTGTTATGCTTTCTCATCTAAATAACATAACACTGTTACTTAGTCAGCTTTGAAATAACTGAGGGCTGTGAAGTAAATCACTAGCTGACAGTCACATCACACTTGCTAAGGCAGGTCTTTATCAGTTTGCCTATTGTAACACTCTTGTACAGTTGATCATTAAACAACATGGAGGGTTATGTGCCCCGACCTACCTCACTCCCCACAGCTGAAAGTTCACATATAACTTTGGACCCCCCAAAATGTAACTTCTAACAGCCTACTGTCAACCAAAAGCTTTATTGGTAACATAAACAGTTAATTAACATGTTTTGTGTGTTATATGTATTATATGTTGTAATCTTCAAATAAAGTAGGCTAGAGAAATGAAAATGTTCAGAAAATCATAAGAGAAAATACATTTACAATACTGTATTGCATTTATCAAAAAAAAAAATCCACGTGTAAGTGCAACTGCATGGTTCAAACCCATGTTGTTCAAGGGTCAACTGCGTTTGATTTGAATACGTGTTCTACTTTTATACTCACATTCTGTACATAGAAAAATCATGGAATATTCTTATCTTTCCTTCTAATCCTTCCCATTCTCCACTACTGGTATTGCCTAAGCTATATTAAAAGAATTGACATTTAATAAGTAAATGTATTCCAAACATTAAAGTGTATACATTATCTGTTGACAATCAGAATTTCTGGGAACCCTCAAATTAAATTCCACACATCTTACCTACAACAAAAGCCACTGCCACACAAAACTTGAGTAGTGAGTTCCTTTTTCTGCTCTGACTCAGAGATGTACAGTAATTCCATAGAAAATGCTAGATCCTACTTCATTATGGTATGCTATGGTTAATGTCTTTGTCCGGTGGTTTTCTGCACCCACCCAAACTAGTGATTGTTGAAATGGCTGCTCTGCTCCTTAGAGCTAATGAAACTTCTCTTTCCTCCACTTATTTTCTTTTAACAGAGAGAAACAGAACAAAATAATATAAATAAATCAACAAGGTCCTGACTCTAAGAGTAAGACTGCATGTAAGCAATATGAACAATCACATACAAGTTAAATGGAAGGATGTTTGAAGCATGGGTCTAGCAACTCACTCAGTCCCACTTCCCAATATGGGAGGCGGGGAGCTCCTCCTGAGTAACAATCAGTCAGAGCTTGCTTTTAACACATCTATATCCTATGAGCATTACAACTGTGTTATCCAAATTTTGTTTTTAAGTTTATTCTTTTTGAGAGAGAGAGAGACAAAGTGTGAGTGGGGGAAGGGCAGAGAGAGAGAGAGCGACATGGAATCCAAAGCAGGCTCCAGGCTCTAAGTGCCTGATGCAGGGCTTGAACCCACCAACCGTGATATCATGACTTGAGCTGAAGTTGGATGCTTAACTGACTGAGCCACCCAGGTGTCCCCCAAATGCTTTATATTCCTTTTTTTTTCTTTAAGTGTCACGAAATGAGAGTGTATTAAATTCTCCAATTAAAATAATTCTATCCATTAATACTAATATTCAATATTTTTTTTCTGTATAGTCTTCAATGCTACAAACTCGTGCAACTCTATTTCTAATTATACATTGATATGAAGAGATCAGGTAGATGAGGAAGAAGGAACAACATGAACTGAAGACATGCAGCCATTGTGACAGGCAGAAAATGGAAGAGTATATTGTGTGACAGAAAGCCAAATGGAGAAAATATTTTCAGGAGGAAACCTGATTGGTTGTGCCAAGTGCTACCGATAAGTCAGGTAAGAAGAGGGCTCAGAACTGACCTTTGGACATAGCAGTGTGATGGTTATATAATGGCCTGACAAGACCTATTTCAGTGGAACCATGGAAAAGCTCAAATGAAGTGGGTACAAGAGAAACTAGGAGGGGAGGAATTGGAGTCTGCAAGTATACCGAGCTCTTTTGAGGAGCTTTCTTAAAGGGGAAAAGAGAAATGAGCAAAATTTGGAGATGCGTGTGAGGTCAAGAAAAAAAATAAAATAAATTCGGAAAATTAACGCACGTTCTTAGGCTGATAGGAAAAAGAAAAGCTCGAAAATTGAGGAAAGGAAGGAAACAGTTGTTGGCAAAGTTTCCATGAGTGAGAGATGAGGCATTCTAGCACATGAGGAGAGGAACTGATGGCAGCTGAAAGCACAGATAACTTTCCCCTAATAACAGAAGTAAGGTGAGTCTATGGTGCTGATGAAGGTCATCTTCTAGAAGTGTGTCTAACTGCTGAAAAACTAAGAAGCAAGGTCATAATCTGACAATGCAGAAGGAGCTTAGAGATTTGAGGACAGTGAAGGCAGAAAAGGATAGTTTCAGAGAGTAGAAGAGAAAATGGACAAAGGAAATGTCTTATGATTATTGTTTTATTCTGTTATTTAATTTGTTTTCCTCTTTTCTAATATTTAAATGAGGACAGGTCAATTTCACCAAGCTTGATATTTGAAAAGGAAACTTTTTAAAAAAATGGAAGAAGAAAAAGTACCTTCAGTGTATTCTACTTAGTTCTCCTTCATGTCTGTCTGAACATCATTTGAATGCTCCCTAAGGAACAGTGGGGCTGAATATTGTAGATCTTGATTATTAGTTCAGATAGCAGAAAAAAACTATCAAGAGATCTAATAATGTGGGCAGTCACGACTGGGGAGATACATTTCTGCTCTCTGTCTCTCTAATTCCGCCTAGACATAGTTTTAAGCTTACTAGTTGTGGAAGTCAGCCCACAAGATGGACTTCAATCATTACTGTCTCCTTGTATTCATATTTTTGTGCAGTTTCTTCTTACTTTGAATCAGGACAGGTCTGTGTGAGCAGCAGCTACAGTAGAAGTATGATTTCTGCGGGTAGACCATAAAAGGCATTGCACTTTCTGCTTTGGCTTTTTGGATTGCTTATTCTGGGGGAACCCATCCTGATGTGAGGACATTTAAGCGGCCGCATAGAGAGGCCCATGAAAAGGCACTGAAGTCTCCAAATGATACTGAGCACCAATACACTAACATTGCAACAGCATCTGCTAAAAGTGGATCCTTCAGCTCTAATCAAACCTTCATGTGGCTACAGGCCCAGTCGATATCTGCTTGCAACCACAGGAGAGGCCCTGAGCCAAGCTTCCCAGCCAAGTCCCTTTCGAACTCCTGACCCAGAGAAACTGTGAGAGATACCAAATTATTATAGTTGGGTTAAGACACTAATTAGCGCTCTTACTAAATGCTAGTTAACTAATAAAGGAGAATTTATCCTTGGAGAGATATGTAACTTGGCGAGACTTTATGGTAAGGAAAACTCCTATAGTTCACTGATTTTCTCTTTTCTTCAGACTCCATACATTGCTGGTAAGAGTCTGTTGGAATTTGCCTCCAAATGGGTTGGTCTCCCTTTCTCTTAAATTCTCACAATATTTCCCCCACACATCACATTTATTTTTTAGTTTACTCTAGATGAAAGAGAGCATTGTCTTAATCCTTTTTGCATTAATTCTACATTTCAAAATACATTAAAAATGCCATGCTGATGCCACAGTAAATATACCAAGTGGACTATAACAGTAAAGAACACTAGGGACCCTTGGGTGGCTCAGTCAGTTGAGCATCCGACTTCCGGCTGAGGTCATGATCTCGCCATTGTGAGTTTGAGCCCCATGTTGGAGTCGCTGCTGTCAGCACAGAGCCCACTTCAGATCCTCTGTCCTCTTCTCTCTGCCCCTCCCCCACTTGCTCTAGTTATCTCTCTCTCAAAAAATAAACATTAAAAAAAAAGGTAAAGAACACTAAATATCTACCACATAAAAATGATCTGTCATTACTTCAGAACATCAGAAATAGGGAGAACATAAAATACAGATATATTTTGGGGCACCTGGGTGGCTCAGTCGGTTAAGCGTCCGACTTCAGCTCAGGTCATGATCTCACAGTTTGTGGATTTGAGCCCCGCGTCGGGCGCTGTGCTGACAGCTCAGAACCTGGAGCCTTCTTCGGATTCTGCGTTTCCCTCTCTATCTCTGCCCCTCCCCTGCTCATGCTCTGTCACTGTCTCAAAAATAAATAAACATTAAAAAAATTAAAAACAAATACAGATATATATAAAAATAGCAAGCTATGTTAACGATATGCAAAGAGAGACATAGATAAGGTCACTTTGACTGACTGAAAGCCTAAGTTTGTCAAATAAAGGGAGTGAGCTGATAAAATCCACACCTTCCCAATTGCCAGTACAACTGGGGGATCATCTGCTGAACAAAGATAAGCCATAAAAGGAAAGCAAAGGTATCAGATAAATTAAATTATATTAAAGCAAAACACAAAATCATGATATAGCACTATTTTTAAGAAATCCAAGAAATATTTTTTTTATTTCATAGAGAGCTTCACCTTGTTTATATTTCAAGATTAAATATCTTAACATCATCATCTTCTCCCATTTTACCATAAGAGTTTCTGAATACTATTCATTCAATCAACAAATATTTATTGAGCCCCTACTACATGCAGCACTATTCTAAAAACTAGAAATAGAATAGTGAATAAGAAAGACAGTCCCTTCCTTCACAGAGCTTAAAACTAGTACAGATAAGGGGCACCTGAGTGGCTCAGTCGGTTAGGTGTCCGTCTTCAGCTCAGGTCATTATCTCACGGTTAATGGGTTTGAGCCCGGCAATGGGTTTTGTGCTGACAGCTCAGAACCTGGAGCCTGCTTTGGATTCTGCGTCTCTCTCTCACTCTGTCCCTCCCCCTCTTGTGCTCTGCCTCTCTCTCAAAAATAAACATTAAAAAATTAAAAAAAAAAACCTGGTACAGATAAAATTAACAAATAAGCACATTACATCAAATGAGTATTAGGTGCTATTAAGAAAAATTAAAAAGGTAAGGTGATACATAGTCAAGATGGATGGGTCTTGATGCAGGCTGGCTGCGTTCTCGGACCCAGAAAGGGTCCCACAGGACCAACCAAGAGGGTCTTTGGCTTTGAGCAGAATGGAAATCAAATGCAAGCTCAGAGGAAGTGTGAGCAGGATTTATTGAAGACAGAGCAGATACAGAGTGTCTGGGAGATTCAGGAAGGAAAGGAGAGAGAGTCTTGTCTTTGCTTGGGACCTGGAGTTTTTATTGAGGATTGTGGTCTCCTCAGGCAACCAGGAACAAAGATGAGTGTTTAGGTGTTCTCCATTAGTCATTTATACCCCAAGAGCCACAGATCTTGGTGAGACAGGGGTTTTGGTGAGTCAGTGGTCTTGGAAAACGTTCATGATGATCCCACCTGGTCACTCCTTAGATGTTACCTATTGTGCTAGAAGACTCCAAAGAAATAACTAACTCCTTGACCTTTACCATGAGGACATACAAGATCTGTTCTATAAGACATGTGTAAAGTGGGGGTGTAGGGCCTATTCAAGAATAGAATTAGGGAAAGGAGCAAAATAGCAGTTTTTCTTGGAGTCCCTTTAGTTTCCCTGTCTCAGTCTATTTAAGAGAATATGGTCAAAGTCTAACAAAGTCAGTTACTATTAAATGTAAAATAGGTATAGATTTGATTCTCAACACTTGAATGCATAAACTCTCTTTCCCCATGTTCCAAATTGAGTTCAATTTGTCTTTGAGGACTTCCTTATCTTTACCCTCTCCTTGAATGTTTAATAAGAAATTCAATCAATCATTTTGCAGGAGACTCTTTCCCTTTCTTAAGGTCATGTAGGACTCCAAACTTAATAACTGTGGGAAGCTTGAAGAAAGACCACAGATCTATGGGTCATGGCCCCCACACAGATGTTCAATGTCCAAGGCCACATAGGCCATTCAAAGGCATTCAGTGACTATGCTCTGGACCATCTCCCAGCTTTCCCATTACTGTGATTTTCAAGACTCTGTCACTTATACTTCAGTCCCTAGTATGCCCCCTTAAAATGCCCCCTTAAAATGTGCTTAACACCTCTGGATCACTGTATAAGAGGGAAATACATGTCTGTCTTTGACCTCAAAGCATTCAATTTACAAAACTTGGGGAATCTGTAATGTCTTCAGAGTCACCTGTCTCCTTTTTAAAAAAACCTAGAATCCAACCAGGCTCAGACAGTTCAGCTTTTACCTCCCTAAATGTCTTATTCCAAGAGAGTAAGGGAAAAAGAGGCAAAGAATTCCTGGTATTCTTTCCTGATAAGCCCACAGGAAGTTACCACAGCACATTTTTCAAGGAGGTTATCTGCCACAGATACAAGAATAAAGAGGAATTAGATCAGCTTCCTCCAGTTTTTATGGAATTACACCTGTCAGGAATCAAGATTTGACTACTAGACATCACAGTGTATTTGTAGCAAGACAGAGTAAGCTGGAGGAACATTGAGACATAGCACTAAACTTACATATTTGGTGCCAATGAAACTCAATTTGGGTTACAAAGCCTGCTGTAATAGATATAGAAATCTCTTCTCTTCCTTAAGGTAAATATTTCAAAATGGGGAATGAAATGAAATATCAACGAGTCTTAATATTCTGAGTCAGTAGAGCAAAGTGGGAAAGCTCAAATGCCCAGACAGCCAAATAGATGGTCTCTGTAGGTGCTCAAAAAGAACCATGATCAGAAGCATTGGGCTTCACAATGGGGGCAAGACTGCTAGTCTTAGGGAAAGAAATTGATAGTAACAAGACTATGGATTTCTAAATAAGCTCTTGGCAAAGAAGAGTTCAAAAAATAAAACAAGCAAATACATATAGATTGTTTTACATGGAATGCAAAATAGAATATTGTTCAAGTTTAGACATTCTTGACAAGGTGGGTAAAGGCAAAACACTACATGGAATGGAGTGGAATGGATTAAGAATACCCTTTTTAGGGGAAATCTATAAACCTCAGGTTACCAAGCATAGACACATATTCCACCATTTTCTCACCATGCCACAGAAAAGCCACATGAGGACTAGGTAGCGCTGGAAGTGACAGCCAGGCAGTGGTGCTCCACAGAAGGGAGCACATATTCTCTCTTACATATCTACTTATGTGCAAATTGGTGCATAGTCTTGGAAGTGAGGTATAAAAGGAAAGCACCTAGGCACTAGAAAGTCTAAATATAAATGCCAGTGGATTTGTCCGAATTGTCTGAGAAGCTGTATTTAAGCCACTAAATCAGCATTCCTCAATCATGTTTTTATTATTGCCTTCCCCAAATAGCCTTTTATAGACACTTTGCTCCTAATATCATCCCTAATGAAATTTTAATAGCCAATATATTATATTTCTATTTGTGCACTATATGTATGTCTGTGCTTTATGCTTAAAAAGATTTTCCTCACTACTCCCCTCTCAAGAACCAATTCTCACCTCCTTGGGGGTGTTATGGCCACCACTGAGAATGCATGCACCAGGGAGAGGAAGGGGATCTCACCTATCTGGAGGTAAGTTTGGGTGCCATTCCTCCCATGAAGGAAATGTGTCCTTGCTCATGGTCCACCTGGGTTGGGACAACCTGAGCTTCTAGTGTGACACATATGATAATCCTTCTTTTCTTTCTCTATTGTTCATCCAGTAAATATATAAGTAAAACAGTCTTAAAAACTTAGCAATCAAAGCCAAATTGTTGATTCTGTCATTACAGTGGTTTGAGGTCTTATTGCCTAACCAGTAGTGGTCATAAAATATTTTAACAACTGCTCTAGAGATATTGATGTTTACATTTCTAATTGAGTTAAACAGACACCTAGATTGTAACACACAGCAATTCCAGGTTTAGATATATTCCCAAGAGAATTGTATTGTGCGTCAGAATGTCCAAACCCATTTTGATTGTGATAGTCTCAAACTGGAAACAGCCCAAATATCTATCACTAGAAGAATACTACTCATCCATCCATTAACAGAAATCAACTATTGACAAGTGTAAACATGTGTCAAAAACATCATTTTGAGCAAAAGAAGCTAGGTACAAAAGATCCATGATCTATGATATATATATGAGGAGTTCATAATATACGTTGTATGATTCCATTTATATGAAGTTCAAACCCAGGCAACACTAATAGATGTGATAAAAATCAGAATAGTGATTGCCTGGGGCAGGGAGTGGGTTGAGAGAAAAGGGCCATGAGGAACTTATATTAGGGGATGAAAATATTCTATGTCTTGATGTCAACATTTGTCAAGCTGTGAACTTAAGATTTGTGCATTTTACTGTATATAAATTGAAGCTCATAGATAAAAAGATATTGCCACCAAAGTGATGTTGTCAGCAAATGTCATGGCAATTTTCATGGTGGAATCCATTTTTAGTTAAAAAGTAACTTTTTCTGCCAAGAGGAAAATACTCTATAATTGCCATTGCTGCAACATAGCAGAAGATGCTGACGGAGCAGGCCGGGGTGCTCCAGATAGAAAGCTGCCAAGCCAGGCAGACTGACAAAAGACATTCCTGACTTAAAAAGGCACCTGTTTTGTGCACAGCAGAAGGAGATCAGCAAACAGGCTGTACGCAAAGTGAACTTTGAACATTTAGCGTCTACATAAAAGGCCTATGTGAAATCACATTTCAGATCATGAAACGAGGAAACAAAACATTTCCAAACAGAAAATGGTAGGTGATCGGACCCCACAGGACTCAGAACAAAAGGGTGAATTCAATGGATGCAACAAAAGAAAAACAGAGGTCCAGCCTCATTCACAGCAAGGATTATGACTTAACCCAACACATTAAAGAGAATCACTATTTCCTTAATAGCAAAGAGCTGGAAACTCATGAATAAATTTATGTTCATATGAATAAAATTATACAAAACATAAATTGTGCATAATAAGATCATAATTTTCTTTACATTCTTTTGAATGGGTTCCATCAATTTCAATGACCATATTAAATAATATCTACAGTAAAGAACCTATCCAACTATTGTTGCAGAGTTACCTGGACTGAGTGCATCCTACCTATTAAATCTATCTGATTGTGCTAAAGATTTTCCTTTAAAGCACAAAGCATAGCACTTTCTCCCTGAAATCCATACAGGCCTGAACACTAGAGCAGAAATGATCCAAAGGCCCGAAGGTCAAACACGGAGCAAAGTGAAGGAAGAGTGGAGCTGATTTATAACTTACCAAAGCCTTGCTCAGCTCTATACCTAGTTTTATAAGATATTAATGACAAAATCAGACCCATGTTTTGTTACCATGTTACAATTGAAAGAAAATTAAATAGGGAAAGAAACATTTTTTTTATCACTTTATACTAAAAGAGGAAGCCATTTGAATGATAAGTGCATAAATGTGGCCATCTTGTAAGGAATACATTGGATGGCTACATGTCGCTTAACACTTTCACCTCAATTTTACTCTTTTCTTAGGAAACATAAAATGAAAATGTATCCTTTTCTTGGGTAACATGCTTTCTAAGACTCAGTCTAGTGAACAGATTTGAGATTTTCAATACTTTGGTGATCACAACCATTTTAAAAGTCAACTTAATTGGTTGATCAATCTTAAGCTGGCCAGATTTGTGTGAAAATAACCAGTATGGTGAAAAAAGAGTAGATAAATACAAGAGATATTTGGTGACCATTCTTTCCATAGCAGGTACCAGTGAAAGCTTTATCTAAGACAACAGTTGTACAGTTGTCTGTTTTTCCTTTACAATCCAAGGAACGTTTTCAGTAAATCCTTTAAAGGGGAGGCCATAAGTGTTTGGGGTGCTATTTAAAGGATTCATATAACAATAAGCAAAACATGAGTAGGTAAGTGCATTATAAACTTCTCAGCCAGGTAGACAAAACTCTTGTAACTCGGTGCTGCTGCTATGTGGCTGTGGGAACTTGCAAGTTACATCAACTTAATTTTCCTCATCTATAAAATTCAGATAAAAATAATCATCTTCACAGTATAGATAACCCTGAAGGATAAGTAGGGTAACATAACAAAAATACCTACAACATGTTTAGGCCTAGAACATGTGGCTTCCTGAACCCCACCATAATATCACAAACTTGGTGGCTTAAAACAATAGTAGTTTATTTTCCCACAGTTCTGGAAGCCAAGAGTTCAATATTATTTTCAGTAGGCCAAAATCAAGGTGTTGGCAAGGCCGTACTCACTCTGGGGCTCCAGAGGGGAATCCACTCCTCATCTTCCAACATTGTTTTGCTGGTGTTCCCATCACTCAATTCTCTGCCTTGTCTTCACAAAGGCCTTTCTTCTCTGTGTATCTCCTTTCCCTCTCTCTCTTATACGCTTTTGACAGCATTTAAGCCTCACCCAGATAACCCAGGATGATCTACTCATCTCAATATTCCTGATCATATCTGGAAAGACCCTTTTTTCCAAATAAGGCAACATTTACAAACGCTAAGGATAAGGACACGGATATATCTTTGGTGGATTGGGCATTTTTCAGGCTACTTCAGTGCTCAATAAAAGTGAAGAGGCTTTCTCTGGCATATATATGTGAGCAAGAGAAACACGAATTTTATCTTCTTCACTGCCTGAAGCCATACTTGTGGGACTGGTCTCTCAGCAGTGGATACAAAAATACATATTTCTTCACTAAGGCTGAGAATAACCCAAAGTCAAGGAAAGCCTTAAAGACATTTCTTTTCCAGCTATCACAAGTATTCTCTTGGGGTGCCTGGGTGGCTCACGTTTTTTTTTTCCTCATAAGAATGTAAATAGACTAGGGGTGCCTGGATGACTCAGTCGGTTGAGCATCCAACTTCGGCTCAGGTCATGATGACCTGGTTGGTGAGTTCGAGCCCCGCGTGGGGTTCTGTGCTGACAGCTCAGAGCCTGGAGCCTGCTTTAGATTCTGTGTCTCCCTCGCTCTGTGCCCCCTTGCTCTGTGCTCCTCCCCCACGCTCTCTCTCTGTCTCTCTCTCTCTCTCAAAAAATAAACATTAAAAAAAGAAGTATTCTCTTAAACAAAAGAGAAGTATTCAGATTACTTTGTCAAGAAGTAAGCACTCAACTAAAGACAGCTTAAAGAGCAATATTTCACAAGTAATAATAGTACATATATTTTCTGTGAAGCTTATATTTGTATAAAAATGTGGAACATTCACACATTCAGTTATTTGAATTTGGTGTCTGTTGAAAACAAAGCCAGAAAAGTGTTGAGACTTTCAAAGTAGGCCACATATGTAAAACAAAACGCGGTGAAAGTACCTAGCTTGGCAGATGGCTCAGAGTGAAATCACAAAGTGGTGTGGTGAGACATTTAATTAAAAAAAAGCTATGATAAGCTGTCAGCTAATGCATTATTAATTGCTCTAAAAACTACTTCTCACCAAAATATACTAAAAGGCAAAATCTTTTGCACACAAATATATGCTAAAGCGCTTTTCTTATCCCATCCAGAGGATGCCTTTTTTCCAAAGCAAATTAGAAATCTTAAATATTAGACTTTCATAACCCATCTACATAATAATTTGTAAAATTTTTGCACAATAACCATTCTTTCTAAGGTGTCTAAAGTGGTACTTATGTAATTAAAATAACAAAACAATAGGTATTCTCAACCTAAATTTTCCTTTATCTAAATGAAAAATGTTGATGATGGAAAGTTGAAGGAGGGAATTTCCTTCCATCTTTTGATCATGCATTTTTTTTCAGTCCAGTCAACGAATGGACTCTCTAATGATACGTTATCAGTTCCTCTCACAACTAATTTCTAAAATGAACAGTCCTCTTACAGTCCAAGTCTTCAACGATACAAAATCTAGCCTAGCCTCGGTATTAGGCATGACCCTTTTAAAAACATTATGGAACACTCTGGAAGGCAAGTTGAGATGTACCTTCCTGATAGCACTTAGTGCTCCTGCTCCCAGGTACACTCCAGATTCACATACCCATCACTTTGTATCAGAACTCTAGGGCTTTCTGCTTGGGTGCATCAAAACTAGCACAACCCAAGAAAATCCTGAAAGCAAACAACTTTTTATTACTTGTTATAAGTAAGGAGACAGGGAGATGGCTCTCAAAGTACTGTCTCTGCATGGGGTCAACGTGGGAAGCTTTCATTCAGGGTGTTGGGGTGGGTGGGGGCAGGGAGCTCAAAGGGGTACTTTTGGTTCAATTGTGCATGTCTAGCATGTCAACTTACTAAAGCACACATTGTCTGCTAAAAAATGGCAGAAAACTCCACCCATAGGAGGAGATCTTAGTATTATAAAGAACTAAAGGTAAATGGGACAACTCAGGAGGGCTTCTGAGGAGGTCCTCAGCTCCAGTCTGGCTTAAACTGGCTCATGTACGAGGCTATCAGGCGAAACACCTAGTTGGTGTCTCCTTGTCTGAAAGTGTTGGCTCTTCAAAACAAAACACATTCCTTTCTTGCTTTTGTGACTTCCTCTCCTCCCTTCTGCTGATAGCTTCCAGTCCTCAGATTGGAGTAACTGTCCCACTGCATCCTAGGTATAGCTTGAAATCTCAATTGTTGACAGCTTTCCACCCCATCTCCTGATGTCCGCCTAGTTGTGTAGGATTGTAAATTTGAAATATCAACCCTTTCATACCCTGAGATCTTTAGGCAAAATGAACTTACCCTTGCCTTGAACAAGTTGATCAGAAAGACTTTCAAGAAGTTGCTAGCCTTGTTGATACTGTAAACTAGGGTGCAGTGAGGGTGTTACTCCAATCAGAGAGCTGAAAGCTCTCAGCAGAAGGGAGGAGAGGAAGGGACAAATGTAGGGAAGGAATGTGTTTTGTTTTGCAGAACCAACAATTCCCAATAGGCCTTTATGTAAGCCAGTTTGGAGTTGACACCTGCACAGAAACCCCCCTCCCCCAGTTGTCCTGAAGTCACCTTTAGGTCATTATAATACTAAGATTTTGTCCTATGGGTGGAGTTTTCTACTATTTTTGAACATACAGTGTATGCCCTAGCATGTTAACATGCTAGGCATGTGCAATTGAACCAAAGTACCTAAGTGATAGAATATGTATAAGTTCCTTAATGTACGTGCAAGCTCCCTGCCCCTCGCCCCTAATACACTGAATAAAAGCTTTCTGTACTGACACCACAGGGAGACAGTACCTTGAGAGGTATCTCCTGGATGCAGGGTCTCTAAGCACAAAGGTCCAGAAAGGATTCTTGAGATGTTTTATGATGCAAAAGGGTGCTTTTATTATAGCACAGGGACAGGACTCCTGGGCAGAAAGAGCTGCACTTGTGATTGTGAGGAGAGACCGATTATCTAAATTTAAGTTGTGGGGGAGGGGTAGAGATAAAGTGTCTCTATAGGGATTTCTGCACATTAAAGAAGAATTATAGGACCCTGGAGGTTTGGAGGTCTTATTTTCAAAATAAGGTTGCTTTCAGTCTCTAGCAAAACATGAGCAGTAAGGCAGCCATGAGTTCCTTGAGGAATGTCACTCTCTGCATGCCTCAGGTATTTGTCAGTGGGCTGCAAGTCGTAAGGAAATTTAATTTTAGCTACATTTCCCCTGCCTTTGTTCTCCTCATCACCCCTGTCTCTTTACTTGTAACAAGAAATAAATGTTCTTTGCTTTCAACACTTCCTTGGGTGTGTCCAATTCATTGTACCTCCAGCAGCAAATCCTTTAAGTTTAGTTACTATACTACATTTAATGTACCTCCTGGTTCCATCACTTCCTTTGTATTTTAAGCTGCTGCTGCAAAAGCGGAGCCTTTGTGATGTCATCTTGTCATTCTTCCCAACACCTTGCTCCGTTTTTTGTGTTTTGTTTGTTTTGCTTTTGTTAGCCTTATTATTCCTTGAGTAAAGTGAAGGATCTACTTGGCCTTGGTGGTACATCTGTTCCCTGTGTGGTAGCCTAGGGAGAAATGAGCTCAGCAGGCCTGATATAGCTTTGTTGCCTTAGGAAAGGTAAAGGATGTGAGTTTTTTGATGACTAAGCCTGTGGGTAAGCTTGCCAGATAAAACACACAATGCCCAGTTACATGTTTATTTCATGTATACAAGGAATACTATCTTAGTGTATATTCCAAATATTGTTTGGGGCATACCTAGACTAAAAAACTATATTCATTGTTTATCTGAAATTCAAATTTAACTGCATGTCCTCTTATTTTTTTTTCCCTAAATCTGGCTACCTTGGTCACATTTCTTTCTCTTAGGTACCTTAGTAGCTCAGCAGGTTCATGGAATATAGCTCCATGGAAGCATCCACTTGAGAAAAGGTATGCATAAGAAAGAACTAATGTAACCCCACCTAATGTAACCCTGAGAAGGTTCCATTGCTTTTGATTCCAAAACATATCTGCTTTCTTACAGGGGTGCCCGAGTGGCTCAATCAGTTAAGCGTCCGACTCTTGATTTCAGCTCTCACAGTTGAGCCCTGTGTTAGGCTCTGCACTGACAGCATGGAACCTTCTTGGGGTTCTCTCTCTCTCTCTCTCTCTCTCTCTCTCTGCCCCTCCCCTGCCAATGTGCATGCTCTCTCTCTCTCAAAATAAATGAATAAATATTTTAAAACACATATCTGCTTTCTCATATACAATCATAGCTTTCATCTGACTGGCATATTTTTATAATTAAGTTTATATTTTTCTGTAATAAAAAATGTAATTCATGCTCATTATCAAAAATTGAGAAGTCAGAAATGTGGAGTGCCTGGGTGGCTCAGTCAGGCAAGCAACTAGACTGACTCTGATTTCAGCTCAGCTCACAATCTCACAGTTGTGGGATCATGCCCTGCATGGAGCTCTACGCTGGGCATGGAGACTTCTTGGGATTCATTCTCTCTCTCTCTCTCTCTCTCTCTCTCTCTCTCTCTCTCTCTCTCCTCACTCTGTCCCTCCCACACACACACTCTCTCTCAAAATAAATAAATTCAAAAATCGAAAAGAAAATTCAGAAATGTGTGAAGTCACTTTGTGCTCCTGCTTAATAATGATAATAATACTATTCATAGTGTATAAGTTATTTATTTCATGATATCATTTAATTCTCACTACAGAAGTGTAAGATAGTTCTATTATATAATGTACTTTTACTGAGGAACCTGGAGCTCAGAGAATGATTTGTAGAGAGGATGAAGCCAGTAAACAGCAGACAAAGGGTCTAAACCAAGATTTCACTAGCTCTAGAGTCTACTCCACTGTGCTCCCTCTGTGCTTTTAACATGTTGCTATATTTCATCCCAGCCTTCTTTCAAGGACTATTCTGCATATTATTAATTATAATAAATATGTAGCTTTCCAAAACAAAGAACTTTTTAAAAACATTTCTCTAAGGAAGTATAATTTTACATACAGGAAAAGGCCCCAACCTCTGCCATGAAACTTTCCTCTATTCTCTTGGCCATCCTCACCTCTCCTACTCAATATGGTTAATGTGCACATTTGGTTTTCCACAAATAACACATAATCTCCCAGAAGGCACATATGATGGAACTAATCCCCCATTCACACACACAGTTGAGCACAGAGCAATAGTCCTATTATTCTAATAGCCTCTAATTATGTACCTCTATTGTGAGAGGCTCTTCACACATATTCTTGGCAATCATCACAACAATCCTGCACAATAAATATTCTGTACATCATAAAGATGAAGAAACTGAGTCTCAGAGATGTTAGCGAGCACCCTCAAGGGCACAAAATACCTTTGTGGGAATGAGAAGAAGGATTCCTTACTTCTAGGTGGAAGTTGCTCTGAGCATCTCCTGGCAAGTAGATCATTGGCTGATCCCTCCCTGGCTGAGAGAATTTGGGCAGGGCACAACCTGCACAACCAGACAGAGCAGCTCTGCGCAATATGACACAGCTACTAAATATCTGGGTTTAAAGTTGTCTGGCACCCAAACATATATACAGCCACTATGCTATGCAATCTCTGATTCCTCCCATTTGGCTACGAAATCTGATATATAATTTTGCGGTATCTTTGGAGCTACTACATCAACATTCCTCCTACAATTCTCCCACAAGTCTCCAGCTCCTGCTCCAGACTTAATGACAACACCCATGGCTGTTTCATCTCCTTGCTTCTGTCTCTGAGTCATATTATGCTCAATGCTTCAGGAGGAAAAATATCTTAGTATCAGGAGTTCTCACATTAAATACTAATCAAGCCCATCACTCCCTGATTGAAAGGCATGGGGTTAACTTGTTTCCTGTGTTAAGAAACACCTAACAAGCTGAGCAATTTTAATTCTGGACATATACCTTGATATTTCCATTGTTCTCAGGGCATTTGTTTTTTGTTTGTTTGTTTCAATTTAAGGCGACTCTTACAGTAAACCTATATGCAAATGAAGGAGACCTATGTAAATGAACAGTTACCATCTACAGTGTTAGGCTAATGCCAGACCCGCCTGAGGAACTATAGAGTGTGTTGAATTGTGCAGCAATAAATCAATTGCCTCACTGTATGGCCATGGTTATGGTAATGAAGAAAGTCCTTCAGCAAAGACATTCTTCCCTCTCCAGACTAGGTTACAGTATATAAAAATAAGCTTTCCCAGGATCATGGGCTTCCCTAACACGGAAAGGTCAATACTCTTGGTCAATTCTCAAATTTTAGCCTTGGAGAACTAATCAAAAACTTAGAAGTTATATCCACTTGTACCATCACTTGTCTTTGATCTTACACTTATACAGAAATTCTTTGCATAACTTGTTTGCTAGTGAATTGTAAAGTTAATTAATAGACTCAGCACAGGTCTGATGTTGTTTTTATTAGCACTCAAATCTGATCCAGTTTTTCCATCCTGCCTGTCATATAATATTTTACCTCATTTGTACATCAAGCTTAATTTATTTGAGTTTGCCTAGCCTTATTAAGTTTTCCAAAAATAATAAACGAGTATATTTATGAAACATAATAAGATGTCCATATAGAATCATAACCTTTTAGAGTTAGAAGTAACTTTCTACAGTATCCAGGCTAAATTCTAGAGCAGTGCCACCCTTAGGGAGTGTGTGGCCTTGAGCAAATATTTTTTGTGGGTCACTCAATTATATAAATAACTTGATTAAAGATTTATTAGGAAACTCATGGAACCATAAGAGTAGTAATTTATTGATAAAAATGTAGAACAATGAGTAGAGCAGAGTTACTAGTGTATTTATTATTGTCCAGTCAGTGGACATGAAGATTCCACCTGGTTTGCAAGCACTATCTCTTTCTCTTCAAGTCCATAAATTCTCTTATGTTCTGTATTGTGAAATATGCTACATCTCCTAACTTGAGAAAAATGTAGCAACAATTACTACTCACAATGCCACAGCTTTATAGAACCAGTTTCTCCTGAAATAATATGGAACTTCTTGTCCCTGGAGTTCTATAATACCATTTACCTAATGCTAATCACATCATTTCTCATAATGCTATGCTATCCATTGTTCTACCCATGAATACTAACCTGCGCTGACTCTCTTAAAAGTTATTATTCTGCATTGTTGACAATGACCATGGATGCAAGTGTTAACTGGATTAAACAGAAAAATCGAAATACTAATTCATTTTATGGTCATGCTAAATTTATCATTCAGAAACTTATGTATTATAGATATGGAATAAGACATCTTTCACTGCTTTCTTAGAAGCTTTGACCACTGCTTTCTTAGAAGGCAATTTATTTCACTGACCCTACCCATATTGACCATACCCCTGCTTTCCACACACAATCAACAGTGGAAGGACAAAGGGCTCATGGGAAGAGGAATAAGTGGCTTCATTCACACAAGGCTTTAGCCAGCATGGCTTAAGAATGATCTGGGATGGCACAATTTCATTGTGGTTGGATGCAAGAGAAGACACCAACTGAAAGATCTCATTGTCTTTGAGGGGCAAAAGTCATGAAAGTCCTTAGAATAAATATGCTCTACCACTACTAGAAAATGTGGCACAGAGACTATATGGGGTGACCACCAAGAGTGCCAGTGGAACGGGGCACACAGGATAAAGGATGCCTGCTGCTCTCAGTTGCTGTACATTAGAGGCTGTACCAAGGTTGGAACACACATAAATGAGAACTCACACATAAAGCCACACACATGGCTTTAACTCCAATGTTTGGCAATGATGCATTGGTAATCCAGAACTTGAACTCATTCTTTAAAATGAATGAGAATCACTCAAAATCAGCATGTTAGCACCATTCAGAAAGCTCTATCTTATACAATCTATTGAAAGAAATACCAGGCTGGTCAGTGGGAGCAATCAAATTGTAGTCCTAGACTCAAACATAGGACCCTTGAACAACTACATGTATCTCAGTTATGGATTTCCTTGGGGTATATGGTCAACCTCTTGCATGGAGCTAGAGTTCAAAGAGCATCCAGAAGAGGACTGGAGAGTGGGGCCCACACGGGTCTTGGCACTGGTTTGGGCACCCTACTAGATACTGCTGGCCATGACTGGTCCCAAATAATTGAAGGAAAACTTCAAAAATTTTCTAGACAGTCTCCAAAGTGCATTCCCATTTGAGTGCTTGTCTGGATCTAAAGGAGATACTAAAAACAATGAAACTCCTCAAAAGTCTGTGAGAGAACTGCTTCTACATCTCAGATCTTCCAATATCCAAGGCTCTCATCCTGCTAATGACTATCCCACAAAATTCCAAAACTTGAAATAAATCTACTGGGCATTTTTGTCAATCCAAAAATTCATTCCTACCTATAACATCTCCAGTAAGCATGCTCCTGTCTCACACTTAAATAGTTCCAGTTATAGGAAACTTACCACCTGCTACTACAGCATTTATTCTCCAAAGGGTAGATCAAAGAAGGTGCTATTAAAACTTTGTGTTCCCATGGCTCTTCATTATGATTTTCCTTCCAATATTTGAGACCAAAAGTTAACCTTTGAATTCCTTAGTATTTGACTCCCCAAATAGGTTGTCATTATTTTTTAGATGGAATATAAGTAATTCAGAACCATTTATTTATTCATTTATTTGTCAGAGCTCTGACAAATTTTATAAAGCAGCTGATGAAGAAATCAAAGTATAAGTTTGCTCTGTGTCTAAAGGAAATACTTTTTCGATGTTATATAATAACTATATGGACAACTGAATGAATATAAAATGACATTGACAGAGAGTGAGGAAAAAAATCATATTCAATGTCTTGATTATATCATGAAAAAGACTCTCAGTACTGGCACTCACATAAGCTAGTTATATATATATATATAATTAAGGTTAAAAAAAGCCCTGAATTTTGTCAAGCAGTGCCTGAAACAATTATAAAATAAGCACATATGGTTTCTCTTAAGCCATTTCTTTCTAACAGCTGTGAATGAAATCCCAAGAGCATTCACTCCAGGAAAATATGCTTTAATACTGAAATTGAACTCAATGTAGTCACATTTCTCTTTGGAGGTCATGGAAAAGTCGGTTGAGAAGTTATAGGCTTCATGTAGTTAGCTCCCTTCCACTTTTTTGCCAATAACTTCTTACTTGACATGTCCTCAGTCATGGCATAGGAAGGTAAAGAGTGAAGAACACTTCACTGTGATGATGATTTCAACCAGCCTTTAGGTATAAAAGAGAGATTAGATATTAACAAAAAGTTAGTCTATACCAAATTCTTAAATTTTCCAGATTGTGCTGGGCTCTACTTACTGGAAGTTTTGGTAGACTAAAATGTCTTTGATGCACCAATTTGAGCTAATAAAAAAAAAAAAAAGAATTCATTTGTGTGAAGAAGCTGGCCATTATTACATTGCCTAGTTTTGGTAGGTGCACATGAACTACAGAAAAATGACTACAATTACAGGCCCATTAGTCATACTGTTGGGTTGAGATTCTAAGTCTCCTATAAATAGCTCTACAACTTTGGGCAAGTCACATGAAAGCAGTAAGATCTACCTAATAATAGTAATTTGTAATGTACTTTACAGTTCAAGCGATATTGTCACATCTGTTATCTCATTTGTCCTCATAGCAACTGTCTCAGAATAATAAAGTTATAATTTCTTCCATCCAACATATGTTTACTGAGAATTTACTTTGTGTCAGGATATAATAAATTGAAAAAGGTAGACAAGGTCTGTGCTTTCATAGAGACATCATGCTAATAGATATAACCACAACATAGCATGTAAACAGTGGTATACAAGGTAATTTCAGACAATAATAATTGTTAAGAAGCCAGTAAGGTTGGGGCTGAGTCAGGTTTATATGGAGTAATCAGTGAAGACCTTCCATGGAAAGGTGCTACTCAAGATGAGAAGTTGAATGGAGAAAAGAAGTCAGAGAGAATATCTGGGTGAATAGGGATAAGGGGATTTTCCCAGATAAATGCCCTAAACACTCAAGTATTAGGTAGTTTTCAAAACAGACAAAAATCACCCAACATTAAATACATGTCTTTTTTTTAATATCAATTATACCTTAATAAATCTGTGTGTGTGTGTGTGTGTTTTGCTTTTTGGGTTTTTTGCTGGTTGTGTTTTGTTTGTTTTTGTTTTGTTTTTGTTTTGTTTTTGTTTTTGTTCTTGTTTTTGTCAATTGAAGGGTAGTGAGGACAGGGAGTATGGAAAGAGAAGGGGTCAGGGAACTAGCCAGGACCAGAATCCTTCTGGAGTATTCTGTGCAAATTCATAATCAGTAAAAGACCCATCCCAAGGTCACCTGAGAGCCAGGACTAGACTAGATTTTCTTCCACCAAATACATTACTCTTATTGTCTATAAGATGCCTTCCTCGACAAACCATACTGCTGGATAGAACCCAGCAAAAATACCTTGTTCACTTTAAAATAATACCCTCCTTGAAAAACATATCTTTTCATAAAGATACAATCTTATTATCATCCTCAATCATTGTTGAGTAATTCTAGTATAGCACATTCACACCTAAACATTGTGTATATTAAAGTTACCTGTTCTACCAATAACAGTGTGAAGATAGTAATTAAGTTCTTTTGTTAATGATGAAAGTTAGATATAAACTATTTAGAAACTAACCTAAAGTAACCACATCTAATAAATGGTAGACTTAACGTAGGAATATAGTTCCCGTAGTGTACATTTTGACGGAAGACATCTTAAATGCTTATGGGAGAATATAAACACATATTCATTTCACCAGACATCCCCCAGGCATCTTATTCAAACCTCCCTCTCAAGCATTTGAGAGCTTGTAGGGGTAGAACTTTATGATTACCATAAAATCTGTCTTAGAAAAGCTCAGAGTATAGCCAATGTATGATTAATACAAAGGTTGCCAGGCAGTGATCTTATTACCAACAGGCTTATGTTTATCTCAGTTGACATCACGAATGGTGGGGCAGGGACCTTATTTTTCAAGCATGAAAAAATATGTTAAAAAGTGGTTCAGAATGCTGAGGTTTTGTGGATCAGACTGTTTAAGTGTCAGTATGTTGGAGAGTGAGATGGGGTAGACACAATAGTGGTGAGGTTTATTTTCTAGTGAGTAGCTGAAATTAATTTCAATCAACCACTAATAAGGATACTTGTCAAATTTCTTATTGTCTTTTTTAGAATTAGATACTTCTAAGACAAACACAAGAATATTCTACTGCTTTCACATAATGAAACCAACATATACTAATTTTACAACATAATAATTAAATTTACAGGCCCTAGGGTCAGACTGCATGACTTTAAATTCTAGTTCTCTAGGTAATAGCTACAAAACCGGGCAAAATATCAACCTCCAAGTGCCATGGTTTCCTCATCTTAATTGAAAATTATGTATGTACTTTATGATAGTATTCACGAGGATAAACGTTACACATGTAAACATATTGAACAGTACCTGACACGGAGCTATGGATTGACACCAGAAATAATAGGTGTTATTTTAATTATCATCATTGTTATTGTATTTTATGTATTTTATCAATTTACTATTGTAACCCTAAGGCTGGCTCAAACTAACTGCCTGACCCTATAGTGGATGTTATGGAAATATGTCAACCTTCAGATGAGTCCAGTGTCTTTTTCTTCCATGCAAATAGCACTTCTCTGAATCCTGTTTTCCTTCCAATGCTATTCAAAAATAGCAGAAGAAATAGCAGTTTTTTAGAGCAGCTTGACATTTGATTACTAACTGTGACTCCTAATGCTTTTCCATTGTCCACAAAATGATGAAAGCAATTTTTTTTTCCTGGCCACTATAGCTATGAAAGTAGAATCATCAGGAATTTTTGTCTCTTTTCAGTTTAATGAAATTGTATAGTGAACTATGTTCCAGACATGCTTTGGCTTTGAATCCCAGAAATAAATGATAGAGAGTCTGTAAACTTTACAAACTGACAATTTTTTCCTCCTTTCCTGGTAATTTCATTCTTCTGTTTTTCTCTTTTAGTCTATCTGAAAATTAACAAAAGGTAAAAAGAACTCACATATCAACCCTGTCAGGTGTTGGTTCAATAGCCACTAGAACAACAGAAGAGTGGGGAGGGGAAAGATTAAAAGTTGCCTTGTCTAAGTGATAAGTTCTTGGTCTGTCTTTAGAAATATGAGGCAGGATGCCTGGGTGCCTCCATCTATTGAGTATCTGACTCCTGATGTTGGCTCAGGTCATGATCTCGTGGTTCATGAGACAAAGCCCCGCATCAGGCTCTGCACTGACAGCACAGAGACTGCTTGAGATTCTCTCTCCCTTTTTCTTTGCCCCTCCACAGCTCACGCTCTCTCTATCAAAATAAATTTTATTTTTTATGAATATAATTTATTGTCAAACTGGCTTACACACAACACCCAGTGCTCATCCCAACAAGTGCCCTCCTCAATGCCCATCACCCATTTTCCCCTCTCCCTCACCCCTCCCATCAACCTTCTGTTTTTTCTCTGTATTTAAGAGTCTCTTATGGTTTGCCTCCCTCTCTCTCTGTAACTTTTTCCCCTTCCCTTCCCACATGGTCTACTATTCAGTTTCTCAAAATCCACATATGAGTGAAAACCTATGATATCTGTACTTCTCTGACTGACTTATTTCACTCAGCATAATACCTTCCAGTTCTATCCATGTTGCAGCAAATGGCAAGATTTCATTCCTTCTCATTGCCAGGTAGTATCCCATTGAATATATAAACCACATCTTCTTATCCATTCAGCAGTTGATGGATATTTGTTTTTTTCCATAATTTGGCTCTTGTTGAAAGTGCTGCTATAAACACTGGGGTACACGTGCCCCTATGCATCAGCACTCCTGTATCCCTTGGGTAAATTCCTAGTAGTGCAATTGGTGGGCCATAGGGTAGCTCTATTTTTAATTTTTTGAGGACCTTCCGTAATGTTTTCTAGAGCGGCTGCACCAGTTCGCATTCCCACCAACAGTGCAACAGAGTTCCCGCTTATCCACATCTTTGTCAGCATCTGTAGTCTCCTGAGTTATTCATTTTAGCCACTCTGGTCAGAGTTAGGTGACATCTCAGTGTGGCTTTGATTCATATTTACCTGATGATGAGTGACATTGAGCTTCTTTTCATGTGTCTGTTGGCCATCTGGATGTCTTCTTTGGAAAAGGGTATATTCATGTCTTCTGCCCATTGCTTTACTGGATTATTTGTTTTTCAGGTGTTGACTTTGGTAAGTTCTTTATAGATTTTGGATACTAGCCCTTTATCCAATATGTAATTTGCAAATATCTTTTCCCATTCCATTGGGTGCCTTTTAGTTTTGCTTATTGTTTCCTTTGCAGTGCAGAAGGTTTTTACCTTGACGAGGTCCCAGTAGTTCATTTATGCTTTTAATTTCCTTGCCTTTGAGGATGTAAGAAATTACTGTGGCTGAGGTCAAAGAGGTTGTTGCCTGCTTTCTCCTCTAGGGTTTTGATGGTGTCCTGTCTCACATTTAGGTCTTCCATCCATCTCAAAATAAATTTTAAAAACTTAAAAAAAAATTAGAAGTATGTGGCAACAACAGTATTATGATTGGATACTGGATATTTTATAAGGCCTAGGCAACACATAGCCTGTTGTTCAGTGTTTGTGGAACTTTCAAAGAAGAAAGTTTATCACAAGCTGAATTTCGATATTATAACATGGAGAGACAACAAAGTTGAATTGCACGATTGTCCCAAATACTTGTGATAACTTAAACTCGGCTGCAAACACAGGGTGAATCGCAATATTATGAAATATCTTCCCCTTAAGCCAAAAAGCACTAAGGACTTAATTAGCCCAAGACAAATAAATGCATAGAGATTAAATGGGAGAATATAATGACAATTGTGTTGATATTAAAATTCAACTAATGATGATATTTTTTTTCATTTTATATTCCATTGGTTTTCAGCTAGTAATAAAACGCAACTTGAAAATACATATATATATATATGTATATATATACATATGTGTGTGTGTATATATATACATATATATATATATGTATATATATATATATATCAGCATGGTTTGACCCTTGCAGAAGAGATGACTTGCTCTGCATACTTGGTTTATAGGCTGGCCCTACGCCATTCTGAACTGTCTGAATTCAATAGGCAAGAAGCACAGAGAGCTGATGGCTCTCCACGGCCTTCCCAGGACTCTAGAGAGCTCGTGATATGTAAAAGCAACCCTGATAAATGTAAATACGGCTCTTTATGAGACCACTGACAAATTCACTCCCTCGTTTAATGAAAAGCTGCCAAGTGAGATAGTATTCCTAGGAACGGTGCAAATGTTCCACCGTGGGGATAGAAAAAACAAAGGCCCAGGACACATATTTTGTATACAAAAACAGAAAGCATCACATTTGTAGGAGCTGTTGGACTGACGAACTTCTTTCAGATATATATGCAGCCATGTTTTCAGGAAGGCACTGAAAGTACCCATTCAAGAACATCAATCAAGTACACCGCTTAAAAATCAGGCACTTAAAAAAACAAACAAAAAACAAAAAAAACAGTTATCTCTTCCCTAATGTGGAAAAAGCTCTATTCATCATGAGCTATTGAGAAGATCACATAGGTAAAACATGGCACCACTATTTTTCATTTAAATCTTCTGTAAACTTGGCTGGGGAAAAGAAATATGCTCCTAATCACAGGGGAAGAAGGCAGGGAATTTAGGAGAATTTAACTGTACCCCCTTCTGCTACAAACAATAAACTGAAGTCCTACAGTATACGTGCAATGGCGTGCATGTCATAAACAGACAGGATGTCAGTGTTGTCTCAACTGAAACTTAGGTTAAAATATTGATTGATTTTGGTTTTGCTCTTTAGTTACTTCAATCAACTATTTTGCAATGTGGATCCTATAACAGAGATTGAAAACTGGTTATGGGCTTAGTCCCCACTTGGGTCAGAAGATTGCTTTTGTTCTGTTGGTCCACATGTGAGGCTTGCCTCTCAGGCTAGGTAAAGAAAGGTCAGGAGCTGTTTTCTGGTTATTCTACTCTATTCCAAGGCATTTGACTGCAGCCTGAAACTCCAGCTGTTTTGCAAATAAGGAGGGTTTGTAACAGGGAGAGAGGCCCAGAGAGGTTATGTGGATCGCTACAAAATCTTCAGTGTTGCTAGAAAAACACTGAGAAATGACTCTATGTGAAGAGTGGAGTATTCTTATTTACCCAATGTTAAGCTCTTTGAAATAAAAGGCTCTACGGAGCTTATCTAAAACCATTATGAGTTTCATAGACTGATTTAAGAACTTCTGTTTCCCAGAAAATAAACACGATATGAACAAATACAGCAACAAAAATCACAACTCTATCCTAAATCAAACAAATACATCAAACTGCTTCTCTGACTTACTGAAAACAAGAGGACCTCACAGGAGTCTGGATTTAGAAAGATTTTCTTTGTAGTCCGACAAGAAGTATTATCCTACTGATAATCAGATTTAAGGGAAAAGTGCTGCTGGATAGCTGCGCCCAAGATTAAATGGATCAGGATCAGATAAAAATTTTAAGATGATTTTTTTTCTGTTCCATTTTCTCCTCTTTCTGAAAATATCTGACTTAAGAACAAAAATATTGCAAATGTACTATTTTTAAGGAACGGGATAGACAAGTGATAATCACAGGGTTGCTAACATCTGTTTACTTCCAAACACATACACACACAGGGAAATAACGCTCTTAGTCCAAATTTTACTGTTTTTTTTTTTAATCAAATACATGATCAGGGTTATGTGTTTTTTTTTCTCTTTTATAAACTAAGACTACTGTGAATCTTTTTTTCTAATTTTTTAATGTTTATTTATTTTTGAGAGAGGGAGACAGACAGAGTGTGAGCAGGGGAGGGGCAAAGAGAGACAGAGACACAGAATCGGAAGCAGGCTCCCGGCTCTGAGCTGTCAGCACAGAGCCTGATGTGGGGCTCGAACCCAGGAACCGTGAGATCATTACCTGAGCCAAAGTCAGATATGCTCAACCGACTGAGCCACCCAGGCACCCCTGGGAATTTTTTTTATATTTATATCTTGCTCAAACATTTCAGAAAATTAGCATTATTCCTACCTTTTGAGGAAATAAGCAAGAATATAGTTTTAGAAGATAATTTACAATCTTGCTTATGTTGTTGTCATTAAAAATTGTAACACCTGGAAAGGTAGTGATCATATTTCAGCTTATATTTAAAAAACAAATTGAATCAACAAAAACAATTTTAAACAATCTTAGAAGAAACATGAGAAACTTGAACATTTATAAAGGTAGTTTACTCTACTTTTCTCCATAACATAAACAATCTCTCCATTTAACAAAAGACAACACAGTGACCTGTGACAAAGACTCTGGGGAAGTTTCCCAAGTGAATGTGTTGATGAAAGCAAGACTATGGTTCACATGTCAATTTAAGGCTTATTAGATCATATAAAAATCAGTCAATATATGAAGTATAGCAGGTCCAAGAACTTTATGAAGTGTTTAAATACTATGTCTTGAAATTGGGAAGAAGATATTTTAAAACTCGTTTCTCTGACAGATTTATCATCTTTTGTAACTCTTTAAAATATATGTTTAATGGGGCACGTGGATGGCTCAGTTGGTTAAGCAGTTAAGCATCCAACTCTTGATCTCGTTGCACTCTTGATCTTGGTTCACATCATGATCTCACAGGCTCGGAGTTCGAGCCCCATGTAGGGCTACATACTGTCAGTGCAGAACCTGCTTGGGATTCTTCCTCCCTCCCTCCCCTGAGCTCTCCCTCTCTCTCTCGGAATAAACAAACTTTAAAAAACTTTTTAAATAAATAAATAAATGTTTAAATGAAAAGGGACAAAAAATAAAATAACATGAAATGGGTGTTTTTGTTTATTTAGCTTCTCTGCATAAATGGCCATCGCCTGTGTAAAATTGGGTTCGTGTTACATAAATCCCGGCATCCCATTCTGTGCTGTATTATGTAGCACCCAGTGCATAATCTGTCCTGATGAACCATCTTGGTCAAGGTAGCTGTGCATAATTAGAGACAGAGAAACAAATGACAAATCTGACTAGTACTCTCTTTTCTCTATTGGCTGCCAGTACAGTCATCAGACTGAGGCAAGTTCCAATTGTGGAGGGAGGCAAATCGGCTTCATTTTCTTGGCTCCTCTACTCTCGAGGCTCATACTGCAAACCGCAATATGGCACGGGCATGATATTACGTAGCTAAGAAAGTTGGAAGGGGAACCCCATACATTTACACACCTGGGTTAAGAAGAAGCCTCTGCTTTGGTATGAGAAAAAAAAAGCCAGGTATATTAAAAAAGAAGGAAAGAAAGAACTCTGTTTACTTAGGTTTCTGTGGCATTGTCTCCTGTGCATGTCTCTCACAGGGACTTCATGGGATCAAATAGAGACAAATGAAGGTAGAATCAAATGCAAGTGTCTCCTGCTTAATATTAGTAAACTGCTTATAAAAGTTAAACACATCTCCAGGGACTTGGATCCTGTTACATTGTGTTAAAGAAAAATTATATTGCATTATACTACTATCCTAAACCTCTATTTTCCTAAAATGTGACCAAAACAAACTGCTGATAAAGAAACTAAATTATCATTAACAGGTAGAATGATTAAAATATCACTTCCTGATCACCAAACAAGATGGTCAAAAAAACAGGGTTTTTTGCTTTGTTTTCATTTTATGATGTAACAAGCAGAATTTTTGTGTTCTACATTTATAATTCAACATGGCAGAAAAATACTCAGTGGCAAATATATTTGATGGAAAAATATGCAGAAAACTTTACAATAAAATACAAGGCAATCTATGTATCTAATTCTTTTGCTTCAGGAAAGTTCAAAATCAAGGAGGAGGGTTAAAGCAAATTTTATTTTTTTGCATTCATTCATGTTGTTGGATGTTGGTTGCTTTTTGTTTGTTCTTTTCAATTGTTCAATAGAATGTCATGTTATGATTATAATGTGGTCTGTTCATTCACTTACTAGTTGATAGACATATGGAAGCTTCCAGTTTTTTGCAATAATGCATTGAGTGTGACAAACATTTTGTACGTATCGTTTATGCTCTTAAAGGATTTTTTTAGTTTATTTATTTTTGAGAGAGAGAGAGAAAGCACCAGTGAGGGAGGGGTAGAGAGAGAGAATGATGGCACAGAGTCGGATGTGGGGCACAATCTCAGGAACCGTGAGATCATGACCTGAGCCAAAACCAAGAGTCTATGTTTAACCGACTGAGCCACCCAGGTGCCCCTAACGCTTATGCTTTTAAATCTTTTGAGTAAATACCAATAATAAAATTGTTGGATCATAAACAAAGTGTATGCTTAATTGAATAAGATATCGCAAAAGGTTTTCCACAGAGGTTGTACTTTCATATACACCCCCCAGCAATATGTAAGAGAAACAATTGCTCCCTCTCCTCTCTAACATTTGATTTGTTAATCTAATATTAGCTATTTTAGAGAGTAGTGAGATTTTATTGTGGTTCACTATGCACTCCTCTGATGAATAATAATGTTGAGAATCTCTCCATGTGGTTATTACATGTTTGTGTGTTCTCTTGTACGAAGTGCCTGTGGAAGCTTTTTGCCCATTTTTTACTCAGTTGTCCTTTTTGGTTATTGACTTCTAAGAGTTCTTCTTGTAACGTATTATTCCTTTGATGAATACATGTATTGAGAATCTGATTACTCATTCTTTAGTTTTCTTTTTATTTTCTGTGTGTTTTGATGGTACAGTTTTTACCCTTGATGAAGAACAGTTCAATGTTTTTACATTCTAGGAAATCTGAAGACTCATTCACATTGCAATAATGTTCTCCTATGGGTTCTTTTATGAACTTTCTATATTTAGCCTTTACATCAAGGTCTGTATTCTATCTTGAGTTAATTTTTGGTATGGTGACTTTTTTTGTATAATGTGAAGTATAAGCCATAATTCCATTTTTTTTTCTGGCTGGTCCAGAGCCAGATGTTTACAAGATTTCTTTCCCCAGTGAATTATATTGGTACTTTTGTCAAAAATCATTTGAGTATGTTGAGTCCATATGCTGAGTGCTTTGCATTCTATTCTTCGCTCATCTATCCTCAACCTCGTTACTGTTTCTCTACCTCTTTGCTCCTGACCCAGCTGTCCACTTACACCTGTGTTCTACCTCCTGTAACTTATTCACAACCTCACGTATAATCTGTAAACAATACTTGAAAGATTTCCTTCACTTTGCCTTAATTTATTCCTCAAAGGCATGGCTAGATCTCTCATAATGGATATCACTCCATTGTCTTCTGGTTTGCATTGTTTGATGAAAATTCAGTGGTTATTCTTATAGCTCTTTCCCTATATAGAATATGTAACCACTAATCCTGAATAGTAATAGAATCTACTCTTCTATCTTTAGTACACTATAGTCTGAAAATGATGTACCTAGGTATGTATTTCTGAACATTTATTGTTTGTGATTTGTAGTGCTTAGATTTGTGGATTAAAGTTTTCATCAAATTGAGTAGGTTTTAGCCAATACTCCTTCCTATATATTTTTGTCCCATTCTTCTCTTTCTAGGAAGAAATTACAAATTATACCTACCTTAGACTGATACTGTCCTGTATATCACTGAACCAGTTCAGCTTTGTCATTTTTTCCCTCTTTTTGTCTCATTTTTGGACATTTGATATATCTTTGCACTAAACCTTTCTCCTATGGTAATCATTCCCCTGTCAAATCTTCCAATTTATAGAATTTATATAATTTAGAATAGAATGTATAGATCCATTGCTCCTTCTGTCCTGTGATTTACATTTCTGTGTTTATTCACTCATTTTTCTATATATTCCTGCAATACTTTAAGCATATTAACAATAGCTATTGTAAAGTTGTCTGCTACATTGAGTATCCAAGTCATCTCTCAGTTGGTTTCTGTTGGGTAAATTTTCCTTAGATATTGGGTCCATATTCTTGCTTTTCCATATAACTTGTGTCCTTTCATTGTTATACTGGATATGGTATTGATAAGAAGAGTGATGGCTGGATAGTAATACTGCATATTTTTCCTGGAGAACAGAGGCTCTTTCTTATATCTCTCAGCTAAGTGAAAAGTATTCAAAAGAATTGAATTGGCCTGTGATTTCACTTTAGTTTAAGAAGTTTGAGCAGAGGAGTACACCAGCTCACTAGAGACAGTGTTATCTCCAGGAGATAATCAGTGGTGATTATTTAGCATCACTGATACCTGAGGTGATGACAACTTTGGGACTGGACAACAATCTGACTAGACACATAAAAGAAATACTAGGGAAAGAGATGTAACTACATGACTTTGAAAGCTAGAACGTACTCCTGAAACTCTAGAAGGCCATGAAAATATGTAGGTATGTGTCCATATCCAGGGCTGGATAAATGCCCAGAAAAGACCTACATGTTTATCTATATCTGACCTATAGGCTCTGTACAAACAAGAAATGTAGGTTAAGGTGGAGTTGGAAAATGTCTGTCCTAGCATTAAAAATACCCTCCACATGTACACAGAAATCCCCGACAAAGTTCAGATGGCTTACTTGTTCTAGACATTTCAGGGAATTTCTCTACGATTATTAGATAATCACTAAGACCATTGCACAAGGATTTTAGTGGCCTCATATGACAAAGAACACAGACTTTACAGAATTAGTTAACAAGGGGCGCCTGGGTGGCTCAGTCAGTTGGGCGTCCGACTTTGGCTCAGGTCATGATCTCACAGTCCGTGAGTTCGAGCCCCACGTTGGGCTCTGTACTGTCAGAGCCTGCTTCAGATTCTGTGTCTCCCTCTCTCTCTGCCCCTCCCCCACTCACACTCTGTCTCTTTCTATCAAAAAGTGAATAAAGGTTAAAAAAATTAAGAAAAAAAGAATTAGTTAACAAAAGTCACTATGTAACAATTTCATCAACGTCCTTCAGCCAAATGAACAGATAAACAAATGTTAAGGGTTTGCTTAAGAATGAATTTTTGTTGGAGTGCCTGAGTGGTTCAGTCAGTTAAGCCTCTGACTTTGGTTCAGGTTATGACCTTGTGCCTCATGGGTTTGAGCCCCACATTGGGCTCTGTGCTGACAGCTCAGAGCCTGAAACCTGCTTGGAATTCTATGTCTCCCTCTCTCCCTCTGCCCCTCCCTGCCTCTCTCTCTCTCTCTCTCTCTCTCTCTCTCAATCTGTCTCTCTCTCTCAAAAATTAATAAACATTACTAAAATCATTTACAAGAATGTAATGTTGTTTGTTTTGCAGTTCTCTCTACTTTAATGCTGAAAATACATGTAGACATATCATATGACATGGGACAAGCAACTATGGGTAGAGTGTTATACTCAAGAGAAGCCATATGAGGTAGCAGTAGAAGGAAAAATGTAAGTGGTAAATATGGCTCGGATCATCAAAAGCCTTGTATGTAATGTGAAGATATTTTCATTTCAACTTCAGAAAGATCTGAGATTCTGGGATGGTAGGTGGACAGGTGGGTCGGTGAGCATGCTGGTCATCTTCAATTTGCCTACTAGCTCTCCACTTTTCCCTTTTGAGGTTGAGCTGTATGACCTGTATTGATAGGCTCCCTTATCCTATAACTTCTGGTTGAATTTTACCAAATAGTGTCACTGGTAGATCAGGGGGAGGGATGAAAGACACGTTGGAGTATTTGTTCAGATTCCGTCTCTGGGAGGAGTGAGGGTAATGGTGGATGGGCTGTATCCTTCCATCAAGTTTTCAGTTAATTCCTAGAATCCCTATTCACATGAAATACTATTCTGGATTTGGGAACACTCCTCCTCTGCTTATTGCATCTTATAAAAGGTGATGGGGAACTCTGTAGTTACTATCCTTTGTAGACGTAGGTTTTTTTTATGCTCTACTCACATCTTGGTCCTTTAAATTCTTCCCAAATTACCCAATTTAAGTATGCATCTGTTTCCTGCCATAATTCTAGATAAAAAAAAGGAAGAAATAAATTGATATATACTATTGCATAATATCACAGTTGACAATAGACTGAAGTAAAGAAATGTGTGCAGGGTCAGGAGGAGGTCAAACTTTCACTCTTCGCAGATGACGTGATACTCTACATGGAAAACCCAAAATATTCCACCAAAAAACTGCTAGAACTGATTCATGAATTCAGCAGTTTTAGGATATAAAATCAATGCACGGAAATCAGTTGCATTCCTATACACCAACAATGAAGCAACAGAAAGAGAAATCAAGGAATCGATCCCATTTACAATTGCACCAAAAACCATAAAATACCTAGGAATAAATCTAACCAAAGAAGTGAAAAATCTATACACTGAAAACTACAGAAAGCTTATGAAAGAAATTGAAGAAGACACACACAAAAAAGGAAAAATATTCCATGCACCTGGATAGGAAGAACAAATATTGTTAAAATGTCAATACTACCCCAAGCAGTCTACATATTCAATGCAACCCCTATCAAAATAACACAAGCATTATTCCCAGAGCTAGAACAAACAATCTTAAAATTTGTATGGCACCAGAAAAGACCCCAAATAGCCAAAGCAATCTTGGAAAGGACAACCAAAGCAGGAGGCATCACAATCCTGGACTTGAAGCTGTATTACAAAGCTGTAATCATCAAGACAGTATGGTACGGGCACAAAAACAGACACTCAGATCAATGGAACAGAATAGAGAACCCAGAAATGGACCCACAAACGTATGGGAAACTATTCTTTCACAGAGCAGTAAAGAATATCCAATGGAATAAAGACAGTCTCATCAGCAAATGGTGCTGGGAAAACTGGACAGCGATATGCCAAAAAATGAACCTGGACCACTTTCTTACACCATACACAAAAATAAACTCAAAATGGATGAAAGACCTAAACGTAAGACAGGAAGCAATCAAAATCCTCAAGGAAAAAGCAGGCAAAAACTTCTTTGATCTTGGCTGCAGCAACTTCTTACTCAACACATCTCCAGAGGCAAGGGAAACAAAAGCAAAAATGAACTATTGGGACCTCATCAAAATAAAAAGCTTCTGTACAGTGAAGGAAACAATCAGCAAAACTAAAAGGCAACTGATGGAATGGGAGAAGATATTTGCAAACAACATATCAGATAAAAAGTTAGTATCCAAAATCTATAAAGAACTTCTCAAACTCAACACCCAAAAAAAACAAATAATCCAGTGAAGAAATGGGCAAAAGACATGAATAGACACTTACTTCTCCAAAGAAGACATCCAGATGGCCAACTGACACATGAAAAATGCTCAACATCACTCATCATCAGGGAAATACAAATCAAAACCACAACAAGATATCACCTCACACCTGTCAGAATGGCTAAAATTAACAACTCAGACAACAACAGATGTTGGTGAGGATGTGGAGAAAGAGGATCTCTTTTGCATTGCTGGTGGGAATGCAAACTGGTGCAGCCACTCTGGAAAACAGTATGGAGGTTCCTCAAAAAACTGAAAATAGAGAACTACCCTATGACCCAGCAATTACACTACTAGGCATTTATCCAAGAAATACAAGTATGCTGTTCGAAGGTGTACATGCACCCCAATGTTTATAGCAGCACTATCAACAATAGCGAAAGTATGGAAAGAGCCCAAATGTCCATCGATGGATGAATGGATAAAGAAGATGTGGTGTATATATACAATGGAGGATTATTCAGCAAGCAAAAAGAATGAAATCTTGCCATTTGAAACTTCGTGGATGGAACTGCAGGGTATTATGCTAAGTGAAATTAGTCAGAGAAAGACAAATATCATATGACTTCATTCATATAAGGACTTTAAGACACAGAACAGATGAACATAAGTGAAGGGAAGCAAAAATAGTATAAAAACAGGGAGGGGGACAAAACAAAAGAGACTCTTAAATATGGAGAACAAACAGAAGGTTACTGGAGTGGTTGTGGGAGGAGGGATGGGCCAAATGGGTAAGGGGCACTAAGGAATCTACTCCTGAAATCATTGTTGCACCATATGCTAATTTGGATGTAAATTAAAAAAAAATATTTTTTTTAAAAAAGGAAAGGAAAAAGAAAAGCCTAAAAAAAAAAAGAAAGAAAGAAATGTGTGCAGGAAGACACTACCTTATGTCTGCTCAGGTAGTACACAGACATGATGAAGAAATGTACCTTTGTGTGAAGAAAAATGTGCTGATTCTTCATGGGAGGTGAAACTACACCAAGATGCTCTACCTGTTGAGCTAAGCATGGGCTGGTTCTGATGTTTATGATACTGTGTATAGCGATGCCATTAACTAAGGAAGAAAAAACAAGAAGAGGAAATTTCACGTGATCAAATCTGTTGAGCTCAGTTCCAGCATACTAAATTTAATATACTTATATGGCCACTAAAGGAATAGAAAAATTAGGAAAGAATGCTATGAGAAAGCCTAAAGAGGTGACTGCTTCCAAAATGAAATAGCCACTCAATGTCTTAAGCTGCAGAGATGAGGTAAGATAAGGACCACCTGGCACACATGTATTTTAGTAATTTAGAGATCATGAAGGTAACCTCGTCAAAATTGTTATCTCCTGATCAGAGGGAAATCTTACCTTCATTGGTTTGAAGAGTAAAAAGGGGTGATCCCATAAAAAAGGTAACTAAGTTTTCCCCCCCAAAATTAAAAGAGACAAAAAGAAAGTTTATCAGAACTATCTCAGGGAGGTGGGGGGAAGAACTATCTCACAGGAAATCTGGAGAATGAGTTACCCTTTCACAAAATTATGAACAAGTGACCTGCAAAGATCAGTCAGATGTTTAGGTCAAATACCTTTATTTTACATGGGGAAGCAGAGCCCTTCCCCCCTCCAAACTCAATAAAATTGGGGTAGTTTGTCTAAGATACCACATCTAGGTCAGGAATGTTGATTCCCATAGCAATGACCCATCAACAACATTATATTTTCAAACCACTGGAATTTTATCTATTTAATGTGCTACACGTAACTGTGTTTTTATTTAAGGTATTCATATTTAGCTTACTTGAATGTTGGTTGGAACTGAACAAAATGGTAAACTGTAGATACGTTTTAATATTCTGTATATGTTGAAACAAATGTTTGAACTGCAAAATAGAGTGTCAGTAGAAATTATATTACTTTCACTTGCTTTAATGGCTAAGGTTTTGTTTACAAGTAAAAGTACATCGCCTCAACCAATGTTAATTGTGAAAATATTAGGAAATCATTTTACACTTAAACATTTTATTTTCCTTAATTTTTTAATAGCTGGCCATGTCTTTTTAATTTTTTGAGATATATCTGACATGTTGTAAAATTAAGGTGTGCAACATGTGGATACATTTATATGTTATAATCTGGCTGCCATTATAGCCATAATTGACATCTCTATCACATCACATAATTATCACATAATGATAATTATGTGATGTATGGAAGTAATTAAGATCTAGTCTCCTAGCAAGTTTGCTAATTATAATGCAGTATCGTTGTCTGTATTTACTATACAATGCATTAGATTTTCAGGGATATTTGTTTACTGATTGCACATTACATGAAAGTAAACAAAATCTTCAATTATATTTCTTAGATGTGAACAAGTCAACCAATGGCATATACACTGGTCATACTTGCAATGTGACATAAGATACTATGTTGTTTATTTCATGACAGTCTAAATAACAGCAGGAGTTTTTAATCAGTCTTCATATTTCAGAAATATTGCTTTTCTTCCTGTGAAAATAAAATGTATCAACTATTTTATTATTCTTATTTCGTTTAAGGATTAAAGTAATGACACGATAAACCTGGGATTTTCATAGTTTGCAAGGTTTTTGACCTTCTAAGTGAATGGCATTGCCTCATAGATATCCAGTAAAACAATATATCCATAATTTCAATAGTAGTGTTTACAAATTTTGTTGAATGTGAATATGCCAAAACAAAATCTCTTTAGATCTGTTCTCACCTCATGAATAGACTTCTTGAAAAGAGTTTGGTAAACCTTAGCGTAAAACCCCATTACGCTTTCCCTGCACAGGAGTTACTTACCCATGCAGGGTGGTACAAAATTCCAAAGCTTTATCCTTCAATAGAATTGGGTGTGAAAATTTAAATGCAGTGCTACTATCATTTAATTTCAATATTTCAAACTCTAAATGGACAATTATAATTTTGACCAAGTGATTAAATTTCAGTTCAGTTTCTCTTTAATGGAAATTTTATTAACTGTCATCAAAGACTCCAAATCCTATTCCATAAAATAACCCAATATCTTTTCTGAACTACTTATTTAAAATTCCAGCTAGACAGAAATGCATTAGGATACAATTAAGTACTGGAAAATCGGTGCTTTTATTCCAGTTTTTTTGACCTAAAATCAGACGTTTGTACCAAATGATTAATATTTAAAGTGTGAGAAGAATTGAGTCTTTGGAGTTAAACTATGTTTTAGGTATATAATTTGCATAATGTGCTTTGCCTAACTCATCATGAATCATTTTTTAATATATTTGAACACTGGCTGAGCACATAGCACAATTATGAGCACCTGAGACTGTCTCAGTGCAAGAAAAAAGAATACATTTCTCCATGTTTTACTGGCTCACTAAATGCTATCCCCACAGAGCTACTGAAATTCTTGAAGTGTGTTCATTTGCAACAGGGAGAATGGCTTTGGCAAGAATGCTGTGGTGTGCCACACAGAGACCTTTTGTCTCAGACCCTGACAGGTTGAAGTGTCACTCATTCAACTAACACTTTTATTATTATCTCCTTCTATGTGCCCAGCATTGTGGTAGGAACTGGAGTGGGGGAGTGATCACCACTTGTACCAAGATGGGGAAAGGAGAATACTAGGAGATGAACGTAAGAAAAACATAGTAAGGCCACGCTGCAAGGGCGTTAAGTAAGAGGTGGGTCAGCAGTAAGGAGAAAAATTCCCTCAGTCTACTGTCTCCTCACTTCCACTCCGAGTGAGAGCAGCACCAAAACTCATCAAAAACCTAAACAGAACACTGTACACAATATGTTATTTTTTTTTATGTAAGAGTGTACATAAGAATATAGAGATATATTTGTTTGCATTTGTCTAAACAAACACTGGAATCATAATGAAACCCAAGAAATACAAAAATGGCTATCCGTACTGGTAAATGGGAACAAGGTAGAAGCAGGACTTCTCTGTTAAGCATTTTTTTATACAATTGTGACTCTTGGGTCATGTAATTATATTATATCAAAGCAACTAGCAATTTGTGAGGGCAAACAGATAAAAGAAAGTGTGTTGGGATCTTGATAAAATGGCAAATGTGTTAGCAGCTACTTAGAAATAAAATCTATTATTTGTATTATAATGTGCTTTAACATATACTCCATAGCTGTCCAATCTCTGGGGAATAGTGTCTGGGATGCAATAATAGTTACCATATATTCAGGACAATTTCTGTGTCAAGCCACACAATAATGTTTCGCTTAAGATATTCAGCAAGTTTAAAATGTTGTTTTTATTAATTTCTGGTTTTTGCTTTCACGTGAGGAAACCAAGTGGAAGAGAATGTGTAAGTCCCCAAAAGCTCAGTCTGTGTTGCCCCAAGTTGCTGGAAACTCGAGCTCCCATTCTCCAAATGGAATGAATGAATACAAGGAAAAAATCCCAGCAGGAACAGTAACTTTCTCCTCCTGAAGAATTCCTCTCTTGGGGCCCCAAGTGCCTTTCCCACACAAACACCTGTAAACAGCTGGCTCCCAATTCCTGATTGTCACTAAACACAGACAAGATTAATATTTTTATACTAAAATTCCCACCCCCACTTTCCAGAAAAATAAAGAAAATGAAACTCATGGGGGTAAAGAATTTCTCTGCTAGAAAATAGACCCAAATGTGAGGATCAAGAAAAATACCCTAGTCCCCACGTGACTTTATGTCAGATCTTAGGAGATGGGGAACCTGCGGCTTCCCTTGTTTTCTTACTAACTCTGGTTTACTATGGTTTTTTCTTTCTTCCTAATCCTCCCTTAATCCAATTTGTGTGATGTTGCACAATTTGATTCTCATCTGGAAGTGCAGCAGGAAGGGAGCCAGGTGGAATTTAACCTTGCTTCATGATACTCACTGCGATGTCTGTACCAACTTTGTTCAAAACCCAGGCTGAGCATCAGTCTCTGCTGGGTTTACTAGAACTTTCAGAGATGGGTCCGTAACCAAATGGCGTCTCTGTGCCTGAACCAGCCAGGAAGTGTCAGACAGGTTCTGCGGAGTAGATCCTTATAGTCCATGTGCCCATTTCAACCTCTCTAGCTTTCAAAACAGCATAACCTGAATACTTACTTTACTAAAACTTCAGTTACTGGTATAAAACTGTTGTAGCATAGTTCAGTGGAGGTCAAGACAGAGAGGTGCAGCCACTTGAAATGTATGTGCACCATAGGAATGGATACAGTTTAATGGATGCCTTTCAAATGCCAGATTCTATGCTAAATCCTTTGCAAATATTATTAAATACATTGGGACCCCTGGGTGGCTTAGTCAGTTAAGCACCTGACTTCAGCTCAGGTCATGATCTGGCAGTCTGTGAGTTCGAGCCCCACATCAGGCTCTGTGCTGACAGCTCAGAGCCTGGAGCCTGCTTCCGATTCTGTATCTCCCTCTCTGTCTGCCCCTTCCCCGCTTGCACTCTGTCTCTCTCTGTCTCTCAAAAATAAAAAAAAAAATTTTAAAAATTAAAAAAATAAAAAAATATATTTACTATTACTGCAAGATAATATTACTGCATTGATCCCTTTTACACATGAAGAAAACAAACCTCTCCCAACTAATACTGTTTTGTTTTTCTTTTTCTCCAATGGCCCATTAGTTACCACTTGGCAAAACCAGAAGTCAACTCATGGTGTTTCAGATTTCAAGGCTAGGTCTTTTCTATAATCTCAGGCCGTTATTCCTTTAGAAGAATAAATCTAAAAAAAAAATGTTATTAAACACTAAATTTGGAATCAGTCATAGGGCAGAGCAGCCAATGACAACCACTCTGAGTATTACTTGCAACAAAGCTAAACAAAAACCGATTTCATAAAAACAGAGCTTTTATCTCATAAATTTTGAATCTCAGTTGGGAGGATGATAATCTCTGTAAGGTTCACAGAAGCTCCATGCTGATAATGCTGCATTTAATGAAGGTTCTGATCAGTTAACATGAGCCCCAGACGAAGTCAAACTGCATGGTGCAGGTTCTAGAGAAACAATAATAATCAGTTGAGTTATAAATGCAATTCATTTTGGAAAGAAATAGGGAGATATGGGAAATGTCTTCCACATGTGAAAGTGGTGCTGTGGGAAAAAGGGAGATGTTCTGTGTGATTCCAGAGCAATGTTTGCTCACCCTGGCTCAGTTCAAGAGTCATCTGAGGAGCTCTTAAAAAACTCTCACACCTGGACCCAATCCTACAGAGATTGATTTAAATGGTTTGAGGTAGGGTTTCGGCTTTTGAAAAGTATCCTAAATAGAAGGCAGGGTTGATAGCCAATGCTTTAGAAAGAAATGAGAGGACTAACAGGTAATAGTAATGGTGAGGCAGATTTCACTGATCCCAAGATGAACATCAAATTCAACAGTGATTTTGAGTATGTAAGAAAAGTACAAAGATAATCACATGAATATGGCGTACTCCTTCACAGTCTTTATCCACTAAGAACTCATGCAGTGGGAAGAAAATGTGTTTGAGTGGAACTTTAGTACACTACATACTATAATAAGAGTTGTGCTAATTTAATGCACATCATAAAATCTAATGAAAAAAGAAGAAACCCTAAGTACCTTTCAATCACTTTTAAAGACCAGAGCAGAGTTAAGCTGGAGTAATGATTTTAGCATAAAGCTTAAAATACAGAAAATGGAGATATGTCTATCAATACAACAATGCAAAAATGCTATCTTGAGAAGCCGGGTGCTTTCCATAAATGAAAATACTCAAATAAATGGAGGACATTTTGTTATATACATAAGCATTGGGTAGGAAATTAGATTAGACAGTACTAACAGTTAGGATTCTCCAGGGGAAATCAAAGCAGAAGAATCTATTGATGCATAGATGATACATAGATGGATAGAGAAAGAGAGAGAGAGGGAGAGAGAGAGAGATGGTAGGCAAATTGACTGACAGTCATAGAGAAATAGATCCATAGATAAACTAGATGGATAAATGGGTGAAAAGATGTATAGACAGACAGTTGGACAGAGAGAAAAAAAGAAATTTATTTTAAGGAATTGGTTTATTCAATTGTAAGGGCCAGTGAGTGAGATTGGTAGGACAGGGCAGCAGGCTGGAAGGTCTCAGGCAGAGGCAGAACTGATGCTGCAGTCTTGGGATAGACTGTCTTCTTATGGAAACCTCAGTTTTTCTCTTAAAGCCTTTCATCTGAGTGGATGAGGCCCACCCGTTATTATTTAGGAATATCCTTATACTTAACATTAACTGAATATAGATGTAAACAGCATCTACAAAATACCTTCACAGTAATCCCTAGATTAGCGCTTGATTAAATAACTGGGCATTATAGCCTAGCCAAGTTGACACACAAAACTAACCACGTAGCAACCTCTAATTGTTCTTCCAACTCTAGGAATTTATAATTCCAATTAGAAAAAAAAAAACAGAAAAAAAATCCATTCTTCTCACTTGTAAGCCTCCTGTCCAGATATAGTATATGCAGTGGCCATACCCACTACCCACTCTATGTTCTAAATGATTGTCATCCTTCTTCATTATTGCCACATACCTCATTTATGCAATCTCATTAGATTGAGATATCAATAGAAAATTACTAAGAGGTCCAGGCCTGTCCCAACACTGCCCTTTTCAATACTTCTTTCTCCTTCCTTCCTTCCTTCTCTCCCTCTCCTCTTTCTTTCTTTGTTTCTTTCTTTCATACAGCTGACACAAAATGTTACATTCCTTCCAGGCATGCAACATAGTGATTCTCTGTCTCTCCATGCTCTGCTGTACCACGTGTCACCATACAACACTATTAAAATATCATCGACTCTATTCCCTATGCCCATCCGTCACATTTTCCCTCCCCGTAGCTGCTGTCAATGCTGATGCATGCAAGGAACAAGAATCAGTTTTGACAATAAAATACTAAGTTATTTTTAAAATCATATTATCATTATCCCAATATAGGATTTTGCTAAAAGTAGGTTTTAATGGCTTTATGTCACAAATCTAAGCAAAACTTCCTCCCTCTAAGATTTACACCCCAAGTTAAATCTTGGATTCTCATGACCCTTTAGTGGTGTGTGCAGGGTAAGGACTAGAGGCACAGATGCCCAAATGGGACCTGAATGGAGCATGACAAGTAGTAGAACCCAAAGCAGGTATGGAGGACAGTGAAAACTGGGTATGAGTATATGACACTTTTTATTCTCAAACCAACACAACCTGAGAAGGAACAGATTTTTCCTTATTTGGAAATCATATAGAGGAGACACTATATAGAGGAGACACTATAGAGGAGTGTCTCCTTAATCATATAGAGGAGACACTAAAGAATAGGTGAGGAAAAAAACCCACAGTGGCCAAAAGAGAGAGAGAGAGAGAGAGAGAGAGAGAGAGAGAGAGAGCGCGCGCACCTGGGTGGCTCAGTCAGTTGAGCCTCCAACTTTGGCTCAGGTCATGATTTCATGGTTGGTGAGTTCAAGCCCCACATCAGGCTAACCATTGTCAGCACAGAGCCCACTTCAGATACTCTGTTCCCCTCTCTCTGCCCCTCCCCTGCTTGCACTCTCTCAAAAATAAATATAACATTTAAAAAAAAAGAGGAGCTGGGATGTCCTCACCTGTCACTGCAGTAGAAAAAAATAAGAAAAACTACTACAAATGTTCCAAATCATTGGAACATCCAGCTGGGTGTGTATTTGGGTTTAGCTTTCGGTTTAGTTAAGAGGCAGGCCTTCATATAATTTTCTAATTCAGGAAGTTGTAAAGATCACTGGGTTAGGACATGTTGAGTGCATTAAACATCAAAATTACTAGGTTACAGTGAATAAGACTATTTAATACTTAATAGACTATCTTAGAAGCCTATTTTAATAGGCAATATTACTTTTACTTTGACTGGAATTAGGAAATACCCAAACAGTGACACTATTCACATAAATATATTTGGTTTTGAAAGGAAATGGTGCAAATGTAAAACTCCAGAGAAAAGGAAGTAATCTGTAATAGAAGGAGCACAGGTCTGGGACCTGGCCCCAACTCTGCCAAAAACTAGCTGGGATGCATAGGACAAGTCACTGAACATCTGGAGCCTTTAACCTCTTCCAGAAATTGAGTACATGAACCACATCTCTAAGACCCTCCTACTTCTACAATATCATGAATCTTTTATCTTTAAATAGGTGAGTACATAGAGATTGATTTTCTGAACACAAACCTTCCCTATTAAAATTTGTTCAGAGTCTCCATTGTCTTTACAACAACCCCTGTAATATGAGATCTATATACAGCACTCCTATCTCTTTCTAGTTATTCTCCATTGCACTAAGTTCCAAGCATGCTGAACTTCTCCCATATTCTCATGTGCCCAGGTTCCTCTATGTAGATTCGCCCTCGACAAACATTCAGAGGTCAATCTAATTTTTTTATATTGGATGAGACAACTTGCAGTGGTAAAAAGGAAGAACCTGAATTCATAGTCCTAATTTTTATTGGGAATTATTCTCATGAGCAAATCCCTGAGCTTGTCCTTGAGAGAAGAAAAATTCAAAGTATGAAAAGATGCCTGTTTCCCCCAAGCAATACCCACAACCGATGTCCTGAACCATGAAGAGGCTCGGGAAAAGTTAGTATCCTTAAGATAATTGCACCTATACAAAATGTCTCAAAACCATTGTCTGTGACCTAACAGAAGAGAGATGTCCTGTGAAAGGACTTATTTTCTCTGCACTCAGGGATTGTGAGATTCCACAAGTGTGTGGTCACCTCAGTAGCTTTAGAGAGGAAAGGAACATAGGATTCTGTAGCCTGAGTAACTATAGAGAGAGCACTGAGTGCTGAAATGTGGTCTTTCCATAAGCTAAAAACCTAGGAATTCTCTTAAGGCCAGAGGACGTTTGAGACATAGTCATAGGTAAAGAAAGTGACAAGAGATGTATGGTTGAGGGGGAAAAACCCAGTTACAATGTAGTAATCAAGGATAAAGAGGAGAAATACTTTCTGTACACTTTTAGGAGTCCGAGATATGATAAAAGTTCTCAGTTATCAAATGGGGACTTCAGTTCTACCATTTCCTAGTGATAATGTCTATTACTTAAACCTCTCAATTTTGTCTTTCCTAGGATGAAGCATGACCTAAATGAACTGCAAGTTCAAAAGTTTTTAAAAAGCTAACACTTACCAAATATTACTATGAATGAGACACTTTACTAAATACCAGATAGATATAGATATATAGATATAGATACAGATATACATCCATACATATATACATACAGTATTAGTCCACACTTAAACCTGTGAGGCAGCCATTTTTACTCTCATTTTACAGACAAGGAGATTGAGACATACATAGAGATTCACTAACTTACCACACAGTTAACAGAGGGAAAGTCATATGGACTCAGAAGCATCTTACACTTGAAGTAACTACAACAAACTATATTATTCAGGGAAGACTTACTTATCTAATACCCAAAATCTCAGTCGAATGTTTGTGTGTATGTGTGTGTGTGTGTGTGTGTGTGTGTGTATGTGGTGTGTATGTTGGGAGGAGAGACAAGAGGGACACTGGCAACTTTCAACTTATGACCCATCATGCATTACACTTGGCTTCCAGGGTGTCTACAGGGAGGAAGAGAGAGTGGAATTATGTGAAGATGATTTAAATGCAAAGGCAGTATCACCCCTTATACCCACTTTCATGGGCCTGAGGTCAGTCCTCTGGTCAGCTAACATCAAGGCACTGAGGAAGCATGTAGCTATGAGCAGAAAAAGAGCAGGAGATACCCGTTTCTGTCACAACAAAACAGGGGTTACAGAGTAAAGAAGTTAACACAAATCTAGGGAAGTGACACCATCACACAACATTATCATTCACCAAGAATATCTCTTTACTATGAAAAATCCATTTCATGCTTGTCTACTTTGGTAAATCGCAAAATTGAGTTTAAAATTGGTTAAAAATGAGAGTGATCACAAGAAAACTAAAAGGCATTTGATGTTGATAATCAGAGGCTGGCATTTGCCCAGATGTTAACATAATGTAATTCTAGTTCATGATCAAGTAATCTGTATTATTTCTCTTCTTGGAGAATGGATGCTCACCTCTTGCATGCTGTTCCTGTCCTAATAAATGCTGAAATGTTTTTTTCTTTTCAAATACAGGAAAAGTTCCACAATGAATACCACTGTAAACTATATTCTTTAATATCTACTCCAAATGAGGCAGCATTTAGAAGGTATGTCCAAAAATATCAGAGCAAAACAACAGTTTTTTCATACTTGCTATAACCACTGAATTCGAACGCCTTAGCAAACTTTTAACAAATCAAAGATTTACTCAGGTAGTTGCTTTTATACCCACCACAGAGCAAATCAAACGATTTGAAGAGAGGGATAAATGTAAAGTTTATTGTTTCATAATTGTTATACTGGGATAATTTTCTCATTTATAATACTTTATATTCATATTCAACACTGTAAGAAAGTATCTTGCTGTTTATGATTGGTACATTATAATAAATGAACCATCAAACACTTTCCCATTCATAAAATTTTGTATTAGTGTTTGATGATATCATTTGAAGATCACTGCAATGTACAAATGAGAGACAACTTTTTTAATTTAAACCTGAGGAAATGTGATTTTTTTTAAATTGTCAGGATAGAGAAAGAACTATATACAAACAAAGAGTAAATTAAAAGACATACAAAACCTGGAAAAGGAATATTGGAATCAACGTGTGAAACTATTGCTTTGTATTTATTTACTTGTTTCTGGTTAATTCAGTGTCCAAAGACTATGAAAACTATACCAATCTTAAGACAGAAGCCATTGCTCCTTTTTTTTTTTTTCATGTTTTTTATTTATTTTTGGGACAGAGAGAGACAGAGCATGAATGGGGGAGGGGCAGAGAGAGAGGGAGACACAGAATCGGAAACAGGCTCCAGGCTCCGAGCCATCAGCCCAGAGCCTGATGCGGGGCTCGAACTCACGGACCGCGAGATCGTGACCTGGCTGAAGTCGGAAGCCTAACCGACTGCGCCACCCAGGCGCCCCATTGCTCCTTTTTATTGTTTATTTTTTTCCACTATGGGAGGGTGAGTAGTGATTTTGAGTTTTGTGTGTATTTTATACTTCTTTACAAACATAAAGCAGCATGATGAAAGAATAATGGCATATTGGTTAAAAATTAGACTCTCTGATCCCCCATTTACTGGCTGTGTGACCTTTGAGAAGTTAGAATCTTCCAGAAGCGATATTTACTGGTCACTGGTCACAGCAAGAGGGGATAAGAAGAGTCATTAACCTACAAAAGTATCGTGAGGTATAACTGAAGTAATACATATAAAGCACTTGTAACAGAGCAGATGTTATAATCTCAATGCATATATGCCATTAATATTATCATTATCAGCTATACTTATCAACCAGAAACACTAACTACATTTATTTCCCCATCTTCCTCTTTTTCTTCAAAGTTTGTTCACATAGCATTACAGCAGAAACCTGTTTTATCCAAAACACTTAGCAAAAACAAAAGGTGGTGACAAGTAAAAAGTGATGTATCCAGACCTCTGGATAAAGCCTGCAGGCTACATTCCCTTTAGTCCTATGTCACAGTACTAGCATGATCTTTAGGAGGGAATGCATGGTCTGCACATGGTATTTTCAACAATATTAAGCCTGGAATTGTTGAAAAGTCTGTAATTGAGAAAAAAAGAATCGAAGTAGATGAAAAAGTCTCAGAACTCTGAGCCTAAAAATAACAAAATATAATTCTGCTGGGAAGGATGCAAACTAATATCTCCAGGGATGCATAAATAGTAATAGATATTCAATGAGCAGAGAAGATAGAAAACCTTATTAATGGATGATTCCTGGGAGTGTTAATGGGAAACAAATTAAATGTGAATTTATACTAAAACATAAGAGTTACAAAGAATAGAGTGAAATGCTAAAGGCTTAATAACAGCAAAGTACTTATTTCGCTGGAAACAACTGATAGGATCCATGATTAGGCAATCATGTACAGGCAACTCTTTTTCTGAGAGAAATATCCACACAGAAAAAAAAAAACTCACACGTAGAATTCTTTTAGTGAGAGGTGGTGAAAAAGAACCATCAAAAGGCATAGTCCCCACTGACCAAAAGGCATTGGGAGAACATCAGAAAGCACCCTTGTTGGAAGATAGGAGAATATATGGATAATCAGTAATTAAGATGGTTAGGGGGAAAGTAAATTTAGGATGAGTTCTTACAAGCACCCTTCTTAACAAGACCCACTGTATAAGTTTCCAAGAAAAGAAATACATATTAATCCACTGAACTTGTATATAATTTGATTGAAATATTACCCAGGAAGCGTGTGTATGAGAACAAAAACTATTTTACTAGGGAAATAAAGTGTCTCTACTTTCTGAAGGTGAAAACATGTTATAGAACCTACAAGTGACCAAAACAAGAAGAAAACCCTATGTATCGTTGTAATTTATTTTACAAAGATAGTTTTGATTATTATAAACACAGCAAACTCGGGCTTCAGGGTGGAGATGGTGGCAAGCAAGAGGCGCTGCCTTGGCCTTCCCCAAAAGTCTCAATAAAGTACTTAGAATTAATTACTTTGGATCTTGTTCCCATTCATTTTTGAAAGGAAACTTCCATTGGCATGGCAACCTCCCAGCCTAAGCAGCTTCCATTGTGTCTGCTGTCCAGTCTGCTTTAACGTCTTGACTCCAACACAGGTTATAAAACACAGCCTGACTTCCTGATTTCAATTTCTTCTTTGTCACCAATTTGTTCAAATCTGTTCATGGCCCCCTATTGCCTAAAAATTCTTTAAGAAAGGAAAAAGTTCACATTAATGTTGAGATTTCCATGTGTCTAGCACTGGGCCACTTTTACATGTCTCATTACACTCATTCACTAGAGTTGTAGATGGGGATTACTTTTCCCAGTTTATAGATAAAGAAGGTTATATACATCACAGTGACAAAAAACCTATTCCATCTTAGAGCATTATGCTTTTAAATTCCATAGCCTTATCACCACTATACCTTGATGCTTGCGTTTGTTTATCTAAGGGAAGATGGTTCCATGTTTCCTCCCATTATTAGAAATTTCTACTATCTGTAGAAGTCAGCTCTAGAAAGCCTTGGCAAATATTTAAATACCTATAAACATGGAAGTAGTTAGACACAATTTAAAGTTCTGCTTTACCAGGCACCCAACCATACATAAATTAATCCAAAAAAAACCCAAAAACTCCAATAATTTCTGTCTTTCATTGGTAGTTTTAATCAGTGTAGCACATCACAAGATCTTTTTATTTTTATTTTTATTTTTTTATTTTTATTTTTTAAATCTTTTTTTTACATCTTCATTTATTTTTGAGAGACAGAGAAAGAGAGAGCATAAGCGGAGGAGGGGCAGAGAGAGAGGGAGACACAGAATCTGAAGCAGGCTGCAGGCTCCAAGAGCCTAACATGAGGCTCGAACTCATGAACTGTGAGATCATGACCTGAGCCAAAGCCGGATGCTTAACTGACTGAGCCACCCAGGTGCCCCACGAGATCTTTTTCAGGCTGTGTTTTTTTAATTTATTTTTTGCTAAACTGGCATGGACATATCCCTCCCACAGCTCAAACCAATGAGAAAAAATGAAATATGGCCTTTTGTAGCAACGTGGATGGAACTGGAGAGTGTGATGCTAAGTGAAATAAGCCATACAGAGAAAGACAGATACCATATGGTTTCACTCTTATGTGGATCCTGAGAAACTTAACAGGAACCCATGGGGGAGGGGAAGGAAAAAAAAAAAACAGGTTAGAGTGGGAGAGAGCCAAAGGATAAGAGACTGTTAAAAACTGAGAACAAACTGAGGGTTGATGGGGGGTGGGAGGGAGGAGAGGGTGGGTGATGGGTTTTGAGGAGGGCACCTTATGGGATGAGCACTGGGTGTTGTATGGAAACCAATTTGTCAATAAATTTCATATAAAAAAAAAGAAAAAAATAAATAAAAACTTCAGGCTTTTCAGAGCTGTAATCACATCAAATAAAGCTGTATATCTTGTAAAAAAAATAAAATAAAATAAAATAAAATAAAATAAAATAAAATAAAATAAAATAAAAAATCAAACCTACAAAAATATATCTGCAGTCGGAATCCAGGGAATGAGCTCAGAAAGAGGATTGGTGTGTCTTTGATAATTTCTACAGAATTCTGATCTTGTCTACTATTTCAGATTTTTTTAGCTCTATCCCTTATGTGAGGAAAAGCAGAAATTCTGTCCAACTGTCCTGATTTAGAAAGTTAAGGCTTTTATTTAATAACCAACAGACTTCTCATCATTTCCAGGAGAGAAAGAAAAGCCTCTCAATCTCTGATCACTCATTTCAAATAGCTAGAAGGGATAAAATTACAAGAAGGGGTCACAAAACTTTGTGAACTTACTGGATTGCTGAAATGTAATGAGCTAGGCTGAAACAATTGAGGTAATAATGTGGGGAGACATAGTTATAATGGATATTAGATCACATGTTGGGATGTCCTCTTCTCCCAACCCACCCTGCCCCTCCCCCAATTTTTGGTCATACTATAGGTTCTAAAATCTCAAGTTATTTTCCTCAATCAGTTCTTAAATTTTTCATTATTACACACTATTTCTTAGAGATTTTACCTTTATTGCAATATTAGAATAATATGTGCATACATCATAACAAGAGCATAGAGTATGAAATAAAGACTTGTGTAGAGGTAAATTAACTAGACAGTGGTCCCAGGGAACAAGACTGAGGGACCAAGAAACTGAAAGAAAGAAGGTAAGGAAGCAGCATAACCAATACAAAAAAATCACCTAGTTGACTGTGTCTGTGAGCAACTAGAATATTTGATCCAATTACAACATTCTTAAGAACATATAGAACATGTCATAGATTCATCTATTGCTTCTTGTCCTCCATTGTTTAAGAATTGATCCATGAGGAAATAGTTCTCTGAATTTTGGAGTTGCACATATATGAGTGCACTAATTCTTTGGCGGAGTCAGAGAAACTTTTGGAAGGGAAACACAAATGCTCTCTAAATGTTTGAGGCAAGGCAAGGTACTTAGGGCTAAAGCAGTGGAAGCCTGCAGGGAACCTTATAGCTATGACTGGTCTCAGGGACCAGGCCAAGAGAGTGAGCTCTAAGTATTCAATACAAAATATAGCCACGGACATGTGGTAAATATTTGATGTCTACACCATCACAGAGCAAAGGTTACTACCACTCATATTACAAATATCTTTAGCTGATCCCAAATATTACCCTGCTTTATTTTTCTCACCTTCACCATGCTCCCCATTCTTGGCTGGGTTGTAAAGGTATTATTTCTGACATAATGGAGGAAGAGAATATGTAGGCCCTCTCTTTCTCATGTCACATCCATGTTTGATGCTATATCAGTGTTGCACTGATGGTGAACAGCAAAAGAGACAAAAATACTGATGCATCTCTCTAAACTTTTTGTCAGAAATATGTCTTCTTTTTGTCTGAATTAATCAGTCTTTGATGAACACGATTCCTATAAATACATAGCCAATGTGGAGAAGGAGTTGGTAGAATTTGATAAAATCAGACAATGCAAACTAAACATCAATTTGATGCCCGAATTAACCAAATAATTACGAACCCTCTGCTTCCTCCTGTACTACGTGAGCTTTGCCTAAGAATTATCCTGGGGATTTATGCATGTGGATGCCACCACTGTAAGGAGTTTCAAAGATAAACTATATTTAAAACACACATAAATTCTGTTGAATTGCATTTAATTAAAACATTCATAGTATACACATAAGTGGCATAGTGATATTTTGCAAATTACTGAGTGCCAGAGAAATTCCTAGCCAACCCAAGTAGTTACTGTATTCTATGCCTAATGCTTGCAAAGATTCTGATTCATCCAGGGAACATTTATATGCAGACTATAACAAGTAAGCAAAGCTTTGTCACTCTTCTGATTAAAGGAATTGATTTGACTTTAGGAAGAGTGACTTTAATTAGCTGTGCAAATGCCATTAATTCCAATTAATCTTCTCACACTGTCAAGACAAAAATCCTAGGAGAAGATAAATTGCAGCAAATCAATATAGCCCTTGTTTTTACCAGGAACAGGTGCTCGAGAAAAGAGGAATGTCATTAATGGGTGTCTATATCAAGAACTATTTAAACAAGACAGTAATTCAATGTGAAAAGCTTCTAGATGATTTCTTATATCCTATTTATATATCCCTTAATTGCTTTCAATTGGACAGAAAGTATTTACCATAGAGATTTTGAGAATTACCATTACAATTCTATGGAGAACTCTACTACAAATTCAAATCATTTTTGCTACTACTGAAAATCTAAAGATTAAGACATATGTTTAGATGCATTGTACTCTCTGTGTATTTTTAGTTCAAATACAAGCACAATTGGTTAATATGGTAGCAATGATTAACAGTTACCATATCAAATTAAAACATCACAGTAAACTATCAATGAGTGTAAAGACAAGTATCCAAGATAAAAAAGGTTAAAGTAAAATATTTTCATGTGCTGAAGTCAGAGATACTATCCATGTCTTTATGGGACATTGAAAAAGTGTATATCATTAGAATACATATCATATTTTCCAAGGTCTGACTTCAGTTCTTACCAATTTTTCTCTCATTCATTTATTCTCCATGCAATTTAGTTTTTCTCTATTCCAAAAATTAAGCTAAACTGATTACCACCATCAGGCCTTTACGTTTGCTTTTCTTCTTTCTGGATCCCACCATGTACCTTCCAGCAAGCATCTCTCCTCATGGAGACCAAGTGCCCCAACACCCCACCCAGTCTGTCCCTTGGTAATTTTGTTTGCATTTACCATTTAGCGCTTATCCTACCTGAGATCGTTAGGTTTCTTTTTTTTAATTTTTATTTTTGAAAGATAGGCAGCAAGCACAAGTGGGGGAGGGGCAGAGAGAGAGGGATACAGAGGATCCAAAGTGGGCTCTGCACTGTCAAGCCTAACATGGGGCTGGAACTCAAGAACAGCAAAGTCGTGACCTGAGCAGAAGCTGGACACTTAACTGACTGAGCCATCCAGGAGACCCTGTTAGTTTTCTCATAATTACTTTTCCCTATGGCTCTTCCAAGCTCTGTGAGGCTACCCTGTGGACATAGGCTCACCACCATATGCATACTCTGTATGCAGTACGGTGCCTTACCCAGAGTGAACACTCAATGCAAAAATAAATAATAAGTAAGAAAATGACTAAACTGTAAACACAGACACCTTCTTAAAAGTAGTACATAGTACCTCTAAGTCACCTTCAGGCTCAGTGATTTGCTAAAAGAACTTACAAAACTCAAGATAGCTATTATAATCATGGTAACGCTTTATTAAAGTGAAAAGATAGAGATGAAAATCAGCAAAGGGAAAAGGCTCAAGGGGTAATGTCCAGGAGAAACCAGGAGCAAATTTCCAGGTGTCCCCCTGGACACCTGGGAGGTGTCCCCTCCCAGTAAAATTGCATGAGGATACGTTTAACTCTCTCAGCAAGGACGCGTGACCATGTGGGCCAAGTTTTACAACACGAGAGATATTCCCCCACTCTTTAGTGTCTAGAGTTTTTATTGAGGGTGCAGGTAGCACCCATATGGCTGATCTCAGATATTCAAAACCCAGGCCCCCAGAGCAAAAATAGGTGTTCACCATAAATCACACTGTTAACATAAATTTATTTGGTCACGTTTATCAGGCAAACAAAAACACTCTTACTGGGGAGCATACTCCAGGGGCTCCGAGCTTATCTCCCAGGACCCAGTCAAGGGCCTGTGCTAAAACCAAGCCTTTCTTTGGAATGAGCAGGTTCCCAAGAATCCAGGCCTGCTAAATTAACCTTTTCCTTGCTTGCCATGTCTGCACCTAACTGGCTTAGAACACTCCCTGATTATCTGAAAATCCTGTTGCACAGCTCCTAATATCATTGCTGACATTTATTTAGCACAAGTCTGATCAGATTCATCAGACTCTAAGCCCCAGGGAAATGGAGCTCCAGGGGACTATCTTCTCTCTTGTCCCTAAGAGAAGTCAGCTTTCCAATTTACTCCCAAACTACTTTTTCTTTAATTTGTCTCTATCTGCCACTGATATATTATACTTCGGTTGTTACTATTGACTTAAATTGAGCCCTTTCTGTGGGCTTCAGTACCTTTTATCTCCTTCAGGTACTGTGTTGTGATCACACCTGTTTGTTGGGTCTTCAGTTCTCCCCCTCTCCTGGTTCCTGCTTGTAGTCATCAAATAAATTTCCTAGGCAATATAGCTTTTAAAACTAACTAAAACAGCCAAGGAGCAATGACAACCACAACAAAAACCCTCTTCGGACCTGTGTTTCTTGAGCAATTATTCAGGCTCGTGTCTTACCTTTTTGCATCAAGTTTCTATAGATGGTGCACATATGCTCCTCAGTCTCCACCTCTAACATGCTGGTCCCCTTCTTGTCTTCCCACTACAAAGAATTTTACCAAGTTCACCAGAACTCTTTAATTACCAAAGATAAAAGTCACTTCGATATATGCCTGCTACAATTTCTCTTCGCTATTTGACTTCATGGACCTTCCTTCAAGAAGCTCTTTAGGGGTGCCTGGGTAGCTTAGTTAAGCATCTGACTCTTGATTTCGACTCAGGTCATGATCTCATGTGAGATTGAGCCCCACATCAGTCTCTGTGCTGACAGCACAGGGATTCTCTCCCTCCTTCTCTCTCTGTCCCTCCCTGATGTGTGAATGTGCATGCACGCACTCCAAATAAATAAATAAATAAATAAATAAATAAATAAATAAATAAATAAATAAAAGTGGGGGCACCTGGGTGATTCAGTCAGTTAAATGGCCAACCCTTGATTTCAGACCAGGTCATGATCTCCCAGTTTTGTGAGTTCTGGTGATTTTGAGCCCCACATTGGGCTCTGCACTGACTCTGCAGAGTCTGTTTGGGATTCTCTCTCTCTCTCTCTTTGCCTGCTGCTCCGCAGCTCACACTCTCACTGTCCCTCTCAAAATATATAAATAAACTTTTAAAAGATTATAATAAATAAATAAATAAATAAATAAATAAATAGCTTTAAAAAACTTAAAAAAAAAAAAAAGAAGCTCTTTGATACTCCATTTTCCCTACAACCATTTCATTCTGGTTCTCAGCACTTGCCCCACCAGCATCACTACCTACATACTCTCCCTCTGCTCAATCTATTTCTTCTCAGACTCCTTGTGTAGTTCCCTCATTTCTCAAATAAGAGTAATAATACCTACTTTATTGGCTTATTGTTAGGAATCTGCGGGAACAAAAATGAGAAATCACGTAGCATATCATTGTCACCAATGCGATGTTATTATTGGAATCCATTGGTTCATCATTTATAATAAAACCACCCTAAATCATATAATTTATTTAAGTAGTATTAAAATTTTTCTTTTCCTTAGAAAGCTACATCTTATACAATCTTTGTAATATCAGTTAAGGCCTTATTTTAAAATTAGAAAGAACAAGGGACAACAAACATGAAAACATTTTCAGGATCACAGATCAGTAATGGAAACAGAGATGTGGAATGTTGGCTGACTTTACCAGAAGCACTATCAACACAACTGCACTAACTGATCTTTTGAATGATTGATTGATTATAGCTGTAAGTTCTTCCAGAAAATGTAATTTACATAAACCACAGAACAGCTGTATAATGAATTACAGTTCTGAGAACTTGATGGGAACACATGGTGTGTTCTTCAGGGACACACAAAGCTCCCTTGCTATATTTTATAAACAATGATGAAAGTTTTTCAATTTACGAGGAGATATTTTTTCTTAAAATTTACACTTAACACTAATAAATTTATACTTAATAATTCAAACAGGTAAGTAGAACAGCTGCTTTTGCATTTTATAAGAATTCGAGAAATTAAATTTGTTTATCTAACATATTGAGTACCTTCTAAGTCTTTAACATTAGAAGTAGTATGTGTTGCATTGTGAAAGATAGAAAGACAAATCAGAAATTATTTCCCAAGTTAAATTTTTAAGCTCTTCTCAACATTTGTGAAGTTCAACTTGTATTTCCTGGCTCACAGTTGTCTCTGTTTCATCGGAGAGATCAAGACTGAGGACAACTATTTCAAATTTGCTAGCATATAAATGGGAGTCAAACAAGGGAGGTAAATGAGGTCACTGAAGATATTAGGATAAGTGAAGAGGGAATAAAAATGAAGGGTGATGAGTGGCATCACCAAGATGGTGACATAGGTTATTCCTGACTTCAGTTCTCCTCACAAGAAGAACAACTAATATCCTTTCAAGAACAAGACACCACCACTTGTTCAAGAAAAAGAATCACATCATGTTCTAGAATGAACAAGACATCCTAGAACATGAGGATGAGGCTGAAGCTTCCCCCTGAACCTCAGAGAGCAAGACAAACTGCATTAGAAGGGTAAGAAGAGAAGCTACACATTGAGCACAGTGCCTGTCCCCCAGTGGAAGGACAGTGGAAGGCCACGTGGAGAGGTTCCTCCACTGGAAAAAGAGAACCCAAGGAGGACAACCAGCTTCCCTCAGCATTGAGGGTCTCTTTGTGGGAGCCCCTCCTCTGATTCTGCGCCACAGAAACTGCAGGGAAATCTGCAGGGCTCAACCACTGGGAATCTGACTGTGATGGAGAAGAGGGAAGGGGTTTGAAACAGTCAATACATGGATCTTGGCAGACTGAGTTCACACCTGCAGGGCCCAAGTAGTAATTTTGCTTTTTCTCATCTGCAGAACCAAGTTGGAGGCACAGTCTGACCAGGGAGCATGGTGGAGTACAGATCTGCCTGACTTGGATCCTCAAATGACAGGTTTTGCTGGCCCTAGAGCCCAGTTTGCTCACATCCAGGCAAAGTGTTTAGTCACAGTCCCACCCACTGTGGAGATTACCTCCCAGCCCCACCTGACCAGTAGGCTAGTGACAATTCCTAGAAGGTGTGTGGCCTAGTGGCTCTTAAGCTGAAAGGTGAGTGAGCAGAATTGATTGTTCCTGGAGCAAAGCCACTACCAAGCATGGATATTTCCCCTGCTATTCCCAGGCAGAGAGATTAACTCATAGTCAAGGCTGAGGGTAGCTCCCAGCCATTACCAACCAGAGAGACTATTTGAGAGATTGAGAGTCGCTTGGGGAAGCCCCTTTCCCTCCTGCCTAGGCAAGAGGACTTAGACATAGTCCCATCTACAGTACAGAATGTCTTCTGGCTCCATCTAACCAGAATCACTGGCAAAAGCTCCTGGAAACAATGTGACCAAGAAAATGCTTGAGCCAAGAAAAAGGAATATAGCTAATAGTTTGCAGAGCAAAGCCAATGGCCTTGTTCAATGAGGGAACTTGGGTTGTTAGTCAGCTTGAGTTAAGACAACAAAGAGCTTTATCAGTTTTAGAGGCTTCTCCCAATACACCAAGGCAGAGAATCTAATTTGCAACCCCTCTCATCACTGAATACAGCCTTCAGCCTGTCTGACCAGGGAACTAAGCAGAGCATATAGGAAGCTGCTATAGCTCATTCAATCTACCTACATACAGAGGCACTTGAACAGAGAGCACAACCTATAGCTCCCCCCTGTACAGAGCAAAACCAGTAGCCTCACCTGACCAGAGAATTCAGTGCTCACTCAGGCCTGATTCTGACCCCCAAACAATGGGCTATAGAGACGCTGGGTCGTGGTTGCTACTTTACTACCCTAATACTGTTTATAGTACTCAATCCCAATCATCTAGTAAGCCTAACTAGAGAATTCAGGCACTCATGGAGCCCATCCTACAGCCTCACCTGGGTAGGGAACCAAGCCAACAGTTCTATCAACTGTTCTCAGCTAGTGGCATACTGGCCCCCATCCCAGTCCTCAAAACTGAAACAGTTGCCTCGCCCAAAAAATTGACCATAAGAGCAGCCCCCACCAAAAAAATTACCAGCAGACACACCCAGAAACCCAAACTGAGCTGAATGGTGAAGAACTGTCTCTGCCAAAGAAAACCCATAAAATCTCAAAGGGGAATCCCAGTACCCAACGCACAGATACCAATATAAAATAATCAAGGATCATGAAAAATCAGGTAAGTATGACACCACTAAAGGAAATTAATAAAGCTCCAATAAAGGACCCTAAATAAATGGAGATCTATAAGCTATTGGACAAGGAATTCAGAATAAATACCTCCTAAGGATGTTTAGTGAACTACAATGAAACATAGATAAGTAAACAAACATAGGAGAACAATGCATCAACAAAATGAGAAGTCTGACAAAGAAAAAGCAACCATTAAAACAAAGCAGAAATCCTAGAGTTGAAAACATAATATCTGAACTGAAGGATTCAATGGAGAGCTTCAAAAGTAGACTTTACCATGCAGAAGAATCAGTGACATTGAGGATAGGACATTGAAAAATGCCTTGTCAGAGGAGAAAAAAAATATGAAAAGAGTCAAGAAAGTCTATGGGAATTACAGGGCACAATGAAAAGAAATAATGTTTGCATCACGGAAATTTCTGAAAGAGAAGAAAAAGAGACAGAGGGTATATTTACTTACGAAATTATATATACTTCCCAAACCTGGGGAATAATATAGACATCCAGATTCATGAGAGCCAGTAGGGCTACACAGAGACACATTATAATTCAACAGTCCAAAGTCAAAGAAAAAGAAAGAATTTTAATAGTAGCAAGACAAAAGAGAGAAGTTACATACATACAAGGGAAACCCCATAAGACTGTAGGCAGATTTCTCAACAGAAATTTTTCAAGCCAAAAGAGAATGGGATGATGTAATCGAAATATTGAAAGAAAATAACTGTCAACCAACAATATTATACCCAACAAAGCTACCCTTAAGAAATGAAGGAGGGACAAAGACTTTCCCTGAACAAAGGCTGAGGCAGTTCAATACCACAAGATCTGCCTTACAAGGAATTGCTAAAGGGAGTTCTTTGAGTTTAAATAAATGAATGCTAATTAACATCATAAAAACACAAAAAGGTAGAATAAATCTCACTCATAATGATAAATGTGTAGTCAAAGATTCTGCAATATGGTAATAGTATTGCATAACTCAATAACTCTAGGTTAAAAGTTACCATCAGAGCAAAAATAACCATAAATACAAGCATCTGTTATTAGTTACACAATATGAAAAAAAACATGTAAATTATAACAGCAATAACCTAAAATGTGAGGCGGAGAAGAAGCAAAAGTATAAAGTATATGAATTCTACTGAAGTTAAGTTGTCATCAGTTTAAAATAGGGTGCCAGAAGTTTAAGATACTTTATATAAGCCTCATGGTGACTCTATGGAAAATCCTTTAGTAATTATACAAAAGAACACTATAAAGAAGTCAAAGTATATTGATACTAGAAGACATCAAAATACACACATACCAAGAGAGCGGGATAAGAAAACTTACCTCCAATAAACCATCAAAGTCTGGAAAATTAGCTTTCTTTATTCTCGGGATATTGCTGTCAAGGTAGGGGCTGTCTTCTGGAGTGTAGACACCCATCTCCTGGATAGGTGACAAATTCTACAGCTACCATTTCAATGTGCCAGGAAAATGACGGTGCGATTGCAAAGGAAACAGTTTCACTTTACATTAATGACATTTCAACCATGTCTTGCTTGACACAGGGATTAGCCATTTTCCACCTCTACCGACCTCACATGCGTAAGCTCTCTCTTCCGCTTGTAGTGCTATGATTATGTTGCTTTCTATTTTCACTTTCAGAAGATGATCTTTTCCTTATTCTGCCCCCACATCCTGGATATTCTAGTGTAGTCCTCCACATGCTACCAATATTCAAGTTTTAAGAATGACTTTAAAGCTATGTGCCAGAACCATTGCATTTACTAAGAACTCACCAGGTCCTTCACAATAAAATTATCCAAACGAATTACTGATGCGTGAAGCTACTGAAATGTGATGACTTACATAACTGGGGAGGGCATAAATGCTCCATGGGCCCTGAATTCTCATTAGTGTATGGGTGTGTGTTAAAAGTCAAAGAGAAAATAAATTTACACAGATCATACTTATTCATTCCCATTACTTTTACACACCTAGAAGGTGTTTGTATTATTTTTGATTTTATAGCAAAGGCTGTGCTGACACAGATGTGCAAGGTGAGAGCTGGAAATTTATGCAATAAATTACATCATATAACTTGATCATTTGTGTATAACTTGTTAAATCTTTTTAACGAAACAAGTATTGAACACATAAGTTATCTTGAATGTTTAGAGAATTCAATATATCAGGTAAGAAAATATAAACTGATTTTGTGCTCTGGTTTGCTATAAATTTGTTTTTCAAACATGAATGGGCACAGAATGATTTCCTTTTTGTTTTAATTTTTTTTAAAGTTTATTTATTTTTGAGACAGAGAGAGACAGAGCATGAACGGGGGAGGGTCAGAGAGAGGGAGACACAGAATCTGAAACAGGCCCCAGGCTCTGAGCTGTCAGCACAGAGCCCGACGTGGGGCTCAAACTCATGGACCGCGAGATCATGACCTGAGCCAAAGTCGGCCGCTCAACCGACTGAGCCACCCAGGCTCCCCAGAATGATTTCCTAATATTGAACTGACCTTGTTTACCTGGAATAAACCCTACATCCTTAAAAAAAAATGAGCATGAACAGTATACTTTGTTAGGCAGATGAAGTTGACATCCCGAATAATATAAAATAGGTGTCCAGGGAGCCCTACCAAGGAGAATGACCAGCAGCGTTAATGGCACCAAAAGCCCAAGTAAATGAAGACAAAAACGGCTCATTATTTTAACTATGTGTTGGCTACTCCTTCATTACCACCAAAACCTGTCGCTCACATGATCAGTCCATGCAGTTTAACTGTTAGTGCTCTCAGAGTTGTTTGTTTTCATTTGTGCCTTGCTGGAAAAGAGCCAGGAAGAAAGAAGCCAAATTGCAGGGGATTTGGGGTGATGAACAGCAAATGAGGAAGCAGGTGCGGAGGCTTGGATGTGAAGACAGTGTGCAAGGATAAATGATGAACTGTGTGTTTTTGTTATTATCTTCATTGTTAAGTGATACATAAAAATTTGATTCCATCTGCATTTGCTTGGAACTTCCATCAGGTGTTGCATATGTGCTTCACAGAGAGTCATGTAGTAGGTGGACATGGAAACAGCCCCATCTTGTGTTTTTTTTTTAATGTTTACTTATTTTTGAGAGAGAGAGAGAGAGAGGGAGAGAGAGACAAAGTGTGAGTGGGGGAGGGGCAGAGAGAGAGGGAGACACAGAATCTGAAGCAGGCTCCAGACCCTGAGCTGTGGGCACAGAGCCCGACATGGGGCTCGAACTCATGAACTGTGAGATCACGACCTGAGTGGAAATCGGCTGCTTAACCGATTAAGCCACCCAGGCGCCCCAGCCCTGTCTTGTTAAATATCTCTCAATGGCTCCATACTAGCAGAACCACATCGCAGTTATTCCTGAGTACATCTGTGTTTACTAAATATTACTTTAACTCGGGGTGACTGTTTGGAAAACTCTATTCCATTCATACTCCTGTGTCAAAACTATCGTGTCAACTCCACCACGGTTTGCTTGTAAAAAGTCCATGAGAAAGAAGTTTTGGAGGAAGACTTGACAGCTATTGTACACACATGATCCTGATTTCCAGACCGGAGAATCCAGACAAGCATCATCTCCTGGAAAACCTATGCCTGAACACATACAACCTAATCACAATATTGCCAAACTGGAATAATAATTACATTATACAAGCACATAACACTGACTGCATGGTAAGCACTCTTCTCTGGCACTCTGTGATCATTTAATCATGACAACTCTGTGAAGTGGGTGCCATTACAATCCCCATTTCACAGATGAGGGAATTGAAATTAAGTAATTTGTATACAGTCATATTAATAATGATGGCAGAACTGGGAATTGAATCTGGAATCCAGATCTTACACCGCATTGTTTCTAGACAGGTTGTAATGTGGCTGTTATTAAATCCTGTCCCAGCAACATGACTTTGCACCTATGTAGGTCAGAGAGCTAAAAAGATGACAAAAATGAAGAGTTCCATTTGAATCCCATGCCAAAGCCACGGTTGCTGATATAAAGTGAAAGGTTGGACAGAAAACTGAAGATACTATTCATACCTTGAATTGAAATCCACAAGTTTTGTTGTAACATAATTCTCAAAAACTAAATGCCATGAGACTGGATTGAGCTATGAGTGCCAGGCATGAAATCATTGAACCTCAACCAAGCTCTGTGGTCTTAGGCAAGTGATCTAATTTCTATGAGCCTCAGCCTTGCTCATCTATGAAATGGGAGTAATAACTATCTGATAATCTTCTAGAAGTACAGCTTACTGCCAAATCATGATCGTCCATTATGTTAAAGATGCTGCTTTTGGAACAGTGAGGAATAAATTGTTTTAAAGTAAACATTATGATATTTTTGAGATAACTCACAAATTATTTTTATGAATGAGTTTCTTTAAAATATGTTTATTAAAAATTTTAGAAAAGTGGAAGATGTGTATACATTACAACCTAGCAATGTCATTATCTGCTCTAGGAAAACTTTTTTTGGTATACAGTAGGCATAAAATTCAAATGGCACTGTTTTGCTTAACAAAACAATAAAACAGGAAAATAGGAGCACAACATACCTGCACGTCACTCAGGAAATACCATGAAATACCCACCACACTATATATACTGCTCAAATGAATAAGTTAGATCTAAACGTATCCAAAGAATAAATCTTTAAAAAACTGAGTGAAACAAGTTAGTAGCAAAAGGATACATGCAGTGTGATAAATTCATGTATCTCTCTAGTTACAAATGTAGCAAAAGTACACACACACAAAAGCTAAGGAAAAATACCTGCCTTCATCAGAAAGTGATTCTGTAGAAGAGTGATTCTGGTAAGATTAGTAAAAGTGGAGTCTGAAACTTTAGGTAAATTTGTAACATTTTCTTTTCTGATACAGAAAAGACAGCTTAACAATTTTGATCAAATGCTAATGTCTGTTTCACCTTGGGGCTCCTGTGTGGCTCAGTCGGTTGAGCATCCTACTTCAGCTCAGGTCATGATCTCATGGCTTGTGAGTTCAAGCCCCACGTCGGGATCTGTGCTGAAAGCTCAGAGCCTGGAGCCTGCTTTGCATTCTGTGTGTGTCTTTCTCTGCCCCTCCCTAACTTGTGGTCTGTCTGTGTCTGTCTCTCTCTCAGAAATAAATAAATGTTAAAAAAAATTTTTAAAGTGATGATGAGAACATGGGTATATGTTATATTATTTCTTTTTCTTTGTGTATGTTTGAAATGTTTTTCAAGTTAAACAACTATTACAAAAACAATATAAAAGAGACTAATAAAGACAGCTACTATAACTCTCCTATTGATGACTTGTTTAACATCTAGAAGGTGGTACTTCTAGACATTGGGAGGAGGGGAAATCTCAAACCAGTGGGAGGTTGTCCATAGTCATTAAAGTTCTGTCAGTTTCCAGAATATACGATTTTATGAACCAAATCTTAGAAAATAACTTAGGTCAAGTTTAGTTTAGGGGTGAAGTCTCCTCCAAACTCTAATGCATACGAAATTCTAAAAGCTATTGGGCCTTTTATAGCTCTGTTGACTTCAGAATTGTTTTGTTCTCCTATTAGGGAATGAAGACAGCCACCTCCCAATGGATGAGTGAAGCTGACCCCATCAGTGTTTGTCCTTGCTCCCCTGAGATAATGTTAACCCTTTCTGTGAACACCTGCCATGAACTTTATACGCTTTTTCTTCTAATGTCCAGCATCTGTGACTGAAATTACTGCTCTGGGCTGCTGAAACCACTTTGCCTGAGTACTTAGACGGCTAAAAGTGCCTGGGAGTTGACTTCCCCCAAGCCTGCCCCAGGGTGGTCTCAGCCAATGACTCATGTAAAGTGTGAAAGCCCGGCTCCTCCTGGAAGAAACCATACGTTGCACATCAGAGCTCCCCATGGATCAGAATGGGGCTGAGACTTTACCTGAATCACACCTGTGCTTGGCCTCTTCCCCTTTCTGCTTCTGCTTTCTTCACTCTCTTACCGCTATCTCCCTGGAACACTTAAATTATGTGCTCACAAACCCTTGTCTCAGGGTCTTCTGAGAAAGTTGACCCAAAGCAAGCAGTTAATGAATTTATTCATTCTTCTTCCATTACATCTCATACATCAAATCATTCTTGTTTCATCATTCACCTCTGACCATCTCCAAGCTCCCATGAACTCATATTTAGGTCGTAGGCCAAAATGGGGCTTTGAGTTAGAAATGAACACATTTCAGTAAATCTCAGTAAGAAATAAGAGGGTACTTTAGGGCCTTGCCACCAGGGTATAACAGTAAGGTATGAAGTGGGGCTCACTGTCCCCCATGTTATTCCAGACCACTTTATATGTTTAAAATTTGAACATTATTTTGCAGCAGCTCTTGGAAAGAGACGGTCAGAGCTACAGGGCCAGGTGGTGCACGGGTGTGCCTGGCAGGTGATGTCAGCAGGCTTGGCAGGCGCGGTGGTGTTGAGTGAAAGCGGCAGGAGTGCCAGCAATTGGCTGACACGTTGCCGACACAGCAGTGCACCGTGGCTGTGGCACCGGTGCCCGGGAGAGGCAGAGACGCCCGGTGGGCAGACAGTTCCTAGCATGGGCGACCAAAGCCGCATCTGACAGATGCCATATGGTACCTGACTGGGCTAGTCTGAGAGCACATGTGAGTGATTCCTTGGATGAGGATTTCGCACAGGGCAGCAGGATGGCCTGAAGAGGTTCTGACAAGGGCCAGTGGAATGGGACACTGTTACTCTGGCCCATTTACGCCCACGGCATGGAGAAGGGGTCCATGCTTATGATACTTGCCATTAGAAAGGAGAGATAAGCAGTGTCTGGAGCCCAATAGCCACGATGATTTTTTTCTAAAAAGTCTCAGAGGTGTTACTGAAGCATTTACAGTTCCGAAGACGAATGGTAGGGAGGGAGGTGACTTGTACTTTGTCATCAACGTTTGGAACACCCATTGTGGGAAAAGGGAAAGGGAGGTGATGAAAGGATAGATAGAGATTGCAAATAGCAAAGGCCGGGTTGTAATCAAAAGCCATGAATGTGAGCAAAATAATACCGTTTTCTCCATTCATGTTAAATGCTAAAATGCAAGAGCTAGGTTTGAATTTCTTGAGTTTAGGAATGAGCAGGCACGTGTGGCCTAAGAATTCCTTGTCACACAAAGGTTCCCTTGGGCCAAAGGACACACAGCTACACCCCAACATGCTCTTCTACTTTGTCATCTTCTTGTGTAAAGGGCACTTTTCTGATCATTTCAAATGATGGAAAAAGTGGACTCGCCATGCTGCCGCCTGAATAGATGTCATACCTTTCTGCCTCCTTAATGTCACTTCATCCTTCTGTTTTGAATTAATGTGTTATATACTAAGAGATTGTGCTATTGGCTCCTTTAGTTAAGGAGTTATCTCACACTTGGAAATAGCATTGTTTAAAAAAAAAAACAGATATCCTTCCATTTGCTGATACTTCTATGCAGAAAATAAATATAATTCACAAATACTTCTGTTACTTTTAACATACATTTCATTGAAATGGCATATAGTTAAACCACGTCTGGCCTAATTTTCATGATATATCTCTCCTTTTGTCAATAATTACTATAGATGCTCTACCCTATGTTATAATATAACACTTTCCTTTTGGACATTTTTTCTATAACATACCACGATTCCAGAGGTTACATACAGTCTTATGCAAAATTGTTTAAAATGCTGTGCTTCCTGAGTACCAGCTGTTGTATAGAAGTGTTGAATCATGATATTGATTCAACTAAAACTAATACTACATTGTATGTTAACTAATTAGAATTTGAATATTTTTTTAATTGGGGAAAAAATACAGTGCTTCCTTATAATATCTCTCAACAAGGACTTTTTGATATCCATTTGGAATGTGTCTTCTGGAGATGTGCTCTGTTTGGAAATTGAGAAAATAGAAATTGTTCAGTTATCAAATAAAATTGTTACGCTTAGGTACCAAATGTCTATACATCCTAAGAAAATAGTCGCTAGATTTTTGATAGTACCCTGACGATAAAACTTTTGTAATACTATTTCCCATTGGATATCCAATACTTTCCTTTCAGACATAACAATAAAGTGAAAACTCCACTATAGACTATGTATTGTAGTATAATGATGTTCACAATGAGAGTCTGTCTTTCAGAATTCAGTCAAATATCTATCTTGCTAAAATCAATACATTAAGCACAGATTCCTTTGTGGATTTGGGGCTTTAAAAATGAAAGCATGAATATGTTGACTATACAATATGGGCCCATAAAAATAGCATGTTAGCACACATATAAAAAATAAGCCCAAACCCTTGTTATAAGGGGGGAGCAGGAGGAATGCTAGAACAACTTAAATTATTGAAGTCTGTGCCATCTGGGAGACAGAACTGTGGAATTTTTTTTTTATACTATATATTCCCCGTGTCATTGGCACCCAGCTGAATCCAAATCCAGGCTTGATGAGGGAGGCCTCCCTAATGTTTGTGAATTTTCAAGTGTCTCGACTTCCCTTTTCACCTGTTCTCAGGATTCTGGCTCCATGAAACAGAAGGGTCAGAAGAGATCTTCTGAGTTCTCAGAGTCTGACTCTTCCTCTGATATTTACAAAGGTGGGAAAGTTTCACTTTATTAAGTGCAAATTGCCTGAAGTGATGTGATGTGAAATACAATGCACTCTGTGGTTAGAGAATGAGCTTCATTGTCAGAGAGATTAAAGGGGGACTTTTCATTCTTCACATGGTAACTGTGAACTTGAGGAGTGCTTAAGTCCATGGATCCTTCACCATATACATCAACCGGTGGTGATCATTTCATTTTGCAGTCCTCCGTATCAGCAATTACCGTATAACATAACCATATATGATCTAAAGAGTCAGTGTGGTGTAGTGAAAAGCAGACAATTTATGAGGGCTAATTTTATGTGTCAACTTAGCTCTGCCACAGTGTCCAGATATGTGGTCAAACATTATTCTAAATGTTTCGGTCCATTGCAGAACATAAAATAAAATTGTGTACACTTATACTCATGAGGCAATACTGTAATCATTTATAAATTTTAAAAGGAATAAAAATACTCTCAGGGTGCCGGGGTGGCTCAGTCGGTTAAGCATCCCACTTCGGCTCAGGTCATTAGGGGACGTGAGTTCAAGCCCTGTGTTGGGCTCTGTGCTGATAGCTCAGAGTCTGAAGCCTGCTTTGGATTCTGGGTCTCCCTCTCTCTCTGCCCCTTTCCCACTCGTGCTCTGTCTCTCTGTCTCTCTGCCTCTCTCTCAAAAGTGAATAAACATTTAAAAAAAAATTTTAAAAGAATAAAAATACTCTGAATTCAAGCAACTATTTTATACTACAAAATTTCAAAATTGTCCAATGTTGTGTGCTGATTTACTTATCATTTTAAAATTAATTATACTTAAAATAGTATTTGATAAATGAGGTCCTATTTGACAGCAGAAATAACAGAATATTAGAATAGCAGAATAACAGAATATTGCAGAAATAACAATAGCTTGGACAGCGTTAAGACAACATAGTAATAAATTTTTTTGAATAAATGTTTATTTTCAAATAAAAATTTTCATTTGACGTTATTAGCATTCAAGTTAATTTCAAAGTAAAATAAATATTTTCTAAGTTTGTGTGTATGCTAAAAATAATCAAAATATTTTATAATAGGTATTTGTTTAACATTAACAAATATTAATATTAAATATTAAGTATCTTCCTCTAAAAGAAGAAGAAAATTTTAACTTCTGAAGAAAGGAATACAGGAAAGATGAAACAATCGAAATTGTTTCACTATCTCAAGTGCTAACCTTTAATACTTTGGATTACTATAGATGATTGAGAGTATATTTAATAATGGCATTTATACATATCACTTTTAAATAATTAATGACAAAATATTAACATATCTATGCACTTCAATGTTTTATTTAAAACTATATTTGAGGGGTGCCTGGGTGGCTCAGTCGGTAAAGCATCTGACTCTTGATTTCAGCTCAGCTCATGATCATCCAGTTCATGAGATCAAGCCCCCATCAGGCTCCATGCTGACAATGCAGAGCCTGCTTGGGATTCTCTCTCTCCCTCTCTCTACTCCTCCCCTGCTCACACATGCATGCTCTCTCGCTCTCTCAAAATAAATAAACAATAAAAAAATTAAAAATAAAAATTAAATAAAACTATATTTGAAAATTATGCAAAACCATTCAATGTGTTAGGATACTGGACACTGGAAAGTCTGCTTGGATTGCCATCGCAAATTACCATAAATTGTATGGCTTAAGAAAACAAGAATTTAATTTCTCAAGCTCTGGGTCAGGGTATACCACCATGGTTGGGTTCTAGTGAGGGTTCTCTGTCTGTCCTACAGGCAGCCCCTCTCTCACTGCTGCCTTTCTTCTCCCAGTGGAGAGAGAGGGAGCATTGTCTCTGGTGTCTCCTGTTATAAAGGCACTAATATCATCATAAGGACCCCACCCTCATGACCTCATCCAAGCCTAAATATCTCCCAAGGGCCCTATCTCCAAATACTATCACTTTGGGATTTAAAGCTTCAACATATGAATTTTGGGGAGAAAAAATTCAGTTCATAGCACATGCTCTCTCAAAATTAAGGTCAAGTTAAAAATTTGCCGTCACTGGCCCCATGAATAGAGGGGATATTAGATCAAGCCTTTCACAGTAACTCCATAAGGAAAGATACTTTTCCTAAACTACATGAAATTCCAGACTAGTAAGAGATATAAAATGTCTACTCATGCCAAGGAGGGATGAAGAAAAGAGCAAAAGGCTTAACTGGAGAAGAAGAGGACCTAGAAGACAAATCCAGGAACTAAGGAGAGGGATTGTTGAGGGACCAGAGAAATAGCATCTGGGGCACTTAGAGGAGGCTTCCGACAAAAGATAATCTTCAGTTCTTTTCTTTTTTTTCTTTTTCAAAATGGGAAAGAGAATATTCTAGTATTCCAGTGAGAAAAATATGAAGGCATGAGGAACAAGGGATTGTTTTGCAGTATAGGGCATAGCACAGATTTATCACTATCTTCACTGCACCTTTTTCAGAGGGAATGTGTGGAAACATATCAAGGAGCTTTTCTCTTTCTCCCTTCTGCACACTTGGCTTCCATCTAGGAACTAGATGTGCTTGGGTGTGGTAGTGTAAGAGTTGGGGTTGGAGAAGGGGTGTTAGATGTTGGACTGTTATGGAATGAATGTAAAAAGAAAAAATATACATTATATAAAATATATAATTAATATATATTTATATATAGTTATATCCTAATTATATATCAATATATAATTAATTTTATATAATATATAAAATTATTATATATTATATAAAATGTATATATAATATTTATATAACTTCTAACATTTATGATTTTGCAATAAGTCTGTAGAATTGAACCCCTAGGCTGAATCTCATTATCTATGAATCTAAGGACAATATGAGAGTACATAACTATAACTAGCAAATCGATACCCTCAATGAAGTTATATTTTTCAATCTGTGAAAACTCCTCTCATCTGCTAATCATCAAGGTACAAAATGGATATCCATGAACACGTGAGGAGGAAGAGGGAACAGCCAGATCAATCATATCAACCTGGCAAATCATATCTACCAGAACTGGGGAACAGAGATTAATGCACATAATTTCCTGTACATTTGGAGCTCTGTTGAAATACTAATGTCTGTCTTTGTTTCATTTAGCCATTGTCACATTTTCAATGAAAAACTATATTATTCCAGCGAAGAGTTTCTTTTGAAACTCTTGATGGAATTTTGAATTTGCAATAGCCTTCTGGAACTGCACCTCATTAAAAATTGAGGCTGTGAGGAGTGCCTGGGTGGTGCAGTCGGTTAAGCATCTTACTCTTGGTTTTGGCTCAGGTCATGATCTCATGGTTCATGAGTTTGAGCCTTGCGTTGCACTCCATGCTGATGGTGCAGAGCCTGCTTGGGATTCTCTCTCTCCCCCTCTCTATTTGTCCCTCCCCTGCTTGTGTGTGCACTTTCACTCTCTCTCAAAATAAATAAATAAACAACAACAACAAAATGAGGCTATGAGAGAAGCTCCACATTCCTATGCTTCCAAACCTAGAGGCGTGTGTACATGAGATGGTCCTCTTTCAAACCCAAGGGCAGATATACACAAAGATTAAAAAGAGGAGACATTATTTCATCATGATTATTCTTGGCCTTTAGTATCTAATTCATACCTGCTTCCAGGTTACAAAGATACTATAATCTTTGGCAGTCTAGAATCCAATGATTAATTATTAGAACTTAAAAAATCAGATGTGTAGGTCTAAATACTACAGAATAGACATACCTAGAAAATCCAGCCCTTATTACTGATCCATACTGAACTATTAAAACTCAGAAATGTGATCTAATTATTTGTCATTACATAATATTTGTTTAAATTTGTAGAATTTAATGTTTTTAAAATGTAATCCAATTTATAACAGGGGCACCTGGGTGGCTCGGTCAGATGAGCATCTGACTTGATTTCCACTCAGGTCATGATCCCAGTGTCACTAGATCAAGCCCGTGTAGGGCTCTGCATTGAGCATGGAGCCTGCTTAAGATTCTCTCCACCCACACCCTTTGTGCCCTTCTCCCCACTCCTATGCACTCTCTCTCTCTCTAAAATAAAAATAAAAAATAAAAAAAATTTATAACATTCATTACTTTATTCGATGCTTAAAAATCATTATAAGAAAAGGCAAGATAAGCAAATAATCCCTCTTTAATAGATACAGGTACTGAGTTTCTAAAAGATTAAACCACTTTACCAAGATCATGCAGTTCACAATTGTTGTGCAAAATTCTCAAAATCTAATCCTTTTATTCTAGGGGCGCCTGGGTGGCTCAGTCAGTTGAGCATCCGACTTCGGCTTAGGTCATGATCTCATGGTTCATGAGTTCGAGCCCCGAGTCGGGGCTCTGTACTGACAGCTCGGAGCCTGGAGCCTGCTTCGAATTCTGTATCTCCCTCTCTCTCCGCCCCATCCCTTCTTGTGCTCTGTCTCTCTCCGTCTTTCAAAAATGAATAAACATAAAAAAAAATTTTTTAAATCTAATCCTTTTATTCTAAATCCCACACCAACACTGTGAGGCATTGACAAAAGTATAGGGAATAGACAGGTTTCAGAGAACAGAGGACTAGACTGAGGCTTAGGTGAACCAACTCAGTGTTCTGGGCCAATACATTATTTCTCTTAACAAACATTTACTGAGTACTTAAAATGGAAGAGGCAGATGATAGCTCTCTGAGAGACATCAAGACAAAAAAAAAAAAAAGATATGAATTCTGATCTCATTAAACTTATAATCTAGTGGATCAAGCCAGACATGCAAGAATTTAATAATGTAAAATGGAATATTGCTGATTTTGCAATGAGCTAGCAAGGGTTCTAGGAAAAAATACAGGGTGATGGATTCCATCTTTAGAGAGTTAGAGTGACTTTTTGAAAAGAATGTCTTGGATCTAGGCTATTTAGAATTGTTTGGGTTTGACTCTCAAAAAAAGTCAAAATGTTTTCCATCTGGAAAATGTAGGTAGCAGTATTAGTCTTGCTCATCAAATGTGAAAAAGTTAATGGCACACAGGATTATTCAGAGTCTCCTTCTAATTAAGTTATTTTGCCAATTTCACAATTGAAAAGAAAAAATACACCTTACTGATGAGAACTGAGATATAACCATTGTCCAGCGGTATCCCACAAGAATATTTTAATAATGACCTTATGTCAACCTACCAACACAAACAACATAGCTACTGTGTTATAAAACTATACTACATGGAGGTAAAAATAAGATTACAAAGGACAGAAGGTAGGCAAAGCATGATTTAAAATCATAAGTGATACAGAAAATTATATGATAACAATTATTAAAGACATAAGAAATATAGACTAATTAGATTTAAAAATGCACACACAAAATTAAAATCATTAATAGCATAATAAAAATGCAGAAATAGCATTGGAAAGCTGAACATATAAATTATAGAAACTTTTTTCACTTGGAAAAAAAAAAGACCACATAGGAATGATCAAATCTCACAAAAATTATAAAAAGCAAAGCTTAAACTTTTATATGTGTTTATTTTCAAATATTAGCTTTAATATTAAAAAACAAAACCAGATAACAGCAGAGCTCACATGGACAAACACATGATTTCTTAGCAAGGATCTCTGAACTAAGGCAGGTCCCAGTGAATGTGACCTCTGGAGAATAATTAAAACAAAGCAAAACCTTCCTTAAAAAAAACTGGGAGCCTATTTTTCTCTACCTTTGACCTAGTTGCCTGTTCCCAAAGTATATCAGAGAAACAAAAAGACCAATTCTTGCAAATATTTCTTATGGAGATGGGCAAAATAACAAAATGACCTTCACTGACCTTACATCTTTAGCATTAAGTATTTATTTTGTTTTTCTTTTACTTCTTTCTAAACCACTGTTTTTTAACTCTGCAATCATACAGATGGGTTCAGTGAAAAATGGCTTGTGAAATTTTTGCTTTCTGTTACTCTGTTTTTTGTTTTTAAATAAAACCTAATACCCCAATATTCTTTTAATATTTTGTCCTCCAATGTTGCTATTTAATCATTTATTCTAATTCTTTGTTAACTTATTTTTATTAATGAAAATCCATCCCCATCAAAAAAAAGTGAAAATTCCCCTTGCCACACCCCATTCTCCTCAGGTCCAGAAATAACTTTATATGCAATAAACTAACTTTCTCCCACTACCAGACAACAACATTTACCCCAAACATTCTTCTTCCATTTCAACACAGGACTCAGAACCCATTCTCCATGTTCCTCTTATGACATTACCAAATCCACAATTCTTTTATCGTAAGAACACAAATAGAGAAGTGGTTGTTCTTTATACATAAACTGCATAAGCTAGAAAAGAATGCCTTTCCCATCATTACAAAAGACACATTGTAGTCCTAGTTCCCTTTAATGTTTCCTTCCTGCTAACTTTTATTTTCTTATTGAATTCACCGTTGTCCATTTAATTCCTATTTCAAAACTTGGCCTCCACATCTCTATTCTCTCTGTCTCTCTCTCTCTCTCTGTCTCTCTCTCTCTCTCTCTCTCTCACACACACACACACACACACACACGAAAATAACCATCTTTATTTCCCCCTAAATTCTAAATTCTATCACCCTCCAACTTTTGGATCATAACTCCTGATGACTTCATAATAATATTCTTAAACATACCTTACTTTTTATTGCTATTTACTTAAATTAAAAGCCGCACACTCACTTTTATGGGTCAGTGAATTAGTAACTACGATAGTAAGGCAAGGAAAGACATGCTCCTTGATGAAGTTACAATGAATTTCTATTTGTGTATTCAAATTTCATAGAATTATTATATGACCAAAGAAAATTATGCATATATAGTACTTATCACAATATATGAGACATACTACGCTATTAACAATGACTTCAACAATTGCTGCTACAACTACAACCATTGAGACTACATATTACCATACTAAAAGATATCCATCACTGAAAATAGAATTATAAAAAACACAAAACTTCAGGTATATGAAAATGATGATTAAGTGTATTAGTTTCTCTTATAAATTCTGAGCCCTAAAAATAAACACAGAAGTTTAAAAAAAATAAGCTTAATTATTGGTAAACCAGCACTAGAAAACACATCTTGAGCTTTATGAATCCATTATTGTTCTACTTATTTCTGTTCCCTCAATTGTCTTATGCATTAGTTCCTGGCAACCCACTGGGCAATGGCTCACTTATTTTGCAAAGGCAGAACTAGCCCGATTAATCCCTAAATATCATAGATGTGGCAGGAGCACAGAAAAAGAACACATATGAACTGTAGCAAGCCACATAAAGGAACAGGAAGGGAGGCAAGAAGGAAGGGGTGGACACATTGACTTCTCCCCATTCAATAGTGTTTTTTTCCATTTTTTCCCCAGTCATTTATCACTGATCACACGATCTTCAGTAAAGAGAAATGAGTGTGGGTTGAAAATAATCAGAAACTCTGTCACATTTCCTATATGACTGAAGTTCCTATTTTATGATAGAGGAAGGAAAAGAGGGGGAAGGATGGATTCCCTACAAAGTATTTTATTTACAAAAACAACAGCAACAAAAATATTTTGATTGCTTATCCGTCTTATTCATTCTGAGCAAATTATCCACAATTGTTTGAAGTCAGAGCAATGGAGCAATCATTTGGCAAGCCCCTTCCCTTGTACACACCATCACCTTATCCACACAGGCAACAGAGAGATAGATTGACTCTGTTTCTTATTGGCTCATTTAATTGAAGAATGAAAAAATCAAGAGATATAAGGAGAAACAGAAGGTTTGTAAGGTGAAATTTACAACAGGAGAGTTTTCTAGACTCTAATGTGTATATTATGTATGTGGTAGAAAATCATTACCTGAAATTCCCACTGTGCATAATATTTACATGCTATTTACCTAGATGAGTAACCAAGTGTTTATGTGACTTTTCTGGTCAAGTGGTTGTGTATCAATCATGCATAGAAATTGTGTGTCATTTCTCATTTATACCACCAGATTCCCATTTTGCTGCCATGACTTGGAAAGTGTTGGGGTTCTCCATTTATGATATCCTAAGTAGAATCTTTAAAAACCTGTATTTATACCAACAAGTTTATTTTTATGTGAAACATATTTTGGAAAACTATTTCTGAAAAAAATTATGTCATATATCATATTTTCCTTCACATTCTAATATTTTGAGGAAAACTAGGAATTCTAAGGGAGTTTTAGTGGACAGTTATTAGTTTTGGCATCCAGGACTCTGTCACCCATTTTTGGAAACTCTACCCTGATTTCCCACTGGAACACCACCCAGTTTCTGACTTTCTGCTCCTACACTTCATGTAGTCTCTTCCACCCGTAGCTTGAGGGACAGAGTGTGTAATCCAGTCCTAAACCAGTCTATACATCACAGGCTCTCAGCCAAGTTGATTAGCTCATGGGTACCCACATCCCTCAATCTATTGCAGTCATCTTATGAACTAAAGGAGCCTGTGAAAAAAAGAGTTTCAAGAAAGAAGAGTAAAGATAGAGGAGTGGCCTCATAGGTAAATGAAAAAATGAGAAACAGGGAATGCATATGTCTTATCTAATAGTTGAAGGCCTCAGGGTTCTTCTGCTATTCCCTCTACCTGGAATATTCTTTCCCAAAGAACCATAGAGCACCTCACTTCCTTCAGGAGCTTCTGCAAATGTAACTTCATGAGAGGTATCTTTCCTCACCACCTTACCCTGTTTCCTCCTTCAAAAACTTTGTTAGAAACTGCTCTATAGCATATTTATTTGTTTTGTGTTTATTCTCCTGATCCACAGATGAGACTTTGCTTGTTTTCTTCACAGCTATATGTCTGGTAACTAGCACAGACCCTGAAATAATAGTAGGTGTTTAATAAATATTTGTTGGATGAAAAAAAAATCAGCTCTGATTTGAGAAAGGTACAAACAGGCAGTCTTTTTAACTAATTAAAAATAAATAAATAAACCCACTAAAAAAGTGGCATAAATGTACCAAGAATTTAAGCCTATCTCTCACCTAGATTCACAAGCTGGTAAGATCCTGCCATACGTGTTCACACCCCGACCTCTCTACATCCGTCTGCTTCCCTATGCTAAGTCATTCGTGAGTATATATTTTCTCCCCCCAGACACTTAAGACACTTGTACAGTTAGCTAATGAATAATTTCATATCAGGGAAAAAAGTAAAAATAACAACAAAATTAGTCCTACAAAATGTCAGAATCACATTGAGCGATCTCAAAAAACAAAAGAGACCACTACAGTAAGGCATTTTTCTTTTCCTATCTATCTGGATTTTATGAACTATAACAGAGAATAAATCTGAATGAATATTAGGCTCTAAATTTTTTACATGATTAAGTTCCCTGGGGAAAGGATGATTTTGTGGAGTGGGTCATGTTGGTGGTTTTTAATGTTTATCTTCATTAATTTTATTGTACATGGGCACACAAGGTGTTTTGAGTCAGAGAAAGGTTTCTTATTAAATGCCTCTTAGTAAATGTTAAGTGCGCCAGCCCCCTTTGCCCTAGGCCTCACCTCTAGGGTATGTGAAGAAAGTCAGGACAAGTATCCTATGCAAGTAGGTGGACAACCGTCAGTGAGGCAACAGAGAAAACTATCTTTCTCTGTTTATAAAGGGGAAGGAGGCTCTTCTGCTCCCCTTCAAAAGGGGCTTTTCCTTCCTCCAGCCCTTCACTGTGTAAATAAAATCTCTTGGTGGGATCCAGATAGCTTTATGTGTCTCTTGCTTTTATGACCTAGGGATGTCTCCAAATTCTAGGCTCATCTCTTTTGACATGTAAATACCTAGAAAGGCAGCCAAGCCAGTCATCTTGGCACCATTTAGTTTTGGGTTCCTTTTCTGGCACAGAGCTACTAAAACCATTGGAATGTCCTAAGTAGTGAGCATTAGAAAGGTGTATTTTATTATGTAATGAGATGACTTTTGGAAAGCAGGGAGGTAACCCAGGGATGGGGGCTGGTTGCCAAGGGAGCCAACCATATGTTTAGAGGGTTAAAATTTCAGTCTCACTTGCAACTCACCTCTGGGTGGGGAGAAGGACTGAAGGTTGAATCAGTCACCAATCAGCCAATGAGTTAATCAACCATGCCCATGGAAATGAAGCCTCCATAAAACCCCAAAAGGATGAAGATTTTCCAGGGTGGTGAACCAGACTGCTTCCACATGCCAGACCCCAAACTCCAGGAGGTTAGAAACTCCCTTTGTTCAGGACCTTGCCCTATGCATCTCTTCATCTATCTATTGATTATTATCCTTTAATATCCCCTGTAATAAACCAATAATTTAGTAAGTAACTGGTTTCCTGAGTTCTGTGAGCCACTCTAGCAAATTAGTCAAACCCAAGAAGAGAGTCCTGGAACCTCTCATTTAAAGCCATTCAATCAGAAGAAGAGGTAACAAGCTGCACTAGTGATTAGCATCTGAAGTAGAGAGCGGACTTACATGACTGAGCTCTTATCCAGAGGAATCTGATGCTATCCGCATGTAGTTTCAGAATTGATTTGAATTGTAGGAGACCCAGCTGGTGTCAAAGAATTTTTTGGTGTTGTGGGGAATCTCCCCTACATCCACACACATGTTGGAATTACCTACAGAACCCTTTACTGGGGTTTCACTCAGGGACTTTGTCTAGTTGTAGCCATTTGGCCCTTTCTAGGGATGAGAGAGGTTTTAGGATTCTTTTATATGAGAGCAATTAACAAAGACTATAGATCTAATTCTCATAGTATATGAAGAGTCTCATGAGGCTAGGACCAGCACTGAGAAATCCAACCAGGTTTCGTTTCCTCACACTTGTTTAAATAAAGAATTTTTTCTTTAAAAGAATAAATAATTATTCTTACGGTGAAAGATTTGACCTATATAAATCAGATTCATAAAGATAAATTTTTAAATCTTTCAAGGTTTAAACTTAATATTAGATTTTACTACCTTATAAATAAACCCTATAAAAATCCTTAGTGGTAACAGAATGGTTTAATTTTAGTAGGTTTACTCAGTGAGGGTAATGTCAATATTAAACTAAAATGTTTAGTATCATAAAACCAACTGTCTTCCAGTTCCAAACCAATCATTTAATATTCTACGTTGTGATGCCGGGTTGAGAGTCTGTTAATCACATTTCTCCTTTGCTGGCTGGTTTCCTGCTAGGCTTAACCAACAGAGGGCACTAGCGGGAGCCAGTAGGCTTAGAGCGGGAAGAATGGACTTGGGCCCACTTGCCCACTGCTAACCCAACCTCATCTCAGCGTGGACCTTTACCCTGGCAGGGGTGATGAGCTCTCATACAAGCAGATGAGATACCAATTTCAGACTCCCCCAAAGAACCTCTTCTCACCCCTTCAGATATACAAACACTAACCAGAAAGCACCCATCCTTAGAGGTCTGAGACCCAGGTTTGGAACTTCTGAGGCAACAGTGTTTGTTGAACCCCAACTTTGTTCCTTCAGCCTAAGGGGTGGAAGATTTTTCTTGCTATTACTTCTGTAATCCCTTTTGCCTAGTTAAGTATCCAATATAGATTTCAACAACCTCCTATATTAAATTATTTCTTTAACATAAAACCATCTTTAACATGGCTTCCCTTTCCTGACTTGACCATGACTGAGAGTTAAAAATCAGATGGCCCCAAATAGAGGAAATGTGAGCTTTCAAGTCAGTAAGATAAAGTTTCAAGACCTGTACCCAAGATGTATTCATAATGTGATCAAGAGTTTATTAACTCTGAGCTCAAAATGTATGGATTTTAGTGTCAAGTAAGCCAATATCTGATGGTGATTTAGATAAGATGATTTAAATAATTTGGACCTCATCATTTTTATGTGATTTATTTGGATAAGAATATTGATTCATCTTGAGCTCCAAAATACCACCATACTTGTTGCGAATGTTTCAAGGATATGTTAAAATGCAAGTCACACATGAAAAAGTTTCTCAGAGACAGAAACATCAAATCTAGCATACAAACACACACATGCTTACACATACACACACTCACAGACATTCACAGGGATTCAGACTTCTCAAGATTAAACAACTCTCAGTAGTTAAGAGATTTAGAATCTCTAGAATTAATCATAATTTTCACTCATTATAAGACAAAGCAATTTTCTCTTCACAACTGGAATTTCAAGGGGAAAAAGGGGGATAACATAACTATTTCACAGAGACCTGGAGAAATTATAAAAAAAAAAAATCTTTGTTATTTGAAATTTCTCATTTTTTTAAAAAAAAAAGACATTTCTCAGACATTTTTTTAAAAAAACATATTAAAGCTAAGATTTAAAAAGAGTTCCTTCCCAGTCTTATTTAATCTTTTTGGGAGTATATTCAGTTTGGTGAATTTTCTTGCTAAAGCATTGTATTCCCTAAATGCTGATTCAGGTCAATTTTATATGCAATCTGACTTTTATGAGAGATAACAGCAAGTAAAATAAAATAAGAAGTGCCAGAATCACCTTCAAGAGTAAGTTACATACAGTATCATGCACAAAATTCTAGCAGCAGGTTTGGTTTTCTCTTTTCTACATCCCTTATTTCTAAAATGTCCATTTTTAGTATTTCCAAACCAATAGCCTGATGATTTTAAATGAATAACTACTTAGAGTTTCCACTCTGGCCCTGTCTCAATAGTCCCTGAGTCTGTTTTCTATAAAAATCCAAGAATCTCAATTTTCCATAAATGTATTGAACTCACATTTCCTTCCTTAAATAGCATAGCTTTTCTTTAAAGAAGAGTCAAGGGTGGTTCAGTTGGTGTTTCAGTTGGTTAAGCGTCCAGCTTCATTCAGCTCAGGTCAAGATCTTACAGTTTATGAGTTCAAACCCTGTGTCAGGTTCTACACTGACAGCTCAGAGCCTGGAGCCTGCTTGGAATTCTGTGTCTCTCTCTGTCTCTGACCCTCCCCTGCTCATGCCCTGTCTCTCTCTGTCTCTCTCTGTCTCTGTCTCTCTCTCTCTCTCTGTCTTTAAATAAAAACATTTTTAAAAATTTAAAACAAAACAAAACAAAAAACAGGAGTCAATATGGTTCTTGTTTCTTTTCATTTCTCGTGAGTTTTTATTGAAAATTGGACATTTAAGCGATATACAGTGGCTACTTTGTAAATCTGATCCTCTAATCCCCAGGTTTTGATGTTGTTGCTGCATGTTGTTGGTATTGATGCCGCTGTTTGCTTGTTTAGTGACTTTTCTGAACTAATTCTGTTAAGTCTGTTTTCTTGGTAGTGTGTGGCCAATGCAATTCCTGCTTGGTTAGCTTAGTGGTCAGCTAAGGACTAGACAGAGATGTTAAATGCCTTTGCCCATTAGTCTCCAGCCCTTGCTAAGGGGCTCTGTGTGTCTCCTGGTTGTCTACCTTTAATGCTCTCCGAAGCAGTTCATTCCTCTGCCTTAACTTCCATTTCCCTTTCTATGTATACGTGAAGAGTACATTTGGGCTTTCCAGAATCTTTTCCAATACTTCCTTTTTAAAAAAAAAAAAACATTTATTTACTTTTGAGAGACAGAAAGGGACAGATCATGAGTGGGGGCGGGAAAAGAGATGGGGAGACACAGAATCCGAAACAGTCTCCAGGCTCTCAGCTGTCAGCACAGAGCCTGACATGGGGCTCGAACCCACAAACCATGAGATCATGACCTGAGCCAAAGTCGGACACTTAACCGACTGAGCCACCCATGTGCTCCTCCAATGTTCACTTTCAATCCTATCTTTCTTCACTTTATTTGAAGAAAAATATTCACACAATTGAGATCATTTTTTTAATAGATATTATTACTATGATTACCCATGTATGATCACTTTGGAGAGTTTGTAAGTGTAATTGATCTTTGACAAAAAGGGAGCAAACTTCTAGGTAAAAATTCATGTGACAGAGCTATGTGTTTTTTAGAATTTTTTATCTTGATACTGTTGTAGGACTGGGTAGATGGCATTATTGATCTTTTCTATTTCTTACATTTGTAAGAGAACTCTGGGAACTCAATAAACACTTGTTGACTAATGACTTGAAAGTTCTTACTCTATCTCAGGGGAGCCAAACAACAATGACACGCCATCTTTATTCATGGCACTGTACTGTCTTCCTTTGTGTTCTGTTTACAAATCAACTTTGAGGGCAAATCTACCAGCACATACGAACACATGTAGCTATAATTTCTCATATTTATATGTATGTTGATCAACTTCAATATGTGTGTATGTGTAATATTAGAGGCGAGGTGTAAAAGAGGCAAAGAGAAAGTCATCATTTGTCTTTAGTGATGTCGTATTTGAATCTGTTTTTAAAAAAACATCTTGGCATATATAATTCTTAACAGTATCAAATATCTGAGGAAGCAGGATACTCATTTATATGCAATACAAACTGCTCATTCATTCTGGATTATTAGTTCCTTTATTAGAAAATATTTGGGGTAAATTGCCTACAGATAATTTGTAGATCTTAACATGACTCTTATTAATGACAAAACCAGTACTAGGGACAACATCACGGGTAATAAGTCCACATGAATATTGTTACAGCATAACATTAAACCCTTAACCACACCTGCAAAACCATTGTTAGATATCTTTGCGCTATTTGCCCAGCATGGTGTTTGTGCACTCATACACATGATATATGTGTATGGAATTTCATATGGGTGTATATGAAAAGTTACTTCAATTTATCAGAAAAACAGAAGTTATTTTCCCCCAAATAAGAGATCTCTCTCTGTATCTCAACATAGACTTTCCTTTGCTCTGAAATAACAATTACCAAAAAATAAAAAAGTCATTTTAAAACTCAGGCTTACAAATCCTTCTTCTCTTTTACACTTTCTGGGGGGAAAAAAATTTCTTTTGCTACCAGTTTTGAAAACTCAATCCATATTCCACTTCTTAAATATTTTCTAGAAAATGTTTACTGGAAGACTGAGAAAGGTTTTAAGCATTTGCCCTTTCCCTAAAGTCTCATTTTATTCCCTCTTTCATTTACCACCTTCTAGTTGTGTGATGTTAGCCAGGCTACTCAATCATAATAAGCCTCAGTTTCTCCTCTGTAAAAGGAAAAGATAATGGCAATAGGTACCTCAAAATATTGTTGAGAATATTAACACGCTCCTGTTTCATTTGTGCTTAGTGCCTGGTAAGGATGCAGTAAATGCTAAAATGTTTTTTTCCATCTTTATTCAGGTATGATTGACAAAAATTGTATATATCAGGTTGTGGGACATGACCTTTTAAAAAATGTATCACGTTTAATATACATATGCATTGTGAAATGATTACCAAAATCAAATTAGTTAACATATTCATCACTTCATATATTTTGTTACATTGTGTGGTGAGAACACTTAAGATCTACTCTCAGCGAATTTCAAGTATACAATGAAATATTGTTAACTATTATCACTAGTCTATTCATTAGATCCCCAGTTTATCCTATCTTAATCTTAATCTTATCTTATTCTTATCCTATCTTATCTTTCAGTTTAACTGGAAGTTTGTAACTTTTGACCAACATCCCCTATTTCCCCCACTCTCCCAGCTCCCCCCACCCCCAGCAACCACAGAATTTCTATTGAAGGAGAGGGGTTTCTTCAAACTTCCTTTGGTTTAAAATAATGTATACATTTGTTACAAACTTTCTATATCTCATTTTTCTTAAGATTTCAATCCACACATCTTACCTTTTTACATATAGCTATTTCTTCACAAAAAGGATATTTTACTTATTCTTTCAACAAAGTTGGATTGTCTCAAGTTAAAAAGACAAAACTCCCTTAAATGTTTGTTCATAAAATTGGGGAAATTTTTTAAAAATATTTTAAACTTGAGTTATAGATTCAAAATATTTTATTTGCCCTCTTTTTTTTAATTTTGTTTTTAAGTTTGTTTATTTATTTTGAGAGAGAAAGCACATAAGCAGGAGAGGGGCAGAGAGAGAGGGAAAGAGAGAATCCCAAGCCGGTTCTGCGCTGGCAACACAGAGACTGACATGGGGCTCAAACTCATAAAACTGAGATCATGACCTGAGCCAAAACCAAGAGTTGGATGCTTAACCAACTCATGGTTCTTTATTTTTTGTTTGTTTTTGTTTGTTTTTAATTCCAGTGTGGTTTACATACACTGTTATATTAATTTCTGGTGTACAATATATATTACTCAGTGTTCATATATTATATCCATATCCATATATTATATCCATGTCCATTTATATCCATATATTACTCAGTGTTCATCAACATAAGTGTATTCTTAACCCCCTTGACCTTTAAGTGCTATGAACATCAGAATACAACCCAAAGGAGCAAAACTCTTAATGAAGTCTTATAAATCTAATAAATTAAATGTAAAGTAAATAAAATAATTTATTTTATACATTCAATAGTGTATACATTTAGTCAGGTTTTATCTTCTCTAACTTAGCATCACAATTTAATATCTATGATATATTTCAAAATGAAGTTTCAAGATTAAAATGTTAGCTTCTCTAAATAACAGACATTTAACAATAAACATACAGATTATTCTGAATTTATATAAAATTAGTGTTCACTTAGTTTACCAGTCTTATACTCAAATCTTTACCTTGCACACTTAAGAAAACAGAAATACTATTTCAGAGGGTCTAAGATTATTTTAACCCTGAAGCAACTGATTTTGGTCCACGTGCAGCCCTCTGGTGGATACACAGGGTCCTTTCTATACTTAGTACCTCGACAGGAGCTCCCAAATATCCAACGCCTCACAATCCAAGTTTAAATACATGATTGTAATGGATATTATTCTCCATTCACAATGAGTTTAACTAATTTCTTACTGAAGGATTGGATTCTGTATTTCTTCCACACTTTACTTGGCTGCTTAACCACAATCTGTGATATTTTAATGCCTTTTTTTTTAAGCAAGTTTTTGTCCATACCCTTGCTCTCACTTTTCTTTAATTATTTTTTTCATCATGATAATGTGTTATTAAATCCCCATCACCTATCTCACCCATTCTTCCATGCACTTCCTCTCTAGTAACCATCAGTTTGTTCTCTATAGTTGAGTCTATTTCTTGCTTTGTCTATTCCTTTTTTTTTAATTTTCCTTTGCTCATTTCTTTTGTTTCTTCCACATATGAGTGAAATCATATGGTATTTGTCTTTCTCTGACTGACTGATTTCACTTAGCATTGTACTCTCCAACTCTATCCATGTTGCGGCAAATGGCAAAATTGCATTCTTTTTATGGCTAAATAATATTCCACTGTATATATATACCACATCTTCCTTATCCATTCATCAGCCAATTTGCACTGCTTGCAAATCTTGGCTATTGTAAATAATGTTGCTATAAACATAGGGGTGCATGTATCCCTTTGAATTAATGTTTTTGTATTCTTTGGATAAATACCCATTGATGTGATTTCTGGATCGTAGAGGAATTCTAACATTTGAGGAAACTGCATACTGTCTTCCAGAGTGGCTGCACCCGTCTGCATTTCCACTAACAGTGCAACACATTCCCCATTCTCCACATCTTTGCCAACACGTGTTTCTTGTGTTTTCTATTGTAGCCATTCTGATGGGTGTGAGGTGTTACCTCACTGTAGTTTTGATTTGCACTTCCCTGATGATGGGTGATGGTTGAATATCATCTGTCTGTTGGCCATCTGGATGTCTTCTTTGGAGAAAGGTCTGTTATATCTTCTGTCCATTTTTAATTGGATTATTTGTTTTGGGGGTGCTGAGTTGTATCAGTTATTTATATATTTCAGATACCAACTCTTTTTTTTTATATGAAATTTATTGACAAATTGGTTTCCATACAACACCCAGTGCTCATCCCAAAAGGTGCCCTCCTCAATACCCATCATCACCCACCCTCTCCTCCCTCCCACCCCCCATCAACCCTCAGTTCTCAGTTTTTAAGAGTCTCTTATGCTTTGGCTCTCTCCCACTCTAACCTGTTTTGTTTTTTTTTTTTTTTTTCCTTCCCCTCCCCCATGGGTTCCTGTTAAGTTTATCAGGATCCACATAAGAGTGAAACCATATGGTATCTGTCTTTCTCTGTATGGCTTATTTCACTTAGCATCACACTCTCCAGTTCCATCCATGTTGCTACAAAAGGCCATATTTCATTTTTTCTCATTGCCACGTAATATTCCATTGTGTATATAAACCACAATTTCTTTATCCATTCATCAGTTGATGGACATTTAGGCTCTTTCCATAATTTGGCTATTGTTGAGAGTGCTGCTATGAACATTGGGGTACAAGTGGCCCTATGCATCAGTACTCCTGTATCCCTTGGATAAATTCCTAGCAGTGCTATTGCTGGGTCATAGGGTACCAACTCTTTATCAGATATGTCATTTACAAACATCTCCCATTCAGTAGGTTGCCTTTTAGTTTTATTGATTATTTCCTTCGCTGAGCGGAAACTTTTTGTTTTGATGTAGTCCCAACAGTTTATTTTTTCTTTCATTTCCCTCACTTCAGGAGACATATCTAGAAAAATCTGCTATGGCCAATGTCACAGACATTACTGCCTATGTTCTCGTCAAGGAACATTTAGGTCTTTAATCTACTTTGAGTTTATTTTTGTCTATGGTGAAAGAAAGTGGTCCAGTTTCATTCATTCTTTTACATGTGTCTGTCCAGTTTTCCCAGCACCATTTGTTGAAAAGACTGTCTCTTTCCCATTGGATATTTATTCCCCCTTTGTCAGAGATTAATTGACCATATAATTGTGGGTTTATTTCTGTTTTTTTATTCTATTCCATTGATCTCTGTGTCCATTTTTATGCCAGTACCATACTGTTTTAATTACTACTGCTTTGTAATGTAACTTGAAGTCTGGGACAGTGATGCCTCCAGTTTTGTTTTTCTTTTTCAAGATTGCTTTGACTATTTGAGGTCTTATTCTAGCTCTGTAAAAAATGCTGGTGGCATTTTGATAGGGATTGCATTAAATGTGTACATTGTTTCAGGTACTATAGTCATTTTAACAACATTTGTAGTTCTAATTCACATGCCTGCTCTCACTTTAACACTCTAAAGTCATTATAGTGACTTGACATTTCTAGCATTTTCATTTTTTCATTTTTATGAAAACACTTTTGTATCTATATATCGCCTCATCTTTCATTACTTATTTTGACTGGATGCTTAACTATATTTAAGTAGTCATAAAGTCTTAACTCCAGATGCAAAGGCATTGTGGCAAATTGTGTTATAGAAACGCTTTCCTCCCATCACTGAAGAAGACACTGCACTTCAAGTTATGACTTGACGATAGGCCTGATTTAATTCTGGAGAACAGTGGAGTTTGGGGAATTTCACATAATCCATAATCACACCAAGTATTATTTATGAACTTAATAAATAATGTTTCCTAGATAATGTTCTTCATTTTCTAGTGTTTTTAGATATTGTAACTAATTAAATGCAATTTGTTTTAAACATTTCTAGATTCACAGTTTTTTTGTTGTTATGTACTTTTCAAATGGATTCTAAAATGTAACTGCAAACATCTGGGATTCCACAGAATATTTTGATATTAAAATATGATCTTTATACTTCAAAGTTTGGAAACAAAGATGAATAATACATAATCCCTGATGTCAAGTTTACATTTTAGTGAAAGAAAAATATATGTATGGCATGGATACCGAGAAAAAACATACTATGGCAGTAGGGTGCATGTTGTGATGGCGGTAATGAGAAGAGGTTAATTCAGACTGGGAAGTTTTTTAAAAGGTTTATTCAGTTTTGAGAGAGAGACAGAGACAGAGACAGAGACAGAGAGAGTGCATTAGTGGGAGAGGGGTAGAGAGAGAGGGAGATAGAGGATTCCAAGCAGGCTCTGAGATCATGGCCTGAGGCAAAATTCAGAGTCCGATGCTCAACCGACTGAGCCACCCAGGTGTCCTCAGACTGAGCAGTTTAAAAAGGCTTCATAAAGTCTCTGTAAGAACTGAAATAAATGCACTATGTAATTGCTTAAATTAAAATACAGTCACTTTCTGACTAAAACACCTGTCAACACACTTAAATCTATTCTTTTGTGCAGATTTGTAAAAAAAAAATAGATTTGCTTAAACAAATAAATAAATCAATGATTATTTATACTTTATTAACCAGGAGGTGGAAAAATACAGACCCAAATCCAAATCCAGCTACCCCGTCCATGTATTTATCAATGATGACTATTTGGCAATAGTGACAAATTTGAACCGTGTAACTAAAACCATATGGCTGGCAAATCTGAAAATATTTATTCTCTGGTTCCTTAATGGCAAACACTTGCTGACTCCTACTGCATTAATATTAATACTGGGCATCCCTGAAATGTTAACCCAAAACTTCTAGGAGTCCTAACATCACAGTGCTTCTGGTTAATTAACACAGTTTGTGGCTATGGAATTGGTCTCATTCTCCTGGACTATAATCCCCCAAAACATGTAATCAAGAAAGGGTAATTTCCTATATTATACTTTTTTTTAATAATGGAATTGCTCCCCTCTTTCCTTTCTGCCTAAACTAATTTACACCCACAATTTAATTAGTTCCCTTATTGGCTTTCCTATATGTTGTCCTGGAAACACTTAGAAAATGGCCACTTTTAATTGCCCTTGAAAACAGGCTTATTCAGAAAGGAATCAAACATTTCTCATGGAAATACATAGAATTCTTGAATAGGGTCAAAATAGTCCTGACCTCAGGGAGCTTAGCATCTGACTATACTGAACAGTTTGGAAATAAACTAGTCTTTTCTAGTAAACAGCAGATCCTGCGTGATAAAGTAATAGTCCCCTGTGAACACAGAGTAAAGAGTCATTTTTATAGTCTCAAAGTCTTTATCCATAGAAGAACAAATATGAGCTTGATACAAGATTTCTGTCTTTATGGTGTTTTGTTTTTTTAAAGTAAAAGGTCAATCTGTGAACATTTATTAAAGGCTTCCTATTTACCCTGCATTAAGAACACTGGATCAAAGGGAGCAAGATATTGTCCTTAGCTCTAAAACGCTTATATGTTTATAGAGGAGACACACATTTACGGAGGTAATTGTGACATAGTAGGCTTCTCTAAGAGCTGCAAGAAATGTATTTTGCATGATGGGAGCTGAAGAGATTCACTTAGACTAGAATACTGGATTGGGTTTATTGAGAAAGTGACATTAAACTGGATCTTGAAATATGGGCAGACCTTTTTTGAAGTGGAAATGAAAAAGAAGGGTTTTCCAGATCAAGGGAACAAGTAAATCAAATATTTAGACTAAAGATGAATGCTTTTGGTGTTACTAACTTCCAGATACAATGCAGCTGCAAAATGTTATTAATAATACCCTGGTCAGTAAGAAAATTATTTGGTCAGTCTTGTTCAAACTTCAGTATTAGATTTAAATGCTAGTTGATTCATTTGCAAGATAAAATTCTGATTTGAAAAGCTTATTAAAGTTTTTTTAAAAAAAAGGAAATAAGCAACTGGTCTTTCCACGGTATTGTTTTAGAGAAAGACTAACTCCTTCTGCAGCATTTAAAATATAACATCAACAGACAGCACAATTTTTGTTCTCATCTGTTCTATTAGGCTCCTTCTGTCCTTCTATTCTCAATAGTATTTTATGGACAAAATTCAACTAATAGCATTTGAGGATATATATACTATGAGTGTCATAAACACATTCTCTTACGTTTAAAACTGGAAAAGAGGCTGGCCTTATATTTTTTATAACATTCTTCATAAACAAAGAGCTATATTTTTATCTAGAAGGTACTGATCTCACATAAGATGCATGCACAGCACACCAATTACACATAGACAGAAAGTGTCTCTCACTCAGGAAACCAGCTGAATTGAAGGAGCCACAATACCTTCTAGTGTCAGCTATGCACAGTCTCTACTAACACTGAGAACAGTAGCCTAAATTAACACACAGAAAATAATGGAAAACAAAACCTGTGCCCTCTTTTCTCAATAATCAGAAATAAATGTGTTGTCTAGCACGAAGTGCTCTCTGTACCTCCCCTATCTTTTTATTTATTTTTGACCCAACTTGCCAAGAAAAAATATCAGTCTCCTCGAGATGTAATCGTCTGCCATTTTGCTGTTTAAGACTGACCCCACAAGTAATAGCCCATCAGATTACTAAGACAGTATTTCTCAACGTGCGACCTGTTGGGCTGAGATCCTGCTGCCCACAGGAATGTCACTCAGCAAAATTATCTATGGTACAATTCAGCCATTATTCATCCAGATTTGTATGATTTATGCTAAGTCTACTTTCATTGATTCTTGCCTTTTTTTGCAGTCTAGAAATTGACATGTCCCTAAATTGGACTGAGCTGCTTTAGGAAGTTGTGCATTTCTGGATGTATTTAATCTAAACTTAAGTGAGGTCCCCTGCATGGAAATTATAAAAGGGAGTCATATTCTTATACCTGAAGTTCCCAGAGTACCAGGTCTCATTAATTTCTCTTTCCTAAAATTTTCTCTAGTGATTGCTTTCACTGATTGGACGTAAAATAAATATTTTGAACCAATTTATTTCATTTTCGTACACATCATGCAGTATCTTCATAATCTGATTGTCTGAAATCTCTGATTTCAGAAGGAGGATTGTATACTTTCAACTAACAAAGGTTTTCCAACAACAGCCACTCAAAAAATACCTGGTAACTGGCATCTAAGTTAGAATATATCCTGCTATATTAAAGCGGTATTTATTTATTTATTTATTTATTTATATTATTTATTTATTAAATATAAATTTTTATTTATTTATTTATATTATTTATTTATTAAATATAAATTTTTATTTATTTATTTATAATTTATTCTTGTACTCTAGCACATCTTAAAAAAGTTCAAGCCACATCTCCTCTAACATATTTTGACAGCTTTAATGATCTATAATTGACACATAAAAAGCTGTATACATTTAAAGTGTACAATTCGATCATATTTAACATATGTATACTGTCATGAATGCATCATCAGAACCAAGACAATGAACATTTCCGTCATCCCCCAAAATTTCCTCCTGTCCCTGTGTAATCCCTCTCTCTATCCTCTATCGCTAGATGCTACAGGCTGAATTGTGTCACCCTCAAAATTCACATGTTGAAGCCCTAACCTTCAGCACCACAGAATGTATTTGGAGATCAGCCTTCAAAGGGGTGATTCAGTTACAGAGAGGGCATTCCCATGGGCCTTCATCCAATCTGAGTGGTATCCTTGTAAGAAGAGGAAATTTGGACGCACAAAGAGACACAAAGATCACATGTGCACCAAAGAAAGGCCATATAAGGACACAAGGAGAAGGCAGCCATCTGCAAACCAAGAGAAGAGACCTCAAAACGAAATCAACCTGTGGACAACTTAACCGCGGCGAACTTCCAGCCTCTAGAGAAAGTGAATTCATGTTGTTTAAACCACCCAGTCTGTGCTATTTTGTTAGGGCAGCCCTAGCAAACATACACCAAGAAACAACTGACTACTCTTCTGTCACTATGGATAAGATTGAATTTGCTAGAATTGTATATAAATGTATACTTTGGGGTCTGGCTTTTTCTTCATTCAGCATAATTTCTTTGAGATCCATTCATTTTGTTGCTGTATAAATGCATTCCTCTTCATTACTGACTTATATTATTCATCTATTCACCTATTGCTGGACATTTGTGCTGTTTTGTGATTGGGAATATTACAAATAAAGCTTCTATGGATATTTATTTACAAGCTTCTTATGGATTGTTTTTTATCTTGTGTAAATATCTAGGATTAAAAAGGCTGGGTCATATGGTGTATGTGTAGCTTTTTAAGAAACTGCTAAACTTGTACCATTTTGCATTCCCACCAGCAGTCTTAAAAGTTCCATATCCCTTGCCAAAAATTGCTATGGTCAATTTTTTTTTTAATTTTACACTTTCTAATAGGTATATAGTAGCATGTGACCACATTTTTTAATCTGCATTTTGTTAAGACAGTGGTGTTGAGCATCTTTTCATGTGCTTATTTACCAAAATCGAAGTGTCTATTCAAATATTTTGCATCTTGTGTTGGGTGTTTGTTTTCTCATTACAGAGTTATTACAGCTCTTTATATATTCTAAATAAATGCTCAGGGCACCTGAGTGGCTCAGTTGGTTAAGCGTCCAACTCTTGATTTCGGCTCAGGTCATGACATCACAGTTTGTGAGTTAGAGCTCCATGTCAGGCTCCGTGCTGACAGTGTGGAGCCTGCTTGGGGTTCTCTCTCTCTCTCTCTCTCTCTCTCTCTCTCTCTCTCTCTCTCTCTCTCAAAATAAACTTTTAAAAAATGCCTTATCAAATAGGTGATTGGCAAATGTGCTCTCTTATTCTTTTTGTTCTCTTCTTAGTATCTTTCACAGAGCAGAAAATTTTAACTTCAGTTAAGTCGCTTTATCAAGTGAATCTTTCATGGATCATGCTTTTGGTGTTGCATCTGGGAAATCTTTACCTAACTTCGTGTCAGAAAGATGTTCTCTTATGTTCTTCAAGGACTTTTATAATTTCAGGATATAAATTAGGTCTATTACCTATTTTGAGTTAATACTATTATGTGACTTTTTTTTTTTTGCTTTTACATCATTGAAAGCAATGCTGCTTTCTCTCTCAACTGTTCTACCACCACACTCACCTGTTTCCACACTCATTATACCTCTTTCTTCTTTTATCACATCCTTTTATCCAAGCTTTAGATCCCAACCCCTTCTAGTCATCATGCTTCTTGCTGTGTCTGCAACGCTAGCAGTTCAAACCCTCTCTCTCCTGATTTCTAGTCTTCACATATGTGCAAGTTCAAGTCTCCTCTATTAAAAATGAAAAGTAAAACAACACCTTTTTGAGCCTACGTACCTTTCTAACAACTTAACTTTAACTTGCCTGGTTCTTTCCCTACAAAGCTATTCTCTTGAGAGAATTGTCTACTTTTTCATTTTCCTCTCCCCCAACACAAGACTGCCAGGTTTCTGCCCTAGCCATTGCACTAAAGCTGCTCTTAATGTCAGCATTCATGATTTCCTTTTTCCACGTACACAGGACCCTCTTCTGCTTTTATCACATTGGCTCTCTGGGAGGCATTTACACTGCTGGCCTCTCCCAATGGTGGGAATTTCTTCAGCTTGTATGAATCCACTTTGCTGGGTCTTCTCCAACCTGTTAACTAACCCTCCTTAGTCTTCTACATCATCTCCTCATTTTCTCTCAGTTACTGGAGACATTCTTCCCCATATTTTCTTTTCTCATTCCATATGCTCTATTGATAATCATACACAAAATCAAAGATGCTACTGCCACCTTCAAAACAATGAATCTCCTATGTGTATTCCTGGTCCAGACTATTATAACCAGACCTACATAATCAACTTCCTGCTGTATAATTCCAGTATGAAATATGTGCCATATTTAACATTCCTCTGTTTATCCCAATATGTGGCTCATTCTCTATTTCCTGTGTTGGTAGATAGATGGCTTAGCACTCACTCTATCACCTAAATCAGAACACTGTGATTCATCCTTAACAACTTCGTCTCTCCATTCCCCATGAGAAGCAACAAAGAGCTTTCAGCTACATCTCTTACTTATGTCTTCCATCTATGCTTCCTCTCCATACCCAGTGTTTCTACCCTCCTATCTCCTCTGCAGTTTTGGAACAGACTTCAAATGGTCCTACAGACTCTAGCCCTCACGCTTTATGAAATCCAGCTTTCATACTGATGCCCAGGTAAACTTTCTAAAAGGCAAATTTTTTTCCATGCGAACAAAAAGTAAAATCATGCATCTCTACCACTTATGTGCAAAATTACACCCATTCTAATACCACACAATATGTCTTCCTGATCTGAATACCCTAAATTTGCCATCCTTTCTCTTAACTCTTATCACTAACAGTTACTCCTCTACATGAATTCTAAGATCCATGCATAACTACCCTCTTCGAGTTTCCTGAACATAGCATTTTAATATACCACCAGATCTTAATCCAGGATATGTATACCCTTGGCAAATGCCCTTTTCTTTCATGTCCATTGGTGACCAACACATCATGAAAAGAGTAGTTCGTTCCTTCTCTTGCATGGAGCCTTCCATGACTCAGTAAAACCTAAATGAGCATTCCTTTTATTCCCAAGCTTATACTTCTGTAATAGCCCTTAACACATTGTAGGATAATTATATTTTTACCTATTTTTCCCAGTGGCTGCACTTGAGATTACAAGCCAGCTCAATTTCTGTTTACACCTTCAGTGCCTAGGACAGTGTTTGGCACACAGAAGGTTCTCAACATATTTGTTAAATTAATGATCAGTTTCTCTCTTTTCCTGCAGAGTCTTGCTCAAGTAGAGATCATTTGCAATCAAAGCTATGCAAGTTTCCCTTTTTCTTTAAGGGAATAGGCATTGGTTATGTTCTAATCTACAAACTTTGAAGATAGAAAATACTTCTTGAATCAGGTGTGATGAAAAGTAATTCGATGCATTGAGAACACCATAAATGTTCATCCCTCTAAGGTTCAGTGTGCAATCTTAAATTCAAAAGGCACTAATGGCATTCAATCTTTGTAGATGTTCCTAGTCACCCTAAAAAAGATAAAATATATTCTATTTGCATAGAAAATAAATGCTGCTCTTGCCACTTTGCCTCCTGATATTTGTGACTTTAGAAGAAAAACTTGATCATTTAAGAGGTAATATTTTAATAATAATTCTAACAATTTGATTTTAACTTGATGGTTAATGATTGGAGATATCTTAAAAATTAGAGTATGTATAAACTTAAGAAAATAGTTTATGTGATATAAACCATTAATAAGATATTCTCCAAGTACTTTGGAAAAGCATACATATTAAGAAGTATGGCCTCTACTCTTAAGGTAAGAGAATATAGAGAAAGGTAAAGAAAGTTAAAATAATCATAAATCCTAAGCTGTTTTATTTCCCATTATTTTTATCTTACTGTTCAATATTAAAGGTCCTTGTCATCATAAAATTATCAGTGAGGAAATAAAACATTGAATCCAGGACTGACAAAGGTCTAGCAAGAAAAATAAAGAGTAAGAATTCACACAGTCAAGTCATCTCTTCCGTTTCAATTACTGTCCTAAAGCCAGCCAGCAGGACTCACTAGAATGACCTGTAAAAACAGGAAAACCAGGGTGCAAATCTGAATTCCACCACTTGCTAGTTGTGTGACTGTAGGAAGATCATTAACCCCTGACTCTCTCTGAACTCAAAGGGCCAAATTAGCAAGGCTTGTCTAGCAAAAGAATTTAATGAAATATATGTCCCAGTCAGGATAGGCTGGTCTATGCTTGGCCAATAAACAACTCCAAAATCTTAGCCGCTTCAAACCACAGACTTTACTACCGACTCATCCTCCAGGTACATCGTGGTTGGGCAGCTGACCATTCTACTCCCTATTACCCTCCTCTCTCCAGGACCCAGGGTCACATAGTATCCACCATCTAGAATGTTGCCAGTATACCAAGGAAGGAAATGGAAGCCCAGCAAGTTGCATATTGACTTTTAAAGTTTTGCCCCAGAAGTAACACATGTCACTTCTGCTCATATTTTGCTGATCATATTTCAAGAGGGAAGTGAAATCCAAGCTATTCTGGCTACAAGAGATAGCCAGAAACCTTTATTTTACACCAATATTTTCTATTAATACATAATATTAAAATATATAGTATAGCATTTTGATACGTTCAATGATACTGGGTAAAGAATAACAGTAATAGCTCACTGGAGTGAGGGCTTACTCTGTTCAGTGCACTCTGCTAAGGGCTTCGGTCCCATTATTTTATTTAATTCTCATATCAGCTTATAAGGCAAATAGTTACATCTACCAGACGCTATTTGCCTTTCCAGCGGCCATTCCCTCATTTTTTTTTCACTAACACAGTGGAGATTTCACTCAAGTGCGCAGTGTCTAAAGCTCACATCACCCTTATGCCAGGAACAAGGTGAAAAACGTCTGGCCAAACTGATATGTGGAACTCCCTGAACACAGCATCACTTCTTGAAAAATATGTATATATAAATAAGTAAGGCAGAATGCTCTCTTCTTTTCACATGTCTGCAGAAGGCAGAAATGATGTCAAGTGATACAGCATCCAGTGGGGACAGTGAGGTAAGAAAGCATGAGGTTGGGATGAACATCACAGAAATGTTGGCCGTGACATCACTGCTGATGATGCCCATCTGATGCCAGCAGCCACTTACCTGTGGCCTTCCTGTTATGTGAGCTAAATAAACCGGTTCCTCTTTGAGCTGATTTCTAAAGAGTTCTCACTTATTTTCTTCTGAATCATTCTTGATCAATGCAATGTAGACCCCCAAGGATTAACCACAAAACAAAATGAGTTATAGAAAAGTTATTTATAGATACAGGCCAAAATAAGACCAATTAGTGCCAGAGCCGGAACTTAGATCTATAATGTCCTGACTCTAAAACTAGATGATTCACAAGGGACCTTCCGATCAATTCTAAACAGCTGTGAGTCAAACCCTAGACAGTTGACATTTCAAAACATATGTGATAATCAAATTATTAATAAAATGAAAATATCACAAAGCAACTGAGAAATTCTCAATGTTTATAAAATAGAGCTGGCATAAAATCATGCTTCAGTTCAGTGTATCCAACTTTTGTATTGATATAACTTGGGCATTGTGATTTCATTGTTTAAATGTATTTTTAAATGAAAGGTAAACAATATAAGTGAATACAGGATAACCACCACCTTCTTTGGCTTCACTTCCCCCACTTATTAATTATAGTCATTGATTAGGTAAGATTTATTACTTTCTCCTCTGTATAATCTATGATTTTAATGTGGTGATGAAAACAGGTAAGTTTTAGGCACCTAATTATTCTTTGCATACTGACATGCCAACAATAGGATAGAACAAATAGGAATTATTTGGGGTTTTTTTAAGGCTATTTATTCATCTCAAGAGAAACAGGGAGAGCAAGTGGGGGAGGGCCAGAGAGAGAGAGAGAGAGAGAGAATCCCAAGCAGGCACCGCACTGCCAGCACAGAGCCGGACGCGGGGCTCAAACCCAAAAAACGCAAGATCATGACCTGAGCTGAAACCAAGAGTCAGACGCTCAACCGACTGAGCCATCCAGGTGCCCCAGGAATTATTTGTTTTAATAACTATCTATTCCAGGGCCGCAAACCTCCTGAAGGCATAGTCATACCTGCCTTGGTCACTCTGTGCTTCTAGCATTTGATAGAGAATGTGCTCAAAGTATATTAACTCATGGATGAAATGTTCAATATTATTCTGCTTGAAAACAGGGACAGGATAGGAAAAAAAACGTTGAATGAATCACAGCCATTTGTATTGATTTTTTTTTGAAATTTGGAACCAGTTGTGAATATTACAAATAGGCAAATCTAGGCTTAACTAAATAAAATGTTCCTTACCAGTTAGAGCCGCTTTTTGATTAACGATCTTGTGAGTTCTCAGCCCCAAAATATAACAAAAATAGCATAAATATTAACCTTGAAAAAGAGATCTTTTTTCTGAATTGTTTGAGGACAGACTGGTGATATTTTTATCAATAATAAATAGATTCTAAAATGTGAATGGCTGAAAAAAATAAAAATTATTACTTGTTCATGTAACAGTCTTGTGTATATTCTCTCAGGTAGGGTGGCCTTTCTCCCTGAAGTATTTCAGGGATCCAGCCTCCTTTTACCTCTGTCCCCACCATTTCCTTGACCTCCTTCCCATCTGTGTCCAGTTAGCAAAGGAGAAAAAAAAGGAGGGAGGGTATTTTATGGTCCCTGAAGGAAAGATGTTCTCTAGCACGTGGATACAAGACATATTTAACAGCAAGAAAGACTGGGAAATGTAGACTATCTCTTCAAAAATCAGGATAAAGGAGGGAGGGGTGCCTGTGTGGCTCAGTTAGTTAAGCGTCGACTCTTGATTTCAGCTCAGGTCACGTTCTCATGGTTCATGGGATTGAGCCCGTGTAGGGCTCCACACTGAGTATGGTGCCTACTAGGGATTCTCTCTCTCCCTCTCTCTCTGTCCCTCCCCTTCTCATGCTCTGTGTCTCTCTCTCAAAATAAATAAATAAACATTAAAAAAATCAGGATCCAGGGTTTCAGTAGACAATTGGTCTTTGCTATTTATATTACAATTCTGTAATCTCTAATTCTATGTGAAATAATACAGACAATACTTGACGGAAAAACAAACAGCTACCCTTATATATCTACTTTGATCTTTCAACTCCCTCAATACATCTTCTAGCATTGCTGTTTTTCCTTGATGACATGAAGGCTTGTGAAAATAAACTGAACTCATCCTGAATTTTAGTGTAGGTGCTGCCAATAATATTCTTAATGCTGCTTGTGTCACATATTCTTATTTCCTTAGAAAGCTCATCACTGAAAGATTGTGTGATGCTAATTCAGTCTCAGTCTCCGTACTAATTCACATTATTTCCATTAGAAGTTCTGTTCATTACTGACACTGGATAAGCACAGAAAACACAAAATTGAAAAGACATTTATTTAAATTGACTGTAATGAGTCAGTGGCTTCTATATTCCCCTTATTATCTTCAAATGCCAAATGAAACTTTCAGTAATGGGCACTGGCCATTGTTCAGTTTCATGATTATTTCACATTTGTTCAAAAGTCAATCGAAATAATTGCCTTGGTTAAAATAATTGAAGGTCATCTGTAAACTGATTTATCTTGTGTGTTGGGGGTGGGTGGGTTGGTGTGTTCCCTATACACAAGCACCTACAACAAATTTTGGAATATTTTCTATTTAAGGGAAAACAAAAAGCAAACAAAGAATAAAAATAAAGGGGAAGACATTGTGATGTTATATTACATTATTTTTTATTTGCTACTAAAATTTAGACTGGTAAGTCTGATGTTGATTTTATAAGCTTTCACATGTACGTCCTTACCCAGGCTTTTTTATTTTAGGCCATTTTCCACCCAATTACTCTCTATTCTCAAGAGTCAGGGATCCTGTCTTTCAAAACTATGCCTCCTAAAGCCACATTTTAGACACTCAATAACTTATTTTAAATGCTGAATATACATAAAACTTCATTTTGAATATGAGGTTCACCCTGACACACATCCATATCCTCTCTCTCTCTTCACACACACACACACACACACACACACACACACACACACACACCCCTCCCTCACAGGTTAGTTTCTGTGTAATAAATAAAAAAACAAACAAAAAGTGATAGCTTAAGTTTCATTTACTTAAGTTTTTTCTGCAGAATGGTAAATTTGAAGGATTCTTTCGCAAACCAATGCCATTATTGAAAATCTTAGGTAGTTTTATGGATTTGTGAAACACTGTGATCATAGAATATTATTAATACATTTTGAAAGGGGGAAAATATTCATAGGGCTAAGACCGTACTTTACAGGAGGTTACATTTAGCAACCATATGTTTTCTTCATGCAAGAGCCAGCATCACTATTTTATAACCTACAAAATACATAAGATTATTTTATGTGAAAACTAACTTACAAAAATGTGAAAAAAACAACCACCTACTTAGTTGAAGCACTATAAATAAACACACAGCTTTAACTAATGATTTTGCATTATAATTGTGTGGTTTGTCCATAATGTTTTCCATTTTCCACTTTTAATACTGTAATATTTCATGACGCACATATTCTAATACATACATACACCGTCGATATTTCCCTTCTCCTGCCATTCTCATCGCCTCAATACCACCATCACCCCTTCACTACCTCTACCTACCCTCAAAATTAAGTTTAAAGAGAAGACAAATTAGAGTGGGACTTAGCAAGGATATAGTCTGGACCACTCAGATGACAATACATATTTTGAACAGTTTGAGATCATTTTCAGCAGGATTGTGACAATGACCCCTTTAACAGCTGGCCCCCTAAGGAAGCAGTTGTCACAGGAAATATTTCAAATGAGAAATGTCTGTGAATTGTGTTAAATATCTTCTCTAATGATTCAGAGTACAATTCTCTTTTATTATATATCCTTCAGTCCAATGCAAAGAAAACTTCTCTCGGAAAGTTTTGGAACCATGAAGACTCTGTCTGAGTCAGGCATCACTTGACAGCAAACTGTATTTCTATTACTCATTCATTATCTTCTAATTTCTTAAGTTGACTCAGTGTCATTTGTCACTATTATTTTTGAGAATGAGACAAAATAGAAGATGAGTTGACCTTGACAATTCTCTCACTGGCATACTTGTAAGTAAAGAGAACAATGCCTCTAAGATACTTGTTGATGATTGAGAAATGGCAATGAGAAAACCTTGCTAGTCATTTCTCATTGTCCCGTGCATTTTCATATGCTATGGGTCAAACAACTGCCCCCAAACACACCTTCAAAACTTCATAGAGAATATAGAGAGTGTGGTAGGCAAAATTCTGATGTCCCTCCAAGATTCTGACCTCCTGGTTATTCAACCAAACACTAAGCTAGGCCGTGCTGTGAAGGGACTTCGAAGATAAACTGCCCTTTAAAGAAGATTATCCTAGATTTTCTGGTGTGTTGATGTAATCACATGAGCCTTTAAATGTGGAAGAAGAGAGCTGAAGAGCAAGAAGCAGCAGAAGAACAAGGCAAGGGAGACGAGGCAGAAGGGAGAGTTGGAGAGATGTGAAGTATGAGAAGGCCTCTCGCTGCCCTTACAGGCTTTAAAGGTGACCATGAACCAGGGAGTGCCAGAAGTTTCTAGAATCTGAGAATGATCAGCAAAGAAACTGGGACTTCAGGGCTATAACTACACGGAACTGAATCTGTCAAGATCCGGAATGAAGCTTGGAAGAGGATTCTCCCTCAGAGCCTCTCAGAAAGGAATGTACTCTCGTTGGTATTTGATTTCGGCCATTTAGGACTCTAAGGAGAAAAAGCAACTGAGCCACTCTGTGAAATCATCAGATAACAAATGTGTTTTATTTTAAGCCACTAAGTTTGTGCTAATAAACAATAAAAACCTAATACAGGCAGCTCAGTTGTGTGTGTGTGTGTGTGCTTTTGTTGTTCATGAAATATCCCTAACACTTACAGCAGAAGATGGCACATGGGTTGCAGTGCATAAATATTTGAGAGATAAAGTTCTTTAACTGCAGCAATTACATTAAAGCCTAAAGTTAAGCACAGTTATTCTAAGGACAGCCAGACTGTTATGTCGGTATATATTTGTTTGTGATAATCAAACCATCTTTATGACATTTCTAAAGTGAAAATATTGGTACTTTTGTGGAAGACTTAAATAGTCCATAGTTCAGGAAAAGAAAGTAAGTTAACAAGGTCATTTTGGGAACGGTTATTTCCAAGAGACCTAAGCCATGCTATTATTCTTCGAGTTTTTGAAAGAAATGTGGCATTAAGGCATGATAATGAAAAACAAAGTGTCTGAAAATTCAATATTCCTCTGAAAAACACCAAGTACATTAATAGGGTAAATTCTCTTAAAAAATATAGTCATTCATAAAATTAGAAGTGCTATGAAAGAACTCAGTCTCTTTTTATAATTAATGTAGATTAAAGCTAGAGTCATTCATATTCTCCAATTAAACATTTCAAGTATAAGAGAATCTACTAAGCCTCCAAAAACCAAGATACCCAAACACAAAGTGAGATGTGCTAGGTAAAGAATGTATGAAAGACACACACACATGCACGCACACATACACACACACACACACACACACAGGTACATGTACACACTTAAACACAGGCATTTCCTGCCTTCAGAGTATACTTGTTTCATCAAGGTCCTAGGTAAAAGCTACAACTAGTACAGCTGACCCCTGAACAATGCAGAGGTTAGGGGTGCTGACTTCCAATGCAGTCAAAAATCTGCATATAAACTTTGATTCCCCCAAAACTTAACAACTAATAGCCTACTGTTCACCAAAAGCCCTAGTGACAACATGGTCAATTAACACACATTTTGTATGTTCCATATAATAATACTGTGTAATTTATACTGTATTCTTACAGTAAAGAAAACTAGAGAAAAGAAAATAGTGTTAAGAAAATCCTAAGGGAGAAAAAATATATTTGCAGCACTGTACTGTATGAAAAAGAAATCCATATGTAAGCAGACCTATCCAGTTCAAACACACATTGTTCAAGGGTCAGTTATAAGTCTGGTAGGGCTAGTTGACTTTCCCAGAACTGGTGAGTGATGACTGATTTACCTGTCTGCCTGTGGTTAGGTTAAACCATTGTATGTATTCGAGACTGTCTAGTACCCATATATTCTTTGGAAAGAAAATACTAAGTCTAAAGAAAAGACACTACCTTACTCTCCTAATATACTTGAGGTCTAGAATATGACCTGCTCCATTCATCCTGGGAACATATACCCTAATAACTTAATAGCCACCTGGAAAAAAATCGTATTTTAGAAAAGAGAACACAGCTGGTGCTTAACCACATGAGGATGAGGAGGTCACAGACATGGTGCTGTTGCTCTTGGGGCACTAGGTAGAGATCCCAAATAAAGTAAAACCTTGGTTTGCAAGCATAATTAGTTCTGGAAACATGCTTGTCATCCAAAGCACCTGTATATCAAAGCAAATTTCAAGACCCATTGGCTCAGTTGTGATCATGTGACGTTCGGCATCACATGCTACTCGTATTGCAAGACTTCGCTCGTTTATCGAATTAAAATTTATTAGAAATGTTTGCTCATCTTGTGGAACACTCACAGAACAAGTTACTTGCAATCCAAGGTTTTACTGTATGTGAAACTACTTTGGGGAGATGTCTGGAAATGTTGCTCTAAGCCCATGTGTCAGCTGGCCTGCCAGGACTATTGTACCTGCATGTGGGCTAACCATAGCACAAAGCAGATGTCTAGTCCCATAGGGTCGCAGAGAGTGAGGCCCATTGTAGGCCCAGTCTGGACCTGGAGACAAATGAAATTCTGTACAAGTGTTTATTCTGGGATTTTTTTGTCTGATTCTTTCTCTGGGAAATCTCGGTTCATGTAACCTGAGCCAATATTTTAGGATAAGACAAGCAGGTGGGGAAGTAAACTAGGGGAAAGTGGGGACATAAAGAGTGGGGACATGTAAAGAGTGTTTACATGTGCTGACAATATTGGGAGGAAAGTAAATTAATTTTTCCCTGTCAGATTACGCTTTTCTGCTGACATCTTACCTATTAATTTCCATTAAAAGTTCAACTTAGGGTGCAACAGATTACTCTGATATAAAATGGATTGAGAACTTTTGCATTTTTATGATACTGTTCCCCAAAGTTAGCCATTGCCTGACTTTTTTCTCCCTTCTTCCATTCCATAGTTAGAATTAAACACGAACTCTTAGAAAAGAGAGAGGTAGGCAAACCCTAAGAGATTCTTAAATACAGAGAACAAACTGAGGGTTGCTGGAGAGGTGTTAGGTGGGGGGGGGATGGGCTAGATGGGTATTAAAGAGGGCACTTGTTGGGATGAGCACTGAGGGTTATATGTAAGTGATATATCACTAAATTCTGCTACACTATATGTTAACAAACTTGGAATTAAATAAAATTTAAAAATAAAAAAAAACAAAACAAAACAAAAAAAAGAACTACTTCATCTTATTTTGCATAGCAGCTAACTCAATGTTTGACAAAGAAAAGAAGCTTAAATGCTGAATTGCGTTCTAACTATATAGTCATGGAATTAGAAAACCTGGTAATAGGAGAAGAGAAACTTTACCTCTTATCTCTCAGGTTCCATTAGGCACCAGGCTAGGGATAGCAAATATGGAGTATGCATGATGACTACCTAATTCAGTCTCCACTCTGGACATCACTAATCTACCACAATAGTTTCCCATGGAAATGGCAATAGCACCCATCTCAGTACAGAGATCCAGACAGCTACTCTTAATTGATTACGTATGTCATACAAAATAGAAACAATATACCCATCACAGACTGTTATATTTCCTCATTGAGAGATAAGGAAACCAAGGTACAAAGAGTAAGTACTTTAGACACAGACACAAACTAGTAAGTGACTGAAATAGAATTTGATTACAATTCTGTGGGGATCCTTAGCCTTTGCTCTGTCTACCCTCCCACAGTATGTTTCTAGGCATAAAACAAACCCCAAAAGTCTATTAAAATATTTCATAATGTATAACGACAGAGAACAGTCTCTGTTCTCAGACATGACTGATTCATCTATCTATACTTATTATTTCTGTAAGCTGGGCATGTTATTTAGGATCTCCATGTTTAGTCTCCTCGTATGTAAAATAGGATAATCACAATACCTACTTAACTGTGCTTTTATTGGGAGTGAATGAAAGAATACATGTAAAATGCTTAGTCCAGCACCTGACACTTCATACATACCCATTAGAAGTTAACATATTATTATTATCGCCACTTGCTGCACTGGCTAAATGAAACAAGGATTATAATGCAAATGTTAAGATGAAAGTTATGATCGTGTACTAGAATAATCAAACACCAATTATTCACCTTAAAAAAAAACAGAGCAAGTTAAGCATCATAAACATTTTTCTCTGTACTGGTTCCAAACATAATCTCCTATCATGGACAAGTGCTCAGGTTCTGTTGAAATTGTCTGTAAAGGCCCTTTGCTCCTAAAAGAATGTAGGAAAATGTATAACTGGTAATGTAATGCATACTGGACAATGTGAACTGTATTTGTTTGCAAAGGTGTAGAGTTTTGTTCTATCAGGAATCACTACAAGCTGATAATGAAGATGGAGGTGAATTCCTTTTTCTTTCCCTTCAGGCAGTCAGGATGACTGCCAGTTCTGTGTAAATGCAAAAATGGTTGTTGACAATGCATTGGTGAGCACTGCAGGGGAGCGCGGGCACAGAAGAGAAAGGCAGAGGAGGTGCTGATAAATTAGAATGGGAAAATAGGCATCATGAACCCCCCAGGAGTTGTGTAGTCGTCATTCAATATGAAAGCAAAAGATCAGACATTCTCGGGATAGGACTCCATACTATCATGCTGTGTTCTGCTCTTTTGAAGGAACCTATTAAATGACAAGGGCAATACTAAAAAATACTAAAATCTCCCCGAATGCCTGTCACCCAGTGTTGAAATATGGCCCCATGGACATGAGCTACTACCATCTAAAGAAGCTACAGGGGCACATTTCAAGTCATGGGCACGTTACAAGAGCCCTGGGAATTCTCACCATTGTGAGGCTTTTTAGAAGAGGAAAATTAATCTCTACTTTTTTCACCTTTGTGCAGGTATCCTTTTTAAACTTTGAGGAAATTGCTACTGCTGTCAGTGTCTAGCAGCAAAGGACAAGTGTGGACAAATACCAAAAGAAAGGAAAACTGGTAAGCAGCACAAAAGGGTGATTCTCGTGTCTTAAGAAGTAATAGATCAGGTCAGAAAAAGAGAACAACGGAGGTCATTAGATTCGTTTTCCAGACAAGAAAACTAAAGTTCAGAGAGGTCATGTGACGTGCACAGTGAGTTAGTAGCAGAGCTGACACTGAATGCCCAGTCTCACTCCTACCTTTAAATCGTACACCAGTCCCACACAGCAGTACAGTCGGAGTCAGTGTGGTAGGCCAAATTCTAAGATGGCCCCCAAGGTTCGCCGCCCCCCCAATGTAATATAACTTCTGCATGTACACTATGAACCTCCAGTTACTCAGTTTAAAACTAGTCTAGGCACTGCTCTGAAGGGGTTTTCCAGACCTAACTAAGGTCCCAAATCAGTCGACTTTAAGATAGGAAGATTTTTCTCAGTGAATCTGACCTAATCAGATGGACCCTTAAAATATCTACATTTTCTCTGGTGAGACAATTCAAAGCAGGAGGGAATTTGATATAAGGAAGCAGTGCAGACTAAACTGTGACTCCCTCCCCAAAATTCATATGTAGAAACTCTAAACCCTATTGTGACTATATTTGGAGACAGGGTCCATAAGGAGATAACAAAGGTTAAATGTGGTCATAAATATGAGACCTTAATTCAATATAACTAGCATCTTTATAAGAAGGGGAAGAACCACCAGAGACATTTCCCCCCAACACTTGCAAACACACAGAGGAAAGGCCATGCGAGACCACAACAAACAAGCAGCCATCTACAAGCCAGTAAGAGAGGCCTCACCAGAAATCAACCCTTTAAGTACCTTGATCTTAAACTTCTGGCACACAGAATTATGAGAAAATAAATGTCTTTTGCTTAAGCCACTCTGTCTATGGTGTTTTGTCACGGCAGCCCTAGCAGGCTAACACAGAAAGACTGTCCATTTCATGTTTTAAAGATTGAAAGTGTCACGTGACAAGAAGTAGGAAAAGTGGCCTCCCACTGACAGCCGTGGAAGAAACAGAAACCTCAATCCGACAGCTGCAGGGAACTGAATTCTGACTCAAATGCATGAGTTCAGAAAAGAACCTCAGGATCCAGATGAGGACAGAGCCAGAAGACACCTACATTTCAGTCTTGTAAGAACCTAATCGGGCAACCCAGCCACACTATGCCCAGACTTCTACCCTACAGAACTACGAGTTAATAAAGAAGTTTTGTTTTGGGGGCACCTGGGTGGCGCAGTCGGTTAAGCGTCCGATTTCAGCCAGGTCACGATCTCGCGGTCCGTGAGTTCGAGCCCCGCGTCAGGCTCTGGGCTGATGGCTCGGAGCCTGGAGCCTGTTTCCGATTCTGTGTCTCCCTCTCTCTCTCTGCCCCTCCCCCGTTCATGCTCTGTCTCTCTCTGTCCCCAAAATAAATAAACGTTTTGAAAAGAAAAATTTAAAATAAAAAAAAAAAGAAGTTTTGTTTCAAACTGCTGAATTTGTGGTAATGCTTTCAAAGGTGACAGAAAACTAATACACCCAAGCAGTATTAACTTTTTTTTTAAAGGAAATATATTTAATGTTTATTTATTTTTGAGACAGAGAGAGACAGAGCATGAACGGGGGAGGGTCAGAGAGAAAGGGAGACACAGAATCGGAAACAGGCTCCAGGCTCCGAGCCATCAGCCCAGAGCCCGACGCGGGGCTCGAACTCACGGACCGCGAGATCGTGACCTGGCTGAAGTCGGACGCTTAACCGACTGCGCCACCCAGGCACCCCTTAACTTTATTTTTGTAAACAGCTTTATGAAGGTATAATTGATGTACAAAAAATGCACATATTTTTTTTAATTTTTTTTTCAACGTTTATTTATTTTTGGGACAGAGAGAGACAGAGCATGAATGGGGGAGGGGCAGAGAGAGAGGGAGACACAGAATCGGAAACAGGCTCCAGGCTCTGAGCCATCAGCCCAGAGTCCGACGCGGGGCTCGAACTCACGGATCGCGAGATCGTGACTTGGCTGAAGTCGGACACTTAACCGACTGCGCCACCCAGGCGCCCCAAAACTGCACATATTTAATGTATACAATTTGATGTGTTTCAACATACACATACACCTATGAAACCGTCACCACAATCAAAGTAATAGACATTTCTATCACATCCAAAAGTTTCCTTGTGTCCTTTTCTCACAACAGGTCTCTAATTCATGTACTTTATCTCAGGTAACTAAAATTTTATATCCACCAAACCACAACTCCCATTTCTCCCTGCCTCATAGGGACTACCTCCAGCTTCTGGTAACTACCATTCTGTTCTGCATTTCTTTGAGTCTGGCTATTTTTACTACTTATGAGTAGATTCATGTAGTATTTGTCTTGCTGTAACCAGCTTATTTCATTTAGCATAATATCCTCCAGTTTTATCTATGTTGTCTCATATTGTACCCAAGTATAAAAATTAACAGACAAAAGTACTAAGAATCACTACTACTATAAAACTTTTTTTAACAGATATGTAATACAAAAAGGTGTAAAGTGTTACATCAATAACATAAAGTGAAGGAGGGAGAGGTAAAAGTGTAGACGTGTACAGTTTTTTTATGTAATTGAAGGTAAATTGTTATCAGCTTAAAATAGACAGCTATTGCTATAAGATGTTTAATAAGTCCCACAGTAGCCACAAAGAAAATACTTTCAGTAGACACACAAAAGAGAAAGGAATAAAGCATATAACTACAAAAAAAACAAGAAATCACAAAGAAAGATAGCAAGAAAAAATGAAGGACAAAAGAGCCACATTTCAGACAGAAAAAAACTAACAAAATGGCAATAGTCTTTACCAGTTACTTTAAATATAAATGGTTTAAATTCTCTAATCAAAAGTCACAGAGTAGCTGAATGATTTTTAAAAATCCAACTATATCTACAAAAGACTCATTTTAGAATTAAAGACACATACAAGTGGAAAGAAAACGGACTGAAAAAGATATTCCATGCAAATGGTAAGAAAAAGAAAGCAAAGGCAGCTGTATTTATATCAGACAAAATAGATTTTAAGTCAAAAAAGTTCACAAAATCACAATGATATATATATATAATTTTATATAATGATAAAAGTCTCAATTCATCAGGAAGATATAATAATTATAAATCTATAAATGCCCAACATCACTGCAGGTATATATATAAAGCAAACATTGACAGATCTAGAGGGGGAAAGAGCAATAGAATAAAAGGAGACTTCAGTAACTCACAACGGATAGAACATTCAGAAAGAACATCAATGAAAGAATAGTGGACTTGAACTACACTATAGAGCAAGTGTATCTAGCCAACATATACACAACATTCCACCCAGCAACAGCAGAATACACGTTTTTTTTAAGTGCACATGGGACGTTATCCAGGATAGATATTTTAGATCATAAAACAAGTCTCAACAAATTTAAAAAGGTTAATATCATACCAAGTATCTTTTCAAACCACAAGAAATGAGCTAGAAATCAGTAGCAGAATGACAACTGAAAAATTCACAATATGTGGAAATTAAACAATGTACTCTGGAACAGCCACTGGTTCAAAGAAGGAGTCAAAGAGAAATTTTAAAAAACCTTGAAGAAAATGAAAATGAAAATAAAACATACAGAAACTTAGAGGATGCAGCAAAAGCAAACTGAGAGGGAAGATAATAGTGATAAAGATCCACATTAAAAAAGAAAGAGCTCAAATAAGCAAGCTAGTCTTACACTTCAAGAAACCAGAAAAGGAACAAACTAAACTCAGAGTTAGCAGGCTAAAAGAAAATTAAAGATCAGAGGAGCAATAAATGAAACAAAAAATTGAAATACAATAGAGGGGTGGCTGGATGGCTCAGTTGGTTAAGTGTCTGATTTTGGCTCAGATCATGATCTCACGGTTCATGAGTTCAAGCCCCACATCAGGCTCTCTGCTGCAAGCGTAGAGGGTGCTTTGGATCCTCTGTCTCCCTCTCTCTGCCCCTGCCCCCATGTGCTCCCCCCACCTCTCAAAAATACATAAACATTAAACCAAAAAGAAATACAATAGGGAAAAAAATCAATGAAAGAGGTTTTTTTTTAAGATAAATATAATTGACAACTCCTTTAGCTAGACTTACTAGTTCTAAAATTTGATACTTAGGAAATAATCAGAGATATAGACAAAAGTGTTCTTTAATAAGAAATGTTCAAAATAGTGAAAAGATTAAAACCTCCATGTCCAATAAGTGATTGATTACATCAATTATGGCATATCCAGATGAAATACTCTATAGCCATTAAAAAATAGGTAGAAAAAATACCATTAGAAATGGGTAAATATAAATAATGTGATCTATATGTTATATATGTATGTGTTTATTATATACACATACAGAGATATGTATAAATACATTTCAAAATGTTATAAAACGTTAGGTCTGGTGACTGGATTATAGAACACTGATTGGAGCTTTTTTGTGTTTTTCTGTATTTATCAATTCTTCTAAGACAGTAGCTACTATTTGCAATTAAAAGAGAAACAACACTAATAACATGCATTTTTAATGCTGCCATAAATAAAAGTATCATTGTATGTATTACAACCCCGCAGAAGCAAGATTCACAGATATTTTTAGTGGGTTACTCAACATTTTTCTGGAGAGAAGCTACGTTTTGTATTCCTTAAAGTTCTATATCTCCATGTGAGCTATGAGGTCTGGGCTGCAGGTGCACATAGGGTGTGGAAAGAGTGTGGACAGTCTCTGGACATATTTTTCCTACTAGGCGTTAAGCTTCAGGGTCACAGGTGACTTACTTCACAGGTACTGGACAGATCCATACTGACATTTATTTTTTGCAGCTCCTAGAGTATTTTAAAATACATTTCTGATAGCCCATAAGCTTGAGAGTTTAACTCGGGTGGGGCATTTTGATTACATTAATATGTCAGACAGACACATGACTGCAAGCAATGACAAATGAGAAGGTGGTGGCAGGGACAGGAGTGACCTGAATTCTCACGTGCTCAGTGCCCTGCAGTACCTGAGTCCCAACTGATAGATAGCACAGAAAAGTTCAGTGATGATTTAATTTAAAAAGTTCCCTCTGCTTTATCATTCATGTGTAATTATAGTTAGTTCATTAATTACCTTCTTGAGAAGTGAGACTGGAAAGAGAATTAAATGGTACTTTCAAAAGCTAATTTTGCAAACAATTAAATGAAGCCAAATATAATTGATAATTGCTGTAACAGCTGGCCTGGAGGCATGCCTCTTTAGAAAAACTGTTGTTTAGACTTTGGTAATATGAGAGAATAGAAACTCTCTCCAAAAGTTTAAATAAGCATGAAAAAGTCAAAATGAAGACAACTAAGCTTTTCATAAAATTTGGCTCAAGCTAAAGGTGGCAGCTTTGGCAACATTAATTTTTAACATTGTTTCTATTTTTAAAAAAAACTACGGTTGATGATGACCAGGTCTTAAAGTGGGGAAATAATATATTTCAACTATCACAAAAACAGGGATTTGAAAAAGGCAATGAATCTGTGACTCTCGTGTCTTTCTGAGGGAAGTATAACTCTCTTGAACCTCTTTTTCCTAGTATTCATAGTACCCTTTAGAGTTTTCAAACTGGAACCATTGAGTATATGGCAAACTGAGTATATGATTTTAAAATATCGTTATTCAGGGGCTCCTAGGTGGCTCAGTCAATTAAGCATCCAACTCTTGGTTTCAGCTCAGGTCAGGATCTCACGGTTTTGTGAGTTCCAGCCCTGTGTCTGACAGTGCAAAGCCTGCTTGAGATTCTCTTTCTCTCCCTCTCTCTCTGCCCCTCCACTGTTTGTGCTGTTTCTGTCTCTCTCAAAATAGATAAACGTAAAAGAATTTTAAAAATAAGAATAAGATATCATTGTTGAACAGCTACTTTGCAACAGGCCCTGTGCTAAATGCTAGGGATACATCCAACCCTTCTTCAAGCAGCTGGGACCCAGCAGAGGATTTCCCATCACAGCAAATCATGGGAAGCGCATGGAACAGAGGAGCCCAGAAAGAAAGTACACACATTTCGTGTGGGTTAGCCAGAGCAGGCTTCACAAAGAGGTGGTGCTGGATAGCAAAGAGTAGAGTATGGAAAGCAGGGTATGGGAGGCATAAATGGCACCAGACTGGATGGACCGGGCAATGAGATCCTGACCAGGAAAAGCACTCCAGGTAGAGGCTATAGTATGGAAAAAGGCTGGCCACTTGGAGTCGAGTATGTGATGGCGGCTGAGGCAGCTTGCAAACTTTTCCTAAAAGTGACTCAGAGGTTTTAAAAAGGATCCTGGCATCATTACACATTTTTGCTAACTTACTCATTCATGTAATGTTCAACTGTTTCTCACGATCCATGCTTTCAACACTAGGCTTAGTTGACCAAAATCTTCCCAAGGTGAACCCTTTCCCTTGGGGATCCCACAAGGCATTGGGGAGAAAAGGAGGAAATCAAGCAAAAACAACTATGTGGGGTGGCACTGACCGCTGGCGACCCCCCACTGTTGCCCTTCTTCCTACAACTCAGAACACAGCTTTTTTTTTTTTTTTAAGCAGTGAAATGCCAGCCTTGGTGGATGAATTGTGATTGGTCTAAACCATCATGGTGATCCCAGTTCTCTTCACCTAAAGCTCCTTTTCCAGTGTCTCTTGCAGCTGGGAATAGCAGAGAGCAAGTGGGCACTGGATGGTAAAGACGGATCCTGGTTGTGCTTTGGTGTTACATTTACGTTAACTGTTCTGTTCCACATAATACACACACACACACACACACACACACACACACACACACACATCCATGCTATATATAGCTATATTTATATGTACATATAATATACATGCATATCTCTTCCACATAACAGTTCTTCAGCTATCTGCTTAAAACCATCAAAGCAATATCTATATAGATATCAAAGACTGCACTTCCCTAGCCCCATAACCATATGCCACATGACACAGTCTGTAGCCCGCATTTCCCCAGGCTAGCCCTTCTGGAGACATACACTGCTAGGTCAGTGCCTTTTAAGAAGTATGTTGCTTGGGTCAGGGCCTGTCTTCCGCATGTCCCACCAGTACAACTGTCTGCTTCCTTGACAGCATGTAATAGTCCTTACTTTTATCTAGAAATCAACTCCATCACTGAACTGAGATAGGCTGTAAAACAGCCATTGCCTTTGACAGTTTTAGTGTTTATGGGTCCTTTTTTACAGAATTTTGACTACCAAACTCCTGGACTCCCCTCTGTTTTAATGATACCAAGTTTGAAAGCAAACATCACTATACTAATGAGTAATAATACTTTTATCTTTGATAGAACTCAGAGATTTTCAAAGTTCTTTCTGCCTCTCCGCTGGCCACATCCATCTTTATCATGGGCCCTGAGGCCTAGCATCCTCCTATCTCCTAGGACCAGTGCCTGAGACGCATTCAGAGAAATGTACTCATTTCATTTCTGCCATCACTGTGTTTCCCTGTACCCACATTACCCTGCACATGGGCTCAGATCATAGTTTTGTCTGGCCCTTGATGCTCTGGGACCTATCTCAGTAAAGGTACTAGATTGGGTCCTTCCTCTTCACCTTGGATTCTTTCTAGTCCTCAGGAGTCTGCTAAGATTCCTTATCCCTGGAGCATTGAATTCCTCTCTTTCTGCAGCTGGTCACCAATACAAAAACATTCTGAGGAACAGCACAGCAAAGACAAAGCAAGCTACACATTCTATCCTTTGGTGGCCCGTTCTCCGTAAGATCTGCCTGTCATCAGGGAAGAGGCTCAGGTGTCCACTGTAGAGGGCCCGGGCTACATGGGAAATAGCTTCAGCCTGAACCTGGCAGTTTGTGTGGAAATGCTAGCCCCCTTTCATCTCTGAAGCTCTGAAAGGGTCTGGAGCCAGAGAGAAGAAAAACAATGCTTTCTCCCACTATGATCTGATCTAATCATTGTCAAGAGTATCTGAAACAAATGCACTGCATTATATACATAGGCAACAGAACCAAAGTGCCCGAGATGGATAAGAAACACTCTGGACATACCCCAAATGACTCAGGGCCCAGAACATTCTACTGGGAGAAAAGCAACTTCCACAGGAATTAAGTGCACTCTCTCTCATAATAATAAGTAAGGAAGTTGTCAACATTTTGGACTCTGAAAGGAGCAAGTGGGGCAAAGAGCAATGACAACACAGACCAGAGATGAGGGCACAAGGAAAACAGAGCCTATGCCAGTGGGAGGATGGGTTGAAGTTCCGCCTCAACATAGAGTCACTGTCAAACTGCCCTGCAAGGAAAAGTTTTATCAATTGGCAAACTCATTATCAGTATATGGGTAAACAATTCTCCAACCTCCGTCTATACTGGATGTTAGAGTGTTTTAAATGTTTACTAATATAATAATAATCTTATTTTGTTTTATTTTTATATTCAAGAGCTAGAAAGACTTCATACACCTATTGATCATTTATATTCATTTCTCTGTAAATTGGTGAAAGAATTGACAATATATACTGCAATAATAATAACTGATCTTAAATGAGAAATTCCACTATGCTCCCTTGAGTCAAGGGCAAGTCTCACACAGTCATGCTGTTAATTCAACAAGGCTCCCATGGAGCCCACTCCTCTGACATTTGTCACTGAGGTGATGGACATTCTGATAATTGGATGAGCGAAGTGGGAATTACCTGCTTCACATACCAGCCACCAAATTTAGAATGCCTTGCTTATTGTTTTGTATCAACAACTCTGCTTATGTCAAGATGCCAGATTAGATCCAAGGAGAAAGAACAAGAATAAGAAACAATAAGACCCGATTCTGGATATGGGTATATTTATGATGCTTTAAATCTAATTGTTTCCTGGTAACACAGGCAGGCACAGCCATTATAATTGCCTTGTTTCTTTTCTGTAATTGCTTTGAATCCTTTTTGAACATAGATGCAATAAGGTCTCCTTGACGGTGAGTTTCTCTAGAGCCAATTAAATTTGTATTCCCAAGGTTTAGAACAGTGCCTGGCACAAGGCAATTGTTAATAAGTATTATGAAATGCTTTTTGATTCTACGAAAGGGCTTAAAAATTAATATAATAAAATAACAATATATGTGACATCCATGACTGTAAATTCTATGAACATCAACAAAAAAAGTCTTTTCTGACATCTCTTTTGTCATGCAGTTGAAATTCTAAAAATGTCATTCTAGTGACATAATGCTTCCCTCTTCTCATCATTCATGACAATGCGTCATTCTCTCTCATTTTATGGGTGGAAGCTATTGGCATTTTTCTATAGAAGCATTTGCAGGGATTATACATTCTCACAGTTTGGTGCATTCTTTGATAGAAAAATGTGCTGCATGGACCTGACAGTTGTAAAATACTTGAGATTTACTGTCTTTCTCTCCTGTGGATGATGAGAAATAGCTCCTTTTCGCTAAATAGTAAAGAAAAATTATTTTTCTACATAAATATCATCAGTCATAGTATTTATCTTCTTGATAAATATGGAAAATAATATTTATCTTAGAGAATTTCATGAGAAGCAGGTAACTCAAGGCCAATAAATGCCTTTAAAAACCCATTAATCTTTATGAATTGAAAATAAACCCTATGGGAAATGTATTACAATTTCCCCCTTTTAAAAAACATTCTTTTCTGATTTTTTGATTACAAATGAAACACAATCCCGTTTTCTCTAATTAGAGACTACCAATTTATTTTCAAAATAAATGAAAAACCACATATAACTCATTACCACCGGCGATAAAGGCTAGTAACAAGTTATTATATGTTCTTCCCATATTTTCCTACATATGAGTATATATTTACTTAAAAAAATAACATTTTGTGAATACCATTTGCAAGTCTGTTAAAAAACAAAATTGCTATTTCATGACCTTGTTCCCATGTCAATAAATACTGGTTTAAAAGACATTGAGAGAACTTAACTACAATTTATTTAACCATCTGCCTACTGCAGGAAATTTAGATTGTTTACAGTGTTTGGTTACAATAAATAACACTGCAGTGAATATTTATGACTCTGTATCCAGTCCACCCTGAATATGAATACTTAATATCCCTGCCAACTAATTATATGCTTTGGAGTACTTTCTATTTATTCTCCTCAAAAGGAGGTAGAACAATTTAAAAAATTTTAAGTGCTTAGTACTTAACATCAAATTGTTTTCCCAGAAAACATACATATTTACATACATAAATATACATATTTATAGATATTCACATTGCCAGCTACAGTATCTGATTATTCCCATAAGATTTAATATTTCATTGTAATAATATTTCTCCCTGAAAACTCAACTACTGGCTACATTTTCAAGTAGAGACCATAAGGTATGCTTTGGTATAATGTCTTAAGTGATAGCACGAGTTTACGGCTTGTACTTTTTCTCTCCAATAACAAACGGAAGGCATTTTGTAAAGATGAGTTGAAACCATACAAGAACTAAACCACGAAGTCATCCCTCCTGCCCCCAATACTGCTATATTACTTTCCAGAGAAAATAAATTTATGTTAGTGTTGTGTGTGTGTGTGTATACATATATATGTTTGTATATTCGTATATACTTTACACACACACAGGTTGTGTAGTGGTGTGTGTGTATGTTTGTATATTCATGTATACTTTGTCTACACACACACAGGTTAGATGTGTTTGTAGAAGAAGCTTTTTCTTTTTCAAAATTGGGATCATACCCCACATACTATTCTGTACTTTTTTGCTACTGAACATTGAACATTTCATGAATACTTTTCCCTTTGTTTTTTGCAGTTTTTTTAAATATGAAACCATTTTGAATACAATTTTTTCACTTATTCCAACATGTCTCATTTACATCTCCAAACTCAGAAATTTCAACTTACCAAAAAATAAGTATTTTGAATTTGCTATAGACTCCTTTCCATTTCTATTCTTGTTGGCATCATCAGAAAAGACCAAGAATTGAATAAATGCAAACTTGTTTTTTCTTGTGAAGCTGCCTGTACTTAAATGTTTTAGCCAGTTATGCATTATCAACAAAATTGCAGTGAAGTCAGTTTTGCAGATAATGTATTTTAAATGGAAGGAAAAAGAATTGTGCTCTTCCATTGTTACTGGTCTTCAGATGATGAGTTGAAATAGTGTGATGTCCATTTCTTCATTTAGTCCCATCAAGTAAACTGAGGGCCAGCATCCTCAGATCAGATTCTGTGTCTTTATTTTAATGAGCAAGAATTTTGCAAGAATGAAGGAATGAATCATATGCATACTCACTACAGGTGGACGAGCCTTTAAAATATGATGAGTGAAAGGAGCCAAGCACAAAAGGACACCCAGCTTACCCACTTGTTCTTCTGGCTGTGATGTCATTTTTCCTTATCTCTCTTAAAGTATTACAGGCTGAAAGGGATCGCTTCAGAAGTGGGGATCATAACCAAACATTCTTTGGATGCGAGGAATTCTCCACGAACTACAAACAACATCCGTATGTACCGAAAACAGACAGCTGCGGGCCGTTCCTGAGTCACGACATGATTTTTTTCCTCTAACACACCCTGCAGCCCTGGTCACTGTTCTAACCTTATCTCCTGCTAATCCTTCCCTCCACACTCTCTGCTTGCCATGGAGTCACCCCTGCACCCCCGTGTCCTGCCCACAGAGTGTTGCAGAACATACCCTTCAGCTGGGAACATCTGTCTTTTCCTACCTGGTCTTCTTGTCAGTTAGACATCTGCCAGACTCATTAGACTGGTATTTCTACCGAAGTAAGCTGGTTCCAGAGCAGAGTCCTGTGGCCTCTACTCAGTAATGGGCCAGCACCTAGGAAACAAACATGGCCATGGTTTTTCTTACTCTTGAATATTTTCTTTTCCATTTTTAGCCATTTCCACTCTGGGGATCAGGTCAGCCAAATTACTGGGCCCTTAATCTAGAGCCAGTAAATATTCTCTTTACCCTTAACATTATTTAAAAAAAAAAAATTTTTAATGTCTATTTATTGTTGAGAGAGAGACAGAGACAGAGTATAAGTTGGGGAGAGGCACAGAGAAAAACAGACACAGAATCTGAAGCAGGATCCAGGCTCTCAGCTGTCAGCACAGAGCCCAATGCAGGGCTTGAACTCACAACAGTGAGATCATGACCTGAGCCGAAGCTGGACGCTTAACCGAGCGAGCCACCCAGACTCCCCTACCTTTAACATATCTATACATTGAATAAATGTGTACTGGGAAAATAGGAAATAGAGGAAAAGTGTGACATCCACTAAAGTGCTGACATTTAAGCATATTCCCTGAGGAACCACACAAAAGGATAGAAGCATTTTTCCAAATACATTTGTTTTCTTATTTATAAATTATTTAAAGGGAAAAAAAGTAAATAGACAAAAAAAGCAGCATGACAAAACTTCGTTTCTAAAATATATTTTTACTATAAAATAACACAAATGATTTTCTAAAATTATGAAAGTGTAAGAAGTAAAAATCATATATTTCTAAGTTCTTTGCCTAATTATTCTTGCTAATCATTTCATCTATACCTTTCCAGTTTTTCATTTACAGACCACATGATTGTATATATACATTAGCCCTTTCCAAATTTCTTGCAAATACATTTTTATTTCTTTACTTCATATGTGTGTGTGTGTGTGTGTGTGTAGTGAAGCATGTTTGTATTTTTTCCCTTTATGCTTCATAGGCTTTGTGTCATGCTTCAAAAAGCATTTCCTACTCCCAAGATTATATGATGTTTTAAAAAATAATTTGTATATGGTCAGAGAGCAAAGGATGATAGAAAACCTTTCCTTTTTTATAACACTTTTTACAGACACTGAAATCAACTAGCCCCTGGGAAAAGAATGACATTGCATTTAATGGAGCTGAACATGTTTGGAATCATCAAGTAGAAGATCAATTAACCAGAAAATTGATAGCCCCATAAATTTATATAGAAGCCTTTCAATGAACCCCCCTACAATTTATGAGTACTTGGCAAGAAGGACACTTACAGAAGGAATCTGTACATTTTACCAGTAAGTCACATTGAGATTTATTTAGAAATGTCATAAACTATGTTGAAAACTAAGCGCACGCACGTGCACAAAGCTTGTAGTCTTAAAATGGCTTCTTAACTGTCCTCAGAAAAGCTTAGACTCAAGACATATCAGGTTCAATGTATTTTATTTCCATTTGTATATGCACTTTGTTGGCTTTATTCATCACAAATTAGGCTTTCTGACGTCACCTCTCCAAAAACTTTGTAATCAATTAGCAATCTCGATTTGAAGCTCCTTTTCTGGCTAACATCTTTTTGGTTTTTCAATTTGAGTATACCTGACACACAATGTTACAGCAGCCATAGGTGTACAACATAGTGACTCAGCTTCTCTATAGGTTATGCTATAGTCACAAGTACAGCTACCATCTGTCACCATACAATGCTATTTCAATTTCGTTGACTATATTCCCTATGCTGTATCTTTTATTCTGATGACTTATTCATTCCATAGCTGGATGCCTGTATCTCCCACTCTTCTTTACCCATTTTGTTCATTCCCCCAGCCCCCTTCTCTCTGGCAACCATCAGTTTGTTCTCTATAAGTCTGATTCTGCCTTTTGCTTGTTTATTCATTTATTTTTTAGATTCCACATACGAGTGAAATCATATGGTGTTTCTCTTTTTCAGTCTGACTTATTTCACCTACCATAATCCATTCTAGGTCCATTCATGCTGCTGCAAATGGCAAGATCTCATCCTTTCTTGTGACTGTGTACTATCCCATTACGTATATTCCACATCCTTATCCCTTCATCGATCGATGGACATTTAGGTTGCCTCATCTTGGCTGTTGTAAATAATGCCACAACAGACATAGGGGTGCATACATCTTTTTGAATTACTGTTTTTGTTTTTTGGGTAAATACCCACTGGTGGAATTACTGCATCATATAGTATTTCTATTTTTCATTTTTTGAGGAACCTCCACACTAGTTAAAAACTTTTGACACCCACGTCTCTAAATTCAGAGAAATACAATAATTTCAATGTCTTATTCTTTCTCAGTGTCTTTTCCAATTACGCTTCTTTCTGAACAAGATGCTTTGGTCTGACATCAGCTAGGTTGGGTACCTTATCACTTAAGTTACAATAAATATGTCATCTGTTTTCATTAATAAAATTGTTAAATAAAATATGGGCAGATTCAGGACTCTGCTACAGAATTTCCCATGAATTGACATCAAACATTAATCTACCTACTTTCTGATGGTAACTTAAAAACTATGACTCCATGTGACCACATTGAAATCCTGCCAATACCTTAATCAATTCTTTAGAGATATCATGGGAAGTACTCTGCTGAAATATAGATATATTATATGTATGTTCCCTAGCTTTATTATCCTAGTAACTCCATCAATCTAAATGGATGATATTAACCTTACAATTGCCTGTTTGTAGTCAAAGTTACAGAATGTTATTGTATCAAGGGAATTTTCTAAAAGTGGGATTAAGCCTTCCAGTTAATCTGTTTTTTTCTTAGTGACAATGTAAATGTCTCATTAGTATAAATACTTTTTCATACTGTGTCTGATTACAAAAATCACACGTGCTGACTGTAGAAACTAGGATGACACAGAAAAGCGTAAAGATTAAAATAATTCATAATTTTAATATCTGGAGACAACCTGTATTAACATTTTCTTGAATATCCATCTAAGTATATGATTATATACGGAGCTATATTTTTCTTTATTTCAAATATAGTCCTACCTCTACCAGGTGACATACTGAAAACAAGCAAATACACTCCAAAAAGCAAAACCAAAAGCAAAGCACAGTGACACTTAAAAAATTAAATCTAAATTCAGAGACCTTAAGGAATATGTATACTCCAAGTATCTACAGAGGCTGCTAAAGAAATCTTTTCTTCCTTTGTCATCCCATTACTCATGACAAATGACCTACTCAGCAACATACTCATTCCTGAAAAATACAGTATAATACTGGCTCCAGTGACTTCTCTCTAAACAGTATCTTTCCACCCTGGTAACTTAGTAACTCAACAATTTATATTTCATCTCTTCAGGAAATTAAATTCATTTCTTGTTGAGATCTTCATTTCAATTATTTCGCATATGTACTCAGAAGGGGAATTTCTGGATCATAAACATAGCAATTCCATTTTTAATTTTTTGAGGACATTCCATACTGTTTCCACAGTAGCTTCAACATTTTACATTCCCACCAACAGTGCACAAGAATTCCAATCTCTCCAGTCCTTGCCGACACTTATCTTTGTTTTTTATTTTTATTCTTCCTAACAGCTATCTTTAACAGGTATGAGGTAATGTCTCATTGCAAGTTTGATCTGTATTTCCCTGATGACTAATGATCTTGAGCAAGGGTTCAGTACCTGTTGGTCATTTGTAGGTCTCCTTTAGGGAAACATCTTTTCAAGCCCTTCGTACATTTTTAAATCAGATTATTTGCTTTCTTTTTGCTATTGAGTTGTAGGAGTTTGCTTTATATTTTGTATTTAAACCCTTATCAGATATAAGGTTTGCAGATATTTTCTCCTACTCTGTAGGTTGCCCTTAATTTTGTTGACTGTTTGCTGTGCTGTCCCTTTTGGTTTGATGGAGTCCTACTTGTCTAATTTAGGTTTTTTTGTCTGTACTTTGGTGTCATTGCCAAGGCCATTATCTATAGTTCCATATTGATTACAGTGTTATTCACGATAGCCAAGCTATGAAAGCAACCTGAATATCCATCAATGGATGAATGGATAATGTGTTATATACATAAAGGTATACACATAAATTGGAATATTGTTCAGCATTAGAAAAAGAAGGAAATTGTGTCACACACAACAACATGGAGGATATTATGCTACATAAAAGAAGCCAGTCACAGAAGAACAAACATTATCAGATTCCACTTATTATATTAGGTATCTGTAACTGTCAAATTCAAAGAAGCAGAAAGTAGAATGATGATTTCTAGGGGCTGAGGGAGGGGATATGTCAGGAGTTGTTATCCAACAGCTATAAAGTTTAAGTTATGCAAGGTGAGTAAGTTCTAGAAATCTGCCATACAATATAGTGTCTATCGTTCTTCCCTTTCTTCCCTTTCTCTCCTCCTGCCTCCCTTCATGTTTAAAATAACTTACACAGATCAGCAATCTAACAACAAAACTCGGTCAATATCTGATAAAAGTACCATTTGCACCATGAATAAGAGAAAGCCTTCTACACAATGACAACCCACCTTTCACTACTGATGATTTGACCTGCAAGTTATAAGTCAATTGGATGCAATAATCCTAAGGGGGATAGTTCCCTGAAAATCAGGCACCACTTTTGATGACAAGGGCTTTGAGAAAGGAGTAGTGTGAGAGGGGCTGTTTAGGATAGGGCACGAAGGATGTGCAGCACACAGGATAAGGTGACCAAATCCTGGCCACCAGGTGGGACGAGTAGCACATTCTGCTTTCTCAGCCGGTCAAGCTTCACACTCTTGATCTTGGGTCAGGTCATGATCTCACAATTTGTGAGAGCAAGCCCCATGTCTGGCTCTGTGCTGACAGAGTGGAGCCTGCTTGGGATTCTCTCTCTCCCTTTCTCTCTGCCCCTCCCCTGCTGTCACTCTCTCTCTTTCAAGGTAAATAAATACACTTAAAAAAAAATCTGCTTTCTGGAAGGCATTGAGGCATAATCCATCTGGAGGTCTCTGAGGTATCCCGGAAAGACTCTGGAGAAATAAGCAGCTTGGATGCATGTCAATTCTTATGGGGCAGTCACCAGAGGGGCCAGAACAGGTTTGGGGCTTCCCCCAAAGCCCACCCCTGAGAATAGTTACTATTTGAGCTGCCTGGAAGATCTCTGAAGAAGTCCTCTTCACAGGACTTTTTTTTTTTCCTTTCTGTTTGACCTCACTCAGAACTTGCTTAGTGTAAACAGTCCCAACTTCAAGGCATTTGTCAAAAACAATCAGTGGCATCTGCTAAAATCACAACTGCCAGAGGTGGTAAAGTCAGTAAGGTCCAACAGATGTCTTACCAAAGAATTTAAAAGGAAACACTGGTGAATGAGAATTCTTGGGGGACTTTGAAAAGCTCTGATTTTTCCCAGGAGATGCAGAAGTCCATTTGCAAATGCAGGGCTAAGTGCATGCCCAGGGACTACACGCAAAGGCCCTAAACTCTGACCTCTGACCAATGTCAAAGGTCTGTGCAAGCAGCAAGTGAAAGCTAAGATAATCCATGAATACACATGAGAAAGAATATCGAATTTAAGAATTAGTTCAGCAGTCACTAAATGAATGTTAACAGTAACAATAAAAAATAACCCTACAGAGAAGGGGGGGTGCCTGGTGGCTAGGTCGGTTAAGCATTTGGACTCTTTTTTAAATTTACTTTTTAGTGTTTTTAAATGTTTACTTTTTTTTTTTTTGACAGAACACAAGCAGGGAAGGGGCAAAGAGTGGAGGACAGAGGATCAGAAGTGGGCTCTACGTGACACTGGGGAGCCAAATATGGGGCTCTAAACTCACAAGCCATGAGATCATGACTTAGCCAAAGTTGGACGCTCTTCAACTGAGCCACCCATGTGGCCCAAGCACTGGACTCTTGATTTCAACTAAGTTCATGAACTGTTTTGTGAGCTAGAGCACTGCATTAGGCTCTATCAGACTCTGTGCTGACCAACCATGCAGAACCTGCTTGGGATTCTCCCTCTCTCTGCCCCTCCCCCACTTGTTCTCTGTCTCTCTCAAAATAAATAAACTTAAAAAAAAAAAACATAAAGGGACACCTGAGTGACTCAGTAGGTTAAGCAACCGACTTCGGCTTAGGTCATGATCTCACAGTTGGTGGATTCAAGCCCCATATCAGGCTCTGTGCTGACAGCTCAGAGCCTGAAGCCTGCTTCATATTCTGTGTCTCCCTCTCTCTCTGCCCTTCCCCACCCCTACGTGCGCATACTCTCTCTCTCTCAAAAATAAACATAAATTTTTTTTTAAATCCCTAAGGGGAAAGGAAACTAGATTTCCAGGGTTGCAACACTATTATTCACAATAGACAGGTTCAACAACAACAATAACAACAACAACAACAACAACGAAAAAGAAAAAAAATAAGCACAAAGAAACAGGAAAGTATGGCCCATACATTGTGGGGGGGTGAGGGGGGAGGGGAGTCAATAGGTCAATAGAAACTATCTCTGAGAAAGCCTATGTTGGTGGAATTATCATTTAAAAAATTAAGTCAGCTCCTTTCAATATCTTTAAAGAACTAAAGCAAACCACATTTAGGAACTAAAGGGGGCTTCTGGTTTCTAGTTCCACATGTCAGGAGCTTGGAAATAGCCACTCCAACCTCACAAGAATAAAAAGCTGAACAGACCGAAAAATAAACAGCTGTTCTTGGATCTGGAAGAGTGGGAAGACACAGCAGAAACTGTTGCCCGCAAGACAGGAAAATATAGGGAGAGTCACAGCCTATGTACAAAACTGCCACTGGGACGAGTGCTGAGTAGGAAGCCTGACCAGTAAGTGACTGATGGAGGCTCAGTGTGGACAAGGGATCATAAAAGACTCCAAGGACCAAGGGGGGACCAAGAGGACCAAGTCTGAGGGGGGACGCCTGAGATGTACCTCTAGGCTCTTGAGCAGGTTCTCACAGTAAGTTTTAGGAAAAAAAAAAAAATCCCCTCATGCTTCCAGCAATGGGAGGGAAAAGGAGCCATTATGAAAGACAGAGCCCTTGGTTTCTCCTAACAAGTCCAGTCCTGAGGGGACACGAGTTCACCACAGCCTAACCTGACAGGGTATCATCAGAGCCTAACTGACTTGGGGAAGGGAAATACCCAATGCCAGCCCACTCTTACCATCCTGTCCCACCCAAAGGAGGAGGAAAATCACTTGTGAAGTTCACAGTCCAGAGACATAGGATCATTAAAAGACTGAGGTCTAATCATAGGACTAGACAATGCATCCCCTCCCCCCATACCTCCTGGCAACATTACGAAAGGATTATTTACAATTCTTTTTATCGAGTACATCATGTTGGATATCCAGAAAAAAACACAAGGAATGCCAAAAGGTATTCCCACAATTTGAGGGGTCACACAAAACATCAGAACTAGACCCAGCAGGGACACTGGAATTATAAAACCACAAATTTAAAACAATTATGATTAATATGCTAAGGGCTCTAATGGATAGACAGCATGTAAGAATAGATGGTCAATGTAAATAGAGAGACAAAAATCCTAAAGAAAAATTTTAAAAAATGCAACAGATAAAAAACACTGTAACAAAAATGAAGAATACCTTTGATGGGCTTGTTCACCGACTGGGGGAGCAGCTAACTAAAGAATCTCTAATATAGGAGATTAGCAACAGAATCCTCAAACACCAAATACCAAAAAGCAAAGAGAACAAATATTAAAAGAAAAAAAAATCAGAACTGAATATCCAAGGACTGTGAGACAACTACAAAGGTCGGTATAATATATGCATAATGGCATAATGGGAACACCAGAGGAGAAAGTGAGAAACGAACAGGAGAAATATTTGAAATTTCAAATTACTAAATCTTGCACTTTAGCCATCCAGAGGGGGAACAAAAAAGAAAATTAAACCCAAACTAAGCAGAAGGAAGGAAATTATAAAGACTATATAATGAAAATAAGTGAAACAGAGAATAGAAAAATAGTAACAAAGATCAATGAAACCAAAAGTCATTTTTCTGAAAAGACCCATGGTATTGACAAAATTTAGCTACACTGATTATGGAAAAAAAAGAATCAAATTACTAAATGAATGATGAATAAATACAATAGTGAAAGATGGACCATCTTTGCCAACTTGACAGAAATAAAAAGGATTATAAAAGAGTAGCATAAACAACTTTATGCCAACAAATTAGATAATCTAGATGAAATAGACAAAGTCCTAAAGAGAGAAAAACCACTTAAACTAACCCAGGAAGAAATAGAAAATCTGATTAGATTTATAACAAGAGACTGAATTAGTAACTAAAAAGAATAAGCCCATGAATAAATATCTAGGACCTGACGGCTTCACTATTAAATTCTTAAAAAAAAAAAAAGTAAAGAAATGTTAACATTGATGCATCAGAAACTCTTCAAGAACTATATGAAGAAAAAGGAAAAAACACTTGCCATTATTACACTAATATCAAAACAAAACAAATGCATTACAAGAAATGAAACTGTAGATGAAGTTCCATAATGAACAACTCAGATATCCTCAGAAGAGTAGTAAATCTAATCTACCAAATATAAAACAAATCATACAACATGACCAAATGGGATTTGTTTTACTAACAAAAAGTTGGTTAGACATCTAAAATAAATCAATATAATACACTATATTCACAGAATTTAAGACAAAACTCACATGCTCACCGTCACTGCCATAAATTGAGAAAAAAACATTTAACAATATTCAACAAAGCAGGAAAAGAAGGGAATTTCTTCAACCTGCCAGAGGGCTGGCATTTCTGGTCAGGGCGATTAGGACAGTAAAAGAAAGAAACGACATCTAGATTCAAAAGGAAGAAGTTAAAACTGCTATGCAGTTGATATGATCTTGCGCATAGAAATTCATAAGGAATCTGCAAAACATTGTGAGAACTACTGAAGTTCAGAAAATTTGCAAGATACAAGATCAATATGCAAAAATCAGTTTGATGTCTACACCCTTGCAATGACTTTCAGAAACTGGTACAAATAATTCCATTTACAATAGCATGAACAAGAATAAAACTTAGGAACAAATTTAATGAAAGACACGCAAATTGGTACAATGAAAATTACAAAGCATCGTTAGAAAAAATTAAGATTTAAATAAATGGGAAGACTTTTCACAGTCATGATTTGGAGGACTCAATAAAGTTAAAATGACAATGTTCCTAAATTGATCAAAAGATTAAACCTAACTGCTATAAAAAATCCCAGCTGACCCTTCTTCAAAAATTGACATGCTGATCCTAAAATTTACTACCTATTCTAAGGATTTTTTCATGGCTATTCATGAAAACCTCCTTAGCAGCTTCATTTCTTGCAGTGTATTTGTCTAGTTTTGATATATCACCAAATTCACCCTTTTAAAGTGTTGGAGCACCTGGGTGGCTCAGTCAGTTAACCCTTTGACTTTTGATTTCGGCTCAGGTCATGATCTTACGGTTTGTGGGATTGAGACCCATGTCAGGCTCCATGCTGGGAGCCTGCTTGGGATTCTCTCTCTCTCTGCACCCCCCACACAATAATTTTTTTTTAAAAAAAGCGTACAACTTGGTGATTTTTAGTATGTTCACAGACATGTGCAAACATCATTATCTTAGTGTAGACCCTTGACACCATCTGCGAAAGGAATGTTGTCAACCATTAGCAATTACTCCTCACTCTTTTCTTTTTCCCTGTAACCTACTTTATGATATGTGACTATCTCAATAAAGCTGTTATTTTAAAAAGGGTGTACAACCTCCCACACCAGTCCATAAGAATATATACACATTCATTACAGTCCATAAGAATGCACACACGTAACAAATACTAGGATGTTTATCATAATATTTGATACCACCAAAAAGCAAACCCGGGGAAAATGGGACCTACTCAAGAGCTGAAGAATTACAGAATAAACTATGGCCCCATTCCATGAAAATTAAGCACCCATAAAACAATTGTCATCAGGGTAATTGTCATCAGGGTAGGTGAAGTGGGTGAAGCTAGATGTAGAACAACGTATGGAGTATAACCCCATTTTTATAAATTAATAATGAAATTTACTAAAGGTGTGTATATATGTATGATATTTGTATATGATTACATGGTATTGAAGAAAGGTGGTTAACTGCTAGTCACCGGGAAAGAGGAAGAGAGAGAGAGAGTGAAGAAAAGAAAAGATGCCAAGAAAAGAGTTGCCCTTCATTAACTCCATGGATGATACGATTCTATGCATATATGTAATATTGTGTATATGTTCCTATTCATAAAGATAAATATTAGAGGACAATCAGCAAAATGCAAATGCACTGTTTCAAGATACTGAGATTTCAGGATATTCTGAATTTTGTATCGTTCAATTCATTTTTATGACCCTGATAGAAGGTCAAAATTAAAAATGATTCAACGATTTTTTCAAGGAAAGTAAATAAAAATTATCCATTTGAATATATCTCTAATGCATCAACTCACTCAGGATTAGCCTACTTCTTTTTGCTTTTGTCTATGGAAAAACACACTTAACACAAGTGGTAAGATTAGACAAACAGAGCGGTATTATCAATACTTTGTGTTACACAGGCCTCAGCGTCTATCCTTCGTCTTTCTGCAATGAGCATCTACTTTAACATCTTAGCGTACTGTTTCCTCAGAAATAACTGAATATAATGAAAAGATGGCCCTGAGGTGATGGTACAGAATGTTTCAAGTGTGTAGTATTACATCAGATGCTTTGCAAAAGATATATTAAAATGAGTTGCTTTTCTGAGTAACTTCATGTTAAAAGTAAAAATCTCTGGCATTTTAATTTAGTATTTTGTCTTCTGAACCCAGTAATTAGGATCTTGAAGTTTTTAGTCTAAGTTACTCTACTCACATACAAACTAATGGACACTATCAAAATGTTTGTTACATGAAGAAAAAAATTTATTTTTTTCTCAAAAATTTTTGTAAATACACCTGTTTACCCAAATAAATGGATTGTCAGTTCACTTTTATTGATGTTAAACATAAGAATCCTTTAACCCTGGAGTCAAAAGCACCACAAAGGACAAAAGGGTGGGTTAGGTTTCTGGAGAATCAATCTGACGTTGCTCTAAGGAAATCAGTGGGTTACAGGTTAGATTAGACAGAGAGAGGCCAATACTGGCTAAAGCAGTCAGTCTATGGCATCAGTTCCTTCAGGAGCTGGAGGTTGCCCACATTGCAGGAATTGGATTCTAAAACAGACAGGACATGTTATACTAAATGTGTGTTAAAATTCTACACTCATTAAGGATGTGATTATGATTTTTTTTAAAGATCAACCTTCATTTTTAAAAAAAAAATTTTTTTAACGCTTATTTATTTTTGAGACAGAGAGAGATAGAGCATGAACAGGGGAGGGTCAGACAGAGAGGGAGACACAGAATCTGAAACAGGCTCCAGGCTCTGAGCTGTCAGCACAGAGCCCGACGTGGGGCTCCAACTCACAAACTGCGAGATCATGACCTGAGCCAAAGTTGGACGCTTAACCGACTGAGCCACCCAGGTGCCCGATCAACCTTCATTTTTAATCAACTCTATAACAGTCTGATAATGTACTTTTTAAATGTTATTTATTTAATTTTGAGAGAAAGTATCACTGGGGGGAGGGCAGAGAGAGGGGGGTGGACAGAGGATCCCAAGCAGGCTCCATGCTGACCGCAGCGAGCCCAATGCAAGGCTCGAAGTCATGAACCCCCAAGATCATGACCTGAGCTGATGTCGGATGCTCAACCAACTGAGCCACACAGGTGCCCCAGATGATGTAATTTTAAAGTACCCAATGGTAGCGGCCCTTTGATCTTTATGTTTAACTAAACAATCCCTCACCCACTCCTCAGGGGCCCCGTCTCTGTGCTCCTTTGCACTCTGCATATACCCTTCTAATATTGTTTGGTATTTTTATATTGCAAATATTTCAACAATAGAACCAATCTGTATTTATACTTCACTGGAAGAGCTTCAAGGGCAGAGACCTATTTGTGTTTTTATTTTTGAGATCCTTTTACTTATAGTAGTGCCTGTGTCATATAATGAAGCAATAAATATTGGGCAAATTTACGAATTAACTAAGTACATATATATGAACAAATGAATGATTGAATCTACATACAAAATAATGAAGGAATAAACAAATTAATGAATACTTGTCAAACTATAATTAGGATAAAATTTTAAATACATTATAAGGAAAAGAAAGCAGGATGGCCAAAGAGTGAACAAAAGATAAATGTATCACCATCTCTGTGCTAACTTCTTTGTTTTTCTTAAGTGTATTTATTTATTTTCAAATGTGGGGAGGAGAAGGGGGAGAGAGAGACGGAGAGAGAGAATCCCCCAAGCAGGCTCTGTGCCAGCAGCATGGAGCCAGACGCAGGGCTCGATCTCAAGAATCATGAGATCATAAACTAAGCCAAAATCAAGAGTTGGATATTTAACAGACTGAACCAGCTAGGCACCCCTCTGTACCAAAATCTAAGGAGACTTTCAGAACAGGTAGGACACCATGATGAGATAGATATATTCACTCTGAAAAGAAGAAGGAATACTTGAAAACTTAATTGCTGATACTTTATCAGTAAGCCATGATTGCTTTAATACAAACATTCCTCCCCACAAAACACATACACACTGTCATCATCTTCATTTAGGAACTGCCTAGAAGAGAAGGCATTGTGTCCTCAATGTTATAAGATGCAGGACTGAGAGGGAAAAAGAACAATTCTGCTAGATATTTCTACATAAGAAAATAAATATATATATATAGTCATTCTCAGTTATAAAATATTGCTTTGACAACCACCCACTTAGACACCATTTACTGCTTGTATTTAACGTAATTGATACTATATTGATAACATCAATTCATGCAGAGAGAATGGGGGGAAATGAATAGGAGACTTGAAAATGTTATTGTCTGTACTTAAAGGCTTTTATATTACTGTAGTGTTTTTTTTCTTTTCTTTGTGTTTTTTTTGGGGGGGTTTTGTTTTGTTTTGTTTTGTTGTTTTTTTGTTTTGTTTTGTTTTGTTTTGTTTTGCATTTCCATTATGGTCCTAAGGTCTTCAAACTCCATGGCCGAGAAAGTAAGAGACATTCTTCTGACACTGTGAATTGTAATTAAGATTCAAATAACGCTACAGTGATAGGGAAAGGCACACTTGATGTGTAAAATCAATGGCTGCTTGTTTGTTTTAAGGTTGTTGGGATAAAATCAATTTGGTAAACAGAGAGGAAGAAATATCAAGTCACTACCCCACGTGACTGTCAGGGCTCCCACGGTGAGGGAGTCTACACAGGATACCATAGCAATTCTTGTTTCTCATTCTGTTCCTCTGAGTTAATAACTTGGGTTTAAACTTAAGCTATTTGATGTAAGAAATTGGAATTTTTAGTATTGATATTTTTTAAGAATGGCAGATGCATGATAAAGGTCCTGAGGATAATCTTTGAACACAGAAAGAGAACGGTGAATTTTAATGGCGAGAATACAAGACCCCTGCCCTCACCTGCACATTCAGACTGAAGTCCTGAGGACTGGGAATATCAGGCAACAGGGGTTTCTGTGATCAGTCACGCAGCCCCCTCAACACCAAGTAGATTTAAAGGCAGTGAGGGGTGCCTGGGTGGCTCAGTCAGTTGAGCATCTGACTCTTGATCTTGGCTCAGGTCAAGATCTCGTGGTTTGTGAGCTGGAGCCCTACATCGGGCTCTGTGCTGACAGTGCGGAGCCTGTTTGGAATTCTCTTTCTCCCCCCTTTCTCTCTGCCCCTACCCTGCTTGCGCTCTCAAAATAAATAAATAAACTTAAAAAAATAAAAATAAAATAAAGGCAGTGAAAACTTGTCTCCTGCAGTATGGCAGGATTGAGTTCTTTCTGACTCTGTCGGCATGCGCCATGTCTCTTTGGCATCTGCAATGATCAGGTGCCCTCCATGTAGGCATATCAGGGAAATAATGGAGCAGACCCAAACTGTGCTGGATTTGCTCCCCTCGTGGACAGCTCTTTTTTTTCCTAACCCTAGGAACAAATAAAAAACATTCATATTTCTGGTTTTTAGTTTATGGTTAAATTCCTAAGGTCTTCTCTTCAGAGAAGCACAAGGCCACCCTATTACCTATATAAGTAGACGTCTTCAGGAATTCAGATGTTGTGGAAGCTATCCTGAGTTGTTTTGTTATCAGTCATAACCCTGCATCATTACATATATATGTATATATGTACATATGTATGTATATACATACATATGCATATATATGTATATGTGTATGTATGCATAGATATAGAGATAGAGATAGATATAGATATAGATATATAGATATATAGATATATTCCTCAGCTTGGGAGAGGTCTCTGGAATGGTTAAAAACATGCCTTTTGGCTGCAGGGAGAGGCTCAGACAGGACGGGGATGCAGAAGGGACTCTCAAGTGCCTCTGGGCTCTGGAAGCTCTTAGTCATACTTGAGGGTGAACCTTTTGAGGAGATACTCAGCCAGCCCAGCCTGTTGGTCAGGTGTTCTCCTATCTGCGTGATGAGTTTCACTTCATCTGTGAAGTGCTTCTCTAGGAAGTCACAGAGCCCTGCATCTTTACCTTAATCATGTCTTATAAGCCATATAAGCAACTTCAAATACGTCATCCTGAAAAAGTTCTGCTGTGTATATATCATGGATGTTCTCTTTAGCAAGAATATATGCCTGAGAATGCAATACCCAGTGGTTCCAAGCATGGGTTCTAGAATCATACAGAAATCTGGCAGAGCTACTTTCTAGCATATGACTTTCAGCAACTAAGGCTTCCTAAACTTCTAGGCCATTATCCATATAATAGTGGTGATAATAGGGACACCTGGGTGGCTCAGTGGGTTAAGCGTCTTGACTTTAGCTCTGGTCATGATCTCACGGTTGTGGGTTCGAGCCCTGCGTCGGGCTCTGTGCTGACAGCTCAGAGCCTGGAACCTACTTCTGATTCTGTGTCTTCCCCTCCCCTGTTCATGCTCTGTCTCTCTCTGTCTCTCAAAAATAAATAAATGTAAAAAAAAAACTTAAAAAAATAGTGTTGATAATATCTGTATTAGACACTTCTTATGCACACTACAAATCTTTTCAGCTGCACCTCTTATCTAAGCAGTACTGCAGTGACAAATTCTGTACAGAGTGTCCAATTTCATGCAGGTACAACTTAATATTGTTTTGACTCATGTTAACCTGTGTGTCTCCCAATTCCTGTGCTGCGGCTTCTCTGATGGGCAGCTTAGGGCATTCAGAGCAACCATCCGGCCATTGCTGCATTTTCAACTCATATGTGCAAGAGAATTAAGGCCCCCCTGGAGCTACCTTTGACCAATGGTGGATGGCACTCAATTAACAAATAGCTTTTTCTTTCTCTCCCTGGGGATGAAGTTGTAAAATATATTTCATAAAGCTCTTCTAAATGCCCTAGTGGGATCATACAACTTTTTTCAGTATTTATTTATTTTGGGGAGAGTACAAGTGGGGGAGGAACCAAGAGAGGGGGACAGAACGCCCAAAGCAGGCTCTTTGCTAATAGGCTAACAGCAGTGAGCCTGATGAGGGACTTGAACTCACAAACCGCAAAATCATGACCTGAGCTGAAGTCAGACGCTCAACTGACTGAGCCACCCAGGTGCCCTATACAACTTTTCAATCATTCTAGTGTCCTACTAACAAATGCATCTTTATATTGGCCTTTCAAGCTAAGAGAGGGTTTTTTGCATTGTGGTAAATGTGACCTATTATGGGATCAAATATTTCTCTCAACATCTTAGGTGTCAGGTTAAGCAATGACCACAGGAATCATAAGATAATGTCATGAAAGAAAACACTTAACAGGTTTATTAGGCCTAGATCCTAATTCTAATTTTTACTATTAGATTATTACTATTACTTATAATTACTAATTATTATTACTATTACTAATAAATATTATTTATAAAATTCCTTCATTAAAAGAATATATATACATATGTATTCATATAAAATAAACTATCAGACATATAACTCAGAATTAATAAAATTAGAAGTTATTCAAATAAAACAACAATATGTTTACTTTGGATATGATAGGAGATAAAAAGAAAATTAGTGTCATTATTTGGATAAGCATGTGTTTCAGAATTAGCTATTTGGATAAACTCTCATGAGAGTCAGTGAGGTTAGATCTTTTTCAGAGTCATGGTTTGAACCTGTCTCCATTATATTAGTTGACTCACAACCTTGGTATTTGGTCCCTTCAAAATATTTTCATGGAATCACAAACATAAAGAAACTCATTGATACTAATACCATAATAGTAGGAGACTTCCACACCCCACTTACAACAATGGACAGATCATCTAAACAGACAATCAACAAGAAAACAATGGCTTTGAATGACACACTGGACCAGACGGACTTAACAGATATATTCAGAACATTTCACACTAGAGCAGGGGAATATACATTCTTCCCCAGTGCACATGGAACGTTCTCCAGAATATATCATATACTGGGACACAAATCAGCCCTGAACAAGTACAAAAAGATAGAGACCATACCATGCATATTTTCAGATCACAATGCTATGAAACTTGAAATCAACCACAAGAAAAAATTGGAACTGTAACAAATAGTTGGAGACTAAAGAACATCCTACTAAAGAATGAATGGGCTAACCAAGCAGTTAAAGAAGAAATTAAAAAGTACATGGAAGCCAATGAAAATGCTAACACCACAGCCCAAAACCTCTGGAATGCAGCAAAGGCGGTCTTAAGAGGAAAGTATATAGCAATCCAGGCCTTCCTAAAGAAGGAAGGAAGGTCTCAGATACACAACCTAATCCTACACCTTAAGGAGCTAGAAAAAGAAGAGCAAATAAAATCCAAAAACAGCAGAAGAAAGGAAATAGCAAAGATTAGAGCAGAAATCAATACTACTGAAACCAAAAAAAAAAAAAAAATCCAAAAAACAAAAAACAAACAAACAAACACAGTAGAACAGATCAATGAAATCAGAAGCTGGCTCTTTGAAAGTAGCAGCAAAATTGATAAACCCCTAGCCAGTTTGATCGAAAAAAAAGGAAGGGACCCAAATACATGAAATCAAGAATGAAAGAGGAGAGATCACAACCAACACAGCAGAAATAAAAATAAGAGAATAATATGAGCAATTATATGCCAATAAAATGGGCAATCTGGAAGAAACAGACAAATTCCTAGAAACATATACACTACCAAAACTGAAACAGGAAGAAATAGACAATTTGAACAGACCCATAACCAGTAAAGAAATCGAATGAGTAATCAAAAATCTCCCAAAAACCATGAGTCCAGAGCCAGATGGCTTTCCAGGGGAATTCTACCAAACATTTAAGAAACAGTTAACACCTATTCTCTTTAAGCTGTTCCAAAAAATAGAAATGGAAGGAAAACACAAAGAAATAAAAGGCATCCAAATCGGCCAGGAGGAGGTCAAACTTTCACCCTTCTCAGGTGACATAATACTCTATATGGAAAACCCAAAAGATTCCACAAAAAATACTGCTAAAACTGATCCATGAACTCAGCAAAGTTGCAGGAAATAAAATCAATGCACAGAAATCAGTTGCATGCCTACACACCAACAACAAGGCAACAGACTGAGAAATCAAGGAATCGATCGCATTTACAATTGCACCAAAACCCATAAAATACCTAGGAATAAATCTAACCAAAGAAGTGAAAAGTCTATATGCTGAAAACTATAGAAGGCTTGTGAAAGAAATTGAAGAATACACCAAAAAATGGAAAAATATTCCATGCTCCTGGATAGGAGGAAGAAATATTGTTAAAATGTCAATACTACCCCAAGCAGTCTACATATTCAATGCAATCCCTATCAAAATAACATTAGCATTACTCCCAGAGCTAGAACAAACAATCCTAAAATTTGTATGGAACCAGAAAAGCCCCTGAATCGCCAAAGCAATCTAGAAAAAGAAAACCAAAACAGGAAGCATCATAATCCTGGACTTAAAGCTGTATTACAAAGCTGCAATCATCAAGATAATATGGTATTGGCACAAAAAGAGACACTCAGATCAATGGAACAGAATAGAGAACCCAGAAATGGGCCCACAAACGTTTGGTCAAATAATCTTTGACAAGGCAGGAAAGAATATCCAATGGCATAAAGACAGTCTCTTCAGCAAGTGGTGGTTGGAAAACCAGACAGTGACATGCAGAAAAAGGAACTTGGACCACTTTCTTATGCCATACATAAAAATAAACTCAAAATGGATGAAAGACCTAAATGTAAAACAGGAAACCATCAAAATCCTTGAGGAGAAAGCAGGCAAAAACCTCTTTGACCCCTCCTGCAGCAATTTCTTACTCAACACGTCTCCGGAGGCAAGGGAAACAAAAGCAAAAATGAACTATTGGGACCTCATCAAAATAAAAAACTTCTGTACAGTGAAGGAAACAATCAGCGAAACTAAAAGGCAACTGACAGAATGGGAGAATATATTTGCAAATGACATACCAGATAAAGGGTTAGTATCCAAAATCTATAAAGAAATTCTCAAACTCAACACCCAAAAAATGAATAATCCAGTGAAGAAATGGGCCAAAGACATGAATAGGCACTTCTCCAAAGAAGACATCCAGATGGCCAACTGACACATGAAAAAATGCTCAACTTCACTCATCATCAGGGAAATACAAATCAAAAGCACAATAAGATACCACCTCACACCTGTCAGAATGGCTACCATTAACAACTTAGGCAACAACAGATGTTGGCAAGGATGGGGAGAAAGAGGATCTCTTTTGCATTGTTGGTGGGAATGCACGCTGGTGCAGCCACTCTGGAAAACAGTATGGAGGTTTCTCAAAAAACTAAAAATAGAACTACCCTACAACCCAGCAATTGCACTACTAGGCATTTATCCAAGGGATACAGGTGTGCTGTTCCAAAGGGGCACATGCACCCCAATGTCTATAGCGGCACTATCAACAATAGCCAAAGTATGGAAAGAGCCCAAAAGTCTGTCGATGGATGAATGGATAAAGAAGATGTGGTATATATATCCAATGGAGTATTACTCAGCAATCAAAAAGACTGAAATCTTGCCATTTGCAACTACGTAGATGGAACTGGAGGGTATTATGCTAAGTGAAATTAGTCAGTCAGAGAAAGACAAATATCATATGACTTCACTCATATTAGGACTTTAAGAGACAAAAACAGATGAACATAAGGGAAGGGAAGCAAAAATCATATAAAAACAGGGAGGGGGACAAAACAGAAGAGCCTCATAAATATGGAGAACAAACTGAAGGTTACTGGAGGGGTTATGGGAGGGGGGATGGGCTAAATGTGTAAGGGGCATTATGGAATCTACTCCTGAAATCATTGTTGCACTATATGCTAGCTAATTTGGATGTAAATTTAAAAAATAAATTAAAATAAATAAATAAAAATCTTTTCATGGTGAGAGAGACAACGGAGGTATTTGTGTGACAAAGAGCAAGGTCTACTCAGTTCCCGTCAGAGCCACTGTCCACATATCCAGATTTCAGTTAACTTCCTTACCACATGTTGTTAGCGTGCCTCTAACAGTTTGACCAACTGCTTCATTTCTCATTTACCCTAGACTGTGTTTTGATAAATTAAAAAATGAAATCTGGGGCACCTGGGTGGCTCAGTTGGTTAAGCCTCTGACTTCCGCTCAGGTCATGGTCTCGTGATTAATGTGTTCTAGCCCCAAATCGGGCTCTCTGCTCTCAGAGCAGAACCTGCTTCACATTCTCTGTCCCCCTCTCTCTGTCCCTCCTCTGCTTGCACTCTCTCAAACTGTAAGATAAATAATCACTCTTTAAAAAACCATCTTACCCTATCATAAACACAGGCAGGAGCAGTGGTGTGTCTGTGATTATCAGGGTCTGTCAAAAATGAGAGAGCATTTCACAATGACAAAAGTTCATTTTGATAAGTCTTTGCCTTTGCGAAGACATTTATCAGTTGATTGTTCTATTTGTTAGATCAAATTACTAAAAATACATTTTCCTTCTTTGTTCTTCTCCAGTGATTCTAAATTTTTCTCTCATGATAAAGAATCTAAAATTACCATTTGTCTTATAGTTAATACCCATATAACACCCCCCAAATGTGTTATTAATTGGATCAGTTGTCTTTCAATCTTTACTGTTTAGGTTAATGGAAGTATACTAATTTAAAAACTAGGAAAAGATGAAATATCTATTCCATGTATCTAATGGGATAATGATTTCAACATGCCTCACTCCCGGTAATACTCTCTGATCATGTAAAATACCAATTGCAAAATAATATCCTGTAGCTGAAAATCTGACTTATTTACTAAAAACACCTCTTTACTTACTAATACATATATAGTCATATATATGCCTATCTGTCTACTGATTCTATTAAAACAGTCATCATTAATCACAGGCATAGTTTTCAGATACAACATGAACAAAATAGAAAAAAATTACTTAAACTCAAATTGTATTTGCTACTACTAAGCCTCTCTAAACATCCTAGAAGGGCTGCTTCAATAAGCAAGCAGAGAAAAATGGCAAAAAAATATCCAGTAGACAAGAGTTTTAGTTCAAAGCACAGTGGAGAAGATTGAAGTTTTTAAAAACCTAAGTTTCCAGGGCATTCTAAGGTTAGATCCCTTTTTGTAATGTGAAAGGTTCATAAGGGACTTCCCAGGAAAATCACATTTCACAGGTTTAAGTTAGGCTGTTTGCAGCATGAACCTCACTACATGAAGTGTCCCAGGCTGGCCTAGGACAGCATGCCCTGTCACGTGGATGACTGAAATGGCCTGCTGTTTACCTTCTCCTACATCCATAATTCCCATCACAGCCCAAATTATTCTCCATTTTACATCCACAGTGGTCTATTCCAAACTGCATGTTAACTATATTATTCTCATGCTTGATGTCCTTCAATAAATTCCCACAGACTTTAGGATAAGATCCAAACTCACTAAAATTGCTTTTAAGAAAAACTGCCAGCTGATGGGTCTCAGCTACCTCAAATTTCATTTGTTCTGCAATGCACTCTATCTGTCCTCTAGGGACTTCGGGCAGATTTCTCATTCTAGTGTTGCTTGCTAATTCCACCCGTCTCCAGGTCCCTGACTCTGAACTTATCCTGGTAGAACAATGTGAATCCCTATGGCAAATGCTCCAACATAGTCTTACACTTCTGCTTTAGAACACCCATGTTTCTAGTAAGAGCTTGTTTATTATTAGTTTGTCTTACTAAAAGAGCCACACACGGAAGAGGGAAAAAATAGCTGCATTATTCATTGATTGATCATCACTGGCTGGCATCGTGCTGGCACATACGAAATTGATAAATGTTCGGTAAATGAGTGAAAGAGAGCTCATACTGAGATTTTTCCGCCAATAAAATTCTGCTAACAAGTATTCTGAAGTCATCAATCAATCCAAAGAAAGCATGAAAGGTCCAGCATTCAAATTTCTCCAAAAGATTGGTATCATTGAACCTAAAACCGCCATTAATACCAGAGACTCACTGAAATAAGACAGAGGTATAATGTACTCAAATCAAATCAAATCAGATCATACAATTAAAATTAGTTGCATAACTGAACCAATACGAGTTTGCTCCTGGTGAGTCACACCAACACCAGGTTGAGTTGTTGGACAAAGAAACTTTCATTTGCAGCAAATAAGGAGGTCACGGGTATGGCTTCCAAAGCCATGACTCTCCAAGAGAGGGTGAATAGATTCCTTTTGTTTAGGGTTAGGATGAATATTCGGAGAGGGGAGCTTTGTCATCAAAGGCTGGCACACACTAGCATGTGGCTTGAGGAATCATGCCTATACAAATGTGAATGTTATGTCAACGAGGCTTGTGCTCCTCCTCCAAGGAGATTTTAGTATTATAATGAGGCAAAGGTGATTGTAGGTCATTCCAGAGGTCACTCCATGGCTCATCTGTGCAGATGTGCAGATGCAAGTCAGGTTTAGCTCAAAATGTCTGGATGGTCTGGGCAGTCTGGGCCAGAGGGCAATTTCTGTCAGGGCAATGGCCATTACCTGGGGGAGAGGGGAGCTGGGTTTTATTTGTCTGCATTAAGGGAAAGACTGGAAAGAAGACCTTAGTGAAAAATGTAAGACAAAGATGAGTGAGTACAAACAGGTGGGCAGTAAAGGCCAGGCCCTGGGGTCTAGCTGGTGACAGCTAGATACGTTTAATATATGTTAAAGACTAATGGGTAAGATCCTTTAGCAGTATGCTATTTTTGCAAAAGAGCTACATATTTTGATATAACCCAAATGGCAAAGAATTGACCTTATTTTCAGATGACTATTTTGACTCTGGTGTAAAGGTAAATAAAAGAAATGGAAAAGGCTGGTTCATTTATTTAGATGACATTTTAAAAAATATTTTTAATGTTTATTTATTTTTGAGAGAGAGAGCACATGCATGGGAGGGGCAGAGAGAAAGGGAGACAGAGGATCCTAAGGGGGCTCAGTGCTGACAACAAAGAGCCCAACGCGAGGCTTGAACCCACGAACTATGAGATCATGACCTTAGCTGAAGTCAGCCGCTTAACTGACTGAGCCACACAGGCGCCCCTAGATGACTTTTTAAAGGAGACAGTTTAACACATTTCAAACTCTCTAATTAATCTTGACTCTGAGCTATATTTGTGAAAATTAATGTTTTGAGTTTTCCCTGCCTTAATACAAGTAGTTTACATATTTCTTCATATATTATAGATTTAGAAAACCTAATACATGATGGAAAATATTGACTTGGGCAATCTCAAATTTGATTATTTACTTAAAGGTAAAACCTGTGGGTGCGTAATTTTTCTAAAACACTATATTGCAATCTGGCAAATTGGGTATCTACTTGAATTCAATCCTTCTTTATTGACATAGGATGCTGTTATCACTGTGAGACACAATTTATCATCTCTTTTTGTTCAAAGCTTATTTTTCTCTAGTGTGAATCCTATCTATTGCTGTCCTGAAGAAGCGTGGATGTAAAACTTTGTCAAACCTCAACTTGTCAAAGTTATAAAATTAGTAAGGTTGTATTTTCCCCAGAAGTTGGTCATTAAAAAAAAAATTATTCTGTTTTCGTTCCAGACAACAAAATTCCAATTCATTTCTAAGAATGAACAAGCATCATTTAAATGTGTATTGTTTCAGGGGCACCTGAGTGGTTCAGTCAGTTAAGTCGGTAAAGCTTCGGACTTCAGCTCTGGTCATGATCTCACAGTTCGTGGGTTCGAGCCCTGCACTGGGCTCTTTGCTGACAGCTCAGAGCCTGGAGCCTGCTTCGGAGTCTGTGTCTCCTTCTCTTTCTGCCCCTCCCCAGCTCGCACTCTGTCTCTCTCTGTCTCTCAAAAATAAACATTAAAAAAAATTTTTTAATAAAAATTTAAAATGTGTATCGTTTTATATTAATATATAATTCATTAGGTGTTAGAAGATGCATTTAAAACTTGTAGGTAAATTAAAAAATATTCCATATTCCTTAAAAAATACCTGTTTATAGAATTATGAAAAAAAAGAAATCACTTTATGTATTTTAATTAATTCTTCATCATAGAAAACCTAAGTTGAGGGAATGTGTACTTAATAAATAAAACTGAAGTTTTCGGTCAACTCTCCCTCCTGGCTGAGGGAGCCATCTCCCTCATGCCACATCTCCCATGGCTTGGTGAGTTCTCATCTATGTATTTTGGAGCAAGTTCCAATGATAGAACCATATTCCCAGGCATTAGTAGCAGTAGTCCGGACAGGAGGATAGGTCCATCATCAGAGACCTTCAGTTCTTAGCACCAACCGTTACCACTGTGTGTCTTTAGGAAAGTAATATTTAATCTGAGCTCCAATTTAATCACCCATAAAATGCAACTAGTAATAACCCTTTGTAGAGCTTGAGGATTAAATGAGACAGAATATTTAAAGTGTTCTGTACACATTTTGGAACTTAGTGAATCATCAATAAATGATGTTAGAATTACAATTAATATGACCATGATTATGTGTAGATCAGGAATTAAGATTCACGCCTTAGGCATGTTTCCTTTTAGACCGGAGGAATACGAGTGTTGCTGCCTCCTGATGGCTTATTTTAGTCCTAGCCACCCTTCCCTGTCAGGGTCCCAGACAACCTTAAGGAACCTTGCCAGTCTTTTACTGGCAGCCTTCGCTTAGGTGAGAGCTCCTTGCTTCTGGTTTCCTGTTACTGGGCCTCCCCCCACCCACAGATATTCCATGTTTGGACCTGCCCACCACCTGGTGCTTGCTCACACAGTTGTCAGATTTATCTATTTGCTGCATTGGGTTTTCTGCAAGTTCAGGGAGCTGGGTCTGTCTCACACTTGCCTCCTATTTATCCAACTATGTACCCCAGACCCCTGTTCTGAATCTTAGTACCAGCTAGTAGGGAACAGCACATGCAAGCTGCTTGCATTAAGGAAATCTGTTACATTCACTTTCACAAAGCACCAAAATTTATGGTAGGCCAATAGTAACTGTTTCCAATATATAAAAGAAAACTGCCAATATTTCCTAAAGAAAGTTCATCCACATCTGTGAGTGACATTGGTTGGTAGTTTTATTATCTTGGTCAGGCTTTGTAATTACCATTATATCAAGCCTCAAAAAACATTTGTGTATGTGGGGTGGGGGGGGTGCGCCTGGGTGGTTCAGGCGGTTGAGCATCCAACCCTGGATTTCAGCTCAGGTCATGATCCCAGGGTCGGAGGATAGAGCCCCATGTCAAGCTCTGTGCTGAGCATGGATCCTGCTTAAGTTTCTCTCTCTCTCTCTCTCTCTCTCTCTCTCTCTCTCTCTCTCTCTCTCTGCCCCTCTGCCCTTCTCCCCTGCTCACATTCTCTTTCTCTCAAAACAATACCACCACCATTTTGCGAAGTGTTTCCTTCTGCTCTGTTTTCTAAAAACTTTTTTAAGATTGCTAATACGTCTTCCTTAAATGTTTGAGAGAATTCACCAATGAAACTGGGCATAGAGTTCTCACTGTGGGAATACGGTGATAAGGAATTAAATTTCTTTAATAAATGTAGAGCTACTCAGTTTTTCTTATTTTGTATCATTCAGGTAAAAGGTTTTACAAGGGATTCGTTTATTTCCTATAACTACTAAATTTATGGTGTTCGAATTCTCTTTCATTCTCGGTATTTGTAAATTGTGTTTTATTATTTTCTACAGCAGCCTTGCCATATTTTTTAATATTCTTTTTTAAATTGTGATAATAGACATAACAAAATCCACATATTAAAACCATCTTAACCATTTTTAAGTATACAGTTCAGCAGTGTTAAATGCAGTCACCTATGTAATCAATACCCACAATGCTTTTCATCTTGCAGAACTAAAACTCTGTGCCTATAAAACAATTCCCCATTGCCTCTTTCCTCCAGATCCTGGCAACCATATTGTAATTTCGGTCTTTGTTAATCTGACCACTGACGTACGAAATATCATACAGGATTTGCCCTTTTGCAAAGGGCTTATTCACTTAGCGTGATATCCTCAAGGTCCATCCATGTTGTAGCTAATGTGTCAAAATGCCCTTCCTTTCCAATGCTGCATTTGGCTATTATGAATAATTCTGCTATGAACATGGATGTACAAATATCTTTTCAAGACCTTGCTTTCGACTATTTTGGGTATATACCTCGTAGTGGAATTGCTGGATCATATGGTAATTCCATTTTTAACTTCTGAGGAACTGTCATATGTTTTACATAGCTGCCACACCATTTTAGATTCCCTCAACAATGTGCAAATTTTTCAACTTCTCCACATCTTCACCAACACTTACCTTCTGTGTTTTTTTTTAACACTAGCCATCCTAATGGGTGTGAAGTTGTCTGCATTTTTTTATAATAAATAAATGTTTTTATTTATTTTTGAGACAGAGAGACAGAGCATGAGCAGGGGAGGGGCAGAGAGAGAGGGAGACACAGAATCCGAAGCAGGCTCCAGGCTCTGAGCTGTCAGCACAGAGCCTGATGCAGGGCTCGAACTCACAGACTATGAGATCATGACCTGAGCTGAAGTCAAATGACTGAGCCACCCAGGCGCCCCAGGGTCTGCATTTTTATTTTTTTTTCTTTCTTGTACCAGGCACTACTCTAAGTGCTTTACACATATGTTCCTTAATTCATTTAATGCTACCAACAATAATGACCTAAGTATGATCATTAGCCCTACTTGGAGAATGTTTGTAGATTCAGTTAAGATACTAAGAGAGAGTATTCTCTTTCAAGACTGCATTTTTGAACTCTGTTAAGCATGTAAGAGAAGATGTTGCTCATCTTAGTCCATCACGAAAAGAGGCAGAAATCTACAGTCTCACTAGGATTTTTACCAGTTTTCTAAGTCGACTGTGTCAAGTTTCAAAGACACTTGGCTTTTAGCACTACCCTATGTCAGGATTCAACTACTAATCATTTTATAACAAAATCACAGCTTTTGTAGTGAATCTCATATTTAATACTGAGAGATCCAAGTTAGTAAAGTGAGAAAGTTACTGAAAAAATTTAAGTCTAGTACTTTCACCTGTAAAATAAAGGAAAATCTGTAAAATGAGGAAAATCCCAGTTTTTACCCTACGGGTTATCTGTGAAAATGACACGTGGCAATGCCTGGGAAGGGCTTAGTTACAGCATCCAACACAGCAGTTCTCAACATGGTCCACAGAGCTCTGCGGGTCCCAACAACTTCTACTGGGTCCAGTAAGGCAACAGTATTTTCACAATAATACTGAAATATTATTCACCTTTTTCACTGTTGGTATTTGCACTGATGATGCACAACCCATGGTGTGACAAAGTGAGAAATACGTATGAAGTAAAGGACTTCTGCTTTCTGGAATGTTAGGATTGTCCTTAGGAAAAATGCAATTGAATTGAGAGGTAAAGTAGCTCCTTCTTTCACGGGAACACTAGTTTTACTGAAGAGAAGAGACGAGTAGACTAATGGTTCAAACGAATATTTGACATTTTCTTAAAAATGAACAAAAGGAGCTTATTGCTTCCAAGAAAACAACTGTGAAGTATTTGTTGACCAAGATACAATCCAAGATTTCAAACAAAAATTATTATCTGTCATTGGAAAATTTGTATCTGCCACAGTGAAATCAACATGCCATACTTACAGCATTTTCTGATATGATCAGTAGTGATACTAATAAGTGTGATTTTTAAAAATTATATAATGAGGGGCACCTGGGTGGCTCAGTTGGTTAAGCGCCCAACTTTGGCTCAGGTTATGACCTCACAGTTCCCAAGCTTGAGCCCCGCATTGGGCTCTGTGCTGGCAGCTCAAAGTTTGGAGCCTGCTTCAGATTCTGTGTCTCCTTCTCTCTCTGCCCCCGCCCCACTTGCACTCTGTCTCTCTCTCAAAAAAAAAAATAAACATTAAAAATTATATAATGAAATTTGTCAACATTTGGATGGACTATATCATTCAGTGAACCAATAATTTCCAAATGACCAAAATCATGCACAGGTAAAAGATTTATTAAAAGAGGGGTCATCTGGGTGGCTCAGTTGGTTAAGCATCTGACTTCAGCTCAGGTCATGATCTCACAGTTCATGGGTTCAAGCCCCATGTTGGGCTGTGTGCTGACAGCTCGGAGCCTGGAGCCTGCTTTGGATTCTGTGTCTCCCTCTCTCTCTCTTTGCTTCTCCCCTGTTCACGCTGTCTGTCGCTCTCTCTCAAAAATGAACAAACATTTAAAACAAATTATTACAAGGGAAAGGGAGGGGTGCCTGGATGGCTGTTGGTCGAGCACCTGCCTCTTGATTTCGGCTCAAGTCATGATCCTACAGTTGTGGGATCAAGCCCCACCTTAGGCTCCACACTGAGCTTAGAGCCTGCTTAAAATTCTCTCTTTCTCTCCCTCTGCCCCTCTCTCCAACTCGCTCTTGTTCTCTCCCCACACCTCTGCCAAAACCAAGGGGTCAAGGGAGACCAAAGGAATTTTGTAAATCTTTATATATGAAAAGTTCATTGATAGGGTTTCATATTCCTCATTGTGACTAACCTTTAAGAAACTACCACTTGCCAAGTTTTGGTATAGTATCAAAAATATTCTCAATTACATGAAAGATTCAAAAACATTCTTATCTTTTTCCATCTGCACTTTCTGCAGAGTCTGCACTTTCTTCATATCCTGAAATAACATATTACAGCATACTAAATTCAGAAGCTGATGAGTATTCAGCTTTTATTAAGACAGGCATTAACGATACTTGCAAATTTATAAAACAATGTCACTTCTAACCTTTTTCTTTTAAAAAGTTAGTTATTTCTTATGAAATTTTCTCATTAGGGTAACCTTTAATGGATCTAATACAGACATTTTAAAATAAATCAATTCACAAATATAATAAAATGCACACCATTTTAACATTCATACATTCTTTTAGTCTTATCTCACCCTACATTTTTCTGCTAGTCAAAACAATTTAACTACAGACAAGAAACCATCCTATAATTGGGAAGATCTTTAAAACACCCTATTATGCCCTTCTTTCTTTTCTCAACAGAGTCCTGACACTCATGTCTTGATCTTTTATAGCTCGCTGTCCTGAGGGATTCAGATACAACAGCTAACTTCTTGTAAATTCTAAGTGTGATAGCACCAATATCATCTTTCCATCTCATACTTCGTAAATATGTCTTAAGCAAAATAAAAAATAATAATGAAACCATCAAAACGAGAAAATCGAGAAAGTGAACAAGTATCTTAAGTAAACTCATTGACTGCTAAAGAAAACAAATTATCAAAGCAACTGCCAGAAAATTAGCTTCAAACTGAAATTTAAGCCATCTCAGGCTACCACTTTATTTTGCCATATGGTAAGGAGGCTTTTAAAATCTTACAATTTCTAAAATAAGCCATTGCAAATCTTAAATAGTGCTCAGAGTGAGAAATGAACAATTTCTGGCGCTATGCGTTTTCTTTTTGGTTACGTGTGGGGGTGAAAATGAATCCTCTCAGCCACTGAACTGGTAGCACTTTATTTACAACATACTGTATTTACCCTAGCAGGTTACAGCCATAATCCTTTGCTACTGACACCCAGGAAGAAAAATGTTCAGTGCCAGGCAGAAACAGCGATGAAAGAATCCATATGGTTCTATTTTTCAAGTTTGTGCAAGTATTTCTTTAACAAGACCTCAGAAGCAAATCTCTAGAAATACAAAATAGAAAAATATAATGCAAATGCATTTGGGGAAAGCTAAATCATGTTTCCAATCCAATGTCTGTAATGATTTATTTTTTAACTTTGGGAAAATTTTACTATTTCTTCAGGAACTTAAATCCTCTGTCTGGTCAACTAACTTTTTAGTCCCTTTTTTCCCTTGAAGACTACAGATTTTCTTTTTTGTTTTTTTGTTTCATTGCTATTTTTTTTCCTTTTCCTGCGAAGAAGCAATGTAGTTAAAAACCATTAGTTGATTGTCATTTTAATATGTGTGAACAATTTCTAAATTAGAAGAAATAGGAATAGGACAGATGAAAGAAAGGTTGAACCTCCTAATTTCATTAGCCATTTTTTTCTTTTTTCTTTTTCTTTTTGGTTTTTAAGTTCCAGCTATAGGGGAGATTTTTACTATGAAGTGTACATATTTATAAAAATATATCATATTGTTTAGGATATTTAGCTTATTTCTAAATAGAATCAATAGTTCTTTTCTTTCCTGATGCATTATTCAAAGTACTTCATTTTGAACTGTTGGTGATTCCCTTAAACAAGTGTGTATTTTTGACAGATGTTTAGCATAGATAAACTTCAGATTTATATTGCCACCAGAGAAATGCAGAACATCTGGCATTTTTGAAAATGAGCCTTTCTTGATTTATTTAAGTATAATAAATATATTTACATGATTGTGATTCTGAATTTTATAGTAATAGACTCTAAGACTAATGAATCTGAGAATAACTTAAATATCCATTCACTCCCAGCCTCACTGGAATGCCTCTCTATTTTTTTTTCTTTTAGCTATTCTTCTAATTCATTGCTTAATTGCCTAACATATAAAGAGGCATTTTGCTGAAATGAAGCAACATCAGTAAAACAAATGAGGCTAGACTTTGACTATGATATCCATTCCAGTGCTTAATCACTTATCCACAGAAGATTATCTCTGAAGGGCCCTATTCCCTCCTCTATTTCTCTCCATCAACACTCATGTATGTATTCTAGAAGAATTTTATTTGATTTACACTTTAGTGAAAATAAGCTTATACACGGGAAAGTTTACAAAGATTCAAGTCACATGGCCAGTAATTTTTTTTTAAGTATTGAACTATTACCTGAGCTTCCTACACTAAATACTTCTCTCAACAATAGTTGCAAAAGAGTTCTGTATGACTAAATAAATTCACATCACTTGCTTTTGTCCAAAACAGAAAAAAATATATCCACAAGTTTCCAGGAGGATAATCAGGAACTATTGCCAGATGGTGACTCCAGTGACTGGAGAGTCTATGGTAAGGGCATCACAGAATGAAGACAAAATAAACAGGTGTGGCCTCATTTTCCCCAGGTCTATTTCCTATTGGTTACCACTCATTAGCTATTTTAATAGAAACTTCATCCTTCCAATTCTATTCTGGAGTTGTGTTACTGTGTTCATTAAGGTCCCAGTAGAAATTGTGAGGTACGCTAACCTGGAGTTTTTACGATAATTTAATGAAGAGGCTAGTTACAAAGAAGGGAAAAGGAACTAGTAAGGACTATTGAGACATGCTAGGACAAGCAAAAGTGAAAGCTATCTATTGAACAGAGGCATGGGAGACACATTCCAGGCTCAGAATTTGGTTAGGCATATCCCATGAGAGTGACAATGTAACACAGTCTCAGCAATGGTATTTTGGGGCCCACCTAATAAGCAGTGTAGACTAGGGGCAACTTGGTGGCTGTATTGGAGAAAATGTAGAGATCTTAAAACAGTTATCTAATCAAAAGAAGTTATCTCCTGGCCCAACTACTGTTAGAAGTCACTTGTAGGGCCAGGGCACTCAGGGAATACCACCCCAAATACTGATAGGCCAAAATCTGTAGAGACCCATCAAGTTTCTTCCTTCACACTACATATTTCACAAAATTTGCTGATCTGGTCCACAAAGGTACTTCCAACTGCAAGAGGGACCAAGACAATTCTTTTGTTTCCATAAATGTGGTTGCTGTTATGGCAGAATGTAACATGCTCTTCAATTCTTAACCTTATATATTGTACTGATCTCACTCTGTCTGCAATAAACTTAAGCCTGGGTCTAAAAGAGTAGGGAAGGAAACAGTAGGAACCTGCTGAGAGTTGAAGTCACAGAAGTTCCTGAAAGGAGATGTAATTTTAAAGGGAGAATCAGACCAAAACTAGACAGCCAAAGCTGAGAGGGAGTAGGAAAAGAAATAACTCATCCTTCCTTCTCTTTAATCTCCCATTGGCCAAACTCCACTGGATGCCACAGTTGAGAACAGCCCTGGTGATGCATCTGAAGGTCAACACCTAGGCACCGACCAGGGCAGGATATTTACATGGGGAGGAGAGGCAAATAGAGAATAATGAAACCAACTAAGTTGCTAAAATTGTTGTCATTTTGTAAAGTAAATCACATATGAAATCAAAAGGGTAGTTGCCTACTTAAAGAAATTGCGTGAATTCTCATCACAAGCAAATTTTCGATTATTTTATATTTTAAATATTTATATCAATATGCAACGTCTTTGAATTTATAAATATCTCATCATGAAAAAATTTCTTTTGTTAATGTTTCATTTATTTCTGAGAGAGAGAGAGAGAGAGAGACAGAGACGGGGACAGAGCATGAGTGGGGGAGGAGCAGAGAGAGGAGACAGAACCTGAAGCTGGCTGCAGGCTCTAAACTTTCAGCACAGAGCTGGATGCACGGCTTGAACTCATGAACTGCGAGATCATGACCTGAGTGGAAGTTGGACACTCAACTGACTGAGCCACCCAGGAGCCCCCAAAATTAATTTCTTTGAAAGAAAAGAAAACATTGGCCTTAATTTCTTCATTTGAAAATAATTTAATGTTATTAAGTGACCACTTAATGCTATTACAGAGTTATAGCTCTACTTTTAAAACACTGAATGATCCCTACATTGGTAACTCTTCTGACACAGTGTTGAGCATCCTTAAACTTTACGTGACATCTAAAGCTGTATATAATGCTGGGTAACCAAGCAGCTAAGTTAGAGGTTTGTTTCTTTTTTGAATTTTTTTTTTAATTTTTGAGTACAGATTGCATGTAGTAAATGACAAAATGTTAAGCACAATAAAATTATATAAATATATACAATCAGAGAGAAAGATCCATACAACCACCATACAAGCACCACCAGAAAGAAGCATAGGACATAAGTTAAAATTTGACTCAGCATCTGTTAGCCCTATTTATAAGAGAATCATGACACTGAGTTGCTCATATCCCTTGGGCCTTCTTACCCTTGTCCTTGCCTATTTGACACAGTCATCCTAAAATGCCCTACTTAGAGCATTCAGTATTTGGCTCACATCCATAGTACAAAGAAGCACAAGTGTCATGAAAGAAGAATTACCATTTGGCAACCATCATAACAAGAATTGATTTCGGCAAAAAACATCAACACATGTTAAACACTGAAAGTACAGTCAAGCTTAGAATACTTATCTGGCTTCACAATATTTATTTATTAATTACATAATATATTTACTAATTATAAAAGAAAATAGTCACTTTACAAGGCAGAAGCCTGGCAGAACCCCAAGTGATGAGAGCAGACACCATCAGAAATTCTTCCTAATGTCATGAACTGAGACAAAAACAACACTTCTGTGGTTTTCCTGTCAAAGTCGAATACACGAATTCACTCATGGGGAGACATTACACAAACCTAAATTGGTGGTCATTCTATAAAATATCAGGCCAGTTCTCTTCAAACATGCTATTACCATTAAAGATGCAGAAAAATGAGTAACTGTTCCAGAATAGAGACTAATAAAGGAATAAAGGAGACATGATACCTGAATAAATGCATGGTTTGGAATTCTCTTTCACGAATAAGGATAATATTGGGACAATTATAAAACTCTGGATATGTATAAATGTTAATTACCCATTTTAATTATTACACTATGGCTACAGAAGGGAATGTTCTTGCATTTAGGAAATACACCATGAACTGTACCACATAAGAGACATGAACTATTCCCATAAAATGATGTGGATTGTATACCACATGTGACATAAAGAGAAAGATATACAGTAAAATCTTGAATTGCGAGTGACTTGTTCTGCAAATGTTTCGCAACATGAGCAAACATTTCTAATAAGTTTTAACTTGATAAGTGAGTGATGTCTTACAATAGGAGTAGTATAAGACGCCGAATGTCACATGATCACAACTAAGCCAATGGTTCTTGAAATTCACTTTCATATACGAATGCTGTGGATGACAAGCAGGTTTCCAGAATTAATTATGCTCGCAAACCAAGGTTTTACTGTATTTGTGTATATAGACAGAGAGTACATGAGAGAAAAAGTGCAGCTCTTAACATTTAGAGGATCTTGAAGGAGGAGTGTAGGAATACGTTGTACTATTCTTTTTTTTTTTTTAATTTTTTAAACGTTTATTTATTTTTAAGAAAGAGAGAGAGAGAGACAGAGAGTGAGTGGGGGAGGGCAGAGAGAGAGGGAGATACAGAATCCAAAGCAGGCTCCAGGCTCTGAGCTGTCAGTACAGAGCCCCACGCAGGGCTTGAATCCACGAACCACGAGATCATGACCTGAGCTGAAGTCAGACATTCAACCAACTGAGCCACCCAGGTGCCCTTACTTTATACTATTCTTGAAAATATTTTGAAATCATGTCAAAATAAAAAGTTAAACAAAGGGGAGAGAAAAGAGGCAGAGATTAAGCTAGGTGAAGGAGAACCACAAAATCCAGTCCTAGCCTAAAGCACACCGAAGAATACGTAATCAAGTTCCACTCTTCCCGACACAAAGCAAAGGTTATGCTCTCTATTGCAGCAAAACCAAGGAAAGGAAAGCTCTCAGGGCAGAATGACCGAGCGGTGCCCCAAAAACAGCAAGATCCAGACAGAGCATTTTTATTCACATATAGTGCCCCAAGCCCTGAGCACAGGGGCTGTAGGACAGCTGTCTCTGAGGACACCAGCCTTGCTGCCACAAAGGATGCTCCATGTTAACAGTGAGGACTGACGAGAAAGTGTCCTCAGTGTCCCAACATTACACTAAGTCATGGTAGTAGGATCCCCAAGAATGGCTGATATTAACAGTTGCAGCAGCCAGACAGAATGTGGACTCTGAGTCAGACCTGCAATGTTTTAAATAGAGAGTTCCAGTTTCTTCACATTGTCACCAACACTTGCTGTCTTTTGTGTTTTTGACAGTAGCCGTGGTAACAGGTGTGAGGTCATATCTAATTGTGGTTTTGATTTGCGCTTTCCTGATGACGAGTGATGTTGAGCACCTATTCATATGCCTGTTGGCCACCTATAGGTCTTCTTTGGAAAAATGCCTATTCAAGTCCTTAGCCCAAGTTTTAATCGGGTTATTAATTGGTTTTTGCTACTGAGTTTTATGAGTTCCTCATATATTTTGGATGTGAACCTCTTATCAGATATGTAGTTTGAAAATATTTTCACTCATTCTGTAGGTTGCCTTTTCACTCTGTTGATTGTTTCCTTTACCAAGTATTGATGACAATGTAGAGAAATTGAAACCCTGTATATTGATGGTAGAAATGTCAAAAGGTGTAACTACTATAAAAACAGTATAGATGTTCCTCAAAAAATTAAAAATAGAATACCACATGATCCAGCAATCCAATTTCTAGATATTTATCTAAACAAAATTGAAATCAAGATCTCAAAGAGATATTTGCCCTCCCATGTTCATTACATCATTATTTATAACAACCAAGATGCAAAAACAATGTAAATGTTCATAAATGAAAGTTAGATAAAGAAAATGAGACATATACATACATTAGAATATTATTCAGCCTTAAAAAAGGAATCCTACAATATGTGACAACATGGATAAATCTTAAGGACATTATGGTAAGTGAAATAAAGCAGCCACAGAAAGGCAAATATTGCATGATTTTACTTATATGAGGTATCTAAAATAGTCAAACTCAGAAACTGAGTACAATGGTGATTTCCAGAGACTGGCAGGAGGGGGAAATATGAAGTTGTTAGTGGCTATAAATTTTGTAACAAAAGATGAATAAGTTCTAGAGATTCCTGTACAACTCATGACTTAGTTAATACTGTATTGTACACTTAAAACCCGTTGAGGGTAGGGGCGCCTGGGTGGCTCAGTTGGTTAAGCATCTGACTTCAGCTCAAGTCATGATCTTACAGTTCATGGGTTCGAGCCCTGCATCTGATTCCCTGCTGTCAGCACAGAGCCTGGCACCTGCTTCAGATCCTCTGTCCCCCCCCCCGCCCCTCCCGCACTCACGTTCCTTGTCTCTCTCTCTCTCTCATCCCCCCTCCCTCCCTTCCTCCCTCTCTGTCTCTATCTCTCAAAAATAAACATTAAAAAAAAGTTTCAAAATAATCTTACAAAATCTGTTGAGAGTAGATCTCAAGTGTTCTTACCACAACAAAGTAAAAACTAAAAAGATCCCTTGAGCTGCTCCTCCCTCCCAAAAAAGAAGGAAATAAATGTTTTAAATTTGGGGTTACATTCCTGTGATGAATTTAGAATGGTCTCAAATTATGACTCTCTCATAAAGAAGGGAGGTCTGTTTTGTTGTTTTTTTTTTTTATGTTTTTCTCAATGATTCTGAAATGGGCCTATGATTTCTTTGACTAACAGAATATGGCAGGAATAGCACTGGACCACTTTCCACCTAGTCTTTAAGAGATCTGACAGCTTCCACTTCCTCTCTTTGAATGCTCATTCTGGAAGTCCTTGACTACTAAGAAATCTATGTGCTGTAGAGACCAAGTGCAGATCCCATGTACAAAGGAAAAGAACCTGAGATTACATGTGAGAGAAGCCGAGCAGCCCTAGCATCCCAACTGAAAGCAGCCTTCCAGTCCTACCCTCCCAAGGCACCAGACATGTGAAGGAGCCATCTTGAATAACCCAGCCCAAGTGAGCCCCAGATGGCTGCAGTCCCAGCTGACGTCATGTGGAATAGCAGATACACCCAGGTGAGTCTAGTCAAGCCTCAGAATCACAAGAGGTCATCAAATAGATATTGCTTTAAGCAACTGTCAGGGTGGTTTGTTATGCAGCAAACAATAACCAGCATAGACATATTCATTCACATTCATAATTATTTCCTTCATTAAATATTTTATTAAGCATTTAATAAGGAACCCAGGGATAGGCTCCTCGCTGGTGATTTTTGTCTAGCTGGAAAAGAAACATCAAACAGGTAAGACCATAACAATACATCTATGGTATGTGCAACTAGAAGGAGGTGAATGGAATGAACAGAGGAACTGGCTTCCAAGCATGGAAGTCAAGGCAGTGAAAATTAAATGGAGACCAGAAGAGGTAATAGGAGATGACTCCACATGAGAGAAGCAACCACCTGTGAGAAATCCTTATAGTATTTTAGAGCACGGCACAGAGAGGACTAAGAGAAGGTTACTGTACCTGGGGTTCAGCATACTGGGGGTTATGTGGTCAGGTGAGGCCACAGTCAAAGACTGAGGCCAGAACCAACTTAATAAACATTTAAATAGAGACCATCTTGTTCACCTTATATTTTTATTACCTACTACATTTCCTGACACATAGTAGATGTTCAATAAATGCTAAATGCTTCCAGAAAGGAAGGAAAGAGGGAAAGGTGGAAGTAAGTTGTTCTTTGCTCTTACATAATCTGCTTACCCAGGAGTATATTCTCCTTCAGTGGTTCCCAAATTTTAAAATAATTAAAATAATCTGGGATTTTTTTAATCTCCATACCCACGCTGGACTGTATACCTAATGAATTAGAATCTCTTGAGTGGGACTCAGACACCATAGGAGATTCCAGTGCGCAGCCCAGTTTGAGGAGTGGTGTTCCCATGAATCTACGCTCCTCAGAATATAGTGGGGAATGGTGCTCCCTGAATAATTTTCTGCACTGACCTTGCAGTTTTAAAGGCCAGCAAATAAATCTCGATTTTAATGCAACCAGACATTAGTAAGAAATGAGGAATAAAAGACTAGCCCTAAATATCAAATCTGATATTACTGAAAACACAAAACCCAATTTGAAAAATAGGTCTCCATGCCTGTGTGCTAATGAATTATGTAAGTAAACTATGTCGCGGTTACTTACTGAAACAATCACTCAGTGGAATATATTGAAAAAATATGCCCAAAAAAAAATGAGCAAATCTGGTTCAATGACTACTATATCACGGACTGTTCAATGGAAAAATATGTTTGATCATAGGTCTCAGCACCAGCTTGGCATAAAAATGTAATTAGTGTTCCAGTTGATGGCTGTATTGTTGCTGATAAATTAGCAGTGCTAACTCAATTACTAAATCAGTAATAACTGTGGGAAAGAGCCACAAATGGACACACTATTTTCACTTGTTTATAAAACACAGTTTCGATGCATTTGCTGAATAATCTTGTTCATTTTTCTCACTCCTCATTGTGCCTTATCCTCAAGTGTTCTACGAAAAGTTGTAACTTCACTAACTTCATGTAGAACTTTTGCATGGAGGATTTGAATGTAAGAATTTCTTGGCATTTTTTGTCTCTCTTCATTCTGAAATTACATAAATTTCAGAATGAAATATATCTCTCTTCAGTCTGAAACTCATATATGTATTTGTATACATATATATACATATATATATATACACACATATATATATATACATATATATATATGTATATATATATATATATATATATATATATATATACACATGGCTGGTTTGATGCTCTGAAAACATAAAAATGTGTATCATTCAAAAACAAAAAAGCTACATAACTTTATAAACAGTATACCTATGATATTAGTTGCCTGTTAGATTGAAGTCTTGTGTTCTAATAAAGAGCAGTTTTCACAGAAGGTATTTGTCTATTTATTGGAGCTCCAGTGCTCATGGCAAGACAAGTCTGTTACCTTGGCTGCTAGGCTCTGCCCTCATTTTTCCATTAGTTCAGGAAGTCATGGTTCCTTTATGGCTGCATTATATGGAGTCTACTATTTTTCATCTGAGTCTCATATCTGTGTGAATTTAACCCTAAAGTTGTCCTCAACTCCTTACTACTGATTAGATGTGGGTCTACCTTCTTCCCTCTGTGTGTCATGAATTGATACACAGACACTTTCATGATACTGATGGCCTGAAGTCTCAACAGCTTTCCAGTTTACTCTGCTCTCCCTGGTATCTTGGTACTGTTCCCCCTCTCTCCACATGCATTTTCCACCATGCCACATGATCGTCATACTGACTTCCTAGGAGGGTCTATTTATATGCCATGGAATTGTTAGATGTTGACATTTGTTGTTAATTAATCTTCACGACAAATCTGTGAGATAGACACCATTATTCTGATTCTAAAAATGAGGAAATGAACACACAGAGATTCTTAGCGACTTGCACAAATTCCCTGAGCCACAAAAGAAAAAAAAATTATGAACCATAACTCCCAACCATAAGTCCAGTATTGTTTAATTTTATTGCATTCCAACTGGAGGGGATCTTGTTTTACTCAATTAAGGAGATATTGTCTCAACAGTCATCCTGATGAGTTAAAAACTTGTTTTTGAAAGTCCCCAGCACTTGAAGTAATAATATTAAATCTAGTTCTCATTTCTAAATATTTACTATCTTTATTTTATTTTTTTTTAATTTTTTTTCAACATTTATTTATTTTTTGGGGGGACAGAGAGAGACAAAGCATGAACGGGGGAGGGGCAGAGAGAGGGGGACACAGAATCGGAAATAGGTTCCAGGCTCTGAGCCATCAGCCCAGAGCCTGACGCGGGGCTCGAACTCACAGACCGCGAGATCGTGACCTGGCTGAAGTTGGACGCTTAACCGACTGCGCCACCCAGGCGCCCCTCCTATCTTTATTTTAAAAAGAGGCAGGGTAACACATGAAACCAAAAATAGACTGCCTCCTTTCCTTGCTAGTCCAATGCTGCTTTGTGGCTTGTTTTTCCCATAAGTTTTCTATATCACGCTTTTAGTTTGACATTGTTAACTCCTTGAAAGTATGGAATCAGAAATAAGGCAAACGCAATTCAAGTTTCACTATAACCTGCCTGAGTAAACTTCGTCAAGCTCCTTAGCCTCTTGATGTCTCAATTTTTCCATTTGTAAAATAACGTTAATAGTAGAGCCCAAAGCCCAGTTTATTGAGTGGTGAAAATGTAAGGTAATCGGTAAGATAATACTTATAGAAAACTTAGCACAGTGCTCCAACAATTCTGATGATGATGATGATTAATAATACTTAGAGGAATTGATCCTTCATTGAATAGGCTTTGGGTGAATTTGTTTTCAGCAAATTGACCTAATGCATGATCTCATCAACTTTAATCCAGAGAATGTCACAAGACAACTTCTCTCTTTTTCCCAGTTTCTTTACAGCAAGAACCATGCCTTCCTCATTTTTGTATCTAACACAACTAAGACTATTCATAAAGCAGTTAGCCAGGTAATACAAAAATGGATGAATAACCAAATCCCTGAATCCACGATCTCTGTGCTTCTGGGCCCCACCTTCAGGCATTGGCATCTTCTCCTGACATGCCATTCAGAGCCCCCAAACTAGTTGCCCTTTCTCTAACTTCTCCCCACCTCTGATCCATATACTGCCTTACTACTTAACAGAACATTTTTTTAAAACATATGTTCTGTTTGTATTACTACCATTAAAAACTTTGTAGCATTCTATCAGCTACCATAGAAATTACATCCTCCCTGTACAAGCTTTTGTACTGTACATACTGCTTTTCTAGCAACATGATGCATTTTGTTCACTTGTTTTTGTTTATGAATTTGTACTTAATTATCCTGTCTTCTTGAAACACTATCCTGATGCCAACTCATCTCTTCCTTGATTCCATTTACTGAGCTTACACAATCTTTCATTTTACCTCTTTGGGTTTTGATGTCTGCTTCTCCATGCTTCTATTATACCCTCTACTTGTCCTTTAATTTCAATCATCATACTTTTTTAAAAAACATTTATTTATTTATTTTGAGAGAGAGCGAGAGCACATGAGCAGGGAAGGGGAGAGAGAGAATCCTAAGCAGGTTCCATGCTGTCAGTGTAGAGCCCAGCATGGGGCTCAATCCCATGAACTGTGAGATCATGACCTGACTCTAAATCAAGAGTCAGATGCTTAACTGACTGGACCATCCAGGTGCCCTGACTATACTTTTATTACAAGTTCAATGTCTCTCTTCTCCACCAGTCTGTAAGCTCCATCAGGCAAAGCCAAACTGTCCTATTTATCACAATTTCCCCAAAGTCCAACAAAATGCCCATCACTTAACAGAAACCCCGTGCATGGGTTTGTGAAGGAATACATAGATGAATAAGTACACATTGAGAGTATTAAAGACAATTTGCCTTTTACATTCTTACAGACCTTTCAGAAAAATTCTACTCCTGTCCAGTCACTTCCTGGAAGAGATGCAGAGGGAGAGGCTGGGAGGAGAGCTGTTACTGCAACCTCTTACTGTAATCTGAAGACTTGCCTTGCGTGGAACCCTTGGGATCACTCACCTGTGGATTATTGTCCTGGCAGTGCCTACCAGTATACGGTTAGTTTGGAAACATTTGGGGTCAATATGGCTCATGGCAGTCCCCAGGCCTGAACAATTAATGTTCTAATGATATATTAGTGTCTTCATATATACTTGTGACAATCAACTTGATTAGTGTTTCTTTTGGCCACATGATGAGCAAATTTATATTAGACATAAAGCAACCTGATTTCCCTCTTATTGAGGATTTCACATCTAAGGTTGTGGCTTATTAACACAAATAGGAAAAAAAATGAAAGGTAAAATGAGAGGCAAGTAAATTTTTTATAATGGTAAATTTTTTATAAAGGTATTTTTATAAAGGTAAATTTTTTATAATGATAATAACAATGGCATAGAGATATTAATGATATTTGTAGAAGGAGCTTGTATTTGTAAAGTATAGACTATGGGTCATTCATTTTGCTAAATGCTTTATGTATATTAATTTTCACAACATCCTTATAAACAGTATTCTATTATTTTTCCCCAACATACAGGTCAGTAAACAGGTTACAGGGATTAAGATAATCACCAGCCAAACACAATATCATACACGGCTAATAAGGACACAAGTTGAGATATCTTTGCTTGAATACAAAGCCAACACATCCATAATTGGGAACAATGGCTCTAGGTCCAGAACCCAGTTATCCAGGACATGTAGCTCCATTTTTGGCAGAATTACTTTATTTGCTCCATCTCCTTGTGCAGACAAGTTAACAGAATGCAATTTCATACTGACTTCCTTTGCAAAAGTAGGGTCAGTCAGGATCTATGATATGCACTCCAAATTGGACAGATAACACCATTTTACACAATAAGAACACTGAGTATGTTTATAAATAACTGCCTAATATCAGCCTAGAAAATATCATCTTGTCTCCACAAACCCACTGAGAACAGTTATATCCATCTAGATAAAAGTGCTTTATGTTAACACAAAAGGTAATAGTTCTGTTCTTTAAAAGTATCCCTAGATACGTCATCTTTGAAATGACTGTCAATATTCCTGGTATGTTGCAGCTTTAACGCTACACTTAGGTTCTAAGCCATAGAATCAAACTGGAGATCAAATCATTATAATGAGAGTTTTCTGTTTTCTTTCAATAAAAACAAAACAACAAAACCCAAAACACTGTCTTAGTGTCTGATGTTTTTAAGAACACGGCACTTGCTTTTGGTTAATAGTGATTTCTGAAACCTTGAATGCTAATACATTTTTCCAAGATTAAAAGAATTGTATTAGCCACTCATATTGGTGAGTGAGTCTCAAAGCATGTAGGAACAATTTTCAGTGTTTGCAAAGAAAAGACAGTCACCATAACCCTAAATGGTGAGAATTGGATAATAATGGGCTGTTCTCTTACTTCCTTTGAAGGACATTAGTTCCATAGTGGGTCTGAACCAGGATCCTCCCCAGGGTAAAATGTTATTGGGAGGTCCTGTCCTGTTCAATACTGGCATGGAGGGCTTTTCAGAAAGCTAGAATGTTTTCAGGGATCCTCAGAAAGCATTATCAAGTCTTCAAATCAAATGTTGCACCAAGGTGATATTTGTTACTCACTGTTTTTCTTTTTTTTTTTCCACATTCTAAAAATACTTAACATACACCAAGAAATGTAACTTCCTTCAGTGAGATGAAATGACTTCCCCAGAGAGAGTAGTAGAGAAAGAATGCAAGCTCTGTTCATACGGAGTGCAGGTCCCCTGGTCTTAACTGCCATGCTCTTCTGTGTCCCAGATCAAGATGCATGAGGTTCAGAAGGAAGCACTACACCCTTCAGCACCATGGGTCCAAATTACAAAGGAACAGTCACGTGAAAAGAAGTGACTTAAAGCTGACCTGAAACCAGACTGTTCCCAATTGCTTATTCATTTGGTATAATGATGAACATCTGCTACCTGGAATCCACTGGCATGGAGTTCCTCAAGAAACAGGGCCATCTTGACATGCTGAGGTATACTGTTTCTAAAGAGAACCAGTTGGAGCACCCAGCAGAATGTAATGATATAAAGATGTGTCTGACAGAAGCAAAGTCAGATCCAAAGCAGCTAGGTCCAAGTCACAGAGGCAGACAGCTTGCTCCATTTCCAGAATAATGGTGGTCTCCATGTGCTTCCGGTATTTAGAGAAGAACGCTAAGAGATGAGGTGGAACACTGTACCAGACTGTTCAACAATAATATAAATATAAACGTAGCAAAGCTACACTTCAGACAAACGTGTGCCAAGAAACGTACCTACAGAGAAGTGAATATGAAAATCATGGAGTGCCTTTGTGGAAAAAGAGCTGTGTTTCAGGTACCAAGGGACCAAAGAGAGGGCAAACCCTCCGCGAATCTATGAACTTGATTCCTTATGGACTCAGTCCTACTGGAGCTATTTCTAAAAATAATTCGGAAAAAAACCTGTGGAAAGAGTGAAACCACAAGTTCAGTACAGATCTTCCGAGGGTGTCTACACGGAATATATTAGGTTCCTACACAAGAAAAAAAAATTAACATGTAAATACATAAATGAAAATAAATGGCACGCATAAGTATATTGAGGAGAATAAAACTAAATCCAAATTTATATTTAAATCATCCCTTTTAAATGGCCTAGGAAAGAGATATTTATCTTTGGGAGGGAAGGGGAGAAAGGCTGCCTGACTGCACAGCTTGTTCAATTCGGTTCTGCTTTCTAGAAACATTTACAGTGGGAGAAAGGTTAATGAGCTCCCCTGGCGGTAGTCAGGGCACATACACTAGCGAGGAAGAAGAATGAATTCTTCTTGTTTCCATCCAATCTGTTTTTCTTTTCACTGTAACGCAACATGCCAAGTGCTCCTATTATAGTAATTTACCATAATATATATGGTGAGATGACCCTGACACCAGGCAAAACAATGAATGTGCCTTTTTCTCAAATAATTGAAAAACAGACACAAACATTTCCTTTAGAAATGGGCCGTTAGACTGTCTACGCAGCATGGTGACTAGTGGAATACTTAAGGAACAATGCCACTGGTATTTATATATTTCTGGACAGGTACAGCTGACAGTATAAACTCATTTTATGGGATAGCTAAAACAGCTGCAGGAAAGAGATAAAGACATTTTATCATTTTAATTTGCTATCACCTAAACATAACAGCAGTGTAACAAAATTGCCTGGGATTATTGAAAATAATCTGTCATCAGAATTGATGGTATTTACCAAAGCAGTTTCACTAGCAAACTTCAGTCTGTTCTTGGGTTTAAAAAATAAAAATCTACTTCATGCCATGTGAAAATGCCCTTGGTCCTATCTATGATAATAAATAATAATAAAGTGAACTGCAACAAAACAGATTTGGGATAAAGAAGATTATTCTTCTGAAAAACAAACAATTATCCTGGTAAGGTAGATCAGAAGAAAGTATACCCAGACTGTTTCATTTAATAGAATTACCACTTAAAGCCACATTTACACCTAACTTTTAAAAGCATCTGAATTCTTATTTACCAAAAAATCAAACAAAAATCTCTATTTACGAAATGTTTTGCATTTGTTGAAAGCAAACAACCCTGTAAACTCAATAAACAGAAATTCATTCCCAGAGCCTTATTAGCAGTGTTAAGCCAGATCATTTCTGTGTTGCATTTTGTACCAAACAGATACCTTAAGTGGTCAGACGCAGGCTATCAGTTGTGATGGCCACATAAAAATTAGGGTAATTCTATCAGGGATCACAATGAGTATGGGATGAGAAGGTTATTAGTTTATCTTTTCCATTATGAGGAGAAGAACTCCTGCTGACAAGGACCTAAGAACCTAAGACACACAAGCCCTATTTTGCACTTTCCTCTAAGAATCATCTTCCTCTCTTTCATGGGTACGTTACTGCTTCCTCCTTGAGACACAAATAGCATTTATTGGCAAACACAGATTATCATCTGTTTTCATAGTCATAAAACTGAGAAAGATTTTCAGAAGAAGGAAAGCTAAAAATAACACTGTTATTTTTATAATGGAAAGCTAAAAATAACACTGTTATTTTTATAATGGATATAATATGCCAGGCATCGCTCAAGGACAGAGAACTAATGTGGGGGGAAAGGTGGGATTTAAGACCATCTTCCTCGGATTCCAAAACCTCTCCAAAATCTCTTCGTAACTATATCGTTGATTGTCTCAAATGCCCAGATAGGTTGGTAAGCAATGTGCAATCAGGGAAAAGGTTTTACACAGATCTGTGTAAAACACACCATTCAACTGTGCTTATATAAACCATTCAGTACAGATTTTGCTGTCAAGAAAACATAGTTTACATCTAAATGAAACGTAGCTGAAGAGTAGTACTTGGGGATTTGGTCTACTGCATTTTAGACTTTCAAGGATATTTAAAATAATCTCATTCAACTCTTGTTTTATGTTGTATTTATTGTATCAAAACAATACAAGTATAGGGGTGCCTGGGTGGCTCAGCTGGTTAAGCGAGTGACTCCAGATTTCGGCTCAGGTCATGATCTCACAGTTATGAGATTGAGCCCAACGTGGGGCTCAGCACAAGCATGGTGCCTGCTTAAGACTCTCCCTCTGCCTCTCTCTCTGTCCATCCCCCACTTGTGCGTACTCTCTCTCTCAAAAAAAAAAAAAAGTATGTAATTTTTTAAAAATTTCTTTTTATGTTTTTTCATTTTTGAAAGACAGAGAGAGAGCAGAAGCAGGGGTGGGGCGAAGAAAGAGGGGGACACAGAATCTGAAGCAGGCTCCAGGCTCTGAGCTGTCAGCACAGAGCCCGAGGCAGGGCTCGAGCTCACAAACCACGTGATCATGACCTGAGCCGAAGTCAGATGCTCAACCAACTGAGACACCCAGGCGCCCCAAGTATGTAATTTTTAAAATCAAGTTATAAATGTTTATATCAAAATATTAATTCTGCCTCTCCCTTCCATCCAGTGATTCGCACAAAGGGCAATTTTGCCACCCAGGAGACATTAGGTAATGTCCAGAGACATTTCTGGTTGTCACTATTTGAGGAGAGGGTTGATAATGGTATTTGGTGGCTAGAGGCCAGAGATACTACTAAGCAGACTACAACATACAGGACAGAGTCCCACAACAAAATTCACACAGTACAAGGTTGAGAAAGCCTGCCACAGACCTCTCCACAGAGGCAACTACATTCTACTTTTTAAGATTTTATGACATTCACACATCTCCATGTTTCTAAATAACACACACCCTGCTACCTTTTGTAGCACCGATTATGTATATTATCTATTGACTCTAAATTATGAAGATGATAATTCAGTTCTCTTTTCCTATCATTTTCTGCTTCTCCACAACATCCTCCTGAAAGTCATATGCAAAGTGATTAAATATGTTATATATTATGTATAATATATATATAACTATATAAATGTTTTCAACACTGAGCACTCTTATTTAAGGTTTAACTTTGTCATCATTAATGTTTCTTTGTACGTGTTGCTAATTCTTTATACACCTTCCTAAAGTCTTAAAGCCTTTAAGTCAAATGTTACACAGGGTCAATCACAGCATTTACACTATTAGTCTTATTTGTTTAAAGATATCTCTTCTGGGGGCACCTGGGTGGCTCAGTTGGCTAAGCGACCAACTTCAGCTAAGTTCATGATCTCGCAGTTCATGAGTTCAAGCCCCACATCAGGCTCAGTGCTGACAGCTCAGTGCATGTAGCCTGCTTCAGATTTTGTGTCTCCCTCTTTCTCTGTCCTCCCCTGCTAGTGCTCTCTCTCTCTCAAAAATAAATAAATATTTTAAAAAATGTTTAAAGGTATCTCTTCTGAAACTTCCATGCTCTAAATATTTAGACTGGCTTCTCTTTCAATCTAGCCTTTATCTAGAAACTTCTTCTGCTTAGACCCTGAAAATTTCTTTTATCTTCCTCCTGGATTGATGCCTTTTTTCTGGAGTCTGTTATCGCCCTCCTTCTTGTTTTGATGGACCATATCCAACCTCCCAGTTATATCTAGTTCAAAAGTCAGAGCAATGTGAGAAATCTTGGTTATTTTTTTCCCCTCCACAGGCCAGAATCTTGAATCACACTAATCCAAAACTAATCTCTCGGCTTCAGTACATTAGAATTACACGGCTGCCACTTAAATTAGAATCTCTGGATGTGGTACTTACTTACCCTTTTCTTTTATTTTTTTTCCACATTTCAATATTACATTCTTGTTTTCTCTTTCTTTGTTCTAACTTTTAAATTTTGTTTTGTCTTGCCAATAAAAATACCATTCCTACTAGTTTAGGGAAAACTAAAGGTCTTTCTCCAATCCCTCAGCTCCACACAGAACTCAGATCTAAGACCTGAGAAGTCCAAGGACTTGTCCAGGGTCCCATAGTTAGCAGCACATCCAGGACCAGAAGCCACGCTTCTTTTTTCAGCTCAGCCTATATATACTTTCCACAGACCATTGGATCTACTTCATTAAATTCTTCCAAAAAATATACTAATGATGCGTAAAGTTATCTCTCTTCTGCAACCACAGGCTGCATATATTCCCACACTCAGCAGTTCTCTACTGGTGTCTTAATATGTATGAGACATGATTTAGAGACTGGAAAAAAAACAACAGAAAATTAGACCAAAATGCTGGTTCTATCACAGCTTCCAAGTTAGTGAACAAAGATTGAAAATTTAACTAAAAGATAAATTATTATATTCAAATCGTCACGCAAACACAAAGCAGAAGCAGACCTATAAATACAGAGAAGCGATGGTTGCCAGAGGGGAAAGGATTGGGGGAATGGGCAAAATGGGTGTAGGGGAGTGGGAGACACAGGCTTCCAGTTATACAACAGATAAACCGTGGGGATAAAAGTTACAGCGTAGGGAATGTTATCAATGGTACTGTAATAACATTGTGCGGTGACAGATGACAGCTACACTTGTGGTGAGCACAGCATAATGCATAGACTTGTGGAACCCCTATGCTGTATACCTGAAACTAATGTAATGTTGTATGCCAGCTATACTCCAGTCTCAAAAAAAGTGGGGAAAAAACCAAATGGTCATGAATATAGAATAAACTGCACACACATACCAATACATCAAGTATGAATACTGAAATCAATATCCACGTATCTTCTATTTCTATATTTACCTCAGTCTAAAAATAGCTAAGGCTGCATTTATTGACCATTCACTAAATAGAGCAAAATCAAATATCAACAAAAATCTCCACTCCTCTTTTATTTTGCCTTTATGGATCATGAGCATCTAGAACCTGGTCCTTCAGGACATTGCATCCTTTACCCACCATATTGACTCAGCCTATAATTCCTGAACACTTCTAAATCTCTCTTTTTATCAATTTACTTCCAGTGTTCCTATATTATGTCAGTGTACTGTCATTTGTGAACTAAACTATTGCTATAGACTAATAAAAGATTTATCTGTTTCTAATCTTGACCACTCTTCTTTTCCTTATTCCTCAGTCACACTGGTACCAAAGTTATCTTCCCATGTACACATGTCACTGCTCTACTGGAAGGGCTGCGGTGCCTCCCTAATACGTACAGAATAGGGGCACCTGGGTGGCTCAGTCGGTTGAGCTTCTGACTTCAGCTCAGGTCATGATCTCGCAGTTTGTGGGGTCAAGCCCCATGTCGGGCTCTGTGCTGTAGCTCAGAGCCTGGAGCCTGCTTCAGATTCTGTGTCTCCCTCTCTCTCTGCCCTCCCCTGTTCGTGCTCTGCCTCTTTCTCTCACTCTCTCTCAAAAATAAATAAACATTAAAAAATTTTTAATGAATAAACCATTTTAAAAAATTTTTAAATACATACAGAACAAACCCAAAGCTTCTTGCTACATCATAGATTGCTCTCTATGGTTAGTATTCCTTAAGGGGGTTCCTAGGGTACCTTTTGAAGACTTTTGGAATCATTTTAGGGTAGCCACAATGACCAAAGGTATTAAGAGCATTAAGGGGGCAGGGGATAGAGATGCTAGATGTGCAGATTTGTATAAGGAAGATTTGTCATACACCCTACACAACCTTCAAATGACTCAGCAGACACTGAGGTAGGTGGGAGAAAACCAGATTTAAAATAGCCTGAGCCAAGAAGTAGCTTATTTCATCCTCAAAACAATTTGTTTTAGACTATTTTTATATATACATTTAATTTTTGTGGAACAGAACTTCAAGTAAAGAAAGGATGATGTTTAGAACTCCATCAAGGGTTATTCACGATTTTGTAAAAATATCTCTTCAGCAATTCCTCTCATGTGTTTGAGTTGCAAATACAGCACATGTATCAAACAGCAACTGTAGCTGCTTCATTAAAGGTGGCTTAGCATAGACATCTGACTTCTTACTTATATTGCCCAGTACAGTCTTTTCCAATCACTGATTTAGGCTGGGATCTTTGGGAAACAGACTCTAAAATTCTGTTAAGAATTTAATGCAGGAGAATTATTGGGGGTACTCCCAGAGACAATAATTTGAGAGGTAAAGGATGCAGGACTGGGCAAAGGGAGATAAGACGAACTGTAGTTTTGTTGCATCAGGGGACTCAGCCTACCCTATCAGGAATTCTGGAACCATCATACCTTGAGGAAGGGACCAGTTCTTTAAAACCACACTGATGACTCATCAGTTGCAGCGTGTCCCCTGTGATGGATTTTTAGCTAATTCTTATGTATGGCCTAAGACACAGTCAAGGGTTGTTTTGTTTTGGTTTTGTTTTGTTTTGTTTTGTTTCGTTTGGGGGGAAGGGGGTTTGCAGATGGTATTCCAATTGTTCCAGCACCATTTGATGAAACCACTTTTCTTTCTCCACTGAAGTACCTCTGCACATTTTCTAAACAAGCAGTCTCTTTGTATTTATTTATTTTTAATGTTTATTTATTTTTTAGAGAAAGAGAGAGCACAAGCAGGGGAGGGACTGAGAGAGAAGGAGACAGAGGATCTGAAGCAGGCTCTGTGCTGACAGCAGACAGCCCAGTGTGGAACTCAAACTCATGAAGCATGAGATTATGATCTGAGCCAAAGTCGGAAGCTTAACTGACTGAGCCACTCAGGCGCCCCATGACTCTGCACATATTGCAAAACTCCCATCTACATATGTGTGAGTTATTTTTGCCCTCTTTATTCTGTTCCACCGATATGTCTATTTTTACGTCAGTACCATATTTTCTTGATTACTGTAGTTCTATAATGTCTTCCAAGCACATAGCATTGGTTCTCTGCTATTCTTTTTCAGAGCTGATTTGGCTATTTAGTTGTTTTGATTTTCATACAAATTTCTTATACATTTTAGAATAACCTTACCGATTTCCAAAACTATCTGCTGCTGGGATTTTGACTGGAACTTTATTGCATCTATAAATCAATTTGGGGCAAAATGTCATCTTAAAAATTTTGAGTCATCACAAATGAACACAGTCCATCTTTATTTAGAGTTTCATAATTCCTCTCGGTACTGCTTTATAATTTTCAACGTACCAAGTTTCTCCTATCTTTTGGCAGATTTATTCCTACATATTTCATAATTGTTGCCTCTACTTGTTTGTTGCTAACAAAGAAATACAATTTTACATACTGATCACCCATGCAGCATTGCTAAACACACTTGTTAGCCTCTGTTTTAGAGCTCATGAGGTTTCCTACATAGATCTTCATGTCTTCTGCAAACAAAGACAATTTTATTTCTTTCTTTCCAATCTGGAGGTCTTTGCTTTTTTTTCTTGCCTTGTTTCACTGACTGGAACCAGAACCACCAATCCAACATGAAACAGAAGTAGCAAGAGCACACAGCCTTGATTTGCTCCTGCTCTTACGACAAAAGCATTCAATCTTCTGCCATTAAATACGATGTTAGCTATAGTTTTTTTAAAGATGTTCTTCACCAATGTGGGGAAGATCCCTTCTATGCCTCATTCTCTGAGTGGTTTAATCAGAAATGGGTCTTGTCAAATATTTTTCTGTAATATAAGGTTTTTCATGACCCCTGTCTTTGTCTTGACCTTCTTTACCCAGTACTTCAAGGACCAATTCAACGCTAAAATGTGACAGTCTCTGACCTGCCCCCAAGCCTAAGAAGAGTTGGCTACGATGTCCCCTGTATTTCCATCTCACTGAATATGTTCCTTTAGCATGGTCCTTGTGTTTTTGTATTATTTGTATTGTGCCTGTCTGTTCTGAAGGGCAACCATGAGGCATATCACTACTCTGAATCCAAAAGATTTGGTCAATGCCTGGCATGTAGGAGACAATCAGCGTTTGATCAACTGAATTGAACTGCGGACTGTTAGCAGTATCTTAAATGTCTCAGTTCACTCCACCCATCAGGAGTAGAGAACATGACTGGAACGGACACATGGCAATTCTTGTCACTCACTTCCACTTCCACCCCCAACCAGAATATGTGAGAGCAAAGCTGTGTGAAATTAAAAAAATTATGGTCCAGAGATTCTAGGTGTGTGGACCATTTCATTATTTTACACCAACAACCTTATCAACATGCTTTATAACAAGGAAGCTGTTCAGCCAAATTAAAAAGCACAGGGAAAAAAGTGTTAGTGAATCTTTCAGGAATAGAAAACTGAAAGATAGGCTTTGTCAGTTTTCTTAGAAGATATTTTCCAAATTCTCATTTACTGAAAGATATTAAGAATTTTGATGCTTAACATCAAATTATTGGCCACAGTGTCTCATCTGCTTATTTTGTTTCAATTTATAAACATCTCTGATGCTAAAAGACCTTATCAAATATGGAATATAGGATTCCTTAGAAAAAATGATTTTTTTAAACCAATGCCATAGCCAAATGAAGACTAAGTCATTATGAGTCTCTTTAAAATATCACAATATTGGGGACCTGGAGGGCTCAGTCAGTTAAGCACCGGACTCTTGGTTCTGACTCAGGTCATGATCTCAAAGTTCCTGGGACTGAGCCCCTTATCGGGCTCTGTGCTGACAGCACAGAGCCTGCTTGGGATTCTCTCTCTCTCTACCTCTCTCTCTGCTGTTCATGCATGTGTTCTCTCTCTCTGTCTCTCTTAAACTTAAGAAAATAAATAAAAAGTAAAAATAAAACATCACAGTATCACTATTATTATAAATCCTGAAAAATACTTCTGAAAAGTCTTAAAAAGTAACCATTTTTGCTGCTCAAGTAGTTTACTCATACTTCAAATTAAACTTTAAAGTCATTTTTTTACACAATACTCTTTCATATGGATTTTAAGTTCTTCCCTGGTTTTCATAATGATCCCGTGAATGGGTGAACACAGTTCACACTGACATCTTTTGTTTTTAACACAAATCATTCTGATGATGTTATGAAAATATTTCATTTATATAATAAAGCTTAAATGAATATCTTTTTTTTAATTTTTAAATTTTAAAAATTTAAAATTTTAAAATTATGTAGATTTTTTTCCATAGGGCATATGCCTACAAGTTAATTATATCAAACCATATGAATGGGGTGTCTGGTGGCTCAGTCAGTTGAGTATCCAACTCTTGGTTTTGGCTCAGGTCATGATCTCACGGTTTGTGAGTTTGAGCACCACATCCAGCTCTGTGCTGATAGCACAGAGCTTCCTTGGAATTCTCTCTCTCTCTCTCTCTCTCTCTCTCTCTCTCTCTCTCCCTCTGCCCCTCCCTCTCTCTCAAAATAAACATTTAAAAAATATATATGATCATTTGCATAGCTCTCAACATATTTTGCAAGATTTCTTGAAACAAGTTGTGCCAATTTACCGTGACTCTAGAATACATAGGCATATCATGTTTCCTGTGCCGCTCTCCTAATGACCCACTGAAAAGCAGAGTTGGTGACTCCTGGTGTATCTTGGACTACACCTACCTTGGGGCAAATTAGCAGGAGACAAGAGCCACCGTCACCTTCCACCTTTTGTGGCTCATACCACCACTTTGCCTGCCACAGAGTTGTAGTTTCCTTGCTGACACTCTCCTAGGATGCAGACAAGGAAAGTCTTAAGAGTTCTGCCCTAAAACATACCTTCTTCCTGGTCCTCTGACAAAAGAGGCTTTCCTGTCTCTATCTCTTCACAATTCCAGTAGATACATGTGTCTAAGCAAAGAGACATGGAAGGCAAAACAAACAAATAAGCAAATAAAATTAAAAATAGACTAGATCTCCAAAGCATTGTCATTCTTCAAGCTTTGATAGTCTTACCCCATCCATCTGCTCCTTTTTATTTGTTATTTTCATTTTTATTTTGAGTACAGTTGACATACAATATTATATTGGTTTCAGGTGTACAACATAGCGATTCAACAAGTTTGTACTTTATACTGTTTTATGCTATGCTGACACATGTATACCATCTGCCACCATACAATACTATTACAGTATCACTGACTATATTCCCTATGCTGTGCCTTTTATTCCTGTGACTCATTCATGCCATAACTGAAAGCCTATATCTCCCACTCCCCTTCTCCTATTTTGTCCTTGCTGACCCCCCTCTCCCCTCTGGCAACAATCAGTCCACCTGCTCCTATTTAGTATTTAGAGACCTCCAGTAGCTACTCTATGAATTTTGTCTGAGGATTTTAGCTATTATCAATGGGAGAGGTAAAGGGAAGTATGTTTATTCCTTTTTCACTAGAAACAGAAACTATCAGCTTTTACTTGGGAAAGTGTGAAAATACATGTTATTCTTTGTGTCACTAGTGTCAAAGATTGTGGACTGATGACAAAATATATTGGTTTTGAGCTAATCTGATCCAATGACTGAGATTTACCTTTAGTTCATTTCTTTGATATGTGTTAAGCTAGAATTATATCAGTTGGGCCGTTGACCCCTATATTAAATAGTACCAGATGAAAAATATGATAGCAGTTGTTGGTTTTCCCCCCCCTCCCCATTTAAATGGGGGAGCCCAGATCCAGGGTCAGTATTTTTTTTTTGTAAAGGGCCAGATAGTATTTTAGGATTTGTGGTATAGGATTTTAGGGCTTTAGGATTTTAGGACTGTGGGGACATCTAGTCTCTTTTGCAACTACTGAGTTCTGCCTTAGCAAGCAGTCCTGGACAACATGGGAATAGATAGACATGGCTGGATTTAGCCAACAGGCTGTAGTTAGCCACCTTCTGGCTTAGAACACTGAATTAATATCTCTGTGCCTTGGGACTGATGATCCACTCATAACCTGTTACAGTAAAACCCCATCGTCACACTTCATGTGGATTCAAAAATTTCTATTGAGTGAAATGTGCATGTGTGTTATTTTGAGGTGAGTGATGCCTGCATGAGACTGGACCCCTGGGAGACATCAGTCTAGGTTCTGAGGTTTCTAAGAGCCTGTCATGATCATTCTAATTTACATTTGTTTTATTATTTACGTGTGTGTTTTTCTTGTGACCTCTTCATGAACTAAATGGCCTAAATCAAAATTCTTATATACGATCCTAGGCAAACTGAGGAAAAAAAAAAAAAAGGAAGGGGGGTGGTATAGGCGCTTTCTAATTTTATTCCAAAGGTTAAAGATATAGCAAAATGTCGGGGTGCCTGGGTGGCGCAGTCGGTTAAGCGTCCGACTTCAGCCAGGTCACGATCTCGCGGTCCGTGAGTTCGAGCCCCGCGTCAGGCTCTGGGCTGATGGCTCGGAGCCTGGAGCCTGTTTCCGATTCTGTGTCTCCCTCTCTCTCTCTGCCCCTCCCCCGTTCATGGTCCGTCTCTCTCTGTCCCAAAAAATAAATAAACGTTGAAAAAAAAAAGATATAGCAAAATAGCATTTAGGTAGGTTTGAGTTGATAGTTTCTAGATTCTAAATCAAAATGTCACCTTACTAGAGACAGAAGTTTAGAAGATCCAAGTAGTTATTAGCATCTAGTAAGAAATTGTTCAGGCTCCACACAAGAAAGAAACTACCTTCAGCTTTTTTACTATGGCACCACATAAAAGTTCCTTCTGTCTTCATATGAAACCCAACTTTAAATTTTTTTAATGCTATTTTTGAGTGAGAGAGAGAGACAGAGACAGAGTACAAGCAGGAGACGAGAGAGAGAGAGAGAGAGAGAGAGAGAGAGAGAGAGAGAGAGAGAGAGAGGAAGACATAGAATCTGAAGCAGGATCCAGGCTCCGAGCTGTCAGCACAGAGCCCAACGCGGGGCTCAAACCCACAAACCACGAGATCATGACCTGAGCCAAAGTCGGACGCTCATTCATCTGAGCCACCCAGGTACCCCTGAAACCCAACTTTAAAATAGAAGTTTTGTTGTTTTACTATCCCAACAAAGTACTCATAATTACAGTTGGCCTAAGTTAAGGGGCTTCTGTATAAATCAAGGCCAGTCTCAATTTTTCAAATTCATAATTCATAACTGTCTAGCTCTATTAATATCATGTTCTTTTATCATGGTTCTAGCTCTCATATTTCAAAAAACAGCCATGACAGGGCAAGAAATTACAAGACAAAACATAAATTTGGGGGTAAGAAAGGATCTAAGAAAAGGTGATCATCAAAGCCATCAAACATTATATATTTCACTACATAAATATGACCAGTATGTAGATGGCAATTCCTGCCATAAACTAAGTCACCCCAGAAACATCCAGCAGACACTTCCCTTTGAATAACTACAATTCAAGAAAGAAAAGAACCCAATATAAAACTGCAGGAAACTTACAGGGAATTCATAAAGAAACACAATTGTATAAAATATAAATGCAAAGATGCTGAAACACAGAGAACAGGATTCTATGCAAGACAAAATTTGACTTAAAGTAGGACAAGGGTAAATGAAAGAAAATGGAAGGCATCAGAATACCTCCTGAAATTATGAAAGAGATGGGCCCTATCTCTTTTCTCCCAGCTTATAGTCATCTATTTCCTTTCCCCAAAAGTTATTTCAAATCATATTTGCCACTGCTCAGAGTAGCAGAATGCATACCCATTAAACCCCACTTGCTTAAAGAGATGATGCACTAAGAATATGAATATCAGCCACAGACAGATGTTCACTGGCTATACAGAAGCACAGAACACCATAGGTGATGGCAGTATTAAACTCAGCTTTTTTAATGACACTACAGAAGCAACTTTAATTCCTATGAGTGAGAACTTACATGGTTCTGTAAATAGCAGCGGTATTATTATTTATAACAATCACGTTGCCCGATGAGGTATGCCTCATTTGGTTTCTCAAAACATGCACAGTACATGTTAGGAATCGCAGGGGCTACCTAGCAAGGCACGTGAAGAAAAGTTTACAGATTGGTTTGTAGTGAGAAGTTATTCTTTCATGAAATTCTACATGTCATGATACGGACTAGATTTCATAAACTTATCCACCTTGTTACCATTATAAGCAAGAAATGGAAGTGACTCAGTCACTATACATATTCTCCCTCATGTGCCAAGGCAGCACTCATACCTGGCTTATCAGGATCCACTGAGAAAGAACTACAGGGAGGCTCCGTGCTTCCAGAAAGAAGATTACACCAAATCCCTGTATCATCTCCTCCTTTCTAGTTCCATTTAGTATGATGTGGGGGTCTGGACAAATCTTCACTTTGAGTAAAGCAAGTCTAGGAAGGTTTTTGTTTGTGTGCTTGTTTGTTTTTAAAAAGCAAAATCAAACAAACAAAAAAATATTAGGAGTATTCCTTATCATGACATTTTTTTTAAGTTTACTTATTCATGTTGAGAAAGAGAGAGAATGTGAGCAGTGGAGGAGCAGAGAGAGAGAGAGAGAGAGAGAGAGAGAGAGAGAGAGAGAGAGAATTCCAAGCAGGGTCTGTGCTGTCAGCACAGAGCCCGACAATGAGCTCGATCCCACAAACTGTGAGATCATGACCTGGTCTAAAATTAAAAGCTGGACACTTAACCAACTGAGCCACCCAGGCACCCCCTCATGACATTTTAGAAAAATAATGTCCCCTGAAATAATGCTGAGTGTTGGAAAAGCCGATATCATGAATTATTAGGGAAGGATGATAGCATGTCCATCTAATCTCTACATCTATTTAAATTTTGGTGTATTAATTACTAGACGATTTAACTCTGTTCCCGAGTTTTCTCATCTATAAAATAATAGAATCTACTTGAGAATGATATAAGAAGAGACTCTAGGAAATATTAGAAAAGGAATAAATACAGGAATAGCCGAAGGCATGATAAATTTGCCTTGGGGAGCAAGGGTTGGATGTGGAGATTATATAAAATATAAAATATTATTTCTGCGCCCAGAAACATGAATAGGGCCTTACGTAACAGAAGAATAAGAGCCATTCAGAGGGGAAAGCAGGACTAATACACTAATACATAACTAGAAACAGACAGAGCTAATTCACTGTGGAAGAACATAGGGTTACAGGTCATGATATTAAAGACTTAACGTGGGGTACAAATGTGAAGTGTTTCAAGGCTTCGCTAAGGAGTTTGAAATTTGCCGTTTCCATGGAAATCTATAAAATATTTTTAATGAACAGAGTGATATGAGCAGACCAAGGATTATTAGATGATCCTCACAAAAGCACAGCAGTTTTGGCAGAACAAGGATGAAAATAAGTCATTTGGCAATGTTGAAGTAAATCAGACCATATGAAAATCGATTCCAGAGAGACTGTAGATCTAAATGCAAAGGTTAAATATAAAGTTTTTAGAAGAAAATATAAAGTGTCTTCGCAACCTTGGAGTGGGCAAATAGCTTAAAGAGATACAAAAAAACTAATCGTAAGGGAGATTTTTTGAAAAATCAGACTATTAAAATAAAGAAATCTTCTTCATCAAAGATAGCATTGAGAGTAAAAAGACAAGCCACCAAAAAAGAAGATATCTTCAATATTTGTATCTGGTGAAGAATGCATCCAGAAAATATAAAGAACTCCACAAATCAATAAAATACAGACAACCCAAACTAACAGAGAGTAAAAATATGCACAATGACACAGAAATTATACTCATAAATATACAGTAAAATGTGTACATGTTTACCAAAAAATATGTCCGAGAATGATCAGAATAGGACTATTAACCAAGCATCCATCAAAAAGAGTAAATCCTTGGAGCACCTGGGCGACACAGTTGGTTAAGTGTCTGACTCTTGATTTCGTCTCAGGTCATGATCTCATGGTTCATGGGATCAAGCCCCGAGTCAGGCTCTGTGCTGACAGCATGAAGTCTGCTTGAGATCCTCTCCCTCTCTCTCTGCCCCTCCCCCACTCACATGCATGTTTGCACACATGTGCTCCCTCTCTCAAAAATCATTTTTTTAAAAAAAGGATGAATTCTCATACATATGAAAGAATCCTACACAGCAATAAGAATAAACAGCTACATGTACACATAATGTGGACAAATATCAGAAACATAACACGGTGTTTGAGAAGTTTGACATGTAAAGTACATTCTACGAGATCCCATTTCTATCAAGCTCAGAGGGAACTATCATACGGTGTCAGAAGTGAGCATAGCAGTTATTCTTGTGCGGACAGGCATGATGATTAAAAGGAGCAGTGGTGATGCTTCTCAGATATCGATAGTGTTCTGTGCCTCAATCTGATGTTACATTTTGTGTTCACCTTGAAATCCATAAAGTTGCACTTAGGATCTATGCACTTTTCTGTCCAGATACTTGAATAAAAATTACCAAAATAATAATAATAATTTTATATATATAAAAATTACCAAAATAATATATATATATATAATATATAATAATATATATAATATATATATATATTATATATATAATATTATAATATTATATATATATAATATATAATATATAATATAATATATATATAATATATAATATTATAATATATATATATAATATATATATTATATATTATATATAATATATAATATTATAATATATATAATATATATATTATATATATATATTATATATATAATAATATATAATAAAATAATATATATATATATAATATATAAAAATTTTTATATATATAAAAATTACCAAAATAATAATAATAATTTTATATATATATCATATATATATGTATATATATATATATGATATATATCAGAGGGACTTCTACTTGCAATATTGTGCCTACCTCAATATTCCGAAAAGGCCTGCAATGCAAACACCAAGATACTGGATAATTTATCATAACCATTTTTATTTTTTTTTTTTAATTTTTTTCAACGTTTTTTATTTATTTTTGGGACAGAGAGAGACAGAGCATGAACGGGGGAGGGGCAGAGAGAGAGGGAGACACAGAATCGGAAACAGGCTCCAGGCTCCGAGCCATCAGCCCAGAGCCCGACGCGGGGCTCGAACTCACGGACCACGAGATCGTGACCTGGCTGAAGTCAGACACTTAACCGACTGCACCACCCAGGCGCCCCTATCATAACCATTTTTAAATGCTCACAAGAAAGTACAGGAAATATGCACAGGACAGATACAAACCAGAAGGGAGCTAAAACCAAAGAAATATGAAATGTGAAGCCTATGTTACCCTGAGGGCACACATTTCCTAGGAATCTGGAGATTGGGGCTTAAATAGCCACCCTGGTTCCCAGACTATAGAATCTGACTCTCCTCTTCACTTTCCAGTCCCTCTTCCTTTCCTTCTTTCTCACTCATTGATAGAACTTTAAGATAGCAACGCAGTTAAAACCAACCTGACAAACTGTAAAGAATTCGTTTTAAAGGAAACATATGTGTGAATTTCAAATTGAGTGCTTTCCTCCCCAAGTTTTCCCTAAAATACACAGACAGTCCTCTCCCTTTTCCCATTTCCTGACAGGAAGTGGGTTTACCCTCAGCAGTCTTGTCACTGCCTTTCAACCCACCCCTTATGGACGCTTTTTTTTCTAACCTCATTTAAAGTACCAGATGACCTTCTGTTTAACAGGTACCTCATGTACATCTAATTCTGGGAGAAAATAACATCACGAAAGAAGTCTGCACTGGAAGGCAGAGGGGAAATAGAAGCACCTGACACCGGTCCCAACACTTCCACTAAATCTGTGATGATTTTGGGCAACTTACCTGACTTCTTTGGGGCTCAGAAACTTCATTTGTCAAATTCAGTGAGTGGACACTGATTTTCCAGGCATTATGTTGTACGAGAAAAAAAGCATTAGCTTTGAGGTCAGGCAAACTGAAAATCTGTCTCTGCTCTGGACCAGGTAAGTAATTGCTAGAAGCAGACACTGAAACCCCAGGCAGCCCTTAAAGAGATGAAGTAGACCCACGTGCCTTGAAATAGAAAGATTTTCAAGACCTGTTGTTAAGTAACAAAGAGCAGAGCGACGTAAATGGCATTTCATTTGTAAAAAAATAAATATTATGAATAAAAAATATATTATCACTAAAAAATTTCTGCAAGAGGCTACATAAATCAAGTTTCTTCTATAGACTTAAAAGAAGAGCAAGTATAATTTTTCTATATTCACTGAATAATTAACATATGGATGTAGAACTCATATAACTTTATAATTACATATTTAATTAAATTTTTTTTCAACGGCTGGCACAAAGTTATAATTAAATAAAATTCCTTTCAATTTTCTGGGGCAAAGAGCTTATGAAGCTACTGATTTTCAGAGTTTGAAAAAAAAAAATCCTAAGAATGAAACTACTTGAAATAAGTGGATTATCTGACACTATTATAATTTTAAAAAAAAAAAAACAAGTATTACAGGGGCTCCTGGGTGGCTCAGTCAGTTGAACGTCCGACTTCGGCTCAGGTCACGATCTCACGGTCTATAGGTTGACCCCCACGTCGGGCTTTGTGCTGACAGCTTGGAGCCTGGAGCCTGTTTCCAATCCTGTGGCTCCCTCTCTCTCTGCCCTCTCCCCCACTCTCACTTTGTCTCACTCTGTCTCTCAAAAATAAATAAATGTAAAAACCAAGTATTACAGTGAGTCCTACTTATTCAGGGTTGAGTGGAACTTAGGTGTACAATCAAGGTTGAGCAAGAAGTTTGGGTACAGGCAGAGGAAAAGGATAAAACAATTAGCCATGTCATTTTTCTTTGGAAAGAAGACTGAGACAGAACAGGTGATGAATGGGATAGAGATACAGCAGGACAAAGGACGTTGTTGTGGCATTTTCCTGAGGTTACAGAGGCAGCCAAGTAAGCGCCTCTGGTGGAGGAACGTAGAAGCTATTAAACCTGATTACACATTTCTAAAATAAGGTCTCTAAGTAACTACAACAGTGAGAGCAAAGTAGCATTAACATGATATATGAGGGGCCCGGGTGGCTCTGTGGGTTAAGTGTCAGACTTCGGCTCAGATCATGAGCCCAAGGTTCATGAGCTCAAGTCCTGCATCAGGCTCTGTGCTAAGAGCTCAGAGCCTAGAACCCATTTCAGAATTCGTATATCCCTCTCTCTCTGCTCCTTCCCCACCTATGCTCTGTCTCTCTCTCTCTCTCTCTCAAAAGTAAATAAACATTAAAATTTTTTAAAAAGTAACCTGAGGGGCACCTGGGTGACTCAGTCAGTTAGGCATCTGACTTCAGCTCAGGTCACGATCTCACACCTCATGGGTTCGAGCCCCACATCGGGCTCTGTGCAGACAGCTCAGAGCCTGGAGCCTGCTTCGGATTCTGTGTCTCCCTCTCTTCTGCCCCTCCCCTACTCACACTCTGTCTCTCTCTCCTTCAAAAATAAACATTTAAAAAAATTTTTTTAAAAAGTAACCTGATACAAAGTTTTTAGTCTAATTGTCAAATTCAATGCAGGGAATAAAACATAAGGTATACCAGAGAGAGAAAATTCTTAGGTATAAGTTTTTCTGACCACCGAGGAGCTATTGACCAGGACACCATTTGGGGAGGCACAGTCCAGAAAAAAGAACAGTCAATTTTTCTGGCAAAGAGACTGAATCAAATAACTACCCTGTGCTCAGAGTGACATAAATGAGCCTTATTTCTCATAAATGTCCCTTTTGCCAACTGCTCACAAATTGTAGGTTGGCTTATTGAAGGACTCCTGTGTCAATGGTGCTGTCACTTTGTCTTTTGGCCTTTTATAAAACCAGCCATTTTAGCTCTTTTTAAAGAACATTCTTCTTTTCTCAGGTTTATTGGATCCTAAATACCCATCAGAAGTTCTTAAATTCCCATCAAATTTTTCTTTTTCTTCAACGAAGTTTGTAGAGGAATACAGAGGACATTTACATGATGTGCAAGGAAGGAAGGCCTTTCTAAGCTGGATAGGAAACTAAATAAGATCAAAAACATGAAACATGGTAAATGCAAATGATAGCATTTTTCTAGCCACAACTAACTTCAAAACTCTCTGGAATCAGTCAAAACATAATCTCAGAGAAAAAATAAGTATCCTCAGAAATGGCAAAGCCCTTCCCCAAAAAAGATAAAGAAATGCCCCAGCTGAACTAGGTTAAGAACATATCTAAAAATCCACAAAGTCATCAGAATATGTAAAAAATCTCTAATAAATTTATTTAAATTTAAATTAGGGTGGTGAATGATTTTTCCTATGCCAAAATGAAAATTCTTGAGAGTGCACATTTTTAAACAGAGTTAAAGGGAAACTTATTAATGCACTATATCAAATTTAAGACATAAAATAGCTCAGTCAGAATTAAATCTGAGGTATCTTCAGTTATAGCAAGGAGCAAACATGGACATCAGCATCAAATGAGCATGAGAAAGTGAGACATTTACGGAAAGTGTTCAGTAGAGTGAGCCAAGCAAAGGCCAGTAAGTGGGTAGCAAAGGCTGTTAGTGTCCATGAAACCCACATAGCTCTCACATTTCCCAGCCTCCCTTGCAGTTAGATTGGTGCCATGTGCCTAAGTTGTAGCCAATGACATGCAGGCATGTACGATATATATGCTGTGTTCAAGCTTTACCTTGAAACCCCTGCTCAATCACCCATTTTCTAGCTTCAATGACCATGGAGGACATGTATTGACCGCATCATGAGATGAAAGGATATCTGAACCTTGGAGAACAGCTCCCAAGGAGAGCCATCTAACCCAAGATGTCACCAAAAATATACCTGTATTCTGTTAAGTCATTGTAATTTCAAAGTTTGCTTCAACTATATTATAGGATAGCCCAAAAAAGTGCTTCTGAAATTTTGGTGGGCATAAAAATTATCTGAAGACCTTGTCAAAACATAAGTTTCTGAGTGACTTTTGTTGTTGTTGTTGTTGTTGTTGTTGTTGTTAAGTAGGCTTCACTCCCAGAATGGAGCCCAATGTGGGGCTTTAACTCACAGCCCTGAGATCAAGAGCTGAGATCAAGAGTCAGACACTTAACCGACTGAGCCACCTAGTCACCTAGGAGACTAGTCTGTCATTCTAACAAACTCTCAGTTTTTGTTAATGCTGCCATTAAACATTGGCCTAAATATAAGTAAATGTAAGATTATAAAAATTTTCAACTTAGGGTACCTGGGTGTCTCAGTCAGTTAAGTGTCCGACTTTGGCTCAGGTCATGATCTCTCGGTTTGTGAGTTCGAGCCCCGCGTCAGGCTCTGTGCTGAGAGCTCAGAGCCTGGAGCCTGCTTCAGATTCTGTGTCTCCCTGTCTCTCGGCCCCTCCCCTGCTCATGCTCTCTCTCTCTGTCTTTCAATAATAAATAAACGTTAAAAATTTTATTTTTAAATTTCAACTTAGAATAAAAAAATAAACAATACACAATATGTTAGCATTAGCAAATATATGTTTAAGGATAGTTACTGCAAAATTTCTATAGACCCACCCTTGGGAACCCTAATAATTTATAATTCAAAATTATTTTCTGATTTTGGAACATACACATGGTACATATATTATATAATTCAAAGAAGCATTTTATGATCAAACAACGTTAATATTTCTGCAGCCTCTGAATATTCACAGTAAGCGGGATAAATACAGACCATAAATAATTTCAACTAAGTTCTAGTCATGTTTTGACATCAAAGGAATTACGGTAAGTTTAGGTTTGAATTCCAACATTTTCAACTTCAAGTGCTTTTGGGGTTTCAGAATTGCAAAATAAGGGACTATGGACGAATATTAGGAAAAAATCTGGAAACAAATGATCATCAAAGAGTTATCTTCACGTTGTGGTTCTTCTTAACATTTATACTAAGCAATCATTTTTCAGTGGTGATAGAATCAACATTCAAAATATGAATGCCAAAGATATACAATAAAGTGAGATAAACAAGTTTCAAAACAGCACCATTATCCATTTCTGTTGTACAGCAGGATTTCTGGTGACATTTCCTCTTCTTTGAGAAAAATTATTGATATGCAAGAATTGAAGGCTACTTAGAGGAGACAATTTCATAGGTTGTCTAGAGTCTATTTTTTGAGCCTTGGCTTCTTCTTCTAATAAATAACATCTTTTTTACCAATAGGGAATAAAACTTATTAAAATGAATCAAGATGAACCTGAATGACCAAAAGGGAGTGACAGTGAGGACAAGGAGGAATCCAGATAGCGTCCCCACGAAGGTAGAAAGAGTCAGGTATCAAAGGTAAATGTAAACTTAGTCACACCTAAAATTTCTGCCCATATACAAGGGCTATTGTCTGAGTGAATTAAAGATCTCTGAGTTGAAAAACACAGGACACTAAAACTCATACCAAAAACAAAATTTCACATTCCCTAATAAACAAAAACCCAGCAAATCAAGAAGAGAAACACTAAAATCTCTATCACAAATCAAAAACATGAAAGTTCATATACAAAAGACTATGTAATTCCTAGATTTTTTTTTACTCATCCTTTTCCTCTACGTTCTGTTTTTAATAGTTTCTATGGCTATGTCTTTAAGTTTATATAAGAGACCTATCCTTATTTGCCATATGGCAGGTGCAGGATAAAACTACAGCGAGGACTTTAACTTCCAACCAGATGATACAACTAGAGTTACCCTCCTGTGTGAAACAACCAAAAATGGACACGATATCTGAAATCAGGATTTTCAAGACACCATACACCACAGGTGTGACAAGTAGGGAAGAAACAAGGTGAACCCCTTGGCAGCCACAGCTTTACTACTTTCGGAAAGCAACAGAGCTGTTGACCAGCAGATAGTCTGAGCACAGCACACTGAGCCAAGAAACTGGAGATCCAGGTGGCTGCAACTTTCAGGATAGCACCTCAGAAAAGACAGAGCTACACAAGCAGAGAACTCTAGAAAGCTGTAGCTATCTCCCTCTGGTAGTTTCCTTACAGGGATTTTAAGAGATTATTGCGGGCACCCGTGTGGCTCAATCAGTTTCACGTCCAAATTTGACTCAACTCATGATCCCATGGTTTGGGTTCGAGTCCCGCATCGGGCTCTGGGCTGACAGCTCAGAGCCTGGAGCCTGTTTCAGATTCTGTGCCTCCCTCTCTCTCTCTCGCTCTCTCTCTCTCTCTCTCTCTCTCTGCCCCTCCCCCACTCACATTCTGTCCGTCTCTCTCAAAAATAAAGAAACTCTCAACAAAAATTAAAAAAAAAAAAGTCTTCATTGCTCTGTAAGTAATATGTCACTTTTTCCCTGGCTGTTTCAGATTTTTTTTTCCTCCTATCCCTGGTTTTGAACATTTGATTTTGATTTAACGTGGTGTAGTTTTATGTTCCATATGCTTGAGTTTCATTGATATTCTTGGTTCTGTGGGTTTGTAGTTCCATCAGATTTTGAAAATGTTTGATGATCATTTCTCCAAATATTTGTTCTATTTCCCTACACACACCCCTCCTCTGAAGTTTCTATTACTTGTATTTTTTTGGCTGCTTGAAGTTGTCCCATGGAATGTTTGTTTGTTTGTTTGTTTCTCTTTCCTCTGAATTTCATTTTAGATTGTTTCTACTGCTAGGTCTTTAGGTTCTTTTTTTTTTTTTTTTCATTTTCAATGTCTAATCTGCCTTGAATCCCTCTTTGTAATATTGTTTCTCACACAGAATTACATTTTTCATCTCTAGAAGTTCACTTTAATTCTTTCGTATATCACCTATTCCTCTTTTTAATTTCTGAACATACTAAAGTGATACGTAACTGTTTTAGTGTCCCTGTCTGTTAATTCTAACATCTGTGTCAGTTCTGGGTCAGTTTCAATTCATTGATTTTTATTAGATGCTAGGTGCTAGATAGTTTCTGCATTCTCATAAACATCCTTGAGCTTTTTCTGGGATGTGGTTCAATAACTTGGAAATAATTTGATCCTTTTTGGTCTTCTAAAAAAAATTTTTTTTGGTTACATATAACCAGAGCAGTGGTCAAACTAAAGCTAATTATTCCCCTTTGGTCACACAAATCCTTCTGTGTACATTATCAAATGTCCTGTGAATATAAGGTTTTCCAGACTGATGAAAACATACACTGTTTTTGGTGCTGTATGAATACCAGAAATTGTTTCCTCTAATCTTTTGGAATGATGGTTCTTTTTTTGGCCATGGGGAAGTCTCCTCAAATATACCTTAATTTTCTGAAAGGAAAACAAGAATTGATAACCTAGAATTCTTTAATCAGCAAAAATATCTGTCAGAAAAACAAAGGTGAAATACTTCTTCAAAAATATAAAAAGCAAAAGAATTCATCAGCAGCACACTCTCATAATAGAAATGTCAAAAGAAGTGCTTCAGGCAGAAGGAAAGTGATTAGGGATGTAAATATAGATCTATACAAAGAAATGAAGAGCCTCAAAGGGCAACTACATGTATAAATACATAAAATTTTTCTCATCTTTAAAATCAACCTGAAATGTTATGGACTTGAAACAAAGACAGTAACAACGCAGTGTAACTTTTTAACCTATATCGAAGTAAAGTATGCAAAAATAGCACAAGGATTGGGTGGGGAGATATGCAAGTTCACTGGTGCAAGGTTCTTCTACTATATGTAAAATGTTATAATATCATCTGAAAGTAGACAGACACAAAGTATATAAACAAAAATCTTAAAGTAGTTGTTTAAAGAACAGAGTTATGACTAGTACGTTGATAAAGGAGATAGAAATTATAAAAATACTCAACTAATATGCAAGAAGGCATAAAACATGAAAAACGAATATAAGAAGAGATGGGGTAAATAAGAAAAGCTATAGAATATATGTAAAGAAGATCATGTCAATAACACATGCCACCGTTAAAAAGCAGAGATTATCAGATTGATTGCAAAGTAAGGTGCAAATATATGCTGCCTCCATGAAAAGAACTTAAAATACAAGCAACAAATAAGTTAAAGAATTGAATCATGAAAAAATTATATATACCATGCCCACATTAACCCAAAGAAAGCTGGAATAAACATATTAGTCTCAGGAAAAGTATTTCAGAGCAACGAATGTTATCAAGATGTTTTAAAAGTTAATTCCATAAAGCAAATGGATCATTTTAGCAAGAGGGCCTAACAACCCTGAATGTTTTTGCACTCAATAACAGAGCTGTCAAATGCAAAACAGAACTCCAAGGGAAAGTACTACATTGACAGTTATAGTTGGAGATTTCAATACTGCTCTCTTAATAATCGACATGAAAAATAGGTACAAGTACAGTAAAAATATAGAAACATTAAGTTATACCATTAGTCAACTTGATCCAATTGGTATTTATATAACATTCATACCAAACAGCAGAATATACATTACTTCTAGGTGCACAAGAAACATGTAACAAAATGTTGACTATACTCTGGACTACAAAACAAATCTCAACAAATGTTGAAAATATACAAGCCATACATATTATGTTCTCTAACCACAAAAAAAATTAAGTTAGAAATCAATAATGAAAGCATCTCAGGAAAATCCCCCAATATTTTGAAACTAAGTAACACATTTACAAATACACCAGGGTTGAGGGTAAATCACAAAAAAAAAAAAAAAAAAGATTTTAAAACTAATCTTGAACTGAATCTTAAAATATCATAGTATACACGATATCATGTATACATAAATATCATCATAAATATCATGCTACATAGTATTTATGAGTAAATTTATAGGGGCACCTGGGTGGCTCAGGTGGTTAGGCATCTGACTCTTGATTTCAGCTCATGGCATCATCTTATGGTTTTGTGAGTTTCAGGCTCTGTGCTGACAGTGCAGAGCCTGCTTGGGATTCTCTATCTCTCTCCCTCTCTCTCTGCCCCTCCACCACTCACGCTGTGTCTCTCTCAAAATAAGTAAACTTAAAAAAATTTTTTTAAAAAGAGTAAACTTATAGCACTGGACCCTTTAATTAGAAAAAAAAAATTCTTAAGTTAATGGTATCAGTTTCTACCTTAAGAAACTAGGAAAACAGGAGAAAATTAAACCCAAAGTAATTAGAAGAAAAAGAAACACTAAAAATTAAGACAGAATGAGTGAAATGGAAAATAGAAAATATCAATGAAATTGAAAAAACATTGAACTATTGTTGATAAGTGCACTAATATGAACGAATCTCAAAATAATTATGCTGAGTAAAGAAACTGGCCTAAACAAACTAAAGAAGAGAGCAAATTCTATGATTCCATTTACACAGTTTTATGGGAAATGAAAAACAATCCTAGTGACAGAAAGAAGATCCATGGTTAGCTGGTGGGGAGAGGGTGGGCAATGAAAGACAGGGAGGGAAGAGAGGGAAGGATTACACAGAAGCATGAGGAAACCTTTAGGGGTGGTGGATATGTTCATTATTTTGATCCCAGGAATGGTTTCATGTTCATATATATATGTCACAACCCGTCACACTGTACACTTTAAATATGTTCAGTTTAGGGGATATCAGTTATTTTTCAATAAGGCTGTTACCAAAATACTACACTGAAAAATCAAATGACAAATGACATGTGCACAAAACTATTCCACATAAGGTATAAAAACAATAAATTCAATGCAGCCTAATGTTAGAAACAAGAGACTTGTTATATTATGCTCATCTAAGAGAGAAAGCAAAATATCTTTATGCATGGCTATGAAACAATCCTCAATATAGTTATGAACACAGACACCCCATAAACACACATCCCTCAAGACTAAAAAAAAATGGGGTGCCTGAGTGGCTCAGTTGGTGGAGCATCTGACTTCGGCTCAGGTCATGATCTTGCAATTCTTGGGTTTGAGCCTTGTGTTGGGCTCTTTGCTATCAGCAGAGCCGCATTTGGATTCTCTGTTCCCCCTGATCTCTGCCCCTACAGTGCTTGTGTACACATGCTCGCTTGCTCTCTCTCTCTCTCTCAAAAATAAACAGGAAAAGAATAAAAACAAAATGCAGCTTATATTTTAACTGGTATAAAAAGCAAGGATAGACTTTGTACTTTGCACACCTGAAACAAATCTAATATTGTGTGTTAACTATACTTCAATTTATTTTTTTCTTATTTTATGTTTTATTTTATTAGGTTTTTTTTAATATATGAAATTTATTGTCAAATTGGTTTCCATACAACACCCAGTGCTCATCCCAAAAGATGCCCTCTTCAATACCCATCACCTACCCTCCCCTCCCTCCCACCCCCATCAACCCTCAGTTTGTTCTCAGTTTTTATTTATTTATTTATTTATTTATTTATTTATTATTTTTTTTCAATATATGAAATTTATTGTCAAATTGGTTTCCATAAAACATCCAGTGCTCATCCCAAAAAGTGCCCTCCTCAATACCCATCACCCACCCTCCACTCCCTCCCACCCACCATCAACCCTCAGTTTGTTCTCAGTTTTAAGAGTCTCTTACACTTTGGCTCTCTCCCACTCTAACCTCTTTTTTTTATACTTCAATTTAAAAAAAAGGGGGGATAGCCAAGAAACATTTGCCATATCTGTAAAGTATACATGAGAAAGTAAAAATATTAGCATTAGCAAGGTGACATGGGTGGCCAAAAGATGAGAATGAGGGCCAATTGTTTCTTATATACTATCTTGATCTTTTCTCTCTTTGAAACATACAAATGTCTGACCTATACAAACATCTTTTTAAGAGCCCTGGGAATGTATTATGCTGATTAATAATTAGTCAAGCTCTGGATTGAGATAGCTTGTACTGTGTGATTTGGGGCAACTTATTTAGACTTGGTCTCCCATTTCCTCACAAATGTAACACAGATAATGATAGTGTCTCTTTACAGGATCCTTATGAATGAGCACTTAGAACAGAACCAGCGTCCATGGTAAACATGCAATGTATTTTAGATGTTATTTGCAGAGGTTTAGTTAAACATGGCTGGTTCAGAGCGCTGCCTGATTTGGATTTGGTGAACATTCCTAAGTTGCCAAGTAACTCCAAACACGTGCAGGTTGGTTCATTTTATTCCATCCTTTTTGTTCACCCTGGACTGACTCAACAAGTCTACAAAGGGAGTTCAATGTGGAGAGGAGCATAGCAATTGTTTCAGATAGATAGTGCTGCAAGAGGAGGTGAGGGTCCTTGGAAGCAAACTGTCATCCTCCTCATTCTAAAGAACCACACAATATGTTACCATTATTGATTTTGCAACCTATTTTGAAGTCACACATAAGCCCCAACAGCTTACTCAATACTCTGAAAAGTAAGTATTCACATATATGAATAATTATATATAGACATTATACAACACACACACACACACACACACACACACATACACACACCCCAAGGAGGAAAAAAAGCTCTGAGTTTAAGCGATTCATCCATGGTCATGCAGCTCATTTAATAGGAGCTGGGAATCGAACCTTTGCATGGAAACAATGTTGCAGTATCTCATAGCATATAACCTCTAGCTATTTATATCCTCTTCTCTTTCCAAATATTTAACATACAGTTAAGAGTACAAATCCATTTTATCATTCCTAAGAGGAGTGAGCAGACCTGGTACATGAAATCAAACAAAAACTGAGGGGTCTGGAGAGTAGACCAAATTTATAGAGCAAATTACTCTTGCGAGATGGATCAGGATCCCAGGTTTCCTGACAACATTTTTTCTTTCTTTCGAACCATATTATCTTCTATTTCCTCCTCTTGACTCGAAATAGGCCAAGTAGAATAAACCACAGAACCTCAGAAAAACTTGAGTTCTTGCACTGCCCCCTTCTGAAGTACCCGTGACACATTTCCTAGCTGAGTAGTGATGCACTGATCTTTCCAACACTATAAAGCAAGAGTTTTATGACAAGAAAGGCAGAAGAAAGAGGGGAAAGGGGTGAAGAGATTTAAAACAATGTCACACATCACATACAGTTCTATTATACTGTATGTTATTTTGTGTACAGTGCAATGCATTACGATGCTAAATTATCAATGAGAGAAGCATATACATCAAGTTTCATGGATCTAGGTCATCATTTGGTTAATTTTGATTCCTGTGTTGTAGGCTGCAAGGATTTATTGTGGAAACAGATGAGGGTAAATTTTGTCTTTTCAAAGGGCTGTGGCTAAAAGGTTCTCATTCAGTACTCACAATAATCTGGAACCAGGGGGAGCAAGGTCTCTGACAATAGTCTGAATGCTGGTATACTCCTAATATTGCAGTGTTTTTGTTTTTGTTTTTTTTTTAAGTAAGGAATACTAGATCAATTCACATGTTCTCTAAAAAAAAAGTGAAAATTGCTAAATCTTATCTATATTGAGTCTATTAAGTCTCAGAGACCATGCTAACTTTGCATGCGTTATTTCATTTAATCAAAACAACACACTGAGGTTGATATTATTTTCATCCTCATTTAATGATGAAGCTACCAGGCACAGAACAGTACAACAACTTTCCCAATGTCGCACAGCTAGTATGTGGGCACATCTATGAACTGAACCAGAGTATCCTGATTTTCCAGTACCCTGCTCTTCCTCCTTGTCTAAGAAGCAGAAGTTAGTGTCCTTGTCCTGAACAATGATTATTTGTACCTGACAGACACTAGGGGCTGTGAGATTTACCAGGATCTCATTTGAACCCATGGCTGTGATGAACCTTGCTTACCTCAACTTTTAGTTTCAGATTTCTGTGCTAGTAATTTATTGGCCTTACTTCCTATATTTCCCCTGTTGGGGGGGGGTAGTTTTGGGGGTTTTTTGTTTGTTTGTTTGTTTTTCTATTTCTCATTCACCCTTGGCTGGTGTTATCTTGCTATATTTTATGCATTCCTGGCTAGTGGTTTATATTCCTTCTGTAGTAAATAAATACATACCCAAGCAGTCATCTCAGAAAGAGGACGGTGACTAGTGACATATGAATTATAAACCTGCAATGAGCAAGTAATTACTTCATTATGTTTCCATCATTCCCTTTAATTAAAAATTCACTCTGTAGTTAAAGATGCCTGCAAAACTATCACCAATTTCTCATAAATTAAGGATTTAAAGTCCCTGAACTTTGAGCAAAGACTCCATACCAATAACAACAAATCCACCACTTAGCAAAGCCAATGAAGCTGCCAGAATCAACCCAGAAAAAGCAAAATACCTCCAGAAAAATTTCTGACCGATTCATCCTATATGCTACATCTTAAAAGTAAAATTAAAGAAATGACTCACCAAGACCACATAATTAAGAGTTTAGCATTGTTAATTTGGTTCTCAAAAGGTGGATTCAAATGGCCTTCTACACCTCATTTCTTATCTCATAATGGATCTCTACTTCATATGCAGAGTAAAACATAGTTTTCTTTCCCTCCTCTTTAACCAAATAAATAAACCATGGATCTGGAGTTTAGGTTCTAAAAGGGCCTTATAGATAATGTAGTGTTATCCCTGTATTTTACTAAAGAGGAGAATGAGGTACAGGATGGTTAAATGATTGTGTAATATCACAATGCTCATTAGTCTCAATACCTAGACTTGAACCCAGATCCCAAAACTTTAATGTTTTGATATTTCTAGTCAAACAACACTGCCTATTTCCCAGAAAAAAAAACGTTTTGACTCTTATGGCTATTGTGATATTTTACTAACTATGAATTAACTCTACAGCGTTTAGCAAGCTTGTTCATTTAATCAGTAGGTCTACGTTTTCAAAACTTTATTTCTAAAAGAGAAAAAACAAGAAAATGTCTGGTACCTGTTGGAAAGTCCACCTACCATGAAAGAGTTGAGAATCAAAGTGCACTACAAAAAGGCACAGAAGTACTCAGCCACTCAGCAGTTGGCACTGCCCGTCACATCATGGCCACCCTACTCTCTTAAGGTTTCCAGCTCAGCAAAACAAGCTCTGTGTGACAGCAGGAAGAATGTGGGTGGCTGGTTTTCTCCACATGAAAATAATTGTTTTTGTTTTTGTGCTCCCTCCTCGCCCCGCCCAACAGCAAGTACTTATGTTGAAGCCCTAATCCCCACTGTCATGGTACATGAAGGTGGGGCCTTTGGGTGGTAACTAGTTCATGAAGGTGGATATTAGGGTCCATATAAGAAATGTAAGAGAAATGATCTCTCTCTCTGCTATGTGAGAATACATCAACAAGGTGGCCGTCTGCAAACCAACAAGGGCCTTCACCAGTCACTGACCGTGCTGATACCTTGACCTTGGACTTCCAGCCTCCAGCACTAGGATATGTTTGTTGCTTAAGCCACCTAGTCCATGGTATTCGGATATAGTGACTTAAACTAAAACATTTTTAAAAATTCATTTATTTATTAAAGGGAATGGGTTTAAAGAGGTTCTATATGACTGGTATATCGAATTAATAATAATCATTCGAAGACTTCCAGGAGGAAATCTTGTTGAGAGAGATTTTTTTTTCCTGTGAATGAACAGGGCTGACAAATTAGGAAAAGGGTAAAAGATAGAAAGGATGTGAGTGTCTAGATTGATGCAAGTTTGTTTGTTGTAGTGAACACTTAATTTTATGTATATTTTCTCAATCAACAGAAAGGACATTAAGAATGAGGTTTCTCAAATACCATTCTTTAAAGGTCAAGAGAATATTTTTAAATTTACAATTCGATGGGGAGAAAATATCAAGTTATAACAAGAAGAATTTGCTGATATCCTTCTGAAGTAGCTGAGTTGGCCGTGGAGCTTGAATAAAATAGAACACGGTCACTCAGTACAACATAATGCTTGTGCCTTTCCTTGATGTCCAGGATGCCCATGGTGATTTAGAAAAGAAAAAAAAAAAAACCTATAGAATGCCTTCAGGATTAAACAGTTGATTTCCTGGTCCAGAGAGACCAGATGTTCCTATTAACCATAATTTAAACACTTTGAATCTCAGAAGACAATAAGCATACAACGAGGATTTATAAATAAAAGGTCAGCTCTATGTAGAGCTTAATGAGAGAAAGTACATTAAGTCTAGCTGCTACTATTATTTCAGTGCAACCTGCTTTGTCCATGTTTTAAACAAATGCACAGACATCTGTAGCTCACTGAGGGGTGACAAAGTGAACGGAGAAAATGGAGCTGTCAGAGTCACCTATGATTTGTGTCTCTCAAACCTAAGTATAAAGAGCAGTCCTCTATATTTAAGTGTGAGAGTGAGGAATGAGAAGCCTTGGTTTGATTTATTTTACTTAACTGACCCACACTGGACATGGAGGTCGTTTCTGGTGTTTTGCTTATAAGTGATCTTATAAAATGTATATCTTTAAATAACATGTCATTTCCCTGTGAAAAGTAACTGTGACTTACCCTACTGTTCATTCCATCTGTCACTCCATAAAATCAAAACACAAAAGGTATAATAATCCTACTTTTGACCAAGTAGAGTAGCAGGGGTTGGAGTTACCCTATCACATAAAAATACTAAGTAGACTGGGGCACCTGGGTGGCTCAGTCGGTGGAGTGTCCGACTTTTGACTCAGGTCATGATCTCACTGTTCATGGGTTCGAGCCCCGCGTCGGGCTCTGCTGACAGCTCAGAGCCTGGAGCCTGCTTCCAATTCAGGGTCTCCCTCTCTCTCTCTCTCTCTCTGCCCTCTCCCACTCATGCTGTCTCTCTCTGTCTCTCAAAAATAAACATTAAAAAAATACTAAGTAGACAAAATATATGAAATAAATAGTAAGGATGTTGGACATCAAGCTGCAGATGACAGTGACATCTGAGAAAGGGGAAGTGAAAGGAGCCCTGTGGCTGCCATAGCTTCCTGAATGGAGCGAGTTTCTAGACCACATGGTGCAAGAGAAGGAACCCCAGAGGAGCCCAGCAGTTTCACTGAGGGAGGGAGATAGAGTTGGGAGCTCAGGGAGGCCAACACGACTAGAATATAGGATTCTAGAGAGCTAGAGAGGAGAATACCACACAGAGAGAGGGCTGTGTGTGTGTGTGTGTGTGTGTGTGTGTGTGTGTAATGCAAAAAAGTTAAGACGTGTAACATTTGTATTTTAATTAAAAAATCATAATGCAAAGCAACAGGAAAAGACAACCATTAAGGGTGGGGTGGGGTAAATTATTAGAAATGGTTACAAAAATGATGCAGATGAGAGAATTATTAGACAAGGACACTTTTTAAGTTGTGGTCACTTTACTACATATATACAAAAAGTGGGGAGAAAACGGACACTGTTAGAAACATGGAAGATATGAGGTGCCTGGGTGGCTCAGTCAGTGAGCATCCAACTGTTTTGGCTCAGATCATGATCCCAGGGTGGTAGGATCCAGCCCCACATCAGACTCTGCACAAGCGTGGAGCCTGCTAATATCCTCTGTCTCTCTCTCTCTCTCTCTTTATCTATCTCCCTTTCTCCCTCTGCCCCTCTCTCCCACCCACACTCTCTCTAAAGAGAGAGAGAGAGAGAGAGAGAGAGAGAGAGAAAGGAAGAAAGACAGAAAGAAGATTTAATAGACACAACCCAAACTTTAAGAGATGAAAAATAGTGTCTGATATAAAAATATACACTGGGTGGGTTTAATGGCATATTAGAAACTATAGATAAAGGGTTAGTGAAATTAACAATAAAAGAATATAAAATGTAAAATGAGAAAAAGAGTGGGGACAATGCACAGAGTTATGTTATAGAAAAGCTTCAAGCATCCTAATATGTGTACAGTTGTAGTTCCAAGAAGACAAGGGGACAATTAAAAAACAAAAACTTGAAGTGTCCAATTTTTACAAGCTTAATGAAAACTATAAACCTACAGATACAAGAAGGTTAAAAAAAAAAAAGGCCAAAGCAAAAGAAAACTACACAAATGCACATGATAAATAAATTTCTTAACACCTATAACAAAGAGAACATCTTTAAAAAGAGAGAAGCCAAATTATACTCAGGGAGAAACACAGGTAGGAATGAGAGTTTATTTACAGGAAGTAAAACAGTATGGTACTTGTGGGAGGCCAGACTCCGGTGCCAGGCTGAGACCAGGTCGAGCAACGGCTCCCTGTTGACTCAGCCAACCCGGTGGTTCCCCCTCCCATTCCCCCACTTTCAAGGGCATACGAAAGCCTTGTCAAGGCTGAGAAAGCTAATTCCTGAAGCCTGTGGTCTGTGGGTGTTGGCAGTAATGTTACCCCCCTTTTCTACCCCGGGTCAAAGAGAAACAAACAGGGGAACTGTGTTTTGCTAGCAATCTATCAACAAGGTCTTGTTGTGACCCGTTTAGAAAGTTCATCAGGTACACAGAACTAAATGTTTTGGCTGGCAGCGATCATGTGAAACCTGTTTATTCTTAGAATGACCTGATCCATAAGAGTCTTGATATAAAAGATTGTGTACAGCAACAATAAAGCCGTCACTTGGGCCATCAGCCCAGGGGACCCTCCTGTTCCCAAAATGGCTTCTCTTCTCTTTTTTTTCTTACATTCCCCTACCCTCAGGACCCTGATCTCGGTGTTTGTTGCGCCGGTCGCAACAGGTACTGGCCTAAAGACAGATACATAGACCAATAGAATAGAACAGAAAGCCCAGAAATAAACCCATACATGCATAGGCAACTCATCTTTCACAAAGTGCCAAGAATACACAATGGGCAAAGGACAGTCGTCCCAGCAAGTGGTGTTAGGAAAACTAGATATAAAACTAGATAGGCAAAAGAATGCAAATGGATCCTTGTTTTACACGCTACACAAAAAAACCAACGCAAAATGGATTAAAGACTTAAACATAAGACCTGAAAGTGTGATACTTACCTGAAAACATAGGAGGAAAGTTTTAGGACGTTGGTCTAGGCAGTCATTTCTTGAATATGACACGAAAAGAACAGGCAACAAAAACAAAAATAGACAAGTGGGAGGGTCCCAAACTAAAAAGCTTCTGCACAGTAAAGCCAAGAATCTAGGGAGTGAAAGGCCAACCTATGGGATGGGAGGTAAGGATGTTGATGTATTCTCTCACCGACACTTACCCTCACGCCTGGCAAGGGAGTCTCCTTTGGGGCCTTCCTGGTCGGGGCATAATCAGGGATGAGCAAGCAGATGACAGAGTCTACGTTCCCTCTCCCCAGGACCTTCAGATTCCTCCTTCTGCGGTTCTTCTGTGGTCTGCCAAGGAAGTTCCGGCTCTTCTGCCACGTGGACTGAGGCTGCTTCCGAGTCCAGGCTTCATTATTGTTCAGACTAGCGGGTGTCGCCAGCACTCCCTGATGCTCTGGGCAGCACACCAGGTCCCACTACTTCTAGTACCGTAGGAGGAGCCACGGGGTGAAAACTCTCAGCATGGGGACCCGTTGCTGGTGATGAGGCACCTCCCAGGGATAGGAGGCAGCCCCTGCGATTACACTTCCAATGCTGTGTGGCTGCTTTTACCATGATCACGCTCAGGTATCTCCGCATCATCTCACCTGCGTAAAGATGAAGTAACTTTTAAATCTCCGGCAGGATTCTTTGTGGCTTCTCCTCTTCATCCTGACAAATACCAAATCCCTTAGTAATAAGTTATGTGACTGTGAAGATATCCATTATTTATTGTTTTCACTGATCTTTTCGCTAAATCTAGGTTTCTTAGTAAATTCCAGGCTTTTCTGCGTTGCGTCCATTTTTACGGCAAGGTCTACACGAACATACTAACGTATTCACTTATCTCAGTGCATTTCTTTGCCTTACATTTTTTTTCTTCTAATACATGTGTAAGGGGGTTAGGCCTTTAAGAATCTTTTTGTCTTTCTAAGGTAACTTGCTTGGAAGACATTTTCACTTAATAATCAAGGGAAAATGAAAGCAAGGATGCAAATGTGTTTAAACATCGCACAAACAAGATATAGTTCTCGGGGCGCCTGGGTGGCGCAGTCGGTTAAGCGTCCGACTTCAGCCAGGTCACGATCTCGCGGTCCAGGAGTTCGAGACCCGCGTCAGGCTCTGGGCTGATGGCTCGGAGCCTGGAGCCTGTTTCTGATTCTGTGTCTCCCTCTCTCTCTGCCCCTCCCCCGTTCATGCTCTGTCTCTCTGTCCCAAAAATAAATAAAAAACGTTGAAAAAAAAATTTAAAAAAAAAAAAAAGAAGATATAGTTCTCTAGAAGAATAAGCTAAGGTAGAGGGCAGCGTATTCTACACTCCCTCACCAAGACTGAAAGACATCTTAAATGCTTTTTCTAGCTTGGCTTCTACCTTCGTTTTAGGTTTTCTTATTCTGGTAGCAAAGCAATTTTGTACGTCCTCATTTTGAAGCCTTAGAGAATTTCAGTGTGGTCCTCACAGAAAAGAGCATCTCAGATTTAGCTCAGTACTGCCTCATCCAGGCCAATGACACAGCAGTCAAGAGAGTCCAGAAGACAATAATTGCATTGCTAACACCTGTGGGCCCAGACAGCGCCAGAGCTGAGAGAAGATGTCGGGATAGGAGCAGCCATGTTGAAAGTCAAGGAAATTGTCAATGAGTACGTTAAACTCATCACTGAGTGCAAAGACCCCAAGGTCTAAACCATTCTCCTCCATGGGGCCAGCAAAGAGATCCTCTCAGAAGTGGAATGCACCCTCCAGGATGCCATGTTATTGTGCCACAGTGTCTTCCTGGACACCTAGCTAGTTCCGGTGGGTGGAACCTCTGAAATGGCTATGGCCCATACTTTGACAGAAAAGTCCAAAGCCATGACTGAGGTGGAACAATGGCCATACAGGACAGATGCCCAAACCTTAGAGGGCATCCCTCGTATACTTATCCAGAACTGGAGGGCTAGCACCATTCTCTGCTTACCTCTCCCTGCAGCCAAGCACATCTATGACAACCATGACACCTGGAAAATAAATGGTGAGAAAGGTACCTTGGTTGTCATGAAAGAATTGGGCATCTGGGAACCATCGGCTGTCAACCGGCAAACATACACGACAACAATGGAGAAAGCAGTTCGACTACTGTGGGTTGATGACATCATCTCAGGCCACAAAAGGAAGGGTGATGACCAGAGCCAGCAAGGTGGGGCTCCCAGTGCTGCCCAAGAAGAGTGAGTGGCAGGAAAGGCGACCTCAACGCACAGAGCCAGCAGAGGGTCTCTCTTCCTTGAGCCAGACTGCCAGGGACATTTTGAACGTCTTTGTTTGGAAGGGATCAGGTTGAAGGGCAGCCCTAGCCCCTTTCTGTCCCAGCTCAGTCTGCAAAAGGAGCTGACATGCAATTCTTTCTTGTAAGTTTTCCATTTGATTACATCGAAGTCATTCGGGAAAAAAAAAAAAAAAAAAGCTAATATAATTAGACTGTTAACAACATGAAGACAGAATGTAGAACTCAGTGAACTAAGTCTGGGGTGGGTTAAGAAGAACGTTGTAGCATTTATTTAGCACCGTCCAAATAACAGTGGAATTGGAAAACAAGAGGATTCTGATCCTTAAATACCCGAGGTCTGCTGTGAGACAGGAAAAAAAAAGTCCATCAAGGTTTTCCTTTTTCTTATGAACCATGGACGAAGCCCCTTGAAACCTCTTCTGATTTTCTGCTCACTAGAGTCTTCTAATCACAGAGCCCTCACACCAGCCATGTCCTGCAAACCTCCCAGACAACTGCCATCTCGCTAGGTTCTTGTTAGAATTACACGAGGAGACAGTAAAGAAAACACACCCTCCCCGGTTCCTGGCACTCAGTGCTGTAAGCAGGAATACCTTAATCCAAAGACTGGCATTTAACCTGGCAACAAGACAATTGAATTCTATCCCAAATACAGTAAAAAGGCGGCACAAGTGGAATCTTAGGCGGCTCTATAATTCTTCCCTTTGAAGTGAAGTAGAAGTTTGGAAGACCTTTACTTCTTTTGCCTTGTTGAGGATACGGAAGGAGCTGAAACACCAATCGGCCTTTAAATCTCGGCACTGAAAGAGCAATGCCACTTTGGGAACTATGATTATATGAACAACCAAAGATTCCCATTTTTCAGAATCTATGCAACAGTCATCACCCTACTAAACAGACTCCCCTCACCACAATCTCCTCCCCTAAGGAACTGATTCCTTCATGTAAGCTCGTGTAGATCCTTCAGATTTGGGGAAAATATGTCCTTTTGCTGGTCCTAGTAAATTAATTAGATTAGTCTAAGTGCAGTCCCCTTTTCTGTGTATTTTCCCAGCCTCTTTTGCTAGGATGTATATCTGAAAATATAAGTATTTTCAGATACAAAATGACATAAGAAGTCCTGCAGAGGAAATCTGGAGAGAGATTATCTTTACAGATAAATATGCATAACTTTCAGAAAAGAAAGGCATTTTTCCCTAGATCTGTCCTTTTTGCTTAAGATGTAGGGATGAAAATGTGATGCCTAGAGCTGTGACAACCATGTTGTCACAGTGAGGCAATACAGTCTAAGGATGAAAAGCCAACACTCTGAGCACTATAAAACAGAAGCGTTGAGATACTGCATCCTTGACATTGTTGCACCTCTGAAATAAATCTGGACATACCTACCTTTAGTCTTTTTTTACTATATTAAATATCTCCGCAGTTTGAGACATTTGGTGGGTTTGTAGCTATTCACAGCCAAATCAATCCCTACATATTCAACTTGAAGCAGAGAGCTGGAAGAAATGTAGATGACAGTCAAATATTATTTGATAAAAGTATATGAAATCTTCTTCTCTCACTATGTATGTATTTAAATTTGTTACAATTCATTTTTTTAGTGTTTTATTTATTTTTGAGAGGGGGGGACGGGAGGGAGAGGGAGAGGGAGAGGGAGACAGGCACAGAATCCAAAGCAGGCTCCAGGCTCTGAGCTGTCAGCACAGAGCCCAACACGGAGTTCAAACTCACGAACGCGAAGATTATGACCTCAGCTAAAGTCATATTTTTAACCAACTGAACCACCCAGGCACCCCTGTTCCATTTCATTTTAAATATGATAAATTGTGTTTTTAGCCAAAGAAGAGTAGCATTCCAAAGACTGGCAGCTCCCAGAATATATAGGGAGGTTTTAGATTTAAACTCACTGGGAATGCTTATACTCTTCACAGACATAGTTTCATTAACACAAAGATCTGACCCTGACCACCATAAATGGATATTTTATTCTCAGGTTCCTGAATCTAAGTCCCTGTCATGCTGTATGTCAGTGCAAAAGAGAAAGGTAATCTTAGTGTAGAGATCTTCATAAACCCATGGGGTTAATTTTTTGAACTGTCATTTCATTTGTTCCAAACCCCACTTTGGTTCTACTTTTCAACTCTCCCAGCTAGAAAGTAATTCACTAGCATAGTAGTATTGGCTAGAAATGTAGATTAGGTTTATTTTTTAAATAAGTACCTATTTTTGATTAGCCAAATAATTGAATCTTTCACATAGTTAAAAAGTCAAGTAATACAAATAAAGTCGAAGTACTTGCTGCTGTTCTCTCTAGGGGTGACTTCTGTTGAATGTTTGTGATTCTCCCAGATCCTTTCTATTGATTTGTTTACAAAGCTTTATCTAATGTGTGTGTGTGTGTGTGTGTGTGTGTGTGTGTGTGGTTGTACACTTGTTTATATACATAGAATTCATAGTTTTGTGTTTTCTATTTGCATAAAGAATTTACACTATACACATCATTCTTTTTTCCACCCTATGTGTCTCTTTGATTATTGCATAGAATTTTATATACTGTGCATATACTAAGTTTAACACCTATTATTCGTTATGTAGGGGGTTTCTGATACTTTGCTTTATAAAGAATACTGCAATGAACATCTTTCTATACGCATCACTATAAGTGAATCTCAGGAGAGATGGGGGAAGTAGAATACACAGTTTACACTTTAATAGAGTTTGCCCAAATGATACTCAAAATTTTACGTCCACATGGAAAGTTCACAAAAGTACCTACTGCTCAATCACTTGATATTATAGGATCTTTGAACTTCTGATAATCTGATCTATGAAAGTGGGCATCTGAGAGTTGTTTTAATTCAGTTTTCAGAATGTGGACAAGGTTAAGCATCTCTTCATAAGTTTACAGGCCATCTGTATTTCCTCTTCAGAGAATAACTTCTTATGTGTTTATTTTTTTCCTGAGTTTTTAAATCTTTTACTTATCTTTAGAGGCTCTTTATGTACTCTGAATACTAACCTTTATCTTTAACAAACAATTATTTTTATCCAAAATATTTTATCCAAGTAGTCTTCATTTTTATAGTGACTTTTTGGCATAAAGAATACAATTTGGATGGGGTGCCTGGGTGATTCAGTTGGTTAAGTATCCAACTTCAGCTCAGGTCATGATCTCATAGCTTGTGAGTTTGAGCCCCACGTTGGGCTCTGTGCTGACAGCTCAGAGCCTGGATCCTGCTTCGGATTCTATGTCCCTCTCTCGCTCTGCCCCTCACCTCCTCGTGCTAAGAATAAATAAAACATTTTAAAAAATTCTTTTTAAAGAATACAATTTGTCATAGTCAATTTTTCAGTGTCTTTATTACCTTTGCTTTTGTTTTAATTTATGCATGCTCTCCATAACCCACATATATATTATATACTTTATATTTATGTATTTATATAATATGTATTAACCCATTTTACTATATATTTCATATTATATAAAATATATTAAACAATATATTTATATTTATATAAATTCTATAAATATTTATTAATATATTGATATTAATATTAATAAATGTATTAATATATTTTTATATTTTATATATTATATAAAATATAATATATATATTATATAATATATATTTTATGTTATATATTATATAATATGTATATTATATTAATGGAGACACAATTGTACTTCTGGAATAATTCCTATACATTTGGAAAATAAATGCAAATAGATTCATCCCTTCCCCACCACACATAAAAAAATAAATTTCAGCTACACCTAAAACATGAAGGTAATATGTAAGTTAGAATGAGTCTATACCAAACAGGCATCTGTCACATACAGCCAGCACAGTGTTAATGTGGCTTAGATTTAGAGCAGTACCTCACCTGAAATTGATGTCTAGGAAATCAACACTGAAATCGGTAATACAACCATGTGAGACTCTGTTTACATGCAAGTCTAATCACATTATATGGATACTTCAGGCCTCATGTATGTGAGCTGTACTGAGAAAACATGACTAGAAGCACATACTTCATGGCCATAAATCTGTGAACACAAGCTAGCTTTCACAGAGGAGAGGTTACATATTCCATTGAGAAAAGTGAATTTTGTAATGAAACCATTTTGTTAAAAGAAATTTCTAGAGTCGGGAAATAGAAAAGTAATTGGAAATTTTTTTTTCAAGTGAAAGAGAAAGAGCTGATATCCTGCCATGTTAGAGGACTCTAAGTTTTGTACAATGCAATTTATTTAATTATTGGTACCAGCTTCCCAGAATGTGGTCAATAAAGAGTGGATATGTTGCTGGAACATGAAAACTGGAACAGGTTAAAAATGTTGTGACAGTTTTTTTTTTTTTTAATGGCTTCATATCCTATAAAAGGCATTAATTTTCAAAAGAGTGATTATGGTTTGCCTTTTATGTACCATTATATCTAATTTGTTTTATGCTCCAGCAGTGAAAATTATTTTCCTCCCTCCAATTTATATGGCAAACACAAATGAATATTCAAGTAAAAAAAAAAACTGATTGGTTTAATTTGACCATTCTCTGCCTCACCATAAAAATACATACTTTATCCTGAACTAAGTGGGTAGAAATAATAGCTGGTCTTAAATCACTACAATTCACTCAGCTCCAAAAAAAAAAAAAATCTTGAAAATAAGTAACCATTCTCATTCCAGGAAGGTAAAAAGGTTAATGGACCTAGGAGAAACCGAAGCAATAGTAATATTTAAAAACTGATGGCTTGATATGGCCTCAGCTTTCTCATGAGGAAGATTCAGGAAACCCAGATAGTTAGCAAAACTTACCCGGGTATATCTAATAAAATTAGATCTGAAAAATTCTTGTTCAGATATGCACCCACTTGTGTGTTTATTCATTTTTGTAAAAAAGCAAGGTCTGTCCCGTTACTGTAAGAGCTGAAAGAACTTGGGGAAGTCAGTGGTGTAATTTTTTTTTTAAGTTTATTTACTTTGAGAGGGGGAGAGAGTGAGAATCCCAGGCAGGATCCATGCCATCAGCACAGAGCCTGATGTGGGGCTCAAACCCACAAACCATGAGATCATAACCTGAGCCGAAGTCGGACGTGTAACCCATTGAGCCCCAGAGGTGTGAAGAGATTTTCATTTATGCCATAAGTTTCCTTTCGTACCTAATGAGTGCCTAAAATTTTGGTTAAAACCTAAGGTTAATACTTCATTACTCAGATTAATTATAAATTTTCAGACCAGTTTTCATATGTTTTATAGACTAGAGAACTCACGCCCTTCCTTTAGGCATGCAACAAAGACCCTCAGCCTAGATAACAGGATCCACAAGCCTGGAAACCAAGAGCAATGACACATCGCTCTGAAACCGTAGGGTTCATCCTAGGAGGCATGTGAGGTACTTATGATGTGACATGATGGGCTCAGCATGATGACATCTACTTTAAAAAGTGCAAGTTTCTGGGAAAGGGAGGATGAGCCCTGTGAATGAAAAATACAAAATATATAATTTGAAACTGAATCCATCCCGAGGCTGCAGTGGAGAACAGACTCTTTGAGACCAAGATACCGAGTCCTGCCCCTTGACATTATTTTGTTTCTCAGATAAGCCAGTTCATCATCCTAGATTCAGCTTCTTTTGCATATATTCTGTGATCGTGCCTCTCAAATATGATTCCCAGGGGTGCCTAGGTGGCTTAGTCGGTTAAGTGTCCAACTTCGGCTCAGGTCATGATCTCGTGGTTTGTGAGTTCGAGCCCCACGTTGGGCTCTGTGCTGACAACTCAGAGCCTAGGGCCTGCTTCAGATTCTATGTCTCCCTCTGTCTATGCCCCTCACCCTCTCTCTTTCTCTCTCTCTCTCTCTCTCTCTCTCTCTCTCTCTCTCTCTCTCTCTCAAATAAATAAACATTAAACAAAATTTTAAATAAAAAAACATATGATTCCCAGATGAGGGCTAGGCCTAGACCCAACTTCCACCAATTCTTGGGAAGTAGGAAGAAGAAACATGCATTTTCAAAAAGTTACAATTATTCTGGTAACAGAACAAGTCTTCTTACTCTCAGATACTTCTTTATAAAATTATGGCGATAAACACAATGGTGGTGTATAAGCCCTTGGTTCTTATTCAGAAAAGATAACTGCAATCAAGGTTTTTTCCTATGAAATATAAATACCTGGGAAATACTAGTCTATGGTGAGTAAATATTAGAGAAGTAATTTGGGAAGGCTGAGACATGATTGGTGGATGTTCCTGCTAAAAATAGTTGCTATTTTCTGCTTTTTGTAGTTGAGGAAACAGATCCATCTGTTCTATCGATTCAGGACAGAAAAGTCCCTTAGGCAAAAAGAAAGTAATAATAAATGGAGTTCTAAACAACAAAAGGATGAAGGGTACTGGAAGTATTAATCGGTCAAATACAGTTTTTCATTTCTAGGCAATGAAACAGATCTCAATCACATTTTAAAAATTCAAATCAAAAGGGACTCTTAACAGAATGAGTGGACAAGCCAGAGCACATTAATGGCAGGGCCTGGGATGGAGCAATGTTGTGTAACTCTCTGGGAAATTTTCTCCCTGTGACCCAGACTAATTCTAGAAAAATATAAGTCTTTTAATGTTTTCCCAAAACTCTAGTGCTACCTTTTATGGCAGATACTACCTGGTCAATAGCAGTGTTAGACTTTTCCCTGAACTGAGTTTCACATGTTTCTAACTAAATTCATATTTTTTTATGTTTATTTATTTATTGTTGAGAGAGAGAGCAGAGGAGGGGCAGAAAGAGAGGGAGGGAGAATCCCAAGTACAATCCCAATCGCACTGACAGTGTGGAGACTAACACAGGGCTTGAACCCATGAACCGTGAGATCATGACCAGAGCCAAAACCAAGAGTCTGTCGCTTAACCAGTTGAGCCACACAGGCACCCCCATAAATTCATATTTTCTTCTATGAAAATACAACATGATAAAACTCAATTTTGTTCTCTATACTAGGTTCTGTCCTACTCTTTCCTATATGCACCATTTAGATATTTTTTTTCAGTAGAGATACTTAGGTTGAATATACAATATTCCATTATACTAAATAACTGTTCTTTCCTTCTTTGGTTTCCATGAGCACAGATCACCCATTGTATGAGGCACTGAGCTGAAATGCTTGAACAGGTCAACTTCACTTTCTCCCTATCTGTTCCTAACTTTTCAGCCCCATGACAGCCATTCACCAGTGAAGAAACTGAGTTTCAGAAACGTTAAGAAACTTGACATTGGCTCCTCAACTAGTATGTGACAAAGATATTTGAACTTGGGATTTCTGATTAATTTAAAAAAAAAAGAAAGAGAAAGAGAAAGAGAAAGAGAAAGAGAAAGAGAAAGAGAAAAGAAAAGAAAAGAAAAGAAAAGAAAAGAAAAGAAAAGAAAAGAAAAGAAAAGAAAAGAAAAGAAAAGAAAACCTATTATAGGCATAGGCTGAGGCACACACAGTTCTTCAGTGAATATTAGGTCATTTCCTTTTTTCCCCTCCTCTGCTCCTCCACTAAATCACCCTGATTTAAGAAACTACTAAATACAACATGCCCCGTACCTCATGATTCATAAAACATATTTACACATTAGATAAATTAAGACATATTTTAAAATGCAATAGTAAGTAGACAAGTATAAAGAGTGTGGATAAAAAGCTGTGAGACAGATATCAACTCTACTTACATTTGTTGATCTGCTTAGAACCTTGTGTTTAGTGCATGTCTATACTGGAGTACCCAAGGAGAGATGCTCAGGAATTGGGCAGCTCGTTTTCCTGGGCCCCTAAGAGATGGGAGCACCCCTCACTTCCAGAAGAGGAGGAGGACACTAATGTGAAACCACAAGTTTCCTGCCCCAAGATTGCGGGAACCTCACGAAGGTTGTGTTACAAAACACTTGGTTGTAGGCCAACGTAGAGAAGATCCATCCTGGTGCCCAGGAGGCACAGTGATCAAGTCTTGCTCACAGGCACAACCCCAGCAATGCCCCTCTTCTCTTGGCTTTCCCCAGGGGACCCCCGAGTGACCTCTGCCTCCCACCCTGCTCTCCACGCCCCACATGCCGCAGGCGGGGGCTGCTGCCCAGACACACGACCTGCCTTGCTCTCCCAGATAATCCCTTCTTGTCAGATGTCATGGCCTGTTTCACTCTGATAAGAGCAGCCTAGGGATAATTTCTGGACACTGCTCAGGAAAGCACCTCTGTTTCTACTCTAGCAAATCCTCAGAATGAGGTAACCCTCTCTCTGCATTTCAGTGAATTCTCATTTTTTCGAAGTAGGCCTGGCTTGGGGCACCTGGTGGCTCAGTCGGTTGAGCGTCCAACTTCGACTCGGGTCACGATCTCATGGTTCATGAGTTCGAGCCCTATGTCGGGCTCTGTGCTGACAGCTCAGGGTCTGTATCCTGCTTCGGATTCTGTGTCTCTCTCTCTCTCTCTCTCAGCCCCTCCCCTGCTCACACCCTGTCTCTCTCTCTCAAAAATAAATAAAGATTTAAAAGAAGAAGAAGAAGAAGAAAAGGTAGGCCTGGAAACTGTAAACGTCCCATCCTCCCACCTGTACCTTCAGTCCCACATTGTCTGCTAATCCAAACACTTCTTCTCTGGCATAGGAATTGTTTCTCTGAGATAGAAGTCCATAAAACCACTTAACCTTTCTCAGCCCGTTCTAGTGGGAAGCTGTGAGAAATCAGACCCTTCATGAACCACTTGTCTTCTTTTGAATATAATAAGGTTTGTGTGAGATCTAGCAAGAAAATCAGCATCTATGAATGTTTTAAGTATTTGAAAACTAGAAATGTCAGAGTGGACCCATGTTGCATGGGAAAGAATGCAGTGAAGCAGGAAGGAGGGTTGTCTTACTTTGGATACTAATAGGGTGTTGTTCTAATGCTGCCCGGGGAGGAAATAAAAAACACAAAGAATCACCTTTATGGTGCTTCAGAGACCTTGACACAAGAAATAGGGCAAGAATTCTAAGCTGTATTGTGAAGTCTAAAATGTGCTGCCCACATCTCTAGCTTCACAGGGCTGTGAAGGCCTGACACGCAGTCCCCTGCTGTGGCCAGATATACTCCACACCTGACGCCTAAGCCTCCCCACAGACTAGTTCCATCTCTCAGCTGGACAGTTGCCCTCTACCTGGTCATCAGCCTAATGGGCTTAGCTTTCCTGACAGCCCGTGGAAGTGTGCAAATAAGCCGATCACACCCTCCTGTATAAACCAGAGAGCACCTCACCTCCTCCTTACTACAAAGCCTGTTTCCTATAGCCCGACTCTGGATTGCATCCCCCATGTGTCCCTGCGTAGCTTCCAGTGTTGTGAGCTCCTGGAATGTGAGTAGAGTGACTGGTGTTGAGTGCCATTGTCATGTGTTTGCCCACCTTATACTATTTAGGGGATGTGACCCTCCCTCACCAACTTCAGGAATAGGAGGTAATCAGAACACAAGCCTGTACTGGAACGTCAGAAACAAACATTTGTTTTTTAATGTTTGTTTATTTTTTAGAGAGAGAGAGAACAAGCAGAAGAGGGGCGGAGAGAGAGGTAGACAGAGAATCCGAAGCAGGCTCCAGGGTCTGAGACATCAGCACAGAGCCAGATGCGGGGCTCGAACCCATTAACCAGGAGATAATGACCTGAGCTGAAGTCAGACGCTTAACCAGCTGACCCATCCCGGCGCTCTGGAAACATACAATTTTTAAGAGCAAATCTGTTCAAAATAACTTTTTGGTTAAAAATCAATCCATTGCAAAACAGTATGGCGGTTTCTCAAAAAATTAAAAACACAGCTACCCTATGACCCAGCAATAGCACTACTGGGAATTTACCCAAGGGATACAGGAGTGCTGGTGCATAGGGGCACTTGTACCCCAGTGTTTATAGCAGCGCTTTCAACAATAGCCAAATTATGGAAAGAGCCTAAATGTGCATCAACTGATGAGTGCATAAAGAAGATGTGGTTTATATATTCAATGGAATACTACTTGGCAATGAGAAAGAATGAAATCTGGCCATTTGCAGTGATGTGGATGGAACTGGAGGGTATTATGCTAAGTGAAATAAGTCAGGCAGAGAAAGATATCATGTGTTTTCACCTATATGTCAACCTTGAGAAATTTAACAGAAAACCATGGGGAAGGGAAGGGGAAAAAAATAGCTACAAACAGAGAGGGAGGGAGGTACACCATAAGAGACTCTCAAATGCAGAGAACAAACTGAGGGTTGATTGGAGGTGAGGGAGAGGGCAAAGTGGGTAATGGGCATTGAGGAGGGCACTTGTTGGGATGAGCACTGGGTGTTGTATGGAAGCCAATTTGACAATAAATTATATTAAAAAATAAATAAAATGAACATTAAAAAATCCATTGCAGTGACTGGGAGAGTACCTAGGTGAAATGTATACATGGACACCAAGGAATCATATATAGGAATCAACGTGATCACAGCATTTTGCAAGAACACGTTAAACACATTAGAATAGTTATTTATTAGGATGCTGGGGAGTGAGAGGTGGCTACAGAGGTAATAGGGAATAAACATATCACTAAATAAGCAAGAGAGGGGCCACAGACCCCACACAATAATGGCCCATGAACTGAGGACAGGATACACAACCCCCCCCCCTCCCCATTCCAGGAACTCCTTGCCCAAAGAAAGCAGTAATTCATTCATATGGTCAGTGTGTGTGTACATTTTAAAAATGGCTCTTTGCTTTCTGTCTTGGAAACTGATTTTTATATATCAATCTTATGACCAGTACCTTTATGTACCTATTTTATGTTCTCTAATAGCGTTCAATGTCATCTGCTAGGCTAGAGATTTCTAGGAACACATCCTGATTATCTGCAAATAAAGATAATCATCTTGTTGCCTCCTTTCTCTTTTGTTTTCCTCACATTTCTTTCTCTTCTCTAATTGAAATGGCTAGTACATCTGGAGCAATGTTAAATAATCAATGACAGTGCCTCCTTTTCATCCTTTTAGGAGAATGCTTCTAGCACTTAATGATTAAGGATGCTGAATATTGCTTTATAAATACTCAGTTTTATACTTCCTTATGAAGCAATATACATATTCTTACAGTCATAGCAAAGGAGCATTTTATTAGGACCTGTGTTTTGTTTGTAAACCAGGAACGGGAGTTGGATTTTATCACATCTCATTCTCCCTCTGGAATTAAATGTGTGGCTTTTGTGCTTTGGCCTCTTCTTAAAGTGACAGATTTATTTGTGTTATTATTTAGAAGATGCAGAGTGTATTGTCTTAATTAATTTATTTATTTTTAGAGAGACAGACACAGCATAAGCAGGGGGAGGGAGAGAGAATCCCAAGCAGACTTTGCACTGTCAGTGCAGAGCCTGACATGGGCCTGGAACTCATGAACTGTGAGATCATGACATGAGCCGAAACCGAGAGTTGGATGCTTAACCGACTGAGCCGCCCAGGCGTCCCCCAGAGTGTATTTTGTAATATGAAATGCAAGCAATGGAAATCTGTAGCTGTTCTCGAAGTAGTGTGTTGAGGGGTCTTACCACGTGAGCATGCAAGTCTAACAGAAAGAGATGGCCAACGAACTTTGGATGTCCATTTATATGTGGCATTCCAGATTCTCTCATTCTTGCCTCACAGAGAGTGATTCTTTTGGGAAACCTGGCTCAGGCCTCAGCCACAACTCCCCCAGAACGCCGATCACTATTATGACACCTTTGCTTATGATACAGTTTTATTTCTGTGCAATCTTGGATTCCTGTCCCCCCAAGAGGAGCTGCTTCAATGCCTAAATTTGGTCCTGATTATGAACTGCAGGATATATTCATCTGTGTTTACTCTGTAAATTTTCTGCAATGCTTCCATGATTTATTCAGAATCTGATGTTTGGGAGCAATTACTTTGATAGAAAACCTATAAGCTCTGTGAAGGCAGAGACAGAATCTCCAGGGACTTCCCAGCACAGGGCTTGGTACACAGAAGATGCTCAATACATATTTGATTGTTTTTGTTTGAAACTGTTTTTGAAACATGGGTTTTCATTACAGAGGTTATATGTGGTTCTATCTTTAGAAAATAATAATTTTATAGGAAACTGTCCTTGAAAGTGCTATAAGGAATGCTGTAATACTACTATCCGCCATGCATTTTTCCAGCTTTACTGAAATATAATTGACATATAACATTGTAAAAGTTTAAGATGTACAGCATGTTAATTTGATACACTTATATACTGTGAAATGATTACCAGCCTGGTGTTAGTGAATACCTCCATCCTCATACAATTACCATTTCTTTTTTTGTGGCAACAATATATAAGACCTACTCTCTTAGCAACTTTCATGTATATAACACAGTACTATTTACTCTAATCACCGTGCCGTACATTACATCCGCAAAACGTATTCATTTTATAACTGAAAGTTTGTAAGGGCTTTAAAAGTGCTTCTATGGCTTAAGATTTTATGACTCTTTAAAGTGAACAAAGCATGTTCATATTTTACTTCAACTGATTCTCATCCAGATTCTTGGAGGAGAGTATCCTTAGTATTCTGAGTGTGAAACAAATAATCACAGAGATGAGGGAATTTACACAAAAGCACTAACTTGGTAATCCCTGAGAAAAAATACCCAGCAATTTGAAGCCCCAGATCTCTGAATCTTCCATGAAATGTCAAGAAAATAACATTTAAAATAAACACTAAAGTCAATCAGAAAACCAAAAGGATAGACAAGGTCACAAAACAATAGTGTTTGGTCTGAGGACAACTATGTGGAGGATGGTATAAGTTTATTATTGGCAGAAAAGAAGCCCATTTGAGATGTTTTAAAAGAAGAGAAAAATAATACTGAAAAATTCCAATGAAGAAAATCACCAGAAAAAATAAGGTAATGCATTTATGAATAGTCCCTCAGCGTAGAAAACACATTTCATCTTTGCTTTTCTTATACCTAAAGCAATTAATGTTTGGCATTTAGAAGGTGCTCAGAAGTGTTCTACTGATTAATGAATAAATAATCATAATTTACTTCTAGGTTTATGTAAAACATTTCTGAAGCACAGTAAAATTTCAAAATATATGTGTTAGGTTCAGGCTCTTTTTATTATTATTAAAAAATCATTGGCAGCTTACTTATAATAACTTAAATGTTATTCCCAAAATGCATCACTAAGAGGTCAATTTTTATTTATTTTTGTGGTCTTGAAGGATAATGCACAATTTTTGCATATGGAGTTTGGTATTTAACTCCTGTGTTTTTATGACTTCCCTATGGACTTTTTGTTCTCGTGTTCCCATCTGAAGAGTTAAATAATCTCCCTATGACTATTTCTTTCGATGTGACCTTTCTCTTATGCCATGTACACCTGAGAAAGTACAACATCAGTAGAAACCCAGACTCTGGAGCTCAACAAACTCACTCGAGTTACAGAAATTAAAAATAGGTATGCGTACTGCAAATAAAGGAGAAATTAGGGGCATTCTATTTGGAATTATATGATCTCAGAGTTGTGAAGAAATGTACACTCGGGTTATTCCAATGACTCATAGAAGGCATAAAGGTGCACTCTAACATCCCTTCATTAAATGGTTTAGTTTCTAATTTTTGTTTTACTTCATTAATGGTTTAAATTGCAGTGAGAATTTCTTGCTTATTTTACCAAGTCAAATAATTTAAAGTATAAAGTTAATAATCTGCATAAATGCACCCCTCCTTACACTCCTCCTTTGGAGCAACTATTATTAATAGTTTGGCATATATCGCTACACATCTTTTTTTCATGCTTATGTAAATGTCAATAGGCATACTCAGAATTGCTTTAAAACATAAGTCATTCTGACCTTGAATCATTCTTTCAGAAACTTCCTAAAATATTATGATACCTAAGAAACTGATATCTGTATTAACACATAATTATTTTTAATAGATAAACTTCATTTTAAAAGAATTGTGCCCTTTGATTTTATCTATGCATAATCATGCTCACTACAATGGAACTGTAGTTTAACTTCTACAAAACACTAACACAATTTTTAAAGTGGTTTGTAAAATATATATTAAGTAAATACATAATTCAAACATTTACCTTTAACGTTTACATTTCCATTTACCTTTATGGTTTTATAGTGCTATAGAATTAAATTTAGGATCGTGACAAGGATGTCTCTCTAGGTACTCCAATTCAACACTGTTTTGTATCAAGACAAGAGATACAAAACAGCATTAGAAAAAAAAATTGACAACCTATTTACTAAGTTTATGATTGCTATAAAATCCAAGAGCATCTACTGTTACATATTCCCACAGTGTTCCACAATGTTATAAAAGAGAAATATGCAAAAATCATTGTTCTGTACTCCAGCAACAATTGATTAGAACTTATAATTAAAATAGATTGAAATAAATAGTATTGATAAGAGAAAAAAAAGACATTTAGATATACAGTAAAACCTTGGTGTGTGAGCATATTTCATTCTGGAAACATGCTTGTAATCCAAAGCACTTGTATATCAGAGCGAATTTCCCCATAAGAAATCACGGAAACTCAGATGATTCGTTCCACAACCCAAAAGTATTCATATAAAAATTATTACAATACTGTAATACAATAAAAAATAATAAAGAAAATACAAAAGAAAAAGAAAAAGAAACAATCTAACCTACCCTTACCTTTGAAAAGCTTCATGGCTGGTGTGAGGGAGACGAGAGAGGAGGGTTATTGTGTAGAACAACTTTCACTATCACTAACAGAATCACCGCTACCTACTGACTCAAGGGAATCTTTTTCGTCTCATGCAACTTTGACAAGGAACCTATACAATGACACTTGCTTTTGCCTCCTTTTGAGGATTTCGTGGAAATGTGACATTGCATTGACGATCACCCACAATCTCGCATCAAGAGTGAGAACCATTGGTTTGTTGTGACCATGTGACATTCAGTGTCACATAATACTCCTATTACAAGACATCACTTGTTTATCAAGACAAAAGTTATTAGCAATGTTTGCTCATTTTGCAGACATTCACACAAGTTACTCACAACCCAAATTTTTACTATATTTCAAAGCAATTATGTAAAACCTATATGGATAAAATTTTACTGAAATATATTAAATAAATATCTCAAGAAATGAAGAGTTTCCAGGTTCTTGGGTAGAAAAAAATAAAATCTTGTAAATAAAGTTAATTATCCACTAATTGATTTATAAGAATCCAAATCCAAACATTGTTTTTTTCTTTTGGAATTGTCCATTGATTCTACAGTTTATATGGAAATCCAAAAACAACCAACACCCTCTTACAAAAGAATAAGGTGAAGCCTAAATCTCAGGGCTTCATATAATGACCGACACAGGGTGCTGCTTACACAGGTTTACCTAAATGGACCAATGTCACACGACGGACACATATATGACAAAGGTGGTGTTACTCAACAAAGAAAAGAATGGACTGCACACCAACTCGTTCTGCCAAGACAACTGTATATCTATCAAGGAGAAAAAAGAAAATGGTATTCTTGCTGCTTTAGAGATACAAATTTAGAGGTAAAAACCCTTCAAAAATTTTAGAATATGTTTATTCCATCAGAGACTTCTTAAACGCACCACAAAGAACACAACTATCAAGTAGACAGTTGATAAATTTGACTATCTAGATAACTTCTCTACATCAAAAGTTTATGTAGAGACATACAGATGATTATTCACCTAGAGAAACATACTAATTTGAACAAAAAAACCTGTATCAGACTGTGCACTGTAACATTTCTTGCATGGTGAAAGACTGAAAAATAAAACTTAGTTTCCATCCACAGAAGGATGGATATATAAATTGTAGTGTATTCATATAATGTGATACCATAAAGCAAATAAATCAATTTTAGCTAAATGTTCAACATGGATAAGTATCAAAAGGAAAATACTGAATAAAAAAAATCAAGTTGTAAAATCAAGTTGTAAAAAAGATGTGCAATATGATACCATTTACATAAAAGTTGTATCACAGGAAACAATGACATTATTTGTTTCTTCACTGATAACTTCACAAGATAACTTAAAAGTGTTAAAATATTCTTAAGCACATTGAACATTAAATTTAAGACAGAGATTTCTTTGAAAGTGGGAGAAAGGAGAGTGGGAGTGAGAAATGTTCACATTGATAGCCATGATTGGTTAAGTGGGTGTTATGTTATACGTATCTCTCAAGTTTTTCCTTACAAACATTCAGTGCAGCAAAGTTGTCATCCATCCTTAAAAGGGATAATACCTATTGTTTAAGTTGCATAACAAATGAAATATTCAATTTGTTTTTGAGGATCATATTGTGCAGTATCACTATATACTTAAAACTAAGCATAAGTAGATGCCCAAAATATGAAATACTAAAACCTAGAATCCACAGTGAGGTTGGTAGATTTAGGTCTCTTATCTTTTTAAAAAAAAATTTTTTAATGTTTATTCATTTTTGAGGGAGAGAGACAGAGTGCAAGCCAGGGAGGGACAGAGAAACAGGGAGACACAGAATCCAAAGTAGGCTCCAGGCTCTGAGCTGTCAGCACAGAGCCCGATGCGGGACTTGAACTCACAAACTGTGAGACATGACCTGAGCTGAAATCGGATGCTTAACCAACTAAGCCACCCAGGTGCCCCAGGTCTCTTATCTTAAACCCGGTCCAGGGCATGTCTGCATACCTATCACTAAATGGAAGGGTATTTTTCATTCTGTTTGAGATATATTCATTCATTCATTCATTCATTCATTCATTCATTCATTAATAATTTCCCTCTGTCACAGTTATTCTTGCTTTCTTATTCACATACAGTCAGAAAATAGCTTGAATTATCAACACTGAGCTCATTTCTGTGTGTTCCAATTTACCAATAGTACTCCCAAATCCAATCCTTCATTTATTCAAACAGAAACCTAAGCAAAGGGTAGTTAAATGTCTTCTTTCACAATTTTCTTCCTTTCCTAATTATCTATCTTGGCTACAACACTATTAAAACCCAAAAGGACTGTGAAGAAGTTCTCAACCATTTGTGTTTCTGACACTAATGAATATTGGGACTTTAGCTGGCTAAGGCAATGGAATTCATAGTTAACATTTAATACTTTATGGTCATTTACCATTGTTTAAATAGACTTGTTGAGTACCTTACTGGCACTAGCTTCCACTCAAAGCTCTTAGACATTTTCATTAAATCTATATTTTTTCTCAATTGCTGGCCCAACATTTCACCAATTACATTTGCCCTTTCTGCTTTGACAGGCTTTGCCATATACAAAGATATGTGTATGTATATGTATCTATGTGTATGCATGTTATATTGAAGCAAAAATAAAATCATTAAAATATAAAGTGTCTGTTATAATAGCATGTCATAGCAGAGATAAAAATTATGAGAAACATCTCCCAAAGATAACTATCTAATTAGGCAGACAGCCACAATTCTATGTCAAAGTCTATTTTAATTCATGTACATACTTGTTAATTCCTAAGGACTCTAAATCATAATATTCTGCACAAGAGACATTCTTTTTTTTAATGTTTATTTATTTTTGAGAGAGAAAGAGATAGAGTGTATGCAAGCAGGAGAGGGGCAGAGAGAGAGGGAGACACAGGATTTGAAGTAAGCTCTGTGCTGACAGCAGAGAGCCAGATACAGGATTCGAACTCACAAACCAGGAGATGATGACCTGAGCTAAAGTTGGACGCTTAACCTACTGAGCCATCCAGGTGCCCCGAGACCTCCTTCTTTAATTGGTCTTTAGATACTTTAAGACACTTCCCCCATTCTAAACCTAGTCCCAGTACAACTCCCACTTCCACCCAAACAAAATGAAATGGCAAAGTCATTTTCGGATTTTATAGTCTTCTCAATTCCAAGAGTTTCTGTTCAGTCAACTCCGCTCGGAGTCTTTCCCTTCTAACATCTTTTATATTTCTGCACTGACTTCCTAACACTCATCTTGCTTCTAGTGATTAAGATTATGGGTTATGGAGTCAGAAAAACTGGATTTGAGTATAGTTTCTGCATTTTCTCTGTCTATGGAGTCAAACCACATTAAGTCTCAATTTCCTCAACCATAATATGGTGATAATAATGACATCAGTGGATTTCCATGTGAATTAAATGAGAAATACTCATATAGTTTTTAGAACCATATTTATCATTTACTAAGCATTCAATGAACTTTAGGTATTGCCATTGTCATGGTAATACGAGGCTTCCCCATTATCATTGGAAAAAGCAGGTTTCACTTGCAATCCGTAAGTAAGGCTATATTCCTTGTCCTGTCAACTTCAGTTGTCACCATAAAAACACAGTTCGTACATCCACTATCTACCCAAACCGTCTGCCTCTTTGCTTGGCAGTTCTCATCTGTTGTCCATATGTCCAGATTATCTCCTTCTTCACATTCCTCCAGAATGCAAAGTCCACAAAAGCAAGAACTAGGTCTGTTATATTCTCCAGGATCTGGAACATTCACCAATATCACCAATAAGCCTTTGATAAATACTAATAAGCAAGGGACAAAATAATGTGTAAGTTCAAAGAGGCTAGAGAGCTTGCCTACTTTATTCATTGCAAAACTTCTGGTACAGAGCAGACATCTGAATAAAATTTGGAAACTACAAAATAATGAGGTTAAGAGATTCAGATCACCTGGTTTGGAAATCTGACACTGTACCCTATCTTAGGTCACTAGGTTCAACTCTCTCGTAGGCCAAATAGAAATTGGAAGATTGCTTACCTCATGGGATGTTGTAGTAAACGAGAACACACATAAAGCACCTTGAACTGGCCTTGACATGAGTGCTTGATAATGATGACCACTATCACCATTATGATTATTAAATATTAGTAGCATCTTCCAATATAAATGGGAAGGCTTCCAAAACAGGATTAAATAGATCCTAGCTCTATCTTTAATGAACTGTGAAGCTTAAAATTGAAAGAAAAAAAGAACAAAATACAAATAACCTATTGAAATGCAAGATTCTTTAGACCTTCAAAAAGCATTTCAAGACTTCAGGTTGAAGTCACGATGTAGGACCATGAACTGGATTTACCCTCCCTCTTTAAACAACTAAAGGACCAGACAAAATATATAAATGACACTTTTCAGACATTAGGCAAAAGGTAGCACAGGACAGTGGTTCCTTCTTGTTTTTAAATATTTATTTTTGACAGACAGTGTGCATGAGCAGGGGAGGGGCAGAGAGAATCCCAAGTAGGCTCGGCACAGAGCCCAATGTGAGGCTCGAACCCACGAACTATAAGATCATGACCTGAGCTGAAGTCAGATGCTTAACAGACTGAGGCACCCAAGCACACCAGGACAGTAGTTCTTAAGAGAAAGAAATGAGATGAGCCCTAAAATTGTCCCAGCTCACTTCTCAAGTGTCTCCAGGCCTCAGTTCATGGAGGAGGAAACACGGACTGAGACTAGTGGTCTCTTGAGGTCAGATGATAGAATTTGGAGATGGGAGACCAAGACAGTTAGATTTACCTGTAGCTCAAACTACGAAACATGTTTAACAAAATATGAGAACATTTTAATCACAATAGTGTAGGCAAAGACTTGATAAATAAGACATGATATTCATTAAGTATAAATTAAAATAAGTTGGATATTATAAAGTCTTATTCTTCAAAAGACACTATTAAGAAAATAGAAAGGCAGGGTGCTTGGGTGCATCAGTCAGTTAAGCATCTGACTTCAGCTCAGGTCATGATCTCACGGTTTGTGGGTTCAAGCCCCATGTCGGGCTCTGGGCTGACAGCTTGGAGACTGGACCCTGCTTCAGACTCTGTGCCTCTCTCCCTCTCTCTCTCTCTCTCTCTCTCTCTCTCTCTCTCTCTGGCGTCTCCTGCTTGTACTCTCTCTCTCTGTCTCAAAAATAAACATTAAAAAAAATTTTTTTAAAAGAAAAGACAAAGGCAAGTCACAGAAAGTATTTACAAAAGTAGATACCCACAAAGGGCATATGTTCATATTTTATCCATATTTTATCTTGAAATATATATATAATTATTTAAGTTATAGATTTTATATGTAATATATACTATAGTTATAATATATATTATGTATTATGTATATAATTATATATATGAAATATGATATATAATTATTTAAGTTACAGATATATATATAATATATATTATAGTTATATATTATGTATTATATATTAATTATATATATGAAATATAATTAAGGTATAGATTTTATGTATATTTAATTGATATATATTTTATATATTCAGTTGATATTTTATCAAATATTTATGGTATTTAATTTATATATGTTAATATCTTAACGTATAATAAATATTAAATGTATATACATTTAAAATCCATAAGAGAAGACAACCAATAAAAAAGGCAAAAGATTCTTTTATTTTTTTAATATTTATTTATTTTTGAGACAGAGAGAGAAAGAGTGTGAGCGGGGAAGAGGCAGAGAGAGAGGGAGACACAGAATCCAAAGCAGCCTCCAGGCTCTGAGCTGTCAGCACAGAGACCGACACGTGGCTCGAACTCATGAACCATGAGATCATGAGGTGAGCCAAAGTCAGACGTTTAACTGAGCCACCCAGGTGCCCCTAAAGGCAAAAGATTCTTATACTTCACAAAAGACATGTGAATGGAAAATACACACATGAAAAGACGTTCAACATTCTTCGTCATCATGAGAAGGCAAATTAAATTCACAATGAGACACCACTACTGACCAATAGAATGGCTGGGGGAGGGAAAAAGGGACCAAAAGTTAGGTTGTGGAGAAACTGCAACTCTCATTCTGCCAGAAGAAATACAAAATGGTAGAACAACTTTAGAAAGCATTACGGCACTTTCTCGAAAAGTTAAACATATCTTTCATGTGACCTCATACCACTTCTAGGTATTTATTCCTAAGAAATAAAAGCATATATTCACTCAGAGCCTTATACATGAATACCCATACCCACTTTATTTGTAAAAGCTCCAAAGTGAAAACAAACTAAATGTCCATCAACAGATAGACTATGGTACACCATAAAATGAAATACTATTCACCAATAAGAAGGAATGAACTGTTGATACATTCAACATGATTATTTCTCAGAATCATTACGCTGGAAGAAGCCAGACAGAAAAGAGCATATGATTCCATCTGTATGAATTCGTAGGAAATTAACTGAATGAATTTGCAGTGACAGAAAGCAGAGTCGGGGTTGTGAATGGTCAGTGGTGGAGGAAGGGATGGATTGCAAATGGGCACGAGGAAATCTGGGGGAGAGATGGAAATGTTTGCTGTCTTTTTTGTGGTGGTGGTGGTTTCATGAATGCACCTGTAAGTCAGAACTCATCAAATGGTACACTCAATATGTGCATCAATTTACTGTGCATCAATTATACCTCTGTAATCCTTTAAGAGTCACTTCAACCCTGTGTTGCATAACTATGACAAGGTAACAGTGATAACGTTTACCACTATTGCCAGACAGTTCTATGCTCTTCCCAGGGTGAATTGTCCTCATATCCTGTTTCAGGCCACGTTACCCCCCAAAACAATGCCTGAGACAAATAGTTTGAGTGCATCTAAGTGTTTTTGGAATCAGTTTTAGGGAACGAGAATTGTAAGGAAGGGATACATACAATAGGTGAAGGGGATTAAGAGGTACAAACTTCCAGTTATAAAATAAGTCATGGGGATGAAAACAGTAACTATTTTCATATAGTTATGGGGGGCGGGGGGGGAAGGAATATAGTCAGTAACATTGTAATAATGTTGTATGATGATAGATGGTAACTGCTCTTACCAAGGTGAGCATAGCTTAATGTCTAGAATTGTCAAATCTCTATGTTGTACTCTTGAAACTAATATAACACTGTATGTCAACTATATGCCAATTTAAGAGACACATGCAAGGGAAACTAGAATAGTCAAACAGGAAAAGCCAATCCAAGTGTAGCTGCCATGACCTAACCTGTCTGGAGATCCCTGAGGGCCTCTAATCTGTCACCCTGAACTTTCTGGTGTGCGTATGTGCCACACTAGTTAACCTGGCTTCCACAAACCTCTCACGTGGTTACTTAACTCACAATATACCTAAAGAAGCTGAATCAAGATTCCTATCAAGCTACATCTTGTTGAGTCAATGGCCAGAGGCCAAAAGGTAAACTGAGAGGTGAGACAGGGCACAGAAGATGCCTGACACACATCCTTACAACATGAGTACTATTAACACCCCTTTTTAACAATAACTAAATGGAAGTATGGAGAGATTCAACAACACGTTTGCAACACTTGATTCCAACACTTATGCACAATCTTAATAAAGTCTATTCGCTTCTTATCCAGTTCTTCCTGGGACTGCTCATTCACTTGCAAAAATGAATTTCAATTCAATGTTCCTGTGAAAATATTTATTATCTATACTAGTAAAATACAGATAATGCAGACAAAGCTAGCATCTTCCTTGACCACCACTCTTAAATTTTACTTCCTTCCAGAGTTAGATGCTGTTCTGAGATATATATGCTCCCAGATTGTTTTCAAAATATTTCCCTATACTAGTGTGTGTGTGTGTAAACAGATTTATACACATACTTCCATTTATATAGATTAGGATTTAGTCATATATACATACTTACACATATATGATATTGTACAATACTTTGAGAATCTTACCACATAAGAACATACACATTCCCTCATTATTTTTAATTGCTGTGAGATATTCCATGGTATAGCATTATCATATTTTGATTGGTCCCATTCATACATATGGGTATTTTCAATTTTACTATTTTAAATTCCAGAGTCACACCAAGAAGTAAAAGAACTGTGTTCAAGGATACATTCCTCATGTAAATGGAACAGATACAATCAGATTATTTTTGGCCTATTACTAGCTCCCTAAATCTCTAACAATAACACATTAACAAACAATGTAGTAAGGATAATGTTCACATATCATGTCTTTATCTCATTTAAAAATACATTTTAGGGAATTTAACTTTATATAGACTTATACATCTCAGGAGACAAATGCATAAAGCTAACATTCCTTCCATGTAAAGCTAAATTTGATTTCAAAACCAGTTTGTTTTTATTACTAATGTTAACCTACTCTGAAATGAGAAAAACAGAAAGTCAGTCTAAATCACAGTAATTCAACTAATGAATTGGAATGTCATATCACTATTACCTAGGCAGAATCTATATTTAAGTAACCAAGCTTCATTTATGTTAGCTGATGCTAGCACTCATAGAAGGAGAACTGTCAGCTTAAAAATTACTGATGTCATGGGGTGCCTGGGTGGCTCAGTTGGCTGAGTGTCCAACTTCAGCTCAGGTCATGATCTCACGGTCCATGGGTTCAAGCCCTGCATCAGGCTCTGTGCTGACAGCTCAGAGCCTGGAGACTGCTTCAGATTCCGTGTTTCCCTCTCTCTCTCCCCCTCCCCTGCTTGTGCTCTATCAAAAATAAACATTAAAAAAATCTTTATATAACATATATATATCAGTAATATATGTTTATATATGTACACATATATTATATATGTAGGTTATATGTATATGTGTATATATATTATATATAATAATACACATATATTACTGATGTCCTCAAATAGGCTGCAGTGGAACAGAAATCACACTTTGAAAGTATTATCTAATTATGTATGGAAAAAGAAATATTAATTATAAGCAAAATTTGCTCAGATACAGTGAATTTAAGCCTAAGTTGGTGTACTGGACAACAAAGAGTCAAACATTTCTGATATTTGCTATTCTGTATCCCAAGATAAATTAACGATCTTTGTTTTTTCACGTTTTATTTGACTGAGTTAGTCTTTATTAAATATATCTTAAGGGACAATTAGGAATGAACTCACAACTAAGAAGAAATAGAATCCAATAATTCCTAAAGTTATTTTTCTATCAAACACACACAGAAATGCATTATTGTTTTTTACCTTTCTTATAACCTTTTCTCAATAATGTATATACACTCTTCTTAAGAGTAAAGATTTTTACTTAACATATTACATTGTATAGCCTTTTTCCTCCAATATAATCAATTTTTAAAGTTTCTGAATAAACACATTTCTTTCATTATTCTCGACACTATGAAGCACAAAGGCTGAACACGCATGTCTCTTTCAATAACTGTAGAGAACATATGGTATATGACTATCACCTTCATTTTTATTTTCTACTTACCTTCTTCTCTTATCTCCATTGTAAAATCTCTATTATTATCATTTTAAATTCATGATTATCTCTAAAGAATTCCAAACCACTTTTAGGAAGGTAGCTAATACTATATGGTATGGTAGTTTGCATCATTGACCACAACTCTTCACTCTTTTCCTGCATCTACACCTTTGGTTATGTGACTTTGGAGTTCTTCCCCTTGACTTTGGGTGAAGCCATCTGTCTTGCTTTGGCCAACTGACTGATAGATATAAAGTGTGCCAGTTCAGAGCCCAGGCTTTAAGGGGTTTTATCCATTTTGACAAGGATTCTTAGGATTCTGTCACTGCTATTGGAAGACTATTCATGGATAATATAGTGATCCCAAGGTAAATGGGAAACACACACAACAGACTCAAGGAACTGGAGCATGAAACAAAGCCTCTTTATTTGTCGTAGCCCAGATAAGCTGAACCAGAGACATGTAACAGGGCCCAGCTGGGACACACCAGTTCTATCTAAATAAGATCCTGTTGGGCACACCTAGTGGCTCAGTCAGTTAACAACACGACTCTTGATTTCAGCTCAGGTCATGATCTCATGATTCATGTGAAGCCCTCTGTAGGGCTCTGCACTGACAGCGTGGAGCCTGCTTGGGATTAGCCCCCTCTCTCTCTGCCCCTCCCCTGCTCACATGCCCTCTCTCAAAATAAATAAATAAGCTTAACAATTTTTTTGAAAAACAAAATTAAATAAATAAGACCCCTTTGTTATCTCCCATAGGAGTGAATAAATTGTTAAATGTTATTGAAACTTTTTGGTTTGTTACACAGCATTATTGTGGTAATAGCTAACTAATGCATGTACACCGTGTGTGTGTGTGTGTGTGTGCACGCGCGCACGTGCACTTTCTCCTAAACTTGCATACTGTTTTAAATTAGGTTGTCTGGTTATGTCTCATCCATTACTAGCTCAAAAGGGCTGAAATATTAATAAAATTAAGCTGTTAATGAATGGATTTTACTTGTTACAGATGAGAAATCCAATGACCTTGTTTCCAGCTTTAGCTCCAAGGGCTGTCATTCACAAGATGTTGTGACTTTCAGTGATCATTTACCACTCTGAATTTTAGTTTTATCATCTATATGCAGTGAATACTTGAGTATTTGGCCTCAAGCCCAACCTCAGGATCCTCAGTAGAGTCATAGAGTATGAGCAATTAATGATACTTATCATTTCTACATGGCTCAAAGAGAAAAGTGGGTTCTCTGCCAGTTATTTGTCTTCCCTCTTCTAAATATTCCACAGGGACGCCTGGTTGGCTCAGTTGGTTAAGCGTCCAACTTCGGCTCAGGTCATGATTTCACAGCTTTTGGGTTTGAGCCCCACATCAGGCTCTGTGCTGATAGCTCAGAGCCTGGAGCTTGCTTCAGATTGGCTCTCTCTCTCTCTCAAAAAACTAAACATTGAATAAAATTTTAAATATCCCACAAACATAACCTATTCACTTACTCATTTTTATAGCTAACATATAATTCCCATACCCCATACTACATAAATGATAATTTCCATAAAAATCAAATACATTATAAATAACCAAAGTCAGTAACATTTATACGAGCATCTGATTTAGAATCCTAGTCTCACAGTATGGCCCATAAAGATCATTTCATCTATCATTCTTATTTAACATGTGAGATACAGAGAATACAAAGGTTAAATAGTTATCCCATGGTGATACATTTATCTGCTAGCAAAATTCAAACTAGAAATCTCCTCCTTACCACTAGTGCAACACTCTAGCCAGGAGGCCTAAGTCTCCTGTGGCCTAAAGTCATTCCCATGATTTTACTAACTACTGCTTTATAAAGCCTCAGTCTTGGGGCACCTGGGTGGCTCATTCCATTAAGCATCTGACTTCGGCTCAGGTCATGATCTCGCAGTTTGTGAGTTCCAGGTCCAAAGCCTGCTTCAGATTCTGTCTCCACCTCTCGCTGCCTCTCCCCACTATCTCTGTCTCTGTCTCTCTCTCTCTCTCTCTCTCAAAACTAACAAAACATTAAAAAAAAATTTTTTTTAATATTTGTAAAGCCTCAGTCTTAATTTATAGCCCTTTGCAAGAGAATAACGGTTTAAAAAAAAGGGGTTTTGTACATTTGGGAAATAAACTCACAGCTAACCAATAAATCCATATCTTGTACATTACAGAATATGAAAAAGCACAGACTAAAAAAGTTAAAGTATCTTTCAATGTTTTAATTAAAAGTACAAGTATCTCATCATCATCTTTTTTTGCTTTAACTAACCTTCTCATTAAAGAATATGTAAATCTTACTTCAAATGTAACTCTTGATTTGAGTTTCTAGAGAAAGAGGTTATACAAGAATTCCCTATGAGCTTAAACTTAAGATTCTTCCATGAGGAAAAAGTAGATTCTGAAGTATGTTTTCAAAGGTGTGGGATAGGAGAGCCTCTAAGAATTATCCCAACTCTGAAATAATTACAAAGAAAAATAAATTATTATAGGTTTGGGAATAAAGAGAAGACAAAAAATGATCAATTAACCGTATCACTGAATACCCCATCCAGTACACAGCTCCTGAACTTGGTTAACTGAAGAACTGGGTGTATTCTGCACTTGATCCAGTGCTGATTTAATATGAGAAATAAATTTATTGTTAATGAGATGTGGAGATAACCCCCAGGGGAGGTTAAACAATGTTAACAGCCACTGTCCAGTAGCTTCATTGACTTCAAGGTACAGAAAGACAATTCAAACAGAGAGGATACAAAATTATATGTGATTTCTGATTCAGGAAGGTAATGGTGCATGAAAGAAAGGAGTCAGAACAAAACTGTAAGTCAGCTTATGCATGTAAGAAAACTTGTTTTCTGGTGTTAGACTTCCAAAAGTGTTTTGACTTGCCAGCTAGAGTTTTCTAGTTATATTTGTATCAGACCATTGTTTTCCAATTAATTCTAACAGAATTTATATTCCTCCTTGAAAACTCTAGGCTTAGGCACAAGTGAATGCATGTGTGCATGCAGGGGCAGAGGCAGTACCAATGGGTACCAATTTCTCCTTATCCTGTATACTTCTGTAATGTATAATTTCTAATGACATGATACCAACAGCATAAATCTGATGTTCAAAAGGTCCCTTCTTTTGCTTCATGGCCACCATCTGGCACTGCCACCAAAGCCCTCTCTCCTATAGACTTATTTTTGATAGCCTAGGATTCTAGACTTGAAAGAAAGATTTACAATAATTTGGGGCCAGTGCTGGGAAAGGGGTAATAGGAAAATCCAACAGGCCTTTTAAAAATACCCAGTATTTGCCTAATGCTTTGCTGGATCTAGAAAGATGAATAAGGCACAATATCTAACCCCTAAGAGTTCACAGTCCCATAAAGAAATGTCATTGAATGCTCTGATGGTGTGCCAGTTGGGTTTATTTGGTATATGAAGAGTGAACAGCCATTAAATTAGTAGAGAGGCTCCTAGGATAGGGTAAAGCAAAATTTTCATCTTCCTTATCATTTATTGATGGGCAGAAGTAGTAGTGAGTGTAAAGTAACCACCTACCCATTACAGCTAGTCTTATATAGGATTTAAAACTGTTATGCATGTAATCAACCCATAAATTGCACTCTTACTTTTCCTGCCTTTTCAGTCATGAAGAAAGCAGATTATCCCCACCTTAACTTGTTCTGGAGATACCTCTTAACTTGATCCCCTGTAACTGTTCTTCTTAAATATATTTTAAAACACATGTAATTTTTAAAATTATAAAATACTATTTATTATGAAGAGTTTGGACTATCAAGAGGAAAATATTTTTTTTTAAATCTTGATTCCAGTACTCAAAAATCAATAATGACATATTCTTATCCATTTGATCATTCATTTATAATTTCAACTAATATTACTAAAGACCTACTATGTGCTCTACTTGGCCTTCTGGATTTCTTCCTTGCATAAATATACATTTAACAAGTAACTTTCACAAAACTGGGATCATGTTGTGTTCTGTTATATAAGCTTAAGAAAGCTTATGTAACCTATATATGTGTCATGTATTTTCATGTATCATAAAAGATTCTTGTTACACTTATCCAAAAATTCAGGGTCTTATGTTAGCACACCCCCTTCACAACATATTGTCCACAAGGAATGGCTATGTCTATAGGCATTGCTTTCAATGTCAAAAAGCTAAAAATACCTTCATGAAATAAGGCGGATGCTTCCTGAGACCAAGGACAATGTATCCTATCTTCTTTTGTCTACATAATATATAATATTACGTATGTAAAAATTGATAAATCTATGAATGACTACCAATTTGTCATTTTATTTAATCTCCTAGGAATACTTCATAGTACTCATATGTATCGTGTATTTTTAACACAAATAACATTGCTTCGGTACACTCTTAACAATTAAACTGTTTAACTTCTCTTCTTTTTATCTATCCCAAGACAGCATGCTCCACATTTCCACTGATCTTGTTATTTTAAAAGGAAGATACCCTGGGGCGCCTGGGTGGCACAGTCGGTTAAGCGTCCGACTTCAGCCAGGTCACGATCTCGCGGTCCGTGAGTTCGAGCCCTGCGTCAGGCTCTGGGCTGATGGCTCAGAGCCTGCAGCCTGTTTCCGATTCTGTGTCTCCCTCTCTCTCTGCCCCTCCCCCGTTCATGCTCTGTCTCTCTCTGTCCCAAAAAAAATAAACGTTGAAAAAGAAAAAAAAAAAATTTAAAGGAAGATACCCTCTTCTAAATGCACTTTCCCACGGTGTTATAATCATCTGTCCACCTGTCTGTACTACTCAACCCTGACTAGATTATAAACTCCATGAAGGCAGGGGCCAGCTACATCCATATAGATTTTCACTGCATCATTGATGCCTGCCACATATTCAACGTGTAATAATTAGTTAAGAGAGGCTGAAATAAATTGTCGGGTGAAAAGTTGAAATGTTCTGGACCATGGTGGTAGTAGTAGGGCTAAAAAGCTCATGTGGAAAGAAAGCGCCAGAGGTTTACAAAACATCTGAATGTATGATGATGATCGTGTCCACAGGAATCTATCTACATGGAGACATACCCCCCAAACAACTTTCTTCCCCACCTCTACCTCCAGTACTCCAGGCAATCATGTTTGGGGAATTGGTTCTCCCCCTCAAAGGAAGCCTGTCCTTGAGATAGTTTTAAGGAAATTTTTGGGTTTCTTTTTCTAGATTCCTGACTCACATAGTAATCTGTCATTTCTGACCTATTGTCTGCTTTGAAGGAAAAGAGGCACGCAGACAGTAAGAGTCCAATGTTCTGAACACTAGTTTCTGGCTACACCCTCGTTTTCCTTATCTGTGAGCTCTCTCACTCTGGACTATTGTCCCACTCAGCTTGGAAAATAGGGGTGATATGAGGAAGAGAGCATGGGCTGTAATGTCATTAAGCCCTACACATGAATCTTGACTTTACTATTATTGAGAATATAAGACATGTTTATCACTTTTCTGACCCTAACATCATCACCTGTCAGAGAGTAATAGGGATTTTCCATAGGTTGTTGTGAAAATGAGAATAGCTAATGTGTGTCTGATATGTACTAAAAGTCAAGAAATATTAATATCCACTTGCTATGCCACGATGACCATCAAGACCTGGGGCTATTTCCAGTCCTGCCAGATTTGCCTTCACAGTTACTATGGAGGGGGCTTTACTCTTATCCTGTTCTGCATGAATCCCTAACTCACTATTGTCCACACTTTCACCTCAACAATAACCTCTGTACAGTTGATTCACTACACCTGTGTGACAGGTTATAAAAATTACCGTCAAAGTGTGAGCAAACTAAATGCATACCTCTAAGAAATATGGTATGTTTTCTGGATTATACAGATCTCATATTTACCTTCTAAATCAAATCCATCAACGGTTTTTAAATGTGTCCTTATTATTATTTCTTTTTTTAGAGAAAGAGCAAAGGACAGAGAGAGGAAGGCAGAGAGAACCCCAAGCAGGCTCTCACTTCAGCGCAGAGCCTGACGCAGAGCTCCATCTCACAAACTGTGAGATCATGACCTGAGCTGAAACCAGGAGTCGGATGTTCAACCCACTGAGCCACCCAGGCACCCCAAATCCATCAACTATTTGTAAGTATGTTCCTATTAATGTTGTAACTTTGTATTAGTGCCTTTGTTCTATTTTGTAACAGTCAAGACCACGATTAATGCCATGTATTAAAAAGTTCAATAACAGTTTTATTGCTTCTGTCCATTTTATATTACTAGTACATAGTGTCCTTTACCATCTTACCCATTTTTAAGTACACATTTCACTAGTGTTATGTCTATTCAAATGGATATTCAGAAACAGATGTTTTCAACATGTAACATGTTGATTTTGGTTTTGTGTTTTCTCTAAGAAGAAGGAAAATTTAACAGTGAAGTTCTGTCTGATAACTTTTAATTTGACTTTAAAAATTAATGATGAGGGGCACCTGAGGGGCTCAGTCAGTTAGGAGTCCGACTTTGGCTCAGGTCATGATCTCACAGTTTGTGGGTTTGAGCCCCGCATCGGGCTCTGTGCTGACAGCTCAGAGCCTGGAGCCTGCTTTTGATTCTGTGTCTCCCTCTCTCTCGGCTCCTCCCCCACTCATGCTGTCTCTCTCTCTCTCAAAAATAAAATAAAACATTTAAAAAAATTTTTAATTAATGATGAAAATTTAAAAATGGTTCATGGATCTAATTGTCTTTAAAATTTCAATTCCCTTAGTAAATGTATCTTGAACTTGTAAAATATACATTTTCAAAAAGAAAATGTCTTCTCTAAGACTCCTAAATGTCATCTAATTGCTTTCTTTGTTTAAGGAACATAAAGATAGGACTTTTATGACTGAAAAAGCTCTTTATCTTTTAATTTTCTAAAAGGGTAAACCTTCTTTAGGTGATACAACTAATTAGAGAATAACAACATCTGTAGATAGATATAGATATGGACATATATTGATAAATAAGTATCAATACCTATATATCATTTCAACTTATATATATAACAATTACAGCAATCTGGGGAAAAGCAATAGGTCAGTCTACCAGAAAACATCCTTGCTTCCTGATGCATGTAGGCTCAGTTAATCTTTCTGTGCTCAAGTCAGACTCTTCATTCCTGACCTCATTCTTGGTGTCCTTTAGAAATCCTTTCCAATTCTCTCCCATACCCTGGTCCCCAAAGCTGACCCCAGGGTGGAGCTAATGAAGATCCTCTGCCCTTAATTACTGGAGAACTTATTTCCTTATTTTTCTTTTCTTTACTGATTGTTTGTTTTCCTCTAATGCTGTAATTATGAAGCCAGTCCACTCAGCAAAGCAAGTGTTTGTAGTTGACACAACAAAGCTTGGGCTGAGCCCTTTCATCTACCTGAAGATACAGTCTCCTGGGTAGACACTTAGCCACCTTGACTCTTGTGCTTAAAATTAGGCCAATATTCCAGTTGTGTTTTCTCTCACTTCATTTTTGTCTGTTTTCCTCTCCCAGAGCCTGTCTCATGTGCATAGTTTCCTAATGCATTAGTGTAATTCATTCATCCTAACCTTCATGCTTTCCACCCCCTTCCCCTTGCATGTTGGATTTCTCTAATCAGTATGTCTCCCTCAATAGCATGATCACGTGTGATAGCTATTTTCAAATCTTCCAAAGAGTTAAATGTATTCTTCCATTAACAGTTTATGAATGTATTCTTTCCTATATTCTACAGAAGTATGTATTTTCAAACTCTTTAAATTTTTGTAAACCTGATAATATTTCATTGGTTGATATAAAACCTCATTAATTACAAAAAGGTTCATGGTTTTGTATCTTTTTATATCTTTTTTGGTCATTTTTACTTCTCTCGGTATTGTTCTCCATTCTTTGCCCACTTTTCTAATCATTTATATTTCTTTTCCAACTGATTTTGGAAATGAGCTTGCTGTAAATATAGAAAATCAGACTCTTGTAACTGTAAGAAAAATTGTATCTCAATGACAAATTTTGAGCAGTGAGTTTTTTCCCCTGGAATGGAGGGTACTTTTTATAAATGTATACTCAGCTCTTCATTATAACAGGAGTTTTCTAAAACGCCTTTTGATACTTTTTTTGTCCTGTTTTTATGGTCTATTTAACTTCAGGGACATTGAAAATTCTTGTAATGGTTTGTCTTTGTCTCCATAATTATTATCTTAGCTTTGTATCTAGTATCTATTGTGCCTTACTCTTTGTTTTCCCTCTGAATTTACTGCAGTTATTTCCAAACTTCCCTTTGTGATTAAGTTAGCACCCAGCTGTTTCTATTCTGTCACTTGATCTGTGTAAGTTTTTAATTAGCCCTGTATGTATTGTTTGAATCATTTCTATAGCTCTCTCATGTCGATTTTCACCTGATTCTGTCCATGCACCTACCCACCTCCCCCATATACACGCAAGTCTTGAAGTTCTTGTGTTATTAATTCATGTTCTTAGTAACTTGGTAATATGAGGCAGCCCCAAGAAGCTTCCTCTTTTGTTTTTTTTATCTGGTTTTGTTTGAGGGATGTTCTCTAATGCTTTCCAGAGCTGACCATTCTTTTGTCTTTGGCTTGCCTTGTGTCTTTAATCCAATTTGCTTTGGTATGTTCATGTAGCTTTCACGGTTTCTGTGTTTTTTCCTTGTCTTTGCCAATTCTAATATAACTTTATCAGCAATGTGTAAAAATTGAGTCTTAAATGGTTAAGCATAAATCAGTACAATAAGTGAGAAAAGAAAGTTTCTTTAAATCTTCATTCCTAACATCAAGATTTGCTTGCTGTTCTTACGGAGATTCAGCCATTTTTCTTGAACAAATTCTGTCAGTTTGCTACAAGTATTTAATTTCCAGTGTCTTGAAAATCTTGATCCTGATAGATTTGGCTGTTTTTTTCCATTACTTTTGTGCAAGGGTGAATTTTTAGAAGTCCTTACACTGCCACTTTCATCACTCACTTCTCTTAAGGTTTTCATAAGCCTTGAAGCACAAGTGCGCTGTAGCCTGAATAATGCAGTGTATTCCTCCGGGAAAATCTCTTTGCCTGGAGACAGTCAGGTTCATGAGCCTTTCATCCCCTCAAGGGACCATGTGGCCACAGAGGTCAGCATTAGGAGGGACTCTCAAGGTTGGGGGGCCAGACTGAGAATTCCCCTTCCTAGAAGACTATTGAAATGTTATTTTTCTTGTCTTCCGCTTGGTTTCGGCCTGAGTTGTGCCCTCTTGGAGCATCTCTAAAGGAGTATGAGCCAAGACTAGTTGATCTGTTCTGCACCTCTGATTGTACTCAATGATCTTAAGTATAAATGTGCATTTTATAGTATTATATGTGGAACATAAACATACTATTTCTTTGGCTTCTGTAAAAGCTAAAAAGCATGATATATTGTTTAATATGGTTGGTCATTAAATTCATCCCAAGGATCTAGAATTTTTTTTTACTTGCATCTTAAGCTTGCTACTTCTTCAGGCAAGGCTTATATTTATCCAAGCTATATCTATTTTCCTCTATGTTTTGACCTCTAAAGTAGGTTCCTTCCTAAAGATTCAACTGTATGAGTAAATGCCTTAGAGAGAGGCATAGTAATAAATGTCTGCAAATAAGTTATTTTTATCTAAACTGAAAAAACAACTCTCAAAAGGAAGACTTTTTATGCTTATCTCACAAAACCACTTCCCTCTGCATAAAATTTGGAAAGAGAAAGCCTCTGAACTTAGAACATGCTCCCCAAACCAGAGGACCAAACCTAAATTTCAGAAATTCCAGGCCAACTATTCATCAGCTAGTAGCTGACAAAATGAAAGCTTCCTACTCTTTAATGTCATGTATTGGGGCTGTCCCTGTTAAATAATGTGACTTTTACTTATACCCACACTTCATCTTTACCCAGGCTTATATGTTTAGGAGTAACTTATAGCAAAAAGGACCTTCCGTCAGCTCATTTTGACCTCAATAATCAAAGCATTTTAGACACGAGGACATATAGGCTCAAGGTATCACTCTGAAATCCAGTCATGCTTAACACAGAGTTGCATTTATATCAATAGTGATGACAAGTGCAGCGACCCCTTTCATGATGTCTTTCTGTATCTCTGCTGGCACCACATGGCTCTGGCTACCATCACTTATGTGGTCAACTCCAGCAGCCTCTAAATTGATTTAATGGAATTCACTACTCCTACCATTCCCCAGTTCTCTTTGGAAAGAGTAGCCAGGGGGATCCTTTAAGAATACACACCTGAACATTCCGCATTTCTGCTTAAAAACCCTCAGAAGAGCCACACTGTCTTGGTATATCGATCTGGCAAGGACTTGAATCAGACACCCCAGCCTACTTCACCAGCTTGATTTTAAGCCACTCTCTTTTTATATTCTGACAACCAGCCTCACGTTCATATTTTTTCCCATAATACAGGCTTAATTTTTCCCCTTTCTCAGAGCATTTGAACATGCCCTTTCCTCTGCTTGGGGCTGCTTCCCTGTGTCTAACTAATGCTAACTAAACCTTCAGAGTTCATCTCAAGTGTCCCTTCTTCAAGATAACCTTCACTACCTGCCTAATCCAGAGCAGAACTTGGTCATTCTCAGCAACACCACAATCGTAAATAATTGGTTGCCCATTTTGGTGTTAGTGTCTGTTTCCTCCAAAAGAATAGCAGTCCCACAGATGCTAGGACTTCACCTTGGTCATCACTGCATTCCTACTTCCCAGCACAGACAAGTACTTGCTAACCAAATGAATTAAATGTATAACTAAAACTTAGGAAAATTTATAAATGAAGTGAAAGCTTAAGAGTTCAAAAAATATTTTCACATAGTTTATCTAATCCTTTACCTCCCCCCCCAAAATTTTGTTTACTAAATAACAGTATTCCCACTTGATAGATGAGAAAACTGAGTGTAAACAAATGTCTCCTTAGGTGAGACCAATAGTTCACTCTGCCCAGTTTTTCTCTAATAGTAACATTAAGAACTATTTTGTGAATACATGGGATTGTCTACCACCAAAGGTATGTAATACACTCAGGTAAACTTATTTTCCTTAATAATATGATCTGGGATTGTCATCATTTTATTGGTCTAGACACATCTTAAAATAAATTCTATTTTTACTTCAGTTTATATAATTTCTTGGAACTTAGATTTAGCCCTACCAATTAAAATAGAACCTCCTCTTGGGCGCCTGAGTAGCTCAGGCAGTTGAACATCCGACTTCAGCTCAGGTCATGATCTCACGGTTCATGAGTTCGAGCCCCACATCAGGCTCTGTGCTGACAGCTCAGAGCCTGGAGCCTGCTTCAGATTCTGTGTCCCACCCCCTCCCCTCCACCCCACCCCTGCTTGTGCTCTCTCTCTCTGTCTTTCAAAAATGAATACACACAAAAAAAATTTTAAACAGAACTTCCTCTTATTTATTCTAAAATGGCATCTTGTTTTTTATTGCAAATATATGTAATCAAAATCCCCTTTTTAATTTTCAGTGTTTCTATAATCAATGAGCACCTGTATTACTTAATAACATCAATTTAATAACACGCATAATAGAAATTATGTATCCATAATATGAATATCTGTACAGATGCCAAAGTATTCCAGAAGAGAAATCAGGATGGCTTTGTTATGGGGATATGTGAGGGTGTGTTTGTGTGTGTGTGTGTGCACATGCGTTTGTATACAAATTTAATTCCTTTTTTCGACCTAAATGTCATCTTTAAGCATTTACTCTATTTGTTCTTCTTGCCAAGAGAGTCTAAGGCAATTTCTCCTTTGGTACTTTTATTAATATGCCTTAAGTAACAGTGTCAGCGTGTTCAATCATGAAATCCCTCTACAAGTTTCTTCTAAAACCCATAAAATAGGCAAGTCTGAAGCTTCAAACGCTTAAACCCTCAAAATAACATGGGACATTTAGAAAGTCGGTCAGGTGCCATACTGCCAGTTTGACACACATAAAACTACTATTCCTAAACAATGTGAGCCACTGGCACCACGAATGAACATTTAAATCTGTTCCTAATACTCCTTGTTTTTCTCTTTAAAGGCATAGAGCTTTACACGATACTGAGCATAATGAATTTTATAAGCCCAACCCATAACCTCGTACCGGTACTTTTAACAAACTCTTTTGTCAAGTTTGTTGACATTTCAGAGAGGAGAGAATAGAAATCAGAATTTGAGTCCCAGTTCTACTTTCTAATTACTGAGTTTGGGCACTTAGTAATCTTCTTTGTGAGTTAATTTCCACATCGAAAAGAAGATAATAATTACACAAAGATGTCCAAGGCCCAAATTACAGTGATCATCACAGTACACAAGCCTTTTTACAGTTTCAAACCCAAGCTCTGAATCTACTGAACTATTTCAATGGTATTAATGAGCCTAGATGACTTACATATGATTATTTGTTGTTATTTACAAGCTAAAAACAGCAGAAAAGCTGTTTTCTCTCTTGTGACTTACAAACATGTAACAACATTCCTTACTATTTATGGCCCATTCCTTCTGAGTGCCGCTTTCACCTTCGCTTACAATATTTTCTCAATCAAGTCAATGCTATTCTTTGGGGTAATTACTTTAACCTACATCTGTAGTACTATTACTCTTCCTATAAACACTATTCTGTTGGTTTTTTTTCAGGTAATTTTCTAAGATTGTCCATCTATTCCATTTGTACTACAATCCCTGAATCACAGAATTCTATGATTCGCCTTTGCCTTTCTAAACTAATTGTCCACCTTATGTAATAATTAAAACCTCTCATTTTTTTATGGGAGAATACCCAGCTCTGTGAAAATTTAAGATCTAGGTTAAGAAAGAAACTGAAAAGTAAACTCTTTTCTGAAAAGATGTAGCAAAAATTTTATGAACATAATCATGTCATTTGGAAATAGTGACAGCTTCATGTCCTCTTTTATTTATTTATTTGTGGATATTTATCTCTTTTTCTTGCAATATTGCACTGGCTACTAGCCACAGGTTAAAAAAAAGAAGAGTTTCAAGTGAATATCTTTGCCTTGTTCCAACATAATTTGTACACAGGAAGTCCAAAGGAATCTTTAACTATTATAATAAAAAAGAATTTAGCAAAGCCAAAAATTCAAGTCAAAAGTCAATCGTATTTGTACACCCAAGCAATAAAAACTTAGAAAAGAAAATTTCAAACATTATTTACAATAGCATCAGAAGACATCAAACACCTGGGAGTAAATCTAACAAAACATTTGCAAGTCCTCTCTACTAAAAATTATGAAACATTACTGAAATAAACAAGAAATAGATGAAATATACTATGTTCCTTGATTTAAAGACTAAGAACCATTAAGATGTCTATCTCTTCAAGTTAACATGTAGATTAAATGCAATTAGCTATCAGAATTTGAGCAGCCTATTTAAAAGAAATAGACAAATAATCTAAAATATACATGAAAATGAAAAAACCTAGAATAGCCAAAATATACTTAAAAAATATTTTATTCATTTTTGAGAGAGAGAGAGAGAGCAAGAGAGAGCAAGAGCGAGCAGGGGAGGGGCAGAGACAGAGAGGGAGACACAGAATCCAAAGCAGGTTCCAGTCTCTGAGCTGTCAGCACAGAGCCTGATGCAGGGCTCAAACTCATGGACCATGAGATCATGACCTGAGCCAAAGTCCAATGTCCAACCGACTGAGCCACCCAGGTGCCCCCAAGAATAGCCAGAATATACTTTTAAGTGAGGAAAAATATTGGAGGATTTATAATCCAAGGGGAATAGAAATTATGTGCACAAAAAACATGTATCTCAGTGCACATTCTTATTCATAATAGCCAAGAACTGACAATACCACAAATAGCCATAAAAAAAGTATTAAATAAAACAGCATATCCATACACTCATACAATGAAATACTAATTAGTAATAAGAATTACTATGGACTCATGCAACATGAAAAAGTCCCCCAAAATATGAGGTAATGGAAGAGCAGTCACACAAAAAGTTCAAATTGTAGGATCCCAGTTATATTAAATCTAAATACAGAAAACAATCTATTATGATAGTGTTTGGTGGGGGAAGGGATATAAAGGGCTGGAAAGAGTTATACATTGGAATATTTGGAGGGATAAAAATTATGTCTTGCTCTGTGCAGTTTGCTACAAAGGTTCATACAACTGTCAAAAACTCATCAAAGTAAACAGTAAGATCTGTGAGTTTTTCAAATAATATTTTTATTTCAGCAAAAGATTACATAATTAAGTACATAAAGCAGGCAGCACGGGTCTTGGAATATAGTACTTGTTTTAAAAAAACAAAAGCTTAACCTTTATCTGTTGAACAGATAAAGCCCATGACCAGGAGGACCGGTCTGAACACTTCTGCCCACTACATCTTGGTATCAGAGGCACCAAGAAAAACAGGACACAGTCAAGCACTCACAGAACAACACTTTACTAACAGAGCAAAGAGACAGAGCAAGATGGCCCCCACAGTGGGCAATGGTTCCCCATAACCAGTAGGTCCCTCCTTGTAGCTGTTGCCGGGCCAGTGGCCTACATGCACCCCTTTATGCCAAAGAACAGAGGACCTGTTCCTTTCCTACAGGGGACAAATTTAACAGTGGGGTTGACCAGGATCCATATGACACACATGCCTGAGCAGAACAGCACACACTGAGTCTGAAACACGAAGAGCCATTTTCACACAAAGTGACAAGTCCCACACAAGCTGTGGGCATCTATCACTTAGTAAGGAAGGGTTCCAGGCCCACAGCCCATTCTTACTCAGACAATGGGGGACTTACTAAAAACTTGTGCACATGTGACTGCCTTTCCCAACATTTTCCTTTTCTGTAAAGCCAAATACGACTGGTTAAGTCTGTACTTTATTGTATGCAGAGGCAGACTGTGGTCCTCGGTCAGATGAAATCCATGAAGTGAACTTTGCAAAGATTCTGCTGCTTGACAACATAATTCCAAACAATATTCAAAACTGGAAGCACCAGCTGTTTTCTTAAGGGAATAACCAGTGCGAAAATGATCAATTTCCATAACCCCGAGGAGTACTGTCACATACTAACTCCAGTTTTAAATTTAATGTCCATCAAATAAGAAATTTCTATTTTCCTTGAATAAAGAATGTGGCTTCTCATGGGCATCTACAGCTCCACTCAGCATAGGAAGATGACTATAAGACACCTGACCTATCACTGTCACCAATAAGCTTCATTATGGTGACATTTTTAAAAGTGTTTTATGCAAATAATCAACAAGGGTTTTTGTTTGTTTCTTTTTTAATAATCAGCAAGTTAACTTCATAGATCAGGGGTTAGTCATCATTATTGTGTCTGCATTGAATATGCAAAATATTATCTATAGATACATTTATTGCTATTTAAATCTCATAGAAAAGTGCAAGTGAAAAAGGAAGATTGGAAATGCGGGGAAATTGAGCAATCACAAGGGGAGAGTCCAACTGTGCCATGAAGAAATCTGTAGTGACTAATATTGGAGATTGTGCCAGGTCCATCCACATTTCTCTTTTCTTCTTTGTATTCATTACCTGCCCCCATCCCCCACCCACCTTCACTGTATTGCCAAAGGCCAGCACCTGCAGCTTTTTTATAAGGTCTGATATTCAGCTTCTTAGGTCAGAATGGTTCTAGTATCAGTGTCCTCAACTGAGGAGGGACGTACATTTGGGAGTGTGCAAGGCCAGTTCCCTTGCCTCAAATTCCTCTATGGGATCAGACTGAGGCTGCCTTCTATGGTATTTCACCTGAGATCTGCCCCTTATCTGTTCTGTTTCCCCTCTCTCCCTTACAGTTTCTCAAGACCATTCCTTTAATGACTCACTCAGGAGTCCTCATCCCAGAGTCTAATTTGGGGGGAGCTCAATCTAAGATAGGATCCGTCAGGACATAAGGACACTGACGGACTACAGAAAGATCTAGATATACTATTCTTAGAGAACTATACATCTTCTAGCTGACTCTAGCCTCTTAATGCAGAGAAGTTTTGCTCTTATAGCAACAACTTCCAAAAATGACTCGTAAAGAAAGAAAAAGATTCTTGTGCCATAGAAAAAGCTTCCTATCCCAATTTCATCTTAAGAGGCAGTTCAGAAGAACCACAGTCAATCTAAAAGACCCTAAGAACTTTAAAAAATACCCTTGAATTGCAAAAATACAGGCTGAGAGAGCAGCTCTGGTATAAGTCTATTAAGATCTCAAGACTGAAGAAGGGCTCCCAGGGTATCTTCTTTCCCAGGGTTCAGGGACAAATTGGGAGAACAAGCCATAGCCTATGGGTATAGAGTGTACTCCTGTATTATTGGGGCAAATAATCCCAACGCAAGCCATTTAAAAGGATCTCAAAAGAGATATCAGAGTCCAAGCTCACAAGCAAGGATTGCACACAACCCCATTAGAGCTATGTCCCTCACAAACTCCCTATTTCCTAGGTTAAAGGTTACTAAAAATCAGTATCTATCGCTCACACTATAGGTTCATCCCCAGAAAAATATAGTCGAGGATAATCAACCCATACCCTATCATAACAGTTAGGAAGTCTGGACATTAAGCATGAACCAAATGCAAAACAAATGGCACAGAAACTATGCAAACATGTAAAACAGAGGAGAAATGCAATGAACCATAAAAACACAAAGCCTGGATAAAATAGAATTCAAGCGACTTTTTTATCTCTTGCTGTTTACCTGGTACAAACAACCCCATGACCACAGGTACTATTATTATAGATTAAATAAAGATGTATAGCAATAAGCCTAAGGCCACAAAGCAAGAGGAGGATCTGATACTAGTACAAATATCAAAAACAGACACAGGCTAATAAAATGGCAGGTGGTGAACACTGCCAAAAAATCAACACTGAACAATGACGAGAATTGTGTTTACAGAACAAAGTATACACACTGTCATTTGCCTCAACAAACAAGCACACCAAAAAAACCTAACAAACAAAAGTCAGGAAATAGGAAAATTCTCAGGAGCTAATGTTCTCATGTTGCACAGTAATGAGTAAATTAACGTTCTCTGTAAATGAACTGTAGTTGAAATTCCAAGGTTTCAACGTATTAACGCAGAATAAGTGGAGACATAAAGGATTCTAGTATCTCTTACCTCATCTCATGTGAAAAATACTTACTGAAGCTTAGCAGTTCCTTTAGCTTCCCCTCACACTTTTCCTTGTGTTATATTCAGCTAGAACATTTAATACATTTTACTGTGAGATTGCATTTTTAGATCATTATTGATATTTTCTATGCATCAAAAGATGGTAAAAATGGTGTTGCCAAATGTTAACATTGTTAAAAATTCCCAGTGAGGGGATAATGCATAATTTGGTGTGGTTCTTCTCAGTATTGTTTGGTATTGTCTCATTTATATGAAGGATATAAAGGCATTTCCTTTAAAAATACAAACAAAATTATTGCATTACCTGTTAGTGATCAAATTTTCTAATACATAACAGGGCCACAGTATCATCCTTTTCTAAAAGGCTCACTTGTATATTTAATTTCTTCCCAATTTAAAATCCTTTAAGCCAAGTGCCCTGGATTCATTCCTCTTTTCCCTATTGATGCATCAAGAACAAAATTAAACAAATAAATAAAATGTGGACAAAGCAATCGATGGTGCTGGTGAGAATGTCACTAAAATAATTCACCATGAGATATAGGCTGAGTGAACAGTGAAGGGCAGTAGAGCCAGAGAGGTGATGACTTCACCCAACCCCCCTCAGTATTGACTTCTCCATATCTTACCCAGCAATATGTTAACTGGGAGTGAAGGGAGCAAGTGCAAGAGGGAAGCAGGATGGAAAATGTGGTCTGAGAATGTTACATAGGCATTTCAGGGAGAACAGTCCTGTGTGGTAAAAAGATCTTACACGTAGTTAGCTCAGTGGATCACTGAAGTGAGAATAGATCTCATTTAATCCGATGGAATCCCAGAGCAATGCTTCTATCTGGGTATCATAAGTCATCAACTGTGAACAAACCCAGGAGCTCAGGTGCCAAAGACCTTGTGAGGTGGACTAAATTCATGTGCTTAAAGGTAAGGAGCATTTATGAAAGCTAAAATGTCAAGCTAAAAAATGTCAAACCTTGCACAGGAACCAGAGAAATGCTGACTGTACATGATGCTTCCAAGTAAAAAAGTATGAATGTGGGAGTGTGGGAGTGTGTGTGTGTGTGTGTGTGTGTGTGTGTGTGCGCACATGTGTAAATGAAGGTCTCTGAGTGGTTGGTTGTTTAGAATCGAACACGGTAACAGCAACAATAATTAAGGTCCAGAGGTAAATTCAATAGTCAGGGAAAAGTTTGAGGTGATCAAAATGCTATTATCAGTGAATTGGAATTTCCAGAAGGCACTTGGAAAAAATTAATGAGAGATCTGTAAGGAATGCCCACAACAGAAGGGAAGGGACAAACAGTATGAGGTCAAGAATATGGGGCCTGTGTAAGTGCTGAAACTCATTTGAATGATGGATTTATAACAGAGGATATTAGAAAGATTGATTCAATGTGGAGACCGGCACATGTACATGGTTCTTAAACATTATTAAAAGAGCAAATAAATTAACCATCAGCTTCAGGTTTGCAAATGAGAATTTTGTGTGAAGTTTTTACTTTCCAGAGGCAGGCAGGTGGCTGAAAGAGACTAAGAATTACCATCAATTATACATTTCTTGTTAAAAGGAAATGCCAAGAAATTGGAGGCAGTCTTTCAAAGACAAAGATTCCCAAAATGACAAGAGGGAGAAAAATGAACTCACTAACCCCACAGAAGGTTTGCATGAGGTGTGTGAACAAAAGCAGAGGGGTGGGCCAAGACAAAAGAGAAATGGGAAATTTTCACCTTTCTTAATGGGCATTTGAACTGTAGTAGAGATGCTCATAGATTGCAAAAAATTGGTCCTTGCTTATCTGATAACTCTTGTTAAGGGATAAAAATCTTAATTTCCCAGATAAAAGCTTAAGCATAGGAAATCTTGAAGGCATGAATTTTAGGCTATTAAAAATGGATGAAATTAGTAAAGCTACCTTGGAATTAAAACCAAAACAAATTCCTGGGGCACCTGGGTGGCTCAGTTGGTTAAGCATTCAACTTGATTTCAGCTCAGGCCATGATTTTACAATTAGCAGGATCGAGACCAAAATCAGAGCTCTGTGCTGACAGTGCAGACCTGCTTGGGATTCTCTCTGTTCTCTCTCTGCCCCTCCCCCACTTGTGCATGCACTTGCTCGCACTCTCTCAAAATAAATAAATAAAAACTTTAATAAAATAAAGTTCCTTTTGGTTAATTGCCAGATGCTGTTAGAGTCTTAGAAGATACTTACAAATACTACCTCATTTTAATATGAAATTTATTGTCAAATTGGTTTCCATACAACACCCAGTGCTAATCCCAACAAGTGCCCTCCTCAATGCCCATCACTTTCCCCTCCCTCCCACCCCCCATCAACCCTCAGATTATTCTCAGTTTTTAAGAGTCTCTTATGGTTTGCCTCCCTCCCTAACTTTTTTTTCCCTTCCCCTCCCCCATGGGTTTCTGTTAAGTTTCTCAGGATCCATATAGGAGGGAAAACATATGGTATCTGTCTTTCTCTGTATGACTTATTTCACTTAGCATAACACTCTCCAGTTCCATCCACGTTGCTACAAAGGGCCAGATTTCATTCTTTCTCATTGTCACATAGTATTCCATTGTGTATGTAAACCACAATTTCTTTATCCATTCATCAGTTGATGGACATTTAGGCTCTTTCCATAATTTGGCTATTGTTGAGAGTACTGCTATAAACATTGGGGTACAAGTGTCTCTATGCATCAGCACTCCTGTATCCCTTGGGTAAATTCCTAGCAGTGGTATTGCTGGGTCATAGGGTAGATCTATTTTTAATTTTTTGAGGAACCTCCACACTGTTTTCCAGAGTGGCTGCACCAGTTTGCATTCCCACCAACAGTGCAAGAGGGTTCCCGTTTCTCTACATTCTCTCCAGCATCTATAGTCTCCTGATTTGTTCATTTTAGCCACTCTGACTGGTGTCGGGTGATATCTCATGTGGTTTTGATTTGTATTTCCTTGATGAGGAGTGACGTTGAGCTTCTTTTCATGTGCCTGTTGGCCATCTGGATGTCTTCTTTAGAGAAGTGTCTATTCATGTCTTCTGCCCATTTCTTCGCTGAATTATTTGTTTTTCGGGTGTGGAGTTTGGTGAGTTCTTTACAGATTTTGGATACTAGCCCTTTGTCCGATATGTCATTTGCAAATATCTTTTCCCATTCCGTCGGTTGCCTTTTAGTTTTGTTGGTTGTTTCTTTTGCAGTGCAGAAGCTTTTTATCTTCATGAGGTCCCAATATTTCATTTTTGCTTTTAATTCCCTTGCCTTTGGGGATGTGTCAAGTAAGAAATTGCTCTGGCTGAGGTCAGAGAGGTCTTTTCCTGCTTTCTCCTCTAAGGTTTTGATGGTTTCCTGTCTCACATTCAGGTACTTTATCCATTTTGAGTTTATTTTTGTGAATGGTATAAGAAAGTGGACTAGTTTCATTCTTCTGCATGTTGCTGTCCAGTTCCCCCAGCACCATTTGTTAAAGAGGCTGTCTTTTTTCCATTGGATATTCTTTCCTGCTTTGTCAAAGATTAGTTGGCCATACTTTTGTGGGTCCAATTCTGGAGTCTCTATTCTATTCCATTGGTCTATGTGTCTGTTTTTGTGCCAATACCATGCTGTCTTGATGATGACAGCTTTGTAGTAGAGGCTAAAGTCTGGGATTGTGATGCCTCCTGCTTTGGTCTTCTTCTTCAATATTACTTTGGCTATTCGGGGTCTTTTGTAGTTCCATACAAATTTTAGGATTGTTTGTTCTAGCTCCAAGAAGAATGCTGGTGCCGTTTTGATTGGGATTGCATTGAATGTATAGATTGCTTTGGGTAGTATTGACATTTTAACAATATTTATTCTTCCAATCCATGAGCACAGAATGTTTTTCCATTTCTTTATATCTTCTTCAATTTCCTTCATAAGCTTTCTATAGTTTTCAGCATACAGATCTTTTACATCTTTGGTTAGGTTTATTCCTAGGTATTTTATGCTTCTTGGTGCAATTGTGAATGGGATCAGTTTCTTTATTTGTCTTTCTGTTGCTTCATTATTAGTAAGAATGCAACTGATTTCTGTACATTAATTTTGTATCCTCCGACTTTGCTGAATTCATGTATCAGTTCCAGACTTTTGGTGGAGTCTATTAGGTTTTCCATGTATAATATGTCATCTGTAAAAAGTGAAAGCTTGACTTTATCTTTGCCAATTTTGATGCCTTTGATTTCCTTTTGTTGTCTGATTACTGATGCTAGAAGTTCCAACACTATGTTAAACAACAGTGGTGAGAGTGGACATCCCTGTCGTGTTCCTGATCTCAGGGGGAAAGCTCTCAGTTTTTCCTCATTGAGGATATTAGCTATGGGCTTTTCATAAATGGCTTTTATGATGTTTAAATATGTTCTATCCTGACTTTCTTGAGGGTTTTTATTAAGAAAGAATGCTGAATTTTGTCAAACTCTTTTTAGGCATCAATTGACAGGATCATATGGTTCTTCTTTTATTAATGTGATGTATCACATTGATTGATTTGCGAATGTTGAACCCACCCTGCAGCCCAGGAATGAATCCCACTTGATCATGGTGAATAACTGTTTTTATATGCTGTTGAATTCGATTTGCTAGTATCTTGTTGAGCATTTTGGCATCCATATTCATCAGAGATACTGGCCTGTAGTTCTCTTTTTTTTATTTTGCTGGGTCTCTGGTTTGGGAATCAAAGTAATGCTGGCTTCATAGAATGAGTCTGGAAGTTTTCCTTCCCTTTCTATTTTTTGGAACAGCTTGAGAAGGATAGGTATTATCTCTGCTATAAATGTCTGGTAGAATTCCCCAGGGAAGCCATCTGGTCCTGGACTCTTATTTGTTGGGAGATTTTTGATAACTGATTCAATTTCTTCACTGGTTATAGGTCTAGTCAAGTTTTCTGTTTCTTCCTGTTTGAGTTTTGGAAGTGTGTGGGTGTTTAGGAATTTGTCCATTTTTTCCAGGTTGTCCAGTTTGTTGGCATATAAGTTTTCACACTATTCCCTGATAATTGCTTGTATTTCTGAGGGATTGGTTGTAATAATTCCATTTTCATTCATGATTTTATCGGTTTGGGTCATCTCCCTTTTCTTTTTGAGAAGCCTGGCTAGAGGTTTATTAATTTTGTTCATTTTTTCAAAAAACCAACTCTTGGTTTCATTGATCTGCTCTACAGTTTTTTTAGATTCTATATTGTTTATTTCTGCTCTGATCTTTCTTATTTCTCTTCTTCTGCTGGGTTTGGGGTGTCTTTGCTGTTCTGCTTCTATTTCCTTTAGGTGTGCTGTTAGATTTCATATTTGGGATTTTTCTTGTTTCTTGAGATAGGCCTGGATTGCAATGCATTGTCCTCTCAGGACTGCCTTTGCTGCATTCCAAAGCATTTGGATTGTTGTATTTTCATTTTCATTTGTTTCCATATATTTTTAAATTTCTTCTCTAACTGCCTGGTTGACCCATTCATTCTTTAGGAGGGTGTTCTTTAACCTCCATGCTTTTGGAGGTTTTCCGGACTTCTTCCTGTGGTTGATTTCAAGTTTCAAAGCATTGTGGTCTGAAAGTGTGCATCTACCTCATTTTTCATCTATCCATGAGGACACCCAATGTGAGAGAATGTTTACATTATAACATTTGTTCTTAATCTGTCACTTGAAACTATTTTTATTTTGGTTGCATTAGGCATTTTTTAAATTTAAGACAATTATTTAATTATACAAAATAATGGAAAAGCAATGACATACCAATGAACTTTCACCATCACACAATTAAGCAGATTTCCATGGTTCCCTCCTTTCCCTCTCTCTTGCTCTCATTGCAATTTCCAAAAGTGGTTTGATATCCTATTGAACACCTATACTATTATTAAAATAGTCCCCCATTGTTAAGTATTTACCTCCCCCTTTCCCCTTTATATTTAATTATTGTTAAAAATAAGTCTTTTTATGAAGAGCCACAAAAGACACTCAATAGCCAATCTTAAGAAAAACAAAGCCAGAGTTATCAGAATCCCACTTATCAAGATATACTACAAAGCTATACTAGTCAAAACAGTATGGTACTGGCACAATAAAAGAAACACCTGTATCAGTGGAACAGAATAGAGAGCCAGAAATAAACCCACACTTACATGGTCAATTAATCTCTGAAAAAGGTGGCAAGAATATACAGTGGGTAAAAGACAGTCTCTCTAATCAATGGTGTTGGTAAAACTGGAAACAACGTGGAAAAGAATGAAACCAGACCACTTTCTTTCATCATTCACAAAAATAAACTTAAAATGGATTAAAGACCTACATTTGAGACCTGAAACCATAAAATTTCTAGAAAAAAACAAATAGTAATCGTAGATATTGGCCTTAGCAACATTTTTCTAGATATGTCTCCTGAGGCCAGGTAAATAAAAGCAAAATTAAACTATGGGGACAACACCAAAATAAAAAGATTTTGCACAGCAAGAGGATACCATCAACAAAATGAAAAAGTATCCTATAGAATGGGAGAAGATATTTGTTAATAATATCTCCAATAAGGGGTCAATATCCAAAACATATAAAGAACTCACACACCAAAACACACACACAAACACACACACACACACACACACACACAAGTAAACGAGAAAACAAATAATTTGGCCTAAAAATGGGTAGAAGACTTGAATCAACATTTTTCCAAAGACAACGTAGAGATGACCAACATGAAAAGATGCTAATCACCACTAATCATCAGGAAAAATGCAAATCAAAATCACAATAACGTATCTCATACCTGGCAGAATGAGTAGTATCAAAAAGACAAAAACAAAGACAAATAACATGTATTTGTGAGGATGTGAGGATGTCAGAATGTGGAGAAAAGGGAGCCTTTATACACTGTTGGTGGGAATATCAACTGGTGCCACCACTATGGAAAACAGTATGAAAATTCCTCAAAAAATTAACAAGAGAAATACTATGTGATCCAATAATTCCACTATTCGGTATTTACCCAGAGAAAATTAAAACACTAACTTAAAAAGACATACACACCCCACATTTATCGCAGTATTAGTTATAATAGCCAAGATATGGAAGCACTCCAAGTGTGCATCCATAAATGATAGAATATTACTCAGCCATAAAGAGGATAAGATCTTGCCATTTGCAATAACACGAATGGACCTAGAGGGTATTATACTAAATGAAATAAGTCAGAGAAAGATAAATACCATATTATTTCACTTATATGTGGACTCTAAAAAATAAATGAACAAAGAAATTAAAAATGGAAACAGAATCACAAATCTAGAAAACAAACTGGTAGTTGCCCGAGGGGTGGGAGTTTGTGGGGGGAGGGGGAGGCAAAATAGGTGAATGGTGTTAAGAGATAAAACTTCCATTTATAAAATAAATGTCATGGAGATGAAAAGTACCACACAGGGAACATAGTCCAATACTATAATAATGTTTTATAAGACAGCCTCTCCAATAAATGGTGTTGGTAAAACTGGAAGCAACATGCAAAAAAATGAAAGACAAATGCAAACTATAGAAAAAAAATTTAAATAAAAAAATCTTTTCATTAACATACCCATTTCCTTCAAAGTGATTTCAAAGACTAGATTATGAATAATAGCATTATTTAGTTAAATTATATAAATGTGTTTATGACTCTTGAAATCCATTGCCAAATTGCATAAATAGGAACAATTCTTTGGAATACAGCCACAACTGAAAGTGATGAACAACTGCCAGGTTTTTTCCCAGTCTCAGGAACTCTGAGTGTTATGAATAGTACTTTCACATTTGCTAATTAAGGGTTAAAAGGTTATTTGCATTCCTGGGGTTTTTTTTCTTTTTTTGCATATCTTTGATAACTAATAAAATGTACTATTCTCTCTCTCTCTCTCTCTCTCCCTCTCTCCTTCTCTCTCTCTCTCTCTCTCTCTCTCTCTCTCTCTCTCGGCATTCCTTGTATTCTAATATAGAACACAGCATGGCAATGGAATTAACGTGAATGTTGATGTCAGAAAGACCTGGCCTTGAAATATATTTTTCCTATTTTCACGGCACGTCTCCTAAACTATATTTAAGTCCAAAGGAAGACTATTAGCTTACCTATTTTTGAAAGGTCTGGCATTTAGTTCAGTATGTATCACTATTAGGGAGTTGATACATGTTTGTTGATTTGAATTGTGTCCCCAGGTGACTTACCTAATTTCTCTGTTTCATTTTTCTAGCAAATGAAGCTAGCAATGGTAAGGAGTCTGAAAGGTAACATGAATAAGACCTGAAGCTCTTCTGTTTACCTTCCCCTGTATTTTCATATGGATTATTTGTTCATAACAATTATACTTTTTCCCTTGTTTCTCCTTTTTCCTCACGCGGATTTTTTTCCCCTCAGATCCCTTTATATGAGATCTTCATATAATCTAGTTATTGAAACTTTTTTGTCATTGACAAACATTTAATTTCTCATATGCTCACTCAGTTTTACCTCTAGGGAACCTTTCAAATGCCAAAAAACTCTTCTGTTTGGATACTGATTGGTAAAATATTCGAACTGTAGATTAACTTGGACAGGATGGCCATTTTCACAACATTTAGTGGAAACAGGAATGTGATCCAACTCTCCAGTTACCTCTTCTTCTTTTTTTTTTTTTTTTTAAACCTCAGGGAAAAGGAGATTAATTAAACATACCCTTCTGTTCATGATGCACCACTGCCATTGGTCTGGTCATGGCTCTGTTCTTTATTGCCATTACATTCATACAAACCTCTCCTCTACCTTCCTCCATGGACACCCATATCAACTCATATATAAAATGTGTCCTCAGGCATGTCCCCATTTTGTAGTTTTTTTTTTTATTTAGTTCACTCAGATTGCTTATTGCCTAGTCCCCAGAATATTTATCTTTCTGTTATATTGCAAGTGATATTTATATATCAATTACATAATTTAGATAGTTATTGCTGGAATTCAGGGCCACTTATATTTTAATTATTTTTCCTTACTCAGACCCTAAAGTAAACTTTTTAATTACATCTAATAGCTTTGAGTTGTCTACTCAGGATTTTTTAGTTATCTATGAATAATTACTTTTTCTATTTGACAATATTACTTTCATTATTGCATCAACAAAAATGTCTACAATCACAAAAAATAGCAATTATAATGTAATGTTGTTACCCAATGCTATTTCATTTTTTAATTTTTTAATGTTTATTTATTTATTCTTGAGAGAAAGAGAGAGAGAGGGCATGCACAAGCAGGGAGAGAAGGAGATATAGAATCCAAAGCAAGCTCCAGGATCTGAGCTGTCAGCACAGAGCCCAATGCAGGGCTCAAACCTATGAACTGTGAAATCATGACCTGAGCCGAAGTCAGAGCTTAACCGACTGAGCCACCCAGGCGCCCATCATTTTTTTTTAATTTTAAAGCAGTGTATTGAATATTCTGTGATAGATTTTGATTGTAACCAATAGTTTAGAATTCCCCAGTTTTGTCTATTTTAAAATATGTTTCTTAGGGATGCTTACTGAATTTTAGCCAAGCTCTTTACCACTTCTTATATAATTAATTTCAACTGATTTATTATATATCAATTATAAATCACATTTAATCTTTACCTTTACATGTTTTTCTATTACAGCAGGTGAGCTCAGTGATCACTGAGAAGGGACACATCTGTAAATTCCCTCAGATTTTTAAATGGAACATGAAACAAGAGAAAAACGGCAGCCTATTCCAACTTCCAAAAGTACTACCATCCACTGAAACGGAACCACAGAGAAGTGACTCCACAACAGGTTTGTGTGATGTTGACCAAATCATGTGCACAATTGTCTGGAGGATGGAACTTTAGTGAGATCGCAAGTATCTTTATTAATTAGGGACAATTCTTCAGGAAGCTCTGATATTGTCACGCTGTGATATATTAATTGCAAATATCCAAGTACTTTGGGTGCTGATTGGACCACCTCTTACATGTGTAGGAGCCATTTAACAAACATTTAGGCATTATTCATCACTAATGATAATAATTCATCAAATGTCTACTCGAAGTTCTGATAAGGAGTAAAATATGAGTCTACATTACATGAATTATAACTACATACCTAAGAGATGGGATCTCACCAGTTAGACATTAGAATACCAGGGAGAAAACTACTTGTAAGTCTTGCAACATTGCTTGAGACTGGCCACCACTATTCTTGGCAGTAGGTAATACCTATGATGGGCTAGCAGCCATCATGATCATTTCAATCTCTGCGACATGCATTCCCCCAAAATGAAAAAAAAAAAAAAAAAAAAACAGGATAGAATCATTACATAACTTACAGGATAGAATCATTACATAATTTACTTAGCTCTGTATACGACATATTTAAGGTAAGTTTTTAAAAACTAGGAGTATTTTTCTTAAGTAAGTTTTTCTAATATGGAAAACTAAACTGAGAAGTTTTTCCTTCTCCTTATATTCACAGATTACAATTGCAAAGTGACATTTATGCTCATGTATTTAAGACCTACGAATTAATGAAATTCATTTGTCCTTAGACAAAAATTTAGTATTAAACTTTACAGGAGATTGACTTTGTATAATTAAAATGATAGGTGGGTTTTTTTGTTTTGTTTTGTTTTTAATTTTTTTTAACATTTATTTATTTTTGAGACAGAGGGAGACAGAGCATGAACGAGGGAGAGTCAGAGAGAGGGAGACACAGAATCTGAAACAGGCTCCAGACTCTGAGCTGTCAGCACAGAGCCCGACACGGGGCTCAACTCACAGACTGCAAGATCGTGACCTGAGCCCAAGTCGGCCGCTTAACCGACTGAGCCACCCAGGTGCCCCATACTGAGGTGTTTTTAAATCTCCCTTCAGATAACGTTGTGCCCCAAATGCTGTGTTTCAAAATATGAAAATTGAGGTTTCAACTAGAATTTTATGGCCTGTGTCACTATTTATCTTTAACAGATGTTCAGTTTTTAAAAGAGAGATTATTTTAAATTTTCCTAGTGAGTACACATGGCCAGCTTTAGCTTGCCCTACACCAGTTAGAATTTTCAAATAAATTAACTGATGTTACCCACAAAAAGTATTAACGTATATGCTGAGTTTCCCTCATATCCCAGACTATTCTATTTCATTATTCCTGAATATGCCAGAGCAATAGGAGTCTAAACTAGGAATTAGGAATTGTTCCCTGCTTTTAATTAATGCTTTGGTATTCTCTTGGGGAAAAAGATAGGTTAGTAAGCAATAGGCCATGTTACCATGCACTATTTGTAATGTTGAGAGAAATACTGTAGAAGACAGAATCCTGCTCATAAAACAGGACTTCAACAGTTGTTAGTTTATTTTCCCATGGGAACTTCATTTGGCCAATCTCTGATCCACGAGAATCCATCACCTTCATATCCACATCCAGCTTGTGCTCAATTCCTGTGTTCAATTCCTGTGCTCAGTGAGCACTATTTCTTGAGATCTAGTATTGAGGGGAAAGGATATGGGCATGGCTTTCTTCTGGATGGATCAAATCCCCAGTAAAGGACATGGAGGTGTCATGTGCTGCTTCTACTGATGAAATCATTAGGCCTTTTTTTTAAGTCTGCTACTTAATCATTCTAGAACTTAGCTGTGTTTATATGTCACAAAGAAGCCAATCACTGTATCTTAGAACTTATAGAAAGTAAATGACCACATTAAAGTCCCTGTTTTAGCACTTTGGAGGGCCCTTGTTGGGATGAGCACTGGGTGTTGTATGGAAACCAATTTGACAATAAATTATATTTAATATAAAAAAATGGTCACCTTAAAAAAATAAAAAATAAGTAAAATCCCTGTTTTAGTGCATAAGGCCTTCTAAATGAAAATATGTCATGAGAAAAGTACACACAGGAAGATATTGTCAATGTTTCTGTGGCTGGTCAAGAACATCTCAGAAGGGGACCAGTACCATCCATACCTTCAATGAATCTTGCGTCCTTTACCCATGAGTTCCTCTCCTCTTCCTCTAATTGAAACACTGAGCTTAATACACAGCTCCAGCAGATATCCTTAACAGTGTCATTAGCTGACTAATAGAATTAACCTCTATCTTTACATGGTATTTATTTCTTTGAATTTCCCCATCATCAGAAGCATACTGACCCATGCAATTATTGATGCAGAGATTTAATTTTGTCTCCAACTAGTTTACTTTCATGATCATAAAGTGAGGTAGTGAAATGTTCATCCATACAATCAAACAGAGAGCCCACAACCTATTTATATCCATAAACATAACAGCAAAGTATTAGTTTCAAATGCTGCTGTAACAAATACCACAAACTTAGTAGCTTAAAACAACACAAATTTGCTGTGACAGTTCTGGAGCCAGATACTTAAATGGGTCAGCAGGGCTGCATTATTCCTAAAAGCTCTAGGGGAGAATGTTTTCTTGCCTTTTCCAGCATTGAGAGGCTTCGCACATTTCTTGGCTCATGGTCCTTTCCTCGTCTCACTCCAACGTCTGCTTCCATCATCACAGCTTTTGCTAACTCTGACCCTCCTGCCTCCTTCCATAAGAACCCTTGTGACTATGCTGGGCTCACCTGAACAATCCAGCATAATCTTCCCATCTCAAAATCCCTCACATTACCACATTTAAAAAGTCACATTTATCGTGTAAGGTAAATACATTCACAGAGTCCTGGAGTTGGGAGGTGGACATCTTTGGGGGCCATTGCTCTGCCTATTATAGTAAGCAATACCCTTATTGCTTCTCCTATTTCCAGCATACTGTCAAGAATGCTATCATGCTTTTCCCAACAACATTGTACGTGTTGAATCACATGTGCTGGCTCATGCCTCTCATCACAGCACAAAGGCAGCATGCTCATTTTTCCCACCAGTCTTCCCTGGCCATCCATCCTCTACTCTACATAAACTTCCCAAGCTTCCTAACTGCTAGCTATAGTGTTTTCATTTTAAGCTTATATTAATAATGCTGAAAATAACTTTATGTGGATCATTATCCCAATCAATAATGGACTGTCATGCATCTTTGCCAATGCACTCATTTCTATTAATTCTATATATGGAGTCACACAATGATGTGTTCAGTACAGAGTCTATCTAAATTTTACATAAAAATTATTCATTTCTCCTAAGTGATTAGCCCATAGATTTATTAGTAAATCCTTTAAAAACCTATTGTAGTTTATTTTTGGCAAATTGAAGTCTAAACTATTCTCTATGAAGAAACAGGACTTAGTCCAAAATATTCTACAAATATCCATGGAAAAAAGGTTTGATTTTATAGCCAGGAACCAATTAATAGGCAAATTGTACAAGCTTTGAAATGCCATCTTTTAGGGACATCCAGGTGGCTCAGTCAGTTGAGTGTCTGACACTTGATTTCAGCTCGAGCTATGACCCCAGGGTCATGGGATGAAGCCCCATGTTGGGCTCTTTGTTTCCTTAAATTACCACCTCAATGTCTTTCATTTTACAAGGCACAGAATTGGTTAAATGCCATCTGTGTTCTTCAGTTATCTTTAGTATATTTTTCTAAATGACTGCCAAAGAGAAAGTAAGGCCTATTGTTTTTGTTTCTTCAATGTTAATTTATTTTATCTTGCTGAAAAACACATTCTTTTATTCATGTGATTACTCCATTTACCCTAGACAATTATGTGACAAACCAAAAAGCCAGTATTGTATTTATTTTTTAATGGGCTTCACAAGTAGCACAGAGGCCAAAGCAGGGCTTGACCTCATGACCCTCAGGTCAAGACCTGAGCTGAGACCAAGAGTCAGACACTTAACTGACTGAGTCACCCAGATGCCCCACCAGTAATGTATTTAAATGTAACTAGTATTTCTTGAGCATCTTCTCATGCCCTTAGAATAAGGGCATCATTACCTGAATCTTGTAGCTGCATTTTTGTAGTTACTCTAAAACTAAAATCATTATATCGGTCTAGTGAAAGACACATGCACAGGTATACATACATGTGTGTATATACACATATGTATTTGTGTACATGTCTATCTTTCAGCTGGATGTACACACTTCTGTTTACAATGGAGATAGAAGAGTACAGACTGAAGAAGAAGTTAGAAATGTTGGAAAAGTAGGGGTGCCTAGGTGGCTCAATTGGTTAATCATCTGACTTTGGCTCAGGTCATGATTTCTTGGTTTGTGGGTTCAAGCCCCATGTCAGGCTCTGTGCTGACAGCTTGGAGCCTGGAGCCTGCTTTGGAGTCTGTGTCTCCCTCTCTCTCTGCCCCTCCCCTACTCATGCTCTGTCTCTGTCTCTCTCAAAAAAAAAAATAAATAAACATTTAAAAAAATTTTTTAAAAATGCTGGAAAAGTAGATCATAACCATGCAAACAGAAATGGGAAGACATTTATTAATATTTGTGCACCCCTGTGTATATAGATGAACCACAGAGTCTGAATTCTGTTTACCTATGATTTCTCATGTTCATTTTCTATTGGCTCTGAGATTGTAGGATTGGGGCATGTGTGTAAGGAACACTTTAGCACTGTCACAGCAGCAGTTTGAAATTGGGAATTTATTACAGAGAATGGGACGCTTTTACCGGAGACATTTTGACCCAGAGCGTCAGAGGAAAAATATATATATATAAAAAATTCAAGGACAACTATACCAAGGACCAAATTACCAAGGTTTGGGGCAGAAATACAGAAACCTGACTCCCCAGAGGTCTCTAATTGCTCACTCAAACAGAAAGCACCATGTACTAGCCCAGAAAAAGAGCAACTACATCTTCCCTCTCTTAACCTTTTGGCCCCAATTTCATTCTTCCTCCCTTTTGGTCTCCTTTTGATGTTTGAAGAGAGCTCATTTATTTGTTTTCAGTGTGGTCTCACAAGAAATGCTGGATGCAGAGAAGCAGCTTAGACAGGAAAACAAGGAATATTGTGGATGCACAAAGGAGCTTGCCTTCCATGGAGGTGGAGGGGTGGGTGGAAGACCAGTTTGAGGATGAGGAGTTGAAAACAGCAAGGCTTTCTCAAACAAAGGACAGTTTCCAGGCTCCTACATATTATATGGAAATATGGGTCTTCATGGTTAAATATAAGGACCAACAGCAGTAACTATTTCATGATTTGTTAAATATTAATTTTTTTATTTTCCTTCATTTTTAAGTTATGCAAGTGTCTTTTAATGTAAATTAAGCCAATTCATTTTGAAAGTAGTTCAGGCAATGGTTACAAATATGCTAACATGATTTAGTACTATAGCTCCCCTCAACCTTTACCATATTTGTGTTGGAATCAAAGATCCCCACAGGTAAGTTGTTTTTCTTTCATTGGTCTGTCATGAGTTTTTTCCTCCTCGCTGATAATTACAGTTAGAAGAATAAAAGTAACTATTCACAAAGTATGGGTCATACATGGGCATTTACACATCTTTCCAAACCTCACAACAACTCTGTGAGAGGCAGTTACTGTTTCTGTTCAGTTTTTCAACAAAACAATAAAAAAGGAATGGTCATTGTTGGGATCTGTAAATAGTACATGTGAGGAAACTGAGGCTGTAATAAATTCTACAGGGGACATATTTGTGCACATTCTCTGAGGGGATCCCACAACTAAGTTCAGTGAAGAATTGCTCTTTTGACACCTTCTGACCCGAGAGTTCCCCTGCTAGGATATATGCATGAGATTCTGCTAAGCACTGTGCAATCTTGCTTGTAGCAGCCTCACATGTGGTAAATCAACCGAAAATAGCTCTCAACCAATAGCTGGTCAAATAAATGATGGTTTATCTATAACATGGAATATTAGAAAGCTTAAAATTAATGAGGCACATTTTTCTATGTTAAGGTGAAAAATCTCTCAGGTATATTAAGTCGAAACAAGTAAAGAACAGAACAGCGTACGAGTGTGATCTCTCTGATGTGATACCTTTTATAATACAGATAATCTAACATATTATCAACATTAAAGGTTATTTAGTTATTTGGCACATTATCTATCAATTATATATGTACACACACATACACACACACACACACACACACTCTCTTACGGAAGACTACCATAGACATGTTGATACCTTTAACAGAGATTTTGTAGGGGGGCAGGGGAGATGGAATATAGAGCAGTTTATCTTTGTTTTATAACTTTCTATGTGATTTGAATTTTTGTCATATTCACATAGCAATGTTATATTAAAGGAAGTTAAGATTTTTTTCATAGGCATGGGGTTAGGGATAATTAGTCATATTCTCCATATTAAATGTGCACAAAATAAATATTTTGAATTATTAAAGTCTACATCAAAATATATGAAAATAAAGCGTAACTTAAGAGCCCTAAAGGAAAAAAGTTGATTATGTAAACATACATACATACATACACACACACACAGGTCAGAAGCAAACAGGAGAAAAAAATAAACAGAACTTGATACTGTATTAGGATTATAAAATGCTGGGACAATATCGAGAATAAAATATTTTAAGACATTTACAATGGTATTGCTCAGAGCTGAAGGACTGTGCTTTATAACCGAAAGGGTCCACAAGTGCCATGATGAGATCATGAATGAGGTCCACAGAAAAGCACATTAATGAAACATTCGAGAACACCAGCTGCCTTAGTCTGTTCAGGCTGTTATGACAAAATAGCACAGATTATGGCTTATTAACAGATCGCCTAACGTAAACTGCCCTTTGGCTGCCCTTCTACTTTTGGATTTTGGCTTCAATCCAGTAATCTCACAACCTTTGGAAGACTAAATTTCTTCAGGGAACTTTTGCTAATCTCTACACATTTACCTTCAGAGCTTCCTTTGCTCTATCTACCTCCCTGCGTAATATTTTTACGCCCTTTATCAACTTAGATATTGCCTTCCCCTCATTTAACTTCCCCCCAAATAATCAAAACAATTCACGTGAATTAACCTTGGCACTAAAATATTTTATGAAGTAAAAAGAACTGAAGAACTTGACTGGCACCTGGTCAGAAGTCACTTGCCAACAAAAGGAGCCAGGCATCCCAAATTGTCATTGACTGGTTCTGGGTGAGCCTCTGTAGGAAAGGCTGAGTGAGAGCAGAGACCATGAATGTATTACCCAATGAAACTATGGAAGCAGCAAAGAAACCTCAGGGCTTAAACTTAGGCCTGGAAATGCTGTCCCCTGATGTGTGTGCCCCACGTGTGCTCTACGCAGTCCCATGTGTGTGCTCTATCCCCTTCCTGACAGTATAAGGAAATAAACACAGAGGAATTATATGGACATAAACTAGACAAAAGCATTACTAAGTTTCCTGGAGGCCAGTTTCCTTGGTCTCAAGGATGAAACCTACTTCTTCCCAGAAGACAAAGTGGTATAGAAATGATGAGTTTAATTTATAAACTCTGCAGGTTACTTGCTATGTGAGATCTCCATCATATGTTTCAATATCTCTGAACTCTGTTTTCTCATCTATCAAATGGTGTATGGGGAGTTTTTTCGGAAGATAAATAAGATATAAATAACAGTTGACATGTTCTTTCCCTGAAAAACTGATGATCAACCTTCATTCATTCTCCAGTGTTTTTCTGATCATCTTTATGAGTTTGAAACACCAATCTGCTACCTTCTTTCTTTACGTTTAGCTTAATTTCCTGGACCCTCATATTCTTGAGGGATTTTTTCAAGGGTTTCTTAACTAAGTACTTTAAATGTAAGTAATTATTGCTTGAAGTGACTGTGTTCCTTATGTGATACAAGACAGCAGATTTTTAAAATATTGTGGCATAATGAATATTACATGACATGGGCTAAAAACTCTGTTGAAATCATTAAAGGGTGGAATCTATATTGCAGAGAACAAAATAAATGTGAAAGTTATCTAAAACCTTAAGAAGAGTTCAGGGGAATACCCACTACATCTATCCAAACATGTCTCGTTGCACATCACCAAAATGCAGGCAATTCAGAACATTATTTACTTTTCCATAGAAAAGAGAATGGATCTGAAGAACGTCTATCAAAGATCTCACCTTTTAATACCAGGTATTAATGGAGAACTCTAACTAGCACAAGATCGATAATCATACATATAGTTGAGGGTATTTCCTCTTGATGGCAGAGGGAAAAAAATATCCCCAGATAGGTAGGATTCACTGGGTTGTATCAACAATTAACAAAGAAGAATGATCACAAACATATAGTTCTTGTCACTCAAGATAGACCAGTTATGCTGAAGGAAACCAACAACTCCCAATTCTGAACATAGAAACATTAAGTTCTTGCTCATGCTACAAGTCCAGGGAAGATTATTTGGGGGAGGGAATGAGTCTGCCTTTTTAGTTCTTCAGGGATATGGGCTGACAAAGGTTCCATCAACCATTAGGTGATTTGCACATGCCTTTATCACTTTCACACAGACATAGCATATGTTATTTCCACTCACTTTATGCTGGCCAAAACAAATTACGTGACCATGTCTAAATTAAAATAGGGCAGAGAAGTACAATCCTATTAAGTGTCTAGGAAAAAAGGTGAAGCAAGATATTTGTGGGAGCCCTCATGACTGAATATCATAAAATTATAAATATACAATAAACAGATGTACAAACTCCTAGGGAGAAAAATCACAATACTTGGAAATAAATAAAAAACAGAATTAAATGAGCAATTCTGGGAAAGAAGGGCATACTTCAAGAATTGCCTGTGCAGCCATATTGATTTCTATAAATGGAAGCTAAAGAAAGAATTATCAGATGTCTTTGGATAATTATGAAATATGCCCTTTCACCAAAATTTTCTTCAGAAAATACCTCCAGGTACTGAAGGCTGATTTGCAGAAAGAATTTTTGAACAGGGATGTTGTTGATAAAAATGGGTACTGACAGATCCATTTATCAAAGATGTGGGTAAAAAAAAAAAACAGCATTAACTGCAGCTGGTTAAAATTATCTAAGTGTTGTAACAAACTCACTACAAAAAAACACACAGTATAAAAACCCACAGCAATGCTTTCATGGTTCCAATTAGAACAATAAGTTGGTGGAAGACTGAAAAGATAAAACCACAAAACATAGCACTTCTCTTTCCCATATAATCGAATCCACAGTTATCATGAGCTATTCAAGTTATATAAAGAAATAACAATAGAGAAGTTTTAAGATAATCAATAGCATACACCCACAGCATTAATGATTTAGTTTCTAAATTCTTTTTTTTTTTTTTTGAGAGAGAGAGTGCATGCACACAAGTGGGAAAGGGATGGGGCAGGTGGGGAGGAGGAGAGGGAGAGGGGGAAGGAGAGCGACAGAGAGAGAGAGAGAGAGAGAGAGAGAGAGAGAGAGAGAGAGAGAGAGAGAACCCCAAGCAAGTTCCATGCCCAGAGCAGAGCCCAACACTAACAACCCTGGGATCATGACCTGAGCTGAAATCCAGTTCGACACTCAACCAACTGAGCCATCCAGGCACCTCAAGTTTCTAAATTTTTACATTTTTTAAATGTTTATTTATCATTTTTGAGAGAGAGAGAGAGAGAGAGAGAGAGACAGAGTGTGAGCAGGGGAGGGGCAGAGAGAGTGACACAGAATCCGAAGCAGGCTCCGGGCTCTGATCTGTCAGCACAGAGCCCAATGTGGGGCTCAAACCCACGAAAAGTGAGATCATGACCTGAGCCGAAGTCGGACACTTTACCGACTGAGCCACCCAGGTGCCCCAAAGTTTCTAAATTTTTTAAATCATGCTTCAATCAGTAAAAGAGAAAGAACTGAATAAAACCCGGTACCAGCACCTTTTATATAATTATGCTTCGTACAATTCTTGGTATCATATCAGAAATTTAAAATATGTCTTATTTATGGGGCTCCTGGGCAGCTCAGTCTGTTAAGCTTCTGACTTCGCTCAAGTCATGGTCATGAATTTGAGCCTCACATGGGGCTCTGTACTGACAGTTCAGAGCCTGGAGCCTGCTTTAGACTCTTTGTCTCCCTCTCTCTCTGCCCCTCCCCCACTCATGGTGTGTGTGTGTGTGTGTGTGTGTGTGTGTGTGTGTGTGTGTCAAAAATAAACATTAAAAAAATTAATAAATAAAATACATCTTATTTGTTTGGATAAAAAGTTACAAAGCTGAAAGGCAGCACGCAGATTGAATGTTATGATTTCCAAAAATAAAACTATTTATATTTTTATATACACAGCAGACATGCTTAAAACACGAAGATTAGAATAAAACAGTGGACAAAACTATCTGTCAGATATATTGCCACCATTATTTTCTTCCCTCTCATATTTAACTCAGTAAAATGTACGGGGAGATATTCTAAAGTGAAATAAAAAAGCATCTTCAAATGATAATGAAAGGCACAGGCAGACATGACAATAGTCTATTTACATCCAAAGAGCAGCAACGCCTTCCAGTAAATAAAGCAAAAATTCTGTTACAAATACCAGGAATAAAAGAAAAACACAATTGCAGTGATGTTTTAATTCAAGGTTACTGTTACCTGACAGATAAAAGTAGATAAAAGCAAAGACATCGGAAATCAGAAATATGCAAATTATGGGATTTGATTCCATTTACAGGTTTTCTCTTTTATTATTTTCCTTTGCCTCAGCTAATGAGCTTCAGTTAGTTGAATGCTTTGAGCTGTAGCAGAAGCTTTCTCATGCATCATGGCTTAAGATTTAGCTACTAATAGTATCAGCACCCTTTTCATGTAGGGCAGAAATCCCTGAAGCCAAAAATCCTTTAAAAATTATCTCAAAATTGGGGGCACCTCAGTTAAGCATCTAACTCTTGATTTGGGCTCAGGTCATGATCCCCATGTGCGGCCCTGTGCTGAGGGTAGAACTTGCTTAAGATTCTCTCTCTCTCTCTCCCCCTATTCCCCCTTCCCCACTCACATTCATTCATTCTCTCTAAAATAAAATAAAATCTTTTAAAAAAATTATCTCAAAATCCAAAGGTATGTTCTTGGATATGCCCACCGAAATGACCTTACCACAGTTTATTCACCATTCTACTCCTCTCCATATTCATGCTTTAGTTAGCCAAGTGTCTTATACTCCTTATTCTTTCTGACTTTTACAACTTGTTTGCCAATTTGGTTATGATCTTGGACTGAACTGACTTCTTAGAAAAGACCTTCTAAGAGCATGAAGATGTAGCATTCTACACTTCCAGGAAGATTACAAGTTCATTTTCAGGGTAACTAGTTTGAGAGCCAAAGGGCATTAATGTACTTGATGCCCTATTGTCTTAAATAGCATTGTTCTTTTGTGATCTAAAAGCCAAAGACTGCATTTTATATCAGTAAATTTGCTCTAGTCTAAGTCTGTTAGATTCAAACTCCTCATGTGTGAAAAAAGGCAACTAATGTACTGTAAATGAATGAATATAAACTAAGTTGTTGGAATTTATAATGAGAGATGAAATTAAGGACATATTCTGCCTCTTAGCAGTGAAATGAGTTCTAGTCAATTGGATTATTTTTCGGTAAAAGTTTTACAAAAGGCTAAATTAGAAAACACAAACGAAACCAAATTAGAAATCATGTGCAAAATATAAATGCAAATTTATTTTGAGAAAGTAAACTAATGTTGAATTGATTGGGGACATGAGCATGGGGATTGTGATTTTAAATGCCTTAAGTATCATAAATTGAAAGGTAATGCATGTTTCTATTTCAGTAAAAATCTGTGTCTATGACGACTGGAAAGTTTTAGAGTACAACCATATCTTAACAATCATAAAGTCTAATTCCTCATTTTCCACATGGATAATAGCAGCCTTGAGAAGTGACCTCCTCTGAGGCCACAAAACCAGAGCAAAGATTGGAACTTGGGCTCTAGCACACAATCCTTTTCTTTCAGAGATCATTCCAGAGATCATGGTCATCCCTTATCATGTGACTCGTTAATGATATTGTGGGCTAATATATCTTAAAACTATCTTTGGAAATGTTGGACCTGTATCTTATCAGAAAATGCTATATGCAGACTATTCATAAAGAAATGGAGACAGGGTGTCAGTGTTGGAACCTACATAGACTGAAAATAAAAAACAGTGGTAGGGGAGTCATAAAGATCTAATCTGGAGAAGCAGATTAAGGAAGGACCGAGCAGAGAGCACTCCTGTGAGAAACTGAGGAAGAAGAACCACACAAGACCCAGACGTGACAGGCTTAAAAGTCAGAAATTCATGAAAGAAAAGGCACACAGTATCTTCGGAAGCAAGGGTGAAATAGGGCAGAAGAGAGTGCTGCTCACCAAAAGGCAGAGTATCTGCAAAAGTGCTTTGCAGTCGAAGAGAGCTGCAGGTGTCCCTTGATGGACGTGCAGTGTGGGTGTGCTCCATGGCCATGCCCTACAGGGTTGTGTGGTTACGAGAGGCATCAAATAATAGGACTATGTAATGATACTTACATGCAAGTAGGATTGTCTTATGATTGGGATCATCAAAACGAATAACAAATTTGCTCTCAGTGTTGGGAGTGTTCTGCCCTGCACTGTGAGTTTGAGACAAGGGCTGAATAGGTGTCTCTGATACTGTGACAACACCCATCGTAAGCCACTCCAAGATGCAGTTTCTTCCCTTGGCTAATGATTTTACTGTCCTGCAGCATTGCAGAGGTGGTGGGTGGAGAGAAAGGATTCCTACTGGCACACCAAGCTTCCTTAAGGATCATCACTTCAAGTCCCTGGAATTTGGATGTGGCTTTTACACGTTGTATGTTTTTACATACAGAGTTTTTTTTCTGCTCTCAATTAACAGTGTCAGGAAGAGAGATACAAAAGACAGAAATACACATCAAGAGAAATTCACACAGACGTGCAAATAAACACAGAACAAAAGCTACACAGAAATGTGGAGACCCAAAGAATGAATACATACAGAGATACAGAGACATAGAAGAAATAGTTTCAGAGAGAAACAGAAGGGGAGACTCGGAGGCATACACACAGGCATGTAGGAAGACTGACATGCAAAGATAGATATGCACAGAGAGAGATACAGGCAGCACACATGTAAAAACATCTACAGAGAAATATAACAGGGGCGCCTGGTGGGGGGCTCAGTCAGTTAAGAGTCCAACTCTTGATTCCATCTAAGGTCATGATCTCACAGATGGCAGGATCAAGCCCCGCCCCCCCCACCCCCACCCCGTCGGGGCTCTGCACTGGCAGCATGGAGGATTCTCTCTCTCTCTCTCTCTCTCTCTCTCTCTCTCTCTCTGCCCCTCCCTCACGCACGATCACATGCACGCTCTCTCTCCCTCAAAGAAATAAAGCATCACACAACAAAAATTAAAAAAAATATTTAAGATACAACAGGAAGAGATATATGTAGGGTCACTCCCACCAAAATCCAAACTCGTTTTGCTCTCAACGGTCCGTAAAACTGTGCTTACCAGGTCCTCAATCACACTAGTCTTATCAGAAGTGCCAAGGCCAACACCAGGAATGAGTTGTTTTCTAAAAACTACACAGATAGGGCGCCTGGGTGGCTTGGTCCGTTAGCCGTGGGACTTCGACTCACGTCATGATCTCACGGTCCATGGGTTTGAGCCCCCGCGTAAAGCTGTGTGCTGACAGCTCAGAGCCTGGAGGCTGCTTCAGATTCTGTGTCTCCCTCTCTCTCTGCCCATCACCTGCTCACACTCTGTCTCCTTCTCTCTCAAAAATAAATAAACACTAAAAAAATTTTTTTAATAAAAAAATAAAAACTACACAGATATTTCTATTGTGTACCTTTGGCCAGAAACATCCCTTGTATTTAATTTTCATCAATTGTAAAAACATGCTGTCATTCCTTTCTTTTACTGAAAGAGCCTGACCAGTACACAAAAAAATTTTATAGTTTTTCAATAGCTTAGTTGGTCATTTCTCCCCAATTTTAGCAATTATTTGCCAAATTGATTTGTAACTTTTCTCATTTTCTACTTTTTTTATTTTCATTTATGCTAGCTTTCTAATATTGTGTGTTCTCTAGTTTCACCCTTGTCCACTTTTATTATCTTTACTTATGTTATTTAAAAATACCGTCGCATTTTATCTGAAGTCTTAGGCTAGCTCTTTTTATTCTCAGCTGTTAGTTATTCAATTAATTGGAAGGCCTTCCATAGCAAGCATTGGAAAAGTCAAATGAAACTGGCTTAAACAACAGGAACATTTATAGACCCTCATACCTGTAAGTCCATAGGTCGTGCGGGTTTTAGGATTTACTTAATTCAGTGGCTTCAACTCCACTGCTCTGTGATTCTTGAAGAGGAAGAGGAAGTAGTAAACATCTCTGTGTATTACCTTCATCTTCAGGCTCGTAATCAGACGGCTACAGTATCCCCAATGTATCTGCCAATGGCCAACAAGAAAGAACTCGCTTAAGGTTTTCCCTTCAGAGTAAGGAAAAGTTTCCCAGAATCCCCTTTTCAAAATTCCCCTTACATTTCATTGGCCCAAATTTAGTCGTGTGCCCTTTCCTGAGCCTATCTCTGGTCAAGGAACTCCTACTCAGTTTGTCACAGATTTGGATCCTTAAACCAATCACTGGCTAAGAAAGGGAATTTTGTTAATTGAAATAGACTAATTAGAGCTCACATCTAAGCTGGGGCCAAGCTCTGAAGCCACACAGTTGCTACTAATCAGAAAAGGGGTAGATAACCAGAAGGAAAATTAAGGTGTTAGCATGGGCAGGGAATAGGTACCCAGCCAGCTGCAACAAGTAACATCTATTAAAATCATTATCATCATCACCTTTATTTTTGTACGGGTCTTAACATAAACAAAAATCACAAGTGTAAAATGCTTCACATTTGTTCTGATTTTTTATTTAAATTAAAGCAACAGTTCTACTGGCTGTCCTCTGTTTTGCTTTGTCATTTTTTTAAAATAGAAAATTGAGAGATTTGGTAAACTGTTACCTCCTCTGTGAAATCTGCCCTGATTTTTAACCCCCAGGCAGAATTAATGACACTCTTTATGATATCTCATTTATACTTTTGTCAGAGTGTTTATTGATTTATATTTATGCTAGACCATACCCACATGGGAATGAGATGAGGCATTCATTCTCAAAGGTTCATGATCTATTATTATTATAATCCTGAAATATATTAAGTACACAATTAACATTTAGTGGGTTGATTTAAATATCAGACAATTAGAATGTTTATGAAGCATAGTCACTGACATAAATGAGATTGTAAGGGATGATTCCAGATCATGATAATTTTGGGAAAAATCCATGAAGGCTAGCTACATCACTCTGCTTTAAGCTACTTTGGGGAAATTGACCACATTTTAAAAACTTATAATAAAAGCCTGCAAAAAGAAAATAAAAACCTCCTAAAGGATGAAAAGTACAGCATAGGGAATACAGTCAATGATATTTTAATAACATTGTATGGTGACAGATGGTAACTACACTTATCATGGTGAGTGTTGTACAATGTATAGAACTGTCTGATCACTATGTTGTATACCTAATATTGTATGCCAACTATACTTAAATTACAAGAAATTAAAAAATATTTTAAACTAAGAAATAGCATTAAGATGTAAAATGGTAACGCTGATGAAAGAATGTGTTGTTATAGTACATTACACTTCCTTAAGTCAATAAATTACAATTTTGGATACTCACAGAATGTCTCAGATACATTTTGTCAACACTTTCCATTGAAACACCTAGGGAAAAAATTCAAAATATCAGTGGAACAAAGGAGGATGGCTCTGACAATAGGCCATTAACTTATAAGCAAATATCAAGAAAACTGTTTTGAAATATTAATAATTTTATATACTTTTTATATATGTAATATTACATAGTTTCTTATGTATGTACAAAATATAAAGGTTAGGTTCAAAAACAACTTAGGTATAAACAAAACCTGAGAATTACCGCTTGCCTCTCAGAATTATCAAGTTAAAGACTGATTTTGTAAAACAAAACTTTTAAAAAACTCAGAGAAGTTTCAAATAATTCAAAGAAGATTAGAAATAAAACATAACCATCTCGGAACAGATACTGTGGATTGGCCACCTCCATTTCTGTCCCGCTCTCCTCCTAGGGGACCTTCCTATACGCAGTCTGGGGACCAAAGCGATGCATTTGGGACCAGGCTTTTTCAATAGCTAGGGTTTGGGGTGAAAATTAGCTCTCACCAGTCAAGTAAAAGTACAGAACCTTTGGAAAGCGGAAGTGAAACCAAGATTATCCCTGGCCTCTTTTTCTATTTTAGCTCCTGGCAAACAGGGCTGCGGAGGCATAAGGCTTTGCCACCACAGCATGGTCTAGAATGTCTCCAGCTTCCCAGGCAATGTAGCCATGGCAGCAGCAGGGGTAGCAGTTAATTGCAGAATCCAGCTTCCTACATGCTGGATATCAACTTATGCACCATATCCTTAAACTCAGTATTTCTTAGGTTATTTCAAAGATAGCAGCTCTTTTGATAGGTCAGTTCTTCAAAGTTGAGAAATTCATTCCTGGAGTCCCAGGGTAGAGTCTGCGTCTCTAGAAATTCTAACTATTTTGTATCAAATGACAACTTCCTTTCTGCATAGAACATTGACAGAATATAGTTATCAGAAACAAAAGTTTAAAGCAAATGTGACAAAACATGGTAAAACAAGAATATACGGAATCAGAAAATATTATATGAAATAACAGAAATAAGATGAAATATAGGAGTGATAGTAATAAATGAAATATCTAGGTTGTTCCCTCCTTTTTAAGTGAAATGTGCTCCTATGTGTCAGATTAACTTATAAATGTTGACGAATGTAAGAAACCTACCTACAGCTATGAAACAAAAATGTCAAATATAGAATGGTAACCAAAAATATACTCCATAAATTCAAAAGAGAAAAAAGAGAAACTTTGTTTTTTTTCTTGCAATAGTTACCCTGTTGATATCAGAGAAAACAGAATTTGATTTGGAAAACATTAAATAGAAAAATAATACTATATATTCAACAAAAATGTAAGTCATGAACACTTATATTCACATAACGTTGATTTTTTTCAATGAGCGTCATGTTTTGTGAAAATTCAGTTCCTTAAAACTCTGCAATATCATCCCAAATAATTCAAAAGTTGTCGTAAAATGAAGAATTTTGATATGAACTAATGATGTACAAAGTCAGGCTACTCTCTTAACATCTTCCCCTGCTTTGTACCAGCATCCCTAATTACTGAGTCAACTTTGTTAGTTTGAATATTATTCAGAAAGAATGCAAAGGGAAATTTCCAAACCTTGAAAAAAATGTAGCATTTCATGAAGTGGATGAAAGTAATGATGATATTTAGACTATATTACATGTTGATATCTTACACATGCTCTATGAGGAATTCTTTTTTTTTTTCCTGCTTTATATTACTTGGCATTGGTGAATAGTTTTATTTTTTTTATTTTATTTTATTTTATTTTATTTTATTTTATTTTAATTAGTTAATAGACAGTGCATATTGGTTTCAGGAGTAGATTCAGTGATTCATCACTTACATACAACACCCAGTGCTCATCACAACAAGTGCCCTCCTTTTTTTTTTAATGTTTATTTATTTTGAGAGAGAGCGTGAGTGGGGAGGTGCAGAGAGAGAGGGAGAGAGAGAATTCCAAGCAGGCTCCATGCTGCCAGCGCAGAGCCCTATGTGGGTCTTGAACCCACGAACCGTGAGATTATGACCTGAGTTGAAATTAAGAGTCAGACGCTTAACCAACTGAGCCACCCAGGTGCCCCACAAGTGCCCTTCTTAATACCCATCACCCATCTAGCCCATCTTTCATCCACCTCCCCTCTATCAACCCTCAGTTTATTCTCTATAGTTAACAGTCTCTTATAGTTTGTTTTCCTTTCTTCTCTTCCCCCATCCCTCCTATATGTTCATCTGTTTTGTTTCTTAAATTCCACACATGGCTGAAATCATATGGTATTTGTCTTTCTCTGACTGACTTATTTAGCCCAGCATACTACATTCTAGCTCCATATTCTTATTGTTTTTATAGTCAACAGTAGTTAAAAAGAAAACCATTGGGAAATGCATAACAATTTTCTGAATTTAAGCTCTTATTTTGATCTTTTTAATGTATATTTATTTGTTTTGAGAGAGAGTGGGGAGGGGGAGAGAGAGAGAGGGAGAGAGAGAATCCCAAGCAGGTTCCTCAGGGCTTGATCCTATGAACTATGAGATTATGACCTGAGCCACGATCAAAAGTCAGCCATTTAACTGACTGAGCCACCCAGGCACCACTCAGTCTTTGTATATTTATATCTTTCCCAAAGTTTACATAGTATTTTTATTACTTTTATATCAGAGAATTTATGTTTTAAGAAATACATAGGTTTCATATTACACACATCATTGTTATGCATCAATGACACAGGTGACAAATTTTTTAACAGGCACATTCTTGGAATAATTTAAATAATTGCAGATTATATTTTTCTGTTATATTCTTATTATCTTCAGTGCTAAGTTTATTCCAGTTGATGTCATGTACCTTTAGGGCTTTTTTTTTTCCTCAGAGAAAGAAAGATGAAGTCAGTGGTCTTTATAAATATTATTTCAATATGTTTCGATTATATTCAATAATATAATTCTGCACTACCATTTCTCCTCCACCCTTTTAGTTACCATTCTGTCAGGCTGAAAACTGAAAAAATACATTCTATAAAGTTCAATTTCCCATTGACTGTCCAAACAACTCAGATGGAATTTTTAGTATCTATCCCTTCTCCACATTCTAACCAGACAATCATTTTTCTGTAACTCTAAGTTTATATCCTCTCAACAAGATCCATACTACTACACCCCAGTTTCCTGGGAGTCATTAAAACCTCTTGAAAAATGCAAGAGTCTCCTTCTGGCATTTTGTAATTATCATACAAGGCAAGCACGCTCGCTTTCCCCTCTGTCAAGAACGGCTAGAGAACCAAGCTGTAGAGAACAAATAGCACAATGTAACAATTATTTAGATCCAAGTTTGTCTCACACTATCTTGGCATTTAAATTTTTTCATTAATGATAGTAGTAAATGGGTCGTATTTAAGGGTAGTTAATATTTATGTGTAGAATGGGGAGAACAGAAATAGGCTAATCCTTGGAGGATGCTCACAGTGAAGAATGTTGACTGTTCCAGGGCTGAAAGTATTTGAGCCAAAAAGTTCCCAGGTTTTGCCTTCCATCTGCTTTTTAAAAAAGTTATTTGTTGTTGTTGTTGTTGTTGTTGTTGTTTTTAATAATCCACACTGATGTTAAGATTCCTTTTAAATCAAAGCAAGAACGTTTCAAGCAAAATGTTTCAAAGAGTCTCTTTATTTGCTTAATTTTATGTCAGAAATCTGGTAGCTAAATAGGATTTAACTCGTCTCCAAATCAAACTACTCAGGTGCTGTTCAAACCAGAATCAGATTTCACAAGTATTTAATCAAATGTGGTAACTGCAGAAGTTATCTTATGGGCACACCCAACCTCATACCGGGGTTAAGAAGGGTAGGGGATTAAGAGGAGTTCTAATCAGATTCAGTGCTGATCAGATTCATTGTCCTCACAGGTCTCAGAGACCAGAGAAGGGGGCAGAATACCTCTACCTGAGTAGTGTGGAGATTCGAATAAAAGAATACCAAAAAATTTAGGGATTAAGAAGAAAATACACTATGCTAGAAAAAGTAGGCAAAGAACAATTTACATATAGAGATACAAATGGTCTTCATACGTGAAAAAAAATGGCATCTTCAACAAGCAAAGAAATGAAAATAGGAGCAACATTATTTGCCTGTTGAACTTGAAATAATTTTAAATTATAGAATAATTTAAAATTATATGTGGGCAAGGCGGCAGAGAAATGAACGGCGTCAAACTTTGCTACCAGGAGGGTGAATTGGCAAAATGGATCATCCTCCTCGAGGCGTGTATCTCCTCAATCATTTTGACTCTTCTCTTTGCTTTCTTCCCCCTTGGCCAGCATTCTAATTCGGTCCTCGTTACTTCCGTGAACTGCTGCCATTGTCTCTTCTCTACTTTCCCTCTTGCAGCCCTCTTCTCCCTCAAGTCTATCCTGTACTCTAACCAGGGTGCTCTTTCTCACACCCAGATCTGATCAGGTAGATCCCCTGCAGAAATCTGCTCAGAGGTCCTCCACTGTCTCCGAGCAAAACAAGCTTTCTTAGCATGATATTCAAAGCCTTTTTCATCTGGCCACTCTCTGACCTATTCCGCCTTCTCCCACCAGACCTGAGTTCACATCCTAGCTCCTGTCCCTACCAGTCAGGTGGTCTTCAGCAAGTTGTTTAGAGTCTCTCTGTGCCTCAGTGTCCACCTCTGTAACCGGGAACCAAAATAGCACCAATCCACAGGCTTCTGAAGGTTGCGTGCATCAATGCATCCAAAATGCTCACAGTGGTGCCTTGCACATCAATGGCCCTAAAGTAATATTTGCTGTTATTATTTGCTTTTATTATTATTATTATTGTATCACAGTCCACAAGGATTCTGTGAGTCAAACTTCTTGAGATATTCTTTTTTCATCCCTGCCTTTCCCATGTTCTTCTCCTTGACAGACTAGTAAACAGCACTCATTCTTCCTACTTTTTCCTGTAAGTGTCTGGGAAGGCCTGAATTCATTTTTTTCCCTGTGCCCCCACAGGACTTATATTCAAGTGATGAAAGATAAATAAACAAGACATAAGTATATACTTTATGCCTGGGGGTAATAGGTGCTATGGAGACAAAAAGGGCATCTTGGAGGAATCGCAACTCTGTTAAGGGCTTCTGTGCTCCAATAATGCTACGTTCATTGTTTTTTTGACTAATTATTTTGTCCTATTGTTAGACTACGAGTTCCTGCATTTACTTATTTCCATATCCCAGTGCATGCCATTCTTCTGAGCACATGAAAGGTATGGGAGGTACTTAATAAAGATTTGTTAAATGTGTAGATGAATGCATGCATAAAATAAATATCTGAGTGAGCATGTGTAATCTTTATCTCTTTGCCATTTACATTTCAGAATATAAAACCTTGCAATTACATTATCATGAGTTTGTCCCCATTGCACAGACAGTAGAAATTTAAATTCGCCTGTTTGGTGCATATACCTCCCTCTGACATGCCCAACTTGCAAATATCCTGTACAGAACTGTAACGGGAACACGACCGCGAGGCTGAGAGATCCCCACCAGAGCTGCGATGCCCGGGAAGGTCTCTGCCGCCACTAAGATGCCCCTGTCCTTCCTCACACATTAAGAATTTTGAAAATCCCATTCCACACACTACAGCGGCCACAGTCATTCCAAGAGGTGGGAACAAGGACTTCTTCCAACCCAGGAGAATCCACACAAGCCTGACCTACACCTGATGTTCTGAGGTGCCGCCCTGGGAAGCTGTCCTGAGATGAGCCTTTTAGGAAAACATGCTACACGTGGCCACACTATGGTTCTGTATGTCTAATTGTGTTGCATTAAATATGCAATGGGCTTTCTCCTAAGCTCTCTCAGGCACATCACCACCATTCACAATGAGGTTTCTGTGGAGTTATCTCTTCCAACTGTCAAACAGCCAATTTACGAGAGGGTATTTGGACTTCTGCCCATTCATAAATTGGGGTTTGTCTTTACTACAGGACCAGACTTACTACAAAACCTTCCTGCTGCATTCAGTCCTCTCTCCAATTCAATATCCAATTTATCTTCAGAGACTATCACAATGCCCAGAGCAGAGCAGACACTTAATAAATGTCAAATGAATGAGAGAATAAATCCTATAGCACATTTAAAATTGAAATGAAATATCTGAAGACTAGGTCTGCCTTTTTAATAATGTTAATAGTCAGGATTCCTTTGGTTGCAAATTACAGTGATTCTCTTCAAACTAGTTTAGGCAAAGGGATACATTTATTATAAGGCTCAAGTAACCACGGAAAGGAATGCAGTCATTTCTTAGGGCCTCGAGTGCCACCAAGACTCTCCCTCATTCATCCCCCATTCCTCCCTCTTGACTAGCTAGCTCACGCTGCAGAGCGCCTGGCTGTCAGCAGAGCAGACAGGCTATTCCCCACTTTCTTTTGTTCCTAAGAAAGGAATCTGATCCACCCATCTTGGGTCATGTGCTCCTCTCAAGATTAATCATGCTAATTGGTCCTAAATATTCCTAATTATTTTTTTCTCTCCTAATTCCCAAACCTTCATTTCCAATTGCCTACTTAGCAAGTAAATGAATAAAAACTAATAGATTAAAAGCAGTATGTTCAAATTCAAACTCATTTCTCTCCCTACATTATTTCCTTCTTCTGCATTCATTATCTATTAATAATGCCATAATTTTAATAGTCTCCTGGGCACCTGGATTTGAAATCTGTCCCCTTGTCTCAAATTTAATTAGGTGCTAAGTCATTAGCTTTTGTTTCCACCAGGCTTTTCTGTATCTCCTTCCTCATTTTTCTTCTCATTCCTGCCTCCCTGATTCAAGTGTACTTTACTTTCTTCTTGGACTAATGGAATAATAGCCTTCTAATTGGGCATCATAGTCCCATTCTTTATTCTAATCTAGACTTCACGCTGCTGTCACAATACCACTTCTCCATAAAACTCAGTACCAAGTCTTTTCCGTATTCAGAGCCTCTCAATGGTTCCCAATGACTACTGAATGCAATACTGTCTCATCATCTTGACACTTACCCACAATTTGAACATGAACCTGCCAGTCTTGGAGAAACTGCTGTCCTCCATCCATAACCTCTGCCCGTGCGCAATTTCTTCCATTTGAAATGCTGCTTCCTCCCCCGAAATCAAACCTTCATTCTACTTGTGAAAATCTTGTCCGGCCTTTTACGTTTATAGCAAATACCATGTTATTTGTGAAACTTTGCCCATTTCCATCAGATTATAAATGTTTCTTCCTGACAGTTCCCCCATTTTTCATTCATGGTTTTCATTTGTACTTAACCTAATGGCACTCGGTTTATTGGCATGCATGTGCTTTAACGTTCACTTTAACGTCTGTTTTACCTCTTTGCTTGGTTACATGGGCTACTTGAAAGCAGAGTATGGGTCTTATTTATCTTTGTAAATTCTTCTGCAAGAAGATTGTATCTTTCATAAAAATATACGTGCCAGTGATATTTCTGAAGTCAATTGAAAGGCTTTAAGGATTCTTTGTAGGTTTGGTATGCCTAGTCCCAGCTTTTATGAAGTTATATACAATCACCAGTAATGACAGTAGCCCTGTGTATTAAATACAGGGAAGACCTGCCACAACCTGGGCAGAATTTCTCCCCACCGTGTTATTAGTGAGGACATAATGAGTAATGCCTTCTTAAACTCTCTCTGGACCAGAATATGCCAGAAGCCACTACAGAAGGTGGGAGGAACACTGACACCCCCACTCTCTGCACCTAATTTCAGGATTCATAGGTCTGTATGGATCATAAAAGGGGCTCATAGTTCCTAGTGGCATAAAACTATTTGGTTAACTAAACCAAATCTCATAATTGTCCTTTTTTGGTCCCCTGACCTCTTGGTCCCCTGACACTTTCTCTCTTTTCACATCTACACAGAGATCCCCAGCATAAAAAGGGCCTAGAGCATGTAGCTTTTTTTTTTTTTAATTTATTCTGAGAGAGACAGAGAGGCCACCAGCAGGGGTCAGGCAGAGAGAGAGAGAGAGAGAGAGAGAGAGAGAGAGAGTATTCCAAGCAGGCTCCACACTTTCACCACACAGCCTGATGTGGGGCTCAATCTCACGGTTTGTGAGATCATGACCTGAGCTGAAATCAAGAGTTGGACACTTAACCAACTGAGCCACCCAGGTGCCCCAAGCATGTAGCATTTTAAGATGCTTAGTTACAGTATAAAAAAGAATTGTATTATTAATTTCACCTAAGAAATTACCAAATATTTTAAAGCTATCATTCTACAGTGATGTGGATATAGCAAGGTAGGCATTCTAATGTACTGCAAGTGGGAATGTAAACTGTTATAACCTTCCTAGAAAGCGATTTGTGACATGAATCGAAAGATTTTAAAATAGACATACTCTTGGACCCAGTAACTTGCCTTCTATGAATCATTCCTAAGAAATAGACACACGGATGAAGATTTAAGGCCCCTATCTCTGAGTCAGTGTAAAGAGAAGATAAAGGAGAGAAGTTTGTAGAAGTTACAGTTGCAAGGGCACAAAAGGAAAGAGGAACCAAGAGAAGGTAGGAGAGAGGACCTCAGATAAGGCAATGCATTGGAAGTCAATGGAGGAGAAAGATTTGAGAAATCATGGTGGTCAAATGCTAAACACTAAAATGGGGCCAAAAAGGACGAAGACTCAATTCAAGCCACTGAATTTAGTTATTAAATAAAATAGTAGCTAATAAATTTAGTTGTAAAGAGATTGTCGGTTTTCAGAACAATTTTAATTGAAGGCAATTTCACAAGGGACTATGGTGTAAGTTAGTGAGTGGTCAAGAGTAAGGCTTATCAGGTATAAACTATCCTCGTAAGGCCCTGACAGTGAGGCATGTGACCAGCAAACATTTAGGGGGAAGCTACTCTGGGTGGGGAGAGGGTAGGGAAAAACAAAGGTAAATGAAAACCAAATCTTGTCCTCAGGAATTTAAAGTCTGCTAAATCTCTTGGAAACTGGCCTCAGTAGGCACTGTCTATTGTTCAGTGGCCTCCTTAGAGGCCTCGGATTTTAAGGTCCCCACCCCTAATATGGAATACACTTATGAAACCCTCTTCAAGACTCTCTCTAGTGGTCTTCTAACTCGCTGCTGGCTGCGCCTGCAGAATTTCTATCCCCTCTTTTTTACTAATTGCTATGGTTTGGGCAAAGCAAAAGGAAAAGTCCAGTGTTTTGGATATCCTGGGTTGCTATGACACCTTAAATTAACAAGCAATGACTGTAAATCCATGGTTTCTCTTTCTTTAAAAAATCAGCCAATTAATCTCTCTGGTCTGAATTATTTACACTGTGGTGAAAGCAAATTTAATGACCCTGCCAATTCATGTGAGGTGATGTGACAGAGTCTGGCATAAGGTTTATTTGCTTTTCTGAGAGGCAGCAATGATTTTACAAGGGCCAATCCCACTCTTCCCCAGGACTCCTCCAATCAATGATTTGCACTTAAGTGATGATAGGGTGATCGCTAGACTTGGGTCAATAAATCAAAGGGACGCCACTTGCCTATTGGAAATACGCACTCAGGTAGATATTCATTCAGGAGACCCTGTGGATGGTCAAGTTGTTAAATGCAAAATACTGTTCCAACTCACACATAAGAGAAACAGGAGCAGACAGTATAGTTCCTCTGATTAAAGCAACTATTGTGGGAAAGAACTGTGGAGAGTATTTAACTGAGGGGAGTAAAAGTCATGCAAGGTTAGAAACAAGCTCCCTGGATTTCCTGGGGCTTACATTCTAAGGAAGAAAGCCGTGAGGCTAATCCTGATCAGTTGACAGTGATTGTGGAAAAGAATGATTCAGTGTCATTGAAGAATCTTTGAATCATGACGTCGGTGCTTTGTTCTTCCTTATCAGTGCTACAGGGAGTGATTTCTGTGGTTATCTGAGACATCTGTCTGCTATTTCTTGGAGACCGGCCCTTGCACTCATTCTATTCCTTCTATACTTCTATAGAAGTATACTTCTGTACTACACTATACTTATATTATTGCATAGTGATAGGCTTTATATAAAGGCTGGTGGATTTACTTAATTGCTGATTATGCCATTTCCCTTAGTATTTTTTTTAATCTGCAGAGCTTAGCAAGAAGACAGACACCATTATCAGTTATTTTTTGGCCATTCAAGGCCTATTGTTATCATTATTAGAAAACACTTTAAAAGCAGAGTCCTAAATAAATAAAAGCACAAACTGGTGATTGCCGGGGGGAGTGGTGAGGGGATGGGCGAAATAGGTGAAGGGGATGAAGAGGTACAAACTGCTAGTTATAAAACAAATAAGTCAGGGGACCCCTTAGTGGCTCAGTCAGTTAAGCATCTGACTCTTGATTCCGGCTTAGGTCATGATCTCATGGTTCATGATACTGAACCCCAAGTTGGGATCCACACTGACAGTGCGGAGCCAGCTTGGGATTCTCTTTCTCCCTGTCTCTCTGCCCCTCCCCATCTCTCTCTCTCTCTCTCTGTCTCTCTCTCTCTCTCTCTCAAAATAAATAAATAAGCTTTAAAATAAGTAAGTCAGGAAGATGAACAGTACAGAACAGGAAATAGAATAAATGATATTATACTAACTGGTGGTGACAGATGATGACCCCACTTATCATGGTGACATTTCTATATAAATATCAAATCACTATGTTGTATGCCTAAAACTCATATAATATTGTCTGTCAACTATACTTCAATTAAAGATAAGAAAATTAAAAATAAGTAAAAGCAGGTTCCTACTTGTTTCTAATTGCTATAGTCATTATAGGTTTCAGTAAATAACTTTTGGACCCATTCTTCCCCATACTTTGTCTCTCTTTTGTTCTTTCTGCCCTTCTTTCTCTCTTTCCTTCCACCTTTCCCTCCTCTCTTCCTTCAACAAATGTTTACCAAGCATTATTTGTTTAGGGTGCTAAATGCTTTCGATACAGGGATATCAAGAAAATGTTATTTACACTTAGGGTACTGGAAGTCAGCTGGAGAAGAATGATGCTTGTGATTCCCTGTTCAGAGTTGAGTGTCTCAAAAGGATGAGTAGATTAGAGTGTGAAACAGAGGCTGCGAAACAGGTCTGTGGATAAATGAGAGCCTTTATTAAAGAAATGATATTGGGGCGCCTGGGCACCTCAGTCTGTTAAGCGTCCGACTCTTGATTTTGGCTCAGGTCATGATCTCACAGTTCATGAGTTCGAGCCCCGCATTGGGTTCCATGCTGACAGTGCAGACCCTGCTTGGGATCTTCTCTCTCCCTCTCTCTCTGCCCTTCTCCTAGTCATGCTTTCTCTCGCTCTCTCTCAAAATAAATAAACTTTAAAAAAAAAATGCCTATACCCTTTATCATCTCATGTGCTTGTTAGAATACTTTATGACTAATGGGGGATTCAAGGGTTTGGAAAGGATACCATTAACAATATTTTTGTTTTTGTTTTTATAAAAAGTACATATATATTTAGTTCAAACTGAGTGTCTGGAAGTTGCTTATAACAAGATTTCATTGGTTCATAAACTCTAAGGAATCTCTGTGAGAATAAGATCAGAAAACTCACAATGGACCTGAACACAGAAATAATTGACCAGCAAGAGAATAAATTCTGGCAAACACAAGTTAACTTGCCTTTTAGAAAAAAATAATGTCAAATACCATACCATACAAGCTCCTTAGAGAAATAAACGGGCTCTGAATTTTTAGGGAGCCAATTTTAGAAAATCACTGGTGACACATGGATTTGAAGCCTCTGTTCAACTAGAGGTCGGTGGGAAGAGGGTGGAGAACAAGGTACCCATGACGGGGTAGCCCCAGGGGACAACGGGGAGGGGGAGGAGGGGGGGGCATCAGCACAGAATGATGATTTCAGATTCAGAGCATTCTCTAAGGAAGCAATTCCTTGTCTGCTTCCAAAATATGACTCCGAATACTCAATTCCTTTTTTCATAATTAATTTCCCTACAAAAGTGGCATTTTAATAAAGGTTTGAAAAATGGAAAAAGCTGTGTAAGACCAGTAACAGCAGTTGCAAGCTGCAGTATTTTATTAACAAGGAAACCCAGCCTGCATTTCTCTGTATTTCTTCGCTTTTAGGAAAATTTTAAAGTAAAGCACAGGGTGCATACATTCACAGAGGATCGAGATGTGCTTTGAGGAAAAGATAAAACCTGAAATTTAGAGCAACTGATAAAATTTTAAGACTACATCAGTAAATCTAAAGTTGAAATTTATCTCACCTCTATCCTCTAGCCCAGAGCTTCCCAAACTCTCTCAGTTCATGGCATTCTTTGTATCAAGTAATTTTTTTCATAGCATGTCTAGGGCAAACAGTTCTATTTATTAAATAGTTTCAAGCAGCTGAGTAGGTTTGTATATCCTGGCAAATCTGTCGCTTTTTGAAAAACTAATACGCATAGATTCAAAGAAAAATATTTTTATTTCATTCTTAAATAACCATAACAGCATATTGATGGGATATATGTGCCTGTTATTCCCCACAAATTTTTCAAGTTGGACTCCATCACTCACCTCCTCATTTTTTGTGGCACGTTGATTTTTGTGGGGTACTAGTTTTTTTCCTCTCATGCACCTAAAAGTATCCCTGGGACAAAAAATATTTATTAAATGAATCAACAGAAACATTGGGGCTAGAGAAACCTGAATTTCCATCTGGTTTGGCTCTAAACCAACTATACGACCTTGGACTTAACCTCTGTGGGTCTGTTTTTATTGTAAAACAGACATAATAAAAATGAAAGACTACCTCGATTCTTTTAATGATTAAATGAGCACTTAAAATCTCAGCACAGTGTGTGACACTTGTAACTGCTTAATGAGTGATACTTTTTAATATTACTACTACCATTCCTGTTGTTTTACTTTAATAGTTAGAAAGTATTCTAGAAGGCGCATTTTTAAATCTGACAGCAATAAATAACTAAAGCCAAAATACCAAAGGGAAACAAAGGATTAGAATTTCAGCTAGATGAATGCCCAAAGGTTGCAAGGAACTGCCACCGCTGAATCACAGGTGGTCACCCCAAAACTACTGTCAAAACCCTACAGCTGCTGTCTACTGAAGCCTATATGCCTGCTCACCACTGCTGAAGAAGGGATGGCTTTTCTTCTTCCATCTCCCAAACACCGTGTGAGACCTTCTCGTGGAATAGAACATAAACCATAGCTCTACTGGCAAACAATTGTAAGAAAAGTAGTTTCCAGGCTTCTAGGTTCTGCAATACTAGCGAGGTTGTAGAAGGGAGCAGGAACGCTAACAAAAAGGCAACATCAAAGACTAAGGCAAAGAAGAAAGGATATACTTAGGTATGAAGACCTGAGTGTCCAATAGAGGGACCTGAGGGCAGAGCGGTGGTCATGGACAGAGCTAAGACGAAGCCTTCCGGAATTTGGGGGCTCATCAGTGGCTCCATCTACTCTTTAGGAAAAACTCAGGGGATAGCCAGAGTGGTGTTATGACACACAGTGCAGTTAGGTGAGGGACTTCCCAGATGATTCAATACAGTCATATCATCTTCCTTAGTCAGCCTTTTCAGGACCCCACACCTCCAAGGCAGCCCCTGGGTTCACATGGATCTCACTGAGACCCTCATTCTGAGGTCAGAGCATACTGGTAGAAGGTACCTAGGGCTGGAGCTAAAATGTATTTTGCTTTGAGCATTTATCAAATGGGGCTACTACGGCTGATCCCTGGTATATCAATATTATGACAAAGAAGAAGTAAAAAAAAATCTTTAAATTGCCTCCATTTCATGCATATCCACAGACACTCGTATTGCAAAGTTTCACTGAAATCATAATTAAATTCTATTTAATAGGCTTAAAAGTCCTCTTAGCTTTTAAAATATATTTAAAGTTACTTTTCTTTATTTAAGGAATCAGTTGTGACAGTTAGCTTTTGTTCTCAAGAAAATCACACCAAGATTTATAGATACCTGTTCTCAGAAAGACAAATTTTCCATTGTTGTAGCATGTAGAATATATGTTTGCTAAGTTCCTCTGAGAGTCTTAGCTCAAAAATCCTGCCAGCTTATTTTGTAATGTCAGTCTCAAAACCTGGAGCTGCTTATTGAACTCAACTTATTTCTATCTTCAGGGATAATAAAAGGAGCCAGGAAGCAGTTTACTTAGAACTATCCTTAAGACAGACAAGTCGGTCAGGGGGTATATGCCCACAAATATGGGGGGAAAAGCCTGCTAGTGCTTTTTGAAGAACTCACCTCCCAGGCTGTAGGCGAAAACCAATGTGATGATATCTGAGAGTCATGTGACTCTGTTTAAAAAAAAAAAATTAATGATTATTTTTGAGAGAGACACAGACAGACAAAGCACAAGTAGGAGAGGGCAGAGAGAGATAGAGACACAGAATCCGAAGCAGGCTCCAGGCTTTGAGCTGTCAGCACAGAGCCTGACATGGGGTTCAGACTCACGAACCACAAGGTCATGACATGAGCCGAAGTCGGACGCATGACTGACTGAGCCACCCAGGTGCCCCCGTGTAATTCTATTTTGAATAGAGAATGAAAAGGCTTAGAATGATTCTTTGAATGGTTTTTAGACCCCTCGATGTCTTAAAATTTCTGTGCCATTGCTGACCTCAACAGAACAAAAATTAAGCCTAGTCAAGACAAGGGATCTACCCACAGCTTCAGCAATCTCCTAATGAGTCTACTGGGGACGTACGTCCCCTACCCTCAAATCCCAGCTGGGAACAGGTGCCTTACAAAACCTCTGGTAATGGGGCAGAAAAATGGTTAAGACAAATTGCACGAGGAGACGGTAAAAACACAAATAGTCAAAGATAAGGGTTGTCTAAATGGCTACAGCTGTTCCATCTCTGCTCCTTGTAATGATCTGGGGGGTTCAGGACCACGGGGATCATTTATTGGTTACAGCGAACATTCATTTCCAGGGGCTGTTATAAATCTAAAATCCTTGAAACAAGCCTGTGCTAGAAGTATTATTATAGTCATCTCACAGTTGAGAAAACTAAAGTGCAGGGCAATGTAGTGCCTTGCCCTCGCAGGCAGCAAGTGGTCCAATGGGATTAACACTTGGGTAGTCTGACTCCAGAGGCCATGCTTGGAACTCCTGGGACACTTGTCCCAAATTGTTATGGCAGAACGTGCCCACCTACAATGCTAGCGGCAAGCGCTGTAAAAATCGTTTGCCAATAGCAAATTTCCCAACTGCTATCCTAGGTACTTGGTAAGATGATTTGCTTTCCCAGAAGCAACTAGAAGACTTCTGAACAAAGCCATTAATTCTGAAAGACTTGAGGCTGGGCTCCACATCTCCTCACTACTCAGACCACTCCTACTTTTGGATGCTCTCATAAATTGTCCCAGCCTATTTCATCACAAGTAGGATCGGAACATACTCTAGCAGAGGAGTCAGTGATTCTGCAAGACCCTGTGTGCAGCAGGATAGGCCATTTCCTGTATACTGCTCTTTGGGGCCATCTAATCTGCCTGCTGCTGAAGCCAGTAGACCTAGCAAGCACTAACAAATCAGGCTGCCCACCTGGAAAAGGTGCAATGCTAGGGAGATCGTACCTCTCAAATTTCTGGGCCAGAGTCTTGGTTTACTTCTACTCTTCCAGTGCAATGATGAATAGCACTCACTTGCGCTTTCAAGAGTCTCCCACTGTGGACTGAGTAAAGCTATGGTCACTCTGGACATCAGCCACCTCTTCATGCACACAGCCAGGAAGAAGCCCCATGTTTCTGGCTTCTTTGGGGGCAATGAGATGCTAGGAGCATCCTCTATAAATCAGGGACTCAGCAGCCCTGTGAATACTCACATCTGAGCAGAAAGCCTGATGACTTCAAGGAGATCTAGGATTTTGTGACCATTTCTCCCTTCCAATTTTCTTTCAGAGTTTCAAGCTAAGTATAAACCTCTCAGAAAACTTTTCTGTTTCTCGATTTTCTCTCATCACATATGCAAAGAGTTATTTTAAAAACTTGCTCTCAAAGCTATAATTTTCAAAAGTAACACATCACTGTTGGTTCCTGTTTTCTGAGAATCCTCCATTAGCATAATAGGAAAAGCACACAGCCAGACTACATACTCCCATGAAGAGTGGGTTGCCTGAGGAAATTAGGGAAAGGTTTGATTGACGGATAGATAATAACATGAGCCATGATTCTCACTCATCAGTCACAAGTTCAGGCAGCCATCAGAGTAGGTAGGTGGGCCAGGAGAACTGAGTACATATGATTCTCCAGGGCACCTACTGTTGTTGGGTTGTTCATTTTCAATACTCACCTCTTTCAGTCTGGAAATCTTCTGAGAAAGATTGCCAAGGGTGCCTTACTGACATTTCTGCAAAGATGCACAGCTTAAGCCATTATCTAATGCTGTCTTTATTTTCAGTTTGGTAGTGATAGCAACATGATAGACCGGATCAGGAGCAGAAAAGTAATAAAGGACTGGCCAGTTCAGGAAGGGCATGATTGTTAGGGAGAGGTTGAAGATGCCAAATTTAAGCATTGCCTGCTTCCAAAATTTGATTAAGCTGATTGTGCACAAGGCCCCAGTCAGCCTACAACTTGTTTCACTCATCCTGCACACTAGCAATTCAACCTGATACCCCAACCATCACCCTCCTCACCTCCCAACCCAAATCACAAGCAAACTGAATCTGGAAGTGCCCTCCACACCCATAATACCTGGTGACAAATTGGAGGAGCAGCCTTCCACGTAGATGTCCAACTTAGATAACTGATCCGCTCTCACAGACATTCAAAGGGCACAAAGTGTCACTGGCCAGCTTACACCAAAAAGATTTGAGTTTGTGACTTTGGTAAGTGAGTAAAGGTATCAAACTCTGAAGAACGCCTTAAAATTGCATTTGCTTCAATTTCTAGAACCCTCAGATTTGAGACTAATGTGGCCAAGAGCAAAAGGCAACACTGAATCCCACCAATATATATTACATAAGTAAGGTATCTGAGGCTCTGAAATGTACACACTGTGTATGTACCCCCAGTGTGGAGCCCAGCAACCCTCTGGGCTTCACTCACCTCTGCTTTACTCACCTCACTTCCACCCTACATTCGGTTAAACTCCCTGTGAATCTTCCCCAAAGAAGCTGGAATCCTGGATCATCATGGTATGGGAGGCTCTGTGGGGAGGCAACCAAGAACACGATTTTGGAAAAATCTTGGACATATCAGAGTTTGTACTCAGTACTTTCATTGCCTCAGCCAGATTCCATGGATAATTTTCTTTTCTTCCACCCTAAGATTGAATTCTAAATCTGGCTTACTATCATGATTTCCATTTCCATCATATATTGTCCCCTTTTTTGACCCACACCAGAAGTCTTTTTCCATATCCTCACTGGAGGGATTCATGGGCTTTCTTTCCAGAGGTTCTCCACTGAGTGATAATTGAGACCCATACATACCCCAACCCTTGTTGTAAAAAACTATTTTGGGTCTATAGCAACTGGGAACAAATGGTGTCTATAAGGTCTCTCCCATTCTCATTCAAATATTAAGAAGAACAGGCACAGGCAATGCACTACTGTAGATTTCTCTCTTCTAGAATTTCCTCATTCCAGTAGCTTTCATGTGAGAATCTCCATTAAACTTCAGTCATTCTTGCTTGCTTGGCATCCTCACTTACTCTGACTTCGCAGGAAGTGTAAAAGAATTAAATACATCCATACCACAATACACTGAGTTTTTCTTTTCCAATTCAAAATAGGTCTCTTCAGCTCTTCCTCTTCAGGATGGCTCTGCCTGGCTAAAAACCTTAAAACAAATTTAAATCACAACTCCTAATAGAACTCAAGCCCTGGGATTCCTTGTCGTTCCCTCTACATGCCAGGGACCTCCATCCTTTTTAAATATCTAAAGCAAAAAAAAGTGTAAATATTTTTAATGTTTATTTATTTATTTTGAGAGAGAGAGAGTGCACATGCACGTGTATGAGCAAGGAAGGGGCAGAGAGAGACGAAGAGAGAGAATCCAATCAGGCTCCACACTCAGCACAGAGCCTGGCAGGGGCTCACTCTTGTGACCTTGAGATCATGACTTGAGCCAAAATCAAGTCGGTCGCTTAACTAACTAAGCCACCGAGGCACCCCAAAAGTGTAAATACTTTACTCCCATATTCAACAAGGAAATATTTATGTATCATAAGGAATTTCTCATATGGGCATGCAATTAATGATTCAATAAGCTTTCATGAACATAATATTTAATTTGAGCTAGGGCTTTGAGGAAGAGGCAGTGTTCCATTGTGTTTCAAGAAATAGGTTTGCCTATTATTTGACTCAAATAATGAAAAGAGGGGGAAAATACCACACAATTTGCATTAGCTTTTATGAGCCTATCAGAGTATACCGCTTCGGAATATAGGAGAATATGTTGGTTCTGAATACAGGGTATTATTCTAAAGTATTTTAGCCATTAGCTCCAGTTTTGACTGTATTGCTTGTATTCAGATTTTGAAGACCAGGTTTCTGTTATAAGTATTGATTACTTATAAAACTGTATAATTTATGAAAACCCAAATATTCAAGATTCTATCAATAAAACTATCTATCCAGGACCCTGTGCCTATTAGTAATGAGATAGATGAACTGGAAACCAAGGGAGGGAAATCTGGATTGTCCTATTTTCTACTAAATAACGGCATTGATCCTATGTTTTTTTAACAGAAAAGGATCTTCCAGATCCTTCTCATCCAAATACAGCTAGATATCATTTTATGTTTTTAAAATTTTTTTCAATGTTTATTTTTGAGAGAGAGAGAGAGAGAGAAAGAGAGAGAAGGAGAGAGAAAAAGTGGGGGAGGGACAGAGAGAGAGGGAGACACAGAATCCAAAGCAGGCTCCAAGCTGTCAGCACAGAGCCAGACACAGGGCACGAACCCACAAACTGTGAGATCATGACCTGAGCCAAAGTTGGACGCTTAACTGACTGAGCCACCCAGGCGCCCCATATATCATTTTATGTTTTAACTCCTATGAAAGGAAGATGCAAAGGCAAAAACATCTAGGGAAAAAAGTCATTTGCTCATAAAGGCAGCTTGCAAGAGAGCCAGATTTCATCAATTCAAAACACAACAAATACTTTAAGAAAACCGGTTCATCAATTCAAAACACAACAAATACTTAAAGAAAAAAAAAATCTTCAAAATTACCAATTTATCAAATTTGCAGTAATTTGTTCATGGTAGAAAAAAGAAGAGTGTTCTCACACTTGTATCCAAGAAGATTCTGACATAATGTCGGGTATCAGCATTATAAAAATCAGAGATAAAGATGCTTTTGTTAGAAAGTCAGTAACTTACGAGAACACCCACGATTCCATTTATTTTGAAACTCAAACTAAACTTAGTGACTGTTTGCTTGGTTTGTGTCAGGGTGTGATGTTGCTTTGTTTCTGTTTGTTTTCCTAACTGTGGGATGTGATGTAAATTTTACCTATAATGGAGATCTGTCAAGGAGTCAATTTTGCTTTCACACTGTAACCTACTGACAGAGGTTATAGAAGCATGTAGACTTCTGGGAAGCCTGATCTGGGCTCAGTACAAGATGTCATATTTGAACAGTATTTTCTGCCCTGGGCATGGAAAGAGTGAGTGAAACCCTGTTTTTCTTGTTTTTTTCTTTTGTTTTGTTTTTGTTTTTGTTTTTGTTTTGGGGGGCGGTTGTTGGTGGCAGTGAGTGAATCCATTTCTGTCAGACACCTTTTATTCGTTAACCCCTGTGCAATCTGAATTTCCTTCTTTTAGATATAAGGGGAATGGCTGGGAGAGAGGCAGCCAGGTAAAAGTCACACAAACAGCACATAGCATAACTCTGACTTGACACCAGGTGGTCTAATGAGTAGTCCAGAAAACGAGTGGTGGGGGGATGAGGGACACTCATGAATATTTGTGGTGAATGATCTTCTATTTCTTTTTTTTTTTAAGCTTATGTATTTATTTTGGGAGAGAGAAAGATACAGAGAACCAGAAGGAGAGGGGCAGAGAGACAGGGGGACAGAGGATCCGGAGCGTCTCTGAGCTGTCAGCAGAGAGCCCCATGCGGAGCTCAAACTCATGAACCATGAGATCATGACCTAAGCCAAAGTCAGACGCTTAATCAACTGAGCCACCCGGGTGCCCCCGCTTCTACTTCACCAAGCTGTATACATTCCAAGAATTAAAACGCCATGTCGCACTCTGGAGCTTATCCATTCCAAGTCATTATACCTTCTTCACAGTAACGGTTTCTTTTTCACTGTAAAGAGAATAATTTTTTTTAACATATTAAGGTGAATAATCCTGGCATGCTCTATAATCACTGAGTGTTCATTCTATGCGAGAGTTCAACTGGCTTGCCGGAAATCTGTGTGACCCTCTAAGTGGTGAGGAGGACAATGCGTTATTTATATGACATGAATGTTGTATGTCAATTATATGGTTCCACAGAGGGTGCTGTTTCTGCCCAACTTCTTTTGTAAAGGGTCAATTCTTTACTTCCAGAATTTGATGTTTTTGTCCTTGTAGGGTGCATTGATAGCTTAGCCAAGAATATTTCCTAATTTTGCTTTAACGTGCACTGGTTTTCATAAAAATTCACTCATGTAATGTGCTCCTGCCATCTTTTCCTCAGGGATGAGTTGCCTTTTTCAGTTTGTGTGTGGCAAACTGAGGGTTTCTTCTTACTCAGCTGAAGGCCCCTCACTTCGCAGTGGAAAGGGACCAGCAGATAATTTATGAATTCTTGCCAAATGTACTGCTGCTGTCATTCACTTCTGTTGCAGGTCTAACCACAGATGGCTTGTCCCACAGCCTGGGCCTTGAGACCAGAGGGCCCACAATAACGGGTCGTTTATTGTAGCACACTCAAAACCGCTCCGGATCCTGAACATCCCCTGCATGAGGTAATTTCATTTTAAAATATTACTATGAGATTCAAGCACAGTTAAGCCTAACTCCTTTTGCACATGAATATTTAAACATATAATTAATAAGTAATATTAATCAATTAATAATTAGATCCCCCAAAAGCCACTCTTAAGAAAAGACACAGTTGGTCTTGAAAGGAGATAAGAATATCTTTGGAAGGATACTATGCAAAAACTGAGTGAGAGTAGGAAAGAAAAATAGCTTGAAAGCTAGTTTTATTGACTTTACAAGGGAATGGGCTCAGTGGAGTTCTGTTTCTTTTTTTAAGTTTATTTATTTATTTTGAGAGAGAAAGCATGCAAGCGAGTGTGAGCACGGACAGGGAAGACAGAGAGGAAGAGACAGAATTCCCAAGCAGGATCCGTGCTCAGCATGGAGTCTGACAACGTGAGGCTTGATCTCCTGAACTGTAAGATCATGACCTGAGTCGAAATCAAGAGTCAGAAGCTTAACCGACTGAGCCACCCAGGCGACCCTGGAGTTCTGTTTCTTTACAGACAGGTACCTAAAGTCCACTGACAGGTTACAGCATTGTTGATGTTGAAATGAACATCAAGAAAAAATTATAAAATGGACTTAAAGATTGCTATTTTTCCTTTAAGAATGCATAAGAAATCAACGTAGCATTTTACTACGTTGCTAATATCAACAGTAAGAAAATGTTTAAAACTGAAAAAAAAAGTTTTGTCACAGCCTTAGAAGACACAGCACTTGTCTCTCTGGATGGAAAAAGTTGTTTGTCCTATGAGTTCCATTTTCATAAACAAATATTTAACATTGATACTTGAACGTTTCACCAAAAAGTCCTGCATTTTAGTGAGCTTTGTGAGATCCTAGAAGAGTGTATCAGAAAAAAAGTCCTGTTTCATCTATATCCTACTTATAAAAACCACTGAAATATACATTGTTCACTGAGCTTTTCTTATATTATTAAAATACATATATGTTAATTTATGGAAAAATGGCATTAGGAGAACAAGACTGTAACTCTCAGTGCCCCCTTTACAAAAGACTGAAATGAACAAAAGAATATTAAAATGAGGGAAAGTATCTACTTGTTCACAATGATCACATTCTGTGATAGATATATCAGAAGGTTGAAGGGTAAATGCTTTCACACAAAACAGAACTAAATAGTTTAAAACAGGTCAAAAAAGAAAATTATTTTATCTAAGGCAATGTCAAGATCATTCCATAAAATTTAATTCTCAGTTTGGAATGGAAATAAAAGAATATTTCCTTAATATAGTAAATGGCACATATTATCACCCTTAATGAAGAAATTCTTAAAGCATTTTAACTAAATTTAGGAGAAAAAAACAAAAAAAACACAACCAAAATTATTAGTAAATGTAGTTCTGATAATATTAGCATAAACAAACAAAAAAAGTGAAAAGAAAGAAAGTAAATTTGGAAAGAAAATGAGATATATTTATTTGCAGATGATATGATTGCCTAGAAAATCCAAAATAAATCACTAAAAATAAAGAAAACTATTAGAACTAAAGAGACTTTCATACATACCTGGTCCAAAAGAGTGATGCAAAAAGCTCTCTTCTGTATTTCTATTCCAGCTTTGCCAGGCAGTCCTGCACCGGGAATTACAGCAAACCCTTTGGTACGAGTGAGCAGTAGAATTAAACACCCATTGCACTGGTGAAAAGAACTAGAAAACAAGAATTTAGGGGCAGGAAGGATATTTACATTTCACATACACCTTTCTATTATTTGAATGTTTACTATACAGAAAGACTAAGAACACTTCCATTCAACTTTGTTTTCTATTCACAGAAAGATATTTAACATCAAAATACTTTATATTATTAGCTAGATGAACTACTTAATTCCCACCATTGCCTCCCACCCTCCATTTATTTGCACTATATTTCTGAATATAACGATGCATCCAGAAGATATTCCACAATTATACTGTGGCTTAACCTACCCCTGGTATAGTATCATGATTCTCTAGGGAATGAAAATCATAATTTGAGAAACACAGCTCCAGTTTAATTTCAATAGGACAGTTCCCTAATTCAAGTGTATCTTATTGAAATATGTAATTGAACCTTTATTGAATTCCAAGTTTAATTGAAATGGACATGGTTCTGGTTGTTTGCATGCTAGCCTTCATTTGAGAGAGAAAATAAAGGTATTTTCGGTCATTGTAGAAGCCAGTTTAGGAAATTTGAACCAGCCTGTTGAACAAAAGAGATAGAGAGTCTTTTTTTAAATCCAGACAATTATTTCTTTAATTAATATCTGTCAGTATTAGACAGACCACCTTCTAAATGCATAATTTAATTTCACGGACTGATGCCTTTCTTGAAAGTGCAGCCTTGTGTAGTTTGTAATTTGTAATAGTCAACTTCTTTACAGGGCCAAAGATTGAAATTTTTAAAAAGTTTAACCATTTTATTGTTGTCCTACCATGGTGGTAAAACAGTAAAATTACAACAGTATTTGGAAGCCCAGGGCTTAGAATTCCTATAACCAGAAAGAAATGTTCTCTTGGCTATAACAGGTCTATATGCTATAATGACAAGGACAGTATAAATTACATATGTATACATATGTTTTAGTTTATAATACCATTCCAACACTTTGAGGGATAAAACATAATAAATAAATAGACTATGGAGGATATAGATGACAAATACAACTCTAGCTGATAAACTCTGTTAGATATTATAAGTCACAAGGTTTGGAAAGTAACTTATTTTCGAATGCATAGAGAGCACTGATGAAAATCAAGTACATTTTAGGCTAGAGGCAACTCTTCAGGGATTGCTCCAAAGCAACTATAAAACATTTGAGGTCAACGCAACGAGTAAACATTTATTTATAATTAAAAAAATACTCATCCATTTGCATAAAAATACTCTCCTATATAATAAGTCTTTGTTAAAAGAAATCAAAAGGGCAATCATAAAATTCATAGAAATAAGATAAGGATAATACTATATATCAAACACCAATAAAGGCAAAACTCCAATAAAGGCAAGAATAAGTGGGAAAAAACAGATCATTAAATGCATTAATTATTGACAAAGAAGAAAAACTAGGTGTTCAATTAAAGAAACTTTTGAGTGGAAATAAAGCATTATTAAAGATAACATAAGGTTGATGAATTAGAAAACAGAATTAATAGAGTTGATTTTCTCCCATTCCCATTCCTAACAAATCATCCTTTTAAATGCTTTCTTACACGTCAACACCATCAGCATAATATAGGTAGCATGTATACAAAACCACTCTTTAAAAAAATGTTTATTTATTTATTTGGAGAGAGAGAGAATCCCAAGCTATGAACACAATGCTTAGTCCCTCGACCATGAGATCATGACTTGAGCTGAAACCAAGAGGCAGAGGCTTAACAGACTGAGCCACCCAGGTGCCCCTACAAAAACACTCTTGAAGAAGTTGAATAAAGAAAACTATTTTGTGATTTTAAAAAGTAAGATAACTTCCACCACACATAAACAGAAATAAATTTCAGAGATAAAGATAGTAGAAAATAAAATTTGCATGCTTTGAAACGAGTGAAACTTTATTAAGAAAGGAAGAAAATCCAAAAGTCTTGAATGAAAAAACATAAATATGCTATTTTATATAAAAATGAAAAGTCTTCCATTGCAAAAGATATGCAACATGACAGTTAAAAAAAAAAGCTGAAATGGTAAGGGTGCAGGGGCGGGAGATTTTTGTAACATGTATATACACAAAAACTTAATATTCCTGTTCACCGAACTGCAAATTCATGGTAAAAAAGATAAACATCTAGGAAAAAATGGACAGGAGCTCCTGGGTGGCTTCAGTTGGTTAAGTGTCTGACTTCAGCTCAGGTCATGATCTCACCGTTTGTGAGTTCAAGCCCAAATGTGCATTGGGCTCTGTGCTGACAGCTCAGAGCTTGGAGCCTGCTTCAGATTCTGTGTCTCCCTCTCTCTCTGCCCCTTCCCCACTCACGCTATCTCTCTCTCTCAAAAAATAAATACACATTAGAAAAAATTATTTAAAAAAAATAGACAAAGAATACAGAGAGCAAATTCATGGGAGGGAAATGTAAATGGTGAAAATGGACAATGAGCAAGTGAAAAATATATTTAAGTTTGCTGATAATTAGGAAAATGTAAATTATAAAATGAGAATTCAATTTTTGCCCACCAAGTTGGCAAAATTAAAATGTGTGGTTAATATTAAGATTCAGTGCAGATGTAGGGAAACAGATACCCTCATACATTTCTAGTCACAGTGTGGACTATCTAGCAAAAGACATAGATTGAGACACAAGTAAGTAAAGATATATGTGCAAGGATGTTTGTCACAGCAATGTCTGTGGTGGCAAAAACTGGCAATTCCTATCAATAGAGGGAATTTTATATATGTAAGTAGTAACACTGAGGAGGGGCCAAAAGACAGCAATTACATACACATACATAAAATCTAAACTATATGATTACTGCTGAACAAATTTATGGCAATACAACTCAAAAATCTGTCCCTAAATATAACTTTCTTGGAAAATGAAAGTAATCATCTTAAGAAGTCGATATCTGAGCACATCAATAAATAAGGAGGAAAAAATGACATCATCAAATAATCACTTTCAAAAAAAATACCTAAATCCGGAGACTTGCACGGATGAATTTATCAAGTCTTCAGGGAATAGATACTTCCCCTGGGATTTAAACCATTCCAGGAATTAGTAAACAATGAGATTTTTCCCATTTTTTTTTTTTGTGTGTGTGTGGGTGTGTGTGTGGGTGTGTGTGTGTGAAATACACACATTCAGAATAGTACATGGTGCCTAAATGATGAACACTTATTAAATGAGTACCTGAGTAACCACCATTCAGTCACAGAACGAACATCTCCTGCACTCCTGATGCCCTCCACGTTTATCTTCCCATCGTGGTTCTTTTTCCTTCCCAGCAAGGTAAATGGTATTACAACTCTCCTTAATAATTTCCTTGCTTTTTTTGGAGGGTTTAAACTATAGGAGCATACCCAAATGATACAGTTTCATTTTTTGTGTTTCTAAACTATATGAATGTATGTATTCTTTAGTGTCTATATCCTTTTATTCCATACCAGTTTGTAAAATTCACTTATGTTGTTGCATGTTGCTCTAGTGCATTAACTTTTTTTTGCAAAAGTTAATGTGTGCAGTCGCGTGCAGAGGCAGGAGCAGGGGTAGAGAGCCTCATGCAGCTCTGAAACTCAGGAACCTTGAGATCCTGACCTGAGCTGAAGTCGGAAGCTTAACCAACTGAGCCACCCAGGCTCCCGGTCTAGTGTATTAACTTTTATGGATTACTCCATTGCATAAATGCCATTGCATAAAAAGTCTTCAAGTCAGTTATCCAGTTTACTGTTTATGGATATGAGTTGTTTTGAGTTTTTAATCTATTGCAAACAATGCTGTTAGAAACATTTTTGCATGTTTCCTGACATATGGACATATATTTCTGCAGGATGCACTCCCAGGAATAAAATTGCTAAATTATAAAGTATGTATATCATTAAATACCACAAAAGGCTAAACTGTTTCCCAAAGTTGTTTTCCCAATTTGCATTTTACCTAGCAGTGTAGGAAAATTCTTATTGCTGTACACCCTCGTTTAAAATTTTTAATTTGTTCAACAATCTGGTGGCCATGGTTTTAAATGTGATTTACTATTGAAGTTGAATACTTTATGTTTATTAATCATTTAGGTTTACTCCTTTATGAAGTACCCATTCAAATATTTGGTCCAAATTTCTATTATTATTTCTTTTTAAAGAATATTGATTTGTAAATATTCTGTATACAAGTGTTTTACTGGTCATACATATTGTAGATATTCTTTTCCAATCTTTGGCTCATATTTCTTGATGGTATCTTCTGATGATTGGAGACACTGAATTTTACTGTAGTTGGATTTATCATTTGCCTTAATACATAGACATTTTCTTGTCTTGTCTAAGATAACTTTCAGGGAGCCTGGGTGGCTCAGTCAGTTGAGCAGCTGACTTCGGCTCAGGTCATGATCTCGCAGTTCATGGGTTCGAGCCCCACGTCGGGCTCTGTGCTAACACTTCAGAGCTTGGAGCCTGCTTCAGATTTTGTGTCTCCGACTTGCTCTCTGCCCCTCCCCTGCTCGCACTCTCTCTGTTTCTCAAAAATAAATATTAAAATTTTTAAAAAAAAAAAGCTTTATATGATAACTTTCTACATCTCCAAGTTAATAAAGATATGATCTGCCATATTGTCTTCTATATTCTTCCAAAGCCTATGCTTTGTATTTTCCTTTTAGGTCTACATGCACTCATTGATTTTATGTCTGGCATGATGTCCAGTACCATTTTTTCCATATAGATATCTGATTGCCCCAGCATCATTTATTGAAAGACTCTTGTATTTGCGAAGGATGCATGAATCCATATATGCATATATGCATATTATGCACGGATCTATTTCTTGTTCTTGGATTCTGATGTGTCTAGGTCTGCACTAATACCATCTTAATTAGTTTAACATTATAATAAATCTTGAAAATTGATAGGGAAAGTCCTCTTACCCTGTCTAGGCTTTTTTGAAGCTTTACACTTACATATAAATTGAGATTTTGATAAGGATGGTAATACATTTATAAGTCAATTTGTGAAATGAGACACTTAATTAACTTGCATCTAAAGTGTACCTCTTCTCTGAGGAATTATTTTGTGGAGAAAAAATTGCTATTTAATCTTATATTTTAAAGACTCTCCATCAAAAAGTTATGCCAATTTTCTTCTTGATATATTGCAAGTCTGTGTTTCTTAGACTCGTGATCCATAAAACAAACAGGTGGGATTTAACACAGCTATTCTAACATTCACACTTTAACATGTTTAGAATTATTTTTATCTAATAAGGCTTTTAGTGGAGTTTTCTTAATTGCTGACTTTGAAAGAAACTGTTTATGGGCCAAGCTCTGAAGAATAAATTAAGTCCCCTGATGGATGGACGGATGGATGGATGGATATTTCAATATTACATGAAATCGAGAACTAATGGAAACAGTTATTTTGAAAGCTTAGAAAGCACATTTGAGTTAAATGTTAAGTAATGTAGGAATCTATAACCTTCATTAATACATTTTAACTTTTGTTGTAACATGCCCATAACATTTAATTTGGAAACTGTAGAGAAATAACAAATCAAAAATCACCCAAAATGACTTAAACAAAATTAACAACTGTGTGTTACCATTATTATGAACTAAATTTCTTTCTTGGTTTTACATTACAGCCACATATCTCTGTCTCTGATACGTTTATATATCCTAAAATCATATAAAAATAGATATTTTGATAACTGGTATGGGAGATCTTTCGACAGTTTTAAGAACAGTTTTGTATTCTCAAAGAACAGGTAGTTTCAATTCTGTATAATTTTCTTTAGAGCACAGGGAAAGATCAAAGACTATTCAATTCATTTTCTGAAACTTGAAAAAAAAAAAACAAACCACAGGTCAAAATATGACAATCAGCGGAAGTAAACAGAGGCAAAACTCATTTTGGAATGCAGAAGAAAAATCTGTCACTGAAATACCAGAAAACATTGAAATGGCACATGGGAAGACCAATCTACCATGCTCAAGGAGAGTTAACCTCAGGGATGTGAGGATGGCTTTCTAAATATGTTTTGCAACACCATCAAATCAAACAGGCAAACAAAGAGACTGAGAAGAGAGGCCAGATCTGCTTCACTCGGAGTGTCAAACTGGGACTGCGGAATGATGAACAGGAAGCAGTCGCTTGTCCCAGAGGCATCAAGAAAAGGCCAGAAAACTTACCAAGACCAAGCTCCATGCTGGGAGGTTGCCCTTGGCCCCATCTTCTCTCCACTTCCTCTGTAACTGCTGGACTCCAGAGCTGATAAGATTGACATTTACAAAGCAGTTAGAACAGAGAGGGAACCCAAGGAGAATATATTTAGATAAATACCATATCTAAGTTATCTCTTGTTATTTAAGAATGAGTGAACACAAAATGCAAAACGCTACACCCTGTGAGATAAATGCAGCAATCAAGTGATAGAGGAAAAACATAGTTTCATAATTTCAAAAAATAGGAACTTTATGAAATAAAGGATCAAAAGTGATGTTATAAGGTAAAAGTGTGGGATAAAAATGAAGACTAGATTACAGGAGATTATAAATTTTTTAAAAGATTAGATTGGTAACTATTGATGTAAATAACTTTATGGTGTAAAAGAAATTTAGAACACTGAAGAAAAAGGAGAAAATGAAGAATTAATTTAAATTTCATTTATATGAGATATAATCATTTCTGATATATGATATTACAATATTTTTACTATGTAAGTGTGAAGAAGGCATGACTGTATATATAATGAATATGAAAATATGTTTTCGTGATTCTCACATAGATATTCCAATATTCTGTTTTACCTAAAACCACTTAATGATTCAATTAACAGGTTTTTAAGGGGAAAAAAATAAGTTAGAAAAAAATGTTACTGAGGAAAACACTGAATATGTTAATACATATTTGTGATATTTTCTTCTTTTGTGTCACACAGTCTGAATTGAGATCTCTTTCATGCTCAGAGACTAAAAATTCCGTAAATCACTCTGGCCATAGTAAAAGCATCCCAAAAGCACGCAGTTTTTCCAAATTCCCAATCAGGTGCTTGAAATTTTGAGCCCTTTATGATTACTAACTTAATTTCAAGGAAAATCAAACAATACTGGAGTTTCAACTCCATTTCCAAATTCATTAAAGGCCCAGTTTTGTCTTTTTATCTCAGTTAAGTAACAGTGCTGAATGTTAAAAAGCTTTCCTTGCAACTCTGACAGAAAATTTTAACAGATTCGGTTTGGCACCTGAGTGGCCATCTTTGAAAATCCATTCTTTCCCCTTAGCTTTACTGAGGTATGACTGACAAATAAAATTGTATGTATTTAAAGTCTCCAAAGTGACAACTGGGTATACATACAGTTTGTGAAATGATTACCTCAGTCAGGCTAATTAGCACATCCATCACTTCACACAGTTACCTTTCGGTGTCTTGTGCGCTTGTGGGGAAAACACTTAAGATCCACTCAGCAAATTTCAAGGATGCTTTCGAAGGCGATGGTTTCTACCGTCTTTAATTATAATACTGCATGTGTGACTGGGTGTCTGCTACATGAACACTCACTTTTAATTTCAGTGTTTCGTTCACTGTCAGATTTTGGGAGATAGTTTTAGCAACAATTAAGAATCCGTTTTTGACTTTTAAATACTTGAGGCGCTACCAATGAGCATAACTGAAATAATCCGCCAACAATTTCCCTTTGGAAGAAACCATGAGGTTACCAGGGGCAGATAGTAATGACCATATCTCAACCCACTCGCTTGGTGGCTGCCAAAACTCTTGGAATATTATTTGCAAGACACAACATGAAATTGGGACCAAACATGTTTGAATGGAGAACATTCAGAAATAGCATGTATTTACACTTTATATTTTCTTACAACAGTGGTATTATAATAGGTCATGCTTTAACATTTTAGGACTGTTTAGCGGGAGTGTTCTTCCATACATATTATTATCTATTCTTTTCTTTTCATTTTTTTAATGTTTATTTATTTTTGAGAGAGAGAGAGAGAGAGAAAGGGACAGAATGTGAGTGGGGAAGGGGCAGACAGAGAGGGAGACACAGAATCCAAAGCAGGCTCCAGGCTCTGAGCTGTCAGCACAGAGCCCGACACGGGGCTCAAACTCACAGACCGTGAGATCATGACCTGAGCCGAAGTCAGACGCTTAACCGACTGAGCCACCCAGGCACCCCTATTCTTTTCATTTTGAATAACAGAATAATATTTATTTTCTGGTGATGTCATATTACAGAATATTATTAAAAATAATATAAAATATTATTTTGGTTGTTATCAGTTGTTAATAATTTTATGCTACTATAAATAAGCTGTGAAATGTAGCTAAATCTTTGTAAATATCCAGTATAAATTCCTAAAGGCAGAGTTTCTGGGTCAAAGGGTATGCATATGCTTGTAAAGCCTTTGACTGCTTCAGCCTAAGAACCGTACAGAAAAGCTGCATCCTATCCTCCCCCTCTTCCTCCTCTTTTTCCTCCTCCTTCCTTTCCTTCTTTATCCACTTTTCACCTAATTGCCACACAGCTCCAGCTATGCCTCCTCTTAGAAACCTTCTTCATATTCCCAAAATAATTAGGCGACTGCTTCCGCTCTTCTGCATCAGAAGTTTTTTCTTACTGTGTTTATAATTCCCCTCATTCCGAGCAAGGTTTGGGACCACATGATGTGCTTACTTACTTTTCGTGTCTTTATCTGAACTCTGAGCTCCTGCTTGGCAAGGTCCCTGGATTATTTATCTTTGTATCCCCAGCACTGAATACAATAAATTTTCAGTAAATGCTAGTTAAATGACTTAGGGGAAATAAACGACTCCTTTTATTTGTTTGTTTTCAGCTTTTATGTTATTTTTTTCTTTTCCTTTTTCTTTTTCTTTTGAAGTTTTCAGAGATTCTAATACACCTGAGCGTATTGATTTCAAAAAAAAAAAAGGAAAATAATTATATAGCTTCAAGGTTCTAAACTCAGATGCCCTCAATACTGTAGTATGCTCTATTAGTAATTAAAAAACTGCTACTTGTCTAACTCAAACAGTCAGAAAGGAGAAGCAAAGATGTTATACACACTTTAACATTTATACCCAAGGAAGAGAATGTTTTCCCCAAACAAGCACCCATTTATGAGAAATTTACAGGGATTGAAACTCTCATCCCCAGCCCTTTGGACTTACAGGGTAGAATTAGTGATCACACGAAAGGTGAAAAATAAAAATACAGTAGCTGTGTGAGAGAGGTAAACACTTTTCTTCCTCGTGTGGTTGTGAGAATGCCAGACTGCTGGTCCATTATTTTGGCAGGTGTCTCTTGGAACGAACTGTCGAGAGGCCTGGCAGGATTTGACAGCATTTTGACAGGACTGCGTCTCATACGTACAGGTCCTGAGCAAATTGGCTTCAGAATCTCCCTTAATGGAATTCCGAGTCAGAGTGATTTGAGGCAACCACGTCACTTCAGATTATTCTCCAACAGCCTCCAAAGACAACACAGGTTCTCTGTCAGCTCTCTGCAGACACGCTGTCCGATTAGCCTCGAGTTTTAAAAAGCAAAGGAAGTGAATTTACTAAATTTCAAAAAGAAAAAGGATTTTCATAAGCATGCCTCATGGGAGCCTCAGATAACTTGAATCCAAATCCAACCTTCTCCAGTGCTAGCCACTGAACTTAAACAACGCACTTCAGTTCTTCAAGTCCAAGAGTGTTCCTGGGAAAAATGGGCGTGATAATAATATCTACCTGTTAGATCTGTTGGGTGGTTGAAATAAGAAAACCCGGGCAAAGTTCCTAGGGTGTTGCCTGGTCCCAATTCAGGTTCAGTACTGTCAACTCTGACTTTTCCAAAGGACACTGCTTTTCTTTGTGGCAACTGGGACTAATAATCTCTGTGGTCATTTGAAGAAGTCACTTCCCATGCAAAGCCATCACCGCTTAGGCATAACACACAATGTGTCTACATCCCAGCAGAGCCCCAAGCAGTCCTAGGAGAATACAAACAAATGTGCATTCAAATTCTCTTCACCTTACCATTCTCGGTTTTACTGTGCATTTATGACATTTATAGAGGTATCTCTTTTTATTACCCAAGTAAAATATGTTCATTATAAAAATTTGGAAGACACAAAGAACCTTAACACAACCAATAGTAATCCCATGATCCAAATGTAAACACAGATCACGTGAGGGTATTTGTCTTTCTACTTTTATTTTTCATTTAATATTACTCTGTGAAGATTTTTCAATATCTTTAAATGTCCTTCTAAAACTCTGACTACACAAGAGTTGTTTAAACTATCTCCCATTGTCTGACATTTAAAATCTTCCTAATTTCAATCCGTTATAAATTATCTTCCACTGAATGTGCTTTCATACACATCTCTATAAAATAAATGGAATTAATGGTTTTTAAGGAAGTATAAGATTTTCATAAAAACATACAAATTTATCTCCATATGTATTTTTTCTATATGTAGTTTTAATAGGTTATATTCTCAACAGTAAAGTATGAGGATGTCATTTTTTTCTCACTTCCATTAGCATTGGATATTAATATGTAAGCAGTTTTTGTTTCAACATATTAAAAAGGCAAAACTGCTGCTTTCTTTTGCAGTTTTTAGATCTACTGCTGGTATATATTTCAGTTATGCATTTTTCACATAAAGTATATTTTGAATGCCTATTTTGTGCCAAATTTATTGCCAATATTTTATTTATTCATCCATTTATTTTAAAATAGTTATTGAGGGATTACTAAATAACTGCCATTTGTATTTTTCCTGTCGTGATTTCCAACTTTTACTACAAAGCTTTTTTTTTATTAAGACATTTGGTTTTTTCCCAATGCTTTGTAAAAATTCCTAATGTAGAACACCAGCTTTTAATCCATCGTATAGCCTGCCATGATTTTTCCAGTTTTGCGGGCCTTTTAATAATATTTACTTATAGGAGCACTCGGGTGGCTCAGTTAGCATCAGACTCTTCATTTCAGCTCAGGTCGTGATCTCACAGTTCGCGAGTTTGAGCCTCGCATAGGGCTTAGGACTCTCTCTCTCTCTCTCCCTGTCTCTGTTTCTCCACTACTTGTGTGCTCCCTCTCTCAAAATAAATAAATAAACTTAAAAAATTCTAATAATATTTATTTATAAGTCAATAGTTTCATTTTACAAAGGAAATACAGGTTTTTATGAAGTTAGCATAATGAATTAACTGAAGATAGCCTGGTATTTCTTTGAAACAAAGCCATTAATGAGGGGGAGGGCAGCATTCAGCTCCCACATACTCATTAGCTGAGTTTTTTAAATAAAATAATTACCATAATTTTTCCCAGCATATATGTAGGAATTGGCCTTGTTTCTTCAATTTTGCTGGGCCCACCATAAGTCATTGTGATTCTGTGAATTTTATTTTCGCCTCGGTAAATTTGTCTCCTAATACATCTTAGATCATTTTATTGTTTTCCTTTTGTTCTTGTTTCTTCTTTCTCGGCTCCAAATGTTAGATATCCTGCTGCTTCCTAGCATTATCTTTTTGGTGATTATGTTCATCTCCCTGGTCTATTTTGCTATATTTTGGGAAGTGACTCAAATATAAATCCTACATCACTTTTGAATGTTGGTGCAGCTTTTTCTTTATTGTTTTCTCTGTCATGTACCCATTCCATTATTGTTAGTGATTAATTTCTCTCCCTTCTGGACTTCAAACCCCTCTTTATTCCATCACCATTGCTATGAATTCTTTTTCAGTCTTCTTTGAGTTAATAATACATATTCAGTTTTATTATTTTATTAGTTGCACAGAGAAGAATCTATTCCCTCTAGGTGTGTGTGTGTGTGTGTGTGTGTGTGTGTGTGTGTGTGTGTTTTAATTTGTTTACTGTAGAACTTTTCCCGAAGAACATTTATGCGAAGTGCAGCTTTCTCCTTCATTTTCTATTACAGCAATTTTGAGAGGCAAAACCCCATGCTATGTATCCTTCTTTCACTCATTCTTACACAGGGAAAAGTCTGGCCAGGCTTTGTATTTATGGGAAAACTATGCAGGGGGATTCTCCTCAGCTGCACTTACTCTCCTCCTAGATGCTGCCAGCATTTTCTTGGATCTTGTGTGTGAGACTTTGCTACTATAAGTTAAACTAACCACATGATGGATCAAGCACCCTGCAGGAAGCTAGGGGTGTGTGTGGATGGATCAATAGCAACTTGGTTATTTTAGACTTTCTGCTCTGGTTGTGAGGAAGCTGCAGTCCAAGAAAGGGTTTTCACTGTCTGTTTTCCAACGTCCAGTCACAGCTAGAGGAACAAGTTGGAGTTAACTTTGCCCTCCTTCCTACCACTAATTGGCTGTGTCAGGCTGGACTTCAGATGCCTACGTGCATTTTCTTGACATGACAATGTTCACCATGGGAGAGCAAATAGAGGTGCCTTGGAGTAGTAAAAGAACTCTTGAGTAAAAGTATCCCAAGGACGCCTAGGTGGCTCAGTCAGTTAAGTCTCCTACTCTTGATTTCCGTTCATGTCACGATCTCAAGGTTCATGACTTTGAGCCCTGGTCCAGCTCTGTGCTAACAGCATGGACTCTGCTTGGGATTCTCTCTCTTCCTCTCTCTGTCTCTCCTCCCCACTCTCTCAAAATACATAAGTAAACTTAAACAAAAAAAGTATTCTAGTGGCTCATGTGACTCATGAATCACCTTGCTTTTTAGGCCTCTGCTAATTAGAGAATGTTAACATGATTGGCTGGATTTCCTCCTCATATATCTGTGTCACTACCCAACATGCATTCTCAAATCATTACATCATCCTTATATTTAAGAGAAAAATGATTTGGGACCAGTGAAAACATTGTTCCAGGATTTCCTTTAGAAATGGATGTGTATTTCTTTGCAATAACATGGACCACAAGACTAAATCATGAAGCATCAGGCTGTGGGCAGAAATGCTTTATTTGAGCCAAGGGGAGAATTTATGCCAGACATTGTGGTAGATTCTAAACATAAACCTTCAACACGATAGCTCTCTGTTCTCATTGAGCTTAAGAGTCTAGCGGGAAATATGAGTAACTACTAAATTAAGTCTATTTGAAAAATGAGAAGGTAGAGGAACGTTCCAGTGCAAAGGGAGTGTAGAAGAGGGACGTGTGACTCAGATTTGTGATGGCAGAAGTGATTTCATAGAGAATTTCAGTCCTGATGAGTCGAGGGCAGTGAAACTGAGTAAGTAAGAGCGTGGGGAGGATATGAGGGGCGGGCAGGCTCGCAAGGTCCTCCCTCAGGGTTCTCTGACTCTTCTTTATCATAATCCTTTACTTAATCTTGTGGAAAAGTTCGATACGCTAGAGAGCACAGTCTTGTGACGTCTGGGCCATTCTGTCTCAAAAGATATACACTGAACTCAAGTTTTCATTACATTTCCACTTTTAGAACTTTGGTTAGATTCTTTTTCCTATGATTCAGTTCTCTGCTGAAATTCTAAACTATGTCCTGTAATTTCTCAGAGATATTAATCAAAGCTATTTAAAAATCAGTCAGGATCTTCAGTGGATATGTTGCTATTGTGTTTTGTTTTCTCATTGTTTTGGTCAATCGTTCTCTTCTCCTGGCATGCCAGACAATTTTCCAGTAAATGCTGGACTTCATGCATTAAAAATTACAGAGATAACTTAAGGTTCTGAATGATATCATCTTTGCCTATTGAGACTTTATTTTGTTTCAGGCAGGGTTTTGGCTTGTTGCAGATAATCTTGTCTGAGATTGAACAGACTCAAAATTGGTTTCATTCTTGGTGAGGGCTAGTCTGTTTCTAGTTTAACTGCACTCCCACATAGCCTTTTATTTGCCCAAATGAAAGTCTATACTGTTTCCCATGGCCCCTTCTACTTGGTCTTCCCAAAACTCCAGTTTTTGCCTCCCCTGTTCTGTGAGATGTCCCAAAGCTCTATTCAGCATCTCAGTGCTGAGATTTATAAATTGGCAGATACTGCAAAAGGAAAAACACAGGTGACTACCAGGTTAACTTAATGCATACTTTAAGTGCTTTTAAACATAACAATTATAAAATATTCTATCCAACTTTGGTAATTATTCTCAGTGGTATTATATGATTAATGGAAAGAGAAGTCATAATCCCTTCCCCGTTAAAGTTTTTTTTAGTAACATTGGTTCATTTCATTAAATATTAACCTGTCGTCTTTTTATATAGGGTACTACTTTTTCAAAAGGGTACTGAGTTCAGAATTCATTCTGTTGGTTTAAATTGCTGATTTGAAATCTGCTACATTCACATCCCTATAGCTTTGGTTGGCACTGTGGGAAATAAGGCCAAAATAGTGAATGGATAATGATATTCTTATCTTAACATTTACTCCAGCCTTTGAGCTTAAATTGGGAGGGACTTATAGCACCACACTGTTATTTTTGGTGCCTACTTGCAGTGAGTCCCACACCTTCCAAGTCCTGAAATCATCAGTAATAATTTAAATTACCAGAAACCAGAAATATTCAAATGAATATGTGCTTTTCCATTAAATAACATACATTGGATTAAATCTGTTTTTCACTGTGGTCTACCCAGCACCTACTATAGAGTTGATACAGTCTATCAATAAACAGGTATTGAGGAATAAATGAATAATAATAATTGAGTGCCATAACCTACAGTATGTTAAGTTACTCTGCCCAAAAAAGTACACATCAGTTAGTTTTTATAATGATAGCTAATCTTATGAAAATGTGGTGTTACTTTCACAGCTTTCCAGTTGGGTACAGTATCAAAATAGGAATGCAGTCAAAACTCAATCTGATCCACTGAATAGTTGCTTTATGTGAAATTTTGCTCCATGTTAAAATGCTGATCATTTCTTCATATAGCGCCAAAGCCTATATTCAATTCCACAGGGAACATCTCCCTCTCACTTGGAATTTTTCTTAATCAAACAGAAAGCAATGGATGGTTCACTGGACAGAGGTTAGGAAACTGGGTTTGATTCTCAGCTCTGTCTCCAACAGGCTGTGTGTCATAGGAGAACTTGACTTACTTCTTTAAGCCTGCTTTGTCATTTCTACTCTGGGCACTATAAAACAACATGATTATTGTGAGAATTCACTGGGGTGAGACTGAGTTTTCTCCTAGAGTATATCATATCATAGGCACTCATAAGATATGAGTTCCCTTTCTTAGTGCAAGTAAAGGAATTTTTTTAAGTTTATTTATTCTGAGAGAGAGAGAGAAAGAGAGAGAGCACACCTGTGTGCATGCACAAGTAGGGGAGGGGCAGGGGCAGAGAGACAGGAAGAGAGAGAATCCCAAGCAGTCTCCTCACTGTCAGTGCAGAGCCTGACATGGGCTCAATCTCATGAACTGTGAGATCAGGACCTGAACCAAAAATCAAGAGTCGAAGCTTAACCAACTGAGGCACCCAGACACACCAGGAATTTTTTTAGACTTTATTTTTCTTAATGCGTCTTGAAAAAATTAATGTATGTTAGGCTATGTAGAAATTAAAGCTCTATAAAAGTAAACTATTATAGAAAAACATGTATTTTTCAGTCCTTTAAGCATCAAAAATGTACCTACTCCATTTACAAAATATCTTTATGATACTTCAGTCTGCTTCACAGTCTTCTCTAATATAGACTATACTCTTACTTGTTCCAGAAATTCTGTGATGTTACCAGCACCAACAAAGATGTCCCTTCACCCTGTAAGAGCAATAAACTCCTCCCTTTGCCCAAGAAAAAAAGGCAAATTTCCACAAACACAAATAATTTGCAGTTAATGAGATTATTGTTAGGTCCAAAGATAATACACTGTTGGGTAGACATCTCCTGACCTTGAGGTAGATACAAATATCCCAGCCCTGGGCAGGGCAAGGGGCCTGCCAGAGGTTTACCTTCCTTGGGCAATAGGAATGATCACCACTTCTACCCCTCCCCCACATCCACCTTGCTCTTCCGTAGGCAATCACTTTACATCAGAAAAATGAAACAGGAGAGGATCTGTCCTACTCTATCAATGCCTTTACTATATTCCTAATCTCTGTAGAGCTTTCCCTTTATGACAGACATCTTTCCTCTCCATTCTTTGTAAACCCTTAATAGTGCATTCATATAGGTGTGCCTTTGAAAAAGGATGTCGCTAGAATGACACAGATCTGGCCAGGAGTGTTGGGCTGAGTAACTGGGGACAGCCTCCAGACTCCTGTGTATATGTGTTGATTTAAGGCAGGTTCTCAGAATATCAGAATCCTCAGGTACTAGAACCAGAACCAGGTACTTCAAAAAATTATGCGATCTGTTTGTCTTGCTTCGCCATTAGTCATTCACCAGTTGAGGTAGGAAGTATTTTAGATTACAAGAAATTCGTTTTTAACATTTTGAGACAAGGACTCCTTTGAAAATCTGAGAATATTTATGACTCCTTTAATAAAGAAAGTATAATATTCAAAATTTTATTCTATATGCCAAGGAAAAGAATTCCTCACCAAAGATATTAAGAAGGGCATGATTCCAAGGACAACACTGTGGCAGACTTGGAGTTGCCACCTTCTAACTTGATGTGTGACAATTTGCTCACATGGGCCTGAGAGAGATCCCAAGAGGCAGCATGGTCTCGTGAACCAAGCACTGGCTGAGGTGTCCAATAGACAAGGATTCGGTTTCTAGAAGAGTAACATATGAGATGAGTGACTCATCTGAATCATTTTTTTTTATAATAGACTCAGAATTTAAGTTATCTCGCCAACATTTACAAAGAGTAAATTATGAATCCATATCTGACGGGCTTCAAATCCATGTTCTTTCCCATACGTTATACAAACCAGAAAAATAGGAAAGCTAAAAATGACATTTTCTTATTAGCTCTAAAGCCATAAATCTGCCTTTTACAAGTTTATAACTGAGATGGAGGAGTCTGAGGCCAGACATAGCAAGCATTTAGAAGACTATCTGACATCTAAGTAAAGGAAGTGTCTTACGCTTTGGAGTAAGGAGCTCCAGGAGGGGACTTAGAAAAGTAATTCTTAACCCAGCAGAGGAAAGAATACTAGGCTTACATTAAATGGTGCTTGACCAGAGTGTTCTGCTGTTATTTCTTTAACTTCTGTCCGTTAATACAAATCACTACATTTTATACTCAATTAATGTTGATGCTTAATTGTTTCAGCCAGTGAGTCTGCTTTTTTAAAAAAATTATATATGATCTTCAAATGATGTAATAAAAATAGAAAAGCAGGCAACTGTATTTCTTATACATAAAATATTACTTTAAGTATGACTGAAGGAAAAGGGCTTCCGTATATCTGAAGCATAATTGCTGGATTTATTACAACTAAGTTCAGTCCCAACTCTCTTGGTTATTAGTTGGATGACCTTGGGCATGTGACTGAACTGTGCTTCAACTCCCTCAACTATAAAGTAGAGATAATTGTATTTCCCTCACATAATATTTATTTGGAAATTAGGTGAAATAATGTAAAAGGTGATTGATGAATTGGAGCATGAAAAGGATGCTGTAAGTTTATGTGCACAGAGGTCGAGTCAGAATGTCAACTTGGAGCCAATTTTCTGTGCTTAGTAAAACAGCTCTCCCATCACCTCCTGACATGCAGAGCTCTCAGCAGGAGGTGTGCTAATTTGCCTTTAGAGCCCAGGGGCCTCCTGGAAGGGAAGACACTAAGATACTATGATTCAGAGTTAGGAAAGTGTGTCAGCATAGGCCGGGAGGATGCGGACCGATACTCCATGGCACGTAAGGGTAACGGAGGCCCTGAACTGAAATGACATTGGCATGAAGAGAGAACGGCTGCAGACTCACTCTGTCACTAAATCTGAGGGGTGGGAGGTATTGGAGAGAGAGAAAAGGGAACACCACCCAATGTAGCTTTCCTGGGACAGACTCACCTTTTGAGGAAGTAGCTGTGTAAGTGTCTTTAGCTTTAACTCCAGACACACAGCCATTGTGGCATAGAATTTTTCTGCTGAGGAACCGACTGTGCTCTCTCCAAGAGCTCCTGTGTCAGGACCAGAATGTGCACTAGTCCTCATGAAGGGGAAAGACTACAGCTCAGTTCCTAGTCTATGGCTTTGAGTATGACCTTAACCCTAGGGACAATGCTTCCTGCTGGTAGGTAAAACTCTGCTACGCAGATAGAATCATAATCACAGACAACACATTTTCAACATGGAGGAAAATTCCCCTCCGAGACCTCTGGAGATAATTTGTTGATGTGTAACTTTCAAGAGTACCCAGGTAACTTCAACCACAGCAATAATTGCTGCAGAAACATTTAATGAGAACAACACCCTGTGCTGTGCTGTGCTTGTATTATCTTCTTTAATCTTGCAGACAACATTATGGGAGTTTGGCACTATCATTCCCATTTTACGTATAAAAACACTGAGACTCAGTGAGGTTAAAAAATGTGCCCCGCTGATACGTGGCAGATCCCAGATTGAAAATCAACTCTGGAGGCGCCTGGGTGGCTCAGCCGGTTAAATGTCCGACTTCAGCTCAGGTCACGATCTCGTGGTGCGCAAGTTTGAGCCCCGCGTCGGGCTCTGGGCTGATGGTTCAGAGCCTGGAGCCTGCTTCCGATTCTATGTCTCCCTCTCTCTCTGCCCCTCCCCCGTTCATGCTGTGTCTCTCTCTGTCTCAAAAATAAATAAATGTTAAAAAAAAAATTTTTAAGAAAAAAAAAAAAAGAAAATCAACTCTGTCCCAATCCCAAGCCTCACACTGAACCCTTATACTCTGCTGCCTTGAAACTGCTTCTTGACACTGTCTTGGCCTTTCCGACAGGCCAACACGTGGGCTGCAGCTCTCTTGTGAAAGATTTCTGCTGTAGGAAATCTTTTGCAGATGGCCACAGCAGAACCCCCATCCCTAAGAGTCTGAGCTTCAAATTACATTCCAGGTTCCCAAAGTCTACTAGTTCAAAACCAGCCTGGGCTTTTGCTCCCACCCGTGCTTAGGATAGCATACATTACCTCCCAGACGCTAACACATTTGCAAACGAAATCAGCCAGGCTGTGTGTCACTGGAGCAGCACACCCGGGCAGCTACGCAAACGAAAAATAACTTTGCTTTTAAAATGACCAGTGGGCGTCTGATGGCTTGCTGTCAAATAAGAATCATTACGTTCATGGACTTCTCTAAAAAGATCTCAGCCCTCCAAATTTCTGAAACCAAACTTGAAGTCTCAAGCGATAATACAAATATAGTATGGTGATGATGATTAGTTTAGATTTATTTGGCTGCCTAACATACCCAATTTATAAATTTTTTCTCACGCTAAAGAGCAAAATGTGATGAGTCTTATAACATAATTTGTATTCAACTTGGTTTAACCCTGTCTCTTCGAACCTAGCCACCCTCTTTTCAACATGCACATGCTAATAAGCACAGACAAACTGTCTAAGTCTTTGTAACGACTCCTGGGAGCTGCTTCATTTCTAGCATATATGAATTTTGCAACATCAAATGAAGAGATTCTGTCTCAGTGGACTATACTGTGAAAAGCCGAGAGATATATACCATATTATTTTAAGTACCAGACTACAAATTTTACTTCATTTGAATTTTACTTAACCTCCTAGAAGGTGAGACCTTTTGAAATCTTAGTTAAGAAGACTATTAAGAAACTTGTGCAGACACCGAAAAGAGAGGTATTTGCTATTTAAGATACTCTAGTATAAAAAATACAACATCTAAAGTGTGGCACTTGGGGAAAGGAAACATTAGAATAGGAAGTACGAATGAGTAGAATATGTGTAATTATCTGTAATCACCTGTATTCAGGAAAGGAATGTTTGAGGAAGGTAGGAAGGTTGTCTTCATGATATGTACTGGACCACCTTCTCTTTATATGTGAATTGTTGCATCATAGATATGTTTGAATACAATATTTTTTTAATTTTTTAAGGTTTATTTATTTTTGAAAGAGAGAGAATGGGGGGGGGGGTAAGTGGGGGAGCGGCAGGGAGACACAGAACCCAAAGCAGGCTCCAGGCTCTGAGCTGTCAGCACAGAGCCTGATGTGGGGCTCGAGCCCACCAACTGTAAGATCACGACCTGAGCTGAAGTCGGACGCTTAACCAACTGAGCCACCCAGGCGCCCCTTGAATACAACAATTTTTAACACCACAGTCATTCTGATCCCACAGGATTCAAAAAAGCCAACCCTAGAGTAACACCTTGGCGAGTCAGAAAAAAACAAAGTAGGTTCTTTGAGATGAAAACTTCTTTGGGCATAAACGTCTATGAATAAACTGGAAACATAAACAAGTCTAAAAGACTGGTGAATAGAACAAGGGGGTTAGGTATTATAGGTTTTTGAAATAGCCTCACTGTAATGGTCCCTGGGAAATGAGCATTCTTATTTTATTGAGATATAAATCATTATAATTTATGTGGAAGGAGAAAAGTCTTATAATGAGAGCTACTTATCATTGATGGGAACATCTGTAATTCTGTGGTCTCCTTGTAAATGATTATCACTATTAAACATGTTTTCTAGTGTAGCCTAAAGAGGAAGAAGGTTTTTGTAAGAAATTTGGCCAGCACTCCCCCATATGAGTTAACAGAGTCCTTCACTCTGGGACAGAATTTCTTGGGGAAAAGTCACTGGACCAGGCCTTTTCATATAATTGTAAAACTCACAGAGATGCGCTAACCTGCAGAAAGGATGTGGTAGGATCTTTCATGAGCACCTCCACCTTCTCTCTACTTTCCTGGATGCACAAAGCTTTTAAAAGTGAGTACATTTGCATAGGGACCAAAAAGGAAAAAAAAAAAAAAAAAACAAAATACTGGTATAAAGATTAGGATCATTTCTCTTGTGAGATTTATTATTACACTTTCAGATGATTGGTCCATCCCCAAATGTACAAAAGTAGGGCAGGAGGATCTGTTGGGAGACTTTTGTAATAGTTTAAGTAAAAGATGATAACGCTTTGAGCTATGCTTTTAGTAGTGGATATAGGAGACCCAGTCAGGTTTGGGATAGATTTTGTTCCAACCACCAAAGAGGATTTACTGATATAATAGAATGAATGGCAGGATGTGTGGAAAAGAAAAAAGGTAGTGAAGAGATTTTTAAGAGAAAGTTGATGGTTGAGTTTTGACCAGGTTAAATGTGAGATATTAATTATTCATCTTAGTAGATATTTGTAGTATTATCTGCTCAGGCTTCTGAACACTCTTCTCATGCTGTCATAGTTTTATGGCTAAAAATGTATGTTCCACACAATGACCTTGTGTTTGCATGGCTAAAAATAAAGGGCCTCCTTTGTAGCAACGTGGATGGAACTGGAGAGTGTGATGCTAAGTGAAATAAGCCATACAGAGAAAGACAGATCCCATATGTTTTCACTCTTATGTGGATCCTGAGAAACTTAACAGAAACCCATGGAGGAGGGGAAGGAAAAAAAAAAAAGAGGTTAGAGTGGGAGAGAGCTAAAGCATAAGAGACTCTTAAAAACTGAGAACAAACAGGGTTGATGGGGGGTGGGAGGGAGGGGAGCGTGGGTGATGGGTATTGAGGAGGGCACCTTTTGGGATGAGCACTGGGTGTTGTATGGAAACCAATTTGACAATAAATTTCATATACTGAAAAAAAAAAGAATGTGAAAAAAATAAATAAATAAATAAAAATAAAGGGCCTCTGGAACAAGTTGTCGAGGCACTGGATCACACTTGGGGGACAACGACTGATCGTATGTATTTGAACTAAAAGAGCTAGAACCATGGAGCTCATGTCTGTGGTTCTAATGGGTGCTGGCATAGATGTTGACATCGCCGCATCAGTGGACATGTACGTTCTGTCCTGTCCTATCCTTCTGCAGTGTTCAGGCGTTTTTAACTGATAGATGTTACGAAAACCCTGGTGTTGGGGCACTAACCAGACTTCCCAGTTCTCCACAAACTGTCTTGACACACAGGACTAATTCTGTTTAAAATGAGGCAGCCCCCAATTCTAGGACGATTCTTGATGGGATTAAGAATGGAGGTTGATATGGTCTTAAGAAGGATACATTGAATATCCTGGAAATTAGGGCAGATGGCAAATATTTAGCAAACACTTGTAAAATAGCAAGCAGTATTATTTAGCAAGTAATAGTAAAAATAGCTATTAGTTTAAAAATAATTGTAAATGATAAGAGGTGTCCTAATATTTGTTTCCCAAGTTGATGACTTGGATAAAACTAGTTTTGCCCAATTTTAACCTTCAAAAGAAAAAATTTGAAAAGCATATGGTTACTTAAGTCAAAATGTAAATGCACTAATATTTTATCTGCCTCTGTCATGTCTTGAATATAGTCTTTGTTCAAAGAGAATTCACTTGTTTTACTCCTATATTCTATAAATACTACCAAAGTACTCGGTGTGTGTGTATATGTGTATATATATCTAATATATCTAATATTAGTCCAATATCTAATGGTATTTTTAAGTGACCTCATTTCTTGCCATTCTGGGAAGTTTAGATTCCTCATGTTTTCATTCTTAGGTGAAATTTGCATATATCTCCAAGATAGGGTAGTGATCAAGTCACTGCATTCCCCAGATGGGGGAAATATCTCATCTTACTTGGAAAGGCAACTATCTGCTACCTGAGTTGAAACATATTTAGAATCCTATTATAAACTGTGTATGCAATCCCTGTGTTTGTATTATTATTAGTTTGAGTCATATGAAACTGCTATCTTCTGGGGCCAAAAAAAGGTTGAAGAGTGTAAATTCATGACTTAACCAAGTATTTTCTAGATACGGTTTTGCTTTCACACTTTATTCATCTCTAACACAGGTCCTGAGACACTTGATACCCTTATGCACCTACACACGAGAAATACAAAAAGACTATAAATAAATGAAAAGACAACCTCAAGAGCAGATGACAAATTTAATTGTCATCCATAATAGGAAAAATGTATGGTTTTTCTGAAGAAGTATTGGGTAGAATGTGGAAAAATCTCTTGTCTTTTTAAAATTTGTCCCTGACCTTAATTTCCCCACAATGGACATATATAATCTTTTTAATATAGATGAAGTTATTTTTGAGATAACTTTAAGTGATACTGATATTGAGCCTTTACAAAGTTACAAATATTGGATCTGTCCATTAAGTTTCAATTTAAGAGTTTATAGGTATAAATGGTATCAGTGAAGTATTAGACAGGGTCATCCAGTTCTAGAACATGCATGTGTACTTTCTTCTCTCTCTCTGCTGCTTCTGTCTGATCCCTCAACCCCATCATTTTCTCTAATTTTACTACTTTCCTTCACCTTTTCATTTTTATTTCCTTAGAGTTCTTGGATAATCACATGGCTAAAACCTTGATAGAGAGTCCGTAAACTCTATGGGAGGTTGAATTTTTCCAAAAGAAGAAAAGAAAAAAGGTAATTTATAACCTTGTCTGTTTTTCTTCTTCTAATCGTGACATAGTAAACATATGAGCGTTCTCCTTTCTGTGAAGGACACAACTAGAGATCTGGAGTGTGAATCTGGCCAGGCAGTCTGGTCTCAGATTTTTGGTTTACCTTCTCTCTTACCAAGTTTATCACCTTCCCTGACTCAGTGAAGGTTGCATTCGACCTAAGAGGGGAGGGAACAGCCGGTATTTCCGCAATGCCATTATTTCCACAGCCATGTTTCTGTGAATTATTGTAGCACAGCCACAGAACTCCCGTATTCATGTCTGGACATGTTTGTTTGTTTGTTTGTTTGTTTGTTTGTTTGTTTGTTTGTTTTTTCCTGAATCACCAGAAACAGGAAAAGCTCCTGCCTTCTGGGAATAGAACTTTCTGTTAGTAGGACTCAAGCTTTAGCACATTCCAGACTTTTAATAAAAGTCTTAGTCTAAACTCATCTATCTGTTCAACTTCTCCCCCACCAGTTAAAACAGCCTTTAATTTTGAAATCTTTATTCAGAAGACTCACAGATCATGTCCAAAGGCGAGTATGCGTGTTCCTTTTGGGGTAATTTTAGCCGCTTCCTTACATAACAAGAAGCAAAAATGTCAATACTAAATAGTTACAAGTGATGCTTAGTACTTGCCATACAGTGGCTCCTCCATAAATATTGTTTTAAAAATTAGTGAGTAAACACTCAAAACCATTACCTTCACATACCATGTACAAGATACAACTCTCCCAGCCCAAGGAAATTTCTACAGAACACAACAGGTTTAAAGCTTTGGCTCAAGGAATGACGTGGGATTGAATCTGGGCTCTGCTAGTTGCCAACAAAATGACGTTAGTTGCCCATCTTCTCTAAGACTCAAGGCCCACATATGTACAATAGAGACCTGAGCATTTTTGTAGGATTAAATGAGATAATGTGTGAAACTCGGCATAGTAATAGTTTTATGGCACACCATTAGTCAAGTATAATAATTGTTACTGTCTCCACCTAATTAAACCATATAAAACTTTCTAACAGTGTATCAAAGACCTATGAGTGATACAATCAATTAAATCAGGCAGAATACAAAGTAACCTGGGGAAATTTTTTCTCATCATTATAACTGTGTTCGTGATGGAATGCCACCCTTTACTTTCATTTGCAGACCCATGGTACAGACTCAATATATTTTCTAAACTGTAGTAAGACTACTAATGGGTGAGAGTGGATGAAATAAGTCCATTGAAATTCTATGTAATGATATGCAAATTAGTTATTTGAGCCTGGTAGCTGTGTTGAAGCTTCATCCTTCTGAATAATATTATGAAACATGATTTGTAATCATCCTTTGGCCTCTGCTATATGAGGTGGTCATGACTGTAATTAAAGTTAATCACTAGTTATACTGCAGAGTAGGAAACAGTATGATGGAGAGGGACAGTGAAGGGAGTGCCAGGGTTTAATCACTGGATGCTGAAGTGTCTGTATCAGCGGATGAGAAATTTGGCTTAGAAGAAAGTGAAAATTAAGGGACTATATGAGTCAGATCCTAGAGGGTGAATTGTATAATCAATCATGTTTATTTGCATAAGTGGAGACTTTAGGCTGAAAAGTATCCATCATAACTGATGTAAAGTGGCATTTTCTCAAACTAGAGGAAATGCGAAAAAGATTTACACAAAAATGAATATTCATCAAAGTATCTAGTACTAGAGGAAAACTGACCATATCTAAGTATCTACAAAATAATGAAATTATTAACAAATTCAGTTATAGGCACATTTTGGAAATTAGTCAGCTATAAACTGATCTTTACAGAGACTAAGATAATATGAGAAAGTACTTATGTTTAAATATTAGGGGAAAAATGATAATTAACTTTGTAGATGCTATGATAATTCTATAAATAAGCAACACATATGCAAGAAATAAAAAGAAATAGGTTAACATACTACTTATTTTCTTTCACTCAGGACTAAGAATATTTTCCTTTTATTTATATTGTATATATATATATTTTTTTTTTTAAGTTTATTTATTTATTTGAGAGAGACAGAGACAGCGCAAGTGGGGGAGAGGCAGAAAGAGAGGGACACAGAGAATCCCAAGCAGGCTCAATGTTATTAGCGCAGAGCCCAACATGGGGCTCAAACTCACGAAACCATGAGATTATGACCTGAGCTGAAACCAAGAGTCAGACACTTAACCAACTGAGCCATCCAGGCGCCCCTATATTATATACTTTTCATAAGCACATACTATTTGTTTTTTTCTTTATAGTTGATAATTCCAAATGAATTTTCTGTAATCTGATGCAGTGGGAAATGTCTTGCCCTGTGAAATTCAATTAAATACTTCTCTCTATCACATCAACTAGAGCTCTACAGCTCTTCTGGTGTGAAAAAATAATTCAACTCAGAAAATACTCCATTTACAAAGAAAGATTAACTCAGGCCATGTGGCTCACACAAATACCCTACAAACCATCTCAAATTATTTATACTAAATGTTTAATTCTTTTAAAAAGTATTCTTATATTCTTAAAAGAATAGCATAGGAATTCATTCTAGATATATTTCAGGTCAAAGTAGGATTCACGGAGCAAATGTCACATTTTATTTATAACTGAAATAGAATACTATAAAATAAAACAATATTACTATGTGGAAATCTATAAAAATAACTCTCGAATCTTACTTGGACTTAGATGATAACCTTTGGATATATTTTCTGTTTCTGAGAATTGCTATAACTCTATCAGTCAACTTGTCTATGGTCCAGGTGATCCAATGGAAGATTCAGCAGATGAATCTGATTAGTCTTAAGGAAACTAGGCTAGGCTTTCTTCTGACAAATTACATTTTAAAAATTAAGTGAATTTTATGTGGTATAAGAAGTTGGAAGTTGCTTCCCTTTAGTTAGTGATGTGGGGGAGGTGCATTTAACTACTAAGAGTTAATCCCAGTACTGTTCCATAAAGGTAAAGCAAATACTTCAAGACAAGTCCTGGCAGAAAATGAAAACCTAACACTACATGTAAAATGCAGCACTCTATTCATGGTTCAGAAATGGAATACCATGGTTAAGAGGTCATGTTAAGCTAAAGAGGACAGAAAGGAATCGCCAAAAATTAACCACCTTAGCCTTTGGGGCTGATCTGTCTTCAATCTACTATTATAGGGTAGTTCAAGGGGAAAATGTGTTCCTTTGAAGTCACTCCTCTGGAGTGACTTTCACTGGATGGATGGTATCCCTGCCAGTTAGTCCACCAGACTTTTGCGAGTCATGTAACAAAAGCTGCTTATACTTACATAAACAGCCCACGACTCCTAGTCTGGTTTATGACGCTTGGAATTTATGAGACCTTAGACAGGTCATACGAATTACATGAGCGTGTTTTCCATCTCTAAAAGAGTTACAGGATTGTCTTTTATAGATGACTGTAACAACCAAATTAAATGCCACGTAAAAAAAGAGAATGATACCTGGCTACTAGATAGGCATCTGGGTTAGATTTCTAGTGTTTTATGGAAATTAGGTGGCTTAAAATAACACTCATTCATCAGCACACAGTTCTACAGATCCGAAGTCCAGGTGGACTTAGCTGGGTTCTCTGCTTAGGGTTTCACAAGACTAAACTCAAAGGGTCAGCCAGCTATATGTTCACCTGGAGCTCTGTGTCCTCTCTTGAGCTCATTCCTGTTACTGACAAAATGCAGTTTCTTGCGGTTGTCCCACATAACTTTGGCGGGAGGTCCCTCTCAGCTCCTACAAGTCCTTGCATGAGGCCCTCTCTTCAGTAGGTTGGTTCTGACTTCCTGGATCAGCCAGAGAAAATGTGCTATTAAACAGCTTGTATGATTAGTAGAGGCCTGCCCCAATAACCTACCTTTTGATGAACTCAAAGTCAGCTGATTCATAACTTTAATTATCTTTGCAAAATCCCTTTGCCATGTACGGTGACATAATAACAATTGTGATTTCACATCATATTCACAGTCCCAGGTAGTAAATTGAGAAATCTTAGGGGAATATTTTAGAATTCTGCCTACTACACCCTCAGTAAAGGTTTGTTTGTCTTCCCCTGCTATTTCCAAGAGGCCCAGAGCCTTGTGCTGACTCTTCATCTTAATATTGATGAAAATATTCACTGTCCACAGAGTCCCTGCAAGATCCGAGGAATTTAGAACGGGCATGCAAAAAATCCAGGCTGCAGAACCATCTGATGGATCTGCTAGTTGGGATACTCACAGAGTGATATCAGAAATTCTGAAAAATTCACAAAATGCCTGTGTACAGTCACTTCAATTAAATCCACTAGGAGGTACTCACTCCTGAGCTGGGAGCTAATGATTGTACAAGTGTGGTCTTGAAAAAAAGGAAAATGCAAGAAAGATCAGTTAAAACAACACAGATACTCCCTACAAACTGCACCCTTATTATTTCTGTTCACAGATGAAATTCATGCTCAAGTAACAAGTGCTTTGGGATTGGATAATAAGTATCAGTGAAAGTGTCAGAAATAAAACTTCATGGAATTAGGAATGGTGGATCTGGAGCCCACTTCCCCACTAAATCAGGAGATCAAATTAAAATGCTGTCTAGTAATTATGAGAAGTCAACAAAGTGTATAAGACTCTCCCTTGTCTGACCAAGGAGCCCTGAGTGTGAGAGGTCAGAACCACTGGTAGCCATCTTTCCCGCCAAATGGAAGAGGCTGAGAGAATGATATCAACATGTGCTTTACATGGACTTTCTCTATTAAAGCTGTTCATCTTCATAATAATCCTTTGAGATTTTATAAATCATAAAACAGAAGTTTCAAGAGATTAAATAGTGATCAAAGTTCTCCCAGTTTGTAAGATGGAAGGGTTAACTTTCAAACCCACATTTGTCTTGCTCCATTTTACTCAAAGAATATCATTCCACTTCCTATATTGGTTATTTGAGAATGAGTACCTCTCTTGAATGAAATGTTGTTTCCCTACATATTTATTTACTGAATACATATAAACAAATGTACCATATATATGTGCGTGTAAGTCTTCCCTAAGCTTAGTGGTTGAAAAATGCTTGAACAGATGAGTCTATTTACCCAGTGTCTAGAATCCTAACAATCTCAGAATTATGACACGAGTGACAGGAAAGTTAATCAACCTTACCTCAACATAATTGGCTACATTTTCATCTCTTGACTTCAGACCAATCACCATTCAGCCAGTGGCACTCCAAGTCTGTTCAGGTTTCACGTGTCATTTGCAAATCCAAGTACTATGAATAAGTTGAATACGAGTTGTTAGGGCTTCATTTTTCACACCTTGGTATCAGTTAAGGACTAGAGTTGAGTGAAAATCTCCAGCTATGAAGTTACCAGAGCTGGAGAATAACATTTGAGAATTCTGGTTCTGTTAAAACCATGATAAAAGATGTTCCCCTTACTATCTTTATTCTTTTTTATTCAGATATAATTAACATACAGTGTTATATTAGTTTCAGGTGTATAATGTAAGGATTCAACAATTCTATATATATATATATATATCTCAGTTCTCATCAAGTGTACTCTTAATCTCCCTATCTACTTCACCCATCCCCCACCCACTTCCCCTCTGACACCACCAGTCTGCTCTCTGTATTTAAATTTAAGTGTCTGGGTTTTTGTTTGTTTGTTTGTTCATTTGTCCCTTTATTCTTTGTTCATTTGTTTTATCTCTTAAATTCCACATATTAATGAAATCATGTGGTATGTATCTTTCTCTGACTTATCTCATTTAGCATTATATATACCCTCTAGGTCCATCCATGTTGTTGCAAATGTGTATAGAGTTGTTTGTACTGTTCCTTTACTATTTTTTAATGTGGTTTGTCGTGATATATTCTGTATTGTTTCTCATATTGGTAATTTTTATTTCTTTTTTCCTGTCAGTTTTACTAGAGATTTTTCAATATAATTGATTTTTTTTCAAAAAAAAAAAAAAAAAAGCTTTTCTGTTCATTGATTTTTTTCGATTTTTTTCTGTATCCAATATTATTGATCTGCCCTCTTTTATTATCTCCTTCCTTCTGCTTGTTTTAGGATTATTTTGCTCTTCTTTTTCTCAATTTCTTTTTTTTTTTAACATTTATTCATTTTTGAGAGAGAGACGGAGAGTGAGCAGGGGAGGAGCAGAGAGAGAGGGAGACACAGAATCCAAAGCAGGCTCCAGGCCCCGAGCTGTCAGCACAGAGCCCAACACGAGGCTCGAACTCACCAACCGCGAGATCATGACCTGAGCTGATGTTGGACGCTTAACCCTGAGCCACCCAGGTGCCCCTCTGCCAGAGACCAGCTCCAGCAACCAGGGGTTCCTGAAGGATGAACGGCGTCGGCAAAAAAGTGAAAATAAAACAAAACAAAAATAAAAATAAAAAACTAAAATAAAAAGCTAAAATATAAAACTAAAATAAAAAAACTAAAATAAAATACTAAAATAAAAATGGACACAGACAACAGCAGTGTGTTGAACTGGCGGATTTACTGCAGTAAATGTGGCATTATATATGCTAGTGATTTCCTTGTAACATACGTCATCTATGTTTTTCTAACATTACCCAATTCTAAAATTGTTCCTTTGTATAATCACCCAATAAGGAATAACATGATTGTTTTGTCATAACATTCCCTCCTGCCCTTTGCTTATTAATTTCTTTTATTGTTTTTATTATGTATCTATGTTTACCTATAATTTGTAAAGTATTTGCTTTGCTGTTTTCACGAAAGGTCATTTATCTCTCAACACCTCAAGTGGAACAGTTACAGGGACATGACCTCTTAGTTGTTTCCCTGAACCACTCGTGGTTTTGAAGAACAAAAGTGTTCGCCTGGGTCCGAGGTTCCAGGAGGGGGCCAAGAGGGCCTTAGAAACCCACGCCTTATACATTCTCAGAGAGACAATGCACCTAGGAACCAATGAACCATTCTGTAGCTTAACCGACTAGGTTCATTATCATCTGGAATGCCTCCAGGGGCCAAGTGGGCCTAGGGGTCAGAGTGACCTGTGTCCATAGATACATTCCTTAGTTACCGGAGTGGGGCTTTTGGATCCATATGTCTCTTCTTTACAGGCCCTCTTTGCTGGCAAAGGTATGAGACTATCCTTCCCGTTAGTAGAGGAGTCTCCATAGGGGAAGGCAAGGGCTAAGTGTAAGGCCGCACAATTTCTTGCGGAACCTTATTTTCTTCCCTAATGGTTGTTTTCCCAGGGGGCCTGCCGAGGGCATTCCCCAACAGACAATACCCCAGGTACTTTAATAAGGCCAAATTACCTAAAAGCAAGAATACAAGAAGCTTCACTGTCGTGGGCCGCCCTGCGTCACCAATCTGTCCACAGCCCAGGCCCTGCCACTCAGGCTGGAATAACTCGGCTTCCAGCACACCTCTTCTTAATTTAAGTGGAAGCTTAGAGTACTGATTTCTTATTTTCTAATATAAGTATTTAATGCTATATGTTTTGCTGTAAGAACTTCTTTAGCTGAATCCCACAAATTTTGATATGTTGTATTTTCATTTTTGTTCACTTCAAAATACTTTCTAATTTCCCCTGAAACTGGCTGTTTATCTCTTTTTTTTTTTAAGTTTTTTTTTTTTTTTTTTTTTTTTAAAGAGAGACAGAGAGAGACAGAGGACAAGCAAGGAGGGGCAGAGAGAGGGAGACAGAATCAGAAGCAGGCTCCCAGCTCAGAGCCCAATGTGAGGCTCTAATTCATAAGCCATGAGATCATGACCTGAGCCAGAATCAGAGGCTTAAATGACTGAGCTGATAGGTGTCTCTATCTCACGCTTTTAGACTCAGCTGACAGCTGGTGTTAGTTCTTTCATAGCCTGACTGATTTTCTATCTACCTGTTTCATCTGTTTCTGAAAGAGGAATGTTGACATATCAAACTATAATTTTTTAAAATGTAAACAGCCTTTTTAATTGCATAGTCTCCATCTCTCTTGCTGTTCTCTATGTGGTCTCTCTTCTCTTGTACAGAGTTACTCAGTTAGCCCTCAGTTCTTCAGAAGTAGTTGCTTTATAAATAGGTGTCGACTTGGTGTGTCCATGGAGGAGATGAGTTCAGGCCTCCCTACATTGCCATCTTGGACCAGAATTCCTAAAACTATAATTTTAAATTTATTTCTCTTTTTATGTTTGTCAACTTTTGCCTCACGCAGTTTGAATATTTCTTGTTACATGTGTAGACATTTAGGGTTGTTTTTTGTCTTGGTGAACTAATCCTTTTATCTTTTTTTATGTAATTTTACTTTGATGTAATTTTACTCTTTTTTCCTCATTAATTTGCTTTGAAATCTACCTTTTTCTGATATTACTATAGTTGCTTTACCTTTCTTTTCATCAATGGTTGCAAGATATATGTTTTTCCACCTTTTTACTTTTAATATACTTATGTATTATATTTGAAATGATTTCTTTAGGGATAGCATAATTGACTCATGTTTTATTTTTAATCATTGCTGATAATCTCTTTTAATTGATAAGCTTAGACATCTTGCATTTAATGTAATTACTGATATATTTTATGTATAATCATTTGACTATTTGTTATTGGATTGTCTCTTGTTTTAAAATCTATTTCTCCTTGATGATGTTTTCAGATTTGAAAATTTCTAGTATTTTTTTCTTTTTAATTTTTCTTTTACCTTTGTATTTCAATATATTTTTAGCAATTTTTCCAAAATATCACAATCTATTTACTTGCCTTTTCACAATCAAGTTAAAATTAATATTTTACTGCTTCAAATTTAATGTAGAAATATACTATAATATAGGTGCCTGAATTTTTCCCTTTATGTTGTCATGTGTATTACAACTCATATACATTAAATAACCCACCAAGCAATGTTTTAATTTATTCTTTCAATCACTATACAGATTTCAAAGAACTTAAGAGTAAAACCTAGGGGCGGCTGGGTGGTTCAGTCAGTTGAGTGTCCGACTTCAGTTCAGGCCATGATCTCATGGTTCTTGAGTTTGAGCCCTGTGTCAGGCTCTGTGCTGACAGCTCAGAGCCTGGAGCCTGCTTCAGATTCGGTGTCCCCCTCTGCCACTTTCCAGCTTCATTGTTTCTCTCTCTCTCTCTTTCTCTCTGTCTCTCAAAAATAAATAAACATTAAAGAAAATTTTTTAAGAGTAAAAAATATATTTAGCCATATATTTACCAATTCTGTTACTCTTCAATTCTGAAGTTCAGTTCACCTCTGATATGATTTCCTTCTTCATCAACAACCTCCTTTTGCATTTGTTTTAGAGCAGGTGTGCCAGTGATGAATTCTCTTAGTCTTGCTTTATCTAAACATGTCTTTATTTCACCTTCATTCCTAAAAAATATTTTCACTGGATACAACATTCTGGGTTGACAGTTCTGTTCTTCAAGAACTGTTGTCTTACTACTTTCTGGCCCCCTTGGTTTCTGATGACAGAAAGGGGAGTGGTAAAATGTAGTTTTCTGCACTTTGATTATAATGTCTGGGCATGAACTTCTTTGAGTTTATATTGCTAGGGTTTTTACTAAGTTTTATAAACCTACAAGTTTATGTATTATGCAAAATTTTCAGATATTACTTCTTTAAATATTTTTTTTCTAAACTGCCCTCCTTGTTTTCTCCTTCTGGATTCTGATGGCATGAAAATTCGACTTCTCAGCATCTTATATAATTCTATGAGGAGAAGAGCTCTTCTTTTTTTTTTCCAAATATTTTTTCTCTGTTGTTCAAATTGGATAGGTTCTATTGATCTAGGTTCAAGTTCACTGATTTTTCCTTTAGTCATCTCCATCCTGCTACTGAGTCCATCAGGTATATTTTAAATGTTGGTTCTTGTGTTTTTCAGTTTTCAAATTTCCATTTTATTCTGACTTGTATCTTTTATTTCTCTGCTGAGATGACCTGTCTTTCCAGTTGTTTCCAAAGTGCTGACTCTTAGCTCTTGGAACATGGTCATTATGACTATTTCAAGTCTTTTGTCATAATTCCAGTATTTGGGTCATCATGGGATTGGTGTCCATTGCTTGTCTTTTCCCTTGTGAGTTGTTGAGATTTTCCTCATTCTTCATATGTCAAGTAATTTTGCATTATATCTTGTATATTTTGAATATCATGTTTATTCGATTCTTGCGTCTTGTTTATGGGAACATGGAAAATGTTAATATTTTCATTTGTTTTAGCAGGCAATCAATTAAATTAAATTCAGACCACAAGTTCTAACTTGTATCTTGTGGTCTGTGGTTCCAATGTCTGCTAATTTTTTAGTCTTTGCAGGGTTATTCAGATATGTCCTGATCACCCAAGTCTGGGACCTGTGCAGTATTCTACTTTGTATTTCTGTTATCATAATTTTGGTATTTATTTATGGTCAGATCCATGCATCTTGAGAATGAGTGCTCTCCTCAATATCTCTGACATCTCTTCCTTTCCCCTGGACCCCTCTTCTAGGTCCAATGATGAGAAACCTAGGGCTTTAGTTTCCCTTTTTGACATGCACTTCCACAGCCAAATATATATCCAGAACCAAGCAGTGGGAAGATAGAAACAAAGAGCAGTAGGTGTTTTTTCAGTAAGTGGGGCTGCGCAACTGGATATTCAAATGTGAGGGAATGAAGTGGGATCCCTACATCACACTGTTTTATTATAATTAGGGAGGAAGACGGCTGGTTCATTGGGTGAACTTATGTGAAAATCTTTTAAACCCTGCAGTCTTCTTTTCAGGCTTGGAAGTGGAATGGTAGTAAAGTATGCAAATATTCTGGAACCTGGGTGGATGAGAGGAACTGAGGGTGCCATCGCTCAGCGAGGATATTCTTCAGTAAGGAATTCCACTATGCACTATCAATGTGACCCTACAAACTTTCACATTTCCCCTCTATTTTTTTTTTTGGATGTGGGCCTTTATTCCTGTCTTTTTGATGTTGGTTGTCCAGAATTTGTCTAAGTCAATTTCTCCAGAGAGTAAATTTCTGACCCCCTGCGAAGGAGTGGGTATGAATGAAGAAGAGTAATTACATGGCTTTCAGAAGTAAGAGAGAGGATCAGGGGTTCTAACTCATTATGTTATTTTCAGTCAATTCCCTTGTGTAATAATTGCCCACTGGAGGATCTGGTGGGTCCAAGCCCTAGACACAATGCCCAGGGATGAATACACCTACTCATCATCAGTATTCCTGTCTGAAGTGGTATAAGTTGGGTTCTCCCTGCCTTGAGAAATCAGTTATACCTTTTCATGTTCTCCCTAAACGCAGGTCTTTTAAGCTACTCTCTTATTTTCTTCTATATATATCTATATGGACTTAAAACCTTGTTTTCATTCTGTTGCTATCAGTTAGTGTGCTCTGAGGAGAGAAGTGCTATGTTTAACTAGAAGTTTAATGTATTGTTTTACTTAAATAAATAAATAACTTAGAACTGATAAAAGCCCCCAAATGCCTTTATCCTCAGCATTAAACTTTATCTTTCCAAGCTAGATAACACAAATGAGAGAAAAATGATGAAACCACCCTCTTTCGGTTCTCTGAGGGGGACCAAGGGATGAATCAGTCAATGAGAGATAAGTCCCTACATCTGATGCATTATTTTGGGTGAGATGGTCCTGTGAGGAAGTGGCTCTGTTCTAATTGAAAAATTATGTGAGAATGAATCCATGAAAGGAATGAATTATGGTTACAGATAAGATTGCTAAAATTTGCATATCCTTTCTTTTTTGAAGGGTATCTTGGTACTCAACCTGACCCATTGGAGTTTCCTTGGATAAGAGCCTTGGCAGGGACCCAGAACAAGTAATTTATGGTCTGAGAGTAGTAATTTATATCACATCTATCATCGTCTACCTCATTCCAAAGGGAGAATGCCCTGACCATGAGAGAATTCTGGCTTAGTACCAGGGAGTGGGCTGATGTTTAATACTCTAGTAGCCACTTATGTAAGTGAATTAGGTAAGGTTAAAACAGAGCATCATTAATGCATGTGGTTGTTTTAGGAGCCATCTGCAACATACCACCCGAAGTAATGCAAACACTATGAGGGATCTTGATGGTAACCTCTGGTTGCCTTAAGCATCTCTGTTCTGCTGTTCCATTAACATGTAAATAGAGTTGTCTTGTGACTTGTTTGTGGTGCTTTGAACAAAACATTTCACTTTCAGTCACTAAAATGGAACTGCTTGAAAGCTATTCTCCAAGATTGATGACAATGAAGGTCATGGGCTTCAGCAAGAGAATTAGGAAGTACAGTGATGACTGTCTCAGGTCTGCAGAACATTTACCTCTGAGATAAAACCTTGGTTTTTATTTTCAAGGATATCCTAGAGTAGGCAAAGGTAATGCAATTATTCTCAGAGGAAGTACACAGTGATAGAACAATGGGAACACTTAAAAGGTGCCCTTAACCATTTTCATATAAAGGGAAGGCTGAAAAGGCTCTGTTCATTCATTTATGTTGTCATTATAAAATGCCTTAGAAACCAAGGTTCATGAATGTAAATTGCTGGGGAAGCAATTGACATAATTAATGGAGGAGAAAATGCTCTTTAAAAAATGTTTCTACAATCAGAGCTTGGATATAGCGTTCTTTGAAATGCGTGAATATTGCTTTTCAAATTTGACTTGGAGATATTTTTTCTTTCTTGTGCAATCACTGGGCATAAATGAGTATTAGACTCTGTACCCGCCTTGTTATTTTACAATAGTACCGTGTGTATGACATCAGTGGTGCTTGAGCATTTATGAATTTTGATTATCACATTTGTATGCACATCATATTCCAGACATTACTTAACACTGTTAAGATAAATTCCTAGGCAAAAGTGACACAATTTAAAACATGATGGTAAACTTACAGAGTTGTCAATTTATTTTATTTTGCAAGTGTCTATACCCTTTCTCTAATTTTATAATTAGACAAACAACCACAGAAAAATATCTCAAATTCTGTATGTCACTTCTGTAGAGGTCTGAGGCCATTTTATGGCAATGATTATAAAACATAATCAGTTCAAATTGAGAATTTATTTTATCCTAAATAATAGTGACAGATAAAATGCTCAAAAAAAAATAGTATTTCCAGTTGAGATCCAAAATATAATTGAAGCTAAACTAGCTTTGTAATATGTCTATCAATTTTATACTTCAAAATTATAATTGGAAAATGTCATTAATGATAGTACCTACTTTGTATAGGATTGTTACAACATTTTAATGAATTAGTCCCTACAAAATGCTTAAAACAGGCCTAAAGCAGAGCACACACTCAATAAGTTATACTCATTATATTATTATTAACAATATAATTTACAGTTAGCCTGACAGTTACAGTTAAGTTGAATATGGTTTTACACTTGACCCTTGAATCTTTTTGGCACTTATTCAACTTTCCTATACTTAAATTAAGCTTTTAATCTTCACTTAAAAGTCTGGGATTACATCTTTTATCCCAGTAAATACTTCCTCCACCGTTGCAAATGTGGTGAATGTTTTATCAATCCCAACAGTCTGTGTACCAGCTACAATCTGGTAGCCAGGCCCCATAAATAAAAATCAAGACTTATAGAAAATCACCAAACACACCATAACTATATCCCAAGAGTAGACACATTATTTCAAGAAAAACAGTATTTTATAGAATAATTTTGCCTTAGCATTTTCTTTTCACATTTTCTACTAACTAAACATTAAATCCAAGGCAAATTCTGTTCATGCAAAATTATCACACAGAAAGTTTATCACTGTCACAAAAACTAATTCAAAGATCTGTTATATGTTTCCCTCCACCCCCACCCCTAACCCACAGATAACAAAAGTAGAAAGATTCTGTTAGGGAACAAGATTTCTATCCCCTCAAAGGTCCTTCTTGCTGGACTAAACCAAATTGATATGAAACAGATTAACAGTAGAATATCAGATTTAATTTCATACTTATGGGGAATCCACATAGACATGACAATTCCAAAGACATGCAAGCAAAACGAGTAATATATGTCACTGTGAACCATGGAGAAGAGGGCAGGGGTCTAGGATGTCAGAGGAAAGGAATGCAGTCCACAGGGCAAGAAGCAGAAGTCCAGATGTTTGGTAATTAGATGTTTGCCCTGCCATAGAGATGGGTCACTCAGGTAAAATTCATCTCAACTAATAACCCTTATTCTGGGAAATATCCCCAATTTAGATTCTCTTATGTAGTTAAGGGAGGGGCAAGAGTTTCTCTTGAGGCCATAGGGTCTGGAATGCCTTCAGCTCAGAATAATTTTCATGCCAATGAGGCCCATGCTGAGGCGGCCTGTCCCCAGTCCCTACAGTTCATATTCCTCAGACTTAGTTCTTACATGTGTCATAAGTAATGAGATTAGTGGAGACTAAATCCGTAAAACCAAGGTCGGATTGAATTTAGGATACAATAAAACAAGGGCCTCACAATCTCCATTTTTTCAGATTCTCTTAAAGCGTTAGGCCATTTCTCATTGGCTTTCTCATTTCTGTCGGAAACATAAAAGGCTCTGTTGGCAAATTTTTCTGGGAATGTTATATTAAACCTAAAAAACAACAGGGTTTCTTTCAACTGTCTTAATTTACCTACACCTGATGCTTCCTTTAGAAAATGACAGCCAGTCCATGGTTCTCTACAGGTAGCTAAAACCCATGTGACCCTGTAGGGAATTTTGATTTGGGGCTGCCAATGAAAGACGATATGGCTGACCCAGTAACGGGTCAACAGGGATTTGCAAATTTCAGAACTCTTCTTTCAAGTTGTTATAGGTCTAGGGGTGTATGTGGGGAATAGCATCCATTAAGTACCAAGGAGAACACAGATAAAGCTTGAAACATGAGGTCCACTCTCTAAGAAGAAGGTTCTGGCAGGTTTAGTGGGTTGTCAATACCAGGCCCATGTAGGATTCAAGTCCCTAGCAGAGAATAAGGTACAAATCAGGAATAGAGGGAGAGCCCTTATTTATATAGACTAAGCATTCATGAAAGATACTATGTACACACATGAATCTCGAAGGATTCATGCCAGATACACATGATTTAGACTGAGGTCAGTAAGCCTAATTCTGTGTACTGCCAATACACCTGACATAATTTTTTTAAAAATTTTATGTTTATTTATTTGGGGGGTGGGGGGAGGTGGAGGGGCAGAGAGAAAGAAAGACAGAGGATCCAAGGCGGGCTCTGTACTGACAGCAGCAAATCTGATGCAGGGCTCAAACTCACAAACCGTGAGATCATGTCCTGAGCTGAAGTCAGATGTTGAACCGACTGAACCACCCAGGTGCCCCTCTCAACATTTTTACCACCATTCCAGATGAGATTCATCGCTTTATATATTACCATATTCAAACTCAGTCAATTCCTCGGCAAATCCAGGCCACACTTATAGGTGAAGGATCTCTAATCTCTCCAGCTAATCAGAGAAAGTTGTTGACAGTAATAGGCTCTTAGAAGCGAGTCCTGACAAAGCCTGAATATCTGGTAAAATGCCCTATCGGACATTTCTGAGTTTGATTCCATGAATTTAAATCCAGGATAAACACATCAAAAGTTTTTGACTCACCCACCTCTTCTGAAGTGAAGAATTTCAATTAATCAACTTCCTTAAAATGACTTCACATTATCTTATGCTGGGACACTGAACTTCAGAGAACACGACCTGATTTCCCACATGACCCACGCTTCTGACACCAGCCTCACTGACTGGCAGGGGCTTGGTGACCAGTCCATTCTTCTAGAGTCAGCAATCTTGTACTGCACTCTCTTTCAGAACTTTGATAAAGGATTTCTAATTAGTTAGTTACAAAATAAAACAATACAGCTGCTTAAGCTTAGGATTGCTCTAGTGTAAGTCGACCAAATTGTCCCTTAATTCAACTCCTCCTTGTGAAATCCAGTCCCATCTTTTTTTTTCTGAAAAAGTGAGTGATGTTGCCAAATGCTCAGCATTTACAAAATCTTGCCACCCAACATATTTTTCCCAGTTTCTCTGATAATCAATGCGGTATGCCTTCACCAACTGCAAAGATTCAGAAATTATGCACTGACGCCTGAGTCCCCACATCACCTGGCCTTTGTATGGGTAAATCTGAGTTTATTGATTTTGGACTGCATTCTGCTAACAGCTATTTTTTCTAGGACTTCCTTCTATATTCCTGGGCCCGGTTTTCAGAGTTAGCCTGAGTTGAACAAATATATCCTATACTTCCTACTTCTATAGACGCCAACTTTTTGACCAGGGGCAGATTTATCTTGAGGCTAATTGAGCTAAACCTTCAGGACTTCTCACTTACATAGTCCCTGCCAGCTGAGAGCCGTCGCGTATTCAACCTGGAGAAGGAACACTCAGATACAAGCCGGCAACATTATTATGTGAGGGTTTCTGGTCACTTATCCAAAAAGATCTAAGAATACCTGAATCTCTAAGGACATGGTTGTTTCTTGTGATTCCTTTTCTTATGTCAAAGATATTCTTGTTTGTACCTAATTTTGCGTTCTTTTTTCTTGAGGAGTACCCACTGCTTCAGGCTTCACAAAACCTGGATCCACCCCTGCTTTTGGCATTACCTACTATTTTTGCAGCCTGCCACCTTCCTGCCTGTTAATAGGCGGTCGAATGGTAGGAGAATGCGTTTCTGTGTGTTACTCAGTTGGCACCCAGGGATACATTAGCTGTGCGAGAACTCACACCAGTTGTCTACACTTGACCTCCAATACGTTTTGTCTGGGACATCCTGCTGCATCTCCTAATCCTTAATTGGCTCAGTAGTGACTTACATTTTCTGGTTGCTCACTCTTTTTTCTTTTGATTCTTGTCTCAGCTTCCAGGCCTGTTTAGTTTTTTGTTTCTTCCCCACAGAACATTCTGATGAGAAATGTTACAGGGGAATCTTGGTGAGTCTCTTAATCATGAAACAATTAACCAAAATTCTTAGGGCGTTCCCCATAGAAACCCCTCTCTATACAGGAAGCTAGTTAGTAATCCAGCCTCAACAATTTCTACATATCTGGAACACAATCTACTTAAATATGCAGAGGAAGTCTCTCTTCCATGCTCTGCTTCATCTTAAGAACTGAATTCTCTGACTGAATTCTTCCAGAAAAAGACAAAGGCGGGGCGCCTGGGTGGCGCAGTCGGTTAAGCGTCCGACTTCAGCCAGGTCACGATCTCGCGGTCCGTGAGTTCGAGCCCCGCGTCAGGCTCTGGGCTGATGGCTCAGAGCCTGGAGCCTGTTTCTGATTCTGTGTCTCCCTCTCTCTCTGCCCCTCCCCCATTCATGCTCTCTCTCTGTCCCAAAAAATAAATAAACGTTGAAAAAAAAAATTAAAAAAAAAGACAAAGGCTGTCAAATTAGGTTAAAAAACAAAATCGAGCAATATGCTGTTCAAAAGAAACTTGCTTCAGACCAAGTAACAGAGGACAATTGAAAATAATGGGATAAATCAAAAGATAGGAGGCAAAAGGTGCCTGAATGGCTCAGTCGGTTAAGCATCAACTCTTGATATCAGCTCAGGTTGTGACCTCACAGTCATGGGACTGAGCCCAGCATAGGCTGCTTGGGAGTCTCTCTCTCCCTTTCTCTCTGCCCTTCCCCTGCTTGCTCTCTCCCTCTCTCTGTCTCTTTCTCTCAAAAATAAATAAACAAACTTTAAAAAAAGAGAGAGATACTAAACAAATGCAAACATAGAAAAGGTAATAATGTCAGTATGTCATCAGAAAGGCTTAGATAGAAAATTTAAGCAGTTAGTAAAAAAGGATGCTTTAAAATTATAATAGGCATAATTCATGTAACTGTTATCAATCATAACACAGTATGTACTACCTAGCAGCAAAAGAGGTGTGTGTTTGTGTGTGTATGTGTATATGTGTGTATATATATATGAAGAATATATTAGAAATGTGTATATATATATGAAGAATATATTAGAAATATAATTAGAAATTAGAAATATATTAGAAATATATTAGAAATGTAAGGTAGTGATAAAAATTAAGCTATACTATGAATTTAATAAAAATTATTTCATTTGAGGGTCAAAGATCAAAATCAGGTAAGGAAACAGAAACTACACAACAGTGATAAAATATAATATGTGTATATATATGTATACATAAATATGAACATATATTATCCATTTTTCTTATATCTACTTATGAAAATATATCATGCATTTTGTTCAAGATACAGCTTTATATTTTATTTTATTATTTTTTTAATTTTTTTTTTTTATTTTTGAGATAGAGAGCATGAGCGGAGGAGGGGAAGAGAGAGAGGGAGACATAGAATCCGAAGCAGGCTCCAGGCTCTGAGCAATTAGCACAGAGCCCGACATGGGGCTCAAACCCATGAACCATGAGATCATGACCTGAGCTGAAGTCAGATGCTTAACCAACTGAGCCACCCAGAGGCTCCTTTTTTCTTTCTTTCTTTCTTTTTTTTAAGCTTTATATTTTAAAAGAGAAATATAGGTCATATTCCCTGATAAAAATTGAATCAAATAAAAAGTACACTACAAATGTATTACCAAAAATATTAACACCCTTCATTATTCATGGATCAAAGAGGAAATTACAAAATAGTAACAAATACAGCAAAAGCTATATTCAGAGGAAATGCATAGCTTTATCATTTTTTTAAAGACATTTTAAAATTCTTTTTAATTTTAACTTATTTTGAGAGAGAGAGAAAGAGAGAGAGCAAGCCAGGGAGGGTCAGAGAGAGAGGGATAGAGAAATCCCAAGCAGGCTCTGTGCTGTCAGTGCAGAGCCTGACATGGTCTCAGACTCACGCACTGTGAGATCATGACCTGAGCTGAAATCCAGGGTCGGACACTTAACTGAGTCACCCAGGCACCCCAAAAATGTATAGCTTTAAATACTAACAAATAAAGACAAAAGTGTAAGGAAATTAATCAAGAAATCAATGAAAAGAACAATAAGATAAATGAAGACAAGCCTAAAAGAGAGAATAGATAATGGTAAAACAGAAAATTAGTGGAAAGGAAAACAAAAGCATAGTAGAAATAATAAATTATAAAACTTTTTGAAAAGACAAAACAGAAAAAACTGCTCTGTGACTGATTAAGAAAAGATGTCAAAAATATACAAGAAGGAAAAAGGAAACAAAAGTGGATATAAGAAAATTAAGGCTAATAAGAATATATCCCATACAGTATTAGATAAAAAATTTGAAAATTTAGAGAAAAATAATTTACTAAAATTGATCTCTTAAGTCCTCATCACAGGGGTGTCTGGGTGGCTCAGGTCATGATCTCCCAGTTTGTGGATTCGAGCCCTGCATCAGACTCTGCACTTACAGCTCAGAGTTTAGGACCCTGCTTCAGATTTTGTGTCTCCCTCTCTCGCTCTCTGCCCCTCTCCCACTTGTATTCTCTCTCTCTTTCTCCCTCAAAACTAAATAAATAAACATTAAAAAAAAGTCTTCGTATCTCTCTCTCTCTCTCTCTCTCTCTCTCTCTCTCTCTCTCACACACACACACACAAGGAAAAGAAAGAAATCAAAAGGAAAAAAATTTTAGTTCTGTATGGTCATGGATGGTAACCAGACTCACTGTGGTGATCATTTTGCAAGATGAACAAATATCCAATCATTAGGTTGTACACCTGAAACTAATATAATGCTATATGTCAATTATAACTCAATAAAAATAATTAAATAAAAATTGAGCTATGTAAAATTTCAAGAGATGTGTCAAGAATTATGAGGAATGAGATTTTTTAGAACTACCCTTTAAAATAGTCAATGAGTTGGGGTACATGTGTAGCTCAGTTGGTTGAGCGTCTGACTTCGGCGCAGGTCATGATCTCATGGTTTGAGTTCAAGCCCCGTGATGGGCTCTGTGCTGGAGCCTGCTTCACATTCTGTGTGTGTCTCTCTCTTTACCCCTCCCCCTCATGCTCTGTCTCTCTCTCTCTCTCTCTCTCTCTCTCAAAAATAAGTAAACATTAAAATTTTTTTTAAATATGGGAATGCAAGTTGGTGCAGCCACTCTGAAAAACAGTATGGAGCTTCCTCAAAAAACTAAAAATAGAACTACCCTACAACCCAGCAATTGCACTACTAGGCATTTATCCACAGGATACAGGTGTGCTGTTTCGAAGGGACACATGCACCCCCATGTTTATAGCAGCACTATCAACAATAGCCAAAGTATGGAAAAAGCCCAAATGTCCATCAATGGATGAATGGATAAAGAAAATGTGGTCTATATATGTACAATGCAGTATTACTCAGCAATCAAAAAGAATGAAATCTTGCCATTTGCAACTATGTGGATGGAACTGGAGGGTATTATGCTAAGTAAAATTAGTCAGAGAAAAACAAAATCATACGACTTCACTCATATGAGGACCTTAAGAGACAAAACAGATGAACATAAGGGAAGGGAAACAAAAATAATATAAAAACAGGGAGGGGGACAAAAAAAAGAGACTCACAAATATGGAGAACAAACTGAGGGTTACTGGAGGGGTTGTGGGAGGGGGGATGGGCTAAATGGGTAAGGGGCACTAAGGAATCTACTCCTGAAATCATTGTTGCACTATATGCTAACTGATTTGGATGTAAATTTTAAAAAATTAAAAAAAATAAATTTAAAAAAGTCTAAAAAATATAATAAAATAGCCAATGAGTTCACAGATACAGAACTGATAATTATATAATATTTAATTCATTCCTGGCTAGAGAGAATAAAAGACCCTTCCTTCCTTCATGAAGCCAGCATAATTCTAATGCCAGAACTTGTTTTTTTTTTAAGTGGCTAAATAGCTACCTACTTATTAAAAAGATACAAAAATCCCAATAACAATCAGTTTCTAAACTATTAGTAATATAAATGGTATAATATACAATTGTATAATATAAATAATGATATATCAAGGAAAACACATAAGGTTTATTAAAGAAATATAAGGATGGTTAATTTTCATTTAATGAATCAAGTAAATAGATTAAATAAGAAAAAGTTTATGATTATATATATCCACACATCTAATCATCATCTTTTTAGCAGGTATTCCCAATAAAAACTCAAAGTAAAATAGTCTCGCAAGAAAGTTATTTAAATGCCATATCAATTATTTTCACCCAAACAAATGGCAAAACACTACCCTGGAGCAAATCAAGAATACATTCCAAAATTTCACTGTGTTCTTTTTTCTCTGTAGTTTCAGTTTACTGTGAGGGTTTCCACATAACAGTAGGGGTAAGAAACTACAAAGAAGTCTTTATCTCATCTTTATTAAAGATTACACTTTCTCACCACACTTCTGGAGCCTACTGTAATTTTATGTAAATGAAACTTCTTCCTCATTGGACTTTGAAGAGAAAGTGAAAACTACCAACTACCAGAGTGCATGGATTTGCAGTGTTTTGCTTGGAAGCAAGGGGCTCCTGAGAGTCCTCATTTTCCTCACTGGGCATTTTCAGCAATTGCTCCATCTCTCTCTCTCTCTCAATCTCTCTCTTTATTATTTATTTATTTATTTATTTATTTATTTATTTATTTATTTATTTATTTATTTATTTTAAGATTTTAAATTCAAGTTAGTTAACATTCAGTGTAGTCTTGGTTTCAGGAGTAGAACCCAGTGATTCATCTCTTACAAATGATACCCAGGGCTCATCCTTAAAAGTGTCCTCCTTAATGCCCATCACCCATTTAGCCCATCCCCCCCCACCCATCTCCCCTTCAGCAACCCTCAGTTTGTTCTCTGTATTTAAGAGTCTCTTATGGTTTGCCTCCTCTGTTTTTATCTTATTTTTCCTTCCCTTCCCCTATGTTCATCTGTTGACTTTCTCAAATTCCACTAGTGACATGTGATATCTTTCTCTGACTTATTTCACTTAGCATAATATAACCTAGTTCCCCATTCATGTTGTTGCAAATGACAAGATTTCATTCTTTTTGACTGCTTAGTATTCCACTGTGTGTACACACACACACACACACACACACACACACACCATATTATACACACCACATCTTTATCCATTCATCAGTCAATGGACATTTGGGCTCTTTCCATACTTTGGCTATCGTTGATAGTATTGCTATCAACATTGGGGTGCATGTGCCCCTTCGAATCAGCATTTTTGTATCCTTTGGATAAATTTCTAATAGTGCAATTTCTGGGTCATAGGGTAGTTCTATTTTTAATTTTTTGAGGAACCTCCATACTGTTTCCCGGAGTGGCTGCACCAGTTTGTATTCCCACCAACAGTGCAAAAGGTTCTCCTTTCTCTGTTCCACCCTTCTTTGTTTTACTTTCAGAAACTAACAGATCCAGAGGCAGAATTTTTAATAACTCAGTTCTATAATTGTGCTCACATAGAGCAACGCCATGGTGCCCATTTCAATAAATAAATTAAAAGGCTGATGGACTGATATTGTACAGTGCTTAACACAGTATCACAGAATAAGTCTGGTAAAGGCACCACTCAACATTCCCTGAGAATATGCTTAACTCTCTGGGCACAAAATTTTTGCTGACAGTAGCCAAGTGTGATCTTTCCAGTTCATTTGTCTTTGACAAGGCTTCATGGAGGAAGTTTCTAAATCCAAACACTCAGTGTAGAATGCGAATCACATAGCGCTTATTATGTAGTTAATAAGATAATTAAAACCAAATTGCAAATGACTTACAGCATTTCTCACATGAAATACAAATTACCTCCCTCTAAATGAGCTGCAAGGACTTGGAGTCAGGTGTGGCTTTGAGAATGTTCATCTTCGGCTTTAGCGCGAACTTCCAGTTTGTGTCTTCTGGTTCAGCTGACCCTCTCATCAGCTGGCCCCTCACTGCTCCTGCTGCACGCTGGTCTGTGCCTGAAGGTCATTCTTTTTGATCATGGTTTGAAAGGTTCTCAGTCTCAATAATTTGTAATTACTCTCACTTCACTTTAGATACAAAGGTTTTACTAACACTAGTCTTTTATTTTAAGTTTACTTATTTATTTTTTTTATCTTTACACCCAGCATGGGGCTGGAACTTCTAACCCCAAAGGCAAGAGTTGCACTCTCTTCTGGCTGAGCCAGCCAGGCAGCCATACTAATAATATTCTTAAAGAGAATCCTCCACGACCAAAAACGCTCTGTAAATGTCATCTTCTAATCGTTATTTACTCCAGTAGTTTCTCTTCGCTGCTGGCCAGCTCCTGTTTTCTGTTTTCTTCATTCTTCTCTCTGTTCTATGTGTACTGAAGTGATGGGGCATTATTTGATTGCGTTCAGAAATCAACTGACAATTTTTCCTTAGGCAGAAACATGGATACCATTACACATTTTGGTGAGGGGGGACAAAGCGCCTCATTTCTGAGGATATATCCTGTTGAACGACCTGGTAGGTAGGCCCTTGTTTTCCTTCTGATTGTTGCTCAGATTCCAAAGCTGTTTCTGGTGTTCTTAGCTCTGGCAGAGCCAAGTGGCAGGGAGCACTACACACTCTGGCTTTAAAGAGAAGCACGCAAGCTTAAGATCTCCTCTTCAGTATTACTTGACCAGAAAGGCAGAGTTGAAGGGACATCTCTATCAGAAGCTATGTCCTATAACCTTGCCTACATGGTGGATTTGGAGGCACACAGATGAGGGTGCAAGGGCCAAGGTCAGGCAGCCCAAGACAGGCCACAATAGCATGTGGATTACTTTGAGTTAAAAGTAACCGAAACCCAGCAGGAAAGCTCTTTACCACTCCCTCCACTGCCTAAATTAACATTGCAGAGGGGAGCCTGTACCACGAGAAGATCATTTAACAGACTCCTTTTTACCTAAGAAACTTACCCCTATAACAAGGCAAACTTTGTTTTTCCCAACATCTCTTGCCTTCCTGCTAATGAAATGACCTTCCTTCCCTTTGTGTCCTTACCCCATCCCTCTCCTTAGCTCAGGATATTATAGAAGCCACATTTTGCCTGACTTGGGAATTTGAGGTCTGTGTGGATTCCCTGTAAGTACAAAGTTAAATTTGATTTTCTCCTGTTAATCTGTTTCATGTAAATTTAATTCTCAGTCCAGCTAGAAGAAGCTTGCACGAAGGAAAAATTCCTTCCTACCTGACAAGGGCAAAAGATAGGAGAAACGTGTCATGGCAGCTGGTGGGTCCTCTGAAGTACATCTCATTTTCTACAAGGGAAGAGGTTGCAATTCCTGCCACAGGACAGCATCCTGACAAGATATTCCTAATAGGAAGAGCAATGCTTCTTTTCCTCATGCAACTAACCACCAGATATACCCAACTGGCTCACTCCCTACTTCGTTCCAAACAATTAAGCAAAAATTCAAAATGTGAACCAACAGTTACATCACTGTAAAGAGACTACAGTAGTAAGTTGAAAGGCTTCTATAGTGTAAGTCAAAAATCTGGTGACCCTCTGAAAGTAGTCTATAAAAGCTGAATTCAAATCAGACCCTTGAGGATATTCCCAAGCTATCCTCTGGCTGAAGTCCTTTTAGAGAATTGGTGCACCAAACAATCTTGTAAACAGGGCCAGCTATATCATTGGTGAGGCCCAATTCACAAAGAAAATCCAGGGCCCCCACCAAAGATGGGGAAATCAATCTCCCCTTCCCATCAGCCACTTCCCCAATTCACAACAAGTAGGCAATCCCAAGGAATCAAAGCCTCTGCTCAGAGACATGTGTGGTACTTGAATGGCGGTAGATGACAGGCCTCTGTCAAGCTACCTGACAAATATATCATAGCACTGTTAGCCTGGTGCAGAAGCACTGCCATTATGCCCTTCCCTGGGGCACCACAGGAGACACTCAACCCTAACTCTCCACATGCACACCCAGGTCTCCACACAGGCGGAGGATGCTGGTGGGACATGACCTCTCCCTTCACCAATCCAACCTGACCACTGCTCCCGATGGAGACCAGCAGCAGTCAGGCCAGAAGCGAGGAGAGGGAGGACAAGTAGAGCCTGGGGCACCAGGGGGTGGGTAGCAGGGGGCCAATAATCTCTGTTAGGGAAGTGTGGAAGCTACAGGAGGCAAAACCACACATGAGCCGAGACTCGAAGCCTCCTTCTACACATGCTCCACTATCCCACTGAATTTCAATTATAAAACATAAATTCAAAGAGAAAATTATTATGAATTTAGAGATTCAACCATAGAGCATTAAACTCTAAGCATGGGGCCCTTCTTAGCCTAGACCTCTATGCAACTGTGCAGGTGGCACATCTTGATTGTAAAACATGGAAGGTTCCCATAACCATGGGAGGCATTGTTGTGTAAGAAATGGCAATGGACGGGACTAGGAAGCCTTTGGCATACTGCTGACTTGATCACTATTCTGTTCCCTGTGATTTCACTATACCTCAGTTTCCTCATCTAGTTTCTCATAAGAAACTTTGCAAGCTCTACTGCACTAAGTTGGAATCTCTTGGTATGAGACCTCAGAATCTGTATTTTACATAGGTCTTTAGGTATTTGCTATCCAAAGAATGGTGCACAGACCAGCAACATTAGTATCCCTTGGGAGTGTGTTAGAGATGCAGAATATTAGGCCTCACCCCAGACCTACTGAATCAGAATATGTACTTTAAACAAGGTCCCCTATGTAATCTGAGTGCACATTAAAGTTTAGAAGACACTGCTATAGATGATTCCATGATCAGCCAGGTATGGGAACCATCAATGTAGAGTTTCTCTAAGTCCTCATTCAGCTACCAACATTATAATTTTATGGGAAAACTAAACACCAACAACCACTAATGCCCATATTAGGGAATTAGACACATTCATTAAGGAAGATCTTGCTTTCATTTGCTTTTAAGTCCTAAATGTGTGTTTGTTTAAATGGTTTAGTTCTGCTTTCATTACAGTCCTTAGAGAATGCCTGCTCAAAATAATTGATTTAATCTTCCACTGTGTTTAGGAAAAAGAAGAAGGGATCTTACATTAATATTTTCACCAACCAGTCTCTGCCATTTATGCATAGGAGTTTCCTTAAACTTAAGGCAGACTCATTCATTGAAATAATTATTACTATGATGATTTTATGGCATCTTTTTTGAAACTTTAGACATTAGTTTCTCTTTAGTCTTTAGCTCCAACATCTATATTATGTTCCTAAAAGCAAGGTGATTGCATTAGATGAAGTTTACCCTGAAATTTTATCCTGTATCACTCTTTAGGTAGACATGCTAATTTCCATGGAAACTAGAGATAAGTTTCTGACCAGTTTTTCATATTTGCATATTCCACTCAGAGTCTCTTCAGACTGTGAGTACTGACTATAGGAATCTCACTGCTCTCCACATTCTTCCTGGCAGAGGCAATGTTAGGTATGTTTCCACATAAAAAATATCAGGAAGAAATTTTTTCTCTCATACAATCTACGCTGATTTAAAGAATAAAACATTTTTGTAAGTTACATAGATACAAGGCATAAGATGATGAGTGTTCAGCCAGTGAAGTCGTAGAGTCTTAATTCTTTAATTTCGAAGCTTCTTGGAGCCTGAGCTATTTGTCATGATGAATGTGAGGGGAAGAGCATGAAACAATTTGGTAAGTAGCATCACTCTGCATGAATTATTGGCTCAGATTCCACAGAGTACATTGGCAGGCTGGCTTACAATAGAATGGTTTTGTTCTTTCCTGGCTCATTTTGAAGCATCTGCTAAGAGGATTTCAGACCTGCCACGTAGCTAACATAGCCCAGATTTTTTTTTTTAATTGGAGAACATGGCTAGTGGCTTAAACGGGTACTTTTTTGGACCTGCTGTTTCTCTTTACCTCAAATACAGACTACAGGGTATAGTGGAGTAGTAGGCAAAGGACGAGAGAGAGGGTCAGAAAGACCCTTAACTACTGCTTTCTGACCTGAATGAAGAGGGTATTGACCTAAGATCGGGTAATGACTGGTTATTTCAAAAGTATGGAAGCCATTCTTCTCCATGCCACTAGAAAGTACACATGTAAGCAGTATCACCCTGATACCCAAACAAGGAGGGTCTCTGCCCCTCCTTGGCCCTCCTCTGACTGTGCCCTTTCCTCAGAGAATAAGAAATCCACAGGACCAAATAGATGTCTGTACAGAGCGCACATCCACAAGCCCACTTCTCCCAGACCAGACTTTGGATACCTGGAAAACCAGAATTCCCACCCAGACTGTTCACAGCTCACTTCCAGAGTCTGTGTGGGACTCTTTTTTGAGGTGGATTGTTAAATAGAGGTATGTAGCTCCAGGCCAAAAGGAATCCACAGGCAGTTGTTAGCGGGGTGGGGTGGAAGGAGTGTGACTATGGGGGCCAGAGTGCCTACATAGTTATGCATAAGACTCTGCAAGGTGTGAGACAGAGCCCTGTGGCTCTTACCTAGTAAGTATTTAATCTGTCTTTTGTGACTGAATAAAATTTTAGTTAATAGGCTTCCAAATGATCACACTGCATATTAGCAGTGTTTAACTCACCTTTCTCATGCAGATCCATAAAAAGTTAAAATCTGGCAAACTTTTAGATGAGAGAGAAGAAAACATTCCAAATTCCGGTGAAATGTTACCAACCACATTCACCTAAGGGATGAACTAAAAACCTTTTTCTTGTTAATTTTCCTGGATGACCCTGATCCCTTGAGAAAAACAGGAAGATTCTTTGCCTCGAGCATTATTTCATTCCGGTGACACTATCTGGAAATATGGGTAGCCACCATGTGCCACCAGACCACTTTTTTTGTACTCAAAAAAAATAATGTCTCTCCAGCTAGAAACAGGTTCTTTCTTTCCAAATCCTTGTGGAAACCACACAACTAACACTCCAACATGGTCGGAGTTAGAGATTGCTGACCAGTGCCCAACTGTACCAGGAGTTCTATACTGCCTTGTGAAGAGGGCAGAAGTCAGGAAGAGCTCTGTGAACATACTGTGCAGTGCACCTTTTGTAGACAATCCTTCCACAGGAGGAACTATTTTTCTTAAAGACAATTCCTGATTCTGGTTTCCTAATCCCACTTTTGAGTGGCTTCTCTGCACTGATGTGTGTTTATAGGAAGAGGGAAGGCCCTTCTGAAAATGATGTAACTGTCCCTCTTCACTAAATAAATTCTTTGATCTTGCCTCTTTGTCTTGATTTGGACTTTCATGTTGAATCATCTATTTTCCCATGCTTTTTCTAATTAATTTGCTAGGCTAAATTAGTGCCAAATAAATAATGAGTTTCCAAATTAGCTGACACCATAATAGAACAGAGATTTAATTAATTTACTGTCAGGGGCCTTCTACAGACAATTCTAAGTTTATAGCATAAAATGATGGCATTTATTAATGTGGAAAGTTTTCTGATTTTAATGGGTTATTTCAATAACCAGATTTAATATGGAGAATTTCTTGTTCTCATCTATGTAAACAGCAGGATCCAGGTCAGGCGAAGACCACGCTGATATCTAATATATTTCATTTCTCATGAAGTTTCTTGATTTCACTTTATGTGGCATTAAGAGTAGTAGATGGGGTGCCTGTGTGGTTCAGTCGGTTAAGTACCTGACTCTTGGTTTGGGCTCAGGTCATGATCTCACGGTTTGTGAGTTGGAGCCCCATGTTGGGCTCTGCACAAACCCAGGCTACTTGGGATTCTCTCTCTGCCCCGACCCTCCCAATAAATAAATAAATAAATAAATAAATAAATAAATAAATAAATAGTATTTCAGCTACAATGTAAACCTGGCCTTGTGAGAATATGTGCCTATTTGCATATAGGTTTCATCATCAGGCCTGGTTTTACCATTTGTGAGTCTTAGGGCACATATATAAATGGAGGTCCACATGCCATAAATCTAAGTGTTTAAAAGTCCTAAATCAAGCTAACAAACTCATAAACTATATTCTATTCTATTCTTATATCCTGAGATATCTGTCTTCACAAGGCCAGTTTTAAAGTGAGGACTCTTGGACTCCTTAGATTTTCAGACCAAGATGTGACTCATATCCTGTCCTCCTTTTCTTTCCACCCCTGGGCTATATGCCCCTCTAGTTCAATGGGAAACCAAGCAAACTTGCTTCTCTTCAGGGAATTTTCAGTCCAGTGGAGGAAACACATTGAAATGCAGTAGTGATCATAAAAGTAGAAATTCTGATAAATAATTATAAAGGAACATGCAAGGATATGATGCAACTTGGGGGGCCTAATTTAGATTGAGGATCAGGGAATCTCCCACTCAAGAAATTACATTTAAGTTGAGACTTGAAGAAGAAACAGGAATTATCCCAGATGTGGAAGATAAATAAGAGCTGTTTTAAGGGGAAAAGAGTTGTGTGAAGGGTTTAAGGCAGTTTGGAGGATATTTTTTTTTAAATCCAGTGAATGAGATAAGAAATGGAATTGCAGCCATGGGCTGGGTTGGATCAAGGAGGCTTGGGAGCCATGTTAACATTTTGTATTTTATCCTCAGGGCAGTGTAAAATGATCAACGATTTTAAGGGACAAAATGACATGATCAAGTTAACTGGCTTAAAAAGTCACACTGGCTGCTGCAGAATGGGGAAAAAAATAGAAAAAAGGCAAATCTAAGTTTTCAATTCAACAGGTACCTCAGCCTCAGGTGATCACAGCCTGTTCCTTAGAGACTTTTTTGGTGCCAATGTTTCACTTTTCCTCATATTTTAACATTTGGTTTTTCTCTAGGTGTGGTACATGATTCTTTATAGCAAGAAATGATCTGGAAGAATCAACTGTAGCCAAGTACATCTAGGTCTTGGCAATTCCACAAGCACCACTTTGTGAAGAGGTGTCTCCCAGAAGAAGGCTTTTTGTTTGTTTCTCTGAGGGAACAAGGACCTATTGACAATGTGCTATGTGGTCCTCCTTGTTCCTTCTCATGATAAAACACTGCAGCACACACACAAATCACATAGTCGTAGATTCAACTTATACCAAAAAAATAACTTTTTTATTCCATTGAAAAAAATGCAGTAAAGAGTTGAAATCCAAGACGTGATTTCCTGTAGTGACGGACTACCTTCCATCTACCTTCCTACTACTCCTGGTCCCCATGGTCCTAAGATCTACCCAATTGCTTGCATATGATTGAGGAAATTAATGAAAACGCTCATGTTTTCACTGAACTAAAAACACGAACTTCATTACCTGAGGATTCTCAACTGAAATTTCTTTCAGTTTTTTGTTTTCTACCTAAAAACCAGATTCAGGTCCATATAAAGAATGTCAACAACTCCTTTAAATAAAGGGAGGGAGGAAATTAAATTTATTTTGTAGGATGGCACTTAAATTAACATCTTTAAATTGTCTCTTGGTGTTCATTGGTGCCCCTAATTTTTTATTTAATCATGTCCATGACCCTTATTAAGAAGTCATTAATGACTCCTGGTTAATGAAAACTTAAGTTATCATTAAGAATGTGCATATGAGAGGGAAAAAATATATGTAATTGTAATAAATGAAATTACTGTTTCCCCTTTTCTCTCTCATTTCTCTTTCATACATGGTCTGCAGTGACTAAAAGTATAGATTCCTTAGGTATCCTTGGCTGGTTTCCCACAGACTCTTGAGCACTGATACTTTTTCTTCTGATTAATTTGAGAAATAATATCGATACTAGTACTACTCAGAATCTGTTTTGGTTTTGGGTTTTGTTTGTTTGTTGTTGTTGTTGTGGTTGTTGTTGTTGTTTTTCCAGAAAAGAAACATGGGACAGAAAAAAGGGTAATACATCTGCCATCCTGAATCCAAATCTGGTGATGAAATATAGTGAAGAAGCATGACTCAAATACCAAATATGAGTGGTCCTGGCAATGCAAATTTTCATGTGCTCATTTTCACGTGTTATGTTCACTGACCTAGGATTTATTTAAGTCTACAACTGTGACAGATATATTGGAAGACATAAAGATAAATCAGACATAGATTCCATCGTCATGAAGCTTACATTGTAATAGGAAAGTTTAAAAATGTTGATAAATACCATAATAAATTGGGGTAAGTGATATTGTACAAATAAAGTGTGATGAGACTTAAGAGTGAGAAGTAGTTGCTTCTGCCTTAGGAAAACTGGCAAACAATATAAATAAAAAAAGTTCTGTCAGAAGTGAAATCTGAACCAAATATAAGATTTCAATCATGTGGTTGTTCTAACACAATGGTTCTCAGTTGATTTGTTGTTGTTGTTCTCAGAAACCCTTTATACTCTTAAAATAAATATTGAGCACTTCAAAGAGCAGTTTTTATATATGCTGTATCTATTGGTATTTTCTGTATTAGAAATTAAAACAGAATTTTTAGAATATATTTATTTACTCATTTGTTAGAAAAATAGACCTATTACATGCTAACAGAAATAATAAATTTTTATTAAAAACATATCTTCTGAAACAAAATTTCAAGTAGAAAAATGATGTTATCTTACATCTTTTGCAAATCTCTTTAGTCTGCCTTGAGAGAAGACAGCTGAATTGTCAAACATGCTCTACATTAATTCTATCATGATGTATTGTTTATGTTCAAGTAGATGGTAAAAAATCTAGCCTCAGAAATATATGTGGTTCAAAAAGGGAGAAATATTTTAACAGCCTTTTCAGATAATTTTGTATGTTCTTAAGTCTACACAAAACTTCAATAAGTGACTATGGATATGTAAATTGTATAAATGTCCCTTATCCCCCAGTCAAAAGATAATATTAACAATCTCTAAAATGAAAGAATTCAGAGTGTCTCTCAGTGGTACTCCCCAAGAGGAACCAAAAGGGAAGAAGAATGTTGGCCATAAATGGCTAGAGATGATCACAGGAGAATCTGAGTTGAGTGCCCAGTCAACTTTACCCTAGTGATATTTCAGTATCATCTCCTTTAAGCCAATTATATTATGAAACATAAATAAATATGATCATGTGTTAATTCTGCTGAAAATTCTCAAAGGGCGACCCATGACTTCAGTAGAGTTCACTTAAAAGATAAAGGACACATTTCCCAACGTAACATGCAAGTCCAACTGATACCTAAATTCTTCCTCCTCCGTATATGTCCCCTGATACTCCAGGCCTTGCAACATATGCAATAGTAAACTCCTTCTGGCTGCCTCTTCTCCCCATCCCAATAACCATGCTATTTCTCACCTATGAATTTGTTCAAACCATCTCTCCTTTATGTAGAGATAATTCTTGATCAACTTTAACATTAAAGGACACCATCTGCCATGGTTATTCAAGTCTCAATTAAGGTTCATTTCTTTGAGCTTTCATCATATCTAAACAGTCATCTGCCATTAAACTTACTATTTACCATATTGCCTTCCTATTACTCACTTATTTGGTTTTCTCTGCCACTAAAACATGAATGTGTTGATAACAGGGAATGTGTGATATGAATGTTTATACTTAATGCCTAGAACAGAGTTTGGCACATACTAGGCACAAAAAAAGCGTCTGTGAAAATAATGCATATTTTTCCTTTCTTAAAATTTGTTTTCAGCACTCACATTTGACTGAATTTGTACACTGCCCTTCTAATATGACAAGTGTTTTTCCCAAACAGGAACTAAATGATTCCAGAGAGAAATCACCTAATGTAGACAGCTACAAATTTAAAGTACTTGTCAGTAAATGCCATAGCACTGTCCCGGTTGTTTTTCTTTCAGAAATGACTTTCTGACATAAAATGATCAACACCTCAGCCTGCAGCTTCTTACAGTCCAGAAGCAAATGATTCATACTTTTTGTTATTATATTAATGCATGGGGAAAGCAATAAAAATTCTAAGAAGCCATAATATAGTCACAACATCATAACTTTCTCTCATTACCCAGAAGTCAATGGATCATTACTCCTGATATGTATTGATTCGGGCTGACAGCATAGGGAGTTTACATTCACTGTCACTCATATTCTTTAGGTCAAATAACTGTCATAACCACCTTAATGCATTCACCTATGGAAGTACACTAGATTCTGTGTAAATGCTGTACAATTTGCTCATGGTGAGTGCACACTTTCTCTGTCCAAGGTGCTGAGTGTGGAAAGAAATGAGGCTCTTGTCTAGAGTCCTAGTTTTCCACACACTGTGCTAAGTACTTTACCCTTAAACAGTATGTCATTTAACTTTGACAAAAATAATGTGAAGGAGCTATTATTATCCTTATTTTATAGAGAAGAAATTGAGCTCTACATGGTTGATGCTGAACATCACTGCTTCTGCTGGGGACACAAATATCCTTAAGTACATGCCTGGTTCTCAGCCCTCACCTGACCCTGCAGTTGGATGCTGCTCCTGATCATCTCCACCTGCTAATCTCTTTGCAGTACTCACTACTGCTACTGCTGTGGTAACAGAGATGCAAGATACCAGGATTTGCCTGTTTCTCTGCTCTCATCTGTGAGCTGTCCATCAAGAGCTCACCACAATAGAAAACATAGGATCATTTCAGTAGATGCAGAAAAAGCATTTGAAAAAGTACAACATCCATTCATGATAAAAACCCTCAACAAAATAGGTCTAGAGGGAACATACCTCAACATAATAAAGGCCTTATATGAAAAACCTATAGAAAACATCATAGTCAATAGGGAAAAACTAAGATCTTTTTCCCTACAGTCAGGAATAAGACAAGGATTTTCACCCTCACCATTTTTATTAAACATAGTACTGGAAGTCTTAGCCACAGCAATGTGAGGAAGAGTAAAACTTCCACTATTGGTAATGACACAATACTATATGTAGAAAACCCTAAAGATTCCACCAAAAAACTACTAGAACTGATCAATGAATTCAGTAAAGTTGCAGGATACAAAATCAATGTGCAGAAACCCACTGCATTTCTACACACTAATAATGAAGCAGCAGAAAGAGAAATTAAGAAAACAATCCCATTTATACGGCACCACAAGTAATAAAATACGTAGGAGTAAACTTAACCAAAGAAGCGAAAGACCTGTACTCTGAAAACTTTAAAGCACTGATGAAATAAATGGAAGCTGACACAAAGCAATGGAAAGACATTCCACACTCATGGACTAAAAGAACAAATATTGTTAAAATGCCTATAAAACCCAAAGCAATCTACACACTCAATGTAATGTCTATCAAAATACCAACAACATTTTTCACAAAACTAGAACAAAAATATCCTAAAATTTGTATGGAATCATGAAAGCTCCCAAATAGTCAAAGCAACCTTTAAAAAGAAAAACAGGGTCGCCTGCGTGGCTCAGTAAGTTGAGCCTCTGACTTCACCTCAGGTCATCTCATGGTTTGTGGGTTCAAGTCCTACATTGGGCTCTGTGTTGACAACTCAGAACCTGGAGCCTGCTTTGGATTCTGTGTCTCCTTCTCTCTCTCTCTCTCTCTCTCTCTCTCTCTCTCTCTGCCCCTCACCTGCTCATGCTCTGTCTGTCTCTCTCTCTCTCAAAAATAAACATTAAAAAATAATAAGAAAAAAGAAAAAGAAAAACAAAACCAGAAGTATCACAATTCCAGACTTCAAGTAATATTATAAAGCTGTAGTAATCAAAATAGTATGGTATTGGCACAAAAATAGACACAAAGATTAAGAGAATAGAATAGAAAGCCCACAATTACATGGTCACTTAATCTTCAACAAAGGAGGAGAGGATAGATAATAGGAAAGAAACAGTCTCTTTAACAAATGGCATTGGGGAAAATGGACAGCTACATGCAAAGAATGAAACTGGGCCATTTTATTATACCATACACAAAAATAAGCTCAAATGGATTAAAGACCTAAATGTGAGACCTGAAACCATAAAAATATTAGAACACAGCACAGGCAGTAATGTCTCTGATACCAACAGTGGCAATATTTTTCTAGATATGTCTCCCGAGGCAAGGAAACTAGAAGCAAAAATAAACTACTGGGACTACATCAAAATAAAAAGCTTCTGCACAACAAAGGAAACAATCAACAAAACTAAAAGGTAACCTATGGAATGGGAAAATATATTTGCAAATGACATATCTGATAAAGGGTTAGAATCTAAAATATAAAAAGAATTGACATATCTCAACACCCAAAAAATAAACAAGCTAATTAAAAATGGTCAAAGGACATTAACAGACATGTCTTCAAAATGTCATTCAGATAGTCACCAGACACATGAAAAGATGCTCAACATTACTCATCATCAAAGAAATGAAAATCAAAGCTAAAATAGGATCATCTCACACCTGCCTGTATGGCTAAAATCAAAACACAAGAACCAGAGAGCACCTGGGTGGCTCAGTTGGTTAAGCATCACACTCTTGATTTCAGCTCAGGTCGTGATATCATGGTCCGTGGGATCAATCCTGACTTGGGACTCTCTCTCTCCCTCTCTGTCTGCCCCTCCCTTGTTTGTGCTTTCTGTATCTCTAAATAAATAAATAAACTGGAAAACAAATACTTAAAAAAACACAGAACCAACAAGTGTTGGCAAGGATGTGGAGAAAAAGGAAGCCTCTTGCACTGTTGGTGGGAATGCAAACTGGTGCAACCACCGTAGAAAACAGTATGGAGGTTCCTCAAAAAGTTAAAAACTCTAAAATCCAGTATTTTCACTATTGGATGTTTACCCAAAAATACAAAACACTAATTCAAAGGGATATATGCACCCCTATATTTAAAGCAGCATTATTTACAATATCGAAATTATGGAAGAAGCCTAAGTGTCTATCAGTAGATGAATGGATAAAGAAGAGGTGGTATATATACACAATAAAATATTACTTAGCTATATAAAGAACAAAATCTTGCCATTTGCAATGACATGGATGGGTCTAGAGAGTATAATGCTAAGTGAAATAAGTCAGTCAAAGAAAGACAAACCATAATGATTTCACTTATATGTGGAATTTAAGAAAAACAAACAAACAAAAGAAACAAGCAAAGGAGGAAAAAAGGGAGAGAGAGAGAGAAAGAAAAACCAAGAAACAGATTCTTAACTATAGGGAACAAACTGATGTTTACCAGAAGGGAGCAGGGTGAGGGAATAGATGAGATAGGTGACGGGGATTAGGAGCACACTTACCATAATGAGCACTGAGGAGCAGATAGAAGTGTTGAATCATTATATTGTACACCTGAAATTAATATAACACTGTATGTGAACTACACTGGAGTTAAAATTATAAATAAATAAGATCACAACAGCATCATCACTACTTCTGTACTGGTATTGTAGATGTGCTTGCTTCCATTTATTAAATTCAGTTTTCAATATGTGCCAGACACTACAGGGGACATGCAAAGCACCTGCCCTTATGAAGCTTTCATTCCAATAGATGTAGTTCTGCCCTGGGTCTTCAGCTGATTAGCTCTGGAGCATCCAGAGCTAAATGGACCCCAGAAAATAGAATGTGCCCACGTTCTCCCTTACTGCGTATGCAAACCAGACTCCTCATAGCATTATCTAGAGGAGTTTTCCCCAGGCCTGGTCCTAGGAGTTGGTCAATAATTCTTTATTGTGGCTTAGAGTTGGCCACAGGGACTTTGAGCACAATGGGACTCAAGGGGTACAGTTTGCTCTGATTTCAATTAAAAACATTCACTGCTGACCTTTGAGTCAAGTGTTGGTTTTAGAGCCCTCCAAATACCATTTAGTTTGGCTGTCTCCAGAAGGTGAAGGGCCAGCATGTAAATGGTATCCAAGGGTGTGCAAGATATCCAGCTATCCATAAAAGCCCTGGACTACACATGCATGAATAAAACAATACTTGCTTAGTGGGGCACCTGGGTGGCTCAGTCAGTTGCATGTCTGACTCTTGATTTCAGCTTAGGTCGTCATCTCACAGTTCGTGGGATCAAGCCCTACAATGGGCTCTGCACTGACAGCACAGAGCCTGCTTGGGGTTTTCTTTCTCTCTCTCTCTCTCTCCCCCTGCCCCAGCCTCCCCTTCTCATGCTTGTGCTTTCTCTCTCTCTCAAAATAAATAAATAAACATTAAAAAAAAAAAACCTACCGGCTTAATAATAATAAGCTCTTAATAGGACTTAAGGTGTTTACACTGAAGTTGAGGCCATAGGACATGAATTAACAACTTAGCCTTTCCTCCCTTCTCTGTGGAAGAAGGCTTCATCCCTAATGATAATTCTCTCGTACTTGTGGCCTTCATGTCAACCACCTTACTGCATCAGCCCTTGCTAACTTGCTATAGCATCAACCTCTCTCTCATTACTGTTCTTCATTTCCATGTAGCGTACAAGGTCCCCTCGAGTATAAAACAAAACAGATCCCTCTCTGGGCACTTAGCTACTCACATTCCTCATTTCCTTCCCAATCAAGCTTCTTTTAAGATCTGTGTGCACACAGTGTCTCCAATTCAACCCTCATTCAGCTTGTGAATCATGGAAGTCTACTCCTGCCCCACCCTGCCCTGGCACTCTTCTTCTTAAACCCAATCACCAAGTATTTGGAGCTCTTTCTAGCCCCTCCCTTCCATCCCCAATAGTAAACACATGAAGCTATACTCCATCCATTTAGGAACTGCCTCCAGGTTCTATCTCTGAAAATTCTCTTCTGCACCTACATGCTTATTAGCCTTAGTGACTTCAGTGTTTTGGGTGGGTTTTTTTTTTTCCTCTGAGCATGGCCTCTTTGGATTAATGTCTTTTTTGCATTTGGGGGTTGGCTCTTGGTTTTAGCTTTGATCCTTGGCTGCTGCCTTTTATGTCTCTTTTGGCTCCAGGCTCTGTGGTTCACAGGCAGCTCTGACACTCATCTATGCTCCATTATGACTCCTAAAACCCTCCTCCAAGTCTCATATCCTATATATTCACTTCCCAAGGAATAGCATTTGGGCCTTATAGGCCAACTCCCAGTAACCGTGATAATACCATCACACGCCCCACCTTTCTTTTTTCCATGTCAGAAACACAGGCTTTCTCTTCTTCCCACTCCATGTCTTTGTTCCATCGGTTTCCTCTTATTTTCTTCCTTATTCATACCTAGCCATTATCAGAAATCTCCGACCATCTGGGTTAATTAATTCATGTTTCTTTTACATGTATAGAGCTAATAAAACAGAGGCTACAGCCTTCATGTTATAGCTCCTTCCCTCTGTGAAAAGAAACCTCCATCTCCTTATCCAGTAATTGGCTAGCATACCCCTGTGACCTATACCAGAAACAGAAGCTTCTCCAGCCACATAAACAGTCTGCCAAATCAGGGGTACTCAACTATATCTTAGATTCTTTTCCTGCCAGTGTTTGGGAGAAAAGACACCCCAAAGACCATGTTGCTCAAAGTTCCTGATGAAATGTGCAGTATCACACTGGCAGAAATCTGGTTCCATGAAGAGTAAACTCTGGCTGTATCCTTTCAGATTGAACTCTTCTGTATGAACCAAAACAGTTTATGTGAGCATATCAGGGCTTTCATAAGATAGAGTCACAAGCTCAAGTAGTTGAGGACCTTTGCTATCTAAAACATATTGACAATAGTAAAGAGTGCTCTCTGGGGGAGATAACAAATTTCAAATAAGTTTACTAGAAAGTAAATCTGATTGTGTCCTCCTTGTGAAGTGTATTAAACTGATTACTATTAAAGTACTCTTGTAATATAATCAGACATTATTGCCCATCTTTTTTCTCGGACAAAAATATAATTCATTTTCCTAAGTCAGCCATTAAAATACCTTTCTTTTGTTTGTTTATTGGATGCATGAATGCTTTAGATTTTCCAGTTCTTATTGCCACAGAGGATGAAGATGCCTAAGAAGTACAATATCCAACCATTAAATTATGTGATATCCTTAGAACATGGCTCCATTTTGATTTGCAGGAGTATGGAATCAGTACCCTATGTTTAAGAGTCAAATGTGAAGGCTTAATGCAAAGCTAAGAATGGACCGATTAACTATATATGCACATATCTAGACTGAATGACCTTGCAAGAAGCTTGTGTATTCTACAGTATACATTCTACAGTGTAAATTTTGTAAGTAACTTGAGTTGCCAAGATAATTGCAAATGATAACTCATCAAAATATAGGAGTTGGTTCAAAAGCAACATATTTACTATACTGCACATACTTATCATTTCTGTTGAAGCCAGCCCAGATGCCTTTGACATCAATGCTTCCAAGTACATAGAACTCAGCATATAAAAATTAACCTCTTATAAGCTGCTATGTGTAAATATGTGACTCAAGCTACATATAGGTGTTTTGGGACTGGTGACTGTCTAATCCTATCTGTTATGATTTGGTCACTATCTTAAGGATCAAAGTGTTTGGTCATGAGTCAAACAAGGTACTATGAAATAAAACAGGAGGTCGGCTAGGCTGGGTGCTTTACTTGCATTCTACTCCCTTCCTCACCACCCTCATGCTTGTCTCAGTCATATTCAACTCATCTTCCAGAACAGATAAAATCCTGCGGATAAAGGGTGTGAATAAATGTAACTCCGAGAGACAGAAAACTCAGGGCAATGGGTACAACTGCTCTTCTCACTTTCAGCTCCACAGGAATCCCTGGCACGTTTAGCTTGTGTTGGACACATTTCCAAACACTCAAATGCTCACTATTTTCAGGTCAAAGTCAAAGTTAGGTAGTAATTCTCATAGCCTACCAAAATCAGTAAGAAAACTAAAATTGGGTCATGGACCATCAGATCCTTTTTGGAAAAAGTGAGGAAAATACCAGGATCAGAGTCCAGTGCTAGGTTGGCTGTGAGTACAGCTAACTCCCCAAAAGGGGGGGGGGGGAGAAAAAGAGAATCAGTGCACTAATGGTTCTCTTTATCAATTATTACCAATAATAATGAGTATGAAATGTTCAGCTTTGGGGGTGCCTGGGTGGCTCAGTCAGTTCAGGTCTTGATCTCACCATTGTGACTTCAAGCCTGGGATACTCTGTCTCCCTCTCTCTCTGCTCCTCCCCCAACTCATACTCAGCTCATGCTCTCTCTCAAAATAAATGAATAAACATTTTAAAAAATATATTCATCTTTGACTATGGTATATATATTAATAAAGCATATAAGTATTTTGGTAATTCAACATGCTGACATACGTAATCAAAATACCATCTGTATTAAATGCCTAGTAAAGAGCAAACAGAAGTCTTCTTGCTAAGAATTTGATCAGGTCCCTTTACACTGTAAGTAGGAAAGTACGAAGTCAACAATCCTCAACAGAAACTACATACTGAGCACCCTTGGTGTACAAGTCATTCTAGTGGCCACCGGAGAGTGAAAAATGTATGAAGCAGTGTCTGCAGGAATCCAGCTGGAGACATCAGATGTGATATGACCACTGTCCCTGACAGCCAGGGACATCCTCAGAGTAGAGACTGATCAAGCACACAAAAAATGAAGAGTGGTTCTGAGGGCCCAACTCAGGTTGAAAAACTAAATGTGGCCCATGGTATATTATGTTATCATTTTATCTAGAATCACTCAGTAGCCCAAATGTCAGAGTACAGAGAGTAAGTTCTGCATTCATCCATTAAAAAGTGAATTTGCTATATAACTAGTCTGATCTTATAAAAATATCTTAATCACCATCTTTTAAAATTTTCTACAATTGTAGAAACTCAATAATATCCTATAAAGCAGCAGTTAGAATTTTTGGAAAGAACACAGACATAAGGGTTCTTCTTTCTCTCACATTTGACTAATATGTGATTTTAGCCACATTTCTTAACACAGTGCTTTTATCTCCTCTGTAAAATGGGAATTTTTGGTTGTTTCTTCAGAAGACAGTGGTAGGAGCAACTGAGATAACTATTTGAATATATCTTGCAACCTAAGAGTAAGACTTTTCTTCCCATGCTGATATTTCTATTCAGTATAAAGCTCTTTAGATGTATTCCTTCACAAAAATAATTCAGCAGTCATCTTAATGCTGGTTTAAAAATCCACATAAATTCCACTGCTAGGAATTTCTCCAAAAGAAATGAAAACATATGTCCACATACACAAAAATGCATGCAAGTGACCATAGGAGCAGCATTCATACGAGTCAAATAGGGGAAACAACTCTAATTTCCACCAACTGATGAGCAGATCAATAAAATGTGGTATGCCCATAAAATGGATTGTTACTCAGCAATAACAAGGAATGAAATACTGATGCATGGTATAACATGGATGAACCTGAAAAATATTAGGCTAAAGAAGTTAAAAGACCACATATTGTATGATTCCAATTACATGAAATGTCTAGAATAGACAATTACATAGAAACAGAAAGACTAGGTTTATAGAGGGAGGGATGGAGGAGAGTAGGAAGGGTCTGCTACGGAGTTACTTTGGGGGGTGACGGAAGTGTTCTGGAATTAGTTGTGATGGTTGCACAAGTCCTTTAAAATACTAAAATCCACTAAAACACATACTCCAAATGGGTAAATTTTTTGACATGTGAATTGTTTCTCAATAAAGATATTTTTTTAAATGCATACAAACCAACCCCTCAAAAAAACCTAAAAAGAGTACCTGTCATTTCAGTAACTTGAAGGATAATGCTTTCAGCAATGTACATAAACAGCTTTACCTGTCACACCTGCATCAGAATTTCAGTGCCCATAACCTCAGATGCAAAAACAAGCCTAAAAAACAAGGCTGAGTTTGCTCTGTCATCAGGAAATATGGAAGGGAACCATTACTGCACTATTGAATCCATATTTCCTTAATGCAACCTTCTCAATAACTTTGAGAATTAATTACTTCATTTCCATCTCTGATTGCTGAGTAGCCTTTAAAGACTCATATTTCCCAAGTCTTCTTGCTACTAAGGGCTGATTGTGATAGGGTCAAAGCTTGGATGCTTGGTACAAAGGTCAAAAGAGTTTAAATCATGTCAATAGAATCAATATAAAACATAGAGTGAGGGACTCATATTGATAGAGCAAGTCCTTGTGAATGGGACAACTAGAATAATAATGGTGCTTGGAGCATGCCAGGTACTCTCCTAAGTGTGGTCCTTAGAGTAATGCATTTATTCTTTGCAACAGCCCTAAGAGATAGATACCATTTTATGACTGTTTTAAAAATGAGGACACCCAAGCAAAGAAGATAAATGGCCCATCCATGGCCATACATCTGGCAAATAACAGATGTAGTCTGGGCTTCAAGTTCAGGAAGATTGGCCCTCAAAATCTGAACACATAATCATTAAATTACATGTCTCTTACATAAGAAGCAATTTCTGTCCACAATTAATTCTCCTTTAGTTTATATAATCTACCAAGTAGGAGAGAGAAGGAGAACTCACAGAAGAGCCAAGAGTTTAAATAACCAATATATATTTTTAATATATGAAAATTATTGTCAAATTGGTTTCCATACAACACCCAGTGCTCATCCCAAAAGGTGCCCTCTTCAATGCCCATCACCTACCCTTGCCTCCCTCCCACCCCCCATCAACCCTCAGTTTGTTCTCAGTTTTTAAGAGTCTCTTATGCTTTGGCTCTCTCCCACTCTAACCTCTTTTTTTTTCCCTTCCCCTCCCCCATGGGTTTCTGTTAAGTTTCTCATGATCCACATAAGAGTGAAAACATATGGGATCTGTCTTTCTCTGTATGGCTTATTTCACTTAGCATCACACTCTCCAGTTCCATCCACGTTGCTACAAAGGGCCATATTTTATTCTTTCTCATTGCCACGTAGTATTCCATTGTGTATATAAACCACAATTTCTTTATCCATTCATCAGTTGATGGACACTTAGGCTCTTTCCATAATTTGGCTATTGTTGAGAGTGCTGCTATAAACATTGGGGTACAAGTGCCCCTGTGCATCAATACTCCTGTATCCCTTGGGTAAATTCCTAGCAGTGCTACTGCTGGGTCATAGGGTAGGTCTATTTTTAATTTTTTGAGGAACCTCCACACTGTTTTCCAGAGTGGCTGCACCAGTTTGCATTCCCACCAACAGTGCAAGAGGGTTCCCGTTTCTCCACATCCTCTCCAGCATCTATAGTCTCCTGATTTGTTCATTTTGGCCACTCTGACTAGCATGAGGTGATATCTCAGTGTGGTTTTGATTTGTATTTCCCTGAAGAGGAGTGATGTTGAGCATCTTTTCATGTGCCTGTTGGCCATCTGGATGTCTTCTTTAGAGAAGTGTCTATTCATGTTTTCTGCCCATTTCTTCGCTGAATTATTTGTTTTTTGGGTGTGGAGTTTGGTGAGCTCTTTACAGATTTTGGATACTAGCCCTTTGTCCGATATGTCATTTGCGAATATCTTTTCCCATTCCGTTGGTTGCCTTTTAGTTTTGTTGATTGTTTCCTTTGCTGTGCAGAAGCTTTTTATCTTCATGAGGTCCCAATATTTCATTTTTGCTTTTAATTCCCTTGCCTTTGGGGATGTGTCAAGTAAGAAATTGCTGCAGCTGAGGTCAGAGAGGTCTTTTCCTGCTTTCTCCTCTAGGGTTTTGATGGTTTCCTGTCTACATTCAGGTCCTTTATCCATTTTGAGTTTATTTTTGTGAATGGTGTGAGGAAGTGGTCTAGTTTCAACCTTCTGCATGTTGCTGTCCAGTTCTCCCAGCACCATTTGTTCAAGAGGCTGTCTTTTTTCCATTGGATGTTCTTTCCTGCTTTGTCAAAGATTAGTTGGCCATACTTTTATGGGTCTAGTTCTGGGGTTTCTATTCTATTCCATTGGTCTATGTGTCTGTTTTTGTGCCAATACCATGCTGTCTTGATGATTACAGCTTTGTAGTAGAGGCTAAAGTCTGGGATTGTGATGCCTCCTGCTTTGGTCTTCTTCTTCAAAACTACTTTGGCTATTCGGGGCCTTTTGTGGTTCCATATGAATTTTAGGATCGCTTGTTCTAGCTTCAAGAAGAATGCTGGTGCAATTTTGATTGGGATTGCATTGAATGTGTAGATTGCTTTAGGTAGTATTGACATTTTAACAATATTTATTCTTCCAACCCATGAGCACGGAATGTTTTTCCATTTCTTTATATCTTCTTCAATTTCCTTCATAAGCTTTCTATAGTTTTCAGCATACAGATCTTATACATCTTTGGTTAGATTTATTCCTAGGTATTTTATGCTTCTTGGTGCAACTGTGAATGGGATCAGTTTCTTTATTTGTCTTTCTGTTGCTTCATTATTAGTGTATAAGAATGCAACTGATTTCTGTACATTGATTTTGTATCCTGCGACTTTGCTGAATTCCTGTATCAGTTCTAGCAGACTTTTGGTGGAGTCCATGTATATTATCACGTCATCTGCAAAAAGTGAAAGCTTGACTTCATCTTTGCCATTTGGATGCCTTTGATTTCCTTTTGTTGTCTGATTGCAGATGCTAGAACTTCCAACACTATGTTAAACAACAGCGGTGACAGTGGACATCCCTGTCGTGTTGCTGATCTCAGGGGGAAAGCTCTCAGTTTTTCCCCATTGAGGATATTAGCTGTGGGCTTTTCATAAATGGCTTTTATGATGTGTAAGTATGTTCCTTCTATCTCGACTTTCTCGAGGGTAAATAACCAATATTTTTAAAATCATTTTACCCACTTCAAAGGGCTTTCAAATTCATAACCTTACTTGATTTTTAAACATCCGTTCTACAAGTTCCTAAAGGACTTAAGATTTATTTGCTGCCACGAAATAGTTTCCTTGTGCAGTGCTAAATAATATGACCAGCATCTGCATCTTAACATCACTCTCCCCAGGAAGATGAGCACAACACTACTGAAAATGACACAAGAGAATATACAATAGCTTGCATTTCAGTTCTCAGAACTCTGAACACGCCATCTACACACTGTCATCTACTTTGCGTTATGGCCCACCGTCCAGAATTGGGGACAACTAGCAAACGTGTCGAGAGTGAGATATGGTAGACTTTAGAGGAGTTAAGTAAATAGGATAACTAAGAGGAAAACCAAAGTAGGGAGAAAGTAGGCCCAGTAGGTTAAAAAGTTGGAGAGTTCATAATGTAAAAGCCAAGCTCTCATGGCACATGGCTTAGCAGCGAGAAAAAGAGCTAAACAGAGCCCATGGACAGCTAGACAAACATCTGGAAGGTGATGACACTGTGGATAGAGAATTAATTCTTCAGACATCTATGTTTTTGGTCAAATACCAGTCAGATATTGCTGTAAATAAAACTGTGAATAAAATTTAAATCAGCAGATTTTGAGTAAAGCAAATTACCCTCCATAGTGTTGGTGGGCCTCGTTTGATCAGTTGAAGACCACAAGAGCAAAGATGGAGATTTACAGAAGGAGAAATTCTCCTCAAGACTGCAACATAGATAGGGCCCCTGGGCGGTTCACCTGGTTAAGCATCCGACTTCAGCTCAGGTCATGATCTCATTGTCTGAGTTCGAGCCCTGTGTCAGGCTCAGTACTGACAGCTCAGACCTCGGATTCTGTGTCTCCCTCTCTCTCTGCCCTTCCTCTGCTCTCTCTCTCTGTCATTCTTTCTCAAAAAAAACCCCAAACATTAAAAAAAATTTTTTTTTAAAGACTGCAACATAGAAACACTACCTTGAATTTCTAGCCTCCTACCTTGTGGAATTCAGATTCAAGACTTCAACATCACTTCTTATCCTGAATTTCCAGCCTGTCAGCTTGTCTACAGATTTCAGACTTGCCAGCCCCCAAAATCACATGAACCAATTCCTTAGATCAGTCTGTCTTCTTCTCTGTGTATCTTGATAAATAAATAGATGATGGAATTTCTTATATCAACCTTTTTCTTTCTCTGTCTCAATAGATAATTAGGGAGGGAGATCCTATTGGTTCTGTTTCCCTAGAGAACTCTAATACACTGACTAAACTTCATGAGCTCACAGATATTATTTTGCTTTTCTGAGCCTCAGTTTCCTTATTTTTAAGATAGACGTAATTATACATAGTTTACATAGGGTTGTGATAAATAGCTATGACAGTGCCTGACTCAAGTAACAATAAATGATAGCTGTTATTATATTAACGTAACTAAATCAATGGTTGGTGATTTATTCAGGAGAGTTTTTTACTCATGCAGTATAGACCAGAAGGATATTTACGTATTTTAAAACTCTACCTATTTTTCCATATGAAATCTATTATTGTGGTTCAAGTTAATTCAGCAAGCAATTCAAATGGTGGTCTCTTACCAGCCCTGCAGTACCAAATGGTACAAATATGCATAAAATAACTGACTAGCAGGTAGGACAGAAACTAATACAAACTAAACTAACAGATACAAACTCTATCAGAGTTACACATGCGATTCTATGAGAAGGAAGAGAGGGGCAGTTCATTCTGTGAGAGTTCAGAGAACGATGGAGGGGAAGAAGTGTTAGGAAAAGCTACAAAAAAGAAACAGTATTTGAACTAGGTCTTAAGACTTAAAGGGGGCTGGGCATGCAGGGCAGGGTGTGGTCATAGTGGTGGTAGGCAAGGGCGTTAGGTTTTTTGGAAGAAAAACACTATTCTCCACTTACTGTTAACAGAAAACAGGCCTCAACTGGCCCAATGACAAGGCAGCTCCATTCCCTCCAACCTGCTAATTAAAAGACCATCTTGTGCAGATACATAGACAGGAAGGAAACAATAGTCAGGCAAAGGCTTAAACACCCAGGGAATTCATCAGTTCAGAGGAGTTAAGATTTTGCCTTCTATTTGGTTTAAGTTGTCAGGCTGATGTACCTGGAATGTTAGTCTGCTGGGGATATTTAGACAAACAAGAGCCTGGGGCTTCAGCGATCACTGAAATGCCCTTTGGTGGGCTTATGGAGTGACAGCAGGTTCCCTGGTTGAAAAAGACCCACAGAAAAGCTGGAGGTGTTATTAAGCTTCCCCAGAAGGCAGTTTGAAACAGTCCAATGCATTTCAAAGCCTCTAGAACAGAATAAAAATAAAGAGTGCTGTAATCTAAATGTTAATATCTCATCAAGTTTTATCTGCGGGGAAATGGGGGAGCAGCAGCTCTGCAGTGTCTTTTTCGGAAGCAGATAATGTAGCAATAAACAGCTGGCTGCCCTCAACTCAGGCATTTTATGCCACCTTTGCGCTCCATCTTCCCTGCCACGTGGTGACATCAAATCAGAAGAGGCAGGCTTGGCGGCTCTCTTGTCTCAGGCCAGACTGCAATGTGCAAAGAAACATGCCTCTTTAAAGGAAGAGTGGGGTTTCTCTGGTGTCCAGGGCAGCTGGTCTGATGAGGCCGGATGAGGCCATCCAGGCACTTCCTGCAACTGGTGATGCACTGAAGTTGTTATTCCTTAGGGGCCATGCCATCAGCGTGTGTTAATGAAATCCTCAGGTGCCCACTGAAGCAACTCCAGAGGCACATGCTTCTCAACGAGCATTTTCAGGAGCATCAATGATGGTAGGGCAATGAGGAGGTTGTGTGGGTACAAAGCACTAAAGCTTCATCAAAGTTTGACCTCGTCCTATCAGAACCACTTCTGGGATGTCTGTCAGGGATACAGAGAACGTGCAAGGATGGCGATTACTACTATTTGTGCTATATGCGAACAGCAATGTTTTATTAGCGTTACTGGTGCTACCCCTAGGAGTACCACTGTTTAATCCTTCGTAAGGGTTTAGAGTAGGCCAGGATTCGTTCTAAGCATTTTATATGCTTAGATTACCTCACTGAATCCTCACAAGACCGAAATACAAACTATATTGCAGTTATTATTATTTACCACATTTTCCAGATGAGGAAACTAAGACACAAAGATGTTAAGAATGCCCAAGTTCACACGGCTAATGAACAATGGAGTCAGAATTGGAACGCAAGGCCATTTGGCCCAGAGTCTAAGCTGTTACGACTACTAATCCCCGCCTCCTCGCCCCCGGGCAGAAGAGGTCCATGTGCCATGTGCATTAGGATAGAAATGTCTATCCTTAGAGCTCCTCTAAATGTTTCCAAAAATGTCTCTTACCTAATTTCTGACATTAATGCTACTTTGGTAAGGGACAAAATCTTTCATTTCCTAGGTAGAACTAAACCCCATAGGACATTACACAGTGACTAAATTTAAACTAACATGTCAACAACCAGTGGAGAATTGGATGTCCGGGAGGCTTCCTCTGGTCACTAAATGGCAGGTATTGACAAAGTAACAAATAACAGGGCTAAAGTCAGCAAAGACATCCTTATTGCTTAATTTACAATATTGTCAGTGGTTACCAGACCATGCTCTTAAAATGTGCTCTACTACTTTTTCTTTTTTTCTTTTGCATTATCTCTATTATGCTACAAAGCTTCACATATGTATTCACAGCTACGCCGTATGGGCATAAAGTTGTGTACCTTTCCCCAACTGTGGATTATTAGGGTAGGAAATATGGATCTTTTTTACTCTTACAGAGAAATGTCAAATGGTGCAGCCCCAAATCACCTTTAGATCTGTATCAATCTCCTCTGTTTCTGAGTTCCTATTTTATGTATGCTCTATAGGAATCATGTTGGTGTTTACTCATTTATGATTTTGAACCATAACATCATTATTTTTTGTCCATCTTTCCATCAGGGAGGTCTGGGTGTTCATTACATTTTTTTTTTATACTCTCCTGTTTGGCAAAATTCTGCATCTAATCTATCAGTCAACAAATATTTGCTAAGAGATTATAAAATTCCTTAATCTATTCAGATACCCAGAGTATCAGATTTCTTTGTGTTGGATTCTCCAGGCATTCTCAGAATCCCATTTTTGGAAAAGCTTACAGAACAGGAGATTATTTGGGTTTTTTGCAAAACTTAAAAGAAATTACCCGTAAAACTACATTTTAGGTATTTTGGAGCCAGGGGATTAGATTTTATAGAATATTTTTATTTTTCTCCCAAATGGTAAATCCTCTGAGATTTTCTACTTCTTGAGTCAATTCGATAGTTTACATTATTTGTGTTAGTTAGGCTTCCAATTTTATGACACTAAACTTGAAATTGGGAAAGACATACCGCTTTTTTAACTGACTTTTCATGTTACTATATTTTTTTTTATTCTTAATATATTTGTGCTTTTCCCTCCATGCGTTTAATGATTTTTTAATTGATCTTTGCTTCCTGCACATTCATGATAAGTTAATGCTCAGGAATACACCGGGGTGTTTGGCACTAGCTAAATGCACCCAATGTACAGACAGGCATCTATTAAGTATCTCTAGAATGCTTAGTAGTAAATACTGGTAACCTCTGAGAATGGCAAAAGCAAGCCTCCCCCATCTGGTGGAATCCTCACTTGTGTAGGTCATGAAGAAGCAGCTATGAGGGGGTGGAGAACAATTATGGGATAATTGAGCATCTGACTCCATTCCAGTTCAGGTCATGATCTCATGGTTGTGAGATCGAGCCCTGAGTCAGGCTCTGTGCCACAGAGCTTGCGTGAGTGGGATTCTCTCTCTCCCTCTCCTTTGTGCTCAAAATAAATAATCATTTTTAAAAATCAATACATATTTTTAAGAAAATAAAGAGGATCTCTGTATGTTGCATTGACTCATGATTATATGGAAGCATTCTTAAGACAATCTGTAGGTTTACAGGAATAATTTGTTATACCATAAATAGCCAGTGGTGATTTCAACTTATATCATCTATTCTCTAGGGATTATTTTATAATAATAATCATAATATCTACATATAGCCATTTCAAAATAAATTATTTTGATTTTTCTTTCAGGAGTTTTGGGTCAAGAACAATGTAATGTTATCATGCTCTTAACTAATTAAAGAGAGAAGATTAAAGGGTTAATGCCTCTCAAGAATTTTACTTAATAATTTTCTAGTGTGGAACCATGACAATATGTGCCCAGAGAATCAGTGTCTGAGAATAGCATGAGACAAAGAATTTAAGAAAGAAGGAAATAAATTTTATCAGTCTAATATTGCAAGCTTTTGGATGAAAATGCCCTTTTGACATAACATCTCCCCAGATGAAAATTTCTTCACAGACAGAAAAATGAATGGTGTTTCATTAAAAGTGGCATGTCTGACTCAGAGATTTATGTACACTGCATTGGAAATGAGATACACACATATTTCTAAGATATATTAATTATGACAAATACAAAGCAGTTGTTTATGGCTTTTAACCAGCTAAAAGAAGAAAAAGGAAAGCTGTTTGTGGAATATTTGCAAATAACTTCAAAAGTACTTATGAAATAAATCATTGTAATATTTGGCTTATCAGTGAAAGTCCCAAAGTTGATGGCGTTTGGCTTGCTAAATGGGGTAAGCAAAAACAATTTAACATGTTGCTGGAAGTATGTATTTTTTTTTCTCTGATTCAGTTCATCTTTTTGAGTTAACTTGACTTAATTATGAAGTGTAAACAAGACCATCTCTATAGGTAAATCACTTTATAAACTATGTATGCATAAACACAATTCCACAGCCCCACTGCCACAATCCATCCATCTGTCCATTTACTTACCCCTTATACAACTTTGAGTATTTAGATGCCCAGATAAATAATTTTTACCCATCATCAGATCATTATATTTTGAGCACAGTTGCAATGGACGATTGGCAAGGTAAGATTTGTAACATATTCTAAGCTGGTTAGACTTTCCTGAGGGTGCTGGGAAGCCATTGAAAACATTGAGTGATATAATCAGAATTACACTTGTGAAAAATCACCTCAGCTGCTTCATGGGGAATTGGAAAGGAGCAAGAATAGAATGGCAGACCAGACAGGTGACCACATATCTATTGCCATGTGATACCAGCTGGGAAAAGTGTGGCAGTCAATATAATTGGACAAAACTGGGAAGTAGAATCCAGAGGACTTGGTAGTTGATTAAACGCATAGGCTCACAGAGAGGAGTCAAAGGTAGAGCGAAAGGAAATAAGCTTATGTGGGAGGAAAGGCACTTCCTTCATTGGAGGAGAAAAAAGTAGGAAAAATCCCCGTGGAGGCAGTTCTTTTTGAAGTTTTGGTACCAGATCATGAGGAGTTTCTTGGTTAGTTATCTTTGGGTGATGGAGGTGAGATATACTCTGAAGGAAAATGGGAAGGAGAGGGACCAGAGGTTTGGAATTCACGTAAGCACATGTACATGAATCATATATATATATATATATATATATATATATATATATATATTTAGAGTGTTGACATGATCAGAATCAAAGAGGTTCTAATTACAGAAAACCAGAAAGAAGGATCTAACCGAGGTTAAATAAAAGACTAAAAGACTCAATCAAAATAAAATAGTTTATACAGGTGAAAAGTAAGTTGAGCAAAGATATGCAACATGAATGCAAAGAACGAGGAAGCAAGGAAGAGCCTATTAACATCAGATGAAGTAGAATTACATGAAAAATTCAAACATGAGAGAGGAGGCTCTTAGAAATTTTCAAATAAAAGTTACCATTTATAATCTAGAAATATAAAACCCTTTGATATATTTCCCCAACGTGCTGCTAGGCATACCTTTCATGTTATCATTCCAGGCAGCAAAATCTCTAGCATCCGTTAATCTTATAAATTTCATTCCTGATGTTCACTTACAGATGCTGACTGTAAGAGACAGGCTGTATTTACATGAATCGTATATATTTTAGAGTGTTTGCACAATGAGACCACAAAGATTTTAAAAAGTCTAAGTTGCCAAACCAGATGTGAGAACTCTGGGACACCATAAAAAAAAATGTTAAAATGTAGGAGTTTGCAGCAATTGGCAAGAGACTATAATACTGGAATGAAACTCTACCATAATGAATATCAACTGAGAACACTGAAGAGAATAATTCGAAGGAAAAAAAAAAAGATAATACCACTTGATCATTTGATAATGAAGAGCCTGTAAGAGTTTACATGTTTAACCCACTGAATCTTTACAAAGTTTGTATACGGAGCTACTACTGTCAATCACTACTGAAGAGATAAGGTCAACGAAATCAGACCAGTTACATAACTCCCCAAGGAAACAGCTAAGACAGCAGAACTGAAATTTGGACCCAGGCAATCTGTCTCCAGAGCCAGGGCCCTAAATCTCTGTAAGGTACTGGATTCACTCACACTGATTAAATATCAACGCAGATATTTGCATTGAATCAAATGAGGGGATTACTGGCCTCACAAATGGGGGATGTTCCTTTCTCTTCGATTTTCTATTGTTACCTCTCTTTTTTTTTTTAACAAAAGAACAAATCTACACTTTTATTTATTTACTTTTCAGTAAATTTAAATCCGTGAGGGGTACAGCATCACACTGATTCTGTGACCAATGGCAGGGAGGTTGCTTCAGAAATAGCTTGAACCAAACCACTGTTTCCATGAGCATAAGCTACTTTTCCCCAGATTACCCTGCTTTTGTTTGATTTGCCACCAGGAGTCACTGTGTTGCTCTTTGCTTTGTACACAGAAGCGCATCTCTTGCCTGGATAGAATTCAGTTTAATCTCGAGTATAAACACCTTCAATTTTAAGAGCCATGTGCTCCCTCTGGATCTGGAGACCCCAAGGACAGCCAGCAAAAATGGCCTTGGACCATAGCCTTCCAGACATATTTGTCATTTTAGGAGTCCTGTTCCCAGCAGGCCTCCACAGGCTCCAAGATGGTGGAAATGCAGTTCTATTGTTAACTCTTCCTTAAACATTTGTTAAGATTCTCCAGGGAAATCCTGTGGGCATGAAGAATTTTTCTTAAGGAGTTTTTAAATTACAAATTCAGCTTCATTAATGGTTATAGGATTATTCTAATCATTGATTTCATCTTGATTGACTTTGAGTAGTTTGTAGATTTTAAGGAATTGATCATTTAAGTTATTGAATTTATGAATATAAATTTGTAGTTTGCTCTCATTATCCCCTTAATGGCTATAAGATCTGTACTAATATCCTTTGATTCACTTCTGATATTGGTGATTTGTGTCTTCTATCTCTGTCACTTTTACTAGAGATGTATAAAATTTATCATATATTTTTTTAAAGAGTCAGTGTTTAGTTTTAGTTCTTGATTTCTATTCTTGTTTTTATTCTTTTTTCCCTACTACTTGCTTTAGGGTTTTTTTCTTTTCTTTTCTTTTCCTAGTTCTTTCAGTAGAAATTGAGATTATTGTGAGGCTTTTCCTCTTTTCTCATGCAAATGTTTAGTGCTATAAATTTCCCTCTCAGCACAGCTTCAGCTGCATCCCACAAATTTTGATAGGTTATATATTATTTTCATTTATTTCTATGTATTTCTTAATTCCTTTGACTCAAGGATTGTTTAAAGAGCACTGTGTAATTTCCATTTGTGTTTGTAGATATTCCTGTTGTCTTTCTGTTACTGACTGATAGATTTATTCCATTTTGGTCAGAAAACATACTCTATATGGTAAAAGTTTCACCTGCCATCACTTAGAATGAAGATAATGCAGTGAATTTGCAGCTCCAGAAAAAAATAAGACTAGGAAACAGAATATTCATATATGTTGGTTAATATTGGCTGCAATTTTACAAGGACATTTAAAAGAGAGACAAGCCTTAGAAAGGAATTTGCCATGTTACAAGCAAAAATGAAAAGAGATGGGGAAGTTCAGAAACTTTCTCATCCCTAATGGCTAAAAAAGATAAAACTGAGTATGCATATGGGTAACAAAGGCAGATTACTATTCAGCCTTGAGGCAAGAATCAAATGAACCATATGGCCAGCATATCTCTTGTTAAAATCTCTAAATGGATTAAGATGTCAAAGAGGGAGGATGCAATTAAGGATTTGGCAACTCATTAATTTTTTTTCTCTGCTTCTTACATTTTCCAATGGATGGTGCCAAATCTTTTGGACTCCAAGCTTCTCCCCACATTCAATGCACTGGAAGGAGCTCCAGGGAAACCAAAAGAACATAAAATAAAGAACAATGAGTGGAAAAGAGTGAGGAACTGAAGTATAAATGCAAAAGACTCACTGTTTCAGATAAGAGATATAGTTTTTGTCTCCCCATGAGAGGAGAAAAACAGTTGACGAGAAAACAGGCTCTCTGTGTAAGGAGACTTTAAACTTTTCCAGAGATGTTTTGGCTGAGCAAAGGTGAGGAGGGGCTGGGAGAAGAGAAGTTATAAAGTGATGAATGGAAGAGGAAGGGGTGACAGAGGGGGCAGATGAGCAGCAAGGGAAGGGATTCTGGACCATTCTGTCCTCACATATGAGTTTTCTGCACTCAACAGCCCATCACCTGCACACAGCCCAGCATCCAATATTCAACATTTTAATCCTTGAGCAGAGTCCACACCTCTTAGTAGAGAAATATATGAAATTAAAACATAAACAATAAATGTTATCAACAGGACAGAAATTGGGCCAGGGTGGGGGAAGGATGGAGGAAACACAGAAGGACCACCTATGGTCATTGATATCCCTATGTTTACGGTATGAGCCATGTATCAGTTTCCTGGGGAGCAGTAACAAATTACTACAAACTACGTAGCTTAAAACAAAAATATATTGTCTGAGTTTTGTAGGCCTGAGATCTGAAATCACGGTGTCATCTGGGCCATGCTCTCTCCAGAAGCCCTAAGTGAAAATCTGTTCCTGCTTGCCTCTTCCAGCTTCTGGTGGCTGCAGTGTTCATTCCTTGGTTTGGGTTTCCATTCCTTCAATCTGTCTCTGTGGTCACATTGCCTCCTCTTATGGGTATGCTCCAAATCCCCTCCCCCACCCTCCACCCCATCCCCACCCCTGTCAACTGCCTCCCTCTTGTAAGAATACATGCTCTAGCATGGAGATCCCACCTGGATAATACAGGATGGCATCCCCATTTCAAGATCCTTAATTTAGTCACATCTTCAAAAAAGACTTTTTCCAAATAAAGTTTACAGGTTCCAGAATTAGAACTTGATATCTTTGGGACCACCATTCAGCCCATTACAAACAGTAATTAAGTGAATTGATTTAGGATGATACATTTGCTAGGATATATTACAAATATATAATAAAAATCCAACTTTGCCCCAGTGACAAGGATCTATGAGTGGCTGTTTCTTCAGAATTTCATTTCTTAATGCATACATTAAAGAATTGAGCTTTAGTTATTTTGTTAGCAGAAATAAAGGAGTTATTTGCTGTAACAACTCAAATTTAGGTTTTATATTATGCTGCTATTTCCTTCACATCAAATATTGACTAAGAGATTTGCTTTTATTTTAATTTCCACATCACCTGTTGCTCTGCCTACTTTCCAAACTGCTGAACAAATTGAACAAATGCAGAAGAGGTCCATCTTATACAGGACTATTTATAAAGCTACTTCTGTAGCACAAGGAGTTCCTTATATTTTAGGAAGTTGTGACACCTTTAATCACAAAATATTTCACCAAAATTTTGATCCTCTCAATACATAGGAACTTATAAATGAGGTGGAATTTACATAAAAATATGTTTGGGAGAGAACTGAAAAGTGTTCTCCCAATGCAAAGCAATCAGGAATACATACACAATCTATAACCAAGGCTCAAAGACAACATTTGCAAGCACTAAACTTTGAGAAAACAGAGGTGAGGTATTATAGATACTGAGGTATTAGAGATACAATATAATATTGATTTTCCTATATATTTTAAATATTTTTTTCTGTGTGAATAAAATCACCACATAGTATTGTGGAATATCTGGAAAATACCAGGAATATATTGTCTAATTGCCTGCTATCTAACCACATAGCTATACATGCTTTATACAATTTTACCATTTCTGTGCAGGTATATGATATTTAAATAGCATTGGAATCCTGTTATACATGCTTTTTACTCTAACCAGTTTGTGTCATGTAACAATCCATAGTGAGAATTTCTCCATAACACTGAATGGTGAAACATGGCTCAGAGTGTGGATATGCAAAAAAAAAAAAAAAAAAAAATTTTAAATATCTCCCTGTTATTATACATTTTTAAAGTTTTATTTATTTATTTTTGCTATTCAAAAGTTAACTTCAGTAATCATCCCTGTAGGTCAATCTCTGTACTTGCTTATTATTACTTCCTAGATTAAAAGGTCAAATTACTAAACCAAAAGATAGGGATGCTTTTGTATTAACTTCCAAATTACATTCTAGAAAGGTTGTACCCATTAACACTCTCATATGCAGTCTGTGGCAATATTCATTTTACAGAGATAAAAGAGATAACAAGATAAAACTTGATATTTTTTATTTTTAATCTTTAATAATTTTAGAGGTGAAAGTAATATCTCAATATATATTTAATTACTAGTGAGGTTGAGCATTTGTTTATACATTTGTTTCTTGGCCATTGATATTTCATTTTTATTAATTTCATTTGTATGATTTGACACAATTCTAAGTTGTTCAACTGTTTCTTATATAGTCTGTATGAACCGGATAGGAGACAATGAGTATCTTCAACTTTACTAGAGAAAACCAAACTGTTTTTGTTTTCCAAAAAGTTTCACATCCTCACCCAAACATTATATTTTTAGACTTTTAAATTTTACTTATTTGGTGGGTATTGTGTTTCTCATTATAACTTTGATTTGCATTTTTGTAATTGTTAACGACATTGACTTTGTCATATATTTGTCACCCAGCTGGATTTTGTGAATCTCTTTCTAGCAGACTTTTTCTCAGTGTGTGTGTGTGTGTGTGTGTTTTATATGCTACTTATTTTGTAGGTAATTATGTTTTTTTAAAAGATACCTGCTTATTGCTGGTATATAGAAATACAATTGATTATTTATACTTAGTTTGTATCTATTAATTTTGTCAAAGTCCCTTATTAAGTCAAATAATGCATTTGATCTTATTTTGTATTTTCTGTATAGACAATGATAATGTAAATTCTTCTTTCCAATCTTTAAATCTCTAAAGAATTTATTTATTCATTTGTTCATTCATTCATTCTTCCTTCCTTTGGCTGCACAGCACTGGTTGGAAGGTCCAGTTCAATGAAGAGAAGTAGCATTGGTGGGCACTCTTGACTACTTTCACTTTCTAAAGGGAAATCTTAATTGTTTCATCATTAATAGTGATGTTTTCTCTAAGTTTCTTTGTGCTGCATTTTGAGTTCATTTTTTCATATTTAAATTTTATCTCACTAATTCCCTCTTCTACTTTGCTATGATGCTTAGCCCTTGCTCTGAGTTTCTAAACTCAGATATTATTTGTTTTATTTCAACAAACTTTTTGGTTCATGTTCACCAATCTTCTTGGTTACTTTTGATGATCTCTTGTTCCTAGCATATATTCTTCTTTCCTTATATGCTTTCTTCTTTGCTTTATTTTGATTTCTTTAAATGTATTAGATATACTAATTTTAGATCCTGTATGTGACAGACCTCATAACTACAGCCTCTGTGGATAAATTGGTTATTGGCTATTCCTAATGACTCTTATTCATGATGACTTCTTCACTCGTTTACTTTGAGAAGTTTGATTGTGAGTTCATTTTCCTCTGGAAAACTTGTATCCATGGAAATTCTTTGAGGCTCATATTTAAGGCTTTCCTCTCCAAAGGAGATAAACATCGGTTTTTATCAAAAGTTTTCAGCACTACCAATTAGATTTGAATTTAAACCAAATTTTCAGACTGTGTTCAGGGTTTCTTTGGGCTAACATAATCATATGAATTTTGTTCCCTCCGAGGTGACAGCTGGCCTGAGATTATAAAGAATAAAGAGAATCTTTTTCCCCTTCTTTCAGAAATAAAGTTGAGAAGGACATGTTGTTTTATGTTTCTTTGTGGAATTTTTCCCTCTTGGGGTTTAATCTCTTAGAGTTGTGACTCTATATGTGTTTTATTTTATTATAATTGCCACATATGACTATTAGAGTTCTCTTTAATCAACATAAAGGTTGCCTTGAGCAAAGTACATTCTTCACATTTCCCTCCCAAATAATACATTTCTCTATAAAAGACTGATTTCTAACTTAATTATTTTTAGAATTTTAAAATTATATAACTTTAAGATGTTGAAAAACTCTGTAGCAAGAAAAAATAATAACACAGAGATAAATTAATGTGGTTGCATAGTGATATATGTTTTAAATTAATGCATTTTAGATGGAGTATCCTTATAGACACACTTTCTCCTCTAATTCTCCAAAAAGAGCAAAATCATTGATGAAAGTATGAATCCTCACATAATGAAGATTACAATTTCTTGTATGAAAAGGTACTCACAACCCAATTGATGATACTCATCAATATTAATAAATTGTATATTTGTAATTACCAAACTTTAAAAACTTAGAAACTCAGAAAATTTGTATTCTTCCATATTAGATGTTATTAGGTTGTGTAATAACAATCTTATTTTCAACTACTGAACCTCAACATTTCCAAAATTTGTCAAATACCTTTAAAAAGAATACCAACAGATGAACTTAGTTCTCAGCATTGAAAATAAGATAGGGATCTTTTTATAATGGATGAATAAATACCCGTATGTTAAACTGCTCTAATGCTTGTCATCTAGTATTAGGCCTATTAATGTTCAAATGAAATGAGAAACATATGGATCTTAATAGATATGTATAGATATAAATATGTGTGTATGGTCCTGATATATATTCTCTTAATACACCCTAAATTTCATTTCATCTCAAAGTCAGTCAGAAAAATTATCATCCTTGGTTACAGATCCAATTATTTTGGTCCCTCATGAAAACTGAAATACTGTCATCCTATAAATAGAAAAATAAACAGGTTTTTAAGGTCAGACTATAGACAGTAATATTCCTCTTTAACTTATAATAAATGTTATTCAATAAAATACAAGGTACCCCATATCACATCTTTATTAATATAACTCACAGTACACAATGCTTTTCTATCCTTAATAATCTTATAAGCAACATAATCCAAATAATGGGACATAATTCAAATGTGAAAAAAGTCATCCTCTCACATAATTAATATTGCTAGATGGCTTTTTCTTCGGATCTTAGTACATGTGACAATGATATGATTCATATATTCAAAAGGGTAATTAAACTGCCACCTGTTCAAATCAAATTCAGGACAAAACTGATTAAAAGTGTCAATTTCTAGCAAAAATGACTGATTGGCTTAATGCACGGAATGTGCTGAAATAGCCAGAAAAGCAAGTTTTACAGGAAAAGAAAGGTGTATTTGTCTCCTGTTGCTGCTATAACTCATTCCCACAAATTTAGTGGCTTAAAACAACACAAAATTATCCTCATACTTTTTTGGAGTTCAAAAATCTAAAATGGGTCTTATGAGGCTACAATCAATTTGCTTTAATTACCTCTATCTGGGCAGTACCTACCCCAGTTCCTAGGCCCTACAAGGAGGTGACTACATGAATGACCACAAGAACTGTAAACATGGAAGATACCACAAATTCCTGGAAAACCAAGAATCAAAGTGCTCTGATGCCATCCCTCTTAACTAAAAAGCAGGCTATCTAGAAGAACATAGAAACCAGAGAATGAACAGTTTGAAATCAGAACTGTGAGACGTGCTGAGTAATTTCAGGCATATATTCTCAGCAGCATCCCTGAGACAGTTGTAAGGTAGCTTCATACAAGGATGCTAAAGATCATAAGGTCAATCACAAAATATCAGAGAATATGTCTTTCACACTAGTCAAGGTGGATGGGTGTTGGCCCAGGGTGAATCCAGCCTCTTTGCTTTAGGCACATCTTGTTCCTTCCTAGAATATCAAGGTTGCCAGGGGTACACAGCACCCTCAGTGAAGACCGAGTAGTGTTCTCCTACATGTATAAATGCCTAAGCCTTTCTAGACATCTAGTGCTTTTGGCTAGGAAGTTTCACACCTCATTTTGAAGGATGGTTTTCTTGTCATGATTATATTAAGGCATAAGGAAGGCATTTGGAGGGATGACTAGACCAAACCACTGAAGGGTAATCAGTTAACACATATCACATGATCCAGGACCCTATATAGAAGTGGCACTGTGGTACATGATTAAATTTAAACATGATTTCTGTCTGCAAATGTCTTATTAGAAATAAAGGAGAATGATTCACAGTAGCATAGGCTACAAAGAAATTTTTATGGGAAGTTGAATAGTCTTGCCACAGCCTGATAATTTGTTAAGTTTCTTCAAGAAGAAATCTACAATATTGGCACTTCAGAGGGGAGAAAAGTCTTATACCTATGCAGCCAGTTTAGCTGGTTTAGTTTCTTAGCAGACGTTTTTAAAATCACATTTGACTTAATGTGGTCCCACACAGTTTATGAGTCAATGTGAGTGCTGTTTTACTGGATTTTTTTTTCTCCTTAGGGAAGATAGGGTTAATAGACAGGGTAAAATGAAATCCCAGTGAACTCCCATTGCATGAGTCCTGGCAATAACAATAATCATCATTTTGTATCTTCTTGGAAATACTTTCAAAGTTTTACAGTAATAGGACCCTAAAAAATAAGAGTGTATCAGAACATACAAATAAATCATTTTACTAAAAATGATTCCAAATTTTAAGAAAAGCTTGAGTACTAGGTTTTTAAAAATACACTAACACTTCACATGGATGTCAGTGTGGTATAATGGAAAGAACATGGTCTTTCGAATTAAATGGACTTTGTCCAAACCTTAGTCCAAATCAGTATTACTAACTGGCAAGATAAGCTTGGGGAAACATTCTGAAACATTAGAAGAGATAAAGTGCCACACACAGTGACTAGTCAGAGTAGGTCCATATTATGTTAGCTCCCTCTCACTTGAACAAGGACAAACACAATTCTACAGTAGCATCTTCTCTCTGACTCCTCCCTCCCCATTGTCTAGTTGCTGTTCATCATTACAAGACCTTAATATGAATATGAAGATGAGTGTATCCTACCATCAGATGGCCATTCATTTTATCTATATCTTGTCTAGCTCTCAATTAAAAACAATACTTAAGGGCTAGAACACACTGGACTGGGCAGCACAAGAGGACAGGGGAAGAAGTAGGAAAGAAAAGCACAGAGAGGGTTGCACCAGACAGACTGAAAATTCAGAGATTTCAAGACCAGAGTTACTCCTCAACAGAAGTCTTGCTATTCACCGGTGAGTAAATCCTGCCATTTCCACTCATGGACAAATAGAGTCTCTTCTTCAAAAAGCTAATCCTGAAATATATGGCTATGCTTTTCATTTTCTATGGGGCCACTCCCTCACAGTGTACTGGATGATTCAGCATACCTACAGTGTCCCCTGGCTTCTTCCCACCCACCACCCCCCATTCTGAATTTCAGAAGATTGTTTGACCCATTTTACATCAAATTGAGATAGCACTGTATTTTTTAGCACGATATTAATCAAATCACATTTTGATTAGTTGTTTTGTGTTTCTTTCCAAACCACTCCTGGAAACCTTCAAACTTACCTCTTATCCAATTTCCTTGCTGGCTACTTCATTAAGAAGGTTGAAGGAACCTATAAAGTGAGTCCTTCCTTCACCCTCCATATTTCTCCTCATCTAGACTGATCTTCTGCTCAATTCTTTATACCTTAGGAGAAGGTGATTTATTTACATTCGCTTTGAATCTCAGCCTCTCTTATTTACATTATGTGACAGCCTCATGACTAATCTCTCTGCTTTGGCTACACCAATATTTGAGACAGTCATTCTCATTAGACAATTCAGAACATGTCACTCCTTTCTCCAAAATGTTTCCATATCTCTTTAGGGCCTAAGGGCAAGTGCCAGATCCTCATGATGGCGTAGGGAAATCATCACAAGTTCCATCTGCCTTCTCCAATATCAATGTCTACTGCATGTCCTCCCCTTTCCAGGTTATTAGGTAATTTTCCAGATCCTAACCATTCTGTGGCCTTCCACACCTCCATACTTTTGCTCATGAGTTTTCCCTTTCAGCTTTATATATCCTTTCTGCCTTTTCTCTTCTAATGACCTCTCAAGGCTGAACTCAAAATTATCTCTTTCATATGTTTCTCTGATTTCCCAAACTGGAATTAATTTCCTCTTTATATTTTTTGCTGTTTCTTTCTCAGTTACGAGATTTATCACATTCCCCTTTATATTTACCAGTTTGCTTCTCTCTCTCTCTCTCTCTCTCTCTCTCTCTCTCTCTCTCTCTCTGTCTAGAGGAGACTGTAGTTCCTTGATGTGAAAGTAAGTGTTAGCAATCTACTTTCCCAGAGTACAGAGGACAACGTTTTGATTATACCAAGTTTCAGTAAAGACTTGGTGAATGATTAAACACAAAAGGAGGTGTTATTTATTTATATTTCCCATTGCTACTATTGACTCTCATGGCATGAATTAAAACAGTAAAATTGCTGAAACACTAAGTGGACATTTTCTTCTTTACAATCTTACAAATAAACTTTAGGGACTTTGAGGAATGGGCAATCCCCTGCCAGATGTCCTCAGCCTGAAAAATTCCTAACTTGGGACTGAATTAAAGGAACTGCTCCCTAGGTCCAGGATACTAGGATTATGTTAAAGGCATAAACCCAATAAAGTGCCAACTGCTTCCTGCCCTGCGGAAAATCCCTAGAACTCTACAGACCTTACAGTCACTTCCGATAGGGAATGTAGGCTTGGAACTCTTAAAAACACTACAGCCTCTTGCCAGGTAAAACCTAGAAACAGCAAGGAAAGTGAATGATCTTGGATGGCATTAAATTTGTCTTATTTGACTTGCAAGAGACAGAATTTATTATATGAAATCCAGTGACATCTGAAGATTCAGCTTATCTAGAAAACCACATGGGTATTAAACTCTTTGAATCTATAATTCCACAATAGTACCTACCTGATTAACTCCATCACCACTATCACATATTACCTATGATCTTAGGCATTTCCTGAAGCAGAGGCAAGGTTCCCATAAGAGTACGGAATGGGGGCTGCCTGGTGAATCAGCATATATTTGGTGGGATAAATGAACAAGTTTGGAGAGCCCACCAGTTTCTCCTCTAACAAAACAAACGAAACCCATTCTATCAATACACCTGCTTTAGACTACATCAAAATGAAAAGTGAGAATATAAAACTCTCCTAGGGAAACTGTTCTACATATCATACTGCCTCCCACTTGTGTTTGCTCAAGGTCTTGGTGTTAATTTTAGAGAATTATAAATATACATTTAGGGCTCAGTTGCTTTCTGACTTTACCTAAAAGTTCTAATTATAAATGACTAAACTGTGCCGAAGTGATTTGAACTTTTTAGGGGGAAATTACTGTATAAATGCATTGCAACTATTAAACCACTGCTGATAGAAAGTATCCACTCCTTTGGGTGCAGGCGATGCTACCTACTACTACCAATAATGAGTTTATTCTCCAACCTACAAATCAGACTAGATGTGTTGATTCTCCAAGGACTTCTACAGTTATTAGAACTGAGAGATGGTCTTACCCCTTCTATGGCTAAAATAATAGAATTTTTATTATCATTACTAAAATGAAACATTTTTATTTACCCAGTCTAGGACATGTTTCTCACCTCTATCTGAATTACTGATGGCCAAAGAGAAGTTTCCCATCTAGCACGTGACTGTGCTGGGAATCCTTAAAACTAAAAATAGGCCATGACTTTGTTATAAACTTGACATATGAGCTTCTTCAAACAAGGAGATGTTTAGACATGAACTTTTCCACTTAGCATAATTTCAAATTGCAACCAACTCATTCTGGGATAATGGCTAATATCTCTTCTCAACTATAATGTCACTTTTCCTTCAAGGGAATTCTCTGTAATCCACAGTAACCTGGTTTTTCTGTTTCCCCCACTCGTGCGTTATCTATCCCTAAATCTTAGTGCATTTATATATGTTTGAATTTTTCCATTAAAAAATTTAAATATATAAAAACCTGGGTAAAGTTATGTTTTTTATAAAGTAGACTTAAGAATATGTCTTACAATTCCTGTTATGGAAAACCCTTAATGTTCTATCATAAAATTATATTTATGTACCCCGTAAAAAATGTTCTTTTTAGCCAAATTTTGTACTAGTTCAAGCATATTATTTAAATGGAAACAATTTCAGACTTACGTTTGTAAAAACAAATTCTTTTCAACAAAGATTATTTGTGTTAGCATAATATATGATTATGAAAGATGTTTATTTAGCCTCAATATTTCTATTTTCATAACCTTGAATTAAGTTGTGTGTCATAAAGCTTGAACCCTTTCTGTTTTTACACTGTAGTTATCTTGTCATTATAAATCTTCTTAAAGGATTTCATTTTTATACCTACAATAAAAAGCAATGCAAATTGTAAAATGTAGTATCTATCTTGGTGAGCTGAGGAAAAATAGCTAGTAATTTGCTTGGTAAGTGAAGCAAAATATTAAATGATTTATTATCAGATTTTTATATTGTATTGAGAATCTGTGAAATAAATCTTACCATATTTGAATAATAATGGTGGACAAATCACTTTCAATGACTTCTCTATCATAGTAAAGGAACCATGATTATCCTTCATTGATTCAAGAATGATATCTATTTATCACTTTTGACATGACAGAGCTAAGTGATGTTAGGACATAATAAGCTTCCCCTAACGATTTTGAATGTCTGTATTAGGGAGGAGAAAAAGGAGAAAAAAATAACAGTAAATAGTAAGGACAGTGAAGAGAAGTTTGAAGGACTTAAAAAAAAAATACAACGGAGGGGAACGTATTGCGTTGAGTACAAGTCAAACGTATTTATATGTGGGTGACTGATAGTAATGTGAAATCCCACAGGTCTTAGATGAAGAATACTACAAAAAGTACTCTTAGGTGTGAATCAGATGGACATGCATGTTCTTAATGAAAAAATTAAATATTATAAAGATGCCCATTTTTCTCAGAATAATTTAAAAGTTTAATGTGAAACACTAAACTTGAAAAAAAAAAACCACTAAACTTGAAAACATATTTTCTAAGTTAACAAAAATTATTTTTAAATACTTTGGAGAAAATAAACATTTTGGGTTAGCTAAAATTTTGAAAAAAAAAGAAAAAAGTTTAATTTCTCTGTCAGGTAATAAATATACTACCAGGCTATAATTGTAATAGTTTAGTCTGCAAACAAGAACAAAGCAACAGGTCAACTGAGAGAGTAAAAGAATTCCAGCCTATCATACTAGAATCTATCTATATCTGTAACTTACATTTATATAGTCCCTTATTATTAATTTCATAGAGAATGGAGGAGGGAATATCATGCCAGATATTTAGAAAATAGTATTATTCAGTAAGTATAGCATATTTAGATCTTCAACAAAGAATTATTTGTGGGACAATAAACCATTAGAATACTGGAAGAATTTATAGCTGGAAGGAAACTAAGTTCTAAATTTAGGAAGAATGGCAGAATTATGAAAAATGGTTAATATGAATATTACACTTTTCAGCGTATCAAAAACACTCCAAGAAGATGAAGGAGAAAGTAAGAAAATACTTGCAGAGTGAAAAGTGTCATTAACCTAATGTAGAAAATGCTTATTAAGAATATGGCTAAAACCCCAATAGATACGTTGGCAAAGTAGTTGACAAAATGAACTATAAACACTGGAAATACTGATGGTGAAGATATGTTCAACTTGTAATAATTTTTAAATCTAATTAAAATAACAATGGTGTATCACATTTTAAAGAAATTCACTTTCTATTGCACAGTTGAAAAGAGAAAGAAAATCTTTATTTTTAATAAGAGCTTCAAGTGATTTTTAGAAACTGGTGATTGGGGGTGACTGGAAGTCATGGTGCACAACCACACATTTTACCTCATTTAGATACTGTTACACTTGGCCGTGACTCCCCACATACTCTGCATCATTCATTCATTTTATTTAGTCAATCGTATTGAATGCTTATTATGTTCCAGGCACTATTTTACATACTAGAAAAGTAGCAAACACAATACAGATGAATCCCTTCACAGAAACATACTGGAAGGGAATAAACTAAGAGAAATGAGTGGGTGAGTAGGAGGGTTATGGGAATGTTCACTGAGAAAATGACTTTTGAGGAAAGATTAGGAGGTGAGGGGCTAATCCACATGGAGATAACTCAGGGAAGAACATGCCAGGTATCCAGCACAGAAAGTACCAATGCCCTGAGGCCATCACTTTTTTTAAATATAAACTTTCCCAAGTGAGTCTAATGTGCAGCCATTGGTGTAACATTTTCAAGTGAGTGGCCTTAGTATCTAGCACAAGCTGAAAATTCTTGGAAAGAAATGAAGTAGATGCAAGAAATTTTGTCCAAATCTTTCACCAACCCAAGGAGAATCAGGACACTTTCAAATGGGCCAGCGAAACACCCATTATCTTTCAAATGGGCCAGCGAAACACCCATTACCACTGACGGACATTTCTGCCCATTTGACATTTCTGCCTATATCCCGTTAAAGACATTTTTATTAAATTTTTTAATGTTTATTTATTTTTTGAGAGAGAAAGCGCGAGAGAGCAAACATATACAGGGGAAGGGAAGAGAGAGAAGGGGACAGAGGATCCAAAGCAGGCTCTGCACTAACAGCCCTACGTGGGGCTCAAATTCAAGAACCATGAGATCATGACCTGAGTTGAAGTCAGATGTTTAACTGACTGAGCCACCCAGGCGTCCTGAGACATTTTTAAAATAGGGGGAAACAAAATCAGTTTTTATTTAAGCTAAGGTTTAGAAAACCTCAGCCAGAGCAATACCAAGCTAAAATCACAATAACATGGTCTGGGTCCTAAAAAAGGAATTATTCCATATATTTTTATTATCATATACAAATCTAATTCATATTCATATTCAGTACTAGTATCAATGGATATTGATCAATGGATATCAATGGATACCTATCCATGATCAATGGATACCTATAACAGATCAATGGATATCAATATCAATGGATATCAATATCAATGGATCAAGTAAATGTGCAGACAGAAAGAAAAGTGGGTCATCAATGACAATTGCTCTTGTGATACAATATAATGGGTTCTTAATGAACTAATCTAAACAGGATATAAGTTTTAGAAACCTCTTCGAAGACCTAAGCTGATAGTAAAAACTAGACACTCCCCTTTCTGTTTATACTTTGAATTTGAACCACAGGTCAGGAATAAAGCCTGATAGATTTTAACAGAACCTTCAACTGAAGCCTTTCCCCTAAGCTCTAGTCCTGTCTCATGCCAAGTAACGGCAACTATGTGATCCTCTGTTAATAGCCTACTTCAGTGCCTAATTAGGAAGGTGACACATAAAAATACTCCTATCTCCACACTCTTTCAACTGCATGTGTATTACATTAATTCCATTTAATTTATTTAAATCCATAATATATGTCAAAGATCATACAGCATTTTATATCTATCTTACAGTTCAGCCATAAAATGAATTACTGAAAGGTCAGTCGGGTGCTAGGTTTCACTAATTTAATTATGAATTGCTTTTCCCTTTACTATTGAGTGACTAAAATAATGCAACCCTGGATGATGTTTTATAATAATGGAATGCTTTATTAAAGCCATCATTCCAATAAAACATTATTAGTCTACTATTCTCATTCTGGCCATTCACTTCATTTCACTGCAGAGTGATGAAGAAAAAATAATACCTGCCATTACTTTCATGACCCCTAAACATCAGCAGGTACACATAACACAAGGACAGGGGAAACTTTTTACTACCTTGAAAAGCAAGTCAGTTACACTAACTTATTTAAATATCAAATCACAGGTATTATTATCTTTCTGAATGATCTAACTACAATGTCCACCTAGCCCAAAGCCTGTATGTAATGTAAGCTCCCCATTGTAGCCGTTCTCCTTAGAAATAGGAGTATAAATGAGGGAGCAAATAATAAAAATACCTACAGCATTTAAAGCATTATATTATAATCAACTCTATTGTTTCTATTTTTGGCGACTTCTTCCTTGTTTTTTCATCTCCTTGTCATTCAAAATGTAAGACTGAAAACTGATCTGGGTTTTCTCTCCGTCATGCTTTTTTCTGGTTTAGAAAGGCATTTGGGGGAAGACTCTCTGTTCCTCTTTACCACAAATCTCCTCCAAAGAGGAGTATATATTTGCTGCATCCATTTCCTCTTCTTCTGTACTTTCTTGAGCACTGTCCAAGCAGTTCAATATCCCCGTACTACCCCCAAACCACTCTTCAGGGTCATTACTAAGATCTCTGCTGTTAATCTCATGACCAAGTCTCAGTCATCTTATCTGAAGCACTTAAAAGAGTAGTCTCCCTCTCCTCCCTGATGCATGTCCTCATGGGACTTACAGGACTCCTCAGTGCTCTTTGAGGAACTCTGATGCAGAGATGCTGCAAACCAGTCCTAACTATAGTGAGATGCAGCACAGGCAGATGTTACATAGATCCAGCACTCCCGGCAGACTCCACTGCTAGATCCCCGGGGTGTTTGTGAAATTTATAAGCAAATGGAACAGATTTCCCTGATACTCCCAGTCATCCTTCTGAAGAGCGAGAGCCCGTGATCAAACGATTTATTAGCTCCTAGATAACCAGTTTTGCCCTAAAGTGCACATGCAAGATCCAGAGAGGAACTTAGGGTGAAAGGGAAAAATAAAATAAAATATATAAAATAAAATAAAATAAAATAAAATAAAATAAAATAAAATAAAATAAAATAAAATAAAATAAAATAAAATAAACACAATATGAAGGGTCTTGCACACCATCAGGATGAGAGCATACAATAACACACATGTGAATGACTTAACTCCTTGCAACTCAGATGCTCAGAGACAGGAAATTATGTCATGTTCTCTTCAGAGATACAATATGGGGGTGCCTGGGTGGCTCAGTTGGTTGAGCGCCTGTCTCTTGATCTCAGCTCAAGTCACGATCTCATGGTTTGTGGGATCAAGCCCCGCATTGGGCTCTGCACTGAGAGTGTGGAGTCTGCTTAGGATTCTCTTTCTCTCTGCCCCTCCCCCGCCCTCTCAAAATAAATAAAAATTTTAAAAAATAGAGATACAGTGTTGGGGTTTCAAAGATAAGAATAAAAGCCACCAATTAAAGGTGTCAGCAAAGTCTTAGTGAAAGAGGTAGTACTTCATCAGGGCATCACATTCATTCATGCCTTGGAAGGTTCTCAAGTGTAGAGAAGAAGAGCTGCCAGAACAAAATTTTGGAGGTACAAAGAAAAAATAAAGACAAAACCCAGAGAAACAGGATGATAGAGAAGCAATGAGAACTTTGGTTAACCTGGGTCACAGTGTGCATGGAAGGAATTATTTTTATGTAGCAGCCTCCTAAACTGGTACTGTCACTTCCATGTTCTACCATCTCTAATACAGCCTATGCACCACTGCAGGAAAAGGTATCCCAAATGTTGCCTTTACTAAGTGTCCTCTCAAACACCCATCCTCACAGGGTGCCTGGGTGGCTCAGTTGGTTAAGCATCCGACTTCAGCTCAGGTCACCATCTCACAGCCTGTGAGTTCAAGCCCCGCGTTAGGCTCTGTGCTGACAGCTCGGAGCCTGGAACCTGCTTCAGATTCTTGTCTCCCTCTCTCTCTCTCTGCCCCTCCCCTGCTCATGCTCTCTCTCTGTCTCTCACAGATAAATAAACATTAAAAAAAAAAAACTGCCCTCACTTCCCATGGCTTATGCAATGAAATTCAAACACTCTGACACAATATCCAGGATCCTCTGTAACTCCATTTTCCTTATTTGCTATTGCAGAAAACACACCCCAAACAATCACTACATGGCTACACTATGGTAAGCAATGTATACAACACAAAAGATGGATCAACCAAGGACTTTGCTGGGAAGACATCTCTTCCACTATGCTACTCACATAAGCTTGAAGCTAAATTAAAATATGAGGTAGTTTTTGATTAAATACCAATTATTAAAATCGCCAATAATTACGATAGAAATTAATTAAGCAAATAGAAAACCAGTATATGCTCAAGGAGGAAAGTGAACTTTCCTAAAAAAAAAAATAACTCAATTTAACTTCATTATTTCTACTTTATAACAATTGTGACAGTTTTCCTGAATCCCAGTGATAAGCTCAAATGTTCGCCTTTGTTTATGAGCAAACGAATAATGTTTCTTAGAATTTGACTTGGTTTCTGCATAAAGGAGAAACTAAGATATGGGGGTTCTAATTCTTATCTATAAATTCCCAGGACTTCAGAGAAGCCAAATAATTGTTAACTATTTAATTTCTGTCAGTCATCATGAAAGACACTGAGTTTCATCTACCTAGCAAGGTTTATTAGGATGTTAAATAAAAAACATATATTCAACAGTACAATTCTTTAAAAAAAATTGTTGCCCATATTAAAGATAAGAATAGGCTTAACTACAGAAAAAAGTTTTAAAAGCACAATATTTCTCCTCTTTGATCTAAGAATGAATATGAGTAATAGTTTGGGAATTACCATGGGTATTTCTTTAATCCAATATAGAAAGTCTTCCTTACACATTATAAAACGTGGATAATTCACTTCGAACCGATGGTACGAATTGATACCTTTCACCTACCCAAAGCCCAATTTTCTACATTGATGACCAAAGAAATATTCAAAGACAGGTTAAAAACAAATCTTTCATTGCTAAAAACCGGGATGGTGCTAAAAGTCCACGGTCTAGCCTTTGCGACAAGAAAATATGCCCACAAAGAATCAAGAAAAACAACCCCCAAACTTAGAAATTCAAAGATACAGGAGCAAAGAGCAGATCCCAAGCCTTTCGGTAGTAATGAGGCTGCTGGCACCATGGCAGCTCATTACTTCCAGCTGACTCTTGAGCCAATATGCTGAACAGAAAGGGAAGAGGGTAGTGACAACAGACTCACAACAGTAAAGTGCCAGATGGAGAAGGCAGAGGGGACTGCCCCTAACTCTGGACTGTCCTAAAAATACAGAAATAGAAACTTCTCAGGTAGAGTAATGCTTTTCCATGTGGCATGACTGCTCCTTCTATACCTCACTCAGGCCACTACATTTTCATGCTGAAAACCTAGAGTGTATCCCCCATTTTTCTGCAAACTCACATGTACACTGGCAATATTTATTTTATGAATATTAAGTCATTACATTTAAAACCCAACAGATCCTGATTTTCTCAACCAAGTAGAATTTAAGAATTTAAGCTAAGGGAGATACAATTAGAATCCCACTAATGTTTTCTTCTTTTCTGAATTTTCACAAAGAGGACATATTTACAACCCAGTGTGACACATCAAAGCTTTTTTGACTAGCAAGACAGTGTGAGCTCTTATTGATTGAATTGTTGCATGGACAAATATATATAACTACTTGTAATTATACAATTTATTTATAATTAATATATTAATATATAAGGCTGTATTAATCATAAAAAGAATATTATAAAACTATATATGTGTGTGTATATATATATACATATATACATATATATGTACATATATACATATATATACGTGTATATATATATATATATACATACATGTATATATATATATACATATATATATATATATATATATCTCCCAGCACATCATTGTTTAAAACCCTGCTATTAAAACACCAGATTAATTGACAATATCATTCACCTGCCAACTCTAGGTATAAACTTGCCCTTATTCATAACGTTTTTGCATATTCTCTAGATATGTTCCAGTTAAGTGAGGATTAGCAGTAATTTTCACAAATTCCTTCTGTTTCTTTATCTGGAATCCAAAGTTTCTAATATGAATACTTATCAATTTAAATTATGTTTAAAACATATATAAATATGCAAATAAGAGGAGGAAGCTAGCTACATGCAAAACTATGTTTAACCATATTCTACAATCTTGAAAACAAGAATCAAATTTGGAAGATCTGTATTACCAGACTTCAACTTGTGACTAAGTTACAGTAACCAAAATCATGTGGTACTGGCATATGGGTAGACAAATAAATAAATGGAGCAGGACAAACAGTTCAAAACCAGGCACAGATTCAGAGAAAACTCTTGTGAAACATAAATCTGACAAAGGACTTCTATCCAGAGAGTATACATAACTACTACCAATAAATAAGGCCAACGACCCCATTTTAAACATGGACAAAACACTAAACCAAGAGTTCACATGTGAACATATTTGAATAGACAATCAGCAAATGAAAAAGTGCTCAACATCATTGGTCCTGCAGAAAACACAAATTAAAACCTTAACAAGCTGCTACTAGACACCCACTAGAATGGCTAAATTAAAGACCCTGACCGCACTAAGCACTGGCCAGAATGTGTAGCTAGTGGAATGCTAATACATTTCTGGTGGGAATGTGAAATGGTACAGTCTCCTTGGGAAAAGACCAGTCAGTTTCTTGTCACATTAAACATACTCCTACTTTTGACTCAGCGTTTCTACTCCTAGGCATACAAAATGAGAAATAAAAACATATGCTCGTGAAAAGATTTACGCAAGAATGTGTATAGCAGATTTATTCCTAATACCCTAGACTGGAAGTAACTCAAATGTCCATCAGCAGAAGAGTAAACAAACAAATAGTGTTATGTTCTTACCATGGGGTGCTACTCAGTTAGAAAAAGGAACAAATCACTAATATACACCAACAACATAGATGAATCTCATAAACATTATGCTGTGTGAAAGAAGCCAATGCAAATAAGTGCAAAATGTATCATTACATTCATCTGAAGTTCTAGATCAAGCAAAATTAATCCTTGGTGGGGATGGGGCCAGTTGACTGACTGGGAAGGGACATAAGGAAGCTTTCTAGATGATAGACATATTTTATATCTTGATAGGTTTTGGGTTACATTTGTGCATTTCAGTGTCTGTCAATTTTACTTCAAAAAGCTATTTAAAAATTACAGTAATGATGAGGGGAAAGACAAAACAAAAATGACAAAAAAGTGAGATAACTCTTGAAACTGGTGATGAGTACACTATTCTGTTTGCTCTGTATATGCTTCATTTTTTCTAATATAAAATGTAAAAAAAAAGTCAGCAGTTTTCTTACCTAGAGAATTATATTTACAAAATGAATTATCTGGCCTAATTATGTGCAATACCTAGTAATAGTCACCCATTGTAAAAGAAAACTATGTTTCAAAAAAATTAAATAATTCTTTTTTCCAAAACTTCACATGCCATGTTTTAACTGCAGGGAAAAAAAATCCATAAAATATTAACACAGAAAGAAACATACATTAGACTTTACTCTGACATTGAATATCACTTCTCACAGTGCAACATGTACATTCCAGATACTGGTAAAAATCTAACTTTGTAGCATGGATTATTACATTAAAGAAAAGAAAATCATGGGTTAACAATGTTTTAATTACTGTAGATCAACATGGGAAATCATAGAATCAGGAAGGTAGCTATGTTTCTGAAAAGGATTATGATATTAACCAAATCCATTTTTCAAGTTATTTTGGTAATATTTTTGGCATTCATGTCTTCCTCACAGTTTCTAAAATAAACAGATACTTTAATAGTGTAAATATATCAGTCTAATTGAAAGGAATATTTTTGTCCTTACCACATTTTTAGAGATTTTTCTCTACCCCTATCGAATCAACTGATTGTTTTAAAGCCCCCTCAACATAATTCTTTGTTATTTTTTTCTTTTTCTTATCAATATTTCTCCTACACATGCTACCATATTGATTTCTAGACTCTCAGTTCCTACTGTATTACAATTTTTGTCCTTTCCTTTTATAATGTTTTATTTTTTAGCAGGCTTTGTAGCCTATTATAATTGTTTCTTTGACAGTGACTCCATACAATGCATTCCTTAATTCTAAACAGTACCTATGCACTCACTTAATGACAATTTGCTGTATCCACATTTAACCTGTTTTCAAACAGTTCTTAAATTTCAATTGCATAGGCAAAAAACTTTCATTGTCCCTTATTCTGTATTAAATAATTGTTCAAAGAAGATCATATGTACACATGAACATCTTCACTACACTCTCTCAGAGTTGGTTGGTTAGAAATGATACTCTATATCGAGATGATACATAACCAATCACTGTGTGGTCATTCTGAACCAGCTACTGAAGTCCATATACTGAATTCAGAGTACATGTTGACACAGTCCACTGTGGGGCAGAAGTGACTTCCAATCAAGCCCATCTTGTAGAGCCAGTGTAACAACCACACTATCTTTCATAGTATAAATGGGCAGAAAAGGCTAACAAGGGTCCTTTATTCCCTTCAGAACTGAAGCATTTTTAAAGGCACCACCATCCTACTTCCAAAGCAAAAAAACAAAATTATGGTGTCAATTTGTGATAGATAAGTCTTGGGCTGATTCTGTTTAGTTTGTATAATCCTCAAATATGTACCCCTTTTATGGTAAAAAGAGTGGTTATTCAGTTTTCTATCTTTAACTCCTTTGTTGTGAGTGGTGCATGTATAGAGTCACTGATAATCTCGGAATTAGAAAAGATTTGTAAGCTCTCAAGGTCCATTAGTAAGAGGCCTTTCCATTTGTAACTCCCCTCGTGTCTCCCAACATTTATTATTGTGAGAACAAATCTACTTTGTTGTCAATGGGCATATTTGAAGGAATTATCAACCAGGGCAGGGTTCATGGATTTAAATATTTACTCTGGACCTAAATCACATGGCACAGACGCATGAAATTTAAACAAAGTCTTTGGAAATTTCAACGTGTTGACCTAACTGTGCACAGCAAATTCATTGTTTTTTGCCAGCTCCTGAAGGCCCACTCTTACAGTCTATGCACCCCGACTGTGGAGTATTCCAATAAGATCTCCATAAACATATGGCTAGATGCTTACTTCTGATAATTCACTTATTTATCTTGCTGTCTAAATGTTGCTGACATGGAGGCTTTAATTATTGGGGTACATTTTAGTCACTAGGATACTCACTTTATAGGCAATATGGAAACATTTATGTTTAAGCTAGTTTTTAGCTTAAAAACTAAGGTGACAAAGAGAGTTAGTATACTAATTAATTTGATAGTTCTTATTCCAGAGATTTCAAAGATACAGGCACCATAATATAAAAATTACCCATATGGTTTTTTTTTCACATTCTTTTTTTTTTTAATATAACTTATTGTCAAATTGGTTTCCATACAACACCCAGTGTTCATCCCAACAGATGCCCTTCTCAATGCCCATCACCCACTTTCCCCTCTCCCCTACCCCCCATCAACCCTCAGTTTGTTCTCAGTATTTAAGAGTCTCTTATGGTTTGGCTCCCTGCCTCTCTGTAACTTTTTTTTTCCCTTTCCCCTCCTCCATGGTCTTCTGTTAAGTTTCTCAGGATCCACATAAGAGTGAAAACATACGGTATCTGTCTTTCTCTGCCTGACTTATTTCAGTTAGCATAATACCCTCCAGTTCCATCCACGTTGCTGCAAATGGCCAGATTTCATTCTTTCTCATTGCCAAGTAGTATTCCATTGTATATATAAACCACATCTTCTTTATCCATTCAGCAGTTGATGGACATGTAGGCTCTTTCCATAATTTGGCTATTGTTGAAAGTGCTGCTATAAACATTGGGGTACATGTGCCCCTATGCATCAGCACTCCTGTACCCCTTGAAAATTACCCATATGTTGACTGATAATACAAATGAGGAAAATTGATCCTTCTCCTCCAGCTTTATTGTTTTTCTCAATATATCCCCAAGCATAAAAGTCATGTTCTGGTCTGGCTCAAGCTAGCCACAAAAGAAGATCCTGAACACGCCTTCTCTCACAAACATATTAAATCTACTGCCACATATGGAACAATTTCCTTCGCAAAAAACAAAAAAACAAAAAAAAAAAACTAAAAACTAAAACCTGTGTGACTTGTCCATGTCTGAAAAATTGAGAGAAGATCCACTTCAAAGGGAGTAGGAGAGCCTGGGACACAATCCCGCCATAAGCCCCTCTTCTAGTCCAACAACCCACAGTTGAGAGGCAACTGAAAACCCAGAGTTCTTCCCTAAGAAGCTAAGGGTTTGTACCTCCATCAAGAACTCCCAACTTTTAAGACGTGCACCTGAGACATGAGCCCCCCAGACATCTAGCTTTAGAAACCAACAGGGCCTCGAATCCAGGAAACCCACAAGGCCGCTGCTGTCCAACAACTGCTCTTAAAGGACTCCAGTGCTTGCACTCACCTGGGCAGGGCCCAGCAGGAAGTGGCTGCTAGGAGGGGCACCTGGACTTTGCTTGTCTAGGAGCACGGATCTGAGGGGCAGGCATCTGATTTGACACACTTCTGGGGGCCTGCTTGGGTGCTCTCTGAGACAGAGACTGGCAGGCACCTTCTCCATACTCTCTGCATCACTCCTCCCGGCAGTCGCCATCTTCTTCTCTTTTAAACCCTAAGTACAAAAGTCATATAGTAATATAAAGCCTTCACTATGAGAATTAACCATCATCTCCCTCTTCTTAGCCGTCTTTCTCCACTCCTAATTCTACACATCAGAGGCAGTGCCTTTTAAACTTGGTTATGTATAGTTCTAAAGATGGTTTTCTTCATGCAAAATGAGGTATATTTACAGCTATTTGCCTAATATCAGATTTAGATTTTTCTCCATTTCTTTTCTGCTACTTATATGAAGATTTAGGTGATTTATATAATCTCAAACTCCCCTCATTTTTTCTTAGTATAATTAATTATTTTTGATTTCTCTACTGAGGAAGATTGTATAAGAGACAGACTTTGAGTACCTTAACACATGAACATCTTTAATTTCATACTCACCCATGATCAATAATTTGGCTGGTATAAGTATTCTAAGTTTAAATTTACTTTAACTTAGGACTTTGAAGAATTACTCTATCATCTGCTTGTGGAACTGATGGCATGCCCTAACTAGTGGTATCACATTGCATATATGACTTTCTCTTACGAAAAGCTTTTAGAATCCTCTATACCTGATTTCCTGAAATTGCTCACAGATGTCTAAGTTCGGGTCTTTTGTCATGGAAAAGTCTTTCCTATTTCAAGACATGTGTTTCCCTTCAGTTCTGGAAATTTAGTTTAAAAGTTCATCTTGGGGGGAATGTTTTTCACTCCACTTTGTCAGCACTCTCCTGGAAATTTGATCAGTTGAAAACTGAACCTCTTGGACTGATCTCTTCTATTTTCAAGGAGATTTCTTATCTTCAACAATTGCAAGGTTTCTAAAAACTTTATGCTTGCATGCATATTTTTAATTTTGGAGAGTTCTTTTGCTCTCTTTTTCCTTCTCATTACATTTTATTGATATATGGGTAGAATACAAATGTATTCTTGAATTTCTGCAGGCTGTTAATTAAAAGTGGGAGAGAGGAGGTGAGGTTGTTTATTCAATTCTTCTCTGGATCAGTGTATTTATCTTATCTTTTTCAATACTTTGAACATATTCCTCAAATACCTAATGAATGCTTATAGTCTCTCCAAATTTTAAAGAAAAAGAAAAGTTACTTAGAGCGTTTGTGTCCACAGGCATTTGCTAACAGTAAACTCACTTTAATGTGAGTGGCCAATAAATGGGCAGCTTGCTGGGGAATCCCTTCTAGGGTGAACATATATGAGAAGTAGAAGAACGATTTCCAAGGATGTCCATATCCTAAGCTTCAGAACCTGTGAATGTGTTTGGTTACTTGGCAAAGGGGAATTAGGGTTGTAGACTGAAGTTTGCTAATTAGCCTCCATTAACACAAGGAGATTATCCTGGATTATTCTAGTGAACCCAGAGTATTCACAAGGGTCCTTAAAAGTGGAAGAGTGAATTGAAAAAGAAATCCAGAGGATGACAGTATAAAAAGGACTCTGCTGACCGTTGTTGGCTTTAAAGATGGAAAAGGTGCTGGTGGGGCAAGGAAAGCGGGCAGCCTCTACAAACTGGAAAAGGTAAGGAAATGTGTTCTCCCCTTAAGCCTCCAGAAAGGAACCCAGTTCTGCAGACGTCCCACTGACACTCATGTTGGATGTCTAACCTACAAAACTGTAAAATAATAAATTCGTATCATTTTAAATCACCCTATTTGTGGTAATTTGACACAGCAGCAATTGTAAACTAGTACAGATTTTGGTACTCAGAGTAGGTTGCTACTATAACAATACCTAAATAAATGGAAGGGGCTCTAGAATTGGTTGGGAAGTGGCAGAGGCTGGAAGAATTTTGAGGAGCATGATAGAAAAAGCCTAGAGGGACTTAAGCAGACCATTAGTAGAAATATAGGTAATAATGATTCAAAAGGGAGTGAGGAGCATGGTAGAGAAGACAGATATCACTTTGGAGAATCCTTAAATCATAAACAGACTGTTGGTAGATATATTAAAGACACTGCTGGTGAAAACTTCGAAGAAAATGAGCTACATGTTATTTGAAACTTTCAGCTCCTTTATTATTTCTTTTCATGAGTAGAGTTTCATCCTCTGAGTAGAATACAATGTGTTCCTGAATTTTTGTAGGCCATTAAAAGGGATAGGAGGCTAAGGAGATTGATTGTTTAATTCCGCTTCCTCAAGGGTCACTTTTTCTGTTTATCTTGATCTTTCCTTACTTTGCAGACTTTCCTCAATTGTCTAGGAAAGAGGATCCTTGTAACAGTGGCAGAGAGCTTAGCAAAATTATGTCCCGAAGTTCTGTAAAAGCAGAACTTTTAAGTGATAAATTTAGATATTTAGTGGAGGAGATTCCAAGCCAAGTGTTAAAGGTGTGAATAGGTTTTTTCTTGCTTTTCATTAGAAAATGTGAGAGCAAAGGGAGAAATGCAGCAAAGAACTGTTTAAAAGGAATCAGAACTTGACACTTTGGGAAACTCTTAGCCTATTCGATTGCGAAAGATGCTGAAATTAAGAGACCACTCCCAGGAAATCCCACTCTAGAGAAACAGTTCAGAGTGTCACTGAATAGTTTCGTTGATAACTGAGAAAAATCAGTAGAGAATTCAGACACACCAAATATTAAGCATGCACCTCATAGATCCCCTCAGCCAGCTAAGCAGAAGCTACAACAGACATGGAAATATCCAGGGAGATGTATGAAAGAGAGTCTTTTGCTAGTGAAGTGAATTCTAAGACATACATGAGTGAACAAGGTTCTTGAAAATGTTTGCCAGCAGAGCACTACCTGCTTGGACTGAAAGAGACAGAGAGAAGATAAAATGAAAGAGCTGTTTTAAAAATTATCACTAATAATACAATGCGAATTGTCCTGAAGCCAAATTTATTCATTGACCTGTATCTTCAGATCCAGGTTTAGTATTTTTGTCAAGACTGCTTCATAGAATATATTGTATATTTCCACCACAGGATGAATATTGCCTAATTGTCTCTTTTTTGTTTTTGTTTTTAAGGTTTTTTTTTTGGGGGGGGGGGGGAGCAGAGGGAGAGATTCCCAAACAGGTTCCACACTGTCAGCACAGAGCCCGATGCAGGGCTCAAGCCCACAGATAGTAATACCATGACCTAAGCCAAAATCGAGAGTTGGACACTTTACCAATGGAGCCATCCAGTCTCGTTTTTGTACGTGATGTCACTAGCAACTGATGATTGTTGCCTAGATCCACTAACTCATTAGGAGTTGCAAAGTAACTCAGAATACTGACTCTTCCATTGCTTCATTTACTAGCTTTATTGCTTATGGCTGCTGAATATATTTTTCAAAAATCATGACTTTCACGCAAATTTAACATAAATATATGTCTAGGATTTTACTCAACTCATTAATTAATGAGAAAAACAGTAAGATATAAAGAGTGGTTCACCCTCAGTCAGATGGGCCGGAGACACTTCTGGAAGCCACAGCACAGTGGCTGCCCGAGAACCCCAAGTCCAGTTCAAACTTGAATTGTTTGGCGATGGTGGTATTGGAAAAGCTACATTTGTAAAACGTCTTCTGACTGGTGAATCTGAAAAGAAATATGAAGCCACCTTGGGTGCTGAAGTCCACTCCCTTGTGTTCCATACCAACAGAAGACCTGATAAGATCAATGTATGGGATACGGCTGGTTCGGAGAAATTTGGTGGGCTGAAAGACATAGGACATCCAAGCCCGGCGTGCCATTATAACATTTGGTGTAATACCACGGGTTACTTATAAGAATGTGCCTAACTGGCACAGAAATCTGGTACGAGTATCTGAAAACATCCACACTGTGCTGTGTGGCAACAAAGTGGGTGTTCAGGACAGGAAAGCTAAGGCAAAAATCTATCGTCTTCCGCTGAAAGAAGAACCTTCGGTACTATGACATTTCTGCCAAAAGTAACTACAACTTTGAAAAGCCCTTCCTGTGGCTTGCCAGAAAACTAACTGGAGACCCTGACTTGAAGTTTGTCACCATGCTTGCTCTTGCCCCACCGGAGGTTGTCATGGACCCAGCTCTGGCAGCACAGTATGAACGAGATCTAGAGGTTGCTCAGACAACTGCTGTCTCAGCTGAGGAGGAGAATCTGTGAGAAAGTGCAGCATCTAGTTCTAGAGGCAACTGTCCTGTGATGTCAGTGGCACAGCATGTTTGCCACTTTATTACATAGCTGAGCAGAACAGGTGCTTAATCTCTGGGATCCCAAAGGAGATGAATAGGCTTCAGAGTGAATGAGACAGCTTAAAAAGTACCTTCAGTTGTTGGACTTATGTATTTTAGCTGTTTTGGAACACAGTTGTTTCCTCCCTGAGTTGCAAATAGAAGACTGTTACAGTCACATCACAGAAAAAGAACATTTTGAGGTGCTAAGAATTTACCGTCAATTTAATAAAGGAATGTTAGAGGCAGTTTGTTAGATTATATACCAACTGGTTGGTGTTTTATGTTTAGGGTTATCTTTTCCACTGGATAGAAATAATTTGCTACTAGACAAAAATCTACAGGATAATATGTACTTAATATATAACTTCACTAAGCCTATAATCTTTGATCAATAGGCTTAATGTTGTCCAGCTTCGTGTATCTTTTTAAAGGTAATCTTTTCCTCAACTGTTTGGTCACTAAGAAGTACAGTTCTCATAGACAAGCCAGGTTAAATCCTTGGTTCTTTCCTGTAATTCCTTCACACTCTCCTTTTCAGATTCCTCATTTCTCCACCCGTATTCAAAACAATGAGCTTCTTTAAAAAAATATATTATTAGGACCTCATGGATTTCAACATATTTGATGGTGTTTCAACCCATCGCAGTTATTATCCACGTTTTTAGCCACCTACTTTTTAAATAGAAGCATATTGAACATATTTTTCAAAAAGATTAAAAAAGAAAAAGCTTGGGGCGCCTGGGTGGCGCAGTCGGTTAAGCGTCCGACTTCAGCCAGGTCACGATCTCGCGGTCCGTGAGTTCGAGCCCCGCGTCAGGCTCTGGGCTGATGGCTCAGAGCCTGGAGCCTGTTTCCGATTCTGTGTCTCCCTCTCTCTCTGCCCCTCCCCGCTCATGCTCTGTCTCTCTCTGTCCCAAAAATAAATAAACGTTGAAAAAAAAATATTTAAAAAAAAAAGAAAAAGCTAGCAAAAGATTCATGTGAAAAGAACCAATGCAAATGGGTCTGTAAGAGGGATCTTGTAAATCTTCAGTGTGCTTGTGGAAACTATAGTTCTATGGAGAAATGGATAGCATGGAGAACATAATAAACAGAGGTAATATTATGAGGAGGAAAATCAGAAAAATCTCAGGTCCCTCAAATATCACAGTAAAATTAAATGCAACCAAAGTGTTGTCCTAGAAAATTGCATCCTTAACACTTGAAATGAACAGAACCAAACCTTCATATGTGACTGTGAATACCAATTTTTTGATTAGTCACTTTGGCACTTGTGTGCAGATTATTAAAATTAGTATCATACAGTAAATATGAATTTCCTTTCATACACTGCATGATCCCTTTTAGCTTTCTAACTCAAGCTCCTTAGGAAGAAACTTCACTAATCTAGCATTGAATTGGGTTTTGAAGCCAATCTTTTACACAGCAATAGCTCCTTTTGCAAAATAATTTAATTACAGAAATGTGACACACATGAGCATGTTTGTAATGATTAATGAATCACTTCATAAAAAGTGAATTTCCAATGAGCTGAAAAATTTATGTATCAATTAAAACTCAAGAAAATAAGTGTATTAAATATTTTTACTGAGCTAAATTAATCACTAGTTATTTTTAAATAAATATTTTTAATGACATGGAGAGTTAAGAATTTTAAAGCCATGAACAATGGTCTACGGTTGCTATCCTTACCTGAAATACTTCTCTAAATTAATTGCAATCACTGTAAATATGTTTCCCAAACTCATGCAGGGCTCCAAGTTACCTTTCCTGTTCCTTACTTTTTAATTGTTTGGGATGAGCTAAGAGGCAGCACTCTGTCCCCCTTAAACCATTAAATTCATAGTTTTTCCTGTTGGAGTCACAGAGTTGAGTTCCTTCGGCTGTTTCCCTACCCCCCACCCCCAGCCGCTGCAGAAACTTCTACTTCTTTGGGGTAAATAAGTTCTAAAATTTTTTCCTGACACTTGAATTCTTCTGGGGAAATAGTGTAGATAACATTGTATAGGATGTTAAGCTGTGAAACGCTAATGTGTCTAAATATAAGCTGCCTTGTGAGAGTGTCACAGTGAGTCTCAGATGACCGAGGATAACTGAAATGTGTGTCATCGAAATGCCATTATTACTTGTAGGACATAGTTTTAATATGTCTCTTTAATTTGCGTATCAAAATCTTACATGTATATATACCTATGTATCTATTTAAAGTGCTCTAATTTACACTGAAAGCCAGCATTAGTTTATCAGAACCTTACAGAACAGTCTGTCCATTTTTACTGTAGAGATTCTTCACCTGGATTCAGGAATATCACAATCCTTTGGAATGCTTTTTACCTCTTGCATAATTCCTTCTCACTCTCCTTATCAGATTCCTCATTTATTGAATCTCTAAATACCAGGTTGCTCCAGGACTCACCCTTTGGATCTGCTCTCTTTTCTGTCTAGACTCAATCCCTTAGTGATCTCATCCTACATCAGGGTTCAAAAGCCATCTCTACACAGATAACTTTCAATTTTAGATCTGCAGCTCAGCTCTCTCCCCTGAACTTCAAGAGAATATATTCAAAGGCCACTCCATTACTGAAGTTTCTCAGGCCACAAATGTAGGCACCCCCTACATGTCTTCACACCCTCACCCCACATTGTGTTCAGTAGTAAACTGAGTAGGCTCTCATTTGAAAATGTCCATAATTCAAACACTTCTCACCACCTCCACTGCCATCAGCCTGGACCAAGTCATCATCATATCTCCCTGGAATATGGCATGGCCTTGTATCTGACACATCAGGCAATCCTAGGCAGAAAACAGATGACAAATATGAATAATTAAGAAGGATTTAGTAAAGGAACTATTTACAAAGGCCAAGGAGCTGCTGCAGGAAATGAGAGAAGCAGCTACATGGAGAGAGGCACCAGAAGGAACTGTGGCCCTGGTGGATGGACAGGAACAACCAATGGGGACCTGAGCCAGCAAGAGAAGAGCATAAGAAAGAGATAAATCTTACTCTCCTCCCAGTCCCTGCGCCACCCCCCCACCATGAGTGTCTCTCATTAGTTGAGCCCCATGCAAGCCAGACTCAAAGAAGCCAATCAGTGGTTAATATATACCATCGAGGTTACCCCTGCAGGGCATAGAGCAGAAAAAGAAGGCTGGAGAGTGATGTCCACTGCTATTCTCCCTTGCTTCTGCCCTCGCTCCTTTTTTTTTTTTAAGCACACAGCCAGAGTGGTTTTGTGAAAACATAAGACAGACCTTGTCAGATGCCTGCCTCAAGTTCCCAGTGATTGTCTACGATTTTCTATAGCACCTTAAAAGTCTACAAGGTCTGGAGCACCTGGGTGGCTCAGTTGGTTAAGCTCCGACTTTGGCTCAAGTCATGATCTCACTATTTGTGGGTTCGAGCCCCCCATCTGTGCCGACAGCAGAGAGCCCACTTCAGATTCTCTATTCCCTCCCTCTCTCTGCCTCTCCCTTGCTCACATTCCATCTTTCAAAAATAAACATTTAAACAAAAAATTAAAAAAGAAAAGGCTACAAGATCTATGCGGCCCCACATCCAAAGCTCTTATACTTTTGATGGCCTCATCTCTTATTATGCTTTTCTCTTATGCAATTTTCTTGAGCGACCCTACTCTCCTTAAACAGTCCAGTCACATGCCTGCTTCAGGGCTATTACAGTTTACTTCCTGCGGCTTGGGCTCCCTTCCTTCAGTATTCCGTGCGATTCACTTCAGGATTTACTCAGACGTTACCCTCTCTGCAAGGTCTCTCCTGGCCATCTGTCTAATATTTCAGCAGCCTTCACATCAAATCCTGACTTGGCTTCTCTCCATAGAAAAATTCTATTTTCTATCCTGTTTCTACCTTCTATTATATTTTACGTTATCTGTAACTTAAATATCTAATTTATTTAGTTCAATGTGAACTCCATGAGGATAGGAATTGTTTTTCTCTTTGTTTCCCTGATGTTTTCCCAGTGTCTAGATCAGGGGTGACACATGTCGATGCTTAATAAATACTGGTTTATCAAATGAATAAAACCAAAAAGGGATATACCCTTCTTTTCCTAAGTATTTTCCTCTAATAAAAGATTTGAAATCCTGTGAGTGCTGCAGGGTGTTCCATCTTTAATCGGTTTTATACCTGCACTTAAACAGCCCAGGCATCCTTCCCTCCACCTTGCATCTGTGATGACTAGGAAGGCAGCACCTGTAACACCACGGCCTATTTATTGATAATAGTCAGGTATTTAAACACACAGCAGAAGGAAAGAGTGCCCTCACCATACAATTTCAATTAGTAGTGGTGAGATTTATAATATTCTTGGGAAGGAGAACAGGCCCTTAGCAATTTAAATTCTGAATGCACAGCCAACAGTACACTGCTGGAAAGCATATCTGATGTGGGTGGCGATATAAAGGAGAATTAATGGGAAAAAAATGTGTTCTAACACTTCAAACATTATCATATGCTGTGGGGACTCACACTCTATCAGCAGCAAAGTCAAAAACAAGTTACAGTGACTGGCATGTTAGTCTGTCTCTATTTAGCAAACTGATTAGCTTCCCCTCTGGAAGATGATCATGGCATTTGTTTATCTTCAAAATGCTATATTATAAACACCACTTAAATAAATTAAAGTTACTTCAATTTACAAACATAAGTAAGAGTGATGATGACCTAAACATGGTATTTAAACTAAAGTAAAATCCCTTCTGCTTTGCTTTCCCCATCTGCACGATATTAAAAAGCATATAGAGATTAGATGTCCTCAAATAGTATGAGGATAGAAGAGTAAAATATTTCAGCATATAATATCTCATGTTGTAAATGTACCTAAGTTTGGAAATATATTTGCCTTTAAAAATAAAATGTGTTTAAATTAGATGTTGAGAGGAAATCCATGTTTTAAATATATTCACTAATCAATACAACAAAACTATAAAGGAGACTTCTGACTACAGAAAAAGGTACATGATTTAGTGTTCCTTTATCAAGTAATGAAACAGGTTCCCAAAAGTAACGGGGTTTGTATTTATTCGTATTTCCAATAAATCTATATTAATTATTGATTTCATAACTTCTAATCAGTGTAATCCACCTTTTTGATTAAATAGAGCTCCTTCAGCCCCAAAAGTGGAGAAACAGAACACCCTGTACATTTCTGAATTAATTGCCAAAGGGAAATACAAAACCCTAAATGGAGCTGCCATGTGAAATAAAGAAAATATCCAGACACTGGTCTACAGCAGGCCACCAATTTGAATATATACACTAATTGACTGAGAAATGTTGAAACTAAAAAACATGTCAGTCATTTCAAGGTCACTCACACAGACGCACAAGAATATATTAGAGGACATGAAACTTAAGATCCTCTTGAGGACCAAATAAATCACAATCTTACGATGAAATGCATGCATGAAAATGTTTAGGTGATCAAAGCATCAAAGTTTTCTTAACAAGAATACATTCAAGATGCATTAACTTGAATCTGATAAGAAAAAACTGAATAAAGAAAATCTATTTAGAGTCCAAATGTTCATGGGCACTCAACCCAGCTTAACCCCACACTGTCCCCCTCACTCTCTAGAGTAGCTGTTCAGTAGTTAGAACTGCCTAGGTCCTCTCCCAACTCACCTCACTACCTCCCAGCACAGAAAAAATCAGTATCATCTCAAAAAACTTCCCAACTTTGTTCCTTTTTTGCTACTACTTAATGTTCACCTTGCCCCTCTTGTAAGTGCTAAAATGCACTTTAAATTGCTAAAGTGCAATTTGGGGTTAAGAATGCCTGTTTTGTGCCCCAATTCTACTGTTTATTAGCTGCGTGCCCCTGCTTCCTCATGTGGCAGATGAGAGCTGTTGTCCTGTTTCAATGAGAGGACACGTGTACTGAGTCGGACACACAGTTGGTGCTCAAGCTTTTCAAAGATTTGAATAGTGAAAGAGGAATCCCATGAATCTTAGGTCTTACCCAGCAACAAGCTTCCCTGCGTATTCTCAAATTAAATATGAAAAACAGCTTTCATTCATCTGCGGAGGACCTCAGGTGATCAGTTGCAACTTTCCAGAAGTTCCTTTTTCAACACTGGGACATAGTTTGGTTTCAGAGTAAGAGCCCAGCACTACATACGGAAGTAGTCAAGTCAGCTCAGAGAAAGCCATTTCGTCTTGGAGTTTCTCAGGTTTTATACTTGGCTCATGACTCAGGTGAATTGCATTCTCCAGTCAGCTCAGTCCCGTAATCATGTGCTACTGGCCAGTGTGTGCCACTACCTGGCCTCATGTCATGGGCGCTCCCAGTTCTTCCTGGTGGCACCAGTCACTTGAGACTCTGTGATTCTTGTCCTATCTAAGTCCCCACATTCAATACCCATGCCTAAAAGCAGATATCCCCGCTTATTGCCCCTTGACCCAAAGGAAAGAGGATTGGAGGAAATATGATCCACCTGGATGTTCCTACAGCAGCTAATTACCCTGTCAGTTGCCCAAAGGCACCTGTGACAGATCTCTGTCATTTCCACATTTGGAGTACATAGGAATTTGCTCCCATATTCTGAACCAGCCTTCCTCCTGCCATATCTCAACACCTGTTTCCCTCTTCAAATGACTTCACATGTGTTTCATGTTCCAAAAATTCCTCACAGCTTTGTAACAACCAAAGGCAATCTTATTTTTTCAGTTTGGTAATTGATTCATGGATACAGATACACATATAGATATAGGTGGGAAAGGGGAAAATACTATGTATCTATATACATCTACATCTACATTTATCTATATCTATATAATTGCATTTTCTAAGGATTTTGGTAGCTGCCAGGGAAATGATCCCACAAAAATATGTGAATCTACTGAGCTTAACGAAATGCCACATCTAGAGAAAGTCTCCTATATATCTATAGAAATGAAAAATCATAAATTGAATAAAGCAATTTTAAATGTAACCTAATTAACAAAAGATTTTCAAAGGTGGTTCAAAACATGGATTTTAGGGGCATCTGGGTGGCTCAGTCAGTTAAATGTCTGACTTCGGCTCAGGTCATGACTTCATGGCTCCTGAGTTTGAGCCCCGCAGCGGTCTCTGTGCTGACAGGTCAGAGCCTGGAGCCTGCTTCGGATTCTGTGTCTCCCTCTCTCTCTCTGTCCTTCCCCAGCTTGCACTCTCTCTCTCTCTCTCAAAAACAAATAAAAAATTTTTTAAAAACATGGATTTCATTTCAATTTCTGAAGAATGCTAAACATAATCAAAGCTCCTGTATCTCTCTTTCTCCAAGGAGAATAGACTCTAAAGTGCCATGATAATGCAAATATTTTTTTAAAATGTACTTTGATACAGAAAGAATTTCAAAGAAAACAAAACTATCATTGGAAGTACTCTGACAGAGACAGACATTTCCAGGCATTATTAATCCATTCTTTACTTTCAATCATAAACTTGGGCTACATACTAATATTGGCAGCAGAGTTCAGGACAAATATTCTGTCCAAGATGTCTGATCATATTACTGCAGGTTTTCTAGATGGACAACTGATCAACATAAATCTGAAAGTATTCCTTGTTCGAAGAAGACCATCCTAAAACAAAACAAAAAAGACAAAGACTCTACTGGTTCACCTGAAAGTTTTAATGAAAATGTTTCAAAGAACTCATACAACTTCATAGCAAAAAACAAATATCCTTATTTAAAAATGGACAAAGGAGGGGTGCCTGGGTGGCTCAGTCAGTTGGGCAGCCAACTTCAGCTCAGGTCACGATCTCCTGGTTCACGAGTTTGAGCCCCATGTTGGGCTCTGTGTTTCAGATTCTGTGTCTCCCTCTACCTCTCTGCCTCTCCCCCACTCTGTCTCTCTCTGTCTCAAAAATAAATAAATATATTTTTTTAATTTTTTAAATAAAAAAATAAAAATAAAAATGGACAAAGGACTTCTTTTCCAAAGATATAAAAATGGCCAACAAGTACATGAAAAGGTGCTCAACATCACTGATCATTAGGGAAATGTGAATCAAGACCAAAATGAGATATAACCTCATACCTGTTAGGATGGCTCTCATCAACAAAGACACATAATAATAAATGCTGACAAGGATGTAGGGAAAAAGGAACACTGGTGCACCATTGATGGGATTGTAAACTGATACGCTTTATGGAAAACATTATGGAGGTTCCTCATAAATTAAAAATAAAATAAATATATGATCCAATAATTCCATTTTGGGGCATATATCCAAAGGAAATGAAACCATCATCTCAAAAAGATACCTGTACTTCCATGCTCACAGCAGTACTGTTTACAACACCCATGGGATGGAAACAACCCAAGTGTCCACTGAAGATGAATGGATCGGGGGAAATATATATATGTATATTTTTCTATCTAGCCTATATACATATTTATAATATATATATAATATATAATATATAATATATAATATATAATATATAATATATAATATATAATATATAATATATATATTATATATATATAATATATATATATATACATATAATTCAACCTTTAAAGAGGAGGAAATCTATCATTTGCAATAAAATGGACAAACCTGGGGGGCATTATGCTAAGTAAAATAAGCCAGATAGAGAAAGATAAATACAGCATGGTATCACTTGTATGTAGAATCTTAAAAAAAAAAAAAAAAAAAAGTTGAACTCATGGAAACAGAGAAAAGAAAAATGATTGCCAGAGGATGGGACTCGGAGGAGGTGAGAATAGAAAGAAATAGAGACAGATTGGTAAAAGGGTTCAAACTTTTAGTTATAAGATGAACAAGATATGAAGATCTAAAATACAGTTGTATATAGTTTAATTACCACTAATTTTTAATATAAATAATTATCTATAAGTTAACGAAGCAGAGGTTTCTAATTTCTGTCCCTCTCTAAAACAAAACACAATATTTAGCAAACTTTATTGAGCCATCTCATTATAATATAATTTACTCTCGTCTGGATTTTTATTTCTACCATTTTTAGGCTCCCAAGGTTATTGTAATGAACAGCTGCTATAATTAACTGATATTTTTTTTTTAAATGATGCAGCCATTTTATTTTATTTTTATTTATTTATTTTTGGGACAGAGAGAGACAGAGCATGAACGGGGTAGGGGCAGAGAGAGAGGGAGACACAGAATCGGAAACAGGCTCCAGGCTCCGAGCCATCAGCCCAGAGCCCGACGCGGGGCTCAAACTCACGGACCGCGAGATCGTGACCTGGCTGAAGTCGGACGCTTAACCGACTGCGCCACCCAGGCGCCCCTAACTGATATTTTTTAAGTTAATTTTTGAGTTCACACTTTTCCTGTGTCCAGTATTTTTGCTGGTGAAAAATCTTGGAGTTACAAACTCTCAAACTTCACATTGCTAGAAATGTCTCTATTTTAATTCTTTAATTCAAGTTTATTTAAGTATAAAATGAGAGATTAGGGGTGCCTGGGTGGCTCAGGTGGTTAGGTGTCCAACTTCAGCTCAGGTCATGATCTCATCATTTGTGAATTCAAGCGTCACATCGGGGGCTCTGACACATTGGGCTGTCAGCTCAGAACCTGGAGCCTGCTTCAGATTCTGTGTCTCCCCTTCTCTCAGCCCCTCCCCTGCTCATGCTCTGTCTCTCTCTGTCTCTCAATAATAAATAAACATTAAAAAATTTAAATGAGAGATTAACAATCTTTAGACATTTTTAAATGGCTCTCCATTTTCTTTTGGTGTTTATTTTATTAAGAAGTCTGTTCTAATTGTCATTTCTTTGTAGATAATTTGTCTTTTCTGTGTGATAACTTTAAGGTTTTATTTTTCTTCATTCTTGGTATTATGAAGTGTCTATTTTTATATTCCAAGCATTTTTCATATTTTTTATCTTAATCCACATAAGCAACCTTTGTACTTTTAGAGATATTCTACAATTCCATTAAAATCGTCATGTTGAACATTTATATTTATTTATTCTACCTGTAGCTTAAAATGTACTTTTTTTCCATAAAAACTTGGGTCCTTCTTGACTTCTTGAAAAGTCTCTTACTCTCTTCCCTTAATGATTTTATTTTTATCAAATTTATGCAGTCACTTAATTTAAGAGTCATAAGATTATACAAAGTTTCCTGTGAAAAGTAATAGTTGCTATCACTGCTAATACCCTTCTTCTCAAAGAAAGCAACCTTCCCCTCTTTTAGTAGATTATTTTAGGATTTACTTCTACACCTCTTAATATTGCTAATAGATTTCTCCATTTTTGTAAGTAGGCTCCACACTTAAGTGGGGCTTGAACTCATGACCGTGATATCAACAGTTAGAAGATCTACTGATTGAGCCAGCCAGAAGCCCCATGAGTTCTCCAGTTTTAAGCATTATCGATACTGACTTGTCACTATGCAGGGTGAGAATTTAGCCTCTGTTCCTCCCTTTGCCTTCATCACACACATACACATACCCTTTTGTGCTGACCTCCTATGAGTCTTAATTTTATATAATCCCTATCACAAGTGCAGGCAGAACTTGTGACTTGCTTCTAACCTATAGAAAATGCAAATGTGGAGCATTTTTACTGATGTGATTAAGGCCCCAAATCAGTTGAATTTGAGGTTATCAAAAGGAAGAATATCCTGGGTAGGCTTGTCTTGATTGAGTAAAATCCCTTAAAAGAGGGACCCAGGCAATTCCGCTAGTCAGAGATGCTCTCTTACTGACTTTGAAGAAGGAAGCCACCATGAGTTCTACAGGCATGAGGAAAATGAGCTCTTCTAACTACCTGAGGTTGCTTGGAAACGGGTCTTTCCTCAGATGACAATGCAGGCTGGCCAGCACCTTGAATAAGCCTGGTGAGACTCCAACCAAAGGATCCAGCTAGCCTCTGCTTGTACTCCTGACCTACAGAAAATGCAAGGAAAGAAATGGGTATTGTTTGAAGCCACTAAATTTGTGTTCCTTAATTACAGCAACAGAGAATTGGTACTCCTTCCCTTCTCAACCTCTCAAGCAGAGTTTCAGTCTCATCAATTTTGAATGTTTATGTGATTATGACATGCAAGTCCTCATTAAAACTAAGTAAACTATGGTGACTTTTCCTTCCTGCAGAAGTACTGATCATTGCTCCCCCCCACCCACCCACCTTTTCTTTGTCATGGCATTTTTCAGTTGTTTAATTTTCCTTTCAAGAGATTGAAATACATTAAGTACTATATCAGTTTCATTGTCCTGGGTTTATTCCAGAAGTTTTTTTTTTTTTTTACTTGATTTAATTACAGTTAGGTTCTCTCTAATCCAAAAACATAGCTATCTGATGTTCCCTCCCTTTCTGATCATCTTGGGGAGTCCTTGGCTTCTTTCCTGTGTGGCAGATGTTGTTTCCTAAACCATATGTATTCCTCTTTCTCTTGTTTGGTGAATCATGTCTTCTAGAGGCTTCATGTCTTCATTCTACCTATTGATTTTATTGACATTTTGGCTGAGAAATATCTCAGTGAGAAATTTCTTCAGAATTTTGAAACCTACATTATCTAGATACCTTCTTGTCTATGGCCATACCACGCTGAACACACCTGATCTTGTCTAAATATGTTCTAGTGTCACTGTTGGGAAGTACAAAGCTTTTCTGATTCATATTTTCTTTCCTCCTTGGAAGTTAAGAAATTTCTCTTAAGTGCTTAAGTCAAAAGTGCTTGCAATTTCAAATTGATTCTCCTGGGGTAATTTACAAGATGATATGTGTTTGCAAATTAGTCCATTTATAGTTGCTTCTCTTTTATTTTATCTACAATTGTTATATATTTATAGCAAAGAAAGATGCATCAAAGCATGAACTCACAGCACCATGTTGACTGAAATAAACCACTTTAGAACATCAAAAACATAAGTAAGGGGTGCCTGGCTGGCTCAGTCTGTTTTTAGCTCAGGTCATGATCTCATGGCTCATGAATTTGAACCCCACATCAGGCTCTGTCCTGACAGCTCAGAGCCTACAGCCTGCTTCAGATTCTGTGTCTCCCTTTCTTTCTGTCCTCCCCACTCATGATCTGTCTCTCTCTCTCAAAAATAAATAAACATTAAAAAAAAAAACAGCATTGTAGCAGCAGAGGAAAAAAACATAAGTAAAACAATAAAATTAACAGTTTTACATTTAAGGTGTTGAAATATATTCTTACTAAGAAAATTAGGGGCACCTTGGGTGGTTCAGTCAGTTAAGCGTCTGACTCTTGATTTCAGTGCAGGTCGCTTCTTGTTTGCACTGGGCATGGGGCCTGCTTAAGACAGTCTGTCTCTCTCAGAAAGAAAGAAAGAAAGAAAGAAAGAAAGAAAGAAAGAAAGAAAGAAAGAAAGAAAGAAAGAAAGAAAAGGAAGGAAAGGAAAAAAGAAAGAAAAAGAAAGAAAAAGGAAAAGAAAATTATACTTGAACAAATGGGATACAGAAGCACTAAACACTAATAATCTCAATTTACACAAAATATTTTCTTACTACAAAAAAAAAACACTCTGTTTATGTCCTATTGAAATTCATCCTTATTCAGATTTTTAATTTTTGAAAGTCTGAGTGAAGAAATTAAACTATATATTTGTTAAACTTATCACCAGATGAGTTTAAAACTATGTGATGGAATTTTGAGCTTAAAGAGTTTCAATTAAAATTAAAATGTCTCTTGGGTTCAGGGATAGACAAAGAAAATCTTAATCTTTATGAAAGTGCAGAGAATACAACAATTTAGAAAAAGCACAAAAAGTTACATCATGGTCTATATTTGTCAAAGAGAACAACCACACAATTTTGCTAAGGGGAATTTCTGAAAATACTCAGAATATCATTGTCTATTCTTTCATTTTGCTTCTGGGATCCTAGATACATGCTAGTAAGAGGGTAAATTCCTATTTAGTTAACATCTTACAAACTTCTAAAATGATAAAATAGTTTAAATTTGAATGTTTTCATCCTCCCTCCAAAACAAAGAACTGAATATAACAAAATGGAAAATTAAATATTTTTTTCTACCTTTTCCTCCCTGGAAGTTGAGAAACTTCTCTTTGTCTAAAGTATTTGAAATTTCAGATTGATGTGCCAAGATGATTTGCTTTTGCAAATTAGTCCATGTATGGCTGTTATCTCTTTTTCATATTTTGTCTATCATTGTTACATATTTGTAGTAAAGAGGGATGCATCAAAGCATGAACTCACTACACCATCTTGACTGAAATCAACTTCCGCTTTACTCCTAATAAAGAACAAAATTATATATCCATTTACACTGAGATTAAGAACATTGCCAAAATGATGTGTCAAAGTATTGTTGGTTTTTTCTGTTATTTATACTTAAATATATAATATTTGATATGTACTAATATAATGATATATAACTTTATAGATTATGTGTATAATATATAAAATATATTTTTATATTAATATACATATATATTAAAATAGTAATATATGTGTGTATATATTTTATTTACTGTAATGTTGTCTTTAAGCTAAATGTGCTTGAAATCTTCTCTTCTAGGACCAAGAACAGAATTCAGTAGTTTTGAATGTATAAAGCTTCCTTTTTTTTTTTTAATATGAAATCTATTGTCAAATTGGTTTCCATACAACACCCAGTGTTCTTCCCAACAGGTGCCCTCCTCAATACCCATCACCCACTTTCCCCTCCCTCCCACCCCCCAACAACCCTCAGTTTATTCTGTTTTTAAGAGTCTCTTACGGTTTGCCTCCCTCCCTCTCTAATTTTTTTTTCCCCTTACCCTCCCCCATGGTCTTCTGTTAAGTTTCTCAGGATCCACATAAGAGTGAAAACATATGGTATCTGTCTTTCTCTGTATGACTTATTTCACTTAGCATAACACTCTCCAGTTCCATCCACGTTGCTACGAAAGGCTATATTTCATTCTTTCTCATTGCCAAGTAGTATTCCATTGCATATATAAACCACAATTTCTTTATCCATTCATCAGTTTTCCAAACCATAAAGGTATTTTAAAGACCCCCAACAATATCCCCCATCCCACATCCTGTTCTATATACCTTTGCCACTCCTCCCATTGAAAGTGCTGTCCCTGTCTCCCTCCACTTGAATCTAGGAAGGCTTGTGACCGCTTTGATCAATGGAGCAAAGAGGAAGCGACTGTGTGATATCCAATGATGTTTCAAAACATGTCATGGGGTTTTTGTTTTGTTCCCTGGAATACTCATACTTGACACTCTGAGTCATCATGTAAAAAGTACGAGTACCTAAAGCCGCCAAATAAATAAATAAACATTTAAAAAAATAGTAATGAAAAAAACATTTTTTAATGATAATGAGAAAAATAAAGACAAATACTTCAGAAAAAATATATAAAAGAAGGGAACGATCCAAATATAAAACAAACCAAATTAAACTATAAGACTATAGGTGACACTGATTCAAGATTCCTCTTTGAGCTGAACAGGTTTTGTGGCTCATAATTATACTTTTTGTCTCTGAGTCCAATCATAATATGAAGTTCTAATTGTGACTGATATTTACATAATTATATTGCTGTTCATTATTTATCAAATTTTAGATTAACTCTGAAGGCAAATCCTAGGAGAATTAATTATCATAATAGAATAGCATGTAAAAGTTATAAACTCTGATAGCAAAATAATGATATAGCTGAAAGAAACTGGCAAAGGAGAATGTAGGGGACTGATATATGAAGGCTTTCCCCTCATTTTGCATAATGGGGAGTAAAGAGTTATGGCTCAAAGTTGTATATATCAGTTAGTAACGTGTTCAATGTTAAGTTACAAGAAAACAAAGATTAAGAGTAATGAGAATATGGGGCACCAGGCTGATTCAGTCAGAAGAGCATGTGACTCAATTTGGGGTTGCAAGTTCAAGCTCCATGTTGGGTGTAGGGATTACTTAAATAAAAAAATAAAAAGCTTAAAAAAAAACCTTAATTTAAAAAAAGAAAAGTAATAGGAATACATGCGAGTGTATCTGCCTCAGTCTGGGCTGGTACACCTTTTCAACAATTTCACAAAGAGCTGGAATCTTCCTTTCTTCCTTCCTTCCTTTCTTTCTTGTATTCCAGGGCCACAGAAAGGCTGATGTGCCTCCCCACTTTATGTTCACATTCCAGACCAGATGAAGAGGACACAGTCAGAGCTAATGGGAAAGCGGGTGCTGAGTGACTCAATAACATCCACTACAATGCGGAAAATAATTTTAGTACATAATTTGAAGTATTCAAGGTAATATTACTGACAACATTCAGGAGGTGAAAGCACAGCTGATCTGAGCTAAAATACGTCATTTTAGAGCAGAGAGTCAAAACAAATTCCTCAACTGATATATCAGGAAATACAAACAATACCCAGAAAAATTAAAAACAGAACTAAAGACAGTTTGCCTTAGGAATAGAGATGAGATACTGGTGAATGGGAGGGTCTTCCAGGAGAGTTTTGCTTTTTTTCCATTCACATATTCCATAAGAATGATTGGTTGACTGTTATGTACAAAGAATTTTTCTCATCACTAGGGATGGCCCGAAGATAAGACAACAGTGTTCTTCCCTTCATTGATATTCTAGTAGCAAGGAAAACAAAAAGACATACATAGAATCTCAGACAGTGGTATGTGCTAAAAACATAGAAAGAGATGTGTGGGGGCACCTGGGTGGCTCAGTTGGTTAAGCGTCCGAATTCAGCTCAGGTCATGATCTCACAGTTTGTGAGTTCGAGCCCCGCATCGGGCTCTGTGCTGACAGCTCAGAGCCTGGAGCCTGCTTCGGATTCTGTGTCTCCTTCTCTCTCTGCCCCTCCCCAACTTGTGCTCTGTCTCTCTATGTCTCTCAAAAAATAAATAAATGTAAAAAAAAAAAAAAGAAAAGAAAAAGAGATGTGTAATTAGGGTAATTTGGGATGGGATCAGGAAATCTCTCTCTGAAGAGGTGGCTTCTGAGCAAAAACTGGAATAAGGTACTGTGGTCAGTCTTGTGAAAAGATTCAACTACAGAGAAGAGTCTGTTGTATCTTAGAGCATGGCATAATATATTCACTGCTTTGCAAACCCAGACAGCTGATTCCCAACTGCTCTCCCAGGCACTAATGAGGTTCTAGTTTTACCCGTTATTGATCAAACCTGTCAGAACAGCACTAATCAACTTCCTCCAAAGCCATGAAACAATCAGCAATAGTGCTAACCTCAAATCCACTGGGTTAATACCACTTCTGAGGCCTTAAAACCATATCCACTCCAATAAGATATATTTCAGGCTGTAGCTGCTAGCAGAACTCAGCATTTACCCAGGCATCAAGAACCTCTAGGGAAGAATGAGCAGAATAACAGACTGGAGACAGTAACTTTGGATTTTAATCCAATCTAAGAATGTTGGATTTTGGACTTTAACTCATGAGGGCAAGACAATTTTATTTCAGATTTGGTATCTTCAGAATTATAATGTTCAACCTGAATTGATAAAGGAGTTCTATTTGTGCACTTCAATTTCTCCTAGGGAATTTAATAAATGCAGAGGACAAATTTGGGGTGACTCTATTACTGGCATTTTGTTGTTGGAAAGTATTTAGGTGTTTCATTATAGCACTCATATTCAAGGCAGAACTTCTTACATGATACATTAGATAATGTGGCTGCATATACTTTGGATGAGATATAGAATAGGGTATAAAATTTCAGTCTCTAAATCATGGAGATGATTTGATTACATACTCTTGTGGACCACTGCAGACAATGTATAATGCCCACAGTGGTCCCAGGAGAAATGACCCAAGGGAGCAGAGGTTGGCATTCAGGAAGTGAACTCATAAAATTGAGAGGAGGGCTGTCCTGGGCCTGAGGACTGCCCACCTCTGAGCTGGAGACAGAACTGTGGTGACAATCCTGGTCTCTCCTGTCCCTTTACTCTCACTAACATAATTGGTAAGTAAAGAAAGAAGAAACTAGGTATATAGTACTTGCCTCAGTGTTTCTCTTTTCTTTCCTAAGACTTTCCTGCCCATAGAGAGGATTTCTGTTCTACAGTGCTACCTATGACTGTGCCTAATTCTGTGGGGATGAAGAGTAAAAATTGGCGGTCCAATACAATCTAAATCCACCGAACAACTTCTTTTTATTTTTTTAAAATGTTTATGTAGGTTGAGAGAGCAAAAGAGAGTGTACATGAGAAAGAGAGCTGGGGATGGGCAGCGAGAGAGTGGGTGAAAGAGAACCCCAAGCAGGCTCTGTGCTGTCAGCGCAGAGCCCAACGCAGGGCTCAATCCCATGAACCCTGAGATCATGACCTGAGCCATAATCAAGAGTCTGCCGCCTAACCGACTGAGCCACCCAGCGCCCCCCACCAAACAACTTCAACCTTGTCAATTCTCGTGGAACCTGTCCCTCTGACCTTCCAAATACGGACCTGGTGATTTTGTGATATGATTTTTGTCTTACTCTGCAGCAACCAATATTTAATAACTACATTTATCAGAATGCCAGGCAGTATATAGTAACACATTTTGTTTAGAGCTCAAAGATTCAAGCAACTTTCCCAAACTCACAAAGCGGTAGAGCAGAAATTTAAATCTAGGTGTGTCACACATAAAGACCTGGTTCTCCTGCAGGAATCTGGTGGCCACTCCTTCCTACACAGAGACATTTTATCCAGAATTCTCTTCTGCAATCGTTCACCACTAGCAGAAGAAAGCCTTCTCTCTCATTTTAAATAGGGAGTAGAATTCTCTTCAGTGACTACTGAATAAAATAACAAATCTGTAGGAAAATTAGGCAGGTTTGTGTGAATAACTTACTCCCTTGGAGAGTCACAAGGCACTTCATAGGGCACCTAGGGTCACATTCTGACGTCATATCCTATAATAACACATTAGTTCAGGGAGAAACTTTTTCGAGATGGTATGATGACAGGCTAAATTCCCCAACAAACATGCTTGAATACCTTCCCTGAAATTTTGGGTTCCACACACAAATGGATTCCTCTGTACCCCCTGAGGAGAACAAATATATTCAGCTCTCCTAGACCCTTACTCACTTTCATCAGGACATTCTGAGTCTTCTGCTGTTATTTCCAAAATTCATACTTCAAACATATTATAATCTTAATTCTGAAAATATTATATATAATATTTAATGAACACCATATATAAAGGTGTTCTTTTCCATAGTGCTTAAGATATAAGTATAAACTTCTGTGGAAACTTTATTTTAGTTAAATATTATGACTCAGTTTTTTGTACCTCCTATGTAGAAATCAGAAATAGGTGCTTCAGAGAGTGTGTATGGAAATAAATGAGCTGAGATACATCTTTTTTTTTTTTTTTACGATTTATTCATTTTTGAGAGACAGAGAGAGACACAGTGTGAGTGGGGGAGGGGCAGAGAGAGAGGGAGACACAGAATCTGAAGCAGATTCCAGGCTCTGAGCTGTCAGCACAGAGCCCAACACAGGGCTTGAACTAATGAACCACGAGATCATGACCTGAGCCAAAGTCAGACACTTAACCAACTGAGCCATCCAGGCACCCCATGATGAGATACATCTTTGACTCTTCAAGGAGCCCATTGTCTACAAGGAAGTTAAGGCAAATCCAAACGTAATATGAATGGTATAAAATACAAAGCATCACATAAGAGATACAAATCAGGAGCACCTGGGTGGCTCAGTCCAATCACCTTGGGTCTTGATCTCAGGGTCATGAGTTCAAGCCCTGTGATGGGTCCATGCCAAGTGTGCAGCCTACTTAAAAAAAAAAAAAAAAAAAAAGATACAAATCAAATGCTATGAGAACTCAAAGGAACAGAAGTTATATGCTATTCAGGAATTAGGAAAGAATTTATCATTAGCCTTATTTGATAAATAAGATTTCAATAAACAATGGCAGAAAGAGGAAACTCTAGGTGAGAAAAACCACAAAGAAAAAAGTACAAGAAAGGGAAAGCAAGAGATGTATATATTTGTATATATTTGTATATACTCATCTCCAGGGCAGAAAACCCAGCAGAAGAGAACTCTACTTCAGAAATGTCAGAGGCAAGCAGAAGGAAAAATACTTAAGCTGTCAATCAAAAAGAGTATGATTAGGGACTAGAAATATTGGGGAAAAAACAGGGAATTTATTCTTTTAGGTCAAAGTCTATTAAATTTATTTCCACTGTTCAATTTGATTAAATTTGTTCATTGCTAAACGTATCTGATTTCACCATCTATTTTGTTAACTTTGTGCCACTTTTTACAGTGAAATATGAAAACTATGAAAAATAGCTATCTTAAAGAGTTAAATTTTATTAAAAGAAAGAGGATTTCAATGGTGTCTCAGCCATGCTCACTATTTTTCATCTGCAAATGTTATATTTCTTAGTTTCTTAGCTTGAGAAAGAACACAAAGAAAGGAATGGAAAGAAAAGACTATGCAAACCAATGAAACCTTCTATCCAACTCCACACTCACCCTCAAGTCCAAGATGCACAAAACACTGGCCCTTTCTCTTGTCCTGCCAAAGCTTTGGGAATTTATTCCAAGTACTTCATTCAACCATGCAGAGCACATTCCTAGGACTGAGTCTTAGAGGCACAGCATGATGCAAGAGCCCAAGAAAATAAACATCACATCCTCCATACAAAGAGCCACTCTTCTTCCTGTGGGTGGAGTATGGGCTATAACACTTTAAGAGTAACATTATCCGAGAAATACAAATCAAAACCACAATGAGATATGACCTCACACCTGTCACAATGTCTAAAATGAACAACTCAGGCAACAACACATGTTGGCGAGGATGCAGAGAAAAAGGAACCTTTTTGCGTTGCTGGTGGGAGTGCAAACTGGTGCAGCCACTCTGGAAAACAGTAGGGAGTTTCCTCAAAAAATTAAAAATAGAACTACCCTATGACCCAGCAATTGCACTACTATTATCCAAAGAATACAAAAATGCTGATTCGAAGGGACACATGTACCCCAATGTTTATGGCAGAGTTATCAACAATGCCCAAATGTCTATGGAACGAGAGTGTATTATGCTAAGTGAAATAAGTCAGAGACAGATATCATATGATTTCACTCACATGTAAAATTTGAGAAATACAATAGGTGAACATAGGGCAAGGGAAGGAAAGATAAGATAAAAACAGAGAGGGAGGCTAACCATAAGAGATTCTTAAATACAGAGAACAAACTGCGGGTTGCTGGAGGGGGAGGTGGCTGGGGGATGGGCTAAATGGGGGATGGGCATTAAGGAGGGCACTTGTTAGGATGAGCACTGGGTGTTATATGTAAGTGATGAATCACTGAGTTCTACTTCTGAAACCAATACTACACTGTATGTTAACTAACTTGAATTTAAATAGGTAAGTTTTGTTAAGAAGAGTAACATATTTTGGTATCTGTGACTTAAACAGTTAGTGTGTAATTCACAGTGAAAGGATAGCGAATTACATGTATCATTATAAAAATGTTCACCTATTGAGTTCTATTTATATATTTATAAATATTCCCTTGGCATTTCCTTACCTGCTGTCTCTGATGCATTTTCCAGCTTTATCTCCTGTCCCATCACTTTTGTCCTTTCTTACCTTATATGGAATGACATTTCTCTGCTTTTCTGTTTCTCTTTCTGGCAGGGCAACTAGTGCTCTGTTTCCCGGGCTTTGTCTTCCTCCCCCCATCTTCCAATCACAGATTGTTATTTATTCCCTTCCCACTTCAGGACTATACCCTAGACACAACCATCTTCCCCACCTAAAATGGCTGTTCTTGGGAAGCTCGTTGAATTTCATGGTTTCAGCACTAACTCCCATGTGGCTGGCAGTGACTCTAACAGCTACAGCCACAGAACTTGCCTCTCCATTGGCCTGTATAAAGCACCTCACGGAAGATTCACCAGAACTGACTCCTTAACACATACACAACTTCCCAAATGTGTACATCCTTCATACCCATTATTTCAGGTGATGGCAATAAACTCTCTTTATCATTTCAGGCTAAAGACACTGCTGTGCAAAACTCTTCAATAGCTTCCCATTGAAAACAAACAAAAAAGTCTTTAGACATTATTTAAGGCCTTCATATCTGTCCTAAACATTACTATACTATTTATGCCATTGAAGATTCCATGCATTACATATCACCCTTTGTTTGGATTTCACTATTCTTCTACCTAGAGGACTCTCTTCCCCATCTCCACTTGCAAAATATTAATTCATATTCAGGTGTTACATCAGATGCCCCCTTCACTGAAGTTACATGAACAGAAATAGAATTCTACCCATTCTTCTTTTGTGGCATCTAATCCTTTTTATCTTAATTATATCTTGAGTACATGTCTTCTCTTTTTACTACATGACTGGTCAATAAGCTTTATAAGACTGGATTTATGTCTTTTTCATGTTTGATCCCTCTTTTTTGTAGCTCCTATTAAGTAACCATATATCTACCAATCAATCAATCTGTATTGAATGAATAAGTGGAGTGAATTAAACAACTTAGAAGAAAATCAGCATGAAATACTCCAAAGAGAGTGTTTGAAAATGTTCTGTCTCATCCAAAATGTGTCAGACAAAAGATAAATGGAAATCATGGGACTTAGGCATTATAATGTAGATGAGTATTTACTACATCATGAATCATATTGAAAAATTATTCCTAAAATATTTCTTAGAAGCTAAATATTTCTCACTAATGCTGCTTTTCTACATGTTTATGTCTAAATAGTTCCAAGAAAGTCTAAATGTTTTTAGGATTCCTATCATCATAAAAGCAGAAGATAGATAGCATCCAATTAGAATCACAGCATGCAGTAAAACCATCTCACAGTCTAATGTAATTAGTTACTACCTCAGCCCATGATGTCATAAAACACGGCTGTCTTGTTCACCATTGGCTCTCCTGGTTCCCAGCATAGTTTCTCACACATAGTAAGTAATAAATATTCACACTTCCCTTAATATGATTTTAACTAAAAAATAAAATGACCTCTCTGATTCTCTAGCCCCGTTGCCCAACAAAACAACCATTAAAACAATTTTATGCAAATAGATTTATTATATATTTTATGCTTATGATGAGGTTTGGGAGTGACGGACGGGGTGGGGGAGGTGTTGTGGGGTCTGGAGCCAACAGCCAAGAAAGAATTCTTGAAGATGTCTTTGGTGCAAAAAGTTGATTTTATTAAAACACAGGGACAGAACCCATGGGCAGGAAGAGCTGCACTGGGGTTGTGACGGTAACTGATTCTATACCCTCAGGTTCGGCGGGGGTTAGGGACAGAGTAAGTCTCTAAGGAATTTTGGAAGCAAGGCTTCTAAGACCTTGAGGGGCTAGCTGTTGCTAGGGAAATGCCATTTATTACCGGTTAGTAAAACCTCGGTCATGAGACCCTTCAGATGTATATTGAGGCGGGGGGGGGGGGGGGGGGGCATAAGCTTGCACTATGATTGCCAGCATATATCTTGGGACAGTTAAGATAAAGGAAGTAGACTTATAGGATCCTCGAGGTTGGGATAATGTTAAGCTAAGATTCTCTTTTGCCCCAGCAAAGTGCCATCATCCAGGCAGCTGAGCTCCTAGAGGGAGGCCACTCAGTGGGTTTCAAGGACTTGTCAATGGGCTATAGGCAGTAAGGGAATTTAATTTTTCATTTGCCTTAGTTTCCCACATCATCATGGCCAGCACTTAAACCCCTTTCCTTTGTTCTTGGGTAGCCAGGAGTGTCCAAGGAATATCACACATATTCCACCTGGGGGGGGGGGGGGAGGGGTGCTATTAGCCTGGTTTTTGCCCCCAGCTTGCCCCACGCTCCCTCACCAGTTATATACCTCAAGTCCACATGCTTCCTCTTTCTCTCTCTTTCATCCCATAGACATGTTTTAGGTACACGAAATCACTCATTCACGTAGGAAATAAATGTTTGTTGATTGGATGAATGGAGTTAAAAAAAATTTGAGTCTGACTTTCCTTTTTAATTAGACTGATAGATCTGAGATGGATTTTAACATTCTAATGTTTGCTTTTTCTCTGAAAGACTTTGATTTCAAGTATCTAAATTAAGTTTCCTTGGGGAAAATATACACAATTCATTACATAAGCATGTAAAATATAATAAACCTTCAAAGTATCTGTTCTCCAGTTGTAGATATAAACTCTGTGTCTATGAACATCACTCGGGTTTGAATATGACAAAGGTTGGAATACTTCATTTCTTCTCAACTCCTTTCCACTCCTTCACTCAAAACAATTTTAATTATACAAGCCATGTAGACTTCTCCGAGAAGAAATATAGATTTCAAAATGTCAACTGCTCTAGCAGAAACATGGTTGTTTTCTAGTTCCTTCTTTGACACTTCTGGTTCCCCGCCATATCTTTTCAAAGGGTTTGACAGCTCCATTCCTTCTAGCTGATCTGTAGTGCTGCAGTTCATATTTCCTTTGGCTTCAAAATATCCAAAAATTCAAGGACAGATGATGGTTCAGATAGAGCAACTCCCTCCAGCAAACCAATTTAATGGTTTTGAAATATCTTATAAATATACTTCCACTTACAATTTCCAACTGGGATAATAATTTGAAATATCAGAATCAACTAAGAAAGTTGGTCATCCATTAGCTTTTATATAACCTTCCTGTAGCGGGTATAAAATGGGGGAAATGGTAAATCTTTGTAATGATCAATTTTATATGTCAACCTCACCGGGCCACAGGGTGTCCAGACATTCATTCAAACATTATCCTGGGTGTGTCTGTGAGGGTGTTTTGGGATGAGATTAGCATTTGAATCGGTAGACTGAGTAAAGCAGATTGCCTTCCTAATGTGGTTGACCGTCAGCTGAATAGAAGAAAAAAGCTTTCCTGCAAGTAAGAGGGAAGTCCTTTTGTCTGACTACACATCTGGGACTCTGGTCTTTTCCTGTCTTCAGACTTGAACTGAAACACGGGCCCTTTTTGCTGGCTTTTGGACTGAAACTTGCACCATCAGCTCTCCTAGGTCTCAGCCTTTGGATTTGGACTGCAACTACACGACTAGCTCTCCTGGGCCTCCAGTTAGCCCACTGAAGATCTGGGGACTTCTCAGCCCCCATAATTACATGAGCCAATTCCTTATAATAAGTCTCTCTCTTGCCCCTCCCCTTTTCTCTATCTCTCTTTTTCTCTCATACATGCTGTTATTTCTGTTTCTCTGGACAACTCTGACTAATACAGTCCTGAAGACAGGGCATTTTTATCACTGAGGGCAATTTCTATTCACATTTGCTGCAGGTGATGGTGAGAATAAATATGGGTCACATTTGGTAGAAGAAAGGGGGCTTTTAAGCAATAGTGAAAGGTATGCCAGGTATCAATAATCTTAGAAGATAGTCCCATTCTATACTCCAGGGAGATTAATGATATTCCTTCTAGAGACATCTTTTTGTTTGTTTGTTTGTTTGTTTGTTTGCTTGGTCTAAGAGCATTCAGTGAATATTTCAATAGACTTTGGAAGTGTTGACACCTCTTGTAGTTCTGGCAAGGAATAAGTTTTGAGCAACCACCATTAGGAGCAAAAATCCAGGAACAACAATACAATTTATATGTCACATCAATGAAGTATGTTTCTTTTTCTCCTTCAGCTATTTCTGTTTCAAATTTTAAGGACCTTAGACATATGAAAATATATGTTTAGGTTTAAGGAATCTAAATAAATGAAACATACTTTGAAATTCAACAATTAAAATAGTAGGGTGTAGTCTTTGGTTAAGAGTCAAAAATGTCAGACCCATGAATGACTTAGGTAGACCAAAAGCAGATCGTAGTATATACAGAAATTTGATTGTATAAAAGTTAATAATCTTGAGAAACCTATGGATTATTCAATTAAGTATTCTGTGAGATGAATTTCAAATTAAATAACAATGCACTGTTTTCAATCACATTATAAGTGTGTGTGTGTGTGTGTGTATAATATAGTGTAGAATAAAAGAATATTTCACTGATCCTGAGACATCATACAGTCTTCTAAATTTGAAAAAGCAATCACAGCAAAAGTTATTCATAGATTTGAATTCTGAACTCGGAAAGTTTAGATATCTAATGCTTGAATATCATAAACCATCATAGAACTCAAGGAAGTGAATTGGAAAACATGATTCAAATTTGATAGGTATTCAAATTTTAAGGTAAATAGCCTTAAAATGAATACAAAACTAGTGAAATGTTTAAAAGCCTTATAACAGACAAATATGATATTTCTAGAATATACAAAGAACTTCTACAAAATAATAAGAACATAAAAAGAAGAAAAAGAGAAGAAAAGATATTTCACAAAAGGGGGAATAGAAATGATCAATAAACACACTATTAACACCTGAGGAAGCAAATTAAAATCAAAGTGAGATAAACTTTTATTTTAAGTAGATTAGCAAAGATTAAAATTCTGGCAATGCTACATTCTGGTAAGGATGTGTAATTAAGGGAATTTTTAGTCATTGTGGGAGTGTTAACTGTTTCAGTAACACTGTTAAGCAATTCAGAGCTACCTTGTAAAGTTTCAGAATGTGCCTATGGTATCACCCATCAGTTCCACCCCTAGAAATTCCTTCTCATGAACATCAGAGAACATCTACAAGAGACCATGACAGTATCATTTGTGGACAGAGAAAAACTGAAAACAAGCCAAATAATCACAAAAAGGAAAATGAGTAAGTTATTTTGATATAGCCAGAGTAGAACACCACAGAAGAGTGAAAGTTAATAGGCCAAGATTATGTGTATGAACCTGGAAACATCTCAAAAACAAACAAGCAAACAAACAAACAAACAAAAAAACAACCATGGTAGATTGGAAAAGGCCACATGCAGGAGCATTCATGTAGTGTGATAGCATTCACCTGGATTTCATAATTAATTCAACAAGAATTAACCATATAATGTTTACATTATATCCACATGGATTTGGAAAATCAAAATTCAGAATACTGTTTCCCTGGGGAGACAGGGAAACATGGTAAAGGGTTTTACTTAAACATGGTAAAGGGTACACAGGTGTTTATCATTTTTCTTAACCTATCAATGAACACATTATATGTCCTTTTCATAATTGTCATGTTTCCTAACTTAAGTAAATATATACATACCAAAAATGCAGAGAAAATTATTCTACTTAAACAAAGCAAGAAAGTCAACTTAATAATACAGATAGATAGCTGCCACCTTGATGCCAATAAAGTAAAAAAGAATGGGGAAATTTTATGAAAGAAACAAGAAATATTTGGCAAAAATAATTATTCATCCTCTGAATTTACTCCACTTTAATAAACAATCATACTATTACACATATGTTAATAATTAATATAATAATTAAAAATAGCAAGTTCAGAGATATTGCTTTGGAATTAAAAATTGGTTCTCTTACATAGCCAATTATTTTATTACATTCTATAGCCTAATAAATGAGGTGTATCATTGTTCAGCTTTCTAGGTCCCAATATTGAATTCAGTTTTAATCTGATTTATTCCCTTAACATTCAAATCCATAGGTCCTGGGACAGTCATTCTTTCATTTATTTTTGTTTGAGACACTTTATCCTGAGCACATTTTTCTGCTCTGTTTTCTAAGCTCTGTTTTTTGTTTTTCTAACTATAACTATAGTATATTATAGTGTATTATATTATAGTGTATCCTAGCTATAACTAGAGTAAAACTCTGTACTTAACAATACCTTACATGTAGCATATAGTGGTAAAGAGCATTATTTGAATCCTAACTTCTGAAACGGACCCTTGCAAAGTCATTTAAGCATTTTGTGTCTCTGTTTCCTTATCTGCAAGAGGAGACTTTTATATATGTTGGTTCTATTTCATCTAATACCATGAAATAAATATTTGAAAAGGTATCTTATTCTGAGGAACTGATAGAATCTATTGCCTTATCAACATGAAGGATCTTTTAAACACAATCTGGCTACATTTATAACCTAAAATCAGTCACTGTCATAGCAGTGATTTATGAGGTCATATAATTGAAGACTTTTTCAAAGACAACCATATTGTACACTGTCCTCAGTTTAAACCTGAAATTTTTTAGGTGCAGAAATTCCCAGAATAAAACAAAGCATGATGTAAGATTTTACATCATGTAGAGCTTATAATTACAGCTGATCTTTTGGAAGTAGTAGCCACATTGTTTACGTGTTTCCTAAAATAAAGCCTTTTTCACATGTGAATAAATACAAAATAGAATAGTCAGTTACTCTGTGCCTTTTTACCTGGGTGATATGTTGCATCCAAGTACTTAGGTACACTTGACAGGATTGAGAATGATCTAAAGGTGTGTAGAAACAACCTGTATATCACTGCCATGCAGATTACTTAAAAATGTGTTCTTTTCAATAGCAAAAACTAAAAAAAAAAGTGGTACAAGAAAGATACTTTTTAAGAATATATTAAATTTGTTCATCTGAAATAGTTTTATGTGTATAAATTACTGCTATTAATATAGAACATTGATATAATGTGATCACTAGAGGGTTTTAGAAATACAACCATTTTTATAAGGCAGATTTATTTATTGAAGTTATTACACATAAATACACCATTCTCATGAAGACCCCGCTTGAAGCTCCATGTCCTAGGTATTACTGATCGAAGAAGTGACTACACCAAAGGAGCCTAAGTTATCAGTTACATTTAGTGACTGGTTTCTTTTAGTTCATATCCAGTCAAATGATAAAATAGTAAATTAAAGATTCTGCTAGGAAATTCCTGGTACTTAACAAAGACATTTTTAAAGTTCGCTTCAACTCTCCAAGGGCTTGAAAGCCCTAGAACTCAGAGAAGAGAACCATCCAAGGTTAGAACGACCATTAACAGAACACAGAAACTCCTTCCATAATAACACTCTAGCAATTGCCCTGACTATTCCTCCCATGCTCCTACGAGAGTATGTCCAGAATGCAAAGGCAAAAGAGAAAGCAGGTATACAAAGGAAAGGCAATAATAAATAAAATAATAAAAGGAAATATGCCTGAGCTTGGATCTTTAGGTAGAAAGGGCCCCCTCCAAGTGCAGAACATGAATATTGACAGAAGATGCACACAGAGACATATCCTAGGGAAAATTCTGAACTGCAATAACATTAGAAATCCCATAAGCTGGCATAAAGAAAAATAAATAGATTGTTCTGCAAAGGAAAGGAAATTAGGCTGTCTTTATATTTCTTGTCTGCAAGATTAATGCTAGAAAACAATAAAACGATATTACAGCATTCTGGATAAAAAGGATTGTGACCATGGGGTTATAACCAGACAAATTTTATCCATGTACGTGGGCAAAAGAAAGGCATATTCAGACACATCAGGATTCAGAAAATACAGCACTCACTCCACCTTTTGAAAATATTTCTTCAGGGATTACTCTGGGGAAATAAAATAAATCAGAATAAAAATACTGGCATATTTCTCAGTAGAATATTTTGAAACTCAGTAGAATATTTTAAAAGAAAAACATAAACCTTGTGTATCAGAAAGAAAAAAGGTCTTCAATTCATTAAGGAAAGGAGTTAATATTAAAATCGTAGGTTCATTATGATTCATTTTGAATATATAGAAGGAGATACACATGTAGATGTAGATATAGATGATACTGATACTATTTGAATTCTGAATATTGGTGAGGTTAGTGCCTTTATTTTTCAGTGGGAAAGAAAGATAATAGACAAAAATGCCTGATGCATTGGCAGATACCTGATTATTTCTTAACCCCATCCAACTTAATTAATAATAAATAGCATTTCACATCTGCTCAGACTGGAACAGTACCTCTGAGACTTCTTATGAAGTTTGGGTCAGGGAAGCCATTCATTGGCCCAGCCTGGATTACCGAAGCTCTGATTTGGGGGTTTAGAGACAAATCCCCTGCCACATGTTGCTTTTCTTTGCATCTCTGTACATCCGGTTTTCTCTTTCTTAAGGACATTACAGGAAGAGTAGTTGAGGTTGAATGAAACATTCAGGCATTGCCAGGACCCTGTCTAAACATTGTCACAGGCCATCCTAATGTCATCATCTAATGGCACCCCAAGCTGAGCCAGACATACAGCTGGCTCCACAACTGAGACTTTGTAAGGAAAATGTCTTAGCCTCATCTACGTTATGTTCACCTTGATTTATTTTCAAACTGGCAAACAATGATGAAAAGTTAAAGATACAAGTGAGTCTATGTAGATTTCTTGTCTTTGTAGTTTTCCGCCCCCCCACAAGCAAGATTGAAGTTTGGTGGTCAAATGCTATCTTCACAGAGCTAGAAATGAGCCAGGTGAGGGGCCTCACCACCTTTTACACTCAGCAGAGACAGGATCCCCTCTAGGGTCCACCAGCTCTTCTATCTCCTTGTGACAGAGCTGCTGGGACCACATACAACTTCTGACTGTAAGGAACCAGTTTTCAGCTCATGTCCAGCTCTTTCCTAATTCTTTCATAATTCAATTGCATAGAAACTTACTTACCTCTTTGCATATACATCCCAAAGAAATAACCAAAAAAGAAAAATCTGTGATATGAAGATATTCACTACACTGTTCATTACAATAATGAAAGCTAGGAACAATTTTAATGTTTAAACATGTAAGAATAATTATACAAATAATGATACTACCACTCTCACTCCATGGCATATTATGCAGCCACTAAAATGATAATTATGAAAATTTGTCATACTTTAGACATATTTTTGACATATGAAGAAAAAAAGGAAACAAGGGGAAAAAAGCAGAAATGAGTACAAAATTGTACTTTCCCTTATTATTTTAATTTTGCAAAAAAGCTATTCATATAAACAATAACCAGAAGGGAACCTAAAAATATGAGAATTATTTTTTTGGAAAGGACAATATTGTGGTTATTATTATTTCTATTTTTTGTTTTTGTTTTTATTTAGCAGTCCATCATTTTCACTCAGGGATCTGTCCGGTAAAACTTTTTCAATTAAATTTTGAGTACCTACCATGTGTAAGTCACTGTGCTAAGTGTATAACATTTAAAATATTATTCCTGCCTATGGAAATTTTCATATGATTAGTGAAAGACAGATATATGTAATTTTTGCAAAGGATTAAAGGTGAGATTCTCTCAGAACTAGGAAAGAAATATTTAAAATCCATTCTTGAGGGAGAAGATCACCTACAGGAAGAGGTCACCTCAAGACAAAACTCCTAAGCTTAATGCCAGAAAAACAGGACTTAATTCTAGTTGAATACAATGTTTCAAAATTAATAGAAGGAAAAACATCTGAAGAAGAAAGAAATCAACAGAAGAGATTCATTTAGTATGGAACCATGAGAAAATGAGATAAATGAGGTAGAATGTGGCAATATCCATCCAGTTCTGCCCTAGAGGAAAGAAACTATTCCCAGCAAGAAGAATGTGGTCCTAGGTCAGGTCCAGCCCTATCGTGGAGGTGGATACATTTAGTTATTATCACTTAGCTACCAAGATTTTTAATTCACTGCCAACAAGTAGCTGATTATAGCCTCACTCTCTTTGGAACTTTAACAGAAGGGTATCCTTAGATTATTAGGAACATTCTGATCTAGATGACTTTTTGTTGGTTTTAATTGAGAAATAATGGATTAGCATTGTGCTCTATATGGATGTGGTGATTACAAGTCACCTGTGAGAGACAAGTCCACTCGGGATGCTAACAACATGGGACTGACTCTGTACCTGCAAAGCTGAGGAAAAGTGACTATCTGAAATAATTCTGCCCTCCTTTTCCCTGTCCCAAGGCCAAAGAACTTCCTTAAACAACAATCATGCTATCTTCTCTTCAAAATGCAATGTCCCTCACAATGTCCCAGAAAGTAGAGTACATTCGGCCAAGTGCTAATAAGAGAAAATGGAAATCTATGATGGGGGCTTAGAAGAGAAATCCAGTCCAGTGGAGGGAAGCATTAGGGGAAGATGGGGCATGACTGGTGAGATTGTGGGGGATCTAGGAAATTTTGGAAGGAGTTCACATTAGTGATAAAGCTTTACAGGTTAATGAGTTTTTGCTGTGTTGGGAGGAAACAAGTTTTCACTTTCACGAAGGCCTAGAATTCAAGGAGTTAGAAGAAGAGTATGTACTGATGACATGTGCAGTGAATTATGGAAAGGGGCACTACTGCATGGTATTGTCACCACCACCACCGCCACCATTCTATGACTGGGAGGCCAGCCTACAATTTAGAGACAAATGGAAAAATAAGAAGTATAGCCACAGAAAGTCACCAAATCTAAAAGTGAAATTACAATATAGAAAGTAGATTGCAATCAACTGTTTGGCAACTGCTAAATTAAAAGGAATATACAGGGTGGGGGCGGTGGGTGAGGCACCTGGGTGTCTCAGTTGGTTAAGTGCCTGACTCTTGATTTGGGTTCAGCTCATGATCTCACAGTTTGTGAGTTCAAGCCTCACATCGGGCTCTTCACTGACAGTAGAGAGCCTGCTTGGGATTCTGTCTCTCTCCCTCTCTCTCTGCCCCTCCTCCCCTCAAAATAATAAATAAACATTTTTATAAATAAATAAAAGAAAGATACTGAACTGCTCTCAAACATAGCAGGCATAAGTTGCAATGTTTTTCCCACTACAAGACTTGGCAAAACTCAGCTTAGTATTTGGGGAGTTTTACACCCAATAGTGGTCAGGAATAACAAGCACAGTGTTGGTCCCTGGGGGCTTTGATCCATAAGAAAAGACAACTTAGTCACGACAAAAAATACTCATAAATAGTTCAATCAACATGTGCTCAAACTGGATACTATATTCTTATTAAAATAATCTTAGCAAATGAAAAGGAATATATTGTAACATGAGTATTTTATGTCTTTGTTTGGCAGTATTCTTAAACTTGCAGCCCGAGGTAGGTGTTTGAAACAACTGAAAATACTATTAAGATGGTAAATGGGGAACACTGAGAAACATCAAGGCTCATCACTTATCCACCCACCTGCAGGATGTAACTTCGTGTTCCCTCACACAGCAGAATCTTGACCACAATTATTTTATCCACTTCATTTCCACTCAACATCCTCAGTGAAATAAAATATATGCTGAAGAGGGAACTGTCTTTCAGCATGTGCTTTCCCATAAACCTTTCAACTGTTTAAGACTCTAAATTCACTAACATGAAAAATATTTTGAAGAAATTATCATTCCAGATCCTTCTTTATCACCATCTGGAAATGATTTCTGCAGACAGGATACCTAACTCATACTTACTTCTTTGTATTTTCCCTACGCTTGAAATTCTGTAAATGTATATTACAGGTGCCCTTTTTCTAAAAGCCATGATCGTGATAAAGTTTATATATAGCATTGATGAGATAAATTTTATGAATTTGTAAATAAATTTATAGACTTAAATGTTATACTTTCGAGTTGTGCTTCATCCAGGCTTGCATTGGGAGTTCTAAAACCCATAATTTTTAAAAACTTACAAGTCAGAATCAGTCTTTCTGTCACATTGAAAAGTTATGGTAAATAAAGCTAAAAATGCAAGATAGCTTCCCCCCGCCCACCACCCTCAGTTGATGTTAAAAGACATTATTGCTTTCTCTCAGGATTATTTTAGTGTCTTAATTACAGTAAATTAGAATAATTAGAGAGAAATTATATGAACCCTACAATTCCCCAAAGCCTTTATCCTGCCTTTTAGTCAGATAATGAATGTTAATATAAATAATTGATACGTTCTGAGTACCTTCAATTCTTCACACCTTACATATTTCTTTTTAATTTTGCTCCAGATAGAAGTGAACCATGTCAGGCATTATTTCTTTGCTCTAAAGAGCACTAATTAAGCTTTTGGTGAACCTGATTGCAAATAAAGCAACTCCACAGTAACAAAGAGGCTTATGCATTTCTTTCCTTTTTTTTTTTTTTTTTCCAATCTTCCTGGACTCGACTACATGCAAAATCTTTCCAACAGATGTAGCTAAAGCTTTTTGGTTTTCTTTGTTTTCATGAACATATTGCTTAATGCTTCAAGTTTTTGCGAAATGTATTTGGTTACACTTTAAACATGATGGTATTGCCCAACAGCATAATTGGAAACCATCGTCAAAGAGGTAGAGTATCAATGAGGACTAAGTATTCAATATTTAATATTGACTGGTGCGTGAGGAGTACATATGATGTGTCAGGCTCTTTTCTGTGTGCTAGCAATAAAGTGGAGGGTTGTAAATATCATATTACCTTTGTCCTTGAAAAGTTTATGAGAAATTGCAGGTGTGATGTGCTTTACCAAAAGGGAAAGACAGAATGTGACAAAGGGACTACGCTGGTCTGAGAAGAAGAGGTTCTGCTGAGAAAGTAATAAGTCAGCAGAAGCATGGGATATGGCAGCAGCAGAGACTTGCCAGTAAAGGACACAACGCGTGCAAAGGTGTGAAACAGAAGGAGAACATGTTTGCCTCCAGGGACAGAGAGAACTCAGGTGTAACAGGAACACACAGTGAGGTGCGTATTTGGAGTGAGATTGGTCTGGAGGGAGAAGGGGGCGGGGCAGGCAGGTAAGGCCTCAGAGTCTATCTATAGTGTGCCTTGTAGGAACAAATGCTCATTCTCAGGGAAGCAACAAATTCAAGCAAAAGTAAAACTGAAGTGCCACTTTGTACACAGCACACTTAGTTTGGGGAGAAAGAAACTTGGAAGACACCTTTATGTATGATAACTTACATGCTAGTAGCACCATTCCAAGGTAATAAAACGAATGTCCAAATATATATAGGTTACTGATGAGTGTGGCCACTGGAAATCTGCTGCACTTGGCTAAGCCTCAGTTTGCACATCTGTAAATCTGGCATGAAGATATCTATATCTACTTCAGAGAGCTGTTGGGGACATTGAATGAGGTAATGAATGCAAAAGGCCCAGTCCATGGTGACTGACTGACACATGGTATGTTATGATGCCCACGATAAACACTGTTTCCTCTCAGCCTTGCTCACACTCATTCCTACGTGTACAAGATGCCAGAGGTGTGTTTTGTGAGACCCTTGTCATTTATCCTCCGATGTAGTGAGGCGCAGAAAAAGCCCGGAGCAAATACTCAGCCCTTGCTACCAGACCTGCCTCTTTTTAAAGTTTTGAAAGTATCAGAGGGCCCACGTTATTGGCATTGCACAACACCATTTTCACCCATCCGTGCTGCCGAATCCATCCCTCCCCTCTGCTAGCAACAAGGAATAAAGTAGAAAGAATACAAGGTAAATAATTCCATGCCTTCTTGTAGTTCCAATTTTATCACTGGAATGACGATATAGTTTGTTATTCAATTAAGGACATTATTGAGAGTAAAAAGGGGACACTCCTGGTAATTATTCCAGGACAACAGGAAAAATCTGGAATATATGGTCACCGTAACTATAATATACATCACAGATACCAAAAGCAGTGATAGTAAGGTACATTCTGTACTGATCAATTGTGTCCGAGAGAGTAAAGAAGTAATTATTAAAATGCTAGTAAATTCTTGCTTTCCAGATTTTGCTTTCGGTACCATTAATAATTGGGAAACATGAAAGTTAAAAAATACCAGACAGATCCAAGTCTAAAAATAATTTCAACTCTACTCTTCTACTTCTACCATTCTGATCTAAAAAAAAATACATTTTACTTTATCTTACAATTTTAGATTGACACTGGTGTCAAATATAAACCTTGTGAGTTGTTAGGTCCTAATAACAGATGTTAGTGAATATTGTTATGGTTGCTGCCCTTTTAATATTATTTTAAAAACAAAAAAGAGTGCTCATTTCATGCTCATCTGCAGGACATTTATTTCTAAAAAATAAAGAATGAGTTTTGGTATTGCATGATCTTTTTATTTTTTTTTTTAATTTTTTTTTCAACATTTATTTATTTTTGGGACAGAGAGAGACAGAGCGTGAACAGGGGAGGGGCAGAGAGAGAGGGAGACACAGAATCGGAAACAGGCTCCAGGCTCTGAGCCATCAGCCCAGAGCCCGACGCGGGGCTCGAACTCACGGACCGCGAGATCGTGACCTGGCTGAAGTCGGACGCTTAACCGACTGTGCCACCCAGGCACCCCTTGCATGATCTTTTTAAATCATGGTGTTAGATGGCAATTTTTCATGCAACAAACAGCATGCATGTATTGAGCAATATGACAGGTAATGTGTTAAGTGTTGGGTAAGCAAAAGACTCAGACCACATCCTAGGAAAAACTTCCACTCGTGGAGGCATGCAGAAAAGTGGCTGCCTCATCACACTTTGATAAAGACCATAATGGAGAAGATGTGAGAGTTCACAGATTGTATTTGAGGGGTGTCTAACTCAGTCTCACAGTGACCACAACTATTCGATATCTATGTTCTCATTCAAAGTATGAATAATATTTAGCTCTGAAAAATGGAGCAGATCAAGAAGATAATGAGAGCAAGAGAAGCACGTGCACAGGTACAGAGACAGCATGGATGTTACTGGACCTCTCCATGGGGAAAAAAGTCATATCTGGTGGATGCTGAGATTAGGTGCTACCCCTTCAGCTGGACTAAGAGAGACAGGATCCCAAGCCCAGACCAACTTCTCATCAGATACCTTCATGTGAGCAGCCCAAAGTTTCGGGGAGACAATCCTATTCTTTGAATGGCAGCTCCGAAACTCTACCATGAAAATGATACATTTTAAAGAAAATATACAAACTACTACCTAAGTACTAGGGAAACTGGAAAAAGGTATAATCAAAATATCAATCAAAGACAACTCAGAAAACACCTGGCAAGGAACTATCTGATATCATTGACAATGTTTAGCCTGAGTTAATGAAAACAGAGATTATGCCTGAAAGCCTTGATATGTATGATCAGGAAAAGTGTTTACATTCTAAAACTGTTGTATGTTTTAAAACACTGTTTTTAAGGCCCGATGCTTTGCTTTATGTCTGAACACACAAAAGTTGATTTGTTTCCTATATACATTGCATTCTATAGAATAAATCTCATGCTATAGTACAGAAAACTGAGATTGCAATTACTCTTATCTACCACAAAAATTCAAGTGGGATTCCCATGGATAAATACCACTAACTAAATTACACAAAGATATTTGGCTTGGGAGAGACACAAGTGAGTCGGTGTCTCCTTGGCCTCTCCTGAGTCCATAAAATGGGAGGTTTAAACATAACAATATTTACCTTATTTCTATTTTCAAAATTCTAAAGTACAGGGGCTACATGGAGAAGAAACAGGATGGATTTTTTGAATGTATTACAAATAAACCTGAATTGAGACCCTAAATGAATAGATAATAAGATAAAGATAGTAATTTTGTTCTCTGATTGATATATCAAGCTTGTTAATTTATTTGACTAACATCTTTTTTTTTTCAACGTTTATTTATTTTTTTATTTTTGGGACAGAGAGAGACAGAGCATGAACAGGGGAGGGGCAGAGAGAGAGGGAGACACAGAATCGGAAACAGGCTCCAGGCTCTGAGCCGTCAGCCCAGAGCCTGACGCAGGGCTCGAACTCACTGACCGGGAGATCGTGACCTGGCTGAAGTCGGACGCTTAACCGACTGCGCCACCCAGGTGCCCCAACTAACATCTATTGAACACTTGCTATTTGTCTTAGATACTAGAAATATAGTGAAAACCAAAATCATCATTCTCCTTTGCCTCATAGAGCTTATAGTCTAGAGAGATAGGTAGAGCTGAAATGAATGAACACAAGAATGTATACACTATGTGTCATAATGGAAGAGTAAGAGGCTAGGGGAGACGCCTGACTTAGATTGGTGAATGAGAAAACTGTCCCAGATATGAGCAGACTCCCTGGGAAAAGAAAGAAAGAGCAAGGAATATATGAGAAACTGGAAGAAGCTAACTGTGGCCACAGCAGGATGAGAGGGGAAGGCTGTGGAAGATGAAGTTGGAGAGGTGGACAGGGTCCACATCATGCAGACCTGTGGAGGACATGCTATCAATGTGATTTTCATCCTTAGTGCAATGTGATTTCAATCAGGTGGATTAAACAAGGAAATTCCATGATTCCCTTTGGCATTAAGATAATACTTTGGCTCTGGAATGGAGAAAGAATTGAGGAAGGGGTAAAGCACAAATGGACAGAAGATTTAGATATTTCTGTCAAGATGGTTTGCCAGAGGGTGGCAGTGAAGATGAGGAAAAAGTGGGAAATTTGTCATGGGTGGCAAAAGGGATAGTAACACAAGTGTTCTAATAAAATGACCTTCAGTTTTCAAAGTCTGAAAAGATGGGGTTTTTTCCTTTCATCCTTCTTCCTATTTTTAAAGTCATTCAGATAAAAGTCGAAAATAACCACCTTTGCATTTTTGCCCTCCATAGAGAAAAGAAATGATACACACACACACACACACACACACACACACACACACACACACGAACACACGAACACACACGAACACACACATCACTTTACCAAAATATGGAGGCAAATGAAATGTTCCCACTTTTATACTTTAAATCCTTCCATGGGATAGATATTTTTTCTGTCTCTGGCACTTTATTCCTTTCAGAGATGAACAGACATGCATTATAACTTCTCATAATTACAAGTCACTGAAAGACTGTGTTTATCAACTACAAAACATTTTTAGACTAATATTAAAAACTATTGGTATTTCTATTTGCATAATATAAATTCTTTCCCCCTTCTTCATCTGTCTATACTATTTGTAACTTTAACAAATTAGTGGATACTGTTGGTAAAACATCTGATGTCATTCATTTTTCAATTTTATCAGCATCATTGATGAACCACTAATTATGATGCTCAGTCAGCCTTATATGCTGGTGAAACAGCCAAAGACCTTTACCCAGAAAACAATCACGTCACCTCACAGCTGGGAAGCCAGAACAGAGGATACTGCTTTGTTTCTGTAGAAGGGATTTTTTTGTAGTCCATGCATTTCCCACACAACACATAAAGGGGAAATATTTTGCTAGAAATATATTACTATTCAAAAATCAGTTTAAATGTGAATATGTTTAATCCATCTTTCAAGTATGCTTTAACAAAATATAAGTGTACCATATATTTAAAATGAATAAAGAAACTAATCAGTTCAGCCCTCAACTTGGAATGGAATGAAAAGAAAGCGTCTCCCTACATATACACTACAGATCTCTAAATCTAGGTCTGTAATCATTTCTGACATTTCACTATCTCAAAGTGTATTATGTCTAGACTGCTTTTCTTCACATAATCCAATGCTCTGCCCCAATTTATACTGTGCATAGGTGGTTAATCTTCAGATTTTAATTGCAACTTGATCACATATTTTAATCTAATTTATTGTCTTAACATTCAGAGGCATTTCTTTTATTTAAAGGTAATACTGCAGGCAGTTAATGTTTCCATTATGAATCTTCAGTTTAGATTTGACATTTCCTTTGAGAACACTAAAGATAAGTTTTGTCACCCTGTTAACTTGAATCTAACGAATTTTAGAACATTTTATTCAAGTTTAAGAGGTGTACAAAGCAAATACATCTGTGTAATCACTAATAAGATCAATCACAAAAATATTACTAGCATCCAAAAAGCACACCGTCTTCAGGGTCCATGTCATTAATAGCTTCACCACAAGTAACTACTGTCTCGATTTTCATCACCACAAACTAATTTGTATATTTTTAAGTGCTTATAAATAGAATTGTACATTATGTATTCATTGGCTTTCTTCCTTCAACATTAAGCTTGTGAGATTCTATCATGTTGTTGTATGTAGAATAACTCATTTGTGCTCAATATTGTATATTATTCCATTGTATGAGTACATTGACTTTTATATGTTCATTTTGCAGTTAAATGATTTCTAGGGATTTCCAGTTTGAGGCTATTAACAAATTCTTGCATTTTTTTTTTTTGGTGTATATCTGTGTGCATTTGTTCCTCTTGAGTACATACATTAGAATGAAATTGTTGGACCAAATGGTAAGAGTATGTTCACTTTTTTTTTTAACATACTGCTATTTTTTTTATATACTGCTACACAATTTTCCCAGTGCTTCTACCATTTTAAATCACCATGAGCTGTGGTGAGAGCTCCAGTGGCCTTACATCCTCATCCACTCTTAGGATTCTCCGTCTTTCATTTTAGCCATTCTGGTGCATATTCAGTAGTATCCTATTTTGACACTGAAGGTTTAATGTCTACTTTCCTGAGAAACAATAAGCATATTATTTGCTTATTGGTTATTTGGATCTCTCTCTTCTCTCTCTCTCTCTCTCTCTCTCTCTCTCTCTCTCTCTCTGTGTGTGTGTGTGTGTGTGTGTGTGTAACAGTGCATTTTGTTAATTGGGTCTTCTGTCTTTTTTCCCATTAAACTGTAGGAATTCCTTATTAATTCTGAATATAAAACCTTGATCAGATATATGTATTACAAATGTCTTCTCCCAATCTGTGATTAGTATATTCACTTTCTTAACATAATCCTTGGATGAATAACAGTTCTTAATTTAGGTGAAGTCTGATATTTGAATATTTTCCTTTATCATTAGTGCTTTTAATTATCTATAAAGAAATTTTTGCCTAATGCTAGATAATAAAGTTATTCTCCTGTCTTCTGTTCTGTTTACAGCATTTAGACCTATAATCTATCAGAAAGAGATTTTCATGTATGCTACAAAGCAGGGGTCAGTTTTTCTTCACACAGATATTCAAATAGCACAGCACCATTTACTGAAAAGGTTGGTGTCCACCAAGCCTCAGTGTCATTTTTTAATGCATATGATTTAATGTGTTTGAATGTATGCATGCACCCACAAAACCATCACCATAATCAAGGCAATAAACATGGCTATCATCTCTAAAAGAGTCTTCCTGCCTCTACCTTTTTTTGTGTGGTAAGAACGCATAATTTGAGATCTACTTTCCTGACAAATTTTCCAGTGCACAATATAATTATTGTTAACTATAAGCACTATGCAGTACATCAAATCTCTAGAATTTATGCATCTTGCATAAATGAAACAATATATTAGCATTGAAAAATACTTTAGCAATATATTAGCATTCCCTATTTCCCTCTCCCTCTAGCTCCTGGGCACCACCATTCTACTCTCTACTTCTATGAATTTGACTATTTGGGGTTTTTTTAAATATAATTTATTGTCAACTTGATTTCCATACAACACCCAGTGCTCATCCCGAGAAGTGCCCTCTTCAATGCCCATCACCCACTTTCCCCTCTCCTCCACCTGCCATTAACCTTCAGTTTGTTCTCAGTATCCAAGAGTCTCTTATGGTTTGCCTCCCTCCCTCTGTGTAACTTTTTTTCCCCTTTCCCTTCCCCTCCCCCCATGGTCTTCTGTTAAGTTTCTCAAGATCCACATATAAGTGAAAACAGTACATGAATTCAGCAAAGTCGCAGGGTACAAAGGCAATGTACTGAAATCGATTGCATTTTTATACACCAATAATGAAGCAACAGCTTCATTAAGAAGAGAAATAAAACTTCATTAAGAAGAGAAATAAAGAAACTGATCCCATTCACAATTGCACCAAGAACCATAAAATACCTAGGAATAAACCTAACCAAAGATGTAAAAGATCTGTATGCTGAAAACTATAAAAAGCTTATAAAGCAAACTGAAGAAGACACAAAGAAATGGAAAAATATTCCACGCTCATGGATTAGAAGAATAAACATTGTTAAAATGTCAATACTACCCAAAGCAATCTACACATGCAATGAAATCCCAATCAAAATTGCACAGTAGTCTTCTCAAAGGTAGAACAAACAAACATACAAACCTAAAATTTGTATGGCGTTTGACTATTTTTGGATACCTCTTTTAAGTGAGATATCTAAAATCATGGAGTATTTGTCCTTCTTTATTTTTTCTTCTCTTCTTTGAAAATTTCAAACATTTTTATATTCCAATTTTCTCCTTGATTAGCTTGTTTATCTGTTGCTCTTTTAACTATATCTTCAAGATTAAAATGTGCTTCCTTGACTTATTGTGATCTATTATATATTAGTACTAATGTAACTTGCCTGACAATACTATGACTTTAGAACATTTAATTCTATATATCTCTCATGTCCTAGGTTCCTGATGCCATATATTTTTATCACATAAGTAACCTACGAAGTATATATTTAATCAAATATTTAACATGCATTATAACTTTATATGACCTTATTTCTATTATTCTGTACATGTAAAACTCATTTAGATTTACCTATATACTTACCCTAGGGATTTGCATAGTTCCCTGCTCCTTGGACATTCCTGAATTCTACTTTTCATCTTCCCAGGGCAATGAAATTCTTGAAGGTTCTACCTATTTTCTTAGTCTCTTATTTGAGCTTTTCACTTGGTTTATCATAGGGACAGTTCACATACAAATCACCAGCTGTCTGAAGGTGAAAAACAGGGCTGAGGTTGGACTATCTTCTCTGTGTTTCCATTTTCTCTGAAATCTCGGTTTGTCTGCCACAGTAGCCATGATCTCTCACCACTGTCTCCCCAGCCCTATGAAAACTACCAGAAACTCTGCTTAGCCACTGTTTTCTGTTGGCTTCCTGTTTGGTGCCTCTGCCTTTTGCTGTCCCCAGTTTTAGAATGAAAGCAATGAATGTCAAACTCACATCCCTGAGTGTCCTTTTCTAGGATTTTGGCTCCTTATATCTTTGAAGTTCATGGATCGCTTCAAACAGATTTCATTAAATTGAGTTTAACTACTTCTCTGGTCAAAAGGGGTTGAAAAGGTTGCAAGCTATTCTATCGTATCTGTGGAAATTGCCCTGATTTCTCCTACGCGTTTTTAACACATTGCTTTTACTTTCTTGGGGAAAGGGAAGATTGTTGAGAGAGTTATCAGATATTTGTCCCAAAATACATTACATATATTTTTATACTAACTTTATTATGAAATTTAGTCAATTTGGTAATTAGACCATTTCTTTGCTGCCTCTTTATATTTGTAATTATTTGAGTAGAAAGAGATTTTTTTTTACACATCATGTTGCTTACTCAGGTTTGTTCATTTTACAGAAGAAGAAGCTGAAGCCTAAATAAGTTAAGGAATTTTGTCTGTCATATAATTACTTATTAGCCGATACAAGACTGAAACATAGGATTTGAGATTTCTAGTAAAGTACACTTTTCACTTGTTTTAGAAGGTTTCTAAACCTTGGCCAAAGAATCAGATTTACTTCTTTCATCATACAAGGTTATTTTAATAAGATAGTGAGTGAGATGTTCATGATTTCTGGAAACATGCATCAGACATGTGAATTACTGACTTGATCACTCTTACTTTCCATTAAAGTTAACATTAAATTTTAATCATGTATTATCCACATCATTTTCTCAAGTCTTTGCTGCTTTCATTATTTTTCTTGAATTTTTAAATGTATCCAAGCCCACTAGAGACTACTCCTTATTTTAAGGGGGATCCCAATAAGACGTTCTTTCTTACTTAAGTGCCTTATACATGACCTAGTAATTGATTTTCCCTTTTACGCTTTAGTTGATTAACAATAATTTCCTTTTTCATTGAAAGGACTTACCAATATGTTTTCCTATTCTCTAATAGAAATATTGCAAGGAAGCAAGCATGCAAAATTATTAAAAAATATAATATTTAAATATCTTTAAACACACACACACACATACTTTGGATATCTTCCATGATATAACTTACATAAAATTTTCCTTAGGAATGAAATGCCCCAAGTACTGAGGTACTATGCTTTCCTTGTGACAGCTTAAAGTTCTTTTTTTTCCCCCAGATTGTCACATGGCAAGTGTGAGAAGTAAGGGAGATGATTCATTTTCAGAAATACCAAATAAAAGCTGTGCTGTCTAGTTAACAGTAGGTTTACAACCTATTGGAAATATATATGAAGTGCCCCCTGCCTCCATAATGGAGTCCCAAACCCCTGGACACTTCACTTCCTGGTTCTTCTTCCCCTCTCCATTTCGGGGGCTTATTTTTGTGAGCTTTGCAATGAGCATGTGCCAAAGAACGAAGGAGGGACTGAAAGTCTCTGTGTCACCTCAGGAAATGTACATTTGTTTCAATTAGACTATGTTTTGCCTTATGTGGGCATAGGTGACTTCTGGGTAAGGCCAATAAGGAACCAGGGGAGGGAATTGCATGTTGGAGATAAATTGTCTGCTGTCACTGTCCTGAGTGTACCTGTCGGTCAGACACCCTCTCTTGTAAGAACGTTGATTAAAGCTCTAGGTCTCCGTGTCCCACCTTTGATTGGGTCGGTGGGCTTATATCTCACAGCAAGTTTCAAGATCCTTAGCCCTCTAGGTAAAATGATCCTTTGTACAATGAACTTCATCCAACTAATATGCATAGATTGTCCTCATTCACATAAAATATAAAGGGTATAATTGATGACCTTCAGTTATTCTGAGATACATATATTTAAATATTTTATCATCTCTGAAATCAGAATGTATGTTACAATTACTAGCTTGCCACATTTAATTGGCATCATTTTAAAAAAATTCAGTGACCCATAAAACAATGGTCTATCTTATATTCAGTATGATATCCCACAGCGGACTAACTTCAATTTTAATAAAGCACCAGAGTTCTACAAAACCAGTCAGATGTGATAGATATATTTTTCAACTAGATGATCTTTACCTACATGGGTTTGTTCTTTGTTGGTTTTTTTTTCTGTAATTTGTTGAAAACAAATTCAGAAATATATTGCTTTGTTATATTTCTATCCCCAGAAACTTCATATTGATTCTGAGTTTCAGCTAGGAAGGGTCTCCTTTCATGGTCTTGTGTCCCTTTGGTTATCAATTACCTCTGAATCTTTCCACATACCTCTTCCTTCTGTTCCTGCAGCAACAAAAAGTTTCCTATTATCTTCCATTTCAATGATCAGAAAGCTGCTTTCCACCCTCTCTCTCTCCCACTCCCTTCACATCTCCTACTATTCTCTTGGCTTTGAAATAGGATGATAAGAAATGCTTTCATAAGAAATGTGTGTACTTCACAATGTTCTTATGAAGATCAAATATGTGAAAACCCTCAACAGATATTAAATTTGATACAAAGATAATCATTTTGGTTTTTTATTTTATTTTTACCTTATCTGCCGCATATAGCACTGAGCTCAGTTTGAGACACTCCTGCTCACTGCTGAGATTCAGGCAGGTTCAGGCATGTTTAGCAAACTGATAAGATAGGCCTGTCAGAAGCCTATTTACAAGGCTGAGGAGACTCCTAAGAAAATTCTTGAGTTCTATCACTTCCTGGGGTTCAGACATATCTAGGCATGTCTGCCAAACTGATGGGTGTGTAAACAGGAACTTGAAAACTCTTTTCAGCAAACCCTATCCTACATTAGAAGAAGCCCAGCACAAGGGATTTAAACCAATGAAACGTTCAGTTGTTGGTGAGGAATAAGGATTCTGCACCCAACACGGTGGCAGCGATTCAAATCTACCCTTAGTCCTGACGGCTGGGGGCTCTGTCACAAGGACAGCAAAGATTTTAATTAAAATAATCCCTCTTAAAAGTAATAATAAGAATAATAGTCCCTCTCACAAAGCTAAATGCACTTTGAAGGCAAAAGATCTAGAAGAAGGAGGAAGAAGAGGAGGAGGAAGAGGAGAAGTTCAAACATTACCCAGCAGTTTAGCAAACACATTCATGGGTAGAGAAAGAGCAGGAGATTTCAAATGTCCAATCCCCTACTACAAATCTCCCTTCCTACAATCCGGGCTGCCTCATGTCAGTCTTCCTGCTTGTCACAGCAATCTTGTCCAAACCAAACTCTCATTTTTCTATTCCCCTGTTGAACACTCTTATATGACTCACCATTTAGCAAAGTTTCCAATTATTTAGGCTGTCCTACAAGGCCCGTCATGATGTGTCCCAGACTAATTGTTAACTCCTAAAATAAGAATGGCATGAAGTGGAAAGCATGATACAATACTAACCCTAAAAACTGTAAAAATGGATCCTATGTTAGAATTTGGTAAAATATATCGCAACTTAAATAGAACCCACATTTCTTTCTTTTTCTTTTTCTTTTAAGGTTTTCTTATTCAAATATCAATATTATACTGACATGGCAAACTACACATTTAGTCACCAGTTTTGCTACTTTCAATTCACAGAAGACCTTGCAAAATAATACTGGCATTATTGTTGTTCACTTTTCATCCTTGATACAATTTGTTGTGAAAGTGACCTTTTCACGTTGCAGTTTTTTACCATGAGACTCAAAGTAGGATGCAAAATTGCTTCCACCTAAGGCAAAGCCAGCTGAATCTTATTATGATGATGACATGATAAAGACCTGATAGTTAAAATGCCCTTTGTCTTTGTCCTTTTTTTTCCTGCTTTCAAGTTAATATCATCATTTTCAGAAGATTCTATTTTTTGTTTTGTTTGCTTCATTTTTTTTCCTAAGGATCACTGCTCATTCCTGTTATTGTTATTTGAGGTATATAAAGTGCTCAAAGTAAAATGGGTTTTTATAATGTAGGGGAGGAAAAATGATTTTTCCTCTACCCTTCTAGGTTCTTGGCTGAGACCCCACCACTACCATCTCCATAATAAAAGACAGATTCATAGGAGAAAAACAAATGAAATTTAGTAACATGTATACTTAAATACATGAATGATGCCCAGGAAAAGTAACTCCTCCAAATGGCCTAAGCCACCACCTTAAATACCATCTCCAGCTAAAGACAGAAGATGCTGAAGAGTGGGAAGCCAGTTCTTGGAAGCTATCTGAAAAAGCGCAGTAAACAAGAGGCATGGTTGTTACACAGATTTAAGTTGTGGCTTCATTGATAAGGGTTCCTAGCGATTTAGTCTCTCCTCTTCCCAGTACCCAGAGGGAGATACCCTTACAAATGAAGATTGCCTTAACCAAAGTGAATGTCTCTTACAAAAGTGTAACTTCTCCAATTTCAGAGGTTTTCCGGATCTGCTGTTTTTTAAAAATAATCAGCCTAAAATAATCGCTATGCCAAAGAGGTATATTTTGGGATGGCAAATTCTGCTCCCCTTCAAGAACTTTCAAATGTGACTTCTCTATGCAACTTTTTTTGTTATTAATACTATAGAAAATATGATTTTTTTTCACCAAAAATGTTACTTTTAATAGAAAGTATCATATTTAGGGGCGCCTGGGTGGCTCAGTTGGTTAAGTATCCAACTTCGGCTCAGGTCATGATCTCGCAGTTCTTGAGTTCGAGCCCCGCATCGGGCTCTGTGCTGACAGCTCGCAACCTGGAGCGTTCTTTGGGTTCTGTGTGTGTCTCTCTCTCTGTGTTCCTCCCCCAATTTCTCACTCTCACTGTCTCTCTCTCTCTCTCTCTCTCTCTCTCTCTCTCTCAAAAATAAAGATTAAAAAAATTTAAAAAAAGAAGTATCATATTTAACAGCATTCTTCTTTTAAGTCATTTTCATGTCTGTCAGTTTCTAATAAATAAGCCTTTTTCCTGTTGCATTAAGTTTAACTTCATAAGAAATATGTTTCTTTCAACATTCCAGGAGATTTTGCTTATAAACTAAGATATTGACATATAACGTAGGTGTTATCCATAAATCAAAGAACAAGTTTCAAGGCCCTAAGTGATGTCAGTCAGGATTTTGTTTGCTTGAAAGAGAGAAAATCATAATGGAAAGTAAGTTCAGAATGGTGATTTTAGGAAGAATCTGGGCAGCTCACAGAATGGAAGGAAGGAACACAGGATGCAAGCAACTCTGGGATCCCCAGAAATGCACCTGGCTGCCTCCCCATTCGTCCATTTAGGGAGCTTATAGTGACCACCACAAAGGACCCATCACCTCCTACTTCCTAACCTCCGACACTTCCCATCCCCAGGCTCCTCCTCTTGCAAAAGCCCTAAATTCCTCAACTTCTCCCGCCTCATCCTCCTCAACACTTCTCTACCTTGAACTTCCCTCTCTGCCCACCTAGAGTAATAGGATAATCTTCCTACCTCTCTCCTCCCTGAAAAAGTTCCTCTTGTGACAAATGGGCATGCCTAGTTGAAAACAGCTTCATCAATAAAATAATTATTTAACTATGTAGTCATTGAGCAATAAAATAATCATTTAATTACATAGGTACGCAGTAACCACTATGTGATGGCATTGTGCCAGGGCCTGAGGAGAAAACAAAAAGAAAAACCACAGGTGTTTAACACTTTAGTGGAAGAGAGGAACATTATTAAATTATTACACAAAAGAATTGTAGCAGGGCCTGCTACTTGTCCTCCAGGATAATTTCCTTCATCTCCATGATAAATGAGTTTTTCTCTGGGCAGAATAAACATTCTATTTTCTAGACTCGCTTGTAGCTGGAAATTATCACACTACAAAAGGAGAGGAGAAGTTGACCTTCTCTTCTCCTTTCCCCTGTCCTGCAGGCAGGCACGTGAACGTGGTGGCCATCTTGGGCAGTGCACAGGAGGGCTATGACCCTTGGGTGGTTGAGTAACCAGGTAGCAGGAGCTGTGGCCTTGCAAAACCTCATGGATCAAGGCTACTCTGCCAGCCTTGGGACTGCCTACCTACACACTATTTCACCAAAGAGAAATAAGCTTCTCTCTTATTTAAACCACTGTTATTTGAAGTCTCTATTACATGGAATGAGAAGAAAACATATATATTAATACTAGTATGTAATCTCAGAATGTAATAAATTCTATGAAACAAGGAAGCGAGGACTCTGACCTAGTTAGAAAGATCAAGGAAGATGTCACCCATTCAGTTATTATTAAAAGAAAATTACCTACTGCCTGTGAAGTGCCAGGCACTACTCTGGGCACTAGGCATGCGCAGTGAACAAAATTCATGCCCTCACTGGGCTTGCATTTTAGTTCATTAAACAGGTAATCAATCCATCAGTAAATGGGTAAAAATATAAGTAGTGATAATGCTGCAAAGAAAAACCAAGCAACATTAGAGGAAAAAGAGAGAGAGGGAGGTGCTGTTTGGAATAGGGTGGTCGAGGAAGACCTCTCAGAGGTGGTGATGCCATTTGAGCAGAGATGAAGGGGGAGAGCGAAGATTCTGGTGACAATCTGGGGAAACTGTCCAGGAAGAGGGAACAGGCCATGCACAGACTTTGCTGTAGACAGGCAGCTTGAAACGAGGGGAACAACAAGAAGGCCTGTGTGACTGAGCTACATGAGCAGATTGACTTTTGATAGCCTAGCAAATGAAATTTCACTGAGCATGTTACATTTTTTTTGCCACAGTTCATGTGACCAAAGTTTTGTGACCTTGAAAGCAATTGCTTAGAGAAACAGAAAAATACAAAAAAAAAAAAAAAAAAGAGTATATTATATTGAGTTTAAACTACTTGGAAATTATAAATGATGACAGACTGCTAAATAATGTTCCAACTCTGCCTTCTCATGTTGCCATTATTATTAAGCCTTACACATATGGGCATCGGTTAAATGAAGGGTGTCATTCAAAAGCAAGTGCCTTGAGGATCAGCCTTCTGCATTTCCTTCCTCCAGATTTTTTCAGGTTTTGGTTGGGTAGTAATGGAAATGGAAGGTGCATTTCTTTGAAAAACTATGAAAGATAAGTCATCTATTTTCAAGTGACGATGATAAAGGCAATATTTAGGAGAAAACACATGCATAATGAAGTTTCAAGTGTTCTTGGACACTCTGCCTTGGGACCTCAGAGTCTAAAGCTGACAATGACTCCAGAGACTTTGGAAGTCAGAAGATTTGAGCTTCCTCTTCTTTCTTCCCATCAACTCTCTCACTTCTCCTCAACTACCCACTGCCAATAAGTTGCAGTAAATTAGAGACCATCCAGATAACAAAATAAGAGCGTTAGCAGAATCCTCTGGCTTCCTATGACATTTACAAAACTAAGAATATTGCATGGATTTTTTAAATTAGATTTTTAACATAATCTTCTACTAAAAGTGTTTTCAAGAGCTCTCTATAAGATATATTTCCTCAAATATTCTACCCAAAGCAACATCGGGGGAAATAATTAACTGCATACAATGTCACTGCCAACACTCTGCATCATTCCTTCCTCTACCTAAAAGTGCATGAGAATCTCATGGCAGGCTCTTATGAAATACGTGGGTAAGTAAAACACATAGAATATTATACTATGAAAGCGCTTCTATAAGAAGAACAATTTGGGGCTCCTGGGTGGCTCAGTGGGTTAAGCGTCCCACTTCGGCTCAGGTCATGATCTAGCCATGGGCGAGTTCAAGCCCCGCCCCCTGCGTGAATTCGAGCCCCCCCCCCCCCCCCCCCCCCCCCCCCCCCCCCGCCGTGGGTTCAAGCCCAGCGTAGGCTCTGAGCTGGAGCCTGGAGCCTGTTTCAGATTCTTTGTCTCATTCTCTCTCTCACCCTCCCGTGTTAATGCTCTCTCTCTCTGGCTCAAAAATAAATAAACGTTAAAAAAAATTTAATAAAAATAAAAAATTAAAAAAAGAAGCACAATTATAACAAATAATCAGGAAAAGGTGATTAGTCTTTTAACAATAGCAGAATTTTTAGGAATAAAATCTTTCCATGAGGAAGTTAATATTGTCTCATCTTGAAACATAAATGGATTAGAACATATTCGTTAATTAATCGACCTTGGGTATTTAGTTTTCAATAAAAAATAGTATTTCCAGTTCATTCTGGCAACTAGCTCAGCAACCTCCAATGTAGCTCCTTTCAACTTCTCACTAAAATGTCCAAAGACAGAAAAAAGATAAATACCCACAGCCACAAAGAAAAATATAACTATCAGGCAGTCTAACACTATAATCTTGGAGGGATTGACAACAATTGCAAGGCTGACAGGGCTAGGTTTAGAAAAACAAATCGGAATTCAGCAAATGACACACACTGGCTTCAATTTATGGGAAAATAAAAAACGACCTAAAAATATAGGCAGAAAAATATTTGTTCTTCCAAACCATCCATGCTCCTGACCCAGAAAACTAGGGATTGTGTCAATCAGAAAATCATATAACTGCTCTTCTGTGCCAAAGGGGTAAACCCACCCACGCCCTGCTTCCATTTTTCTATATTCAGAATGAGATTATAAATCCCAGAGAACAGTCAGACCACAATATTAGTAGGGAATCTGGGGACTGGTGGAAACTCAGAGGATTCTAATAATTATATCCACATGTACAGCACTATAATCACAACCTTTAATAAAGATCAGAAAGGAAGAAGTAGTATCTTTATTCAAAAATTACATTGATATGTAAATAGAAATTCTTAACAGATTCTACCAAAAAAAACCAAAAAACAAAAAACAAAAAAACTAAAAGCTGAACTAATAGGTGAATTTTCCAATGTCACTAGACCAAAAAAAAAAAATATACATATGTGTGTGTATATATATACATACATATATGTATACATATATATATGAGCTTAATTGTATTTCTATAGATTATCAAATAATAATTAAAAATGAAATTTCAAAATGTGATTTGTAATAGCATCTCCAATACATAAATTTTAACAAAAGATATACTGGAACTCTACACTGAAAACTATGGAGTATTATTGAGAGAAATAATGTAAATGGAAAGTTATACCATGTTAATGAATAAGAAGACAATATTGCTAAGATACCAATTCTCTCTAAACTGATCTACGAATTCAGTGCAATGTTGATCAAAATACTATAACGTTTTTTGTCAAAACTGGCAAACCAATGTAAAATTTATATGGAAAAGCAAAGGACCTAAAATAGCCTGTCACATAAGAAAAAAAAAGATTTTTATTAAATGTTACTAATGTTTTGTGCTTGGTTGTCATGCAGCATTATTGTGGACATGGTTAACTATTTAGAAAACTGTAAGAAAAAGAAGTATGGTCTAAAACATATAGGGTTGTCTTTGGGGTTAAGTAGAACATGGCAAACAAATGTCAAAGGAGAATGAAGAGAATGAAGAATAATGAGAAAACCATTATAGGAAGCTGGAAAAGTACAAAGCATGTTATGTAGAGGCAAAAACTTATCTTAAAAATATTACCTATAATAACTCGGAAGATACAAAATGTACCCAATGGATTCATGACTTTGAGCAAGGAGGTATCTAGGTGCAATGCTGCAACCATCAGCTGGCTCATTCTAGCCGCACACAATAGAGTACCCCAAGAGAGAATATAACTCTAATAAACTGGACATTGAATATAACCCCAATAAAATGTAAGGAGAAAATTTCAAAAGCTCAAAAATTCTAACACTTGCTGAGTTGGGAGGTAAAACTATGTCATCTACAGTTTATATCTTTATGTGCCCCTGATCTCTGCCCTACTCCTTCCTCCTTTCTTATTATCTTATGTTCTTTTATGTACATAAAACTCACTATATATAGTTTTTGCTTGGATTCCCACATTATGGTCAAACTTTGAGTCATTAAAATTAATAGAGTTAAAATATATTCATTGATTTGAAAAAGTTTGACAATTAACTGTAAGAAAAATGATGTCCAAAAATTAATATGCTAAGATACAGTTTTTTGGTTAAAATAACATATATTCCTGGGGCACCTGGGTGGCTCAGTTAATTAAGTGTATGACTTCAATTCGGGTCATGATCTCATGGTTCCTGAGTTCAAGCCCCACATCCGGCTCTGAGCTGACAGCTTCTTTAGATTCTGTGTCTCCCCGTCTCTCTGCCCCTGCCCTGCTCGCACACCCACGCTCTCTCTCTCTCTCAAAAATAAATAAAGATTTAAAAATATTTTTTTAATTATTAGAAAAAATAAAATATATTGGGGTGCCTGGGTGGTTCAATCGGTTACGCGTCGGACTTCAGCTTAGGTCATGTTCTTACGGTTTGTGGTTCGAGTCCCGCGTCGGGCTCTGTGCTGACAGCTCAGAGCCTGCAGCCTGCTTCAGATTCTGTGTCTCCCTCTCTCTGGCCCTCGCCCACTCACGCTCTGTCTCACTCTCTCTCTCAAAAATAAATAAACATTAAAAAAATTTTTTTAATAAATAAATAATAAAATAAAAAATATGCCATAGACCAGATGACATACATCTAGTATTTCAATGGTTACCTCTGAATGGCTGGTAGTAAATGGAAGCATTTATTTATTTATTTATTTATTTATTTATTTATTTTTTGCTTATCTGCATTTAACAATTTTTAAATATAAACATACTTCTATTCTATATTCAGAAAAACAATAACCAAAAAGAAAGTTAAGTTTTGATTGAGAACAGCAGAAATTATGAAGAATTGAAACCTTAAATGCCGCCATGTTGTTACCTATAACCAAGCTATACATTAGAAAAAGCTTCTATGCAAAACACAAAACAAAACAGAAAGTAATGATATAATAGATGGCACATACTAATTAGGCCGTGATTGGAGATTGCTAACAGGGACCATTAAGTATATACCTTTTTTTCTTTTTTTCACTAAAATCACATATGTGTTTTTAAGGTAATACCGGAACAATTATTTTTCTTAGTCCCAAGATGAAAATGACATTTAACTTCCAACCACATTTATTTCCATATTTTAATCCCACAAACTGCCAACAGGATTATAATTGTTATAATATCAGACTGAATCCTTGATAAATAGAAACATTCCTAAAAATAAATGAGAACACTCTATTTTAAATGTAGTAATTTTTCAGATTCCAGAATTTTTTCCAAATTATTAGGGTCTATTTATCCTACTAGTGACTTTATAAAAATGTAATAGGAACAAATTGTCATCTTAAAACCTAAAAATTTTATACTTAAATTCTAAAATCCATGACTTCAGGCAAGCAGCTGATGCTGTTTGACTGATTTAAATATCAGAATTGGCCTACCCATCAGATCCCACCAAGTTGACTTAAATATTACCTGCCTGAGAAGAAAAAACGTAAGGCTGTCTTTCAGGTGATGAGCTCAGGCATCCAGCACGTAGTTTCCCTGCTCAAATAGCCTTTTGTCTAGATTCAGCCAAAGCAACATTCTCATCTGCTGCGCTTCGAAAATGTGCAGTGCCCAGAAGTAGGTGCTGCGGGGGAACGCAGCAGTAGGAAGGTGAAATGGCAGTGAAGCAGTGGCTGCTTCACAACTGGGTCATTTCCTGCCAATTCCACTCCAGTGATGGGAGTGCAGAAGGACTGCAAGAGAGAGACCCTACTGCTGAGTTTGGCCTCAAACAGAAAAGGAGGATGTTCTTTGTTAGGACTAGTTCCGTGTTAGGCATGGAAGGATTAAGCCACAGCACTCTTACGATGACTAATTAGGGACTCAACTGTAAACAAGATTGTAGACTCAGACTCTGCCTAAACAAGGTCTTTTAGTAGAAAATGTTTCCTAAATAGTTAGAGATTTTGTTTTCCTAAATATTCAACATTTTATGGAATAGCTTCATTCTGCCACCACTCCACGTAAACTTGGCAAAGTAAACTGCTTAAGCTCTGAGGATCCTTTAGAGTTGGAAACTGCACACAGTATAGGAAAAGACTCTACTCTCATCACCTGTGTATCCTAAGGCAAGTCCTTTAAGACCTGTGAATTTCACTTGGTGACCATTAAAATATGGATAATGAAAAAAACCTACTTAATTTGCCTTCAGAAAGAATCCATCTAGAACCAAAAATTATGTCATAAACATTTTAAAATTAATTTTATTATGAATAATATCTCCAATAACAACTGCCTAATTGCAATGCGATGAAAAATCACATTTCTCTATGTCCATAACTTCTCCACAAAAACTGATGTTCACACACAAAAACCACATTTCCTATTAACATTATTAATAGTAATTAATCTAGTAATGCGGAAAACTTACTTTTTTCTATCTTTGCATGTGTTTAAGGGAAGAGCATTTCACAGATATAATTTTACAATTTCATCATTTTTTTACAATGACAAACTAGTGGAAAGACCTTTTCACGCAGAGAAATAATTCTCTAATTCAAAGTTTTCCTGGTCTCAGTATCAGGCTATTCATCTGTATTCAGTTATATCTTCAATTCGTTTCACTAGAATTTTATCTTTTATTACTGACTCCTGTGTCATCTGGTGGCAAGCCTGAGTGTATGAAAGATTAGTTTAAATTGAATTTTATGAATCAATTTAGATTGTAAGTGCTCTAGATTCACTTATAATTCACTTCATAAACTTATTTCTTAATTCAGCTATTTGCAAGCTCAAAAATTGTTATACTGGTTTTCTTAAAGGGGATTTGGTGGGGCACAAAGGTGAAATTGGTGGGAAGAAACATCAGTTCTTGGTACTCTTTGGACAGTATGTTCTCTTTATAGCAAAACTCACAGATGTGTGCAAAAGCATATCATCAGTATTAACCACTTCAGGGAAAAACAATTCACCATTTTAATCAGCAATGTCAATGATATAAGCTTTTACAGTAGGCACTGAAATTTCAAATTCAAGCGTTATTTTTTTGGTGTGAATATCTGTGAATACTCATCTCTCTGTTTCTGTGCGAGAAAAGTAGGATCCGTTTTGCAGATACCACACCATAGAAAACTACTTCAATAGAACAGGTGATCTATTGACTGAAATGTGAGTTAGTAAAGATAGACAAGAGAGCATTTTCTAAGTCGGGCAGGCTACTATGTATCTTACGTTGTTGACATTCTTCATTATATTTATTGTCAATTTCATGGTGATATTTAATACAGAGAATAAAAATAGACTAATCAGAATAAAAGGGGAAAGGATCTTTCCAATAAATACAAGATTCTTAGATTATGGAATCAGGAGTGAATAAATGGCATATTGCATTTAGACAATGCTTCATGTTTTCAAATCACCTTTTTATTTAACCTTTGATTAAAAGATCACACTATTTCTGTAGTGCATGGGATTATCCATATGTAACTATCTTCCCATAAGGAAACTTCATTAAAATATGACTTGTAAACATAATGGTAATAGGGTTATACTAGCTTTTAATTCAGTTGGTAAATTGCCAATTTAAAATGTAATTAATGAAACATAAGCTATAATACTGGATATGATAATACCAATGATTTGGGTAATTGAAAGAGTATTTGCAAGTAGTTACTGAAGAATGTCTGTGTTCCAATAAGATTGATCAGGGGAGAAGTACTCTGGCTGATGAGACTATTCTAGTTCATTATAATTACATGAATTATAAAATATAACATATAAAGTAATATAAAACCATCCTGCTATTTTGACCCTTTACTTACCAAATACAGTAAAACCTTGGTTTGTGAGCATAATTCATTCCGGAAACATGCTTGTAATCCAAAGCACTTATATATCAAAGCGAATTTCCCCTTAAGAAATAATGGAAACTCAGATGATTCATTCCACAACCCAAAATAGTCATATAAAACTGATTACAAAATAGTCATATAAATATTGTAATATAATATAAAATAATAAATAAAATACAAAAGAAAAAGAAAAATAAACAAATTAACCTCCACTTACCTTTGAAAACCTTTGTGGCTGGTGTGAGGGAGACAAGAGAGAGGAGGGTTATTGTGTAAGACAACTTTCACTATCACTATCACTAACAGAATCACTGCCATCTGCTTGGAATCTTTTTCTTTTCGGGCAACTTTAACAAGAAAACTATCCAATGACACTTGATTTTGCCTCCTTTTGAGGATTTCGCGGAAATGAGAAATAGTATTGCCATTACACAGATTCATCGCTCGCACTGCTACAGCTCACACTGCTACAGTGCTTTCCTACAAAATTTTGCACTGTTTCCCACATTTTACACATTTCTCCAATCGCATCTGAAGTGAGGGATTCCTCTGGCGTTTTCTCCTCCTCCTCTTCAGACAAGATACAGACGTAGACTTCTTATAAATATGTCTTGTAATTTCAGCCACTCACATACCTTATTCTTACTTCTTGATGATTTCCTTCTTAACTTCCACCATAATCATCTCCTTCTTACAGCCTTTCTTTTCAACCTTTTTCTTCATGGGGGACCATTGCATATGCTCACATGGATGTTGACTACAGTACAGTATTAATAAACTCTTATCAAATACTGTATTTAATGTAACTGGCAATAAGGCACCAGAGGAAAGGGTCTATATCCGCAGGCAGCCTGACCTAGAATGAAACAACACATTGCTAAGCTTACTCTAGTACGGAAAAGCAAAGGACTGTCCATAATGCTCTGAACTGACAAAAAAATACAGTAGTACCAGTTGTGGGCACCTTCCACATTCTGAAAAATCACTGATTACTGCCAAGCACTGCAGTCTGCGACCAAGCATCTGCACATGGGAGACGATCACCCACAATCCCACAATGAGAGAGATAAAAGAACCATTGGCTCAGTTGGGATCCCATGTAACGATTGGCATCATGTACTATTCATATTGCAAGGCATCACTTGTTTATCAAGTTAAAATTTATTAGAAATGTTTGCTGTCTTGCAGAACACTCGCAGAACCAGTTACTCTCAATCCAAGGTTTTACTATACTATCATCTAAAACTGACTTTGTTCCTTAAATAATTGCTCCTAATGCAAAGAGGGCACACTAATCAACAAATACAGGTATTCTACACTGCCATTTCCCCAAATAGTAATTAGTCTATTTTATTCTGTTCTTGAAAGTAATCTATAATCAATTTGCTAATGTAGATCAACTACCCCAACACCACCTAGACAAAATGCCACCCTAGTGACCTAATGAAGTCAAATTAATAAGAAATTAAACTCAAGACTATTTAGGACTAGCTTTCCCACTGCTGATTCCCCAAACCTTGGGTAAAAAAACAGCAAAATGGCTTTTACTTACATTTTAAAATATATTTTTTCATATATAAATTACATAAAGGTTTAGCCAGTAAAAGAAACTTCAGACATTTAGGCTTATTTTTCCTTATTCACTGCCTGATTTTTCTTCCTTTACTATTTTGAAGAAAATATAGGTGTTTCTGCAAATAGCTTAGGACATAGAGTCTAACATAAGACTACACATTTTTAAAGGCACTATTATAATTAGAAACTAAGTATCTCTTTATCATTTTTTGTCTCTTTATTCAAGTAAATTATAAAACTTTTTTCAGAATTTTTTTTGTATCTTTTTCCCTACAAGATTGGACAATGGTGAACTCCAATTCACTATGAGATAAAGTAAAATTATATTACCCTTCATTTTTTTTTAAGTTGATTTTATTTATTTTGAGAGAGAGAGTGCAGACACAGAAGGGGCAGAAAGAATCCCAAGCAGGCTCTGCACTGACAGCATGGAACCCCACATGGGGCTCGAACTCACGAACTGTGAACTGAGCCGAAATCAAGAGCTAGACCTTTAACCAACTGAGACACCCTGATGCCCCAAATGTTACCCTTTAAAATCAGTTTAAAACAAACACTTTCTGCTATTCTTGGGTGAAATTAGCAAATACTTATATTATTAATTTTTGTTTATTTTCCATGAGAGGCCTTATAGCACCTAAGACAGAATAGAGATAGGGAAAATGAAGGACTCCATAAAAATCTGCTTCCTTTTCTGGCTTCCGATCTTGCTGGGACCTGCACCCCCACTTTACGCATGTCCCAGAATGCAAATAGTGTATGTCTTCCTTGTAAGAGACAAGGAGTTAAGGGTTTCACGCATTCCAAACCACTGGTGCTAGACATCTCAATGCCAAGAGCCGCTGGCTCAAAGGAATGACACCTGGGCCCTCATCTTTGTCCAAACAGCTCCTGGACGCCTGAGACAACATTTACACCCAGACGACAATCCTCAGTAAAAACCCCAGACTCCGAGCAAAGACAAGACTCACTCTCCTTTCCTTTCCGAGTCTCACAGACACTCCTGTCTGTATCTGCACTCTTTCTTATACCTTCAGTAAACTCAGCTTTCACCTCCTGCTGGCTCACATGTGGTTTCTATCCTGTGTGCAGCCAGGGACTCTCTTGACTGGTCCTGTGGGACCCCCTCTGGTCCCCAGACCCAGCCGGCCTGCATTAGTGTCTCTCAGCCTTCTCTTAGTTACAAGTAAAATAAGCTTAGATTCAGTCCACTGAGGCAATAATAAATGAGTTTATTGACTCATAATCAAAAGGGAGGGGGAGGCAGAATTCAGCTCTCAGGAACAATTAATACATGAAACCCCAAAAACAGACACGAGAACAATCAGAAATCTCTCTTTCTCATTCTCATTTTCTTCTGTTGACTTTGTCTTTCAGAATCACTTTTTTCCAGCATAACTATAACTATTGACACAGGTGGCTCAATTTTTGCCATCAGCAAGCCAAGGGCATTCCACTTCCAGCTCCACCTTTAAAAATCTAATAGATTCAAATTATTTTAACTTTACTTATTTATTTTGAGTGAGACAGAGACAGTGACAGTGCACATGGGGGAGAATCAGAGAGAGAGAGGGAAAGAGAGAATCCCAAGTAGGCTCCACTGTGCCAGTGCAGAGCCTACCTGGGGCTCAAACTCATGAACTACAAGGCCATGACCTGAGCCTAAACCAACAGAGGATGCTTAACCAGCAGAGCCACCCAGGCTCCCTCAATAGGTAGATTCAGATAGTCCAGACACAAGTGTCTACCCTTCCATCTCTGGACCACTTACTATAACTGGAGACTGAGGGTGTCCTAGGATCAGCCCAACTTAAACAAGCACTTGCCTCTTGATCAACTGTAGTTAGAGAGGCATGGATCCCAAAGTACCTGTAAGACCAATGTTGGGGTAAGGAAATGCAAGATAGCAGAAATATACTAACAACTCTTACATGTGTCAATTACTGGGGTGCATGAAAGGCAGTAAGGAAATACTTGACCTTGAGAAGTTAGTAATGAAGGAATGATCGGATATCACTGTCTTGCTGCTTTACTGCCTATTCTTGCTGACTTAAAGAATCAATTCGCTATCTTCCCAAACTTTTTTTTTTTGTGTGAAGGGTATTATCTTTACTGGAGAAAGCAGCAAACAAAGAAAACATCAATAAGATAGATTCTCTTAATTTTGGTGACTTCCATTTATCATCTAAGAATTGCAAAGCTGACTTCAACACAGGATGTGAACATCATAAATTAAACTGTAATAAACACATATAACAGATTCTTATGTAACAAATTTTGGAAAAGCCAAGATTTAGAGTCAGTGTTACATATGGTTTGGAAAAACCAAGAGTATTGCTTGTCAAGAAACTGGAAAGTCAGGACATATTTCAGAAAGCAGGCAAAAGTCAAACGAGCAAAACTGATTTTTTTGGAAAGGGTAGAATGAATTTCTTAGAAGTATGAGGTTGCATGAGTGCTTACAAAAATTTTTCAAATCATTCCTTATACTTTACACTTTTCTTGCCTCTATTTTATTTTCATAGATAATTGCCAATATTCTCACATACTTGTAAAACAATTTTGGTAGTAAGTAAAAATGCTTCACAAAAATTTTTTTCTTTCTCATTCCAGGCAAATAGTGGATTCAACTACTGGCCCCCTTGGAGTTAGATGTCTTGCCTTCGGCTTTGAAAGGAGCTGATGTGATATGTATCACTCTTACGTGGAACTTTAAGGACCAGGGCACCATTTTCCACACTCTCTCTTTCTCTCCCTCATAGAGACTGGCAATTTCCCAGATGGTAAGCAGCTGCTATGTCATCCCAAGAACCTTTAGGGTGATACAGAGGACAACTAATGCAGCTCATGTATGGCAAGAGCAAGAAATAGTCCTGAGGTGCCTGGCTGGCTCAGTCAGTTAAGCACCTGACTCCTGATTTCAGTTCAGGTCATGATCTCATAGTTGTGAGATCAGGCCCCACATTAGGTTCTATGCTGTCAGCTTGGGAGCCTTCTTGGGATTCTCTCTCTTCTCTCTCTGCCCCTACACTACTCACACTCTCTTACCCTCTCTCTCTCTTGCACGCGTATGAGCCCAAAAATAAATAAATAAACATTAAAAAAGAAAAGAAAAGAAATAGTCCTTTACTGGGGCACCTGGGTGGCTCAGTCAGTTGAGTGTCCAACTTCAGCTCAGGTCATGATCTCACGGTTTATGGGTTCAAGCCCTGGATCAGGCTGACTGGTGTCAGTGCAGAGCCTTCTTCAGATCCTCTATCCCCTCCTCCCTCTGTCCCTCCCACTCTCATGCTCTCTTTCTCAAATTAAATAAACATTTTTTTAAAAAGTCCTTTATTTTAAAACACTGAGATTCAGTGTTCTTATGGCAGCATAATGAGTCCATCCTTACCTATATAATAATTACATAAAAATACGTATTTATAATGTTGGTATTTGACAGTACAGCAGTAATGGATAATAAATATTTAAAAATGAAAACTCAAGGGGCGCCTGGATGGCTCAGTCGGTTAAGCGTCCGACTTCGGCTCAGGTCACTATCTCACAGTTCGTGAGTTCAAGCCCCGCGTCGGGCTCTGTGCTGACAGCTCAGAGCCTGGAGCCTGCTTCACATTCTGTGTCTCCCTCTCTCTCTGTCCCCTCCCTGCTCATGCTGTGTCTCTCTCTCTGTCTCAAAAAATAAAAATAAACATTTAAAAAAATAAAATAAAAAAATAAAATAAAAATGAAAACTCAAGAATGGCTATTGTTTGGTGTTAGATTTACTGGTTGTATTTTCTTTGTAGTTTTCCATATGTTTCAAACTGTCATTAATGTCTGGGTGTTTAGTAATCATAAAATAAGCAATACTTATGTTAAAGAAGAAAAAAGTTATATTAAAAATAAGTAAGCCTCATAATTTTATATAATAAATGATTACATTGAGACCTTTTATTTTGTCAGACCTCCTAACTCATTTTATCTGCATTATCATTAATGTTTTCTTCAAATACAATCCTTTTGTTTCATAATGCAGGTGGATATTTATACATGTTTGTTCATTAAAGACATAAAAGTCATTCTCTATATTTTGAAATATATTTAATGCACTAAAAGTGTTTTTAATGCATGTGATAGTGCACAAGAAATATTTATAACGAGGTATTTATCTTTTATTGCATATCACATTTACACATACAAGTACGGCAATTATTTATTTTTCTGTGGTATGAGGAAGAGTTATTTATAAATGGAAAACTTGTCTTCTGTTACTTTTTTTTTAACAGATACCAAAATGTGAATTGGAATCAAGGACCAGTGGAAATACACACATCATAATAATAGCAAGCATTTTTGTGCACGAATTTTGTGCTGAAAACTGGAAGGAGATGTTATTAGTCTTCTGGAGAAAGCATCTTTTGCCCCATCATCCACATGAGGAAACTGGAATCTGCTTAAAGAGGGTTAGTAATTTGTGCAGGATTTCACAAAATGGCAGCACTGGGATTCTCACCCAGGTCTATCCAACCCCATAGAAAGAGCTTTCAACAGCCATATTTCCCTGTCTCCTTTAGTCCTGCAAAAGCCAAAGTATATTGCAATTTAAATGACCTTTCCCCATTTTCAAAAACGTGTTTGTTTTAATAAGGTTTAAGACAGGATGGCATTTAGTATTGATATCAACAACAATAATATTCAGGGGTGAACTTGCTGTCAATATTTAAAAACATTTATCAAAACTTTTCCAGGCTCTTCATTCTGCATTCCTTCAGTCATTTCTCAAAAGGCATTAACTCTGCCATATCAAACTATTTGCAGTTGCCTGAAAAGTTTCCTATTTCCCACTTCTCCCACCAATGAAGTTCTAATGTTACCTGGTCACAGAAACCACTCTTGACCTCCCCAGGTAGGTGATATATGTCTTAGTATGTATGTATATATATATCATGACACATTTATATGATCATTTGCCTAAATTTCCATCCTCAGATTATAAAGCTCATAATAATAGGGACTGGTTTACATATTTGTAAATCTAGACCTTAATACAGTGTTGGGCAAGTCATCAAGCTTTAATACAAAGACTGTGAAGGGATGGCTGAATGCACTCATTGTATTATGCTTCCCACCATCTCACTATTCTATCCACCAAGAATAAATGGGGCTTTGTTCATGATTTCCATGTTTGGAAATACTCAGCCTATCAAATAAACTGCACTTTAAAAAAATCATTTTAACCTGAGGCACACGGGTGGCTCAGTCAGTTAAGAGTCCAAGTTTTGATTTTGGCTCAGGTCATACAATCTCACATTTCATGAGATGGAGCCCTGTATCTGGCTCTGCACTGACAATATATACTATATATATACTACTTCTATATACTATAGAAGTATAGTACATAGTATATACAATATATACAGTAATATATACTATAAGTAGTATATACAGTATATACTATATATATATATACACATATATAGTATATACTACTATATATATAGTAGTATATATACACTACTTCTTTATCCATTCATCAGTCCATTGCCACTTGGGCTATTTCTATTATGTTGGCTATTGTAGATAACACTGCTATAAACTTCGAGGTGCATGCATCCCTTTGATTTAGTATTTTTGTATTTTGGGGGTAAATACCTAGTAGTGCAATTGCTGGATCATATGGTAGTTCTATTTTTAACTTTTCGAGGAACCTCCATACTGTTTTCCACAGTGGCTGCACCAATTTGCATTCCTACCAACAGTGCACGAGAGTTCCTTTCTCTTCACATCCTCACAAACACCTGTTGTTTCTTGTGTTGTTGATTTTAGCCATTCTGACAGATGTGAGGTGGTATCATGGTTTTGATTTGTATTTCTCTGATGATAAGTGATGTTGAGAATCTTTTCATGTGTGTGTTGGCTATCTGGATGTCTTCTTTGGAAAAATGTCTATTCATGTCTTCTACCCATTTTCTTTTAAAAATTTTTTTTTCAACGTTTATTTATTTTTGGGACAGAGGGAGACAGAGCATGAACGGGGGAGGAGCAGAGAGAGAGGGAGACACAGAATCGGAAACAGGCTCCAGGCTCTGAGCCATCAGCCCAGAGCCCGACGCGGGGCTCGAAATCACGGACCGCGAGATCGTGACCTGGCTGAAGTCGGACGCTTAACCGACTGCGCCACCCAGGCGCCCCTCTTCTACCCATTTTCAATTGGGTTATTCATTGGGTGTTAAGTTATATAAGTTCTTCATATATTTTGGATACTAACCTTTTATTGGATAGGTCATTTGAGAATATCTTCTCCCATTCCACAAGTGGCATTTTAGTTGTGTTGATTGTTTATTTCACTGTGCAGAAGCTTTGTATTTTGATCAACGCCCAATAGTTTATTTTTGCTTTTATTTCCCTTGCCTCAGAAGACATATCTAGAACAAAGTTGCTACAGCTGGCCAATGCCAAAGAGGTTACTGCCTGTGTTCTCCTCTGGGATTTTTATGGTTTCAGGTTTCACGCCTAGGTCTGTCATCCATTTTCAGTTTACTTTTGTGTATGGTGAAAGAAAATGGTCCAGTTTCATTCTTCTATATGTTGCTGTCCAGTTTCCCCAATATTTGTCTTTTTCCCATTGGATATTCTTTCCTGCTTTGTCAAACATCAATTGACCACAGTTGTGGGCTCATTTCTGACTTTTCTGTTCTGTTCCATTGATCCATGTGTATTTTTGTGCCAGTACCGTAATGTTTTGATTACTACCGCTTTATAATATAACTTGAAGTCCACAATTATGATGCCTCCAGCTTTGCTTTGCTTTTTTAAGATTGCCTTGGCTATTCGAGGTCTTTTGTGGTTCCATACAAATTTTAGGATTGTTTGTTCTTCTGTGAAAAATGCTGTTGGTATTTGGATAGGGATTACCTTAAATATATAGATTGCTTTGGGTAATGTAGACATTTTAGCAATATCTGTTCTTCCAATCCATGAACATGGAATGTCTTTCCATTCCTTTGTGTCATCTTCTTCAATTTATTTCATCAGTGTTTATAGTTTTCAGAGTACAGATCTTTCACATCTTTGGTTAGGTTTATTCCTAGGTGTCTTATAGTTTTTGGTACAATTGTAAATGGGATTGATTCCTTGATTTCACTTTCTGCTGTTTCATTATTGATGTATAGAAATGCGACATATTTCTGTACATTGATTTTATGTCCTGCAACTAATAAATTTGTGTATCAGTTCTAGCAATTTTTTAGCATTTTTCAGGTTTTCTTTTGAGGGTAGCAAGTCATCTGCAAATAGTAAAAGTTCTATTACTTCTTCCTTGCCAATTTGTATGCTTATTTCTTTTGTTGTCTGATTGCTAGGGCTAGGACTTCCAGTACCATGTTAAACAACAGTGGTGAGAACGGACATCTCTCTTGTTCCTGACCATCCAGGAAAAGCTCAGTTTTTCCCCATTGAGGATGATATTAGCTGTGGGTTTAAAGACTTCTAATATTAACACCTCCATTTTACCCATTTGGAAGCATTTCAATTAGAAAGAAAATGTTGTAGTGCAGTAAATGGAACATTAAACTTTTTAAAGCAACCTGAATTGGATTTGGGTTATGTGAGCATTTAGACAAAGACTAATGCCAGTTTTTGAAGAGCGCAATGTCATTGTTCTATTAAAACTCCTCTATTGAGTGTTTCCCTAGCCTATAAAATGAAAAATAGAACTCTTAGTTCTTATTAATGGGCTTTTCTTGAAACATGCCATTGCTGGTACAATGTGTTTTCAGAAATAAATACTGGGAAGAGTAAGGTAAGAGAAGGGTAAATGCATTCTGACCTTAGAAATATGCATAATCAACCTCTGTGCTAGTTAAAATGCCAACAAAGATATTAAAAAGGATAAAACATTTTTCCCATTCCATACAATTTCTGAAGTCATAGTGAACAAAAATGAACATATAGATGGAGAAATAAATACAAAATATCATTTGAATAACCTATTTATCGGGGCCCCTGGGTGGCTCTGTTGATTAAGCCTCTGACTTCAGCTCAGGTCGTCATCTCGTGGTTCATGGATTTGAACCCCATGTCTGAGCTATCAGCACAGAGCCTGGAGCCTCCTTCAGATTCTGTGTCTCCCTCTATCTATGCCCCTCCTCTGCTCATGCTCTCTCTCTCTCTCAAAAATGTATAAACATTGAAAAATTTTTTTGAATAATTTATCTAATATGAAAGCAAAAATAAGTTGAGACAATTTTTTAATTTTAAGAAGAAAATATGAAAGAATTTTCTAGCAATCAAGAGAGATGAATAAAAATTAACAATAATGTTTGGGGCGCCTGGGTGGCTCAGTCGGTTGAGCAACCGACTTCAGCTCAGGTCATGATATCCCTCGTGGGTTCAAGTCTCGCCTTGGGCTCTGTGCTTACAGCTCAGAGTCTGGAGCCTGCTTTAGATTCTGTCTCTCCCTCTCTCTTTGCCCCTCCCCTGCTCATGCTCTGTCTCTCTCTCTCAAAATAAATAAATATTAAAAATTTTTAAAAAATGAACAATAATGTTCAAGCTGGGTAAAAAAAAAAAAACAATTGTATTTTCATAACATAGGATGACCTTTTACTCTTCAGTTCATATGAAATTACTTCTATGTGGCACAAAAACAGACACATAGACCAATGGAATAGAATAGGAACCCCAGAACTAGACCCACAAACGTATGGCCAACTCATCTTTGACAAAGCAGGAAAGAACATCCAATGGAAAAAAGACAGCCTCTTTAACAAATGGTGCTGGGAGAACTGGACAGCAACATGCAGAAGGTTGAAACTAGACCACTTTCTCACACCATTCACAAAAATAAACTCAAAATGGATAAAGGACCTGAATGTGAGACAGGAAACCATCAAAACCCTAGAGGAGAAAGCAGGAAAAGACCTCTCTGACCTCAGCCGTAGCAATCTCTTACTCGACACATCCCCAAAGGCAAGGGAATTAAAAGCAAAAATGAACTCTTGGGACCTCATGAAGATAAAAAGCTTCTGCACAGCAAAGGAAACAATTGACAAAACTAAAAGGCAACCAACGGAATGGGAAAAGATATTCGCAAATGACATATCGGACAAAGGGCTAGTATCCAAAATCTATAAAGAGCTCACCAAACTCCACACCCGAAAAACAAATATCCCAGTGAAGAAATGGGCAGAAAACATGAATAGACACTTCTCTAAAGAAGACATCCGGATGGCCAACAGGCACATGAAAAGATGTTCAGCGTCGCTCCTTATCAGGGAAATACAAATCAAAACCACACTCAGGTATCACCTCACGCCAGTCAGAGTGGCCAAAATGAACAAATCAGGAGACTATAGATGCTGGAGAGGATGTGGAGAAACGGGAACCCTCTTGCACTGTTGGTGGGAATGCAAATTGGTGCAGCTGCTCTGGAAAGCAGTGTGGAGGTTCCTCAGAAAATTAAAAATAGACCTACCCTATGACCCAGCAATAGCACTGCTAGGAATTTATCCAAGGGATACAGGAGTACTGATGCATAGGGCCACTTGTACCCCAATGTTCATAGCAGCACTCTCAACAATAGCCAAATTATGGAAAGAGCCTAAATGTCCATCAACTGATGAATGGATAAAGAAATTGTGGTTTATATACACAATGGAATATTACGTGGCATTGAGAAAAAATGAAATATGGCCTTTTGTGGCAACGTGGATGGAACTGGAGAGTGTGATGCTAAGTGAAATAAGCCATACAGAGAAAGACAGATACCATATGGTTTCACTCTTATGTGGATCCTGAGAAACTTAACAGGAACCCATGGGGGAGGGGAAGGGAAAAAAAAAAAAAAAGAGGTTAGAGTGGGAGAGAGCCAAAGCATAAGAGACTGTTAAAAACTGAGAACAAACTGAGGGTTGATGGGGGGTGGGAGGGAGGAGAGGGTGGGTGATGGGTATTGAGGAGGGCACCTTTTGGGATGAGCACTGGGTGTTGTATGGAAACCAATTTGTCAATAAATTTCATATATAAAAAAATAATAATAATAATAAAAGGGCACCACACTAAAAAAAAAAAAAATTACTTCTATGGGTTTTTGCACACAGGGAATTCTACTCCTTTAAAACTTGCTTAAAGGATGTCTGATTTATTTCTTATAATATTTAATAATTAAAAGTATGTAACTATTAATTTTCTTCTGAAAACAGTTTGGACTGGACCACATACATCTTGATATGTGGAGTTTTATGTTCACCTTCCTGAAAATAATGCAAACAATTTTGAATTCTAATTTCAATAATGCTTGTTTAGAAAAGTAGTAACTTCTATTTCCAATTAACTCTTTAGTTTCTTTTGTTTGCTTAGCTTATTTATTTAAATTTTAAGGTTATTTTCAGGGTGCCTGGATGGTTCAGTCAGTTAAGCATTCGACTCTTGATTTTGGTTCAGGTCATGATCTCATGGTTCGTGAGTCTGAGCCCTGCATCCGGCTCTGTGCTGAGAGCACAGAACCTGCTTGGGATTCTCTCTCCCTCTCTCTCTGCCTTTCTTACACTCATTCTCTCTCTCTCTCTCTTTCTCTCAAAATAAAAAAAATAAACTTAAAAAACGTTTAAGTGAAAAAATTCAAGTTTTATTGTTTTATTGTCATAAAATGTAGTATATCCCTTTTTCCAAATTTATTATAACTTTTATTATGGTTCAGTGTATCACCAATTCATTAAAAATTTTCTAAGATTAATAAAGTGGATTTCAAAAATAAAAATAAAAACATAAAGAAGGTGCACTTCATTTGTCTTGCATCCTGCATCTGACAAACACATACTAACACACATATTCAGATCTATTATCTCCGATTCTCTAAATGCTTATTTTTATTTGATTTGATCTGTCAACAACTGAAATACAGAAGTTTCCTATTACTCTTTGATTCTGTCACTCTTCAAAATAGATTTCTAACAGTCAGCGGATGTGCCAATAGGATCAACAAATGCTCACTGATTTAAACCACTCTGTGTAAAAATTAAATCCAGGATAGAAATTTGCTTTTAGCCAACTTTATGTCCAGGGCCTACCTCTTGGGTAATGAAGTCTGGTCACCAGACTAGAATCCCCACTAGACTGTACCAACGTGAAAGAGTAATTCCACAAAAAAGAATCAGAGCAGTGTTTAGAAGAAAGAATGGACACAGAGAGCAGACACACAAACAGCAATTATATATGGCCCAATAAGATCCAATATCCAAAACACTCCCTTCTGTTCTTTGGAAATGATGGGAGAAATCCCTTAAAGTGCTAGTTGTCACTAGGGAAAACATACATGACACGTTTTCTTGGAGGCATAATATTATTTCAAAATTTATCAGGAACAAAACACTTTTTAACAGTAAAACAAACATAATAATATTATTTTTAAAATTCAAAATGTACACAAATTTGGGGGATAAAACAAAACTCTTCAAAAGCATTTCCATGTTTCTCATCAGTTACTGAGACCTGAGAGCAAGCTCTGAATTCCTTCTCTCCTGCTAGGCCTTTTACAGATTTCTCTTTTTCTTGCAAGGGAGGTGTTGGGCCAGTTATTTAGTCCCTTGAGTCAAGGAATTCCTGTGAGTTTTGCCTTCAGCCTTATCCCTGGGCATTTTCCCCAGAATGCCATCCTGTTTTTCTGGTATCCAGATTCTGCTAAGTTCTGACATTTGCTCTGACAACTTACTTTTGCTTTTGTTTTTGCCCCTGCGGCCTCTCTGATTCCCCCCAGCACTGTCTATCCCCCGCCTTCACACCAGGCCGAGGTCTCAGAGCATTGTGCCACAGCCTGTCTCTAACACTCTGGGACTCCTGTCACCTAAGAGGGTGTATCAGACAGACATAAATATTCAGGAACACTAACATCTTCCTGAGTATATCCACATTCCACACTTAATATCTATCTTTGCAGTAAAGAGGAATATAACTATCGTAAGTTGTGCCTTCCTTTAAAAAGCCTAAGACCAATTCCAAATCTCCTGGTACTTCTGTTTTGGGCAAAGCTGTGTGTACCTTTCATGATTTATGGACTTTGATCACATATCCCTTCATCTTTCATCTTACATGAATTTTAATTTTTACTTATCTATTCTCTTCAGGGAAATGCTCTAAACTTCTAAAAAGCAAACCAGAGGCCATCAATTCTTATGTCAGCTGAAATGGTATTATTCTTCTCAATGTATGATTTAGTTTTTATAGTTCTTAGGTCCATGTTGCACCTATAAACTTTGAGAGGGGGAAAAACTGGGAGAGGATGTCATGTGGAACCAGATAGATTTGCAATAAAATTTCAGCTTGGACTCTGGCATATATACTAGCATATATACTAAATATATTAGCATGTATTTCATGAACGTCTTTCATCAAGATGCTTAACTTCACTCTGATAAACTTATGCCAGAACTTTATTTAATACCTGGTGCACCTATGCTCTGATTCTAATCCAGGGATCATGATGACACTTTGGAAGCCGAGGTATCAAGGTCAGCTGGGACCATATAGTCCAATAGTCCTCGAAATATCTGAGTGTTCCCTTTTTCCAATATCTGCTCTAATATCAGCAGCACGACTCCTACAATATCCATTTATTTCAGGTCCAGAGATCTGTGTGCAAGACATCTATTGGGGATATGATCTCCATCCTTTATCACCTATAAGGAAGTGGAGCAAGAGGGATTTGTAGACAATGGGAGAAAAAGAACTAAGAGGTTTGCCACAGAGCCTCAGCCAACCCCACAGGGATCAGGGTATAATCTTGACCAAGGCAGCTCCCCTCCACTGAGGGCAATTTCTAGACAGGGACTTAACCCAAGATTTTTGGTGCCAGGAGTTGGCCAAGGAAGCAAATTCAGCTGTGAGACATTGGCAGTCAATATTTTAGCAGCTGGGGGAAGGTTCTATAATAGGGGTCCTGGCAACTACTACAGCATCCAGTACACTGAGTGAAGTTAAAACAAGAGCCCCTACATGCTTCCTTGAAATTTTGCATCATAGCCTTCTCATACACCCAAAGTCTTCCAGGGATGTTCTGATATGCATAAGCATTGACAGATGTCACATAGACTTGTTTGTTTTCCAGAAGGTTTCTTAACTACTAAGTAAAATGAGTTAATTTAGAAACATACCAAAGATGAGGGAGATTTTCCAGCTTCACAAGACCTATACCAATGATGCTTTGCAAGGCAACCTATTACAGTCATTATCACTGAAACGCTGCTGGTAATCTTGAACCATCCTGAAGATATTTTTATAGTGGATATTTAGCTTGCAAAATAGATGGGGTGTAGTCAGCAGGAGGAAGAAAAAAATAAGCCTCTCATTAGGATAATTAGGCAGTTAGGGGAGGACCTTGACATATGGATAATGTTTTTAGAAAGTTTCAGAGGCCCAGTTATATGGCAGTTGCAATTAGCATCTAACAAGGAATTAGATTTGTTTATACACGCTTCGGGGGGAAGAAAGATTATAGAGGATATTTTCAAGGCACCAAGTGTGATGGGACTTGATGAAATGTTGAATGACATCCTAAAAAATAACTTTTCTGGAATTGATACTCAGGCCTGTATAACTGGCCATGCTGAGAGAGAAGTGAGCTAATAGGTTTCAGGGTGATATTCCATCCAAACAAGCCTGGAGTAGCTTAAGCAATTAACAAGATTTCTCAGCTGATTCAAGATTATAAGAAAAAATTGTAATGTGCAATATATGCTCATGTGGGAACTCTTAAAAATCATCTCTGATTGTCAAGTGATGAAGCCATAATCACAATGCTGGCATCCACAGACATCCTGACTCAGAGGTTTCTGTGAATCCAATATTCTCATTAATTGTATTCCTTTCAGAGATCAAGAACTAGAAAAAAAAATGGCCTTTTATGCATAGTGACAAGATAGGATGTCCTAATGTGAATCTATACCGATTCTTGACTTCATAACAGAGTTGACATTCTCCCACCGGATTTATAAGGGGAACAGAATGATTTACTCCCACTAGACAGGTAGTGCATGGGAAAGACAAAGCCGAGACAAACCTAACTCCTGAAATAGCTGACTGAATACAAGGACACTCGTTCTGGCTTGGGCCACAGATCTGATGACTTAATGTATTACATGGAATCCATCTGTGTTGGAGGTGACTGACTACATTTACGATACTAGCTTAAATAGATATGATTATACTCAGGACAACACTGAAGATTTTTTGTTTACTAAGGCAACAGGAAGGGGCACCTGGGTGGCTCAGTCCATTAAGCATCCAACTTCACCTCAGGTCATGATCTAATCGATTGTGGGTTTGAGCCCCGCCCCACGTTGGGCTCTGTGCTGACAGCTCAGAGCCTGGAGCTTGCTTCACAATGTGTCTCCATCTCTTCCCGCCCCTCCCCTACTGGCGCTCTCTCTTTCTCTCTCTCTCTCTTTCTCTCTCTCTCTCAAATATAAAAATAAACATTAAAAAAAATAACTATAGGCAACAGGAAGCTGCATACCTTTTGTTGCTGAATAACAACAGCTCTAAATTAGGTGGAAAGATATGACTTAAAGATGAGTTACACAGTATGCAATTATTTTATTCATCCTAGTCTTGGGAATAGCCCAGGGCACACTTTTTATTTCCCTTCTTTTGTCATTAACGTTTCTATTTTTTTAGTAGAATGATACAGAGTTTGATTTTCCTCTTACACTTTGGGTCTAAGCAACAAAGAATGAAACATAGACATTGCTTAGACCCTGATTACTGCACACTATGCACCTCCCCTTTTTTTTCTGACTCCAACCAGGCTGTGCTATGAGAGCTATAGGCCTACTGGCTCACGGATGCTGTACAATATGGCAGAAAGCCAATCTTAGACTATTTTGCATTAAGGTGGATCAGGGATTGAGTCTGGAAGATAAACTTCCAAGGGTATATTTCAGGAGACTGCAACCTATAAAATATTAAAAAGTATGTTATTATCTCAAGGGATAACAAGTAGATGAACTTCCTTACAGAAAATTTGGAGAAAAAGATTACCTTCTAGCCATTAATGAATGATGTATATCACACTGCATCAGGTTCCTGTGTCAAGATATTATTTTCTACTGTTAATCCTCCAATATCTCAGATTTAGTTTTCATACCTAACACAGTAACACATATATAATCGTGTGTTAACCACATGGTGGTGATTTCTCTAAATATTTGAGATGGACTGTTGATAGTGATACCCGCCAAAGGTATACTCTTTTCCCATTCTCTCTCTGTCTCTTTTGTCTTGTCTTTGTGGAACAGGAAGCTGGAAATATTTTGGGTTCTTGAAAATCTGAGGATAAAAGCAGACAGCAAACCATAGCAACATACCCAGGAAGAAAAGTATTATCTTCCATGAAGAATTCAAATTCCTCTGGGAGGAAGATGGGGCACAGTACATCAGTATTTCATGCTGGTTTCTGTGCTGCTAAATTAATATACCTTCTGGAATGACAATTCTAGCTGCCCAATTCTGCATTCAGTCAACTTGCATGCAAGTAGAGCCAGGGTCCAAGAAAAGAAAGCTACTTGTCTTCCTTTCCACAGAGACAACCAATCTTAAATGCCTTATTTCTTTTCTACAGACCCTTTGCTATGGATCTTAGTTCACCGTAGATTCTTTACTCCATTGTGTATGACACTATTTCATAAATACACTCAAGTCTTTTACCCAATTATTTTCCTAATACAACAGGCTGATAACCCATGGCCTGGATCAATCCAGCTATTTGTTTTCTCCAGAATTACATCTAAAATCCTGAGCAAAGCTCAAGATAATCATACAAATTTGCAGACTGGTACCAGTTTAAGTTCATGGTTTTGAAACTCAGATCACCTCTCTATGAAGTCCAGCAATTCAGAAATCCAGAACTTTGCAACACTGGAAAAAAATCTTCTTGTGTTGTGAGCAATACAATGTAAAATTGAAACAAAGGCACTGAGGGAAAAACCTCCAATAAAACTTTCCAATTGGATAAAATTACTCAGTGCAGAGGTAAGAATAAAGGATTATCCATTCCTCAGAGGCCTGACATCTGCATTTTAGCTCTCATTAAGTTGCGAGAAAAAAAGATACGCAAAGAAGAAAGTGAAGATATAGGGCATATCTGGAGAATCTTACTTTGAAAAGAACTCTAGGGGTAATACTTGGCATACGGCACTGACTTCAATCAAATAAAAATGAAGCTTAATAAATTTTGACACAGTTATACTAAAAGCTTAAACTATAAATTCTTGTGACTGTTCAAGATTTAAAATAACCCTCGAGCATCCAACTTTCTATGAGCAGGTAGCAGGATGAGCAAGAAGTGTACCTCCCAAGGAGGGCACATTTCATGACAGCACTTTAGGTATGAACAAGAGGAATAACAAAAAGGAAGCAACTCTCCATAAGGTAGAGCCAGAGGCTAGAGAAAAATATGGGTAAGGGGTGCCTTTAGAGATCACATCAGGGCCTCATTAAAAACATCCTGCAACTCTAGGTCAGAGCACTCTCACAACATCTACCATCAGGATTTCAGAGTTGTTACAGACCAGTGACTACTGTGTATTTTACATTAACCCTATTTGAGTGCAAGTACTTACTGTGCTTAACCAAAACTCACGCCACCACCATAAATTATGTTTTAAGGGTTTAGAATTTAAAAAAAAATTTTTTTTTAATGTTTGTTTATTTTTGAGAGAGAGAGACAGAGTGTGAAAAGGGGAGGGGCAGAGAGAGAGAGAGAGAGAGAGAGAGACAGAATCTGAAGCAGGCTCCAGGCTCTGAGTTGTCAGCACAGAGTCCTACATGGGACTGGAACCCATGAACTGAGATCATGACCTGAGCCGAAGTCGAATGCTCAACCAGCTGAGCCACCCAGGTGCCCCAAGGGTTTAGATTTTTTTTTTTAAATCTTCTTTAATGTTTATTTTTGAGAGAGAGAGAGAGAGAGAGAGTGTGTGTGTGTGTGTGTGTGTGTGATCCAGGGAGGGGCAGAGAGAGAGACACACAGAATCTGAAGCAGGCTCCAGGTTCTGAGCTGTAAGCACTGAGCCCGACGTGGGGCTCGAACTCATGGCAAAATCATGACCTGAGCCAAAGTCAGATGCTTAAACAACTGAGCAACCCGGGTGCCCCTAAGGGTTTAGAATTTTTTTTTAGTATACGTGCTGCCAAAGCGAGCACTAGAATTTTTTTTTAATCATAGTTCCCTGGGCCAAGAAGAGCTATACCTGGATCTAAATGACTTCCAAATAGGGACTACTTTGCATCTCCAGAGATCCTGGGCTTAGACCATGATGCGATGACTGCATAAAACATGCGTGTTTTCCCGGCTAAGAAAGAGATTAGTAGGCTCAGTGTTTGGAAAGAAGAGTGAACTGAAGATGTGATGTCAAGAGAGCTCCACTATGGTAGACATTATTTGTGCTTACCATATCTGATTTGCCTCTCTTTCCAGGCAGCTGAAAGACAACACTTTCCAATGCTAATTTTCCTTAAAATTAGGTGGGGCTAGGGGCGCCTGGGTGGCTCAGTCGGTTCAGTGTCCGGCTTTCGCTAAGATCATGATCTCGCAGTTCATCGGTTCGAGCCCTGCATCGGGCCCTGTGCTGACAGCTCAGAGCCTGAAGCCTGTTTCAGATTCTGTGTCTCCCTCTCTCTCTGCCCTTCCCCCACTCGCACTCTGTCTCCCTCTGTCTCAAAAATAAATATACATTAAGTTTTTTTTTTAATTAGATGGGGCTAATTGACTAGTTCCAGCCAGTGATCTGCAAATGGAAGTGACTTGTCAGTTCTGGGCAGAAAAGAAACAGGTCTAAGCTCTCCATGTCCTTTCCTTTCCTGATGCAGAAAGCACAAAGGTTTCATGGTGAGGTCCTAGAACCAAGAGATTGGAGCAGTCAAAATCAAAGAGTCAGAGCACAGAAAAATGTTAACGTGGGGAGTTACCTGCAGCAAACTGGGAAAGTATGAGAAATGAACTTTCATTGTGTTAGACTAACCCACAGAAGAGCCTAACCTATTCAGAGTAGATTGTAATGAAATAACACACATTTAAAAATCTAAATTATTCAACATTATTTTCCTTCAGCATTTTGAGGATATGATCCCCTTATATTTTGAGATCTATCATCACTGATAAGAAGTGTGCTGCCTTTTTAAAATGTATTCTTGGGGCGCCTGGGTGGCGCAGTCGGTTAAGCGTCCGACTTCAGCCAGGCACGATCTCGCGGTCCGTGAGTTCGAGCCCCGCGTCGGGTTCTGGGCTGATGGCTCGGAGCCTGGAGCCTGTTTCCAATTCTGTGTCTCCCTCTCTCTCTGCCCCTCGCCCATTCATGCTCTGTCTCTCTCTGTCCCAAAAATAAATAAACGTTGAAAAAAAAATAAAAAAAATAAAATGTATTCTTAAAAAATAAAATAAAATAAAATAAAATAAATATATTCTTATAAGTAGTCTTTATTTTCTTTCTGTGAGCTTTTATAATAATTTTATCTTTTAAGATCATGCCACTTTACCATGATTTCTCTGAGTGTCATTTGTTTTCATTTTTTTCCTGCTTAAGACTCAAAGTACTCCCTTAATTTGAGAATTCATGTTTTTATTCAACTTTAGAAAATTCTTAGCCAAGACCAATGAAAAGATTGCCTACTAAATATACATGGGCTCTCACTGTGGTTTCCACATTCCTTAACTTATATTTTAATGTTTTCCATCACTTTCTCTCCCAATGATGCATTCTAAGTGACTTCCCCAGACTTGTCGTCCAGTTCATGAATTCACTTTTCATTTGTGTCTTGTTTACTGTTCAGGCTTTGCATTCAGAATGTTTTTTTTTACATAGGGACTTTTTGTAGTGAGACCTTTCCAAACTTTCTAATTCTTTTCATACATTTTTGGTTCCTATCTTTTATACATTTTGGTTCTTTTTCTCTTTGAATAGTTTCAATAAACTGACGGTAAACTTTCTTTCAGCCTTTTGTTATTTCTAGTTCTAAGCATCTAAGTTCTTCTAGTTACTGGATCTGTGACTGTCTCCCACAATGGTTCATTCACTATGAGTTATCTTCGTCTTGTCATTCTGTATTCCTTTCTTGTGAAGTCAAAGGTCCTCTGGACTATGGAAATGTCTGCCATAGCAGTTTCTTGCACAATATTGCAAGTCCCAGGTATTTCACTGGCTCTTAATTTCTTGACCCTTTAAATGCATCATATGCAACTGACACAATTCTGAAAAAAAATTTTAAGAGAGAGCACAAGCAGGGGAGAGGAGAAGAGTAAGAGAGAAAGAAAATCTCAAGCAAGCTCCATGCTCAGCACAGAGCCTAATGTGGGGTTCAATCCCACAACACTGGGAACCTGAACTGAATTCAAGAGTTGGACAGTTGACAAACTGAACCACACAGGCACCCCTGAAGTTTTCATTTCTCAAGGGTATTTTTTACCCATGGACAAGCTAATGGAAGATAAACTTCCTTGCTACTTCCTAGAGACAGTGAATGAAGCTTTTCTGGTATTCATTTCAGGGATGGGACAGCCCTTTATGATTCTGGCTTTAGGCAAGAAGCTTAGTAGTAGTTTCCTAGGCATTTGAGACCTATGGCTACACATTTCTCCTTCTCTGTGCATCTAAAACACAAACCAAGGGGCGCCTGGATGGCCCATTTGGTTAAGAGTCAGACTCTTGACTTCATTTCAGGTCATGATCTCAGAGTTCATGAGTTTGAGCCGCACGTCAGGCTCTGCACTGACAATGCTGAGCATGCTGAGATTCTCTCTCTCCTTTCTCTCTGCCCCTCCCCCACTTATGGGGGTTCTCTCTCTCTCTCTCTCTCTCTCTCTCTCAAAATAAATAAACTTTAAAAACAAAAACAAAAATAAAAACAAAACACAAAGAAGCTGTTAAGATCTCAATGTATGTTCAATTACCCCATGGGGATGTTGGCAGAAGTCCCTGCCCACAGCTCTGATATTGCATGTTGTCCTTCATTTTTGTCTTGTGGTGATTTCTTTCACTTGATTTTGAGCCTGGCTACATTTCCAAATATTCTTTGGTTTATTTTAACCAGCATTTGCTTGTGTGTAGATCTGTTTGTATCTTATTAGACATATTTCTTTTTGTATCTAAAACTTACTCTTCATGACATTTTATTTGGGATTAAACTAGAAAATAAAACATGGAATAGCCATCTACCACATCCAAGAATATGTCACAGCTCTGCATTTGGTAGATAACTTCTTATACATTCTCAGTATTCCAATAAGGCTTTGAGGTTTAATTTATGCAAAAATATTAACATCTGTCATTAAGTTTATTCCTGAGAATTTTTTTAAATCATATTTTCTACCTGTTTACTGGTAAAATATAAATACTTTTATATATAAATATATTACATAAATACATAAAACATTTATATATAAATATAAATGTGTTCCTTAGTAAACTCTCCCTTATTAGATATATGTATTAACTCATTAGGAGGTCATTATATTACTTCATTTAAAAGAGATGTCTTGAAATCGAGCAGTAACCATGGAAATGAAGAAAATCTCAGATGTAAGAGATATTTTAAAATCACAATTGACAGGACTTCATGGAAAGATGTGAGAAGTGGAAAAGAGACAGAGGCATTGAGTACGATACCAGTGTTTGTACCTTGATGGTGGATGGAGGTGTCATTGATTGAGAGGGAAAAGACCAATAAGAAGCAGATGTAGAGAGAGGATGGGAAGTTTATTTTTGTAGTAAACTTTTACTAAAAACTCTTTTTATTGAATAATTTATTGCACCATGTATCTTGGAGTAGGCACAGCTTCCTGGAAACATATGAGCCACTGGAGAGGCTCTGAGTAACTAGAGAGGGCAGAGATGAAGGGCTAATAACAAGGCCCAGGATCCAGACAAGATATCTAAATCTCCTCTCCCAGAGGGGTTGTAAGTAGGTCTGGAGGTCAAGGGCAGCTTCTTTTCATGCATCTGAAAGAGAGATCTTGAGATAACATTCAGAACATCCTATTTCCATATCCAGCCCATCATAACTAATACACTCTTCAGTGATAAAAATAAAATAAAATTTATCTTTCTGTATTGAAAACCTTCAGGGGGAAGACTTCATAGAAATAAAATGTCCAGTCACTTGAAATGTAACGTTTCTCGGTCACTCTCCAGCATCTTTATGCTGGAATCATCAGCACGGTCATTAGCATCTTAATGTAGCTGTGGGTGCTTTGTGTGTGAAGTAGCTGGAGTGCATTTTGAAAGGTTTTTTGGTGGATGGTCTGGCTGTGATAGAGTATTGAGAGATAGCCTGCAGCACTTCTTGTCCAACATCGTGCATGTCCCTAACGAGAGAAGAATGATTTCATTGCCAGACAAATATGTGTGAGAGACTAATAAGGCAGTTAGAGCTATTATCAGAGCAAATGAGCCACCTAAGTGACAGCATGACTGAAGTGTAGATAGACTACATTTGCCTCTGCCTTTGCCTGCAAACATGAAGTCATAGGCAGGCACACTCTGTCAGTTTTCTTAAGGAAACCATTATGGGATTTAAGATTTCAAACTTCAGAGCTGGCTTCTTTCCAGACTGGAGAGTATATAAAGTTGCACCAAAAAGGAACCCACAGAAATACACTCAGTTCCATCATGGGAAAAAGAAAAGTCCATATTGCTGTACTTATTGCTTTATTGCCCTCTCCCACCTCAAAAAAAAAAAAAATCCATAGCTTCATAGACCTCATAATCATCTCTGCTCTAATAGAAAGATAAGGCGGGGGAAAGGAACAAAAGAAAAATTTCCCCAATATAGCTTCCTTTATGGAATGTAAGAACTTTTGGAAAAGATAAGAATGTCTTAATTAATTAGTTAATTAATTCTCCAAACATATATTGATGTCCTACTATACTAATGAGGCTTTTGTATTCCTGGATGAACAAAAATGAAGACTGAATCTCCAGTCAAGTTCAGGTATGTATGACCAACCATTAACAAACTTGTAAAACAGTAATTTTGGTGCATTCAGGCTCTTTTTTCTCCAACATTGTTTCTTATTTTCCATTATTCTTTTCTCCTTTTAGTCATCTACCTTCAAAGGTTCCTCTCAAAAATCCCTGACAACATTCAATGACCTGTTTAAATGGCCTATTTAAAATAACCAAAATAGGACAAGAGAACATTCCTTACAGTAAAAAATAGTATAATTTTTTTTTGGGGGGGGGGGACAGAGAGAGACAGAGCATGAACGGGGGAGGGGCAGAGAGAGAGGGAGACACAGAATCGGAAACAGGCTCCAGGCTCTGAGCCATCAGCCCAGAGCCTGACGCGGGGCTCGAACTCACGGACCGCGAATCGTGACCTGGCTGAAGTCGGACGCTTAACCGACTGCGCCACCCAGGCGCCCCAAAAATAGTATAAATTTAAACAAAAAGGCTACATTATACTCAGTGAAATCCCAAGCAAAACAAGAATGGCTGATTTCAATTTTTTAAATAAAATGTTTTAAAAGTCCCCATTTGTTTCTTTCCAATCCATTTCACAGGCAGCTGAGAGAGCACACATAATAAAATGTACTTCTAATCATGTCATCTCCCCCATGAAAACCTTTCAACAGCTTTTTAAATAATCTTAAGATAAAAATCAAATCCTAAAAGTAGCCTTCTAAGTTTTGTATGGCCATCTACTTTCCCTCTCCTTTTAGCTCAGTAAGTACCAATCAGCTAGGCTTTCTTTTAGTTATTAAACAGTGGATCTTTCCACATCAAGAGATTCTAAGTACCCCTTGCCTACAATGGCTCAGGCATTCCTCTACTGTCCTCTAACTCTCAAGCCCCCTCTCTACCCTCTCTCCCTCTCTCTCTTTCTCTCTGTCTCATCATCTGCACAATTTACCTCTCAGTTCTGCATTTAAAATATCAGTTCCTTGGAGACAGAAAAAATCTCCCTCCTCTTCCATTATTCTCTCTCATACCACCATGTGTCCCCTTCACCCATAAGACTTCTCACACAGGGGTATTATAATTGCTTATGCAATTACTATTTAATTTCTTTCTCCCCTCTGTACTGTAACCTCTACAAGGGTAGGACAGTGTTTGTTTTGTTCAATACTATTTGCCTAGTATGCAGCACAGTACTTAGTAGATACTCCATATGTATTTATTGAATGAATAAGTTAACATCTAGACTGTTAAGATCAATAAAAATGAGAACACAAATGTGTTCATCATAAGTCATGATTTCTGAAATTAGACTCAAATTAGATCTGAGTTTCTTGACAAGTAAAATGAAAAGAAGAAATGATCAGCTGGGATCAACTATATAAGGTGAATCAAACCATTTCTTCAAGCAACAAAACCTGTCTGATCAAAAAATGTAGAAAACTTTCTCAAAGAGATAACATCCCTTCACAGGACTGAGCATAGTTTATAATTACACATGTGTATGACCCTTGATGGATGCGTCTTACGCTAGACTACAAACTTCCCAAAGGCACAGACCTTGTCTGTTTTATTCACCATAATACTCCAGAACATAACACAGTGCCTGAAATATCAGGAGATGCTGCTAGTCGTTCCTCCTTTATTAACCCATTTATTCTTTCATTCAACAAATATGTACTCTGTAGTTATTATCTGGGTGACATGGTCCAAGATACTAAAGAAACACCATGAGCAAATGATGGAAATAGTATACCTGATCATTTTTTAGCAACAGTAGTCACAAATTCCATATGGCTGTTTTGGGGCTTTGTCGCTTTTGCTGCTGTTGTTGGCGTTAAGTATGAGAGAAAACACTATAACGTGTGAAGTCATGAAACAACAAGTGTAACAAAACTTTTGCACAAACTTCACTTTTTAAAGGTTCAGTGTGTTTCAGGAGTAAAATGTGAAGTGACCAGAGGCGATGAGAGGGAGCAGGTCCCTTAGTACCCCTTCTCTCTGCTGAGTTAATGGCAGAACCTGGAGAAACAAACACTCAAGTCTGTATTTGCTGGTGATGGCGGGTAGTGCCAGAGGACCTCTGGGCTCACTCTTGTTCTACAACGTTCTGCAAAAATGAAGCTGGTTCGCCAAATTGTCCTTTCTTTATAGCAGAAGACAGCGGAGATTCAAACACTTTTCTTTCTTCTCTGAAATCAACCTAGTGCTTATAGTATCCCAAGTCCACGTAGCTATTATCATGTGAAGCCCTTTACAGTTAGTAACTATACGGAAATACGTAGAAGGGATATGCGGGCACCAAAATCAAAATCATGATTCTTGGGCTATAGCTCCTCAATGTTAACTGCACTTAGGACATTCTACTCTAATTTCCTAAAGTAGGATACACCAGTCATCTAAAGAAATGAGTAATCTGATCCCTTCTCCTTCAAGGGCATGTTTTGAAGCACTAAGATTAGAAAGAGGCAATTGAAGGGGCAACAGAGTGGCTCAGTCCATTTAGCGTCTGACTTCAGCTCAGGTCATGACCTCATGGTTTGTGAGTTCGAGCCCTGCATCAGGCTCTGTGCTGACAGCTTGGAGCCTGGAGCCTGCTTCAGATTCTCTCTCTCTCTCTCTCTCTCTCTCTCTCTCTCTCTCTCTCTGCCTCTCCCCTGCTCATGCTCTGTCTCTCTCTCTCTCTCAAAAAAAAAAAAAAATTAGTAAACACTAAAAAATAATTCAAAAAAAAAAACCAAGCAATTGAAGATAACTCCCTGTGGATTATCTGCATGTGTAAGGACCTCCAGCACCGTGATCCCATTTCATAATTCCTCTGCATCTCATGAAATCTGATTATGAATATCAGCTTGCCTACTGCAGCTCTGGAGAGAAGATCACTCCACTTGTGCATAAAGCTGGGCAACAGGTAAATTCAGTCTTAACCATGAAGCAAAACTGGATGGCTGTTTTCTGCTGAAGGGATACACCCCTACTAGCTGTTGAAGTCATTTAATCACTCAGGACATCATTTTCCTTCACACAAAATGGGGACAAAACTGTCTTGTCTATTCCACAGAGTTTTCTAAGGATAAAGTGATTCCACGTATGTGAAAATGTTCCCCAACATTTCGAGGGGAATGGTGAGGCATGTGGGTAAGCCCTTCAACCTTGATGAGCAAAAAAATACTCCACCTTTTCCAGGCACGTTTTCCCATGTTCTTCCACTCAGTTTTCCCATGGGATACGTGTGGAGTTTTTGAGTGGAGCATTAAAAGAAGGCTTGCACTTTCTACGCTCACCAATGTTTATCACTAGAAACATATTTTAAATATACAGCATACTTCTCTTTTGCCTGGAAATATCTATACTTAAATCTCCCTGGATGAAAATATTAGAAAAATTTCTATGTGATTTTTAAATTAGTTCAACTTAATCTTAGCTCTGGTTATTTTCACAATGTAAAATCTATTTGGATATTTAGGGGCCCCTGGGTGGCTCAGTCAGTTGAGCATCCGACTTTTGGTTTCGGCTCAGGTAATGATCTCACAGTTCGTGGGTTCAAGTCCTGTGTCAGGCTCTGCACTGGCAGTGTGGAGCCTGCTTGGGATTCCCTGTTCTCCCTCTCTCTCTGCCCCTCCCCTGCTTGCTCTCACTCTCTCTCTCTCTCTTAATCTCTCAAAATAAATAAACATTTTTTAAAAAATTATCTGGACATCTAAAAATATATAGAATAAGGAAGGGAAGATTTATTTATTTATTTATTTATTTATTTATTTATTTATTTATTGCAAAGCAGGGAAGACTATCAATCAGAAAAACCAAAATAACTACAAAAACAAAACATAAAATTGCACATTCTTCTCTTAGTCAAAGAGTCCAAATGAGAAAATCTCATTTAAAAACTTAAGCAATATCTAAAGCGAATGCGTCACAAAAGCTTTTTTTCTATCATTTATCTCAGATTTTCCTTTTCAGCAACATTTTTGAAAGTAGAAATAATGTTGGTGGTAACTTCCTTTTAAAAGGCCCAAAATGGAGTCATTGTACTATGCCCCACACCAGCACACCAAAACTTATTACCTTACCTAACTGCAATGTCAACATCTCCCTGGAGTACAATCTTAAACCGGTCAATCCGAATTTCCTGGTCAGCACTAGTGAAATCTGCCTGTTAGACCCCTTCTGTCCTCCAAAGAAAATGAGGTAATCTGCTCTTTCCTTGTCCCTGCTCACTTCAGCCCATAAAAGTCTCCTGCTGTCTTCAGTTCTTTGGAGCTCCTTTCTATCTGCTAACATGGGATGCTGCCTGATTCATGAACCACTGAAGAAATCCAAGAAGATCTTTAAAGTTTACTCAGTTGAATTTTGTTTTTTAACAGCTTCATCTCGTGTCTAGAAAAATAGAGCAGAAAATTCCCCACCCCTGGTGCATTGGGTGTAGAACTGAATAAATTATTTAAACAAACCATAGCACCTATGCTTGCACTGACTTTTGAATGATTCTCTTTGATATGAGTTACTTCCCTATAGTGGGCACTCAGCTCTAATCTTCACTGTCCTTTATTTCTCAGTCTTTTCTACTTCACAGTCTGTTATATGTCATAGAATTATCAAAGCCCTAGTTGATTTCTTGACTGTGAGAATGGAAAGGCTTATATCTAATCTGTTTTTAGTGACTTTACCTAAACAAGAAAGTGCATTCACTCAAATCCATCATTCAAAAACATTTATTGATCCCATTGTGTACTAGAACAGTGCTAACTATATGAGATAAAGAGGTTAAAGGCCACAGTTTTGCAAGCAAGGATGTCACCGCTCAGTTGATATAAACAATTAAGGAAACAATTAGTATGTAGATATACAAAACAATCAGACGCGCGCGCACACACACACACACACACACACACACACACACACAATTACAGAAGCACAGATGAAGGGTTTCTAACTCAGATATGCCCTGATTGGAGGCTGTTGGCCTGGGGAAGCTCTAGGCAGGCTAACAAGAAGCAAGGCATCTTATATGATTGGTTTATTTCAATAATAATTGTATTTTATAGTATATCTGCTTAAAAATAGTTTCCAAAACCATTTTGGTAACTTACAATTGTACATTTACATGCTAAATTAAGTAATACATATTCACTAAATATCTAGATCATTTCTAAGTAAGATTAAACACTGAAATATTAATTACTAAGCATACATTTAAGTTTATATACTTTAGCTGCTTATTTTACTTGGTAAAAAGAAGCTAGATATTTGAAGTCATTAATAAACACGTTCTTTTTTGCCACAATGAGAATCTGTACTATAAGAAAGCAAATCCCTAAGAAAATTATGAGATGGTATATTCATAAACTTTGCCAGTCAGCTACAAAATGCTGGCATATGACACACAGTTCATAATTACCTATGTCTTAGCTTCCTCTATAAAGTCAAAGTCATTACTAGTTAAAAATTATAATCAATGTGTGTAAATGAAACTATAAGAAGCAACAAGGGCAAAGGGAAACAATTCTGTGTGCCCAGTATGCAAGGTATATACAATGTGTTATTGTTAAGGAAAAAAGAGGGTAATTTTATCATAAATTAAGTCCACTGGTTGCTCCAGAACGAGGAAGAAAAAGTATATAGGACAAAGCCAGAATGGATTTGGAAAGTTGTAGAAGTTTTGCAAAAAAAAAAAAAAAAAAGAATTCAATCTCTAGCAGTCAAAGCGACTAAGAGTTGAAGGGTTTTTTAAAAAATGAGCTTTAGTATCAATAATATACTGATGCAAAACTAGTGTTTGTTTTTCTGTTAAAATGACAATTTCTTGGGTTATTACTATGCTCTTAATAAGAGGTTATAAAAGATATTCTTTACCATTTTTTTAAGTAGGCTTCAGGCCCAAATGGGGTTTGAACTCAAGACCCTGAGATCGAGACTTGCATGCTCTACCAGTTGAGCCAGGAGGCATTCTACTTCACCTTTTGAATAATCCACTATTAAAAAAAAAATTCAATAGAGTAAATGTGAAGGTCTAATTGGCTTTATTAAGCAATTCATGAATTAAGCAGCATCCCATCTAGCAAGTAGGGGGGAGCCTCAAGGAGCTGTACCAAATGGAAGGTTTTTAGAGGACGCTATGGCAAGAAAGTTATTAGCAAAAGAAAGGGAAGGACTGTTCTAGGCAAGATCACCTGCCTTTGTGGGGAGGTCTTATTAGGTAGATTACCTCACAAAACTAAACCTTACAAAGCTAAATTTGATTTTTTTCCTGTTAATCCATCTCATGTCAGTTTGATTCTTAATCCAGATAGAAAGACCTTGACAGGTAAACTAAAATTCTTCCTTCCCAACAAGGGGTTCAGAACAAATATCCCCAAAGTGTGCTATTTAAGCGTGTAGATTATTTTAAGCTAATGGCAACTAAGAATCTGTAATTTTAGGAGGAGTATTTGGCCCTCCCCTACCGACCAAGAAGAATCTAAATTGGGGATCTCCCCCAGAATAAGAGTTACCTCTAATAAATTTTACCTAAGTGCTTTATCTATATGGCAGGGCAAACAGCTAATTAACAATCATCTGTTCTCCTTGTTGCTCTGTAAATTGCCCTCTTCCCCTTTGAAGCCCCTATTCTAATCCTTCGCTCCGAATGGCATATATATCTCATTTTACCTTTCTTTCATTGAAGTTCTCATGAATGTCAGGTTCCCATACACACAAAATTAAATTTTATTTTCTCCTGTTAATCAGTCTCATGTCAATTTAATTCTTACACCAGCCAGAAGAAGCTGATGGGTTCATGAGATTGCTAACCCAAGATCAAGAAGAACAAGAAGTAATTCCACAGGACTGTATGAATTTATGAAGGATGATTATAGGTTTTGTTTGGAACATCACTTACATTTAGTGTTCTATTTCCCAGATATAAGGAATCCTTTTCTCTTTTTCCTGTAGACATCTATAACTCATAAAAATATTTAGCAGATTATGCTTTTATAAATGGAAGTGAAACATTTACCTTTTTATCCCTTCCTAATCTCCCCCAGAATTCAGAAACACTTGTGTATTCTCATTTTCGTGGCAATATAATTATTTGCATAGGTTCGATACAAATCTGTCTTCCTTATAACAGAACATAACTAAAAATATTGATTATACAATCAAGACTTTGACTGTAATGTCATATTTGGAATGATGTGCATAGAATCAGATATAACCAGACAGTTTTAAGGAACTAAGGTCAACTTTAAGGAACCAATGCTTACAAAGTCCTCTTAGGAAAACCAGCCTGGTGTCTGGTTTATATGCTTCCAGCCTTACCAGTAAGAAAGGAAAGTCCCTCCTGGAAGACCCAGAAAATAGGATATATTGGGGAGCTCAAAAAGAGAGGAATTCATGCAAATCTGTAAGTACTACAAGTAAAACCTTGTAACAAGTTCTTGTCTCAGCTTCCGAGCCTCAAGAGGCTTTTAAAAGTCCAGTCGACAACTCCTTATAGAAACTTCCAACAAAGCAAAGTAGGTTTACATGGGTAGTTACCATTCTTGTTGCACCTATGTAAGTAATCAGGTCATATCTAAGAAGACCAAGTTTGTTTTGTAATTGAAAATAATCTTGCTTTGATTATCACTGATCAAAAGTGAGGTGACTATAGAGAGAAATTTTTTTTTAATTTTAGTTTTTTAATTTACATCCAAATTAGTTAGCATATAGTGCAACAATAAGAAATTTTATGTTTCAAGAGGAAACTATAGCACAGCCTTTTGAGTTATCAAATTCTGGTCCTGTTCATTGTCTCTGAGTTATTTTTCACCTCTTTATAAACTTCATGATATTACCTCCTACCCGTGAAGTATATGAGATCCTGTCATCTTACACAAATTGTCAATACTTGCCAAATTAAAATTTTTGTCCGTTTCCTTCAACATCTGACTAAGACCCTCCAAACAAACATTTCCAGTTCTTCTCCTACTCTCCTGACTTGGGAGTCACTGAGAATTAAAGCCTGACTGCCCAGATCCCTACTGGAACTCTCCATTATCTTCCTAGCCTTTCTCCCCAGGATCTGAAGAAGAGCCATGAGCTGATGCCAGATGACTTGATATAAACTTCAAAGGGCTCATCACTCAGCAGACCACATATAGGCACCTTCAGGCCCCAAGTTGCAGCCATATGGATCACTGAGGAAGTTCATCAGAAATCCTGCATCTTCCATGCTCTTCTGGAAAATAACTAAAACTGTCGTCAATCTCACCCAAACCTCTCTGATATCTATGCCATCACCAAAACATTCCAACTGCAAACTGGGAGATCTATCACATTGCCATTGCCATCCTCATTGCACTATCTACAGACACATCAAGACCAATGTCTAGGAATCTTCTTGATTGTCTACTTTCTGGACTCAGGAACTGGATTTATAGTCTGTTCCAGTCATTAATGTCTGTTCTCCTTTTTATTCCCATAGGAATCCTCCTTGTTAAATACCCAACTGCTCATACCACCCAGCAAATAACCTCTACCACCAAGTCTCAGTAGATGGTTCAACTTGTCCTTAAATAACACAAATCTGTTTTAACAAACTACTGCACTAGTTTTCTTAAGTTGTTCAACGGAATGCCTGGTTTCCCTAGAACAAAAGGGAGGACTGACCAAGACCAAGGACCTTAATTTTCTTTCAGGCTAACTAAATCTTAGATAGGCTTCTTCCTGCCTCTAGACCCCTGACCCCCTTGTCTCAGAGCATTTGCTTCAAGAAAACTCATTGTAAATTCTGTCTCATTACTTTTCTTATGTAAAGCTTTTTAAAAGCCTCTCACCAGTTCTACCTTCTAGGAATGTCTTTCTTATAAACCTGGGAGCCATCCTTCTAAAATATAATCATTAAGGACGACAATGCCCCATCTCCCAGTTTCTGTGGAAGGGCTATGAGCCTAACTTTGGCAGACAGCTTACTCCAAGTTGTAAAATTATCTCTTGTCATGAAGATACACAAAAGTTTATTTTTCCTTTGGATAAAGACAATTAGCCAACAAAGATGACCTAAGATCCTCCTTCCTACCCCAGCTCTCTGTTACAGTAGAGCTGAGCTCAGACATAGAGTCTCCCACAAACTATTGTAATAGCCTTGAGTAAAGTCTTAAACAGACAAGTTTAACATTGTCCCGCGTTTGACAGAGGCTACCATGATCTATCATGAAGTATCTAATAGTTATGATAGACCAAGTGGAGTAAGCCAGTTCACAGCAATCTCAACAACCTTGGACAAGTTATCCTCTCTGAGCCTCAGTCTACTCACCCTTCCAAACATGGATGCTACCATGAGATTTTTGTAAAGATTAAAATCATTGATGTTTGTAAAACCTAGCTCACTGCCCAAAGAATCTGACAATCTAAAACACTTGTTAATCCCTCTTCTTCCCAACCCATCTCCTTAGCCAGTCACTTAACACACCACAAGATGATTTATTTGTTTTACATGTTATTTGTCATAGATATCAGAAACTTTTTAAAAGATTGCACTTAATCTGCAGTTATTCTTTTAATGAATGAGTGTCAGATCTAAACTCCCTGAAGAGATGATGTCTCCCATTGTTCAAGGCAGTGCCCTTTGCAGGCACCATTTTGGCAGTCCGGAAGTGGACAACAATCTGGAGGAGATGAAGGGTCAGAAAGACCAGGAATATGGAGAGTGAACAGAAGCAGCAGAAGAGCTAAGATTGAAAAGCAAGGATTTATACACTTCCACAACCCAACAAGAGCCTCTCCCAGATTAGAAGCTCCCTAAGGCCTACTTCTGCTTCAGGCAACCCATGCTGCCATCTCTATCCTGAAGAGCATCTGGAGGCATTCGCCCCAGAAGCTGCACTCTCTGACCTGATTCTCTTTTAAACCATGTATTGTTTTAGGCTAACAACCTATAATCCTATTTTATGAAACAGTTTCAATAAATGCAATCTTTTGTCATTTTCTAAAATTAACTCTCTCCCTTTATTAATACTTGTTCTTTCACATTGGGAAATGTGAATAGTAAGTGCCCTTTTCATTGGTTTCATTCATCTGTTAAGTATCAAGGGGCTAGTACTTCAATCAATACATGCAATCTTTTGGAATTAAATTGCCCTGTTAGGAAGCCAGAGAAAATGTCTTCATGTGATGAAACACTTTGTGTTTGTCTCAGTCTCCTTTGCTCAATTGTTTTGGAACAAATACACATTTTTGCCTAATTTAAATATCACCTGTAAATGTTTATAATCATCCTCAGACATCACTATGTAAAGGTGGGAGGAGTATTTCCTATTTCTAAAAATAGTATTGTGGTTCTGGCAGCATTTTTAAAAAATTATTTTGGTAAACTGAATCACATTAAATGTAGAAGAGGCTCAGATTGTTTAAATAACATTGTGATAACTGACTGGATTACGGGAATTGGTCTCAAAACTCAGATCATTGTTTACCTCAGTGGAGGGTGGGCTATGAAACTACTCATGGTCTCCCACCCCACTAACTTTGGTGTCTGATTTCCTCCAGCCATGGAGAATCAGAAACAGCTCTAGGGCTGGGAAACAAAAGGAAGAGGTTAAAATTATTAAAACCTAGAAGTTGGAAAGAGGGTCTCTCACATAAACCAGTGACAATAAAGTGCCATGAACTCAACCCTCCATACCACAGGTTCAAACACAAGTACACTCACAGTATAAAATACTCACATTATAACGGAATTTATCTTCCTTACTGAGGGCCTACTCTGTATTGCCTCATGTAATATCTAAAACATATATTAGCAGTTCAAAGTATGGCTCAAGAACCCCTAGCATCCTCAGAACCCTTTCAGGGACTCTGCAGAGTCAAAACTAATTTTGTAATAGCGCTAAGAAGTTACATGTCTGTCTTCGTTGTGTTGGTATTTGTACTGATGATGTGAAATTTATCACGGGAAAATCTCATGGCCCCTAAGCATGAATCAAGGCAGTGACACCAAAACAAAAATATATCAGTAATAACTATAGTCTTAACAGCCATGAACTCGCATGTAAGAAAAAAATTAAAAGCCAGACTCACTTAAGAGTGTTTTTAATGAAGGAGCAAAAATTATTAACTTTATTAAATTTTACCTCTTAAATGCTCATCTTTTTAATATTCTATATGATTAAATGGAAAGTACACATAAAGCTGAGGAAAGGTGTGTGATTATTTGAGTCGCAAGCTGCACTTAACACTTTTTTCATAGAACACATTGTTTCTGGAAAGAACAGCTGACAGACAAACAGTGGTTTTCAGACTTGGGTATTTGGCAGATGTTTCTTGAAAATGAACAAAGTGAACTTGTCACTTGAAGAAAAACAACTAACAATATTTGTGGCCACTGATAAAATTTGAACTTTCAAATGAAAATTAGAATTGTGAAGACTTGTATCTACCACCATGAGCTTGACAGCTTTCCGATACCTAAAGATTTTTCTGATCTGATAGGTGGCGAGTTTAACAAATGTGATTTTTGTTTATATCCTGCGATAAAATGTGTCAACATTTAGAAGGCCTGCATAACTCAGTAAACCAATATTTTCCAAATGATCTATGCATAATGCATAAAATTATATGTGGGTAAAAGATCCATTCAAAGTGCAAAGCAGACGATGGATTTTAATATTACACAGTATAGAATGTTCCCCAATATGGTTTAAGATTCCAGATTGTTACAAACCTTTAATAAACTACCACTTGCTCAGTTTGGGTATCTATCAAAGGAGAATATCCACAACTAAGGGTAAAGTCTATAAGAATCGTCTTCTCTTTTCCAACTATGAATCTGTGTAAGGTCACTTTTTCTTCATCCACTTCAACCAAAACAACATATTGCAATAAATCATATATAAAGGGTACATATGACATTCCTGCCATCTTAAAAGACATTAAAGAGATTGGCAAAACATAAAATAATGCCACTCTCTGAAGCTTTTTTTAAAAACACAGTTGTTTAGTTAAAAATATGTTATTTATGGGGGCACCTGGGTGGCTGAATCAGTTAAGCATCCAACTCTTGGTTTTGGCTCAGGTCTTGATCCCATGGTTTGTGAGTTTGAGCCCCGCATCGAGCTCCGCACTGACAGTGCAGAACCTGCTTGGGATTCTCTCTTTCCCACTGTCTGTCCCTTCCTCACCCATTCTCTCTGTCTCTCTCAAAATAAATAAATAAACTTAAAAAAAAATGTTATTTATGTTAATATATAATGGGCTTATTATTGCTATTTTAAAATAAATATTATAGAAATATTTCTCAGTTTTAATTTCTAATATTGTAAATATCTATAGATATGCAACTCATATAAATAAAAGCTTTTGAAATCTTCAGTAATTTTTAAGAGTTAAGGGAGTTTTGAGTCGAAATGCTTGAGAACTGCTACTTTAGATATATCATCTCATTTTATCTTTAAGATATTAGATTATTACTGTATTTTCAGATGAGTTGCCTAAGATTCAGAGAGACTAAGTAACTTGCTGAAGGTCATTCAGCCAGTTGTTAAATGCCAGAGTTTGTAATAATTAGCCATTGGGTATATGTATATAGTAGATGAAAATAGTGCAAAACAGCCAGGTAGAACAAACAGGAAAACAAAACAAAACAAAACACACACACACACACACACACACACACACACACACACACACACAAATGGACACTAGGCATCTTATAGTTGATCAAGAGAGGAAAACATAGGAAAATGAAGTTTACAGAATACATATTTTTGTTACCAGTTCCACAAAAATCTTTGCATGCCCTAAAGTTCTACTGGGGAATCCTGTTATCACCCAGAGGGATATCCAACATCATGCCAGCTTTTGTGAGGGTTACAGTGCATTTGACTGGAATTGCACTGGTTACCTATTTGGAGCTTTTAAGTGCTATAGTGGATGGCTGAACAGGTTTGTCACCAACTGACTTAAATCCTTGGGATGATAAGTATACCATCCAGCCTTCATCAGTAAAGCCTAAGAGAAGGAAGTATAGTAGGGCTTACATTCATGGAGTACCTGTGGCCTGGATGGTGCCACACATGTTACATCTCATTTAATCCTCACACAGTCCCTAAAAGGTAAGGGGTTTCCTCATGTTTAAAACAGGACCAAGATTAAGGCTTCAAGAGGCCTTGTGAGGATGAAGATCAGTGAGTGTAAAATAGCCCCCCCCCCACCCCCGGTCTCGGAACACTGGGTCCTACACAGATGCCAAATTCTGAGAATGAGAGATAAAAGGGACAGACTAGCAGATCAGTTAGAACTATAACAACCAAGGCCTGATTACCCACATGGCCACCTCCATTTTAAGTCACAAAGATTTGGTTTAAATGATAGGCTAAATTCTATAGCCAGATGTCTCCAGTTGTCGAAAGTGTAGCGCTATGGAGACCAAGATGTAGGCTAGCCCTGACAATGAGAGACATTTTTAAGAATAAAGATATTACCTTTAAAGATTATTAGCATTCTACTATGCTCACCTCCCTACTCTCACTTAAGATGAATTTTTCATGTATTAAATTTGCATAATTCATAATTCTAAGTTTCTCTATTTTTCTGACAGCTAGGTAACTAAAGATTGTAAGGGGAACTAAAATTCTATGTATTTGAGTGTGTGCTGTGTAAAATATCCTAATTATATGTTTATAAGTTACAACATTTGTGTCTTTATATGTTATAGTAATTAATTAATGCATTAAGGATAACACAAACAAATAATTGTGTTTCTTTTCATGGGAGTGTAGTGAAGACAAGAATGGATGTTTTCCATAAATGGAAGCCTATCAGCCCATTTTTTCTCTATTCCTGGGCAAGAGGATAGATTTTTACCTGATTTCAGGATAAACATGCTGTCCTGCTCTTTATGTTGTCACCACCTACTGATCCCACAGGACAGCTGGACACTCTAACAGGTCACTGCCAGCCTTGGGATTTTTGACAATGTTCAGAGTTCATTCCCTTGAGGCCACAAGTCCCCAGGATAAGATTTTTACTAGAGGATGAACCAGAAAATATGTTGGATTACAGGTGCTGAGATCTAGTCCTGCAATATTCGTGCACTGTTAAGAGCCATAGAAAGGTTTTACAAGAGATGTTTTATAAAATGTTAAATAGGATTAATTTGAGAAACAGGACAAGATGAGCTAATTAACGAAGGTACAGTGCGGCTTAAATTGTGATGGGAGACTTGAGGTGACTCACTTGGTCTTCAACTTTTCCATTGTACAATGTTTCTGCCAAGGATGCTTCTAGAATTCCCCAGTTCCATGTTGTGTTTCTAACCCTCTAAGATCTATTGCAAGAGTTGTCTTTCAGGTGGCAGTAATCACAACTGAGTCTTCCTTCCTCAGGACTAAGGCTCCTGAGTTTTTTTTTTATGGGTCACTCAGACATTGCTGGTGTAAGGACATTTGTGTTTATGTCTTATCTCTTTTGTACATGGGAACCTTCTCTCCACCCGCTTCCAGTTCCCATATTGAGGGACCTCTATTAGCGGAGCACTCAATGACTCATAAATTTGAGATAAAACCTAAGCTGGGCCAGCCTAACTTCAGGAAGCATGTGTTACATTCTATTCTTGCAAGCCTTCTGTTTTACAGAAGCTGGCTGCCTCACTCCTCCAGAGTTGACTGTCCTTTTTGTTTTTGTTTTTGTTTTTGTTTTTAGGTTGTCTGTGATCGGATAAACCTACCTAATTCTGGGATGCAACTTTATTTATTTTTTTAATTATTATTTTTTTTTTTTTTTGAGAGAGAGAGAGAGAGAGAGAGAGAGAGATGGTGCAAGTAAGCCAAGGGCAGAAAGAAAGAGAATCCACAAGCAGAGGGGGCATGGAGAGGGAGAGAGAGAAGCGGGGCTTCGTGTTTTTGTGGGTTTTTTTTTTTTTACCTGACGCAGGGCTCATGTTCACCCCAAGCAGGGCTCAAACTCACAATCATGACCTGAGCCAGTCAGATGCTTAACCGACTGAGCCACCCAGGTGCCCTGGGATGCAATTTTAAAAAGACCACTATTGGGGCGCCTGGGTGGCGCAGTCGGTTAAGCGTCCGACTTCAGCCAGGTCATGATCTCGCGGTCCGTGAGTTCGAGCCCCGCGTCAGGCTCTGGGCTGATGGCTCAGAGCCTGGAGCCTGTTTCCGATTCTGTGTCTCCCTCTCTCTCTGCCTCTCCCCCGTTCATGCTCTGTCTCTCTCTGTCCCAAAAATAAATAAATAAATGTTGAAAAAAAATTTAAAAAAAAAAAAAAAAAGACCACTATTGTCACACACCTAAGTCATGTTTTCCAAAAGCCCTAGCGACAAGTTGGTGTTTTGACCTCATTCTCCATAATTCCTTTGTCTCTGACTGAATAAAGAAAGGAGCTGTTAGAAATTGTCATTCTAATGCCCTAGTTCAAGGACTATAAAATAGAAATACAGAGTGGAACTTGGGTAGTAAAATAATACCTGGAGATTGAAGCATCTGCCATGGCCCAGGAGAAGAGTTTTTCTACATTTGAAATAAGAGCGAAACATTTGGCCTCAGCAGCATATCTGTATTGTGTCTTCCAATTTGGACGGTTTTGTTTCCTTTTGTTTTGCTTGCTTTTGTTTTTAGCTGATATGTTCTGAAGGGGCAGCTTTAAGACTTAGGCTTTAGCAAGTGATTATCATGTGGCACTTGAACCCTGTTGGGTCACAAAGTTTATGACAGCTTCAACCATAGATAAGTGGCTCTTTTGTAAAGGCTGAGCTGCAGGCACCAGGCCACAGCAACACATCCAGACATCTGCCATGAGGGCCTCAGGAGGAGACTGCTGCAGTCTGACCTTGAATTTCCCAAGAGTGGTTTGGCCTCACGTTGAGTGCAATGCTCCTAAAGCATCAATGAATGGGCAAAAATATTCCATTTTACCGTTTTGCAGACAGATCTGTGGTGCAGTGGAGTTCTACAGAGCATTGGTTAGCATTTAGATCCAATGTTAGTACCATGTCTGGGTAGACAGTAAGGGATTGATCCCCAGCCCCAAATTCCACTCTTCATTCAGGAATCAGAAGAAAACTATGGAGCAACTATTCTTAAATTCATGAACCTTTGCCTACAGGTGCAAGAGCCAGCCCACCATTTGGTTTGAAACTAGATTCAGATTTTAGATCCAAATTAGGTTTCACTCAGAGAAGAGGAGTAGATTTTGTTAAGTATTAACTAAAAAGTCATGGGATCCTTATTATAAAGAAAATACAGCAACTTCCTGGAGTGCTTCAGTCTTTCTATTCAAATACGAACAAGTGAAGAATGAAAATCAAATAAAGAAAGGCATCGTGGTTAAGCAGAAGCAAGAGAGAGAGTTACTTACGAGGATGGTTGGAATATTAACTAAACTAAGTAGACATGGAAGAAATCAGAATTTAAAGATCAGAATAGAGGGGCATGAAATGCAAGAGTCTTAACTGCTCTCAAAGTGCTAGAAAAAGGGGACATGTTCTTATGCAGTGGTTCTCAAACATTACTTATGCTGGGATTACTTGGGGCTGCACCCCAGACCAAATCAATTACGATCTCTGGGGGTGGGATGTGGCATCAGTGTTTTTAAACCTCCTAGGAGGTGCCAACATGCAGACAAGTTTCAGAAGCAATGTTTAAACAGGGGACTGTTTAATTGTTTCAATTCTTACTAAATCGGAAAGAGGGCCTAGCAGGGAACAAAATCTAGCAGAGAAAGAGAGGAAAGATATGAGAGTATACTGAAATGACTCCTCCAGAGGGAGCCAGGATCCAGAAAATTATTAAGAAGCACCCTGTGAAAGTCACAGAAGAGGAATCCGTGAAATCAGCAGTGTAAAATATTCAAAGTATTCCTGAGTGAACTGCAATGAAAGATTGCTCCTGAAGGTGGAGTGATTGAATTGAGATCATGACCAAAAAGTTTATGGAATTAGGATACTAAAGATGAAGCCTATTAAATATTAAACAGAAGCCATGAAGGGCAATTATGTGTGACACCAAGACCTGGATTAGATATTGATCTGACCGGAAAGTACAACCGGTTGGATTGCGCAAACCAGAAAAATGAAGGCAAAAAGGATGTTAAATAATAAAATTGGGAGGCAGACCCAAAATCCATTGATTTCATATATCTTGATTAGGAGACCCTAAAGATAGAATCTAGAAGATGATGTCAGAAAGATTTCTTGATATCATATCATTAATTCTAAGAGAATTAATCTGTTTGGTAAAGTTAGAATAATCAACTGGATACACATAGTTTCTGTAGAGTCCGGTTTTAGGCAAACAGGCTTGAGCAATGGAATGTAGAATGAGCCCACAGGATCTCCTGGCTGAAAACAGGCCCATCAGGTGACCCACCTCAAAATATCCATAGACCCTAACTAACCAATGGGTTACTTACAACCAGACACAGTTACCAAAAAAGGGAAAATTCCATACGTCACCATACCTCCTCATCTTCCCCCGTTAAAAACAGCCCCGCCCTCCCTGGGTGGTGCAGTCAGTTAAGTAAGCATCTGACTCTTGATCTCAGCTCAGGTTTTGATCTCAGGGTCATGAGTTCAAGCACACATTGGGCCCTGCGTGGGGCTCTGCACTGGGCTCCACATTGGGCTCTGTGCTGGGCTTAAGCCTACTTAAAAAGAAAAAGGGTAACCTCAATCTTTGGGGCACTGGGGTGGCTCAGTCAGTTGAGCAGCCAACTCTTAATTTCATCTCAGATCATGATTCCAAGGTTGAGGAATGAAGCCCCACATCAAGTTCTGCACTGGGCATGGAGTCTGCTTAAGATTTTTCTCTCTCTCTCTCCCTCTGCTTCCACCCCCTCCCCTCTGCTGCCTCTCCACCCCCACTCACACTCACATGCGTACACATACTCTCTATATATATAAAATAAAAAATAAAAGGGGCACCTGGGGGCTCAGTCAGTTGAGCATCTGACTTTGGCTCAGGTCATGATCTCGTGGTTCACGTGTTCGAGCCCCCCTTCAGGCTCTGTACTGACAGACAGCTCAGACCCTGGAGCCTGCTTTGAATTCTGTGTCTCCCTCTCTGCCTCTTCCCTGTTAGACACTTTCTCTCTCTCAAAAATAAATAAAACAGTAAAAATAAAATTTAATAAATTTAAAATTAAAAATAATAAAAAAATAAAACAGCCCCCACCCATTGCCTTATCACAGACAGTCTCTCCTTTGCTGTCCTGCCCACCACTCCCTTGCACTGTATTCAATAAACTTGTTATCTTCTTTGTTCTGCCTCAGGTGAATCCCTCCACCACACCCATCACCGACTTTCACCTGATCATCGCCCCACATTTGGGGGCCTCCGTCCGACCCGACAGACAGCGCAGTTTCCTTCTTGAGAAGCAGCTCTGCAGAAAGCACAGCCTGAGATCTGCTCTTCTACACTTAAGGTTTACAGGGCCACCCTCCTCGAAGGGCATGGGTGAGGCTGAGACTTGGAAGACACACCCATCTAATTCTGAGTACATAATTAGGAATCCCGCTGTTGCCTCACAACCAAGCCACATTTTTTTCATCAATTCTATCATACCAACACTGGCATTTTGATCTTACCTTTGTGCCAACTTTGTCTCTGCCAATTGGTTTAGAACTTTGTTCGGGAAATGTTTATTAAATATTGACCTCCTGAAACCCTTGATACTCTCTCTACAGTCTTTACTAGACTAGGTCGATGGTTGAGACCTTGATGCTCGCATTGGCAACAGTGCCTAACCACCGCCTTGCACATCATAGTACCTCCAAAAATACGTGTGAGGTGAGGAATAATGTTGCTTTTTCCTAACCCTTTCACCCTGACTTGAGAATGAGAGTCTTTAGGGGCGCCTGGGTAGCTCAGTCGGTTAAGTGTCCGACTTCAGCTCAGGTCATAATCTCACGGTCCGCGAGTTCGAGCCCCATGTCGGGCTCTGTGCTGACAGCTCAGAGCCTGGAGCCTGCTTCAGATTCTGTCTCCCCCTCTCTCTGCCCCTCCCCTGCTCATGCTCTCTCTCTGTCTCAAAAATAAATAAAAGCATTTTAAAAAAATTAAAAAAAAAAAGAAGAATGAGAGTCTTTGTACATTAGTCACTGACACTCACCTCCTCCACATCTAAGTACAGCTTTTCGAGAGAAAGAGGGAGCTCAACATTCCCCCTCTAACTGGAGCTGGTTTTTCCTAACGCTCTAGCAGCAATCGATGGTGGCTTATGTTCTGAAGCCACCACCTCTCTTTAAGTGCTAAGGTCAGAGTCAGTCCAAGGAATGTAGTATGAAGAAACAGTCAGGCCTTAGAGCTCAGCCTGACATTCAGCCCAACTCACCAGCAATGCAACGAGGAGAATAGGAGGCAGAATTCATAGCGAAATATAAAAAGTTTATATCCAAAATGTATCTTCTGGACAATTTCTCCTCAGTCAGATAGTGAACTTGATAAATTTGAGATTCCAAAATGAGATGTCCCTTCATATCTTCTCTTTAGAGCTGGCTTATATCATTAGCATTTTTATATCCAAACCCTGCCCCTCCACCCAACTCTCACAATAATTAGGGCCACAGATTCTTTCCCTAGGATATAAATGACCTAAAGTTGTTGTAACAGGGATCCTAGCAGTAAAGAATCCAGGGATAGTATCTCAGGGTCATCCAAATCTCATTTTTTAGAAGGATGGATGTTGCGAGAGAAATTTAAGAGAGGAAAAGAGATTTTTATGTGTAGAGCAGTAAAAATCCAATGTGTAATTAAATTCTACCTGTTAACAAGAGTCCTGTAAATCATTTTTTAGACATTGGACAAGAATTTTTTTAGGCATTAAAAAGCATTTAGTATGTTTGGGGCACCTGGGTGGCTCAGTCGGTTAAACATCCAAATTTGGCTCAGGCTATGATCTTGTGGTTCCTGGGTTAGAGCTCGCTTTGGATCCTCTGTCCCGCTCTTTCTTTGCCCCTCCCCCACTCTCTCTCTCTCAAAAATAAACATTAAAAAAAAACAACAGAGTATCTCATAACAAAGACTTTAAAAAAAAATCATTTACCATGTCAATTCTGACTACCCCAAACCTAATTCCAGAGAAGGTACCAATCTCTTCCATTTTACTCAGCTTGGAATGTCTTCACTAATGAATACCCATCCCTGGATGAAATGGAAACATCATCCTATGGGACCTCTGCCCAGATTATCTGTTTGTCATCTATACTCTATTATTCTCCATTCTGAGGCCCAAGAACTCTTTCCTTTTTTCACATTCATTTGGTCAATCAACCTGAATTTCAAAAGATCTTTAAAAAAAAGCCCTCATTCTATTTCTCATAAATGCAAACGAATTTCCTTGTGCCTCTTTAGAATTCTGGTGTAACTCAAGTTTCAGTCACTAAAGCCTTGTTACTCTGCTTTAGCCTAGGCTCAGTCATCAACCTAGAACTGCCAGATCCTTTAGTATTCAGCACACAGATTACTCTCATTTAATGACTAGTTTTATTCCTGAATTTTAATGGGGCCTATTCTCACTTTTAATTGCTTTTAAAAATGAGATAGTTTTGAAGGAATCTACACATATTTGACACAACCATAAATATTTTAAAAAGAAAAATCTCATGCTGGAGAACCATGAAAGACTCATCAGTTAAAGTAAACAGGAAAGAGCAGTTGCAGGATTAAATTTGCATTATTTCAAATCAGATCAGGGCAATTAATATGTTAAACTCCAGTTAACATCAAAAGCACAGGATGTGTTAAACTTGTCTCTTCCATTATTAAATGACGAAAATGATTTAATTACAAATTCTCTATTTTCTCTTACTACAGAAACACTCTTCCTATGTGTCATACTAGTTCTCTTTGGTCACTGAATTTTGAGGTTTTTCCCCCCAGTTGATATTGAATAACGATAGACCCTTCAGACAGTTTCATTCTATTCTGATCAGAATCCACGCAGCTCTGTGCAACTGATCCTTAGCTAGCATCCATTGTCCTTCACCACTTTGTACCATAAAGCAAGAAGTCAAGAGAAAGAACATCTTCCCTCAGAGAACTGAAAGAGGAACTTCAGAGGAGTGCCCTGCCTCTCAGATATCACACTTCTATTTTCTTCTCAGCTGCACTTCTGTCTATGTCGGGGGAAAAAAATTGTTAATAAGGCTAACAAAGGTGAGAGGTGATAGGGCAAATATAGTCAGAGAAACTTCCATTTAAAAGATGATCTCTGCTCGTGTACTTGGGTTGCATGAAAGAGCTTGGAGAACTTTTATTTCTATTTGGCAGCCCCACTGTACTTCAAAACTGTGGTCCTGTTGCCGAGGGAGTCACGTCCATGTGTAGGGAGGCAGCAAGACAATTAGGTTTGATAAGCCCCATGTTCTCCTGAAAGTTGTTCCATCCTTTCGTATTTTTTATTTGGTCCCTGCATTTTTAACTGCGAAAAATTTTAAACACACCAAAAGCACAAAAAGCACCACAGAAAACACCTCTACCAACCTTCTAGGAACATAAACACTGTATTACTTTTGCTTCAGTTGCTAAAATAAATAAGTAAAACATTGCAGATGCAGTTGGAGTTCCAAATGAAAATGGCCCCAGTTGATTTTTCTCCACCTCTCTCCAGGAACAAGTGCTACCCCTGTTCAAACTGAGGACGCTCTCTCTCCATGTTTCTACATTGTAACTACTTATTGTCTATTCAGGAGCATATTGTTTTCTATTCCGGGTTTATCAAATTGATGGGCATGGTATCACGTAGCATGCATCACATTGCTCCTTGCTTTCACTGTCAGTGATGCTTTTAAATTCTATCCATATTAGTACATATCGATCTCGCTTGTTTTTAACTACACCATTGTATAAATACACTGCAAGCTGTCCTTCCACCCAAATGACAGTTACTGAACTTGTTTCTGATTGTTCACGTATGCTTAATGGTCTTTAGAATGTATTATGACTTATTTTACACCCCTCCCTACCTTATCCCTACAAGTCGCATCTATATTTTAATCCTGTGTCGTTTTTAAACTCCCAAATATGTTGTTGTTGTTGTTGTTGCTGTTACTTTTAAAGTCCTATTTATTTATTTTTTATCTCTACAATTTCTGCTTGGTTCTTTTGTGTAAACTTTTCCTTTTTTCATAATATCCTGTTCTTACTTTATGTATGATTTTTATCCTTCTTTTATCTCTGATCATTCTTTAAAAGTACTTAGGGGTGCCTGGGTGGCTCAGTCGGTTGAGTGTCCAACTTCAGCTTGGGTCATGATCTCAGTGTTCATGAGTTCAAGCCCTGCATCAGACACTGTGCTGACAGCTCAGAGCCTGGAGCCTGCTTTGGATTCTGTGTCTCCCTCTCTCTGCCTCTCCTCTGCTCATGCTCTCTCTCTCTCTCTCTCTCTCTCTCTCTCTCTCTCTCTCTCTCAAAAATAAACAAACATTAAAAAAAATTGTAAATACTTAAAAAAAATGTTCTCAATTGCTCATTATTGGAAATTCTTGGGCTATTTATACATCCATTTGTCACCTGCATTGACTTCGCAGTGTGACTTGTTCCGTCAAGAACCTCAGACTTTTTGACATCTTCCAGTGGGAGTTTTTCCTCACAAAAGACAACTTCAAAGAGAAGTTCCATATGTACCTCCCCCACGGCTTCAGCATTCTGCCACAGGCTTTAGTTTTAGCTTGTTCTTCTGGCTTGAATTCCTCTAGGGGTCTGAAAACTTGGAATTTCTCTTCTTTACCTCTGAGGTTGGCTCTCCCTTCATGTTCTCTGTCATTATGTTTATTTCGTTAAGGATTTCTGTGTTAGGGAAAATTGTGGGACTCTCCCTCTTCAGCTTTCTGGTGAAGACTTCCAAATATGTCCTCAGAGCTCTCTGAGCCCTACAGCCAATCTCTGTGCCCCCCAAACATTCCTTTGCTTATAAAGTGATTTGTAGAAATTATATTTTCCCATTTTATCTCTGTTTGAATATCGTTTTCCTTATTTATGCAATGTATTTTTCCTTTGAAATCTGAAATCCTTTTCCACATTTCACTACTAGGATGAAACACATCGAAAGGCAAAAAAGAAAAAAAAAAAAAAAACCTAGAGCTTCCAGAAGATGTGTATGGTTTTATTCACAAATTTAACTTACGTGAACATTTTACTTAAAAGCAACTGAAGAAGTATTGCTTTCTAACCTCATTTCATCTATTTATATATTTTGTGTTATTTTTGTTCTTTTCCTAAGGTCATGTCCTTTCATGAAACCCAAAATAGTTTTTGTAAACAGCCTGTAGAAATATAAATCTTGTGATCAATTTTCAAAGAAAGAGCTGAAGTGAAATATGTAACAAGTTGGAGGTTTGGGACTTCTTACTTGAGACTTAAAAGGGATAGATATATACTCTACAGTATGAGCCTAGGAAAGAGAACAACCCTACTAACTCATGTAGGTATTATTTCTTGATAATTGCCCTTAAAATTGGGCAAGAGGAAAAATATACTGGATGTTTGTTTGTTTGTTTGTTTGTTTTCCCTAACATTAAATAGCATTCAAGAAATCATCTTATTTCAATCCAAGGACAGATAATATCAGCGGCTTACCAGTTTTGACTTTGATTTCAAAACCATAGGATTAAAAAATATAAATCTACTTTAACTTAAAGTAAAATTTAAGCTTCCATCATAAATTGGCATCTATTATACATTTTTCCTGAAGCTGAAGAAAAATCCCATTTTTTTTTTGGACCCTCTTACAAAATAATAACATAGAATCGGGAGACAACATTCATCCAAAGATACTCAGTTGCCTCATTGAGGAAACAGAACTTCAGAGACATTAGTTAAGTGAAAGAGCCAGGATTTGGACCTAATGTTATCAAATTCCAAACAGATTTTCATGGTCTGGCATGCATTAATGAAAAGGTCTCTGTCCTAGAAGTCAAGAGATTTATGTTCAAGCTTGGACACTGCCACTCCCATCCATCCCATTTGGGATGTCTTAATGAACAATAATAAAGAATCTCTGAGTGCTGTCAGTTGGGAGCTGACCTGACATAGTTTGACCATGATATTCTCCTGTTGAATGTAACACTGTCCCAGAGCACCAACATCAGCAGAGGTCACTCTGGGAATATGACAGAGTGAGAAAAACACAAGATCACTTTGCAATCATATCTGATCCTAGACAAAAATAAGAACAATATTCAAACCACATAAATATCCAAACATCCCCTCTCCCACCTATCATGAGTGCCAGCTGTTTTTTTAATCAATTACAGTTATAGCCCCACTATGCTCCTCCTGCATCTGAGATACAAACTATTTACCCCTAGTAAAGAATTTTCCCCATCCCCTGACAGTACCCATCCACAGCAAACTCCTGCCTCCTCAACCCCTCCCTTTAGTCACCTAACAGAAAGCCAAATTCTGTAACAAATTTTCCTATACCCTCTGAATTTGACACCCACACTTGCCCATGGGATCCCCTTATTGCATCAAATAATCAACACAACTTCTTGTGACTTTAAGTGTCCTTGGTGGTATTTGACTGGTGAGTATCAACACTAATACATCACGTATTTCCCTGGAATTCTACAGGAAAAAGAGGAAGTTGGAATAACAGCATCAGTATAATACTGATAATACTCTAGAGTATAATACCCGAAGGGCCCTTCCAGTTCTGTCATGCCATAGCCTAAACGTTTACTATTTCTACCCCTTCCTTTTGGTTTTGTCTGATATTCACCAAATTCCTGAGAAACTACAGTAAGATTGTTTCTACATTTTGCAAGAGATTCACAGTAATTAGCACAACACTGAGCTAGAAGGCAATTTTCCAGTGGTCTCAGAATGAGACGCTGTTAAATAATCTATACAACTTTGAATTCAGAAGTACCAAAAACTCAGATTCACACTGTAAACAATCCTGTAATCACATATGCAGTCTTTATCAACTTTTCCTTCCTCTCAGGGTTTTAACCATTTTACAGAAATTGAAGTATGGACAATCCCAATCAAAATTGCACCAGCATTCTTCTCGAAGCTAGAACAAGCGATCCTAAAATTCATATGGAACCACAAAAGGCCCCAAACAGCGAAAGTAATTTTGAAGAGGAAGACCAAAGCTGGAGGCATCACAATCCCGGACTTTAGCCTCTACTAAAAAGCTGTAATCATCAAGACAGCATGGTATTGGCACAAAAACAGACACATAGACCAATGGAATAGAATAGAAACCCCAAAACTAGACCCACAAAAGTATGGCCAACTCATCTTTGACAAAGCAGGAAAGAATATCCAATGGAAAAAAGACAGTCTCTTTAACAAATGGTGCTGGGAGAACTAGACAACAACATGCAGAAGAATGAAACTAGTCCACTTTCTTACACCATTCACAAAAATAAACTCAAAATGGATAAAGGACCTGAATGTGAGACAGGAAACCATCAAAACCCTAGAGAAGAAAGCAGGAAAAGACCTCTCTGACCTCAGCCGTAGCAATCTCTTACTCGACACATCCCCAAAGGCAAGGGAATTAAAAGCAAAAATGAACTCTTGGGACCTCATGAAGATAAAAAGCTTCTGCACAGCAAAGGAAACAATCGACAAAACTAAAAGGCAACCGACGGAATGGGAAAAGATATTTGCAAATGACATATCGGACAAAGGGCTAGTATCCAAAATCTATAAAGAGCTCACCAAACTCCACACCCAAAAAACAAATAACCCAGTGAAGAAATGGGCAGAAAACATGAATAGACACTTCTCTAAAGAAGACATCCAGATGGCCAACAGGCACATGAAAAGATGCTCAACATCACTCCTCATCAGGGAAATACAAATCAAAACCACACTCAGGTATCACCTCACGCCAGTCAGAGTGGCCAAAATGAACAAATCAGGAGACTATAGATGCTGGAGAGGATGTGGAGAAACGGGAACCCTCTTGCACTGTTGGTGGGAATGCAAACTGGTGCAGCCACTCTGGAAAACAGTGTGGAGGTTCCTCAAAAAATTAAAAATAGACCTACCCTATGACCCAGCAACAGCACTGCTAGGAATTTACCCAAGGGATACAGGAGTACTGATGCATAGGGGCACTTGTACCCCAATGTTTATAGCAGCACTCTCAACAATAGCCAAATTACAGAAAGAGCCTAAATGTCCATCAACTGCTGAATGGATAAAGAAATTGTGGTTTATACACACAATGGAGTACTAGGTGGCAATGAGAAAGAATGAAATATGGTGCTTTGTAGCAACATGGATGGAACTGTAGAGTGTGATGCTAAGTGAAATAAGTCATACAGAGAAAGACAGATACCATATGTTTTCACTCTTATGTGGATCCTGAGAAACTTAACAGAAACCCATGAGGGAGGGGAGGGAAAAAAAAAAAAAGAGGTTAGAGTGGGAGAGAGCCAAAGCATAAGAGACTCTTAAAAACTGAGAACAAACTGAGGGTTGACGGGGGGTGGGAGGGAGGCGAGGGTAGGTGATGGGCATTGAAGAGGGCATCTTTTGGGATGAGCACTGGGTGTTGTATGGAAACCAATTTGACAACAAATTTCATATATTAAAAAAAAAAGAAATTGAAGCATGGAAGTAAATTTTTTGGCATGACAGTTGAGAAATTAAATGTGGTTAAAAGCAACCAAGTGATGAAGATTCATTCATGTAACTATAATGATGAAGTCAGTAAATCACATGCAATTTAATGATATTTCTGATACAGGATATGTAAGTTATGCATCATAATAATCATCTGGTTTTGAAACCTTTTTCTACCTTTTGTTGAGATCTGGCTGAATGAATCTGCCAAATGACAAGAATAAAACAATTTAGTAACAAGTTTGATGTCCTTTATGCAAGGGAAAACAGTCTGTGGACTGGGGGAGTTCGATGCTCGCGAGCAGTGACGTGCTCTTCCTGTGGGATTCAGGGCAAGCGCGAGATTTATAGAGCATTAGAAGCAACAACACGGGGCACCTGGGTGGCTCGGTGGGTTAAGTGTCAGACTTCTGCTCAGGTCATGATCTCATGGTTTGTGAGTTGGAGCCCCACATTGGGCTCTCTGCTGTCAGTGCGGAGCCAGCTTCCTCTGTCCCCCTCTTAAGCCCCTCCTGCTCCAGCACACTCTCTCTCTCAGAAATGAATAAACTTTTTAAAAAAATAATAAAGCAGCAACACAGAAACAGGGCATGATTGGCTAAGAGGTCAGGGATTTCTTTATAAGGCTAGCAAGACCTATTTTCTCGGGGAAGGTCAGCTAGCCAAAGCTGAGCTGGAGGACTGGGGTTGTGTGTGTTAGGTGTCCTTGACAGGTGTTTCCCGTTAAGTACAGGCAGATTTAGGTTTAGATTCGTGACTTGGGCCTGGCCACTGGAATGGCCTCCACTTTTTGGAGTTCTGACACACAAATTAACTTTATATCAGATCATTTGTATTTAATAATTTTTGATAACAGAATGAAGATGACTCTCTCTGTTAACTGAAAGAAACTATTTAGATTTCAATGATGAAAGGTTGGAGAGGAAATGGTGCTAATGGAAAGGTCCATACAGAATAATCAAAGATAAACTGACTGCCAGATCAAAGAGGAATATGAACAAGCAGAGAGCAAAAACATCATCAACAGAAAGCACCTGTAAAGAAAACAACCTGTAGAGAAGCAGATCTTATTAATAATAAAGGGCTATAAATTAGATGACCTTTTTGAATTCGGACGTAAAGACATGCTTTGGAAAATTGCTAAAGCAGCCATGAAGAAATCCTGGCAAGCAGCAATGATGGAATAACTAAAGACTTTCCAGAAAGTATATATTTCCTCATATCAAAGAATATTTTAAATGTAGAATTCAATTTTTCTGCCAAATGCACCTACTACTGATGGTTTGAAAGGACTGCTTTTATTTTATTAAAAAGGTGCATTTTTAGCTGTGGGGCAGTTTAGTCTGACCTGGGTAATAATCGCAGAGCTACCCACTCCTATCAGAGCTCTTCTCTCCCTCTCCTTCTCTCCCTCACACAAGTCTTGAGTAGCGTGGTTATCGCCCAATTATCTACCTCAAGGATTAATCGGGAAGTGGTCTTTTACAGAAACCACCTGGGACCACCTAAGAGACTACCAACAGGACATATTAACTCCTCACCATGAAGATTTTCTAAGTTCTGTAACTTTGTAAATTCAGAGTTCTAGAAATCAGATATAACCACCTAAAAAGGAGCTTATTAGGCTACAGTCACTATTACACCTTCACCTTTTACGTCTGAATATTTGAAAGTACACAGTATCAAGAAATTTCCCCAGTTACTCAATACTCTCAACATGAGAATCAACAGGGTAAATTCCTCTGGAAATTTAGCATTTTGGAAAATTTTCCAATGCTCTGGCTTCAAATTTATTAATCTTTTCCCTGCAATGTCTAATCTGCAATTAATCCATCTTGTGTGGTTTTCATTTTAGATAATGTATATTTCATCTCTAGAAGTTCCACTGGAGTCTTTTTTATATCCTCCATATCTCCCTTCAACTTGCTCATGCTTTTTTCTTCCTTGTTGAGCATATATATTTATAATAAATGTTTCAATGTCCTTGTCTACTGATTCTGTGAGTCTTGCCATTTATAGGTGCATTTCTATTGAGTCTTTTCTCTTCTGGTTATGGATAAATATGTCCTGTCTCTTTGAATACCTAGTAATTTTTTATTGGATTCTAAACAGAAATTTACGTCGTTGAGCTGGAGGGTTTTTGATTTGTTATTCTTTGTATAACTTTAAATATTTGGGAGCTTTCTTCAGGGATGCAGTTGCATTATTTGGAATCAGAGTGATTCTTTTGAGGTTGATTTTAATTTTGTTAGAGTGGGTCTCAAATGCCTTTTGTCTAAAATTCTACCCTACGACTGAGGCAATACTTTTCTGAGGACTCTACTCAATATTTTGTGTTAGATTATCTTTCACTCTTGCTGGTGGAAAAACAAACTGTTGCAAGGGGCGCCTGGGTGGCTCAGTCGGTTGAGCATCCATCTTCAGCTCAGGTCATGATCTTGCAGTTCGTGGATCAAACCCTGTGTCAGGCCCTGTGCTGACAGCTTAGAGCCTGGAGCCTGCCTCAGATTCTGTGTCTCTCTCATGCTCTGTCTCTCTCTCTCTCTCTCTCTCTCTCTCTCTCAAAAATAAGCATTAAAAAAAAAAAAACTGTGCAAAAGCAAACTTTTAAGTTGATGTCAGAGCATGCAGAGTAGCATGTCCTAGTAGGGGAAAGCAGACAGGGCTTAACCAGATGCAGGCAGCATATACAGATATAGACGAGTAAACAAATTCACAAGTACCCACAAATGATGATAAAGTTGGAGAATTATGAAGACTTAATGGGACTCTCTAACACTGAGAATCTTTCCAATAATTAAAAATCTCTTAATGTTCCACACTCTTCACTTTAGAAATCTTTCCACCCATTTTAAATATCAAACAATAAGGTTGAAACCCTTTTGGTCCAGGATAGGAAAACCCAAACTCCATTATTCTCACTGTGACACAGATGAGAAAGTTTTTAAAAGCTCTACAAGATCAGCCACATAACATAAGTGGAAGGAGTAAATAAATAAATAAGTAACCCAATACTTAGAATATAATTGAGAACTGAAACTTAAGTATTCCAACTCCTGATCCAGCACTCTGGAATATACTTGGGGATGCATCATGGCCACAAAAATTATAATACAGGCAGGGTATTTTAAAAATCAAAACACCGGGGCGCCTGGGTGGCGCAGTCGGTTAAGCGTCTGACTTCAGCCAGGTCACGATCTCGTGGTCCGTGAGTTCGAGCCCCGCGTCGGGCTCTGGGCTGATGGCTCAGAGCCTGGAGCCTGTTTCCGATTCTGTGTCTCCCTCTCTCTCTGCCCCTCCCCCGTTCATGCTCTGTCTCTCTCTGCCTCAAAAATAAATAAACGTTGAAAAAAGAATTAAAAAAAAAAATCAAAACACCTAAACCCCCTGAGAAGATATTCTGATGAGAATTAGCATATCTCACATTTGTGCTACACTTTATATAGCATTTTCAAGGAGTTCCTTCTGATGTGATCACCAAAAAAAAAAACCTCCCTTTGACAACTGGAGCAGTTATAATTTTTCCTGTTTAACAAATGAGGAAATTGTGACTCAAAAAAGTTAATTAAGGGGCACCTGGGTGGCTCCGTTGGTTAAATGTCCGACTTTGGCTCAGGTCATGATCTCAAAGTTCGTGAGTTCAAGCCCCACGTTGGGCTCTCTCCTGACAGTTCAGAGCCTGGAGCCTGCTTCAGATTCTGTGTCTCCCTCTCTCTCTCTGCTCCTCTCTCTCTCAAAAATAAACATTAAAAAAATTTTTTTAATTAAAAAAAAAAAAGAAGTTAATTAAGTGCCAAGACATCTCAGCAAGTAGACTGGACCAGAATTAGCCTTCTGACATTGTGCTCTTGGCTCATGTGATGTCTGTGCCACACTATTTGAGATGCCCACCACTAGACCAAGGTGAATACAGTGCAAAGACTTTTGGCCCCCTGATCATTCCAGAGTTTCTTTTTCCTATGATATTCATTTTATGTTTCTTAAAATAATAGAAAAATTTATGTATTTCAGACCTAAGTTCAAAGCTTGAATACTTCCAAGTTAGTGCTTTTTGAGATGATCAATGGCTTTGATTTGAGAACCATGGTGATTTAACTGGAAAGTGGACTCTCCAGTCCAGGCAAACAGATTACACGTAAGACTGGGCACAGTTCTGCATGTGTGTCCACAGTGAGGTCAGTTGAGAAAGCATGGGAATTCCTACTGATATTAAGTCAGAAAAAAATCTCAAAATTGTACCAACTTCCAACAACAAACATTCATTTGTTTTCTTACAAACCTGAGAGTAGCCTGGGGAAGTTCTGCTTCGGGACGCACGTCACATTCAGGTCAGCTCCACACATCCTTCGTTTTCCTTGGACCAACACTACCTGGGATGTGCTCCTCTGGAAACAATGACAGAGTGTAAGAGACAGGAGCAGAACCACACAATGTCTTCGAGGGCTTCCTCTCAAACCAGACGTTGTCACAAACCAATGGAATGGAGAAGGATACCCACAGCCCCCGGTAAGATGATCTGCAAAGTCTGACAAAGGCTATGAATGTGTGATGGCAATTCATGAAGGGAGTGAAGAAGGGGGGACATTAATTCCACCTACCACACTATTTTATGTTTTATTTTATAAAATGAGTTTGTAATAATGTATCAGTATCAGGGCCAAAAAGGAAGCAGGCCCTTGGGACCATAAAAACACTAACTTAAGTCCTGCAGCGATTTCTACTTGGGAACAATGAGAATCAGTTTTTAAGCCTGCAGAACTCAGTAGTGGCTGGGCATCATATGTACTAGGATTGTGTCGTTTCCTCCATTAGAGTTACTTTGTACTCCAATCTCTACTGGAATCTTAAGGAAAATTACACAGTACAAATAATGGTGAGTTTCTTACAAAAGTAATTTGGAGGCACATCTAATGAAACTTCATATTCATATTAAAACAAAATTGCCTACGAAGTCTGAGTGCACACTGCTCCACTCTGTATTCCAAAACAAAGAGAACACTCAGCATCGGGTGCTCGGTATTCACACATCAACTCATTTGGTTCTCAGAACAAATCTCCACATCCTCTACTCCCACCCAGCCACCCAGGGAGCAGACTGGCCCCCAAATTCACATACACATGCAAGGTAATTCAAAGACGAAGAAAGAAAGAAAGAAAGAAAGAAAGAAAGAAAGAAAGAAAGAAAGAAAGAAAGAAAGAAAGAGAAAGAAGAAAGAAAGAAAGAAAGAAAGAAAGAAAGAGAAGAAAGAAAGAAAGAAAGAAAGAAAGAAAGAAAGAAAGAAAGAAAGAAAGAAAGAAAGAAAGAAAGAAAGAAAGAAGGAGAGAAAAGGAAGGAAGAAAAAGAAAGGAAGGAAGGAAGGGAGGGAGGGAGGAAGAAAGGAAGGAAGAAGAGTTCTTGAATCCCAACTTCTTTCAATTAAATTGGGCCGATCTCACCTTCTGTTTAAAAAAATAAGTAACTACAACAGAAATCTAAAAATTGATCATTGAATTTTTTACTTGTAAATAATGAAGTTTTGGCATCTTGATGTCTTATTTACTTGAGATGCTAAAGATCATTCTCCCCCCCCCCTTTTTTAAATATAATTATTGTCAAGTTAGCTAATAACAGTGTATATAGTGTGCTCCTGGCTTCAGGAGTAGAGTCCCATGGTTCATCGTTTACATACAACACCCAGTGCTCATCGCAACAAGTGCCCTCAGTTTGTTCTCTTTATTTAAGAGTCTCTTATGGTTTGCCTCCCTGCCTGTAACTATGTTTTTCTTCCCCTTCCCCCATGATCTTCTGTTAAATTTCTTAAATTCCACATATGAGTGAAAACATAGGATATCTATTTTTCTATGACTGACTTATTTCACTTGATGCTAAAGGTTATTCTCCCACGTTGGGTACCAGAACTACTATAAATAGACACAATGAGTATACATCCTCCTAATTCCTATAATCCATGTCCATGTGTCTTGTATTAACTCTGCCACCGGGAAGAAAACTGCTAAACAAGCACCAATGAGGTGCTATGTTGCCACGTAGAGTGTTTAACATTTGTCCCCTGATAATTATTCCTCCAGCCGTGGCCCTAGAGTAGTCTTCAACATCTTCTGTCCAAATTAATGCAGTAGTTTCTCTCCTCCTCCTCCTCTCCCTCCTATTCCTCCTTCCTCCCTCTTCTACCCCCTTCTCTTCCTCCTCTACTTCCTAACTCCAACTTCTCCCCGTACTCTGAATCTGCCATTCTCTCTAAAACCCAGCTCTGACCATGTCGCTTCATTAGATAGCAGTTAGCCAGAATGCTGCCCTCCCTGACTGTCCTAACAAGAACTGTCCTGCACCAACCCTTTCCCCTATCATAAAAGCCTTCAACATCTCACCGGTTTTCCTTCAACCCACATTTCCAGCGGCCTCTCCCATTACGTCCTTGATATACCCAGTGCCTTATGCAAATTGGACTGCTTCCTCTTCAGGTTTTCTCCGGAGCATGGAGCCCTTTGATCATGCTGCCTCCTCTGCCGGGGACACTTTATTCCCCCATCTGAACCTGGCAAGACAGCACTCAGACCCTCAAGACCCTGGCGGGTTGCAGCAGGCTCCTGCAGCAGCCCCAGCAGTTTCCTTCCCTCTGACTCCACTCTATCCTGCCCCTGAGATCTTTCTAAAAGTCAAATGTCACTCTGCTCAAAATTCTTCAGTGGCTCGTCAGCCCTATGGTATTGGGTACAAGTACTTGAACACACTGGACAAAACCCCCCTTGACCTGGCCTGCTTCCACCTTTCCTGCCTCATCTGCCCCCCTTTCTATGCAGCCTAGGATGCAGTCATTTTGAACTGCCTGCAGTTTCCAACAGGGCATGCTTTCTCCCCACCCCATAACCCTACATGTGTGCATCTTCCAGGCACACTCGGCTGTGCAGCTGGCAGGTGAACTACTCCTTCAAAGACAAGCTCAAACAATCTCTTTCTCAAGATGCTGACCCTAAGCTTCCACCCTGGGTAAGTCTGTTGCCATCCCAATTCTGACCCCCAGATCCCCACTTCATACGTCTATCCGCCTCCGTGCGGCATTCTATTCTAACAAGCTGTGTCCTTGTTTTACTTCCTTGGTTGAACTATGAACACTGTTAGGGCTTCCCACTATACGACAAAGCCAGACAGATTATAGACAAAGACAACAGATTATAGAAAGCACTACACAAGAAGTAAAGATAAAATCCTTGCAGACTCCCTGGAGCAGAGGAGAAATCCTCCGAAGGGAGGGATTCATTCATTCACTCACTCATTCACGTATCCACTCAATGCCTAAACAAACACAGGCCCTGTGTGTCTAACCATCTCTTAGATCAAAAGACAGATTATTCCTCAGAAGGCCCACCCTGGGGATATCATGCAGCAACTGTTCTGTCAGTCTTGCCTCAAATGACTGTTAATGTGCATTCTCTTGGCAGATTAGGGCTTACAGGCATCCTGCACGTCTTGGTTCCCTCCTAGTTTTTCCTGTTAGTGGTGGTCTCAAGCCAGTCACAGCCACAGCCACACTTGGCCTTAATATACTCTGATGTTAAAGGCAGCTCTTGCCTACCTCTTACAGACGGACTTCAGATTAGGAGACCTAAATCTGGGGGCTCTGCCCTGTCCTAGAAAAGCTGGCAATCGAGTTAAACCCGCTGGAGTCTGAGTCGTGCTCTCTCACTGCCTGCTACTGCTGCCCGAGCAGTGAGAGGCTTAGCAGCGATGCTCACCCCCCACCCCGGGGGGACCACAGTGCCACCTGCACCACATCATAGTTTCCCTGTTAGGGCATCAGGTGGTGGCTTTCTTTTCCGCATTCATTTCTCATTCCCAGGATCACAAGGTGACTTCAGATACCTCAGTTCCAGACACTATTACTGACAACAGTTATGGGTGAAGCACTTAATCCAGAATTGGGTCTGCACACAAATGCAAAATATTGGAAAAGCCAAAAATAATCCCCCAAGTTTTCACAGGCAGCTCGCTCAAGGCGCATGTGGGCGGCAGAACAGAAGGAGGCAGGGAAGAGTATGTGCCTCTGAGTCTGGTGATTTGGGTTCGAGTCCTGGCCCTGCCACTTTATCTTATGATTCTGGGAAAGTTGCTAGACCTCTTAGTCCCCAGTTTGGTCACCTATAAAATGAGGTATTGTTAGTTTTTATAGGAGATCTTTTTAAGAATTAAATGAGATCATTCCCAAAAAAAGTGCTTTTAAGAACACTGTTTGCACCTAAGTGCCCACAGATGCTTATTACTACATTGTTGCTGTTGTATGCAAATTATCCACAGAACAATATTCATAAAATTGTCTTTTTTCCTCCTAGAAGCAGACACACTGGGTTCAAAGTGGGTAAAGAGAGTGCCTGGAATGTAGATCACTGCCTATCACAGAGTGCATGGTCAACAAATGATTGCTCAACACTGATTCCTTCCTTCCTATACAGTTTCAACTTTCCATACTAAAAAGAGGGAAAGAGATGTTAACAATCCAAAGTGTTTTTGATAATCCAAAAATAACGTATATTTGACTTACAGAAGACTGTCGACTATGCTTTATTAGAAGAACATGTCCAATGTTCGCAAAACCCAAAGCGATTCACTCAACCAACAAACGCTAATTAAGACTATGCCCCATACCAGGCACTGTGATGACTGTGTCTTCAGTATGGAAAGACCACTGAGCTCTGCCCTCATGGAGCTTCAATTCTAGTGGTGCCAACCAGGCCACCCTATAGCTTTGGTGGGCCCTACGCACTTTTGTGTACTTCCTCCTCCACAAAAAACAGATTAAGAATTAGACTTTATGGCTGTGTTAGCATAAAGATGAATTATTAATATCATATATCAAAACATTTCTTTGACCTAGAAATCCATTTTTTGTTTTTTGATTTTAAAAGAAATTAAAACATTTTTGTGGATCCCTAAGAGTATTTTGGGCCCTGATAGAGAAGGTAGAGACACACTAAAGGGAACACGAGCATAAAATATTCCAAGTGGCTTTTGTTTCTTTTTTTTTGCTGAATCATTTAAAGGTAAGTTGCAGACACTATGACATTTGCTTTCAAAATCCTTCAGCAGGCATCTTCTAAATAAGGAGATTCTTCTACATATCTATAATTATCATTGTCATACCTCAGAAAATTAACATTAATTCATGACACTACAGTATTTTAGCCTATATTATAGTTTCCGAGTACCACATCATATAACTTTTGTATTTTATATTTATACTCCTATCTTGAACCAAATTTATATTACCAAATTTATCCAATTCACATTATTTGCCACATTTATCTTTGGATGACATTTGTGCCAAAATACTCTCTCATTTTTAATGCTTAAAATGTTTCTTTTGCTGAACTATTAGTGATGCTTTATTGAGACACAAAGTTCTCTATCCCATTTTCTTTCACTGTCATCCTTTGATAATTTTTTTCTTTCTCTCAAAAATCCTTAGCCCATTCTCCTCTTCAGGAGTGTTCTCATGCATCCAGTTTCCTAGGCTACAATATTAAGAAAGAGAATTGCCATATTCCATTTGCTGGATGTCATTTTGTAAAGTGCATATGATAGCTACCGAAGTTAGCAGGCAGATCTAATCATACATCTTATCTCTACCATACTGTGTTCTCTACAGTATATCCTTTAGAACAGACAGCACATAAACTCAGAGCAAAACTTCCATATACATGTGTGATCATCTCATGACCTCGCAAAGACTGGTTGGGGTAATAAAGTTGTTATCAGTTTACAGACACAGGCTTAAAATATCAATCCTGACACATCTACTTAAACCCTCTAAGTCATGGTTCCGGCTAAAAAATAGAGCTGATAACCTGTGTAAAACACCTAATGTATAAACTCTATACAATGTCTCCCTCCCCCTTCCCTATCTCTTCCCTAGTGTTCTAAGAGACCATCCTCAAGGATAATTCCCAGAAAGAAAGCTATGCCTCCTCTAAAACCTTCATTCCTTCCACAAAGAGGCCCACCTTGGGGTCTCTTTGACAAGTCACAAAACACAGGCCACAAGAGATAATTATAGAGACAGATATTTGTTTTATTTGAAACATGTGAAACAAAATACTCAATATTTTCAGTAATGAAAAACATTCAATCAAGATTCCATTTGCTAAAGCAGGCAAATAATACTTCAATCATCCAGAACAATGAAGAGTTACAGTACGTAAATAAATGCCTTATCCTGACTAGTTCGATCCAATGTACATAATAAAGCAATATCTAAAAATATATGCTTCCACTTCTGAGAAATGGAGTTACTTTCCCCTATTCCTCCTACTAAGCGCAACCGAAAACTCTGTACACTATATATACAACAAACTCAACGAGACTCTGAAAGGTGGAGAGAAGAAAGACCAACTAGGCACAACAGAACTTGAGGGAGAATATGATAGTGAGTTCCCTGGGTTTTCTTTTTGCCTTAAATATCCCAAACTGAAGACGCTGGCAACCCAGAAACATCAAGTACATTAAAAAACAAACAAACAAACAAACAAACAAACTTTTTGCTCATATCAATGATGCAGAAAAGCAATTGACAAAATTCAATAGCCACTCATCATTTTAAAAAAAGGCTTTCAGAAAAGTAGGAATATAGATGGGAAACTTCCTCAACTTGATAAACAGCATCTTCAAGAAAACCTACAGCTAACATTATACTTCACAGTTGATGACTAGATGTTTTCCTCCTAAAATTGAGAACAATTCAAGGATGTCAACTCTTAACCACTCTTAACCAACATCGTGCTGGAAGTTCTAGCCAGTGCAACAAGGCAAAAAACCAGAAGTGAAAGGCATGCAGAACAGAAAGGAAGAAAAAAAAGTGTGTGCAGATGACATGATTGTCTACACAGAAACTGCAAAGGAATCCACAAGAAAAAAAAAATCACAGACAAGTAAATGACTTCAGCAAGGTTATGAAATATAAGAAAAATATACAAAAATCAATATTTCGATATACTGCCAATGAGTATGTATACACCAAAATTAAAAATTCAATACCATTCCCATTGTTCAAAAAATGAAATACCTGTAAGTAAACCTAACAAAACATGTGATATAGATGCTGAAAATTGTACAACACCAATGAAAGAAAGAAGAGCTAAATAAATGAAGACAGAGGCACCTGGCTGGCTCATTGGTACAGCATGCAACTCTTGATCTTGGGGTTGTGGGTTTAAGCCCCAAGTTGGGTGTACAGATTACTTAAAAATAAGGTTTTAAATATATATATTTAAGAGACATACTGTATTCATGGATTGGAAGATTAACATAGCAAAGATAACAACTCTCCACAAACCAATTAGGTTTAATACAATTCCTACCAAAATCTCAGCAATATCTTTTGTAGATATAGACAAGATTATTCTAAAATTTATATAAAAAGGCAAAGGAACTAGAAGGGTAAAACAATTTTGAAAAAGAAAAACAAAGTGTGAAATATCTGTTTACCAAATTTTAAGCCTTACTTTTTTAGCTCAATACTCAAGACTATGATGTTACCAGAGGAATGAACACACAGACCAATCAAATAAAATAGAGAACCCAGAAATAGATTCATACAAATATGCCCAAATACGTCATCTTTGACAAAGTTACAAAAGCAACTCAATGGACTGGGGATTGCCTTTTCATTAAATGGTGCTCAAGCAGTTGAACATTTATCAGCAACAACAAGAAAAAGAAACTACAAAAATTAACTCAAAATGGATCACAGACTTAAATGCAAACTGTTAAACTATAAAATGTTTAGGAAAAAAAACAGGAAAAAAATATTTGACAGGTAGGCCTAGGCAAAGAGTTCTTAGATTTGACTCCTTTCAATCCATTAAAGGAAACTTGATAAATTGGGCTTCACCAACATTAAAAAACTCTAGCTGTGGGGCACATGGGTAGCTCAGTTGGTGGAGCGTCCGACTCTGGCTCAGGTCCTGATCTCGTGGACTGTGAGTTCGAGACCCACGTTGGGCTCTGGGCTGACAGCTCAGAGCCTCGAGCCTGCTTAGGATTCTGTGCCTCCCTCTCTCTCTGCCCCTTCCCCGCTCATGCTCGCTCTCTCTCTCTCTCTCTCTCTCTCTCTCTCTCTCTGTCAAAAATAAAAATAAACATTAAAAAAAAATTTTTTTAAAACCTCTAGCTCTGTGACAGACCCTGTTAAGAGAATGAAAAGGAAAGCTACAAACTATGAGAAAATATTTTCAAACTACATATCTGACAAAGGACAATATATTATGAAGTCTCAAATTTCAACGGAAAACCACACAGTCCAATTCAGAAAAAGGACAAAACATGGAAATGGGTATTTTACCACAGAAAACGTCCCGATGGCAGATCAGCACATGAAAAGATGTTCCATTATCATTAACCATTAGGGAGATGAAATTAAAACCACAATACATGATCACTGTATGTCTAGCAGAATAGCTAAAATAAAAAAATAGTGGCCATATTAAATACAGATGAAGATATAGGGAAACTGAGTCACTTATACATTGCTGGTGTGAATGTAAAACTGGACAGCTCTCTGGCAGTTTTGCAAAAAAACCTAAACTTTCAAATACAGCAGAAACAACATTCCTATCCCAGAGAAATGAAAACTAATGCACACACACACACACACACACACACACACACACACACACACACATGTACACGAATGCTTAACATAGTTTTGTTTGTAATGGCAAAAACTGGAAACAATCCATATGGCCTTTACTGGGTGAATGGTTAAACAAACTGGCTCACCCCATCATGAAATACTACACAGAAATAAAAAGGAGCTATTGATAAGTACAACAAACTGAATGAATCAGAGAACTGTGCTGAGTGGGGGGAAAAAAAATCTGAAAAGCTGCATACTGTATGATTCCATTTATTTAACATTTATTAATGTTTATTTATTTATTTTGAGAGAGAGAGAGAGAGAGAGAGAGAGAGAGAGAGAGAGAGAGAGAGAAGGAGCAAGGAAGGGGCAGAGAGAGAGTGAGAGACAGAGAATCCCAAGCAGGCTCTGTGCTGTGTAGAGCCTGATGTAGGGCTCGATCCCCATGAACCATAAGATCATGACCTGAGCCTAAACCAAGAGTCAGAGGCTTAACCAACTGAGCCACCCAGGTGCCCCAAATATAACATTTCTGAAGTGACAAAATTATAGAAATGGAGGACAGCTTAGTGGTTGCCAGAAGTTAAGGAAGGAGTTGCTATGGAAGGGAAGTGGGTGTGGCTGAAAAGGGACTACATGGGAGATTTCTTGTGATAATGGAAATGTGCTGTATCTTGACATCCATTCCTGGCTATGATATTGTCCTATAGTTTTGGGGAAAGGGAATATGAGATCCCTCTCTACAACATGTTACAACTGCATGGCGATCTACAATTATCTCAAATGAAGCAGTTTCATTCACAGGCACACAATATGCACAGCTATCAAGAAGCCATGCCTCTGTATTCCTGGTAACTCAGATGCTAATTAAGCTTGTGACCCTGAGCAAGCTTAGGCTTGCTGTGATGTCAAACTCATCAGCTTTCTGACTAACCTTGCTCTGAACTAATGTTTCTAGAAATATAGTGTATATACTATGTAGTGTATACATTGTGTAGAGCTCATTTAAAAACTATGGCTGTTCTGATGCAATGCTTTGCTATGAGCTCCCGAACCAAATCAATTTTTCAACAGTTTGGTCCTGTATCAGCTACCATCGTAGCCCCAAACAGAGGCTGTCAACCATGGCTGAACATTAGAATTGCCTGGAGAGTGACTGATTCAATCAGCTGGGGCTGGGACTCCAGTGTTATTTAGAAGCTCACCAGGAGATCCACATGCAACCAGAGTTGAGAACTACTGGTCCAAAACAAATAGGCAAAAACCCACCTTCACACTGAAAAGAAAATGACCAAATACAGATTTAAAAAATAACAGCCAATACTGGCAAGGACGAGGAGAAACCTCTATTCTCACTCATTGCCAAAGAGAGAATAAAATAATTTCCAAAACTTTCTGAAAGGCAATTTGACATCTCTATGGAATGAGAGGTCACCAATGACCTGTGGTGAGCCAGAGAAAGGACACAGAGACTGCACTCCCAGCCTCCCCACCTCAGGGAGGACCACAGTCAGCACTTAGGCCTGTGCTAAATTAGAAGCCTCAGTCAGCAGCTTTTGAAGTATGAAGGGGCCTCTTTCAGGGAAAGACTGAGAGATGGGCATTTTGGTCTGTTCCCTCTACGCTGAGCCATGGAAGGATAGCCACAGCAAGTCCTCGTCCCCATGAGCCCATTAAGAACTGTTTCTTTGTTACAGTTTTGTGAGTTTCGAGGACACCAGGCCCCATTGGCTTTCTAAGCTGGGTATCTGGGGACCCACCTTTCAGGTGGAAGTCTTAAAAGCTGGGACACTAGATGTTGGGTCCAGGCTGTTCACTCTTCAGGGAGAAGCTGGAAGTTGTGAGTTCCTTCCCCATTATATGCCCCTGTGCCAGGGGTGGGGTTTATGGAGAAAGTGGATCTCAGCCTTTCCTAACCATTTCATTGCGGGTATTTTCTTATTCACTCCATGTGTAGTTTTTGCTCAGGTATTTTCTGGATTTCTTTTAGAGGCAATTGTTCCCTATGTAGCTGTAGACTCAGTGTGCCCGTGGGAGGAGGTGAGTTCAGGAGCCCCCCATGTTGCCATCTTCGACCAGAAATCTCCCCTTTCCATTTCTTAAAATCAGTAGTGTGGATCTCCGACCTTAACGAGGGGTGGTACTTGGCCAGCTTTGCCGGCATTTGAACTCCCAGGATCTTTGTTTATTAATTCTAATAACCACATGTGAATCTATAATCATCTCAATAAAAACTTCAATTAAAATAATGCATGGCTAGTAACAGAGTTCATTCATCAAAGTTGATCACCCTAACAGAATCCTGTATACCAAGTGTATGATAAAATTTATGCTACAGCTCTTACAAAGTTCACTCTACCTAACTTATTCTGTAGCATATTTTATATTTGGGTTGTTCATTGATATGAAACTTCATTTATTTCTTTAGCTATTAATTTTTGGTGTTTCTCCTCCCCTCCCCCCCCCCAGTATGACTAGTTCTTCTGTTGTGTATTGTTAGTGGTTCTTGTGTCTCTTTGTTATTATCATTTCATCACAAATGAATTTTAAAATTTGCAATAAAATAGCTTTCCAAACAAGGGAAAAAGTGAATGTAGCTTATTAGAGATAAACGTGAAAAAGTAAAGAAATAGACATGAAAATTCTTGCCTGGGATACTTGGTCATTATTTAAAATTTTTTTAAATGTTTATTTATTTCTGAAATAGAGAGAGAGCATGAGTGGAGGAGGGCAGAGAGAGAGGGAGACACAGAATCTGAAGCAGGCTCCAGGCTCTGAACTGTCAGCACAGAGCCTGACGCAGGGCACAAACCCACAAACTTGGTCATTCACTTTAACAGTGCCAAGCACTATTCTAGATACTAAAGATATAGTAATAAAGTAAACAAAGTCCCACCTTCATGGAGGTCACAGTCAACCAGGGTAGAAAGATAAACAGATAAATTATTATTTAATGTAATATTAGATAATACTACTAAATACCATACAGAAAACTGCATCTGGATAATTACCGATAGAGAATAGTGGGACCCTAACGTAGATAGAGTGGCTGGGTCCCACACAGCTTGTCTGAAGAGATGACCTATGAGCAGAGATTTGTATTACATCTGAGACAATATATGGTCATCAAGACAAAACCAATGCTGGCTCTTCTAAGACAGATGCTTATTAATTCCTGATTCCCAGAAGAATTAATAGAGAAATGGGTTCTCAGCCAAACTTCTTTATCTTCCAATCCAAAGGCTGAGGCATTTGGTTAGAAAATAAAACAGGGCCAAATACTTAACGCCCCATTCTTTCATTCGCCTTTCTTTCGATATTTTTTAAAAGCTTGTCTAGCTCTAAAAGGAAAAAAAAACAACACCATTTTAATGAACATGGCAATTAAGAGATTCAGCCCTTGGAAACTAACACCCTTTGAGCTGCTGTGATGTTGGCCTTTTCCTGATTTGAGGTCAATAAAGTTATGGTGTTTGTGTCTCTCAGGGAAAATCCCTGCTTGTAAAATCATTTGACTCACTCTGGCTTCCCCAAATCCTCTTCAGAAGCTCAATCTGGAGATCAGAGCAGGCTACTCCTTTTCAATTAACTCTCTTTCAGACTTGATCATTGTCCTTGTCTTCATTTATGTCAAATAGTGCTCCCTGTGGAGACAGGCAGCTGGTTATTCTGAGACCACTCAGATAATCCTTATTAAAATAACTACCTCCCTTGCACAAATCCATCTATCAACTTCACCTTGACAGGCCCCTGTCAGCCTCATGCCTGGTGCCACTTCTGAGTCCCAAATGGTAGGCCTCCTCCCCACCCACCTCGAAATGCTGCAGCGGTAGCCCTGGGACACTGATTGCAAGGTGCAAACTGCATGTGCGGATTCTGAGCTGTTTCCTTCTTTGAAAGTTTAATTCAATTCAGGAAATCTTCACTGAACAAATAGTATAATTTCTGGGAAAACAGGTATGGGATCCTAGGATCCCTTGTTAAATGAGAATAATGGCTTTGCCTAAAAGGTTTCCTTGGAGACAACAGGGAATGTTCTGGGGATGTTTGTTATCTAGTCCGATAAATGCCAGATCAATGTTTTTATGAGACAATACCATAGCAAGCGACATGGAGGAAGGGAGATAAGAGCTTTGGAGATCTCATAAACTCCATGTTTAGCATGAACACCTATGTAGGAAGATAGGAGTTATTAGTTTGTTTAATAACCAAAAAAAAAATCATCTGAAATGAAAGAAGAGGAGCTAGTCACAACAGCTCCAGAAACCTTCCTCAGCCCTCCTATCACCTCCTTCCATGTCAGGATACTCCCTGTGCTTCTGCTGGAATGTGTAGAAGCCACTCTCTCTTGACTTTAGAAATGACTTGTTTTGACCTCTGAATTCAAAGTTACACTGGGATTGAAGAGTGAATGACGCCAAACAGCCCCTGATGTAAATTGTGTGATTACTACCGAGAGTTCTCTGGGTCTCTCCTAATGTGGTCTCTCCTCTGAACTAGATGTGACAAAATGGTGGGCCGCTCACAGGTAGGGAAGAGACACTGCACCAGACAAAAGGACTATTTCCTATTTGCCCTTTGTTACTCATAGAAATAAATGGGGTCTATTTACTTCTCATATATGTAGACTTAGCCAGCATAATGAGTCCTAAGGTGGACTGGTAGATGCCATGGTACAGGGTCATGTACCTTTGGACTTCTTTCAAAGTCACTGGAGGGCCACAGACCTGGGGTCACATATAGCTTCGTGCCCTAGGCAGACGGAGAATTAAAACCAAGGACTATGAATAAGAGACAAATAATGAGTGTCACGAAAGGGAAAAAGCACTGTGCTACTAGATGATTCTCTGAATATCTAAGAGCTTCTAAACTAAGACCAAGACAGATAAAGTCCTCTAGGGAATTTTGGATAAGGAAACATCGCTAGAGTTGTGAGTATTGCTACCAGAACTGAAATCACCAGCCAGCATGTAGGGGGGATTTAAGACTTAGGAAGAGCTGCAGATTCCCTTGTTATAAGAAGTGAAACATCTACAAGTCTAGATGTAATAAGTAGGCCATGTCAACTGGTACAACCTTGCCCTGCTGGGGAATGTATCCTTGGAGAATCCTACTTTGGGAACTTGGAAAGAGTATGAAATTTGGCTACCAAGTCAGTAGAAATTGCAACATTTGCTCACTTCCTAAATAAGGTTCCTTCTGATCGACTGTAACTAAAGGATTTCTAGAGATACGAGGCTGTGGGATGATGCCTGTTATCTTGATTTTCTCCAATCTATCATCCATACCCTAGCCTCCTGCGTAATCATCCTGGAGCATAAATGTATTTTTGTCATCTTGTTTTGATAATCATTCAATGGTTTCCCATTGCAATAAATAGCAACTTCAAAATCTTTAACGTGGCTTATGAAGCCTAAACAAATTCTTCCAGGTTCTTCTCTCATCCGTGTCAGTAGCTATCCCGTACATAAGTGGCACATCTTTTCCATGAATGAACCAGGCTTTCTCACCTCAGATTACTCCTCTGCCTGATCCCCCCACCCTTTCACTGTATTAACTCCTTTCCACCATTCAGGTTGCAATTTACATTTTACTTTCATTGGAACACCTTCCATTGCCCTAAAATTACATTACAAATCTCTCCAATGTGCTCCCACAGAATCCCATATGTATTCCATAAATGGTACTTACCCCACTGTATTATCATTACTAATTTATCTATACTCCCTCACCAATCTAAATTTCTTGTGGGAAGACATGCATCTTGTTTATCTTTACATTCACAGAACAAAACAGGGTCTCTCAAATGAATAAAGGAATGTATGAAAACAGCATTGCCACCAAGAGGCAAGAGATCTACATCCAAGTCAACACCTCAGTATTTAACCTTGAGAGTAAGCAAAGCATAAACTCACCATAGAGGAGAACATAGAAATAGAAATGTGATATCCAACCAAGTGGATGGACTGGACCATGCCTTTATGGTCCCATCAACACTACAAGCAATAGCTTCATACACAAGATTGCAAAGTACATTGGGTTGCTCTAAAATACATGCAAGGTAAGCATCCATGGGCACTCTGAAGGACAGGAAATATGAACAGTTTCTATAAATGCAGGGATTCAAAAAAAAATTCTCTGTTCTAATTGTTATGGGAAGGAGGGAATTAACTGATGGGTACAGTATAGAAACATGAATACTTGGCCAGATTATGCCCCAGCTCAGCTCTCTAAGATTCAAGTGTCATTAAAAACTCACCTTAATTAGGCAGGGCTATGACCTTTATTGATTGGAATTTATTATTAATTTTTAGCATAGTTTCCAGTCTTCATTCTGGCTGTTAATTGGGTCCCTTTCCCTCAGTGAAAAATGTTCTCATGTGCAGAGTCTGAGCATTTCCCAGCACTAACTTCCATTTCACCTCCATCATGTTGAGGCAAGGGCAGCATCCTCTCTGTTCTAGCAGAGCCTTGACTGTGTTTTAGCTGGCATGCAAATGTAGAGTGTGATCCATCATGTTTTATTTAATAGAGTTGCTGAGAGAAAGGAAAAAGGAAATTGTTGTGAATTAAATGTCCTTGTCGTTTCAGGCAAGAAGATAAAAGTTCTGATTGATTGCCGAGATGGCTGAAAATGGAAGTATTAATGCAAAACAATGATTTTGTTATGTTTCTATTCTCTGGAGTGTTGCAAATGGCAGTGAAAATTTTATTCTGGAAACAGATTAAGAGAGACTTTCTCCCTCACCAGAACAAAAAGATTTGGTGAAATCAGGAAGGAGACGGTGAAGACCTAGGGAATAGGATCGGGGGATCTACATCCCAGTCCTGGCCCTGATATGTTCCCTTGGTGGCCTTGGACAAGTCATTTATTGCCCTAACCTCAAATTTCTTAAGCTTTGAAGATTTGGCCAGATATGAGATCTAATATCTCTTCACTGCCCCTACTGCCATACAACTCTTTCTCCCTCTACATTAATCCAAGCAATAGGTCTTAAGTACGTGCCATCCACTGGAGGATGGCCCGCTCCCCCCACCAGAATCTTGAACTAAAGTATCAGCAGAAATTCCACCAAGTTCTGCCTTTTCTTTTCAACAGTATATAAATGTGATTGTAACAAAACAGAGTATAACGTGTTAAATGACCCCACTCACTGGATTAAATTTAACAACTTACCAGAGTTAACCTAAGCACAATTAGATACACAACGAACTACAGGTAAACTGCAGTATGGTTTTAGGGTTAGCTTCTACTTCCTCCTCACTTACCAATGGGGAAAATCTTTAGTTGAGTACAGATAATGAAAACAGCCCTGTCATGATCTGGTCCAGATCCTCCTTTTTGCCTCGCCTTCCTGAATCTGCAACTTTCCCTGATTCTACGAATCCCTGAGTACATATCACTCCATTTGCCATGCTTTCTGAGATGTTGGCTCTTTGATGGATCCAGACTCTTAAAGTCCTCAGAGAAAAATTCCCAGCATATGGCTACAACTGGGCAAGGTTCAGAGTTTAAGCTGAATGTCTTTATATCTACTACACTTCTTTCTCTTCCTCAAAAAACCACTATTCAGGCTTGGGCATTGTTGAAAACTAACAGGTTGGATTCTCTCCAGTGTGGGTTTCTTCTGCACAGGACTCAAGATGGTAACCTCAGAAATGGCTCTATCATCTCACTCTGTGACTCCTGCTTTGGTGTGCGTGTGAGAGACAGAGACAGAGACAGAGAGACAAAGAGAGAAGCAAAGAGACAGAGAGGAAAGGACAGAGAAAGCTGTTAAGAAACAACTACCAGGTCTGATAGCTCAAAACAGAGTCTTGTATGATCTCAGACTGTGCAATAATGTATGAGTTCTGGATCAGAACTCAAATTCAATATGACGTCAGATTTTTTAATAAATTTTAGGTGTTGGTCTTTAAATAAAAACCAGACACTTTGAGAACAAAGACATGCACTTAGAAAGTATTTGTGAAATGTTCTTTTAGTTTACATGGGCTTTGGCTTCTTTTTTGTTAAATGTCTGATTCTTAAAACACTAGCACAGTTTGCATCCTGCAAAACATGAAAGATAATTCTTTCCAGATCACAAGAGATACAGATTTGACTACTGCTTTTGCTCAAAACAATTACTTCATAATTTATATGACGTAATATCCATACTTGACATGAGGTCCCCAGCAAGCACTGGTTTTCTCTACTGCTTTGATGGTTTTATTTTATTCAAAAGTTGCTTTTGGATGCAGGAAGTCAAGTATACAATGATGAATTCTGGTGAAATTGATGAAGTCAAGTCTTTCCACTTGGGGAAATGACTTTCAGATAATAAGCAATCTGATCATTCTCTCAGGCCACCAGGGCATAGCCACACACACAGTGTGAGTAATTCCCTAGCAGAGTAAATTAACAAATGTAACTCAAATGAACTTAACTTCTTAGAGTATAGAGTTAATGAGCCTGAAACGTGTGAGATTAGTTTAGGAGAGTGAGCTCCGGCAGGCTCCAAAGCAACACACTGCATCCCAAACACGAGGAAATCTAGGTCATTTGTCATAAGGAGGAACAGGAGTAAAGGAATCAATAGTCAGTATATACACCATCATCCTTGGAGGAAAGACAGCTAAAAATGGACAGGCAGACTTTGAGACAATATCGTAGCTAGATCTTTATGGAAATTGGTGAAGCATTTCCAGATGTATTGAGTCTAGAGTATATGTATAGATTTATATTAGTAAATTTATATTTGTATCTATATTATAGTCTTTATACGAGACTCTTTATATTTAGCCTTTAATACGCTCATTGTTTCATAACTCAGTTTGAAAGTACATTGTTCTGTTCTATTTTTAAAATATTCAAAAGAGAAAATAAAGATAAAAACAATCATGAAGAAAATGCAATCCTACTTAAATTTCTTGGAACAAATTTCCAAATCTTTGGCCAGTCTCTCAAGTCAGACTACCTGCTGAAAAGTATTGACTTTCATGATCCTGAAGCCAAATGTTACTGCTTAGACTCAGGTAAATAATGTAACCTTTCTGTGCTTCAGTTTCTTCCACTGAAAAGCCGAAATAAAAAGAGTACCTACCTCATAGAGTCAGTTACTGTGTGCCTGGTAGTTGATGCATTTATTTTTATCATTTTAAAATATGTATCATTCTCAAAATAGAATGAAGTTAGGTTTCTTCTTTACACCATACCAAAAAATAATGATGAGGATGATGAACAGATGGAAATAATAATGAAGACAAAAGAAAAATCCTTCAAAAAGTATACAAAGTTTCAGTTATAAGAGATGAATAAGTCCTAGAGACCTACTACTACTCGGCATAGGGCCTGAAGTTAACAACACCATATTACATACTTAAAAATTGCAGGTGCCTGGGTGGCTCAGTCGATTAAGCATCTGATTCTTGGTTTTGGCTCAGGTCATGATCTCACAGTTTGGGAGTTCAAGCCTTGCACAGGGCTTCGTGCTGATAGTACAGAGCTTCTCTCTCTCTCTCTCTCTCTCTCTCTTTCTCTCTTTCTGTCTCTTCCATGCACTCTCTTTCTCAAAGTGAATAAATAAACTTTAAAAAAATTTTTGCAAAGAGGGTAGATCCTATGTTGTGCTCTTATGACCAAAAAATAATAAATATAATAACAAGGGGGTGGGAGGAAACCTTTGGAGGGGCTCTATATGTTTATGGCACAGATTGTGGTACAGAGTTTCACATGTGTGTACTTATTTCCAAACTCACGAAGTTTTGTACATTAAATACGTGCAGCTCTTTGTATGTCACTCTACCTCAAAAAGTGGTTTTTAAAAAGAAAGTAAGGGGGCACCTGGGTGACTCAGTCGGTTAAGTATCTGACTTCAGCTCAGGTCATGATCTCACAGTTCGAGAGTTTGAGCCCCGCATCAGGCTCTGTGCTGACAGCTCAGAGCTTGGAGCCTGCTTCGGATTCTGTGTCTCCCCCTCTCTCTGCTCCTTCCCTGCTCATACTCTGTATCTCTATTTCTCAAAAATAAGTAAACATTTTTAAAAAAAATTTTTTTAATAAAAATTAAGAAAGTTTAGAAAAATATAGTTTGCAATCTTAAGGTGAAAAAGTATATACAAGCCAGAAAACAAAGGTGGGAATCACAGCAGAAATAACGAACACGTTCATATTTATAAAGATTTAAATTTTCCTTAAAGAAAAATAATTTCCATAAACAAACTAAAAGAGATACATGAAAATTATTGTTAAAATATTTGACAATTAGGGGACAAAAATGCAATGTATTTTACATATATATATAAATATGTGAGATTATATATATATATATATATATACTTATAGATACTAACAAAGAAGAGTTCCCAATGTGAAAAAAAAAAAAAATAGGCAGAGTACATAACAGGCTACTCACAAAAGAAGTAACACATGTTTCTTTTTTAAATGCTCACCTCACTCAAAATCAAAGTCACGAAAACTAAACCAACATGGAGATTAGTAATATCTGATTGTGTCAGTGGAGAAGTGTGAATCTGGTCTGAGGGATGGGAAACTGGATTTAAGAACAAGAAAGTGAAATGGAAAAGGTGGAGAACAGGATCAATGGGGAGAAAGGAAAGGAATCGGGAGAAAAGTCTAGTACACTTAAACTGGAGGTAGATGGCCTTTGGATCTTGGCATGAAACAGACCTGGGTCTGAATCTTTTCTGTGATGATTGCTATCTCTTAGATAGCCTTGACAAGTTACTGGCTTTCTTGAGTCTTAGCTTCTTCAATCTATGACGTAAAGCATGGTTACGAAGATTGAGAAAAACAATATATTTGGCTTGGTCAACTCCATCCCACCTGCACCCAGCTTCCAGGTTTAGTAAAACTGTTTTTACTGATTAATGTAATTCTCCCCTGCCCCCCCACCCCCCTGCTGATCATGCAGAAACCATCCAGTCCTGGAAGAGCCAACCAGGCCTCCTTGACCCTCGTGCTCCATCAATAAAACTGTCAATAAGAAAGAAACAGCAACCTCCTTCAGAGGTTAAAAGCAAAATGGACATGAGGAGATTTTCAGATCTCAGTCCAAGCTGTCTGCTCCAGCAACCAGGGAACTACCCCATCTTGACCAGTGAATGAAGCAAATGCAGTCAATTTCACTAATCACATTTTCCCCGGGGGGAGTGCAGGACAGCTGATACCCACATTTGGTCTATGGTTATTTTCTGTAGCTTCCTTTTTGGTGGGGGCTTTGTGCTTGATTTTTTTTTAATTTAGTCACTTTTTATGTATTTTATGTACATTTATGAAGTGTAAGGGAATAATCTCTCCCGATGCATTCAGAAACCCTCTTATTAATTCCAGAGATGGAAAGAACATTGTGACAGTAAGTAAACAATAACTATGTTCAAAAAGATCAGTACAATGTTTTGTGGGAATAAGAGGCAAAAATATAGTATGAAAGAGAGAAAGAGGGAGGGGGGAGAAAGTAAGAGGGAGACAAAGGAGAAGAAAAAAAGAAAAAGGGAGGAAGGGAGGGAGAGAAACCACAACTAGTGGGTGCAGGAAACAGGGTTTCTCCATCAAAGACTGCCACCTAGTGGGCCTGTAACTGCACCTGTCCTTTGGCCTGTGCTAGTCCTGGAAGGCGGCCAGAGCCATCAGAGGCAGCTGACCTGCAAGCCCTCAAACCTAAATGAAAAGCAGATGAATAAATGTCGGCGCATCAGTAGATTCTAAATCTTGACAACACAGAAGCCTTATTTAATTTGATCCCCGTGCATCAGAGACTCTAAACTGCCATTAGTCAGGCATGCTGCCACTCTCTTCTCCGTTGTAGAAGACTAGTGCTGTTTATGGGGCATACACCAGCTGTATTTCATGAAAGCAAGTGAAAGGAAACAAAATCTCTTGTGATAAAATAAAGAATAAATATAAACACCATTGCTTTATCCTGTATAAACCTTCCTGGACCACTTGTCAACCCATTTAGGTATGTTTCTCAAAAAAAAAAAAAAATAGTACATATATATTTGAAATTTTTGAATAAATGAAATGACCACTAGCATTTTTTTTCAGTGATCAAAAGTGGCTTGACTAGAGGTTAATGCTATCCAGTAAAGAAACAACAGTGTTGAAAGAAAAAATAATATGTTCATATTTAATGTTTTCTCTCTGCTCTTTCAAACAGAAGTGAAATTGGTTATATAAAGAATTTATCCTTAATTCCGTGCCTCCACACCACTTTGCTGACTTAAACAAGGATTACTATACTATATGACAAAACCTATTTAAATTCCAAAAGAAACTTTGTATTTCTAAGCCTTTGTATTACCTTTTTATGTGGTAGAGAAAAAAAAAAGCAAATAAGATTTGTCTTTTATTTTTTACTCCTGCCCAGAAAAAAAAATCTTAGAAGCTCTCGTATTCTCTTTAATCACAGTTTCTACCTCTAGGCTCCAAATGCAATTCTCATTTACAGAATTCTAAGGTTTGCATAAATTTTAAGACACAACACTATATATTTCTGTCCTATGAGTTGCATACTCTGAATTCAGCTGTTTTTTTGGCATACAGATTTAACGACCACCCAGATTCTTGCAAAGAGAACTGGCAAACAGTTCCAAGAGGATATTTTCTCTGCTATGCTAATGTTAAGTAAAAGTTAATTGAATAAAATTAGAACATATGACCTACTAAAATAAAAAACAAAGCCAATGGTAAGATTTTCATTTGGGTACCCAATCTAAAAATCCTGACAAGAAACAACAAAAAATATAGCTTCAGTATGTATATGGTATTTATCATTCATTTAGATGATGCACTTACATAATTTTTTTAAAAAGACAAAATTTATTGAGCATATAGACAATAAATAGTCTGAGAATCAGAAAAGTAACCAAGAGAGTACAATTTCATGGTACCCAATGGTAGCTTCAAAAAAGAAGTAAATGCAACTAAGAAGTCTAGTTAAATACTCTTGAAAAATGCCCATTAGGTATGGCAATTAAGAAGTTATTGACACTGGGGACAGCAGTCTCAATAGAGTGGTAAGGGCACAGGCTGGGACACAGTGGATTGGGGAAAATGTTGGAATAGAGGAAGTAGAGATAGCAATACTATTCTTTCTGTTTTTTAAAAAAAAATCCTTTTTTAATGTTTATTTATTTTTGACAGAGAGAGACAGAGTGTGAGCAATGGAGGAGCAGAGAGAGAGGGAGACTCAGAATCTAAAGCAGGGTCCAGGCTCTGAGCTGTCAGCACAGAGCCCGACTCGGGGCTCGAACCCATGAACCTGAGACCATGACCTGAGCTGAAGTCGGAGGCTTAACCGACTGAGCCGCTCAGGCGCCCCAGCAATATAATTCTTTCAAAAAAACATGGATAGGGGCACTTGGGTGTCAGCTGTGCTGACAGCTCAGAGCCTGGAGCCTGCTTCGGATTCTGTGTCTCCCTCTCTCTCTGCCCCATCCCTACTCACGCTGTCTTTCCTTCAAAAATAAACATTAAAAACAATTTTTTAACAAAAAAATACGGATAAAATAGGAAGAAAGGAAAGAAGGAAGGGCGGGGGGGGGGAAGGAGGAGGGGAGGGAGGAAGAAAGGGCGGAAGAAGGAAAATCAGGGGTCAAATGAGGAATATTTTTAGCATAGGGGCATGCCCAGAATTTAGTTAAGCTACTACATGGTACTGCTGTCTCAGCGTCCATTTTGTTTGGCCAAGTGGCCTTGGGGGCTTTACATCGATACCAGCCCCTCATGCAGTCCACAAAATGTGAGTTCATGATGTGACTTTCCCAACAGACCTTGTGTGCAACGGTCTCCCTTGCCTATCCCAGGCCTGTATGCCTTTAAGTCCCTTAGATAAGACCCCCAAGAGGTTTACCAAAACCCCTCTCTTATGCTTTGAATTGACCAATACAGCTCTGATATCCCCCCAGCACTCCACCCACAGACCCTAACAAAGTCTTGTGCCTCTGATCCTGCTTCTCTGTCTGCCCTCTGCCTTGACCTCCTATGGAGCCCCTCGAGGCATGGAGGGATAGCTGTGGCTATAGATGTGTGTTTAGGTACAGAGGACAGAAGCACATCTGAGAGTTTCAATGAGGTACAAAGTAAGGCAGCTGTTGAAACCTAGCAAGATATGTAGGTTGGCTAGAGATCTAGCCTGAGGAAAGTAGTAAGGATTTGGAACAGAAAAAGATAGTGACCAAAGGTAGTCTTTTGCAGGTAAGAGAAAAGAAAGCAAATTGTCTCATGGATCCCAAATGGGTATTTTCTTGGGTAGATGTAGGAGAAGCAATTTTGAGTAATTTATTTTCAGTACCTAAAAAGATCCCCAGTAATTACTCACAGAATAAGGTGTTGGCAACTAGTATTTTATGGCTGATCTTTCACTTGAAGTCCAAGTACACATACTGCCTGCCCTCAGAATATTAACAACCAATTATCATCATGAATTTGCATCTGATGCTAAGCTTCATCCCATCTCCACCACTATTATCCTTCTGTTCTAAAAGAACAAACAACACAACAACAAAAAAAAAAGACAGGCAAGGCAATTTTTTCTTCCTTTCTTCCCAAAAATGTTTTAAAATTCCTTCTGTCCCTAATTTCCCATTTGCAGCTGGCCTGACTCCTCTTAAATGTCTAAAATAATATACTGCCTTCACAATATTAGCATATTCCATACACTAAGAATATTTCATCTATATTTGCATATTTGATTACCACACAGGGACAGATAGCCAAAGGCTGGAGATTCAATCCTAGCCAAAAGACTTTCAAGCAGCAAAGATTTCTTGGATACAACTTCAAAATTATAAACCAGAAAAGACAAAATTGACAAATGTGACCACATCAAAATTAATAAATACTGTACTATAAAAGACAATGCTAAAAGGGGGTAAAAAAAAAAGGCAAGTCACATATGAGAAGGAAAATTTTGAAATCGTGTATGTGGCAAAGGATAGATTTTTCAACAAATAGCACAGAAACCACTGGGCATACACACAGAGGGAAGAAAAACAAACTTGAAACTATACTTCATATCATATAAAAATTAATTCAAAATGGATGATAAATCTAAATGTAAAGTCTAAAAACTGTAAAACTTCTAGAAAAAGGCATAAGATAAAATCCCTGAGACCTCAGGTTTGGCAAATATTTCTTAGATACAACACCACAACCATAATACATAAAAAGAGGATAAATTAGTAAGTTGGACTTCAAATCTAAAATTTCTACCCTTCAGAAGACACTGTAAAGAGAATGAACAAAGTCATTACATGAAAGGAAATTTTTGCAAGGCATACACCTGATAAACAACTTATATCTATAAAATAGAAAAAATTATCAAATCAAACAAGTAAACAACCCAATTTTTTAAATTTCTTTTTTTAATGTTTAGTCTTTTTTTAAGGCAATCTTTTTTTAAGTTTATTTATTTTGAGAGAGAGAGAGAGCACGCCAGTGAGGGGGGGGGGGGTGTGGGGGGGGTGGGCAGAGAGTAAGGGAGACAGAATCCCACGCAGGTTCCGTGCTGTCAGTGAACAGCCCAATGTGGGGCTTGAACCCACAAACTTTGAGATCATGATCTGAACTGAAGTCAAGAGTCTGACATTTAACCGACTGAGCCACCCAGGTGCCCCTAACCCAATTTGTTAAATGAGCAAAAGATTTGAATACACACTTCACCAAAAATTATGGATAGATAGATGAAATATAAGCACATGACCAGGTGTTCAACATCATTACTCATTAAGGAAATGCAAATTAAAACCACAATGAGATACTACTACATCCCTATCAGAATGGCCAAAACTAAAAAGTCTGACCATACCAAGCACCAGAGAGAATGTAGAGGAACCTCAATGCCCATACCCCATTGGTGGGAAAGTAAAATGGTGCAGCTACTTTGGAAAACAATTTGGTAGATTCTTAAAAAGCTAAATATACACCTACTATAGGATCCAGACATTCCATTCCTAGGTATCTGCCCAAGAGAAATGAAAGCATATGTCCACACTAAAAAACTTATATAAGAACGTGTATAGCAGCTTTATTTGTGAAAACCTGGAAGTGACTCAAATGTCCATCAGCAGGTAAATGCATAAACAAATCACGGTATACCCATCCAATGGAATACTACTCAGTGATAAAAAGGAATAAACTATTGTAAATGCAAAAACATTGATCAATTTCAAAATGAATATGCTGAGTGAAAGAAGCCAACCAACATAGAGTAGATGCTTTATGATTACACTTACAGAAAATTCTAGAAAATGCAAACTGACCTATATAGTGACAGAAAGGAAATCAGTGATTGGGAGAGGTAAGGACATTGCAGAAGAACAGAAGAGATGGAGTACCAAAGAGTTTAAAGAAACTTTGAGGGATTTTTTCATTTTCTTGATTGTGGTAATGGTTTTACAGATATATTCATGTCAAAAATTTCAAACTGTATATTTTAAACACGTACAGTTATATTTGTTGATTATACCTCATTAGGGCCATTTAAAAACTCCATAGCCTCCTACTGTTTCCTCCATTTAAAAATGTGTAAGGGCCACCTGGGTGGTTCAGTCGGTTGGTTAAGCGTCTGACTCTTAGTTTTGGCTCAGGTCATGATTTCACGATTTCGTGAGTTCAAGCCCCTCGCTGAGCTCTGTGCTGACAGTGTGGAGCCTGCTTGGGATTCTCTTTCTCTCTCTCTCCCTCCCTCTCTCTCTGCTCCTCCCCACTCGCACTGTCTCTGTCTCAAAATAAATAAACTTAAAAAAATACTATAAAATATAAGCAAATAATATAATGAATAGCCATGTGTTAATCACCTAGAATAAATATTAAAAATGTACTGAAGCCCCTCAGTATGCCTCTTGCACATGTTAGAAGACCTCACCGCCTCCTTACTGAAGAAGACCTGCAGATATCTCAAAATCCCACACTTCCCCTTGTGAAAACAAGAAATGATATGTAGAATTGGGGGTTAAGTCATTCCCCAGAAATTCTTTTGCCATCTTCATGTGACATCAAGTTCAAGTACCCTCTGTGCGCAGTGGTAAACAGAGAGCCATCTAACCACCAGGCCTCCTCTCTCCTCAAAAGGAACATGTTTGCATTAGCTCCAGCGCTGCCCAGCCTGGGCACGGCTCTGCTCCACAAGCAGGCATGCGAGGCAGAGACGACTCTGAGCTCAGGTGCATGCATGGCCTCTTTTTACTTCCCAGCTGACTGGCGGTCTCTTCACACCTGCTTTATACTCTAAGTTGTCCCTCTTTTCATGCATTATATACTCCCTGTGGGAAACAGCAATGTCTCTCCTGGAAAAGAAAGAAGTTCAGCCCGTGAGCAATACAGTGGGAAGTAAATGCACTCACGAGTTCCAATGTTATCTTAGCAACTGCTTTTCTCCGCATTTTGCAATAGTACAAGAAGAGCCTTTCTCCACAACTATATGACCCAAAAACATCAAAGAATTAGTGTCAGGCTGAAATGGGAAGAATATACTCCGCCTAAAGATTAATCCCTGGAAGCAAAATAAATGAGCCGATATAATAATGCCTTACACAGAAAACCTCAGAATGTGAAACTCTCCAAGACTTCAGAGACCACCATGTTCAAGACTCTTGCTTTACAAACAATGAACCGAAGCCGTGACTCTTCACTGTGTTCTACTTTTTAAATGTTCTAAATCTCTAAAAGGTCAACAGAGTATGTCCGTATTTATCATGGTCTTTCAGTGCTTTGCCGATGGCTTTTCAAAACTTTACAACTGCAGAACAATAAGCTTCAAAACAGAGACAGTGGGATGGTCTCAATCAGTGGGGCTAACGTGAGCAATCTGTAAAAACTAATTACATTTTATCCCATTAAGGGATGAATGAGCGACTGATCCTGGTGTAAGTGTTCCCAGTTTTCCTGGCCAAGAAATAAAGGATCAGTTGCCCCCCACCCCCACCCCCTTCTGCCATTTCACTGCTAGCACCACACATGGATTACCAATGGCTACTTGTATAGCCCTCAAACCCCCTGCTTCCACAGATCAGAAAAGCTGATGTGCATGCTGGTTATGAAAGTCTAATGGGATCAAATGTAAGTGTGATAAATAACCCCTCTGTCAGCACGGCCATAGAGTAATCTTTCAAAAGTTAATGTGTAATCATGACTCTCCTTTAAAATCCTTAACAGTTCATCACTGCTTGGGGATAAATTCAATCTCTATTTCTCCATACAAAGTCCTTCATAATCTGTATTTTCCCTATCTTTCTAGCCTCCTTTTCAACTTTCACTATTACCATTCTCCATCTTACCCCTGCACTCTGAACTCCAGTCAAATGTTCAAAATTGTCCAGTTAAGCCTCACCCATGCTTTCATGGCCTGGCTTACTTGGGTACCCCTTCCTTGTATGTGTCTCTCCTCTTCTACCCCCCCAAGTCTGCCTTAATGGGTGCTCACTCATCTATAGTAAGAAGCTTCCTACAGATCCTCACCTAGTATTCATGCCTGTGTCGCAATCTCTCCCCTTCAGTGTAGACCGAATCCAGTGACTTGCTTCTCGTGCATAGAACTTGCAAAAAGTGATGGCAGGTCCCTATGAAGATCAGGTTATAAAAGACTGACTTTAGTCTTACATCCTCTCTCTGGCTCTTCTCACTAGCTCACTCTCATGAAGCAGCTGCCATGAGGGAGATGTCCCATGCAGAGACCCACAAGGCAGGAAACCAAGGGAAGCCTTCAGCAAGCAGCCAGTGAACAACTGAGGTGGTCAGTCCAACAGCCTGGGAAGAAATGAGATTTTCTAGCAACTGTGTGGGCAAACTTGGAAGCGGATCCTTCCCCAAACAGTGGGACTGACTGCAGCCCAGCTGACGTGTAGATTGCAGCCTTGTAAAATATTCAGAGCCAGAACCACCCCATCACACCATGCCCAGAGCCTTGACACACAGAAACTATGATAAATTTCTGAAGCCACAAATGTTGGGCGTAGATGGTTTACACATTAGCTCCTGAAACTCCATACCTACCAAACAAGGAAAACTTAACTCCTCTACCCTTGCTAACTGTCTGTCAGGCATGTGCCTCTCTTTCCCATTTGACATGAACCTCTTGAAGATTGGAAACAGGTCTTTTCATCTTTTTAACCCCAAGATCTCAACACAAGGCCCGGCACATGGAAGGACTCAGTAAATGTTTGTAAGCCGATGGATTGGGCGAATTAAATAACAACCCAGTTTCCGAGTTGAGATTTAAAACAAAACTGACAAGTCAAATCTGCTTCCTTTCAAATACAGAGGACTATTCCGGGAGTTGTCAGGGTAGCAAAAAACACTATGAGAGGTATCTCTTTTATTCAAAGACAACTCTTGCTGACCATGTCACTCTTCAGTGTGAGGGCTGTCGGAGGCGACTCCTCCTGGGTGAGGCAGAGACTCAGTTAAAATACAAGTCACTCAAGGGCACCTGGTGGCTCAACTGGTTGAGTGTCCGACTCTTGATTTTGGCTGAAGTCATGATCTCACGATTCGTGAAATTGAGCTCTACACCAGGCTCCACAATGACAGCGTGAAAGATCAGTTGCCCCCCTGCACTCACTTGCACAGGCAACTCACTCACTCACTCACTCTCTCTCTCTCTCAATAAATAAACACTTAAAAAAATGGAAGTCAATCAGGCTAAACATCCTCAGAGATAAATCACTCACTTGAGACAAGGAAGAAGTACCTACTAACCTACTGTATGTCTTCATAACAGTTTGAAGGAGGTCCCTTCCAGAAGGAGGAAATCAGAGGGGCAGCAGGTTAATTAGCCCTTCCTCAAGAACAATGGCACAATGCAGGCGTCTAACAAGGATTCTAGTTACGTTTTCAGAAGGGAATTACAAAATAATTTACCAGTGACTGTGTCTATTGTAGCTGTCTGCTATGTTGGTTTCACATTTTGAAGAGTACTAACATGCATAAAGTCAAAAGCCCCTGGATTTGTCTTTTCAGGAAACTGAGTGTGTAGAGATCATGGGCCAATCTATGGCTCATGGGTCTCTTTTAGCTATAGAGAGGCTGAAAAGATTTAAAAAGACAGAAGAGCCAGCTAATTTTCTGAGGCCAGCTGCAAGGAAGGAAAGTAAAAATAATCAACTTCACTCTTTGAGCTGTGCTATCTACCACTGTTACCACACCAATCCTATGCCACAAAGTTAACAGCTTTTTCCGATGTTATGACTTCAGAATCCTAGGTGCAGGGGAATTAAGTAATTTGTCTTAAGTTACACAGCTGATAAACAATGGGTTGGTGACTTAAAGCCAGCAGTCAAAGGCTTTGATCCCATATTCATCGCTCTTACACTGTACATAAGGTGCTGACCTAGACTTTAATTCACTTTTCCTTTATTTTAACAAGCACCGATGAGCATCATTCACGTGCCAGGCTCTTTGCCAAGGGACGCAGCATGAGATGTGGCGCCGGGGTGCTGTAGTGGGAGATCAGCACCCACAACGAATTAACTGCCGGCAGCTGCCCTTGTGTTTGAGGAATTTTCTTTTTAGCTGATAGATTTTCTGGTATTATCTAAAAATTTCCTTCCATATCCCTGTTGCAAGAGAACAAGTATCCTAGCACAGACAAGATTCATTTGGGCAAGTGTAGGAATGGCAAGCTGACAGAATACTTGAGTTAATGACGCTTCCAACAATAAGATCTACTCAGTAACTTACTTCATGGTACAAACTGTGTCCTAGACAATATGCTCACTTGTCTCACACTTCTCTACATGGAACACAACACTTGGTAGCTTAGGACTTTTAAGCCTAAATCATATGAACATGAAAGTTTGAAGATTCAGTTAAACATCTACAGGTTCCTAAATATATAGGTGTTGAGTAGCCATGTATCAATCCCTCTCCATCTCCATTACATGAATGCAACACTATGCATTCAATAAATAGTAGTTGATGATTTAATGTACCAGATGCTGCAGTTGTGCCCTTCACGTATCATCCCAATATTTTCACAGGACTTCACTAGCCCTGTGACATAGACATGAATATATCCGATATGTAACTATCTAACTATACTTGGCACCTATTATGTGTCAGGTCCTGTGCTAAGCATTGAACATGTTTTCTCATTTATTCATTCATTTGGTAATTATTTATGGAGAGTTTATTATAATCCAGGGGTGGGGTTAGCCCCTTAGGATATAATAGCAAGCAAATGGAATAGACGGGCATTGTCTTCACTGACCTTGCTTTCTAGGTGGGTGGATACAGCAAAAAAATAAGAAAATAAATAGGGGCGCCTGGGTGGCTCAGTAGGTTAAGCTTCCGACTTTGGCTCAGGTCATGATCTCGCGGTCCGTGAGTTCGAGCCCCACGTCGGGCTCTGGGCTGACAGCTCAAAGCCTGGAGCCTGCTTCAGATTCTGTGTCTCCCTCTCTCTCTGACCCTACCCCGTTCATGCTCTGTCTCTCTCTGTCTCAAAAATAAACATTAAAAAAAAATAAGAAGAAAATAAATAATAAGATAATCACAGATTATGATAGTACTGAGAAGAAAATAACTAAATAAGACAGAAAAATGTGTGGAGAGGAAGATTCTACCTTGGGAATCATGGTAGGCTACTTCTGTCCAAGTAGGCTCCCTGGGGTGGTAACATCCAAGCTGAGACCTGAAGAGCATGAAGGAGACAGCCATGGAAAGACCTGAAGGAAAAGGTCCCAGGCAGAGAGAGCAAGTGCCCTGAGGTGGGAAAAAGCTTGGCTTCCTAGGAGAGCAGAAAAGATGCTAGAGGTAGGATGGTCCATTGTGAGTCTAGAAAGGTAGGTGGGAGTCAGATGATGCCTTGCAGTTCTGGGCAAGGAATTTTGATTCTGTTTAAACCTACATGAAAGCATTGAATGTTTTCAGCAGAGGCATGGTTATGATCTGAGTTGTAATTTTTTAAGATGATTCTGGTTGCTATGCGTGGAATGAACCTTAGATAAACAAGAGTGGAACTAGTGAATTGGTCTTTACTGCCAACCAGATCAGAGATGGTAGATGCTTGGCCCAGGGAGGTCGCAGTGGTATGGAGAAAAGTGGACAACTTGAGATGTGCTGTAGTGGTGGAACCAGCATGGCTCACAGACTTTAATGTGAGAAGTGACTTCATGAGGTTGGCAAATGTATTGCCCATGTATTACTCCTTCCTACATATTTTTTTAAAAAACACAACTGGATCTTAAAATGTTAAATTATTGTCAATTACGGTTGAGCCTTGAAGAAGTCTAAATTGCACGAGTTCACTTATAAGCAGATTTTTTCCAGTTAATATACTGGAAATTTTTTTGAAGATTTGCAACAATTTGAAAAAAATTTCTTTTCTCTAGCTTACTTTATCGTAAGAATACAAAATACATATAACATACAAAACACATGGTAATCAACTGTTTATGTTATCAGCGAAAGCTCCTAGTCAACGCCAGGCTAACAGTAGTCAAGTTTTGGAGAATCAAGACTTACACACAGATTTTCAACTGTGTGGGGACTGGCGCCCCAAACCCCCATGTTGTTGAAGGGTCAACTGTACATCTCAATAAAACTGAAGCAGTTTGAGGGGGCGGCATTATCGCCAAGAGCCGGAGAGTGGAAACCCTGGGAATCACACCAACTATGTTTGACTTGAAGTCCATAACCACTGTGCTCCATAGCTTCACATTCATCCCTACTCCCTGTCCAAAATCTCTCCAGGAAACCTTGAGTTTGTCCTATCCTCTACTCCTGGTCCTGGACCTTCTGGTTTTTCACCAGGACTGCGAAGTGCAGCCATGTAATTTGTGCCCTGCACAACTAGAGGAAGGATGTACATAGAGCACTAGGGAGGTTTTAAAGACAGGTTTACAAATTCATTGACATTCCTCCCCTCAAAGTGTTCACTCCCTTACTCTCAAGTGTGGACTGGACTTAGTGATGTGCTTCTGATAATAGAACATGTGAAAGTCATAGGATGTCACTTCTGAGATTAGGTTATAAAAAGACTACAGCTTCTGTCCAGGGGGTTCATTCTCATTCATTCTGTCTCTCTCCCTCTCTGTGCCTCTCTTTTTTTCCCTCCGTCCCTCATCACTGATTCGGTTAAACCAGCTGCCATGTCATGAGGGCATTCAGTGGTATGGGCAGGCCCCCATGGCACAGAACCAAGGCTTGCCAGAACCATGTGAGTCAGCTTGGAAATAAATTTTCTGAGGCCAGGCCACAGGCACCATAAATGAGCTTAGAAGTGGATCTTACCTCAGTCAAACCTTGAGATGACACTAGCCCCAATATAGCTTGAATGCAACCACTTGAGAGACTCAGTTTGCTGACCTACAGAAACTGTGATGTAATAAATTTTTGTTGCTTTAAGCTGCTAAATTTGGGGTGATTTGTTACACAGCAATAGATAACTAATACAACCATAATGTGGATGGTTTCTGGAGTTACGTAGCATGGCTGCACTGTCCCCACACTTCACCACTTCTCTGTTACCAGTTTGGGATTTTCTGTTCTAGTTAAACCTTAATCACTTTCCCAGATGGGACCCCCATTCTCTGTCTGCTGACCTCACAACCTGTATCCATAGGTGAAAAGGTGGTACACATCCATCCACCTCAGACTCACGGGATTATTCCAGGTCCTGGCTAGACCTGCTCCTTTGCCTGGATAAAACAATACCGATCCAAGTTTTCAACTTTAATATTTTTGTATCCTCCCAATATAAGATACTGATTGTCAAACAGTGTTCAAAGGAATGACAGTGTCAGAATCCCCGGATAGTTTGACACACATACAGATTCTGGACCCCCACAGTAGAGAGGCTACTTCAGTGGGGTAACTCAGGATGCTCCCAGGTAATTTTGAGGCATAGCCAGGTTTTGTAAACTCTGGCTTAGTGTTTATCCCTGACGTGCTACGCAAACATGGCCCATAATTGGAACTAGAAGCTAGATTTCCTGTGTCCTCTTCAGTAGATTTCTCTCACACATGCACTATAAAGTTAACATTTTTCCTTGATGCATTTTCTCAAAGGCAATAACTGAATTATATTTGTTGAATGTCTGCAAAGATTCAGCAATCAGTATATACTGAATTTACATATGAAACATTTTGTACTTTTAGGGAAGTGGGATTCAACTGGATGGAAGTGAGTACTCTGAACATATAAATTTATTTTCTGTGATCTTACTTTTGCAGTAACGAATTTAATTGGTATCTTTTCTGACTCTGTGGGAAATGTGAAGAGCATCTCAATAAATTAATAAATGACAGCTTTGGGTTTATCAGTGATCGAGGCTGCAAAACTAATAGCTAAAGAAAATATAGCAAAGCAAAAATAGAGCCATTTATTCTGTTAAAGTTAAATTCAGGGAAACAGGGTCGTCAGCAAAATGCCAGAGCCAAAGATGCTACTGGAAAGGGAATCTGGTAGGAATAAAGGAAACCGCAGTTTTCTAATTAACACTGCAACGAATACTAAAAATGACCTTAAAGCGGAGTTTAAAAGGTATTTTAATGAGTTTTTGGCAAGGACTGCTGATGAGCCCTTTTTCATAACTGAAGAGAAATGTCTTAAAATTAACCAAGGCTTATGATCATCATATTGGAATCATATTTCAGGGAAATAAAACCCTTTGCTAGAAGTTAAACAAAAGGCCCAGTAAGAATACTAATCGAGCTTGTATCTTATTCTAATAACTCTAAGAGGCAGATTTCTGAAGTCTAACTATTATGCCATTGTCTCCTTTTAACCTTCTGAGAAATTGTCACTGATTTTAAACACACATACCTACTTCATTACTCCATGATTACCTATTTGTCTATTTCAGTATCCTTCCCTTTCTCACCAGTGGTTCTTCAGATTCTTCCCTAGGCTATTACATTAAGATACATACAAGGATGCCTGGGTGGCTCAGTCAGTTAAGCATCTGACTTCAGCTTAGGTCATGATCTCATGGTTCATATGTTCGAGCCCTGCATTGGGCTCTGTGCTGACAGCTCAGAGCCTAGAACCTGCTTCGGATTCTGTGTCTCCCGCTCTCTGCCCCTCCCCCGCTCGCATTCTGTCTCTCTCTGTCTCTCAAAAATAAATAAAAACATTAAAGGATATTTTTAAAAAGACATATACAATCATCTCCCACATTTTTTAAAGACTTCACTTGCACAAGACTTCTAGTTTAACGTAGTATCTGCTACCAATTTTCTGTGAAAATAACTCTGTACATGGACCCAAACAGTGTACATTCTAGCTTATAACCCGATAAACTGACCCAATTCCCATCGTCGTTTCTGAGTGTAAGTCTAGAATCACCCGTCACTTCTGCAGTGTCACCCGCCACCTTTGTGTTGCAGTAAGGGATCTGCTACTTTGTCTTTCTTCAGCCCTCTTCCATCTGCTTATGTGTTCCAGAATTTATTGAGATCTTATTTCACTCTGCCTTCTTTCAGCACTGATATGGAGTTCTCCCTATTGTTATACTTATCCTCTCATTTTAGATATAAGGTTGAAAAAACTTGTAGGCTCAGAATAAGCCCGCAAGAATTGATAGTTTTATTACCAACAATAAATTAATAATAATAAATCAACAAAAATAATGTAAGAAATGATCAGCATTTATTAAATACAAAGCCTCTGTCCCACTTCTGTAAAACTAACATAGATTTCAGTTTCCTTCAGGACCACTTAGCAGTTGGTCTGGAAAATCTACATTGATGCTCACAGTTGCCATGGGTGGAGAAAAATACACCATATGTCTCAGTTTGGTCAGGCAAAAACTGGCTTGTCATCCTCTGCAATAAGGCGTGCTCTGTCTTCTGGGGAAACTTTAAGATTAACAGCAAGAATCTAAGTAGGAGTTTCATTTTAAAGTTAGATAAATAAGTTATATAAGTTATTTAAGAATAAAAATATGGGTGCGCCTGGATGGCTCAGTCGGCTAAGCTTCCCACTTCAGCCCAGGTCATGATCTCACGGTTTGTGAGTTCGAGCCACGCATCAGGCTCTGTGCTGACAGCTTGGAGCCTGGAGCTGCTTCAGACTCTATGTCTCCCTCTCTCTCTCTGCCACTCCCCTGCTCACACTCTGTCTGTCTCTCTCAAAAATAAAAAATAAACATTAAAAAAAATTAAATTTCTAAAAAAAAAAAAAAGAATAAAAATATGATCAGGGTGCCTGGGTGGCTCAGTTGGTTAAGCTACCAACTCTTGATTTCGGCTCAGGTCATGATCTCAGTTTGTGAAAGTAAGTCCTACATCAGACTCTGTGCTAAAAGCACCAAGCCTGCTTGGGATTCTCTTTCCTTCTCTCTCTGTCCCTCCCCCACTCGTGCTCACATGCTCTCTCTCTCGCTCTCAAAACAAATAAATAAAAATTATACACACACACACACACACACACACACACACACACACACACGATTTGTCATCAAGAAACTGGAGGTATTTCTAGGCATTTCATCCACAGCTATAACTCAGGGACCCTAGGTAAAACATTCTCTAGCACAACAGCTGTGCCAAGAAGGGAATAAAAGATCAAAGGAAAATCTTTCCTTTAGAATTCATGGAAGAATTCCACCATCAGTCTGGGGTCTCCGTCTGGACTCTAGATTGAAGCAGATAAAGTGCGCAGAGACCATGCCAAAGCCATACCAGCACCTTGCAACTCTGAGTATGGTTCTTGGACCAGGAGCATCCCAGGAACTTGTTAGAAATGCAGGCTCGCATGCCCCATCCTCTGCCTTTTTAACAAGATCCTCAGGTGATTTGTACGCCCCTTAAAGTTTGACAAGCTCTGCCCTGGAGAAATCTTCTCATACCAGGGGCTATAGAAAAGCGGGACACTGGATCATTAACTTCTCCAGCTTTATATTTTCCTATTTGCTCCTCCTCCCCACTGTTCCTGGGCCATAGGGGTTACTTATGGAGGTAGGGGCCTTGGATGATTTCAAAAGACCAAATTACATGGTATGACCCCCAAATTCCAGAAGCAACCGCACAAACCTGGCAGGGCGAGGCGTCCTGAATTCCACTAAGCTAATATTAAAGAAACGACACAGACTTCTGAGAGCCCCATATTAGTCAAGACTCTTGGAGCTGCCATAGCAGAAAATCCAACTCAAAAAAAAATTTTTTTCTCAGTTCATGTCACTAAAAATTCCCGATGTTGATCAATTGCAGACACAGCTGGGTTTGGGTGTTTAAACAATGTTGTAGAAAGCTGCCTACCTCTTGCGAACTTATGCTTCTCTCTGTGTTGGCTTCTCTGGAAGGCATGGCCTTATGAAAGCTCCCAGTCCCAGGTCTACCTCTTCTCAGCTCTCTAGAAAAAGAGAAAGCTTCTCTCCCAGCAGTTTTCTAAAATTCTAGACTGAGTTTTATTGGCTCTGTTTGTGCCAGTTTGGATCACATGCTCATTTCTGAACCAATCACAGTAGATAAGTGGATGTGACCTTCTAAGTCACAAACCTACTCTTTGAGCTGAGGATGAAGTCAACCTCATCTTCAGCACACAAGCTGAGAGCACGGGAGAGATGCTACCCCTAGAAAACTGGGGATATAATGGCAGAGGAGGGGGAGATTGATGCTGAATTAAAAAAAAAAAAAAACAAGTAGCTGTTCACGAAGGACATTTCAGCTGAAATTCACAACCACACAGAGGCGACTTCTCCAGAAGCAACAACATGTCCATCTATTTCAGTAGAGCTGCACAGCAAGGAAGTAGATCCCCAGTGTATTTTCTTGTTATTTTGAGAGTGTCCATTGTTCCATTATAATACCCACAACATAGTAAATTCAATTTGTATTTAAAGTTATATCAATTGGTAACACTGCTTGCTTACTTTTTCAGAGTACAAAGTTTGACCCAACAACCTAATTTAAGAAACGTGAAAATCATTAGCCAGTGAGAATATAGAAGAAAAGTCATTTTAATGGTATCAGAGCTCTAGGCAAGGCTGTGACATGTGCAGATTTTGTCCTAATTAGTGTCCAGTGTGACCTCTTAGGAACTAACATGGACGGTCTTAGCCCTGGTCAAAGTTCCCAATGATCTCTAATGCCTCTGGGAAGTGCGACTTCCCCTCAAGGTAACATTGATCTCTCTCCATGTCTGAAAAAATCAGGATACAGAGCTGTGATCGCCTTTGGAGATGTTCAATTTTGTTCTCCACTACTCAACTCTCAAGTGAATTATTCTGTACAAATCTACTTTAATTATGTATTAATTTCAATATTATTACATGCAGTACACAACTGCTGCTCATTAAAAATTAATCTGGATTCTATCGGTTTTATTTAGTATTCATTATGAGGCAACGTTCACTTTTTTTTAAAAAGGCCTCCAGATAAATGTGTTGCTCTACATAACCAAGTAGTGATTTGCCAGAAATAGAAATACCTTAGTAAGAATTCTGCCTCCCTCTTCCCTTCCCTCCTGTTTTTAGCAGCTTCATTCACAGCCATGGGTAATGAACTAGCAGAAGAGGGAACTGACAAGGACTGGTTAAGTGCAACATTTGAGGATCCTGCTGCTCTAGGTTGTTGTTGGAGCTGGAACACCAAAGACCTATTCTCATGGTGCTATTAAAAGGAATTATTTTACGTCCTTGTCTTCAACAGCCCTGCTCTGGAGACTCTACAGCAAGGATGCCTTTGTTCAGATGTTGACCAGAAGCCCCAGAGCTTTATTTCTCCACATCCGTTAGTACTTTTCCATGCAGACAGATGCCCAGCAAAACAATGATGCTTAAACTGTGTGAGGGAAGAATCACATAGGATTTCAAGGAATAATAATAAAGTCTTAATCAGTTTTCTTCTGAATCTGAAAATAACAGTTAACATTTATGTAGACCTTACTATGTGTCAGGTGTTGCACATGTCTTATTTAATTCCAAGGTAAATACTGTAGTTACTTCCACGTGAATTTTGCATTGTTTTCATAACACCTTAAAGGGATTCATACACGTGTTCGCAATTACTGAGAAAACCTCTAACAAAGAAGAAACAAAACCTTAACCTTGAACTCGCAATGCCAAATAATTTACAGAGAAAACAAATTTTTACAGTACAGTTGTGGTCTCTTGACAGCATCAAATCGACATTTTAAAAAGGGTTAAGTGATACATACTGGCTTGGGCATTATTTTCTTAACACAGGAATTGATGCTGCACTTGGGGATATTTCATGAAAATGTTAGCTTCCAACTAGAACTGACACAAAGAGAAGTTTTACAGAATAAGGTTTTGTGGCTGCTTCTCGGTGAGCTATACTGGAACAGGTTCCCATCCTACGCTTTCTGTGACTTTCTCATTGGCTCTTGTTAAAATACAAAGAAAAGTAAAAAAATGTGCCAAGCCAGTGTATCAGTCAGACTAATACAAGTCTGACTAACAGAAGTACAGAAACCAACTTCAGCCAACAAAAGTAAAAAATAAATATGCGGTGAGGGTAGGGGGTGTGATACAGGAGCATTATATAAACCAAAGGTAGGAAGCATCCATCCAGGCTTGAGGAAGTGATGAGAACAGGAAAGAGAAGTGGATCAGGAACCTTTCTTTGCTTTTTATTTGTGATACTTTCTACTCTCTTTGCAGACCAGACCAGCTTTTTCTGCTTCTCACCCAGATGACAAAAACAGCCACTCACAGCTCCCAAGTCTAATGTTATGAAAGAGTGGACCTAGACCAGCCGACTCCATTTTGTTCTGTGTCCTCCATCTTGAGTGACTATGTCCCCGACATGGCCCCCTTTCCGGGAAAACTGCAGAAATTCTTGCTCAAACCTCAGACCACACCTCCTCCCCTTGAGTAACTTGCCGTTCAAACCATGCCCGGCAACATGCGCAACGGGACTCTGACCCTTCCCCAGCCAATCGGCTAAGGCCAAGACCATTACCCCACCAACTGCCCCTAGATCCCTATAAAACCTTTGTGCTTTTGAAACTCGCTCTCTCTCCGGCATCTCACCACTGCGTCGGTGCAGGTAGGGGATTGAACTCGAGCTAGCTTGAATAAAGGCTCTTTGCTTTTGCATCGGACTTGGCTCCCTGGTGGTCTTTGGGGATCACAAATTCTGGGCATGACAGTTACATGTTGACCAAATATGAAACTACACATTCTCCCTCTTTCTCGGGTCTAATTTCAAACTGTCAAGATAAATAATTGGGGAAAGGCACACTTGGGAGTCATCTGTCCACCGCTGAACTATTCAACTGGGAGGTGGGGTCAAATAGAACAAAATGGTATAAGACCCATCAATGCAGGTTAGAAAACAGATGCCAAAGAAGAGAGAGTGACTGTGAAACGGGCAGATGCCCTAAGGATGTTTTGTTAGTCTGGGTTCTACAGAGAAACAGAATCAATAGGTATTGGTTCTACATAGAGAAGGAGAGAGAGAAAAAAAAGAGAGGAGGGAAGGGAAGGGAAGGGAAGGGAAGGGAAGGGAAGGGAAGGGAAGGGAAGGGAAGGGAAGGGAAGGGAAGGGAAGGGAAGGGAAGGGAAAGGAAGGGAAAGGAAGGGAAAGGAAGGGAAAGGAAGGGAAAGGAAGGGAAAGGAAGGGAAGTGGGGAGGGGAGGGGGGAAGGGAAGGGAAGGGAAGGGAAGGGAAGGGAAGGGAAGGGAAGGGAAGGGAAGGGAAGGAGAATTTGTTCATACAGTTATAGAGATTGACAAGTTCCAAGATGTGCAGTGAGTAAGCTGAAGACCCAGGAAAGCCAATGGTATAGCTGTAGTCTGAGGGCAGAAGAAGACACATGTCCCAGCTCAACAGTCAGGCAGGTGAAGTTCCCTCTTACTCAGCCTTTTTGTTCTATTTAAGTCTTCAATTGACTGGATGAGGCCCACTTACGTTAGGAAAAGCAATCTGTTTCACTCAGCCTACCACTTCAGGTGTTAATCTCATGTAAAACCACCCTTATAGACACACTCAGAATAGTGTTTGGCCAAATGTCCAGGCCCCCTGTGGCCCAGTCAACTTCATACATAAAATTAATCATCACAAGTGCCCTCTACCACAAACAACACAGTCTTTTCCAGCATCTGACTTCAGAGACAAAATTAGAAATAATATTCATCTAATGATATTTTAATTTCTTTTGACAATATAAACCATGTCATATTAAAATTTTGTTAATAAAAAATTAAATGGTATCTACTAGAAGGAAAGTAGAGTGACAAGAGGGTGCCTTGACCCAAAAAGTATAATCCAACTGATCACAGATACCTCTCAAAAAAGACATTGGCACAAGTAAGTCTATCACATTTTCCTTACCAGAAATGATGAAGTAATGATAAGGGAATTCTTTGATTCAGATACTTTAAATTTATTTGAAGATTTTAGACTTTTTATGTCATCATATTCTTTTTGCTTAAAGATATATGCATTCTCTGATTCCAAGTCAAAACTGACAGAAATTAACCTAAGACTTAACACAGCTGTGAATGTTTTGCAGTTATTAAGCTGAAACAGAAGCTAATAAAAAACACAATATTTTAATTCACTAATGTAAAGATAACTTATTAGTCTGTGGTTTGCATTATTAAACAAGTTTGAAAGGTTAAATACTCATGTTCTAAATTATAGAATAAAGGCTACTCTCATCCATCTTTGTTGCAGAAAGGAAATATGTTAAGACGAGGAAATGTAAACAATTTTGGAACACTTAGGCTTTTGAATACTTCATAATCTTTTATTCACTGAATACTTGAATACCTACTATGCAGCAGAGCTGGTCCTAACGTTAAGATTTACTTCAAATGCAAAATGTATGTTTTTTATCCTGAGTTATTTGACTACTAAATATTATTACCATTTAAATAGTCTTGTCTTGGGGCACCTGGGTGACTCAATTGGTTGAACGTCTGACTTCAGCTCAGGTCATGATTTCATGGTTTGTGAGTTCAAACCCCACATCAGGCTTGCTGCTGTCAGCCTGTCAGCAAAGAGCCTGCTTCCGATCCTCTGTCCTCTTCTCTCTGCCCCTCCCCCACTTGCGCTTTCCCAAAAATAAATAAATATTTAAGATAGTCTTGTCTTTCAAATAGACAACATTCTTCTAAAGACATGTCAATCTTTTAAATATTAAGCATTTACATATTCAGAATTATTCTGAGAAAATCAGGTTATACTTTATTTTTGAGATTCAGAAAAAATAAAAGAAAGAGACTATGATAGAGCAAATAGGGCAAAATGTAAACAAGTGGCAGAATTGGAATAAAGAGTCGGGGGAATTCTTTATACCAGTTTTCCAACTTTTCTGAGTTATATTTAAAATTATATCAAAATTTAAAGTTACTAAGAAATGAAAAAAAAAAAAGGAAAAATGTTATCCAGCACCTCCACTTCTGGGTACATATCCAAAGAAAATGAAATCATTGTCTCAAGAGATATCTGCACTCCCCTATCCAGTGCAGTGTTATTTACAATAGCCAAGACATGAGAGGTGTCTACTGATAGATTAATGGGTTAATAAAATGTAATACACACACACACACACACACACACACACACACACACATACATACACACACACACTGGACTATTATACACTCATAAAAAGGAAATCTTGCCATTTTCAACAACATGGGTAAGCCTTGAGGTCATTATGCTAAGTGAGATAAGTCAGACAGATAAAGACAAATATTATATGCTCTTACTTATATATAATCTTTGAAAACCAAATCATAGAAACTGAGAAGAGATTGATAGTTGCCATGGTTGCCAAGGGATTTTTCGGGGGACAGATGAGGGTGGTCAAAAGGTACAAACCCCCCAGTTATAAGACAAGTAAGTTCCGGGGATATAATGTAGAGCATGGTGACTATAGTTAATAACACTGAATTGTATATTTCGAAGAAGCTAAAAGAGTAAATCTTAAAAGTTCTCATTACAACAAAAAAAATGTAATTATGTGAGGTGACGTGTGTGAAGTAAACTTATTGTGGTGATCATTTTGCAATATATACAAATATCAAATCATTATGTTGTACATCCTAAACTAATACAATGTTTATGTCGGTTATATCTCAATAAAACTGGGAGAAAAGAAAAGTTGATAGTGTTGGTAAGTTGACAAACTGTCCACAAAGTCAGGTTACATTAATATAAGGCAGGCTGTCAGGAAGAAGATACTAAATGGTTTAGTGAAATCATGGCAGATCACTTTTACTGAACCTAACATTTAACTTCCTGCCCAATCAGAATGTATGGTAGGAATGTCTGACTTGTCTGGAGCTGTGGTCCTCTGGGACTCTCTGATTCATTTACAACTTCAGAAAGTTGTAAATGAGCTCTCAAGCTGTGATTGGCCAGTTCAATTTGACTTCATCTTTTCTCTGGGAATGTCATTCATCAAATGGGCTTCCCAGGGGGCAGCAGTGAATCTATCACAGAGGAAGACAATCAAGTAGGACCAAAACCACATTCAAAATAAAAGTTTTTTAAATAAAACTAGGTTGATGAAGAAAAAGCAAAAGAGAGGATTATAGTATTTTCACTTTATCATATACAGGGTGGGAGGATTAATTAGCTTGTTTTTGTAAAGTACTTTAAAGATAAATGGTGCTGTTAACTTGCCAAAACTCATTCCTATTATGTTTATTTGCTGTGCCCTACATAAATATTTAATGATTACCCTGGGAAAGTAACTCTTGTTTAATCTATCATCCTTTTCTTATTAGTAGATAGTACACAACAGCCAAATTTTTCCCCTGAACATATTATTTTTAAAAATGCCTCCAAGATAGCTTCCCATCAACTAAGCAATAATCCACAAATAAGCCATTAATTTTTTATCGCCCTTAGCAATGAGAAACACATAATAGGGTAGAATCTATAAGTTGGAGCTCCTTCAAGGTAAAATAGGAGTTAATTTTCCTTGCACCATTGTGGTCACAACCACACTGGTCACTGCAAGGGTAAGCTTTTTAACAAAGAAGAAACAACACAGGTTCTGATTCACTCATTGTTTCTAAGCATTATTGACCACAAACCATGCCTTATTTCTAGAAACACGGGTTTCACAAATTAAGAGAAAACACTCTGGTGTCCCCCAAAGTGGTGATTTTCAACTAGCATGTTTCATGTCCCACAAATTAATCTAAATGGGAAAAGGTAGAGAAAGGAATATCAACACCTCTTTTCACTGAAGTTTTAACTGTGAAGTGAGATCAGCAGAGGCCCCAGCTCTGGCCACGGGGCTCAGCCCTGCTGCACAGAGGATCCCTGGCTGGCAACCTTCTTAATCCGCATATCCGTGGACCTCTTTGTGTGGCCCTGGCAGAGGAGCACCTTGGCCTCCCACCGCAGCAAGAGCAGGCCCATGTGTATACATAGCACCTGGCAGTGGAAGGCAGAAGAGCAGAAAGCCAGCAGATAATCCCTGGCAAGTAAGGTTGGCAGTAAAATAGCAGGAAGTGAGCAGGGGGAGGATGATTAGGAGAAATACCATGTACACAGTTACCCTCCGAAGGCCACAGGATTCTGTCACGTTTGCCAGGGAACATGCTAATAGGGAAGTGGCAAAGTCTTAATGTGTTTTCAAGTGTTGCTAGGAAACCTGTGTCTGCAGGACACTAAATCCGAGTCCAGTGATTTCAAAACCACTGACCCAAGAAATATGCGGCTAATTCAAAAACACTGGATAATGTCCTTCCTGACGGAAGCCTTAATGATTTGGCCAATTCAGCCCTCACCGGTGGAAAGGCCCTAGCTGGGAGGCCAGGCTACAGACACAGAAATGAACGGAGATACCCTTTGCCTCTATCACAGTGGTCTCTAGTGCCTCGACCAAACCGGAAAATCTGACCTAACTTTTCCCTAGAAAATTTCTCTTGGCCATGAGTGGTAGAATCAAGGTTATCATTGCTTTTCCCATCCCAGGACTTGCCATTTTTTCCAAGCTGTGTGACCTTAGACTTGAGCTTACCCTTGGAGAAGCAGGCCTCTGGGCAATTCTAGGCCTTGAAAGAGTCAAGTTCCTTCAAAGGGAGAGAGTGGTGTATAGGGTAAGACCTGCAGTTCACAGACCACGTGAATTTGAATCTGGGCTCTATCACTTAAGAGCTGTGTGACCTCCAAGTTAATCACCGCTTCTGAGGCTCAGTTTGCTCAGTTACAAAATGAAGAAAATGCGATTCTTATAATTCAATGCCAGGCTTTACCACATTCTTCTTCCTAAAATTCAGTCAATTATATCTTAATGTAGATAATGTAATGAATTTAACGTGAATGAAAAAATTGCTAACCTTTAAGTGAACACATTTATCCATGCAATTATACATCATTCTATCCTTCAGTATCATAACCAAAACTTAAGTGATGCCTTTTTTTTTAGTGATGCCTTTTTTAACTGAGAATATAAAGATGTTTCTGACTTATTTGTAGCCATTTTCAGTTATGCATTTTTCTTTTTTTAAAACCTATGCTCAAGAGCTTAACTTTCTCAGCAATTTCAGTTGTTGTTTTTTTTAAATGTTTGTTTATTTTTGAGAGAGACAGCACAAGCAGGGGAGGGACAGAGACAGACACAGAATCCAGAGTAGGCTCCAGGCTCTGAGCTGTCAGCACAGAACCCAACATGGGACCAGAGCCCGACCCGGGGCCAGAGCCCAATGTGGGGCTCGAACCCACGAACCATAAGATCATGACCTGAGCTGAAGTCAGACACTTAACTGACCGAGCCACCCAGGCACCATGGCAAGTGCAGTTTTGACAATCAAACTCTTGAGCATTCAGGACTGCTGCATATGGTGATACACTGGTTATGTATTGACACCCTTAGAAAATGTCATTCATACAGATCATAAGGGCATGTGTAAAAATACCACACGTCCTTAAATGAATCACGTATTGCTGAAAACAAACCTGCTCTTCATGAAAGCTACCAGACCTGGTGTAGATAAATGTTCAACCCCCTGGGATCAACGTCTGTATGATGTGTAAATTGGTTAGGCCAACCTCTCTTCACTTTGAAGATTTTGATTTCTTCAAGAACATAGGGCTAGCTGATATTTTAATGAAACGTTGTTTGAAACCATAAATATAATTATTTTACACTGCTGAAAGAGACAGCAAGGAAGATGTGTGGACTTGAGTATGGTTTTAGAGACACGTTTGTTTGCTTGAATGTTCTATTGTTGAGAGACCAGTAAATAGTCCAAAGCAACACTAAAATCCTATCTTTGCTTTCTAAGTTGCACATATCATGATCAAAGTTCAATCCACCTGAAAGAAAGATTTCCTACAAAGTAATATTAAATCACTCTTCTGGGGCGCCTGGGTGGCGCAGTTGGTTAAGCGTCCGACTTCAGCCAGGTCACGATCTCGCAGTCCGTGAGTTCGAGCCCCGCGTCAGGCTCTGGGCTGATGGCTCAGAGCCTGGAGCCTGTTTCCGATTCTGTGTCTCCCTCTCTCTCTGCCCCTCCCCTGTTCATGCTCTGTCTCTCTCTGTCCCAAAAATAAATAAACGTTGAAAAAAAATTTTTTAAATCACTCTTCTTACAAAGCTATTTTTAAATATAACACATTTAACTAATCACAAAATATTACATGCTCATTGCAAACAATTTTGGAGGGAATAGTGAGCATATTTTTAAAAGACCATCAAAATCACATATGCTATTACCATCCAGAGATAACCTCTTTAAATACTTTGCTGTATTTCTTCCCAGCTTTCTTCAAATGACATTGTGTGTATATATAATTTTTTCCACAAGTTCAAAATTATCCAGTTATATACTTATTCTGAATTTTAACAACATCATTAACATATTAAATACCTTCAAAAATATCACTTTTAATGATTGCATATTAGCATATTATCAGATGTTTTAGTTGCTTTTAATTTTTGACTATTATAAATAATGTGATGAATATCTTTTACATAAATCTTTGATCCCTAAAATTTTCAAGGAACCTATTAAAGACTTTGTCACACACTGTCAGTTTCCTTCCACAAAGTTCATGCCAATATAAACTCTAACCAGAAGAGTACAAAGACATTTGTTCTCTCACATTCTTGCCAACAATGGATTTTTAAAAATGTTTCTACCAACAAAATCAGATTCTCAAAGAGATATCTATACATACACATTCACTGCAACATTATTCACATTAGCCAAGATATGGAAACAACCTAAATGCCTTCCAAGGGACGCATGAATAAAGAAAATGAGTATAATGAAACATTATTCAGCCATGTAAAAAAAAGGAAATCGTGCCTTTTGCAACAACATGGATAAATGTAGAGGGCATTATGCTAAGTGACATAAGCCAGAGAAAGACAAATACTCTATGGTATCATTTATATGTAGAATCTTAAAAAAAAAAAAAAGCCAATTTCATAGAAACAGAATAGAATGATGGTTGCCAGAAACTGACAGGAGGACGATATGAAGAGATCTAAGTTAAAGGTACAAACTTTGGTGACTATATTCAAGAGCATGGTATTGTTTACTTGAAAGTTCCTGAGAGTATGCAGCCACTCTGGAAAACAGTGTGGAGGTTCCTCAAAAAATTAAAAATAGATCTACCCTATGACCCAGCAATAGCACTGCTAGGAATTTACCCAAGGGATACTGGAGTGCTGATGCATAGGAGCACTTGTACCCCAATGTTTATAGTAGCACTTTCAACAGTAGCCAAATTGTGAAAAGAGCCTAAATGTCCATCAACTGACGAATGGATAAAGAAGTTGTGGTTTATATATACAATGGAATACCACGTGGCAATGAGAAAGAATGAAATATGGCCTTTTGTAGCAACGTGGGTGGAACTGGAAAATGTTATGCTTAGTGAAATAAGTCATGCAGAAAAAGACAAATACCATATGTTTTCACTCTTATGTGGATCCTGAGAAATTTAACAGAAGACCATGGGGGATGGGAAGGGGGAAAAAAAAGTTAGAGAGGGAGGGAGGCAAACCATAAGAGACTCTGAAATACTGAGAATAAACTGAGGGTTGATCGGGGATGGGAGGGAGGGGAAAGTGGGTGATGGCATTGAGGAGGGCACCTGTTAAGATGAGCACTGGATGTTGTATGGAAACCAATTTCACAATAAACTTCATGAAAGAAAGAAAGAAAGAAAGAAAGAAAGAAAGAAAGAAAGAAAGAAAGAAAGAAAGAAAGAAAGGAAGAAAGTTCCTGAGAGATCTTAATTGTTGTTATCACAAAAAGAAAAAGTATGAAGCGTTAACTATGTGACGTGATCATGTATCAATCATTTTGATATTGTAATTATTCCACAGTGTATATGTATATCAAATCATCATGTTGTATACTTTAAATATGCAATTAAATTTGTCAAATATTTCTCAATAAAGCTGGGGGAAATATTTCTATCACTCAGTTGATATTTACTGTATACCTGCAATGGGCCAGACCCTGGCTATGGCTTCAAGAAATGTAGTCTAATAGAAGAAACAAAATCACAAATGAGTGAAAGAATTGATAAACAAGTGAATAAATATAACATATTATGTTAAAATAAGAATGCAAAATGAGTTTTGGCTAAGAAAAGGTGAGGGAACTGCCTGAGAGGAAAAAAAAAAAAAAAAACAACCTGTGTTATAGCATGCAGTTACATAGCTCAGCTGAGAAGAACTTCTCCCTTGAAAATATCTTCTAGATATTAATATGTATTGCTGGTACCTATTATTTTAAATGTCAGCCTACTGAGGGGGCGCCTGGGTAGCTCAGTCGGTTGAGCATCAGACTCTTGGTTTTGGCTCAGGTCATGATATCACAGTTTGTGAGTTCAGGCTCTACATTGGGTTCTGTGTTGACAATGCAGAGCCTGCTTGAGATTCTCTCTCTCTCCCTCTCTTTCTGCCCCTCCCCCACTGACTCACTCTGTCTTTCTCTCAAAAATAAACTTTAAAAAAAAGTTTTTAATTTTTTTTAACACATTCATTTTTGAGAGAGAGAGAGAGAGAGAGAGAGAGACAGAGCTTGAGTGGGGGAGGGGCAGAGAGAGAGGGAAACATAGAATCAGAAGCAGGCTCCAGGCCCTGAGCTGTCAGCACACAGCCCAACACGGGGCTCAAACTCACGGACCACGAGATCATGCCCAGAACCAAAGTCAGACGTTTAATTGAGTCACCCAGGCGCCCCCCCCCCCAAAAATTTTTTAAATGTCATCATACTGAGGAAGACCAGGCATACAGTTTCCAAAAGTTGGCCAACCACTGAGTGGATGCCAAACAGAAGTTTAATCAATACCTTGTGCCAGCCAAGAAAAAAGAATCTTAAGAATCGTGGGCTGGACCCAAAAACTTGTGACAAGTGTATGGATAGCATATTTAAATATGGCCCAGTGGGTCACTTTCTGCTTTTCAGAGGCAGCCTTTTTTTTTTTTTTTTTAGACAGAGAGAGAGAGCAAGCATGAGTGGGGGAGAGAGGCAAAGGGAGAGAGAGAGAATCCTAAGCAGGCTGCACACTCAGTGCAGAGCCTGATGCAGGGCTGGATTCCACGACCTTGGGATCACGACCTGAGACAAAATCAAGAGTTCGATGCTCAACCAAGCCATCCAGGCGCCCCTAAAAGGCATCCTTTAAAAAGAGGAAAAGAGGGGCACCTGGGTGGCTCAGTTGGTTAAGCATCTGACTCTTGATCTTGCGATTTGTGGGATCCAGCCCCACATTGGGCTCACTGCTGTCACCACAGAGCCTGCTTTGGATCCCCTGTCTCCATCTCTTTCTGCCTCTCCCCTGCCCATGCTGTGTCTCTCAAAAATAAATAAACATTTTTAAAAGAGGGAAAAAAAGAAAAAGAGAAAACACCTATTTAAAAAAAAAAGTGAAAAGGACATGATAAATATTTTTTGATAAAAGTCACCACCATTTTTGTAATCCTTCTAAAATCAGGAAAAATGTATTTAATTTGGAAATAATGCAGGCATACTAATATCTAAAATTTCAATGCACCTTAGGAATTTAACTACAAAACTTTGTGTAAGTTGAGGAAAGGCATGAGGCTCAAATCAGCAAGGCTCTCAAGAATAGAGCAGTAAATGTGGCCAAAAACGTTCAAAGAAAACACAGAACGAAACTAAATGGAATAAAAATGAACTTAAAACACTGCCAAAATACAAAATTAAGCTTCCTTGTTCTCTCATTTTGCGGTTAATTTATCCCATTACAACCCTCTGACCTATAATTTACCATCAATTTCACCGTCAGGATTTTCATTGTTCTTTTAATAGTCCCTCAGTTGTATATATATATGAACCTGATGGCATAAGTGACCTAGAGAGCAGCAAAAACAAAAACAAAAACACATTAAACCTAGAGTGATGCATTCCTGGAACTCTCTATAATTCCTCCCAATATTTAGAAGTGCTTGTGTTTGAATAATCCTGCTCTGGGCTATTGTTCAAGTAACAAACAGCAAAAATCTAGACGTTCAAGGATAAGACTCTCAGATGATGTGTCTTTGCTTTAAGATTCAATGTTTTGTACCTGTGGCAAATCACCTGACCTTTTTTAAGCCTATAAAATGTGTATTACCAAAATAATACTTAATCTCCAGAGTTGTGAAAATTAAATATGGTCTGTAAAAAAATTATAGCATATAGCACAACAGAGTAGTAGTGACACAATACAATCGTTTTTATTGTAATAATTACTTAACTATTATGCTTACAAAACAATTTCTAGTTTTCTTATATTTCATAGTGATCTCTTGTTGAAATATCTGAGGAATTTTGATCATTCAGACCTTGCTTTGCCCAAATCCAAACCTTGGAAACTACAATTCTCTCCTCATGTCCACTTAGTTTCTAATAGTACATGATATTCCAAGTCCAATGTTTCTGATTCCTCTTCTTAAGTGCATTAACCTCAATAAAGTTCATGAAATGCAAGTGAGAACACATACATTTATAGCCTGTAGAAATAGGTCATTTTCAAATGTATTACTCAGGAAGAATTGTTTGCTCTGATGAAGTAGAGAAGGAGAGGAAAGAAGAAAAAGGTGTGTCAAAAACCACAGGCACATGACCATCTCTGATGGGCAGGGTAACCATCCACTCGGACCAATGTTGACTCTGCCTTCTCTTCAGGACAGTAGAGTAAGACAGCTTGTTGTGTAAGGATAAGGGCCTCTGGCTACAGAGTCTGGCTCGGCGATGGCATTCCCACAGTGCCTATCCTGATAATTAGGCAAGTGATAGGGAATTCTGTTTTAAATCGCAAAGATGATGTCACTCTGCCTGATTGTTACCTACAGCTTTCTTTTCTTTTTTTTTCCTGAAGCTTTCTAAAATGAAGAACACAGCAGAAAATCTAGAGCACTAAAATGAGGGAGGAAATGAGAGACTCTTGCAGATAGCACCAAACTCTGGAACCAAAGTTTACAGAAGCCCTCGTAGAACCTTACGTCTAAGAAGCCATAAGCTTCTCAGTCACAATGAGAAGAGGCAAGATTCCAGAGGAAATCAAACAGTCAAATTTGTCTGAAGAGTGTTTTAAGGAATGGCCAAAACACAATATGTATTTGGGGACTAACTAAAATTCCTGGACCCAGGCTTTACTTATGTCCTTCTTCGCTTTGTTTTTCCCCACAGATTCTCAACCCAGAGAAACAGGGTAAGACCAGAAAGGCAGAGAGAGCAAAACTCCATTTCACTGCAGGATCTTATGCTCCGTGGAAGTTTGAAAGCCTGAGTCCCTAATTGGAAGTATAATCTGAGCCTCCTTCACAGCAGAACAGTTCCACTTGGGACAGCGTTCTTTCTAAGTCTGTCTTGCCAAATGAACTTAACCCAAAGAGATATATTTGCTTACTATTCTCTTGGACAAACAGATTGTCGGTGTGCTTTGGCATTCTCAAATAGTAACCCTCATTATTTTTTCCGTTGTTATCCACAAACTTTGACATCTTTCTGTGAGTAGCATTATACACGTAATTCATCAAAGCTTCAGTTCCAACATAAATTCCTCAAACACACCTCGCTTGTGAAGTATCCTCACTGGCTTTCTTCTGTTATATCCCTCCGAGTTAACTTCCAGCTGACAGACCAAGATTTTTTTTTTCTTTTCTGTAATCATTAATCTTCACTGAAAAGCTGTTCAAATGCCTTCCAACAGCTTCAGGGGCAGAGCCTCCTGCTGGCACTAGTAACTCTCATAAATATTATTGGGATTGTGCATGTACATCAGGGAGAGATTTTTAACCCAAGAGAACATGAAAAGAATACCAGCAGGCTCATTCTGAGCTAGTATGAGTTGTGCAACTGAGCACAGTAGAGGATGCGTGCAGGAAATTAGCCAGCAATTGAAAGGGCGAACAGGTGTTCCACGCAGGCTCTGCTTCTAGCGAGCAGTAAGAATGGCACACTTTATTGTATATTATTATTACCTATTATTACATCTTATCTCCTCCAGTAAATGACAAACTCCCTGTAAGAAGCATCTTTGTGTTATCAATGAAGTATTTCACAGATCGGCATTCCGATGTTTGCTGAATAAGTGAACTGGATGAGTGGATAGATAAGATAGGTGGATGGGTGAATAGCTTGTGAATTAAAGCTTGTATTATTCACATATCAAAAAAGAATAGTCTCCAGTAAGAACATACTCCCCAATATCAGGATGAGCAAAATATTCCAAGCCTCTTTTAAAAGAACTATGACATTATTTGTGTTGTGTGTGTGTGTGTGTGTGTGTGTATGTGTGCACACGTGTGTGCATATGGGGGACTATTTCTCAGAACTACCCACATAGTTTTTGTGCCTGTTTTAGAAATTAAAACCACGACTGTGCTTTGAAAAAAATCTTGATGCTAGCTGTCTGGGCAGGTACTAAAGCCTTAGGAGCATCTTCTAAAGAAATATTGCCTGTAGAAACTAGTGAAGAAAGGGGCACCTGGGTGGCTCAGTCGGTTAAGCTTCCTACTCCTAATTTTGGCTTTGATCTCACAGTTCCTGGTATTAAGCCCAGCATGGGGCTCCTCACTGACAGCATGGAGCCTGCTTGGGATTCTCTCTCTCCCTCTCTCTCTGCCCCTCCCCCCTCAAAATAAATAAATAAACATTTTTTAAAAATTAAAAAAAAAAAGGGACACCTGGGTGGCTCGTCGGTTAAGCGTCTGACTTCAGCTCAAGTCATAATCTCACAGTTTCTGAGTTTGAGCCCCACATCAGGCTCTCTATGTCAGTGCAGAGCCTGCTTTGGACCCTCTGTTCTTCTCTCTATATGCCCCTCCCCCACTCACATGCTGTCGCTGTCTCTCTCTCTCAAAAATAAATAAATATTTTTTAAAAATTTTAATGTTTAAAAAATTAACAAAAAAGAAATTAGTGAGGGAAGATTATGATACGGAAAAAGAAACATCTTTTTAAAGAAACATTTTAACAAATTGGGTCAAAAGGAATCTATAATATGCTCCTTAAAAATTATATTTAAATTAATGCTCAGAACATTAACGTACGAGCTAGAGAAGGGATAAAGCTCTTGTGATAAAGAGATTATGAATATAGAGTTGTGGGATTAAGTTTGCCACATTTAAATATTCTTGTAAGAATAATATTCTAACAGAGTGCCAAAGTGCTTCTTCTACTTTCTTATTTCAATTTTACTCTCAGCAAGCTGGCCAGGTGAGCTTGCTGGTCTGTGATGATTCTCTATAAACTTACATAGTGACAAGCAACTCTGAGCACCATTTAAAACCCTATGCAAATTCTAGTCTCTTCCCCAGATATTGAAACTATTTGACAGAAAATTTAAAATAACTCTGATCGGGGCGCCTGGGTGGCGCAGTCGGTTAAGCGTCCGACTTCAGCCAGGTCACGATCTCGTGGTCCGGGAGTTCGAGCCCCGCGTCAGGCTCTGGGCTGATGGCTCAGAGCCTGGAGCCTGCTTCCGATTCTGTGTCTCCTTCTCTCTCTGCCCCTCCCCCGTTATGCTCTGTCTCTCTCTGTCCCCCCCCCCCCAAAAAAAAAAAAAAGTTGAAACAAAAAGGGATTGGGGGAAGGGTGTCTGAGTGGCTCAGTCAGTTAAGCATCCGTTTTCCTTCAGGTCATGATCTCTTACAGTTCGAATCGTGAGTTCGAGCCCCACGTCCCGCTGACAGCTCAGAGCCAGGAGCCTGCTTCAGATTCTGTGTCTCCTTCTCTCTCTGCCCCTCCCCCGTTCATGCTCTGTCTCTCTCTGTCCCAAAAATAAATAAACGTTGGAAAAAAAGAAAAAAAAATTAAAATAACTCTGATCAGTATGTTAAAAGTTCTAATTGAAAAGGTGGTAGATGGAGCACCTGAGTGGCTCAGTTGCTTAAGCATCTGACTCTTGCTTTCAGTTCAGGTTATGATATCATGGTTTGTGGGTTCAGGCCCCACAGGCTTTGTGCTGACAGTGAGAATCCTGCTTGAGATTCTCTCTTCTCTCCCTCTCTCTCTCTCCACATCCCCTTCTCCCACTCTCTTTCTCTCAAAAATAAATAAATAAACTTTAAAAAAAAGAAAAAGAATCACTAAAAAAAAAAAAAAAAGTGGTAGACATTCAAGCTCAGAGGGATAATTTCATCAGAGAGACGCTACAAATAAATAAAACAGTAATAAAGATAAAGACTGCTTTCAACTGTTCATCAGTACCCTCAATACAGCTGAGGAAAGAATAAGTAGACTTGAGGAAATGTCAACCGCCATTACCCAAACTGAAACCTAGCAAGAAAAAAATTATGAAAAACCATTTTTTAATTTAAATAATTTTTTAAATATGAAAAAAATTTAGAACATCCAAGAGCTGTGGAATAATATTCCAAAAGAAGAGAGAGAGAGAAAGGGCCAGGAAAATATAGTTTAAAAAAAAGGCTAAGAAAAAATGATAATAATGGCTAAGAGTTTCCCAAATTAATGATAGTCATGACACAACAGATCTAAGAAGTCCAGAGTACAGCAAGCATGATAAATACAAATATATATATATATATATATATATATATATATATATATATATATTATATTCAAACTGCTAAGAACGATGACAATGAAATTCCTGAAGACAGCAGATATAAAAGAAACATTATATACAAAGGAAGAAAAACAAAAATACAGCAAATTTACCATCAGAAACATCCAAGCTAAAAGACAATACCATTAAAGTGATGAAAGAGAAACTGTCAACCTAGAATTCTACATCCAACAAAAATACCATTTAATAGGGAAGGAAAAATAAATACTTTTCACACAAAAACTGAGGAAATTTATTGCCAGCATATCTAGTCTACAAAAAATGTTGAAGTACCTCAGACATAAATAATACATTGGGCTGAAAACTAAATGTACCAAAAAAAAAAAAAAACCCAAGAATTTTTAAGAATGGAATAAATGACAGGGCACCTAGGTGGCTCAGCCAGTTAAGTGTCCAACTCTTGGTTTCAGCTCAGGTCGTGATCTCACAGTTTGTGAGTTCGAGCCCCACATAGGGCTCCCTGCTTGGGATTCTCTCTCTCTCTCTCTCTGGCCCTCCTCCTTTTGTAGTCTCTCTCTCTCTCAAATATATATATATATATATATATATATATATATATATATATATGTATATATATATTATTATATATATTATATATTATATATATTATATATTGGGTCATATATACATATACATATATATATAAGCTTTAAATTTTTTAAAAAGAATGGAATAAATGAAGGTAAAATTAACCATTTCTTTTATTCAATCTAAAAAATAGTAATACTGCATTCTGTTTATAGCGTATGATACAGTAAAACATATGACACAAAGGATGAGAAGGAGGAATTGAAAATATACAGTTGGAAGGTCCTTACTCCACACATGAAACAGTACAGTATCATTTAAAGATATATTAGTTAAATATGTATATTATAAGCCCTAGGTTTAATAAAACAAATTTCCAAAGAAGTATAAGTAATAAGTCAATAGAGGAGATAAAATAGAATCACAAAAATTTTCTAGGCAGAAAAGGTGGGAGAGCAAAGAACAGATAGAAGAAATGGAAAATAGCTAAAAACACAATAGATCTGAATCCAACCATATAAATAATCACATTAAATGTGGATGATTCAAGAAAAACAGTTACAACACAACAATTTTCAGATGGGGCAAAAGAGCAAGACCCAAATATATGCTGTCTTTCAGAAATCTACTTTATCTATGGAGAAAGATAAACTGTGCAAACATTATATAAATGAAAGCTGGAGTAATTATGTTAATATCAGACAAAGTAAACCTCAACAAAAATAAGACTGGGGATGAAATAGGACATTATATAGATGGTCAATCCTCCAAGAATAAATAGTAACTTATGTATGCACCAAACAACAGAGTTTTAAATATATTAGCAAAAAACTGATGGGACTGAAAGAGGAAATTAACAAAACCACAGTTACAGTTGAAAACTTCAATATTCCCCTCAGTAATGGATAGAACAACACCAAAATCATTAAGAATTACAGAAGAAGTGAACAACACTATCAATCAACTAAATCTAACCAATATATAGAAACACCACCCAACATCAGCAAAATATAGTTTCTTTTCAACTGTACATAGAACATATTCTTTTTTTTAATGTTTATTTATTTATTTTTGAGAGAGAGAGAGCACACAAGCAGGGGAGGGACAGAGAGAGAGGGTGAGAGAGAATCCCAAGCAGGCTCCATGCTGTCAATAGAGCCCAACACAGGGCTTGACCCCACAAATCATGAGATCATAACCTGAGCCAAAATAAAGAGTGAGATGCTTAACTGACTGAGCCACCCAGGTGCCCCACTTAGATCATAATCTAAGCCTTAAAATAACTTCAACAAATTTAGAAGAACAGAAATCATACAAAGCCTTATTATCACCAAAATAGAGTGGAAATCTAATCTCCCCATTCAGTCTTTGCTGACTGGGGTGGCAGGGAATCTGTTTTTCCATATTTGGTTGGAGTAAGGTGGTTATTATCAAAAAGTTTTCTGTCTTGCTAAATTGCCTTTTTCCCAGTTATTTAGCTAGAGAGAACAGGCTTTTCATTTGTGCCCAATTGTCTTTCCCAGATGCAGGCTTCTTCAGCACCCAATCTGGGATATATGGAAGGCAAAAAGGAATCTCAGGAAATACACCACTATGTCATTCTTTGGGCTCTAAGGTCCCTAAACAGTCTGCCCTTTTCTCTCCACCTTTTAGAGTATTTTTCTTATTTTTTAGGAAAATTGTAGCATATTGTATTATATTGTATTATATTTATATTATATTATATTATATTATATTATATTCATCATAAAAAGAGAAGATAAAGAGACCTAAATGGAGTTAAGGCTTCTATACTTCATTTGAACTACAAAAATGTTGACACCAGTAGATTGTGATAATTTAAGTAAGCATAACTTCAATCACTAAAAAATCCACACAAAGAGATGCACTCAAAAACACTATATCTGAATAAAAATGAAATCAAAATAAAAAAATATAAAATATATTCAAGTAACTCACTAAAAGGCAGGAAAAAGTAAACAGAGGAAAAAAACAGAAAAATAATCAAGGGGCAGGCTAAAGCACTAACATATCAAAATTGCATTAAATATAAATAGTCTAAATACAGAATTAAAAAACAAAGACTGGCAGAATGGATAAAAATGAAAATGGCCCAACTCTGAGCTATCTAAAAGCTCACTTCATTTAAAACTGATTAAACACAAAATGATAGAGGGATGCCTGGGTGGATCAGTCAGTTAAGTGTCCTACTCTTGGTTTTAGCTCAGGTCATGATCTCACAGTTTGTGAATTTGAGTCCTGTTTTCTGCTCTGGCTGATAGTGTGGAGCCTGCTTGGGATTCTGTCTCACCCTCTCTCTGACCCTCCACCCCCCTCCCTCTCTCTCAAAGTAAATAAATAAACTTGAAACACAAAATGATGGGAAATGATATGCCAAGCATTAAGCAAAGAAAGTAAGAGTGCCTATATTACTATTAGATAAAATAGGCTTCAGAGCAAAGAAAGTTACCAGGGACAAAGAGGGACAGTACATGATGATAAAAGGGTCAGTCCACCAAAGAGATACAATAATCCTAAATGTGTATGCACCAAAAAATAGAGCTGCAAAATACGTGAAACAAGAAGTGGCAGAACTAAAGGGTGAAATAAAGCAATCCACAATTTTAGTGGGAAACTTCAAAACTCTTCTTCTCTCAAAAATTGATAGAACTACTACACAGACAATCAGCAAGGACAGGGAAGAACTTAACAGCACTATAGACTAACAGGATCTAACTGACATTTATAAAACACACCACACAGCAACAGAATATATATTTTTTCAAGTAAATGAGGACATAGACATGCATGGAGGCATCTGCTACACCCATTACACTTTCTCTATTTGACCTTTTTCCAACAGAAAAAGTAATAAATACTTGCTAATTATAACCAGTGAAGTAATACAATACAATGTCATACAAAGATTAATCTAGGGGTGCCTGGGTGGCTCAGTTAAGCGTCCGACTTCAGGTCAAGAGATGATCTCATGGTTTGTGGGTTCGAGCCCCAGCTGTCTGTGCTGACAGCTCAGAGCCTGGAGCCTGCTTCAGATTCTGTCTGTCTCTCTCTCTCTCTCTCTCTCTCTCTCTCTCTCTCTCTCTCTCTCTCAAAAATAAAATAAAAACATTTTTAAAAAATTAAGATTAATCATGGCAGACCCACTCCTCTACAATTCCAGCTTGCATTGTTATTGTGGGTATGAAACATCTGTAATCCGCCGAAAAAAATGAATCATCTCGACAGCTCCTACAGCAGCAAAGAGAATGAAGGACTCAGTAGAGCATACTGATCAAAAGTCCAAACTTTAGCATTCTACCTACCACGCTGGAGTCCCTCTCCTAAAACTTACTGGCTGCAGCTGAGATTTACAAATCCCCAGGTTCTCTAAGCCTCCTTTTCCTCAACTGTATAATGCGTATAAGAAGAGCAGCTACATTACAGGCATTCTTTTTTCTCTCAGGACCACACCATCTCTCACATCTGTTTCTCTCTGTTCTTTTCTTCCCTCTGCAGACTAGAAAAAACAAAATGGGGAGAAACTTGCCATATGTATGGCAAAGTTTTAACGTCCTTACTACATAAATTTCAGTAAGAAAAAAAATTGAATAGGGCAATAAAAACACTAAGAAAGAATATTAATAGGCAATTCACACACAAAAAATTGAAAGGGCCAAAAAAAAAGGTATGAAAGCCTCACTTTTATTCAGATAACTAAAAGAAAAACTCAAATGGGCAAAAAAAACTCACCCTAGTGACCAAAGAATTGAAATTTAAAAGTATATGTCATTTTTACTTATAAAATTAGCAAAAATAAAATAAAAGTAGTATTAAGAATTCAGCATAATTTACATTTGTTTAGAACCACTGATCACTGATAGTGATTAAATCACTGATAGTGATATAAACTTTCTACAAGAATTTGGCAACATCTACTACAAACCTTTAAAGTAGTCATCACCCTTCTTGATATTTATACATTATTTGTACTTACTTTAGGAAGTTATTATGCTGCAGAACACATCAGAGATTCACATAAAGATTTATAAGAAGATACCAAGTTTTAGCTATAATCTAGTGAAAAACTAGAAACCTAACATTATTTTTTTTAAGCTTATTTATTTATTTTGAGAGAGAGAGAGCCTGCACAGGGGAGGGGCAGACAATCTCAAGCAGGCTCCATGCTGTCAGCGCAGAGCCCAAAGTGGGGCTCAAACCCACAAACCATGAGATCATCACCTGAGCCCAAATCAGGAGTTGGACACTTAACCAACTGGGCCACTCAGGCACCCTTAGAAACCTAAATTTATAAGGAAAGCGATGAAAAATTAATTGTGATATGTGCATATATCATAACAGCCATTAAAATCATGTTTTCTAAAATTATCTCATGATAGGAGTAAATGAATATAATATAATGTTAAGACAAAAGCAGTATAGAAACCATACATATAATACATATGTTGAAAAGAAGTGTATATATATATATATACATATATATATATATATATATATATATATATATGTATATATATAGTGCCCTCCCTCAGAAACTAGCACAGTGCTGATACAAAATAGGAATGCCCAAATGTTAAATTTAACAAAGCGATTGCTTTTGTAACCAAAGAAACTTTAGTGAATTTTATTCTCAGTTATAATTTATTCAAGGAATAATTATTTTATGTAAGTGGCATTATAATCGATTGAGCCTAATTGAGCATTTCTCGGGTATTTCCAGAATTTCACATAAGTTTAAAATCATAAAAGAAGACACTATTACGGGGCACCTGGGTGGCTCAGTCAGTTGAGCGTCCAACTTTGGCTCAGGTCATGATCTCATGGTTTGTGAGTTCAAGCCCCACGTCGCACACTGTGCTGACAGCTCCGGGCCTGGAGCCTGCCTCGGATTCTGTCTCCCTCTCTCTCTCTCTCTGCTCCTCCCCTGCTCACACTCTGTCTCTCTCTCTCAAAAATAAATAAAGATTTTAAAAAATTAAAAAAAAGAAGACACTGTTAACATTATAATAAATTAAAGGAGGTTATGGTTTTTATTTAATTTTATTTTATGTTATTTAAAAATTTTAATATTTATTTTTGAGAGAGAGAGAGAGAGAGAGAGAGAGAGAGAGAGAGAGAGAAAGCCCTCCGAAGTCAGAGGATTAACTGACTGAGCCATCCAGGTGCCCCAGAGATTGTGTTTTAAATATTCTTATTTTATATATTATCTCTCATTCCAAAAAGAACTTTAGGTGACCTAAATAAAAACATACAATAACAGTTGCTTATATTTATCAAGTGCTTATTAAATGTCAGGTTTTCTTCTAACAACCACATCATTCTCCCAATTTCACAAATGAAGAAACTGAGGCACAGTGCTTAGGAAAATATACAAGATCACACACCTGATAGGGGCGCCTGGGTGGCTCAGTCGGTTAAGCGTCCGACTTCAGCTCAGGTCATGATCTCACGGTCCATGAGTTCGAGCCCCACATCAGGCTCTGTGCTGTCAGTTCAGAGCCTGGAGCCTGCTTTGGATTCTGTGTCTCCCTCGGTCTCTGCCCCTCCCCCACTCATGCTCTGTCTCTCTCTGTGTCTCAATAAATGTTAAAAAAAATTTTTTTAATAAAAAAAAGATCACACACCCGATAAACGGATGAGTTAGGATTGAACTCAGACCCTCTGGCTCCAAAACCCACAGTCTGGGGACTGCAGAACTGCCTTGGTACACGAAGACACTGACACTGTCAGAATCAGCTACATTCTGATTTTTAACACCCTAGGTGATCTCTTCATGTTCTATATCCAACCATTAAGTACAATGAATGAACTGAAGCACGAATCACACTGACCGAGGACTGAGGTGGACAATGTCTGGATTTTGAGCCCACCCCTCTTTCAACCCTTAACTTCTCTCCTTGTTGTAGCCATTTTCCCAAAACAATACCTATATCCTCATGTCCTCCTTGCCTTCCACCCCAACCACCTTTATGAACAGGAAAGAATCATGAAGCTTATTCATTCTCAGGTATGAAATAACTGATGTGACGTTGTTACCCCTGCCAAGGAATTAGGAATTTTTTTTAATGTTTATTTATATTTATTTTGAGAGAGAGAGTGTGTATGTGGGAATGGGAGCGAGGGAGGGGCAGAGAGAAAGGGAGGGAGAGAGTCCCAAGCAGGCTCCATGCTGTCAACAAGGAGCCCGACTCGGGGCTCAAACACACAAACTGTGAGATCACTACATGAGCCAAAATCAAGAGTCAGACGCTTAACCAACTGAGCCACCCAGGCACTGTGGAATGTGGATTTTTAACAAGAAATAGAGTCTTAAATCAAAAGACCAAACCTCTAACAGTGAGGGCTTCAAAGATTGACAAGGCCATGAAAGAGACAGTTTGGATATAGAGAATTTCTGGTACCACTAAAATTATATCCATAAAGGGACTGTCTGGACCTCTGAAAATAGCATGAGCTCAGGAGTCTACCATTTTCTAGCTGTGTGAACTTAGGAAATGTAATTAATTGGGCCTCTTTTTTAAAAAAAAAAAATTTTAATATAATTTATTGTCAAGTTGGCTAACATACTGTGTATACAGTCTGCTCTTGGTTTTTTCCCGTGATTCATCGCTTACATATACAACACCCAGAGCTCATCCCTACAAGTGCCCTCCTCAATGCCCATCACCCATTTTCCCTTCTCCCCCTTTTTTTTAATTTTTGAAGGACCACATAGTACCTGCTTTCTAGGGATGTGACAAGATTTAGTGATAATGTATCTAAATTAGCACCCACAGTCTCTGGTGTAGGGTTAATGCTCCATAAATTATTGCTACTGATATTTAGTATTCATTTTGGCAATAGTATAAGTATTAACATTAGTGACATTAATTAACATTAATGAAAAGTACTGAAGCTAGCATCTAGATTTGAACTTTAGCTCTGCCACCTACTAGCCTTGTAAGCCTGCAAATAATACGTAATCAACCCAGACCCTGTTGGGAGAGGCAGTCCCCATGGGCCCTGAGCACCCTGCATGTTTTTGCTGGGTACGCTGAGAATGTAAGGCTCTCGTGGCTCTTTATGGGGCCCATTTCTCAGGGTTGTTTTTGCAGCCAGCAATCTTGAAGGATAAAGCAGTGTTTCTACTCAAAGAGTAGGTTTCCTTAGTGCTCACTGTGAGAACAATAAATTCCTCTCCTATAACACAACCCACTGCACATGCAGCGTCCACCTAGATCCATCTATGTCATCCCGTGGGGCTTGGAGGGCAAGGGGCGGTGGAGCCGACCCCATGCTTTCACTGTTTGCTGTGCTGCCTTTGCCTCTGACCTAGGTTTTTATGTCTGGTGCCAGCATCCAGAGAACAGTAACAGGATGGCTTGTCTTCTTACACATATGGTAAAATCTCAGCGCCTTCAGAAATCATGAAAGCCTCTTAGTTTTCTCGTTTCCCACAGAAGAACAGCATCACCTGCCCTATCTCCCTCAAAGAACTATCAGAAAAGCTGAACAAAATATATATTCATGCACAGTGTCAATTTTTATGTAAGCTGAGAGACTAGCAGAACACAAGTGACTGCGGATCATAAGGGGACCCGTATGTGACAGCAATGAGAGACTCTCAAAATATAGTTAATTTATCATATTATGAATTCCAAGTCAGCAAGTGTCTATATTTTGCAGGCTCTATCTTGAAAGCATTCCCTGTGATTTTGGTACCAAGAGATACCAGATACCGAGAACAATGGCGTGTAAATGATGCACTCCTATGCATGTGTGTGACTAAACCTTCTGGTAACTCATTAACTGAAACAAAGACAAGTCTCCAAAACATCAGCTTTCTTCTGTTGAGATATCATCATCCCTCCTTATTGTAGTTTTGATGTAATGACTCACATTTTCATTTTTCACTTACTTAGATGACCTTTATACTGTGGGGATTCACCACTAGTTTCCATAAGTACTTGGTCTTTTTCTTCAGGACTAAAAACCATGGAGAATCACAGAGAGAATCAGATTTTCCCTGCTCCTCCTACCTCATGTGCATCAAGGCCAAAGAAAAACACATCTGCTCTGAAACTTACTGCCAACTACAAAGAACTAATGAAAACCAGAGCCTCTGAACAGTACAATGCTAGTTACAGTCTGTATCTATCAAGCAATTCCTGGATGTGCAATGACCCATATGCTGAAACCTTCACATGGCCAGATGGGCGCTGCCCAAATTCAGAGAACCACTGAGGATTATTCAAAATCTCCCTAACTAGTACCCTTGACATTTACCAAACCAGAAACTAAACCTGGCCCATGTGAAAAGTGATTAAGTGAAAATCAGGAACACAACTTTAATATTTCATAAGAAGCCTCTAATTCAAGGACAGCCTTTTGTTTCAACAGTAAACCAAAATGATCAGAAACCCATATGCATATGAGCATGATGAATGTTTTATTAATAACAAGTGGCCCAAATTGAGATCCAAACATATCTATCTGTAAATGTCAGATGAACTAGTGGGAGGCCCAAAGGAACTAATTTGCATGAATCTGTTTGTAAGTGACTAGGGTTTTGGGGGTTGTGGGGTTTTTTGCCTTGTTTTGTTTTTTGGTTTGGACTAATCAAAGACAGAGGTTCTGTGTGGCACTTTAAAGAAATCTGAGAAATGGACAAGAGAATATAGTACATGCCTCTCCCCTTTGCCACCGGACCCATGAGCACAGGCGGAACCAGCTTGTGAAGCACGGGGATATATCAGAGCATAAAGACCATAGCTTTGATTCCAAGCGACAGAATGAAACCTTAAAACATACAGTCTCCCTGGCAATCAGAAACTGTGTTCAATAGCTTTTGTTGCTGTTACACTAACCCTTTAACTGTGTGCCTGGTCTATTTGCTCTGGTTCAGTGATCCTAGACAACAGACTTTAATGTGAAAAACAGGTAAACAGCTCAGCAATACTAGCTGAACACTGTAACAGTTTCTCCGAGGTTTGAGGGCATTCTTTGCAACCTGCATTTTCTCATAATAATAGCCAATCAAGGGAGTGGAGGAAATGAAGGAAGAAAGGTGAGAGAAAGAGAATGAGAGAGACTGAGCAGGATTTAAGAACTCAAAATTCTTAAAGTACTGTTTTTCAGTTAGTCTTCCTGATTTTTTTTTCATTTCTGTTGTTTTCCTTTTTTAAACGTTGATACAATCCTACATAATTTTCTTTTTATGTAATTGTTCTCTTCCTAACCATAACAATGCCTGTGCTTCTGGTTTGGGTCACTACACCTCAGACACACACAGGCGCATCCTTCTCTTGGTCTTTTCAGGACTGCGGCACTGACCCGGGAGCCCTCTCCCACCCAAGAGATGTGCATATTCTCAGCAGATCAACTGCCCGGAAGTGAGGAGGGCAAGGTCATGCCCCTCAGTGTCATGGGCCCTTGGAAAATGTGGACATTCCCACTGCAACCTGCAGTCTGATCCAGACAGACTGACCCTTGTAACACAGGAACCAGGAGCTCCTGGAGACACTCAGTTCCACAGCAGGTTAGTCTGGAATAAAAGGCTCAAACTTTCAACAACAAACTGCAGAGAGGAAGGAGACCACTGGACACAGTTAAGGCAGGCACTGCTTTGTTCTCCAGGGGAGCTTTCAGTAGGATGCATACGCATCGCACTTGCAACCATTTATAAAACTTGTAGCACGGCTGCCTTGGTGGTCAGAAGTCTGTAGTCATGGACTTGTTGCTTTAATTATGTTTTGTCACTGACATCACTCATCTGTTACACACCAGTATAATTCCAAACTCTACTGCAAACCGCCACTCCCAGGACTATGAGACGTGGTAAAATCCTCAGGTCAGCCTCCACAGGCTGAACCATTTCAAGGCAGATGCCACTTGTCTCTTCTTTTTTTTTTCTTTTAATTTTTATTTTGATGTTATTACTTATTTTTGAGACAGAAAGAAAGCACGAGCTGGGGAGGGGCAGGGAAAGAGGCAAACAAGAACCAAAGTGGGCTCCACGCCAACATTACAGAGCCCGACGCAGGGCTCAAACTCCCAAGCCATGACACCATGGCCTGAGCCAAAGCCGAACGCTTAGCCGACTGAGCCACCCAGGTGCCTCTCACTTGTCTCTTCTTAGTGAGGGAGCTTGTAGTTGTCTCCCATGTGTTTCTGAATAATGTTCCTCCTGACACCGCCCTGAATCCTCCATTCAACTGCCGCTGGCACTCAGGGAAAGTGATGCTTGGTGCCATCCATGGAATGTCTTTTTCACCAAAGGTGAGTAAAAGGGACCGATGTTCTCCATACCTTACCCCTGCCATAATTCCCTGTATTCTGCTTTATCTACTTTAATACCACCCTCTGAAAAAAAAAATCTCCTAAATATGACAATCTTTGTCCTAGGTTTATGTCTTTTTTTTAATTAAATGTACATCTTGCCTCCCATGTTTTAGTATTCTAGTACCCTTGAGTAGCAGGGGTCGTAAATTGTAGCCAATAACATTAGAGAAGCTGGGCTCTAGTCTGGGCCCTGCCACCTTCCATGTGGGTGATACTGGGCAATAATTTCTATCTCAAGGTGCTCACCTATATGGGGTAATTATCCTACCTCAAAGGCAGTTGTCAGATTATCTGTTATATTGTCAAATTCCCTCAGACCCTACGGAAGTCCTCTAATTGAACACATCTGGGACTAGAAGTTCATAGGTTAATCAAAAAAAGCCAGAAATATGGAGAAATCTTATGAATTAATAATACATACTGTGGTAAGCAGAACAGTTGGCCTCCCAAAGATGTTCGCATCCTAATTTCCAGAACTTGTAAGTATGTTGTTATATGACCAAGACGAATCAAGACGGCAGAAGGAATTAAGATTGTTAATCTGATGATCTTAACATGGGAAGATTATCCTGGATTATCCCAGTGAACCCAATGTAATCACAAGCGTCCTTAAAAGTGGGAGTGGGAAGAGTGCCTAGGTGGCTCAGTTGGTTGAGTGTCCAACTTCAGCTCAGGTCATGATCTCACGGTCCGTGAGTTCAAGCCCCACGTCAGGCTCTGTGCTGACAGCTCAGAGCCTGGAGCCTGCTTCAGATTCTGTGTCTCCTTTTCTCTCTGCCCCTCCTCTGCTCATGCTCTGTCTTGCTCTGTCTCTCAAAAATAAATAAATGTTAAAAAAAATGTTTTTTAAAAATATGTATATTGAAAGAAAAATAGATCCGATGAGCATGAGATTTCTTTCCCATAATAGTATTTCAGGAAACAAAGTAGCAATATCAATAGAGTCTCAAGGAAAGAATATTGTGACCCAGAATTACTGTTCATGTGAAAGGAAAAAAAAGAAACCAGTGAAGAAATGGTAGTGAGCCATGTAACAGGAAAGAAGAGGATGAAGAAGAAGGGGAGGAGGAGGAGGTAAGAGACGGAGGGAGGAGAGAAAGCAATGAAGGAAGGAAAAAGTGAGGGAAGAAGGGAAGGCGGAAACATATTGCTTTGAATATATTTAATTAAATAGGACATGTATCAAAAATAATCCTTGAGAAAAGGAAATGTGACAAAAAATTAAGTAATAATTATGTGGATCTAAAATATTATAGGGGTACCTGGGTGGCTCAGTTGGTTAAGTGCCTGACTCTTGATTTCAGCTCAGGTCATGATCTCACAGTTCATGAGATCAAGCCCCACATTGGGCTCTGTTGCTGATGGTGCGGAGCCTGCTTGGGATTCTCTCTCTCCCTCTCTCTCCCCCTCCCCCCACTCTCTTTCTTTCCCTCTCTCTCATAATAATTAGATAAACATTTAAAATAAATAAATAAAATACTACATATGTTTTAGGGGCATCTGGGTGGCTCAGTTGGTTAAGCTTCTGACTCTTGATTCCAGCTCAGGTCATGATCTCGTGGTTCATAGTTCATAGTCTCAAGCCCCACGTTGGGCTCTGCACTGAGAGCACAGAGCCTGGTTGGGTTTCTCTCTGTCTCTCTCTGCCCCTCCCCTGCTTACATGCATTCTCTCTCTCTTCTTCTCTCTCAAAATAAATAAACTTAAAAAAATTAAATAAAATAAAATAGTACATATGTTTTAATATCTTAGGATATAATCAACGATGTGAGAGGAGAAAGTAAAAGCACACTAAAGGTTCTCAGCTTTTACTCTGTCATATGTGAAATGTTATAAAATTTCCAAAAATTGAGGACTTTGATACAATGATATGTTATGTAGTCATTAAAAGTATGTAGTTCTGATTAAAGATAGCACAATAAACCCATTTCCCTCAGGTCACATGGACCAGACATGGTTCCCATGCCCAAACCTGGGCCCATTTGCAAAGACCAATCGTGAGGCATTCTGGGTTGGGAGTGAGGCTGACCTTCCTGGAGAACAAGAGGGCTTTACTAGACCACGTCATGGTTCTGTTTTCAGGAAAGAAAAGATGGAAGGATTGGCTGCTTAGAAACCAGTGGTTAGTGTCAATGTCCTCCAGCCCAAGATCACAAGGAACACACCCAAAGCTGAATGAGCTAAGTTTAGCGCTCATTGCAGTGAGGGAGAAGGCACGGCATAGGGGACCGCGGGGCATCTCAGTAAGAAAGAATGAGAAAGAAGTAATTACAGAAGTTAGCCAAGGGCTAGGTGATTTGGGGGAGGGCTAAAGGCAGCAGGGTTCACAATGGATTGGATGCTACCAGGAAACGTGGGCAACTCTAGCCTTGTTGTCCTAGTAAATCTGACCTATCAGGCAAGCGATATAAACCAAAGCCAGAGCTGTGATAGCCACTCATATTAGCCAGGATAGGAGGATGTTCCGTACTTCTGTGGTTTGTTTTGTCTGTACTTGGAAAATGATCAAGTTCTCTCCTGTATGTTTTCTCTCATTCCACCGCGGTCACGGAATTCCCTTGTGTGACGTGGATAGATGTTCGGTGAGGTCATTTGTGTCCAACAGGAGAACACTGTGGCCTCATTGTTCAGTGTCCTGCCAGTCCCTGAATGTCAGGAGTGCCTTGCCTCCTTTTCCACAGTTTTATCCAAATGGCGGGGTTGAGGGGAGAGCTAATCCTGATGCCATTATTTGTACCTAATAATACTTTTGGTGCTGTTCCATATGCCCAGTAAGAGGCACAAAGGTGGCAAGATTTCAGTAACAACTATTTCAGTTTACATAGTTTGTGTGTAAACTAATGAAACAGTTCATTTTCTCTGTGTGGGAAAATGACCCCCTCCCACCCCTCGGTTCCCCTAGAGCACCACTAGGGCATTTCTGTTTGCAATAAACATATAGGGTTTTATTTACTTGGTCCTCCCTAACACTCACAAATATTGATTTATATCAGTTGGTTTATTTAACCGGCAAGCAAAAGAAAGCTTCCCCAAATGAACATCTCTGAGCCAAGTTTCTGGCCGGAGGGAATATGCTTCCCTTTCAGTTATAATTCTCTCCCAACAAGGTACTATCAGGGGAAGCCTAAGAAACAGCATGTGCCACTCAGCTCATTGTGGCTTTAGATCAAGCCTCAGCTGTAACCAGAGCTGAGCTACAAAATACAGATACCAATGGAAACAAAAGGTTCCATTTCCACTGGAAAGAGTAGCTTCCAGATCTCGGTGGGCAACAAAGAGAAAAGAAGACTTCTCAGAAATTGAACATGAGGCTTTTTCTCTCTCCGGTTTACCTTCAGAGCGCTGCCATTCTGAGTTTTCCACCCATTTGAACCTTCTCAGCTCAAGGAAGACAAAATAAGACTAAACTGGCAATCGTTGAGTCAGACAAATAAATCGGGTAACTATCTTCTACAGTCTCCTAAGTGGGACACAAAAGACAGCCAGAGACACAAGTCAGGCTAGCGTGCCTCTGGGGAGCTAGAGAGCCCCAAAACCAGGACAGAGTTGGATCTCGGCTGTGCCTGCCCACCCAAAAGCGCAGAGACAGCCAGTAGGCAAGGCTCACTTGTCTGAGGATGTGTTTTGTGGAACAACACAAAAAAGTTGGAGAAATCACTCTCCTCAGATTTCCATCCTTTTCCCATTCCCTGCCACCTGGACTATCATAGGCTTCTCTAACCCGGGTCAGTTGGTCAGAGAGGCCCTTCCTTCTGGTTTCCAGGACAGGATTCCATGACAGAGCCTTCCAGGAGAAACTTCACAAGAGGTTGAGCCCTGCTTTGTTTGTCAGCAGGAATCCCGCCACCTCCCCCCCACCCCCACCAGCCCCTGACAACAGGAATACCTGATGACCCATTTTCAACCCTGGGTCTAATGCAGCAGGGGTCTAATGAAGAAAACATGTGACTCTTCATCTCAGGGTCATGAGTTCAAACCCTACACTGGGCCTAGAGCTTACTCTAAACAAAAACAAAAACAAAAACAAAACAAAACAAAAATTGCTACAAATCTCAAGGTGGTGCCTGACCCTGACCCTGTCACCCAGGCACTTAGGATCTGCCCTGGGCCAGGTGGTAGACCCCACAGTCACAGCTTCCCTTTCTGTCCTCTCTACCCCACCCCATCCCTTGCCCTGTGTAGGGACCAAGGGCAGTACCCCAAAGGCCACTTTGGCATGAAGATTATTTTGAATTAAAAGCAATCAAAAGCCAACAAATTCAGAAGAAGCTCTTTATCTCCCCTTCAACTAACAAAAAAGAATTTAGACAGAAGACATTCCTGAGGAAGAGAGCTATCACCATAGACAACTATATTATAATATGAACTAGGCACAGTAGACAGGGAGGAACCTAGTGAGGCTCGTTTTGTCAAAGTCCTCTGTGTCCTGTCATTTCCAAGCAGCCCAGCAAACACTTGGTTACCATTTATTCTTTTTCATCTTCCTGTGAATTGCACTCCTTCCCTTTGAAGTATCAGACCCCTATCCCCTTCTCCTTAGTTCAGAATGACATAAATACCTCATTTTGCCTGCCTTTCTAATTTCATGTCTGTGTGGCTTCCTCATATATACAAAATTAAATTTTATTTTCTCCTGTTAATCTGTCTCATGTTAATTTGATTGTTAGTCCAGCTAAAAGGACCTTCACAGACAGAGGAAATTCTTCCTCTCAACACCTGAAGCGTTGATCCAGACTCTGGGACATGACTTTTTCCTTGATTTTCCTGTTACACTCCCACTGTTCCCTAAGACCACCTGAGCCCAAGGAAGCCTGATTAAGACCCAAAGATTATGCCAGCCTCTTCTGGGAGACTGGGTACTATCTCAGCTTCCTGCTTCTGGCTAAGCACCTAGTTTAAATTGACCTTTCCTTACCCCTTCCAAAGCCAAACCTGTCACATTTATTCTGACCTGAACCTGAGGTCTCACACCCCTCTATTCTTCATAATATTCTGTACTGATTGGTAAACACTAAAAATCAGATTCACAGCCTCAGCTATACAAACCTCAAACTAATGAGGTGATATAATCATGTCACAGTGAAAAAAGGATATGGGGTACACGTAACAAGAAACCATTTGCTGTAACAAGTCTGAGCCCAGTTTCTACCCAATGTTGGTTGTGTAGGTGGCCCTTGACAAACGGGGAGCACATACACATAAAATCAAATGCCTGCCTGGAAAATATCTGCATGTCAATCATGTGATTAATCAACTCCGCATCACGGCCACATTATATATGTCATTTTATATGTTAAAGTTTTAAAAATGCGGACCCTTCTAATGTGGAGTCTCTCCCATCCTCTGCTGAGTGGTAAATCATGGTTCCAGGAGCTCGCACTTCCTCTCCCTCCCCCTTTCCCCTGGAGGGTTCTGAGGGTTATGCATTTGCCCTTCAGCAGTGATGAATGGAGTGTTGTGCTAATGCTGGGCGCCACCATTATTCATGTCCCTATCCTCTGTCCAGGCCTTTAATTGCGGCATGGTGCAAGTAGAAGCAAAAACTGTATTACAGAGGAAAACTTTCATCTTCCTGATTATAATACCTGACAAAAGGCAGGCTCTTCTATTAATCTTGGGCACCTTCCACCAGAGGGGCATCCATTCACTCACCAGATTCGTGCAGGACCCATATCGAGCCAACATCACACGGAAACAGAAGATGTGGCTCTTGGGACCCATAACTTCAGCCGGAAGAAGCTGAGCTGATAATCATATCACTCTGTGGTCACATCCTTAATCGGCCTATTATGGGGCATAAATTAAGAATTTTACCAGAGAGAATCTAGGTCTCAGAATTCCTGACTGCAGGGACCCAGATGAGCTCTGCTGAATAAAAAGTTTTCCAGCATATTCTAGCTCTCTCATTGCAGCCTATTATAATCCAGTTTACGGTTATTCAGAAATGCCCTGGATTCTGGGGCGCCTGGGTGGCGCAGTCGGTTAAGCGTCCGACTTCAGCCAGGTCACGATCTCGCGGTCCGGGAGTTCGAGCCCCGCGTCAGGCTCTGGGCTGATGGCTCAGAGCCTGGAGCCTGTTTCCGATTCTGTGTCTCCCTCTCTCTCTGCCCCTCCCCCGTTTATGCTCTGTCTCTCTCTGTCCCAAAAATAAATAAACGTTGAAAAAAAAAATTCTTTTTAAAAAAAGAAATGCCCTGAATTCGTCAGAGTCCTCTCTTTCCTCCCTTTTTAGTTCTTAAAGCAATATTCAAAAGACGGTATTCAGCTACACAAATCATATCTAAAGGCTATTGGCCAAAGATCTATTGTTCCATATGTATAATTATAGTGATTTTTGTCATAATTAACAAAGAGACAGACAAGTGGCAAGCCCATCAGACCACAATAAGAGCATCAATTTGGGGGGCACCTGGGTGGCTCAGTCAGTCAGTTAAGCATTGGACTTCGGCTCAGGTCATGATCTCACCTTTCATGAGTTCGAACCCCACATCGGGCTCTGTGCTGACAGCTCAGAGCCTCAAGCCTGCTTCGGATTCTGTGTCTCCCACACTCTCTCTGCTCCTCCCCTGCTCATGCGTGCGCTCTCTCTCTCTCTCTCTCTCTCTCTCTCTCTCTCTGTCGAAAATAAGTAAACATTAAAAAAAATTTCAAAAATGAATAAATGTTAAAAAAGTTTTTAATAAAAAATGAAAAGCATCAATTTGGGTTACAAGACAGTCCATTACTGTAGTTGATCACGGTTTCTATGAAGTGTTGGAGCCACAAAGGTTGTAGTGTCAGGAACTGACCATTTTCAGACAACAAGCCCCCTTTTCTCAAGAGCTAAAGATAAATCTTTTCCGTTGGTATCTGGGACAAAATTGGCTATGCCACCTCATGGTGGGACACAAAAAGAGGCACTCAGAAGAGGTGCCCAGGGGCTCCTGGGTGGCTCAGTAGGTCGAGCGTCTGACTTCGGCTCAGGTCATGATCTTATGGTTCATGGGTTCGAGCCCCATGTCAGGCTTTGCACTGACAAGCGGAGAGGCTGCTTTGGATTCTGTGTCTCCCTCTCCCTCTACCCCTCTCCACTCTCTTGCTCTTTCTCTCAAAAATAAATAAACATTAAAAAATTTTTAAAAGGGGCGCCTGGGTGGCTCAGTCGGTTAAGCATCCGGCTTCAGCTCAGGTCATGATCTCATAGTTTGTGAGTTCCAGCGCCGCATCAGGCTCTGTGCTGACAGCTCAGAGCCTGGAACCTGCTTCAGATACTGTGTCTCCCTCTCTCTCTGCCCCTCCTCCTCTCTCACTCTCTCTCTCTCTCCAAAAATAAACATTAAAAATTTTTTTTAAAGATTAAAAAAAAAAGAAGGGGTGCCCGTTGGTGGAAAGTGCCAATTTTGAACACTTTGAACAGTGGCTTCTTATTCTATCCTTGCAATCTCCTTTTTTATAGAAGCTATAGCACGTGCCTGCATGCGTGTGTGTGTGTGTAGAGACAGAGAAAAAAAGTTAAAACAGGGGCGCCTGGGTGGCGCAGTCGGTTAAGCGTCCGACTTCAGCCAGGTCACGATCTCGCGGTCCGGGAGTTCGAGCCCGGCGTCGGGCTCTGGGCTGATGGCTCAGAGCCTGGAGCCTGTTTCCAATTCTGTGTCTCCTTCTCTCTCTGCCCCTCCCCCGTTCATGCTCTGTCTCTCTCTGTCCCAAAAATAAATAAAACGTTGAAAAAAAAATTAAAAAAAAAAAGTTAAAACAAACTTTAGAGAGTTTCTATCCCTTGCCAAGCATCTCACAGTCTAGTCAAGGAGATGGACAAAAATTGCACTAATTTCAAAACAGCATATTACACTTTATGATGGAAAGGTCGTGCGGGCACCAAGGAGGGAGTGGTAAACGCTGTCAGGTGAAGGCAGACAAGACTTCATGGAAAAGGTGATGAATAAACTGACTCCTGAAGAATAAGTAGGAATTTCCAGATTCCTTATGGGGTCAAGGCCATTTCTGCTTAGCTTGGGTGAGCGGTTCTCAAACTTTAGTCTGCAAGTTTATTAAAGCACAGATGGCTGAGCCTCACCAGCAGAGTTTCTGATTGAATAGGTCTGAAGTGGGCTCACAAATCTGCATTTCTAACAAGCTCACAAGTGATGCTAATGCTGAGAACTGGGGCTTAGGTGCAGGGTGAGGAGCAGAAGTGGAGAAAGATAGCTGGAAAATAGGCATGGCCTGGATCATAAGGGACCCTGGGGTCCACAGGGAGACCAATCACTCTCTGGACAGTAAAGACCCACTGACACGTGTTAAGCCACAGACTGGAGTAACTGTAATTGTGTTTTCAGAGGTCACCTTTGGTGCAGGTGTACAGGAACAGGGTGATTATAACTGGGTCTCACTCAGGAAATGAAGTTAGAACAAAAGCCCCAGGGAGTGATAGGAACATCTAGGAAGGATGTGAGGTTACTTTATGTGAAAATGAGAACACTCGCCTGGTCTCCTGAGCTCTCCTCTCAAAGCAGGGAAATAAATCAACTGTCTCCTTTGCCTCTAGAAACTCTTATTCGTTTTCATCCCTTATTAAAATATGCATGATGTATCTTCTGGGAATGGACACACAGATTTCAGTATCATTTACTTAACTGCCATAGTTTGTTAATTCTTTTTTTCCAAGAAATAAAAGGAAACATCCTTGTTTACTGAAGTCAGAGTATCCTGGTGGGTCTTTCACATGCACCTCTGTTACCTACAAAGCCCTGGGTTAAGGGTGCCTGGGAGATGAAAAGGGTAGGGTTAGGGGAGCCTTTGTGTTTCCAGTTTGGGCAGAAGATGACCAGAAAAGGTTGGAGCAGTACAGACTAGCCATGTAGAGGAGGCGGGGGCAGGGGCCGGTGGCAGTGGCAAAAATACCAAAGGTTGGTGCACCTGCAGGGAATAAAATGAGCGTTTCTAGGAAGCCCCAGAAGTATTTGGTAGGTGACTGACTTTCTTCTAGAATATGTTGGATGGAGGAAATATACAATATTAGCAGTAACATTAAAAAAGCTAACATTTATTGATGCTTACTGTCTTAGCCTGGGTTCCCCCTAAAGAAGAGCATGAAACAAAGGTTCACCTAATGGTGGTTTGGGAATTGGCATATGAGAAACCAGGGGTGCAGCACAGGAAAGTAGCTTGGGAGTAGAAAAAGCCAGTCCCAGCCTCGGATAGAACTGACCCCTGCCGTGAGTCACCGGCAGGGCTTGACTCACAGGACCTCCTGAGAAGATTTTTTTTTTTAATTTTTTTAACACTTATTCATTTTTGACAGACAGAGTGTGAGTCGGGGAGGGGCAGAGAGACACAGAATCAGAAGCAGGCTCTAGGCTCTGAGCTGTCAGCACAAGGCCCAATGTGGGCTCCAACTCACAAACTGGGAGATCATGACCTGAGCTGAAGTCGGATGCTCAACCGACTGAGCCACGCAAGCTCCCCTAAACCTCCCAATAAGCTTTATGAAATGCTTATCAAATGTCTGTCCATGGGGCGCCTGGGTGGCGCAGTCGGTTAAGCGTCCAACTTCAGCCAGGTCACGATCTCGCGGTCCAGGAGTTCGAGCCCCGCATCAGGCTCTGGGCTGATGGCTCGGAGCCTGGAGCCTGTTTCCGATTCTGTGTCTCCCTCTCTCTCTGCCCCTCCCCCGTTCATGCTCTGTCTCTCTCTGTCCCAAAAATAAATAAAAAACATTGAAAAAAAATTAAAAAAAAAAAAAAAATATCTGTCCAGGCAAGAAAAGGGGCAGTTTTCATTCGAACATTGGCCACCTTCCCCCAGTGGTCAAGGGCTGGCCTGCAAGACATTATTAAACCCCTTGAACTTCTGAGTCACACACACAGGAGCACCCACTGCAAGTATCAGAGAAGCCTGGGCAGAAAGTGGGAGTGCTGAGGGGCTGTCAGCCTGCACCTGCACCCAGTGGGTGAGGCCTACGTGGAGCTGGTCACCACACGGCAGCATCGGGGGTGAGGCTGAGAGCCTACGTGATGGAACGTGAGTGTCCAGTACACTGGTGATGGGCCAGGTCCAGGGCTAAGGGCCTCACATGCATTCTTTCATTTAACCCATAAGACAACCCTGTAAGGCAGGCATTGCTATCCCCACAGTACAGGTGAGGAAATGAGGGTTAGAGACTCAAGACGGTTAGCAAAGTTAGTCAGGCACAAACTCAAATCTACTTCTGGCTTCAGAGGTCATGCTTTCCCACAATATTAGGCTGTATCCAACACATTCAGCTGGATGGTAACTCAGAAAGTCAGTTTAGGAAGCCATATCAACAATCTTTAAATTGCTTATTAATTGCATTTCTATCCTAGAAATACGACTTAAGGAAATCATCAGAAATGTGCACAAAGAATGATGTTTACCCCAGTCTTATTTATAATGAAATAGGTACATGTATGTGTACATGTATGTATATGTATATATATGAGTATCATGCAATTATTTAAAATGACTATGAAAGAATATAATCCAGTAGAGAGAAAAAATATAGCCCACAGAACATATGTCATGAGCTTAACAACATAGAAAACATAAAAACATAGAGAAAAAACAGAAAGGAAAAGTAAAAAATGTGAAAGTAGGTAGTAAGATCATGTTAAAACTTTTTTCTTTCTACTTCTCAATAGTTTTTAAGTTTTCCACCAAAAAAAAAAAAAAAAAAAACAAAAACAAAAACCTATTATTTTGCATTGAGGAGGGCACTTGTTGGGATGAGCACTGGGTGCTGTATGTAAGCGATGAATCATGGGAATCTACTCCCAAAACCAAGAGCACACTATATACACTGTATATTAGCTAACTTGACAATACATTAAATAATTTTAAAAACCCTATTACCTTTGGGATAATTGGCATTTTTTATTTTACTTTAATAGGCAGTGGGGGGAGTGACTGCTACCCACCAGTGGCTCACCCCCAGGGGCTCTAGGTCACCTTCCAGGACCATCGGGGTTGGGTTGTCTGTCCATCCTGCAAGTTTGCTGTCCCTCAGGAAGAAAGGGTCCTTTGTAGCTGAGAGAAGGTTTTGTGTGCTTTACAAATAATCTCCTTCAAAACCTTCTGCTTGGAGCCTAGACCTGTATGTCCACTCCCGGGCTCCAGAGATATCTCTGTCACCCAAGGCTGGGCACCACGGCAGCCTGGGCTCTGCTCTAATAAGTCGTGAAATGCTTGTGTCCGAGATCTTAACTGGGGGCAGCCCTGCTGAAATGAGCTCTGTCCCAGGTGAGGACAGAACTGTTTCTGTGGCATTCCCTGAAGTCCAGGAGTCCTCCTGGTGGAAGAAGATGGGAATGTGGGACGGGAAAAGGGCACAGGATCTGCACCTTCCTACCCTTTACTAATATCTCTAGTGCTAGTTTTACTTTCACACCCTGGCCAGCCCAGTCTCCCTCACTCCCAATGGAGAGATTCTTACACCAATAGGATTTCCCACTTCTGAGTCTGTCAACTAAGTCCCTCCCTTCTCTTTGCTTTTTTTAGGGATACAGGTGACCCTTGCTACATTTTACTCATAATTGCCGTGTGGCCACTTCCATTATTATTTTGTTTGTGGAGCCTTATTCCCTCTGCTTACCTCCTAGAAATAAGTCCTGGAGACCCAAAACTAGAAGACTACATGCTCAGAATGGTCATGGCCCAGTGCTTCACAGTGATGTCTCAAAAGCCCACATGGTTCCCTTTTGTTCTTTACTAAATAATCTGGTCTATTTCAGGGAAAACAGTTGCTTAGTCAGGTGTCCAATGGAGGAGACAAGGCTGTAAATTCTGGCTATCACCCGAAGCATATCTGTAGTTCTATCTTTCTCTACATTATCAGACATCAAAAGATACTTTGACAAGAGAATCATTTGGAAGAAATCTTGAAACCAATCATTTGCTAGTTCAGTGGAGGTACAGCATATTTTAAATAGCATTTCTGTGTCTACAGGATTTCACACATTATGAGGCCCATGTTCCCCAAGGAGATGTGAGATCAATCTACCCAGCATCCTTTGCAGTAATATGATGGTAAATATTTCACAATGAGTTTTCCAAGGGGGGTAAAAAGCCCTGATTTGTATCACTTGCCAATTTTCAGGGTGTAAATACTCCTAGTGAGGCCATTTCAAATCACCGATAATTTTAAAACTGGCCCATAAAAATCCTTGAGACTTAACATTCAGCTCTCAGAAGCTGGTTTGAGCCACTTCAACAGACCACTGGACAGGCACGTGACTTAGACCCTGTAAACAGATGCACCTGCATGAAATGAGTTTTGAAGAGAAAAATACTGGGAAGCAGTCTCCACATGGACTCTATCTTTCTGCAATGTGGCAGAGGAAGTGCCCTGTTGTGGAGTGTGGGAGCCTGGTTGTGGTGTCCAGTCCGAGCACCAGCAGTGTGAGCTGCTGTGTCTGTTCCCATGGCACCGGCCCTAGGGTCGGCCCTGGAGCAGACCTGAGGTGCACCTGAGTGTTGTTCCTGACTTCGTGGCCTCCTGGCTCACCTACAGGTCCTGTGAACTTGCTCATCTCCTTTAATAAATCTCTTTTGTGGTTTGCCTGAATAGAGTGAATTCTTGTATTTGCAAATATGAGCCCTAGCTGATTCTGTTTGAGGCAGAGATAGATTCTTGGAAGCATAATTAAATATTGCTTCCATTACATCTGTCTTCAGAGTTTATGATTTTCCCCATCGGGGTGAATTCAGGTTTCATTCGATCCCCTGTACTCCCATTGATGGCAATGGTGGACAGAAACCTCAAACTCGGATTACTCAGCAGCTCCTGATGCAGGAAGGGTGCGGCTTTACTGTGCAATGAAGCATCTAATAAGAAGGCCTTGCTCTCCCAGAAAGCCTCAGGGAAAGTGAGGGATAATTCCTTTGACCTCAGCAGTGCCAGCTCTCACATTCACCAAAGACACTGTGGAAAACTCTCTGAAGAGCAACACAGGGACCATGCAATTATCCACTACGTACATTTTGATAACCGCTCCCAAATCATTGATTCGTCAAACTTTACCTTAGATATTATTCTAGCACTTTAGGAACCTCCCACCTCCAAGGCACCTTCAATTCTTGCTAAAAATTATATATGCCTTGCCAGACCTCCTGAAGACCAGGAATTTACATTTTCAACTTGTCCTTAAAATTTCTGAGAGCCAAACTTATTTATGATCAATATCACACAAAAAAAGGGCAACTCACCCCCCCCAAAAAAAGAAAAAAAAATATATATATATATATATATTTAAAAGTTTAACAGAAAATCCTAGGTATACAATACAGATTACGTCTTTAGACATTCACGCATAACATTATCATGAAATGATTAATAAATAAATTTTAACCCATAGTTTCAGGCCAATAAAGTTCTCCAAAATGCCTCAGGTGTGTGAAGAGAAGCTGAGTGGAACCCAGTGCATTTCCTGGAAGTCACCACCCTCCCCCAACTTTTTCTCCGTATCTACAGACCTCCTGTCTCCCGTGGTAGTTTCCAAAAGAGAACTCTACCCAGCAGTTTTGAAATTCTGCTGCTTCTCATCATGTCTGAAAGATATGGTGGAGTTAAAAATAACAACAGCTGAGTTTGAACGTCTGTTTACAAAACACCAGGCTAAGCACTTTGAATGGATTATTTCACTTAATCCTCACAGCTCTGTGGTGTAGGCACAGTCATTATCCTCATTATATAGATGAGGAAACTAGACACAAGCAAATTGTCCAAGTTCTCAGGAAGGTAATGGCAAAGGGAGGATATGAACTGTGGGAATCTAACTCCAGAGTCTATACTCTTTTTTTTATTATTATTTATTTTCAATGTTTATTTATTTTTGAGAGAGAGACAGTGCAAGCTGGGGAGGAACACAGAGACAGAGGCAGAGGATCCAAAGCAGGCTCTGCACTGTCAGCAAAGAGCCCAACATGGGGCTCAAACCCACGAAATGCGAGATCACGACCTGAGCTGAAGTCAGATGCCCAACCGACTGAGCCACCCAGGTGCCCCTGGAGTCTATATTCTTAAGGACTGCACCACACTGATAGTAGCTGACAGTGGTCAGATCAAAGACAAGCCAAAGCAGTCTTAAGAAAGAAGAACAAAGCAGGAGATATCACGCTCCCTGGTTTCAAACTATACTATAAAACTATAGTACTCAAAACAGTGTAGTACTGGCATAAAAATAGATACAAAGATCAACAGAATAGAATACAGAATCCAGAAATAAACCCAGCTCATGTGGCCAATTAATCTTCAACAAAGGAGGTAAGAATATACAGTGGGGAAAAGATAGTCTCTTCATTAAATAGTGTTGGAAAAACTGGACAACTATACTCAAAAGAATGAAACTGGACCATCTTCTTACACTGTACACAAAATAATGTAAGTAAATGTAAGACTAGAAACCATAAAAATCCTAGAAGTAAACATAGGCAGTAAGCCCTTTGACATCTAAGCAGTATTATTCTGGATCTGTCTCCTCAAACAAAGGAAACAAAGGACTACAGCTAGGTATATCAACTAGGACTACATCAAACTAAAAAGCTTTTGCACAGCAAAGGAAACCATCAACAACACGAAAAGGCAAACTACTGAATGGGAGAAGATATTTGTAAATGATATAATCAATAAGGGGTTAATAACCAAAATGCATAAAGAACTCACATAAGTCAATATCAAAAAAACAAACAATCCAGGCACCTGGGTGGCTCCATCAGTTAAGCATTTGGCTCTTTACATTTCGACTCAGGTCATGATCCCAGGGTTGTGGGATCAAGCCCCATGTCAGGCTCCATGCTCAGTGTGGGATTCTCTTTCTCCCTCTCTCTGTGCCCCTACCCTGATCATATGCACACACTCTCTCTCTTTCAAAATAAGCTTTAAAAAAAATAATCCAATTAAAAAATGCTCAGAGGACCCAAATAAACATTTTTCCAAAGAAGACACACAGATATCCAACAGACATATGAAAAGATGCTCAACATCACTCATCATCAGGGAAATACAAATCAAACCACAATGAGATATCACCTTATATCTATCAGAGTATTCTGGCTATTATCAAAAATATAAGAAATAACAATTGCTGGCAAGAATGTGAAGAAAAAGGAACCCTCCAGCACTGTTGGTGGAAATGCAAAATGAGGGCAGCAACTATGGAAAACAGTATGGAGATTCCTCAAAAAATTAAATATAGAACTACCATAAAACCCAGCAATTCTACTTCTGGGTATTTGTCAAAAGAAAGTGAAAAATCCTGGGGCGCCTGGGTGGCGCAGTCGGTTAAGCGTCCGACTTCAGCCAGGTCACGATCTCGCGGTCCGGGAGTTCGAGCCCCGCGCCGGGCTCTGGGCTGATGGCTCAGAGCCTGGAGCCTGTTTCCGATTCTGTGTCTCCCTCTCTCTCTGCCCCTCGCCCGTGCATGCTCTGTCTCTCTCTCTGTCCCAAAAATAAATAAACGTTGAAAAAAAAATTAAAAAAAAAAAAAGTGAAAAATCCTAATTCAGAAAGATATATGCACCCCTATGTTTACTGCAGCAATATTTACAATAGTCAAAATATGGAAACAACCTAAGTGTCCATCTATAGAAGAATGGATAAGGAAGATAAAATATACATACACATGCGCGCACACACACACACAGGAATATTACTCAACCATAAAAAGGAATGAAATCTTACCATTTGCAACAACATAGATAGACCTAGTAGGTATTATGATCAGTGAAATAAAGGCAGAGAAAGACAAGTACCATATGATTTCATTTATATGTAGACTCTAAAAAACAAATAAACAAACAAAACAGAAGCAGACTCATAGATACAGAGAATAATCTGAGAGTTGCCAGAGAGGAGGGGGTAGGAAGATGGGTGAAATAGAAGAAGGGGATTAAAAGGCACAAACTTCCAGTTATAACATAAATAAGACACAGGGATACAATGTACAGCTTTGAGAATATTGGTAACAATGGCAGCTTTATACCACGACGGATGGCAGCTAAGTTCACCGTGTTGATCACTTCATAATGTATCTGAATGCTGAGCCACTATGTTGTATATCTGAAACTAATATAATATTGGGGCTTTTTCAGTTTCAAGTTTTTATTTAAATTCCCGTTATTTCACAAAAACAAATATTACATGTCAACTACACTTCAATAAAGAAAGAAAGAAAGAAAAAGACAGAGGTGGGACGCTGGGGAATGACAAGTGCTGCAAGGAAGCTGCTTAATGTACACAAAAGGACCTCCCAGAATGTCCAAGGCTTGCAGAAAATCTTGGAGGGTTTTACAGGGGCTGGGTGTCCTCATTAGCTAGTGAGGACTAGTCTGTGACACAGGGATGGGAGCAGCAATTGTGACCCCACTCACAGTTTGTGGCCCAAAGAGTCAGTAAAGTGGCTACAGTTCTTGCTACAGAGAACAGATTCTGTCATTGTCATCTGATCCATTTGTTGTCTTTGTTATAAAAGCCAGGTGAAAGAATACCTTCTAGGGTTTCTGCTGAAAAGCGTTGACCCGGGGTGCTCACTGAAGCAGTCCCAGACTCAATTCCACCTCCTCCACTGTCTTGCTTTTCAGGTTTCACAGGAACTAAAACCCTTCCCTTAAATCAGGACAGCACAGACCTGGGCTCAAATCCTAACTCTACCACACAAGGTCCGCAACCTCAGGCAAGTTAATTGACCTCTCTGAACCTGGTTTTTCATCTGTAAGAAATTGATGAACATTCTTAACTCACAGGAATGAGCATGAGAATTAAATGAAAACAGCATTTAGCAAAGGTCCTGGCTAAGAGCAAACGTTCAATAAATAGTAATTACTTGGACCATCACACAAGCGCACACTTCTTCCCAAATCATTTATTCATTAATTCCTTTATACACAAGTCCCTTCAACAAACACTTCTGAATTCTGTACTTTTGCTTTGTGTACACACATATCAACGGGACGTGGGTAGATGGAGGGTGTGGGTATGTGTTATCAGGCCTGTGCTTACTTCCTTTGCAAAAGCAGTATCTGGAAGGTATAACGCCCACAGTGCAGTCTGTGTTCAGACAGACATGGATTGCAGTCAGGCCTAGGGCATCCAGGGAAGCAAGCTATCTCTTCTTCTGCATTCCCTACCTTTTCTCTCCAAACAGCAAGAACAGGGTTTCTTTTCACATGGGAATAAATGAAATGCAGAAAGTTTTGCTTCCATTCACAGCCTCCCTCCCATCCCTCTGCCATCTGAGCACTGACTGCCTGGCTCTCTGTGTGTCTCCACACTGTGCTATCCCTGCCTGTAATAAAGAGAAGTAAATCAAGTCCATATTCAAAAGCCACACCGAAGAGCAAAACAAACTCAGACACAAGACTGTGCCCATTCTGATGAACGAGGACCGCCAGCCTGGTTGGCGAAGGTAAGACTGAATGATGCCTTTACATAGTTTCATTTTCTGCCTTTCCCCCAGGGCCTCTTAGCTTGGCTTTTTTCATGTATATTTTTGACATTTATTCATAGGGATAAATGGACTGTTTGATCTTTCTGGATTTCCCTTTCAGTGACTAACCAAGACAGGAAAATATAGAAATACATAATTTCGAGCCCTCAAACCACTGGTTGCATCTGCAAAGATGCAGATAAGAAATGAATACTCTCTTCTTTGACCAATATTTATCATGTCTTCTACAGCTTGCTGCAAGCTCCCTGCCCTCAGATTTCATGGACTACAGCAGGGCTTTGCAGCCTCAGTACTATTTGGGGAGGGATCATTCTTTGCTGTGGAGAACTGTCCTGTGCATCGCACGATCTGGGCAGTATCTATAGTCTCTACTACTCACTGACGCCATAGCACTCTCGACCAGAGCTGTGCCAACTGAACTATCTGCAAATGTTGCCAAAATGTCTCCTGGGGGACAAACCCCCCCTCACCCTGGTTGAGAACCACAGGACCAGAGAGACATGTAATTGAATACCTATCATGAAATGAGAAGGCGGTGACTGGCAGAAACGTGTCAAGTGCTACAGGAAGAGAAACTCCTTCCACCAGGAAAAATAAGGAAAACAGGAGATGACAGCTGAAGCCGAGCTTAGAGCTTTCGTTGTCAGAAGTAACTCCCTATTTTGAACTCAGATTAGCCTTCTGACACCACTACCATCCTTTGGTCTAGATTCTCTCCTTCGATACAAAAACGATTTGCCTATACAAGTATTTGCCAGCTCGCATGATACTGTCTGGGTTTGCTACTCTGGTCTTAAAGGAGAATTCCCGGGAATGGGGTGGAAAATCGCCGGTGGAGCCTCAGCCATGGTCCATGAAGACAGGAGGGCAAAGAAGAATGCAGATCCTGGGAGACAACCTGAGGAAACAAAAGCGTATCATCTATCACTAAGCATAAGCATCTATGTCTACTTTAAAAACAAAAGTCCGGACAAGAACTTCAATGATCCTTTGCAACTACGTGGATGGAACCGGAGGGTATGATGCTAGATGAAATCAGTCAGTCAGAGAAAGACAAATATCATGACTTCATTTATATGAGAACTTTAAGAGACAAAACAGATGAACATAAGGGAAGGGAAGCAAAAATCAGATAAAAACAGGGAGGGGGACAAACATAAGAGACTGTTAAATATAGAGAACAAACAGAGGGTTACTGGAGGGGTTGTGGGAGGGGGGATGGGCTAAATGGGTAAGGGGCACTAAGGAATCCACTCCTGAAATCACTGTTGCACACTATATGCTAACTACCTTGGATATAAATTTTAAAAAACAGTAATAATAAAAATTTTTAAAAAAGAACTTCAATGATCCGATACATTTCTCTACTATGAAATGAAACAAAAGTGAGCCCTAACTATTGAGTTTTCTGAAACATCATGAGTTTAAGCTAGTGAATTCAACACTCAGAAACCCTACGCGTGTGGCCAGGGCTGCTTGCAGTGATGTTCCCTTTGCTCTCCTTCCAAGTTGTAACTGTTTGCTCCTCTTGAAGCTAAAAGAAGTTCCAGATGAAATGGCAGGTGCTTAGACACTCACTGCCAGACGCCATTCACAGCAAGCAGCCCCACAGCCACAGTGTCCCACGTGTGCAAATTTGTGTGGGTGCACAGGAGCCCATTTAATTGACTTTTAATGCTGATAAATCCACAAAGTAAACATGGAGGGACTGGAGGGAGGCACTCCAAATAATGGAGCACGAACCTCTAAAGATCCACTCATGTCAAAATTCACTTTTTCAGAACTCCACAAATCAAAGGCTCGCAATGATCCAAGAAGTATTTATTCAACTACTGAATCTGGGTAAAAAGGGTGAGCTTCATGGTATTTGAACTTGTCCTATCACAACCCTATTTTGAATCAGAAAGTTTGCACCGTTATTTGTTGAACAAATGGACGCAGTTTGCTCTGGCTGATTAAGCATCAGTTGGGTTATAAGATGGCTGAAAATCTGCATCAACAGCAAAGCGACAATTTCACCATCCACAAACCCAGCTTTGGCAGTTACGTTTCCTTCCAGTAAGAGAACTGACACAGCAATTTTTCTTGTGGCCTAATGGAGCTCACGTAGATCCTAGGAGACGACTTTAATAAGGAGATAATCTGAGGGGCACCTGGGTGGCTCAGTTGGTTATGCATCTGACTGCGGCTCAGGTCATGATATTGCGGTTTGTGAGTTCAAGCCCCACGTTGGGCTCTGCGCTGACAGCTCTGGAGCCTGGAGCCTGCTTCGGATTCTGTGTTTCCCTCTCTCTCTGCCTCCCCCCTGCTCACACTCTGTCTCTCTCTCTCTCAAAAATGAACATTAAAATTTTTTTAAAAAATAATGTGATAATCTGAATGCTTAAGGTTAACACCGCACGTACTGACTGCTTTGTAAATTCTTGACGTGCTATCATCACTAGTTTCACTAGAAAATGTGTCCATGGGCTTTTGACTGGGCTTCTGCCACTGAGCTTAGAATTATAAAATAAGAGTTGCAGGGGAAGCAACAAATAGCTCTCCTCTGTAACTACTACTCCTGCTGGGATGTAAACCCTACACCCGAATGAAAAAAACAAACGTTAAATTGCCTACAACTGTTAGTTATAGTGATTCAGGACTTTTCACACCTTTCTTTTTTCTTTTTTTTTTTTCCAATTCTTTTGCCAAGAGTATAAGTCCCTCTTACATTATCTCTGACTACATTGGTTGCCATGGTTTTCTAGCTTTCACTACTTCTGGAAATAAATAACCCATTAGATGTATGTCATTGCTAATTGTCTCTTTGTATCACACAGATAGGTGATTTGTAGCCTGGACATCAGCACTAGTTATCCTGAGTCTCTCTTAGTGAAAAGTTGGCACCAGAATGTTTTAGCAAAATATATAATACCCTGACTTCCGTTTAGGAGATCTGTCCTCATGAAAAGGTGAGTATTGTTTCTTAGTAGTGAGTCAGTCTTGCTTGCTTCTATTGTTACTAAAGATAATTTATTTTATTAATAACCTTTTGTACATTTTCTGTACTATCTTATGTCCAGCCCCCCTCTTTTATAGACACTGTAAAAATTAAAATTAGCCTCAACTGTTTCAAAACATCACAAATTCCAAAGTGATAAGACTCCAAAGGAATGTTTAAAAAAAAAAATTACATGAAAATGATTATTACAGAATATCTGGGTGGTTTTTTTGTACGTTCTGAACTGTTTTTACTCATGACACTTCTGACATCAAATATATGGGTTTGTTTTTTTTTTCCCCCACACCAACCAACTCTCCAAATCTCCAGACACCAACTGGTTGCCTACAACTCAATTCAGTCTTGACATGGTCTGGAGTCCACTCCTGTCTGGAATTAGAAGAGATCCCACAGGTGAAGGGTTCAGCCCCACAAGACTACCCCCCACTTCAAATGCCAATCACAAGAAATGCCAGGGCCTTCCTATACTTTTGACTGACAGCTATAAATCAGAGGTCCCCATGACCCCCTCATCAGTGTCAAAGATGATTTGCTAGAACAGCTCACAAAACTCAGGAAAACAGTTTACTATTACTGGTTTATGATTTTCAAAATGCAACTCTGAAACGGCCAAATGGAAGACATGCATAGGACAAAGTATGGGGTGAGCAGCGCAGAGCCCCCTCCAGGCATACTGCCACCCTCCCAACACCTCCATGTGTTCACCAACCCAGAAGTTCTCTGAACCTCGTGTTTTGGAGGTGTTTATGGAGGTTTTATTAAGCTGACATGACTGACGAAATCACTGGTCATTGCTGAGCCCCTCCCTCCTTCCCAGAGGTCAGGGGATGAGTATGAAATTTCCAACACTCACCACGCCTTGGTCTTTCTGGCAACCAACCTCCATCCCGAAGCTATCTTGGGAGCCCAGCCATCAGCCATCTCATCAGCATACAAAAAAGACACTCTTATCACGCCAAAGATTCCAAGGGTCTTAGAAGTTCTTGTGTCAGGAAGGAGGGAATAAGACTAACATATGACATATTATAACATAAGATGTTTTTATCATCCCTATCACTCAAGAAATTCTAAGTTTTAGGAGCTCTGTACCAGAAACTGGGGACAAAGACACATGTATCTATCTATCTATCTATCTATCTATCTATCTATCTATCTATCTATGTAGAGAGAGAGAGAGAGAGAGAGAGATCTTATTATTTCACGGTATCACAGAGGTACATCAATTCTTTCAAGTTGCAGAGATAATCAGTCTATAATTTGGTGGGTATGAGTCTCCCAAATGACCTCAGCCCCACGCAGTCCAGGATCCAAAGAGAATTCAGCATGAAAAAATATGGTTTTGTACCCACTAGCAAGAAAGGAAGATGGGGCAAAAGTTAATCTCCCAAGGGGCTAGGTCCTATTTCTTGTCAAAAGTATCTCAGAAGCTCCTAAATCAAGACCATATTCCCTTTTGGTGTCATGAAGAACTTTGTACAAAACCTTGATGTTGGGACTTCCCATACATCCACCCGCCCCACCTACACCATCTCTAGCTCAGTGGCACCTTTGACACGTAATACTTGTTAGTGGCTTTAGGCCCTCATCCTTGCGCTATCAGCACATACCACAGAAAGCTCTCAATTGTGTTGAAATAAACAGGACTGAAGTTATTTGTTAAATGAGCTGTTTATGCACAAGCCTGTAATCATAACAACTTGAATGCAGAGTGAGACATTTGAGGGAACAATAGGTCATTGTGACTGTCCCAGGCTAAACCCAGTCAGTCTGACAAAAAAAAAAAAAAAAAAAAAAAAAAAAAAAAAAAGAATAGCAGAGCTGAGGGGAATGGCCAAGAATCAGAACCTTCAGGGAGGTCACATACACCTAGGCCACTGGCCAATCCAGAGAGTTCAAGAGGCAACAACACACATTAAGATTATTTGCCTTCCCCATTGGCTTGGGACATAGCCTTGATTTCCAATGTTCCCTGAATCTGTTTATTCTTTGATTCAACATTCAGCAAGTCCATATGCAAAACCGCCTTCTGAGAGATACAGGGATAACTAAGGCTTTCTAGAGCCCACAGAGATCCTCTGGAGATGGACATAAGTAGCCACAACACAAAATCAAATGGGCAGAGGTCATAAGAGGGACACAAATGAAGTTCTCCTTGATAAGAGATCTGTTAATAACCATCTTCCAACCTGATTTTCATGAAAGAAGTTCTTTCTCACTTGTGACTTTCTGAATATATCTGCACAGAAGAAAGGAATTATGAAGGCTGCTCAGACTGGTCCCTCCCCAGTCAACTCCACTCATCTTTAGGTCTCAACTTATAAGTCACTTCCTCCAAAATATCTTCTTCGATCCTTCCTAGGTCCCTGCTACATTCTCCAAGGTCCATAGGATTTTCCTAATCAGATACTTAATATTCTGCTTAATTATTTGCTTAATTTTCTGTCCCTATAATTAGATTAAATTCCATGAAAGGAGAGCTGCGCCCTGTATCTCTGCTCAGCGTTTGGTGCACAGTAGGCATGCAGTGAACATTTTATACACATTTATCAATCAGTCAACACATAGCACATTTAAAAAGCCTCAGCAAAAATCAAAGGGGAGGAACACTGAGCAGCAAAACTGCTCAGCAATCTAACTGGACATGAAAATGGATTAATGCAAACTTTTAACACAAAATATAGAATTATAGACTATAGGCCCTGCCCCTCATGCATGGAAAGAGGTTCAATGGTGCTGGCAATAAATCACAGATCGTTTGAAACCCAAAATTATTCAACATTTTTTTTTATCCCTACCTACCATTAGTTTCACACACACACACACACACACACACAATACTTTTTAATAGAACCACTAATAAATTAGGAGGAGAAACCATGCTCTGACTTTCATCTCCTCCTTCTTCTGCCTTCCACCTTCTGGGAGGCTTGAGAGAGAGACAATAGCCAGAAGAAGAAGGAATAAAGAGAATGAATAATCCCTGTGCTTCAGCTTTTAGCTGTCAGTCTCTCACTAAGGATCAGAATCCTGCCCAAGATCTGAAGAACCTGGGGTTCTGGCATTCAGGGTTCTGTATCCCCAGTCCTGGACCCTCTGCTCAGGAAGCTTCCACATAACGGCTGCCTCTCCACCTAAGAGCAAGGCTGCCAGGGGATGTCCGGTCCAGCCACCATCCATCAGCATCACTGAGTGTCATACATACCTGGACAGCCACTGAACGTGACCCTGAGCAGGCAAATTAGCACTGGGATGCAAAAAAAAACAACCTATGCTACACTTTTCAATGAAAATGCTCCCGTTTGATCTCTATCAGGAACAGTGCTTTTCTACAAGCCTGTCACTGCATGTGATGCCTCTATTACATACATAGCCTCTGGCAACATGGACAAGGCTGAATCCCTGCCCAAAATCAAAATGTGCCAAGGCAGATCAAAACATGAAGCAGTGCTTAAGTTGAGGTGGAGAGCAACTCACGAGCACAGACATCTAACTCTTAACTCTTTCTTTGCTTCTATCCTTAGTTTCCAGTTGGACTGTGGATACCACAATACCACCCTCCTCCCTGTTCCTCAAACCCATTATCACCACCAAAAATCACCCAGATTCCACAACATCATCCAATGCATTCATTGGATTCTAGCAGAGAGGCAATGGAAACACAACATGACATCTTCCATTTCCAAACAGAGCCCAAGGAAAGCATTGCCCCATTGACGAATGCTTGCTTTCAGGCGCTCCCGCTATCCCCAGGTGGTTCATATGCACACCCAGTTGGAGACTGGCACTTTCCTGTCTAGAACAGCTGTTCCACTGAGCCACCCCCAGAAGGATGCCTCAACCAAAAGCCAATTTTTTACGGCAATGCCCACTGATTAATAAAGCATGTGCAAAGAGACAGCCCTCCAAATAATTAGCCTTCCTTTTGCAGATCTTGGGAAGTCATGCCCGATCCAAGCCTCCCTGCAATTCTGGCTCCTTAACCAGCACAGTTGTGAGCAAATAAGAGCTTTTGTTATAAACTTCAGGTGTCTTTGCTAAAGCACAGGTGAGAAATGTAGGACAGAGTAACTTCCAGCTCTTACCAGAATGCAAACCTGCTTCTCTCTTGAAGCTGGAAGGTACCAGTGGGGTGGCCATAATGCTCCTAACTAAAATGAAACCACATTTGGGGAGGAGTGAGAACAAGGACTGATGTTAGACCTTCCTGAATCTATATTTGAGGAGACATGAGAAAAAGGACTGACAATGAACCTTGTTGGGATTGATTCTTGCAGACGTTTAAGGAATAATGGGGTTTTTGTACTACAAAAGGAATTAATGTTCACTGTAGAAATACAGACAAGCATGGGAAGAAAAATAGTGATAATCCACTTTCTAAAAGTAATCACTATTAAGATTTTACTGTAATTCCTTTCTTCCACACATGCGTGTATGTGTGTATGTGTATTTTTTGTTGTGAGTACTATTTTGTAACTGGTGTTTTTACTTAATAAAAACTACTATGTTAATTTTTTGCACAATTTTTAAATGTTGTTTTATTTATTTATTTTTGAAAGAGAGCATGAGTGGGGGAGAGGTAGAGAGAGGAGAGGAGGACAGAGGATCTGAGGCAGGCTCTGTGCTGACAGCAGTGAGCTGTATGTGGGGCTCGAACTCATGAGCCATTAGATCATGACCTGAGCCGAAGTCAGACACTCAACCAATTGACCCACTCAGGTGCCCTGTTCATTTTTTAAAGACCACATTTATGGGTACTAAAAATAGCTCACATTTATTAAACCAGGAACACTACTGTATTATCTCTTGCTAAAAGACAAACTGAGGCATATTAAAAATTTTAAGAATTTATTTGAGCAAAGAATCCGTTCAAATTGAACAGCACCAAACAGAAAGTGGACAGGAGCTCTCCACCATCAGGAGCCAAAGGAAAGACTTATATGCATAGAGAAAATGCAGAAACAAAGTAAAGGAGTTATTGATTGGCTTGAAGCCTGGCTGGCTATTTGTGACTGGTTGTCCTCAGCATTTTGATTTCATAACTGAGGCATTTACAGACTTAGATTTTGGTTTGCTTGCAGAGGGTTAGAACCACATCAGTCTAATGGTCTCCTTGTTTATTTAACCTAACATTCTTAATCTTCACAAGGACTCTCTGAGTTGGATACTACTAGATTTTGCCATTTTTTTAGAAGTTTTATTTATTTGTTTTGTAAGGGAGCATGCATGAGCAGGGGAGGGGCAGAGAGAGGGGGAAAGGGAGAATTCCAAGCAGGCTCAGGTTGTTAGTGCAGAGCCCAACTCAGGGCTCGATCCCACGAACCGTGAGATCATGACCTGAGCTGAAAGCAGGAGCTGGACGCTTAACTGACTGAGCCAGTCAGGCACCCCAGATTTTACCATTTTTCAATGCGGATACAGAGATGTAGAAATAAGACAGGTGGTGTCTCTTGTCTGCTCCTCCTTTCCTTCTCCTCTTGCCCTTATTCCATCCTCACATCAAGAGACAGAGACAGCTTCCGGTGCCTTCTCACAGCTCCACAAAACCAGCTAGATGAGGCCATGTGGAAACAGGTCACCAGAGAGATCTTCCAGGACCATCTCTGCCAGGGCAAAGCAGACCTGCAGGAAACTCAGCCGTCAGACTTCCAATGACAGCTTCCTGAAGGCTCTCTGCCCTGCTTCCACCCAGTGTGGGACCTGGACTCAGTTTAATACAAGCGGGGAAGACACACAGCACCAATTTCTATGAGCGTTCTTTCTGGCTTTTTAGCTCGTGTTTTGAATTATTTTATCTCTTGTTTTGATTTCTTTGTCTTCTGTTTCTCTTCTCTTTCACTCTATTTTCATTAGCGCTTATGTCTTTGAAAGACAACTTTTGTTTCCTTTGTTCACTGCACCTCTCCCCCAGCTCACCCCAGTCCCCTCCACCAAGCAAGGGTTTCTCAGCTTCGGTTTCTATAGATCTCACTCTGGTCTAAGAGGTCCCCTTCCTTTTTCCCTTGGTTTAGCATGCTCAGTCAAGGCTGCTTCTGGTACCTGCTTCTGGAGAAGCCAATGACACCAAAATGGACAGATCACTGCTCCGGTGTAATAAAGAGATGGTGGGAAATTATCCCACCAGGAAGAAACAGCTAGCTGCGCGCACGCGCGCACACACACACACACACACACACACACACACACAAGCACACACTCCCCTGACCAAGTGAAAGCTGTTTCCCTTACTTTGAATTTATCTGCATCTTTCCAGCTCTCATTTGTTCCGATGCAACCCAACCCAATGTGATGTTATTACACTAAAGGGTCTTTCCTACAGCCTCTCAGTCAGCATTTTGCTTCACAACAGGTTATATTTCACAAATGCAAATATAAGTAATGTGTGCAGAAAGATTACAATGCACCCTACAGGTACCATCTGGAGTCTGTTCTGCTTAGCTTTCCGACAAAGGCCGAGGTATTCTAAGACATTTCACTGCAGTCCAACCTGCTACCTAGAAACCAGGCTGCCTAATTTCACTTGTCACCAATAACTCAGGTTTAGGAGTCAGAGCACTGCAAGCAGTTTAGAGTGAGGGGAGGGGAGCAGTCTAAATGCAAGTCATTTTCCTTTCTGGGCTGACTCTCCAGCCAAGCATTAGGGAGCACTTGTTTTTCACTTTGATTATATTCCCTTACCATTCCAGGGTCTTCAGCTCCTCCCATCCCTTCTCTGTGCCCTGCCCGCCCCCCCTCCCCCTGTTTTACATATGCATACACACACACACACACACACACACACACACACACACACACACAAATCTACACCTAAGATTCCAAGGACTTTCAAAATGTACTCACTGATAGGAACCAAGTGCTGCTTATAATGGGTGTTTTGTTGTTGTTGTTGTTGATGTTGTTGCTGTTATTTTTACTATAATAGAAAACAGAGAAGAGAATTAAAGACAGATAGAGCTTATAATAAGGACAAATCCCTACGTAGCTGCTGAGACTTGACCACTGAAAATCTCCTAAGAGGCCTGGCAGCCTCCATGGGACTCATCTCAAAGGTTTGATGCATTAGGGTCCTGAGTTATTGGCAGCATCTCCTGAAAATAATGAAGGATCCAAGAATGCAGATTGTGCTACTCACTGGGTCTGCTTTCTAGAAGTATATCCAGTCCTGACCTATCCTCTAATGGTAACGTTGGGGAGCTATTTCATAGACATTAGTGTTGCAGTGAACAGTGAAGAGGCTCCCGTCTGAATAATGTCAGATCAAGATTGTGTTGCTGCTTCACCTCAACACACAGTCTCCAACTCCAGGCAAAATGATAGCGGCACAACTCTGCTTTGTGTTGAGCTAGGAAAGAATCTGCATGATTTTTTCAAGGATGACAGAAACATCCAGAATATGTCAGGACACAAATATCTCACTGAAGACAGAGTGCACAGGATTAAGACAAAGTCTACGGAGAAATCAGAAGAATCATTGATTTGGGAAGCTTTCAAGCAGGTAGGAGCAAGAGGCAAGGCTTTAAATAGCTCTGCTGGCTATAAAAATAAGTGAACTGTAAATTCTTCTGACTGGAGGTTTCCTAAAACAGCAGAAATAGAAGTATTCCTAAAATCCTAATACAGGGAAAGTCACTCAAAGAAATACTTCTTAAGGGAATTGATGCATTAAGAGGAAGCATTTGCAGACTAAAAGCCACATAATACACAGGGGTTGCATCCTGACAGGATACTTGTTAAAAGAATCCATTTGCGGCTCCAATATTGAGGGTCAGTAATTTCTCAGAAAAAGGTTAATGGAAACAAAACAGAATTCAGGGCGCATTCTCCCAATCAGTGTGCAGAAGTATAAGCAAAAGTACACCCTTAGCATACCCTCAGGCTATAGAAAGCAAAATTATTGCAACATTCTATTTTGTAGAATGTGCAATCAATACCATGAAGAAGAGAGGGAGGCCAGATGTAGGGGGACACTTGTGTGTGTGATTGGGCAGGTGGACAAAATCACCCTGTCACTTCCAGAGAGGCTGCAGTGATGCCCTTTTTGAAGGCAGAGAGAACGAATGTGAATAAACCAAGTGGTGACTGGATGGAGCTAAAGAAACTTTCTCAAACCAGCTTCCAGCCCCAGAAGCTACTCCGAAAAATTTATAAACATGTCACAGATGAACAGAGATTAGGGAAAGCTGATGGAGAATGAAGCCATGAAACCTAATGGCTGTGGTCCATATCTTCCCTCCTAGAAAGAAAGGGAAACGTGATCTGAGCCACAGTATTCTAGAAAGGTTGGGACGGGGGAGTCTGGCTTGGCTTTCATGGTATAAAGCAGCAGTGTTCTTCTCTGGAACATCACAAACAATGAAAGTACCAACAGAACAAGAGAAGGATCAAGCTAGAGAAGATGCAAAGAGTCTAGAATCACCAACAGGACACAGGAACATTGAGCACAGAGGTTTGGAACAGGATGAATAAGCAAATATGAGGCTAGAGGGAACCCTTCCAGAAGGGGATATCAAAGTTAAACCATGTCCAAGGACTTTTGAAAAAGACACCACTGCATTCAAGAGGCTATATGGATATCCACACAAGTCAGCCACAGCAGATAATCTGTGTCCTTTGGCTAAGGGTGGTGCAGGTGCAGGCTGACCATGCATGGCTTTCACCACCTGCTAGGCTCAGGGCCAAGTGTTCGGCATGCAACATGTTATTCAGTTTTCCCAGCAGTCTCCCATCCTCATCAAACCCCTCAGTCAGAGAAATAACATCCACGGAGAATTGATGGATTCTGAATTGTATCCTTCTGTTAAACTAAACAATCAGAAAGCTACACTACAAGGGATGTTTTGGGATACATGGTGCTCACCCTCCACCTTCCACCTCAAATTCCTTTAATTAAATCATGCTGTGGGACTACCCATCAGCTGACACTGTAAGCAGTAGTCCTGTGAAAAGTATCACTGGGTTAATGTAAGGGTATTACCTATTGGATTACACAGTATCCTCTTCATGAGTCCCCAAGAAACACAACTCCTGACCTTAGTATTAAGGATTATTATAGTTTCCCTAGCACAGGGCATGCTTTTACTTTATAGACACTGGGCCATGCAACTAATCCTGTTTGCTGACTTGCATGGGCTGCTAGGAAGCTCCAGGCCAGATTTGTGGCTCAACTCAAGGCATGCTATTACTCTAACTTCATTCCATTCTTTCTTGCTCCACTTTTCAAATATTTATGCTTATCTTTTTATCCTTTAAAATTATATACATTTTTTAAAACCCAGTTTGTACAAGATCAGGTATAAACACATACATACATACATACATACATACACGTGTACAGATCTAAAAGTGCTATGGCCAAATTGCAAAAACAGTGCAAGTACTATGAGGTTCATGTACATATAATTGAAATTAGAGAAAATCCTGATCCCTGCTAAAAGTATTTCTTATTAAAATTTATAAGTAACCCAGTTCTCCTGCTTCACATTTTTATTGAGCAAATCCATTTTCAACTTGCCAGAAACCTGAATTTCTTTAGTCATCATAGAGGAGCCAAGCCTTCTGATTTATATGGAACAATTTCTCCATCTATTGGCACAATTTAATATTGCAGATGGTATCTTGAAATCAAACGTTCCCTTATTACTTTATGTAGATTTTGTTTCCTTCATTAAGTCTTTCAAAAAGTTTCCACTGCCAATAATTAAATTCATCTCCCCTGCATTAAGCTCTTTGCCTGCCAGAATTAATAAACCTATAGAAATTAAAATCACAGCATTATCACTGAGCTGAGAGGCTTCCTGGATCACAATCTTCAACTCCTAAAGGAGGTCAGGCCAAATTTTCCAAAATAAGATATAAAAGAATGAAGAAGTATTATGCATATATTTAATATAAACCATTTTAGGATGTGATCATCATTTTAAAGTCATGTTTAACGGTTGAGTGAAAGGTTGGACATGCCAACATTTTAATCCTCATTTGGAATAGCTCATAAGAGACCAAACATATGGGCATCCAAATGTGCCGATCAGATTTAAAAGTCTGTATCATAGACTGATATTGACTTGAGACAGAACCAGTGTCACCATTCCTCACCCACCAGCAAATACCTACCTTTGAGTAAATCCCTTCACCTGACAAGGCAATCCCACTCATTAACAAAATACATCACCCTTGAAGTGTTTTTAAAGCATAAAATGTTCTCAAAAGTCTCTGTGATATCGCAATCTCTCTATGACTCTATATATCGGCAGTGAATTTATTTTTATGTACATCTCTCGTATTACTAGCCTACAGATCTAAGCTTAAAACCCAGTCTTCCACTTATACAAAGCAAGTAGCCTTGAGTTAGTTTAACCTCCATAACCTTCTTTCCTTATGTGTATGCGAAAATAATACTAATTACCTTATGGTGAGGATTAAAAAAGATAATTTAAAAAAATATATGTGGCACTCAGCAGACACTAAATAAATGGTAGATTTTAGTAGTTGTTGCAGGGAGAAGAAAGGGCTTTGTCACATTTTTCCCCTAAGTCCCTTAACAATTCAGTACTTTTCAAATTGAATCTCTGGCCTGAAGAAACAACTTTAAGAGGATCTGAAAGCAGAGAGGTTCACCAACAGCAAGAAATAAGGGCCTTAATGAAAACTCTGAAGGAAGGAAGAAGCAAATGGAAGCAGAATGAAAAATAAGAGCAGAAATCAGTAAAAGAGCACACAGGAAATCAATAGAGAAAATCAGCAAAACCCAAAGTTGGCTCTTTGAAAAAAATTCAAAAAAATTGATAAGTCTCTAGCCAAGGTAACTAAGCAAAAAAAGAGAGAAGACACAAATTACTAATATCAGAAATGGAAGACAGGACATCACTCTAGATCTCACAGAAATTGAAAAGAGGTCTCACAGACCTAAATGTAAAATCAAAACTATAAAACTCCTAAAAGATAACATAGGAGAAAACCTAGATGCCCTTAGGGATGGCAATGACTTTTAAAATACAAAACCAAAGACTTGCTCGATGAAATTAAGAATTGATAAACTGGGCTTGATTAAAATTAAAAACTTCTGTAGAAGACAATCTCAAGAGAATGAGAATATACACCACAAAGTAGGAGAAAATGTTTGCAAAAGACACAATTTATAGAGGTCTGTTATTCAAAATAGACAAAGAACACTTAAAACTCAATGATAAAACTCAATAAACAATCTGATTAAAAATGAGCAAGACCTAAGAGACACTTCACCAAAGAAGAAATACAAATTGACAAGTAAGCACAGGAAAGATGTTCAATATCATATGTTATTGGGGAAATGCACATTTGCACAACAATGAGATAACAATACTTATCTATTAAAATGACTAAAAGCCAGAACAGTGACACCACCAAATGCTGGAGAGGATATGGAGCAAGAGGAACTCTCATTCGTTACTGATGGGAATGCAAAATAGTACAGCCACTTTGGAAGACAGTTTGCAATTTCTTACAAAACTAAATATATATTCTTTCACAAAATCTAGTAGCTGCACTGCTTGGTGTTTACCCAAATGAAATGAAAACTTATGTCCACACAAAAACCTGCATACAGATGTTTAAAGCAGCTTTATTCATAACCGCCAAAACTTAGAAGCAACCAACTTGTCCTTCAATAGGAGAATGATGAATTAGATTGTGGTACATCCAGACAGTGGAATACTACTCAGCACTAAAAGGAAAAGAGCTATCAAGCCATGAAATGACATGGAGGAAACTTAAATGCATATTACTTCATGAAAGAAGCTGATCTCAAAAGGCTGTATGATTTCAAACACATAGCATTCAGAGAAAGGCAAAACTATGGACACAGTTAAAGCATCAGTGGTTGCCAGGGATTAGGAGAGAGAGAGTGATGAACAGGCATAGCACAGAGAACTTTTCATTTGCCTTTCCATATAAATTTTAGAATCGGCTTATCAATTTCTACAAAAAAAAATCCTGCTGGATTTGATTGGTTTTGCATTGGATCTCTAGTTCAATTTGAATAGAATTGACATTTTAACAAGTATGAGATTTCAAATCCTTGAACATAGTATCACTGCCCATTTATTCAGCTCTTTCCTTGATTATATTCATCAGTGTTTGGTAGTTTTAGCATATAGATCCTATCCATATTTTTTGAGATTTATACCTACGTTTTGTATAATTTTTGTGCTATTGCATATAGTACTCATCTTTAATTTCAACTTCCAATTGTTCATTGTTAATACATAAAAATGTAATTGAATTTTATATATTTACCTTCTATTCTAAAATCCTGCTAAACTGGGGTGCCTGGGTAGCTCAGTCAGTTGAATGTTCGACTCTTGATTTCAGGCCAGGTCATGATCCTAGGGTCATGGGATCAAATACTCTGTCAGGCTCCATGCTGAGCATGCAGCCTGCCTAAGATTCTCTCTCTCCCTCTGCCCCTCTCCCCCACTCATGCACTTTCTCTCTAAATAAAATATTTAAAATAATAATAATAAAAATACAATCCTGCTAAACTTGTTAGTTCTAGTAATCTTTTTGCAGATTCTTTGAGATTTTCTATATAGTTGTTCGTATCCGCTGCAAACAGATTATAGTTTTATTTAACTTTCTGGTTTGTATGCCCTTTATCTTTTTGGACCCAGAACAAAACTGAATAGAAGTAATGACAGGGGACACTCTTGCCTTTTTTCTGACCTTACAGGGAAAGCATTCAGTCTTTCACCATTAAGTATGATGTTTCACTTAGCATAATATTTCAAGATTTGTCCATGGTGCAGCATGTATCAGTATTTCATTCTCCAAACAAATGGATTTATGGATTGGAAGAATCGACATTGTTAAAATAGCCATATTACTGAAAGTGATCTATGAACTCAATGTAATCCCTACCAAAATTCCAAAGGCATTTTTCACAGAAATAGAAAAAGCAATCTTAAAATTCATATGGAACCACAAAAAAAAAAACTCCAAATAGCCAAAGCAGTCTTGAAAAAGAACAACAATGTTGGCAGTATTACACTTCCTCATTTGAAACTACATTACAAAGCTAGAGTAATAATAACAGCATAGTACTAGCTAATCTGACACTTTAAAAATATCAGATTTGCAGCTTTTGTCCTTATCTCCTTAACAGCATATAATGACTATCTCAGTGCTTTATACTTTCTGACCATCCATGCCAGCAATTTTTTTTTCTTTCCTGCTACTGAAATGTGTGGCATCTACTTTCAACTATAATTTTGATCAAGGCTAAATCAGGAATATTTTGGTCTTATAATTATATTTACAAATTAATATTCAAGAATGTACACTTTTAATGAGTATCAATTTCTCCCATTAAGTTAACAAAAAAAAATTATTGGTAGTATCCAGCAGTGTGATGGATCCCAAAAGACAGTTATTCTGTCTCAGCCAGTGGAAATTTGACCTAATACAAGTTTTCTAAAGAATGATTTGGGGGACGCCTGGGTGGCTCAGTCGGTTAAGCGTCCGACTTCAGCTCAGGTCATGATCTCGCGGTCCGTGAGTTCAAGCCCCGCGTCAGGCTCTGGGCTGATGGCTCAGAGCCTAGAGCCTGCTTCCGATTCTGTGTCTGTCTCCCTCTCTCTCTCTGACCCTCTCCCGTTCATGCTCTGTCTCTCTCTGTCTCAAAAATAAATAAATGTTAAAAAAATATTAAAAAAAAAAAAGAATGATTTGGGAGCGTATTTTAAAAGTTTTCAAAGTGTACAAACCTTCAATCCAGCAATTCTTCTTACAGGAATTTGTGCTAAGAAAATAATTAGATATTTAGTCAACATTTTATGCATAAAAATGTTCATCTGTTCATAAGGGAAAATAAGAAATTTTTTAAATCGCTAAACATGGGAAATGGTCAAGGGTTAAATAAAATACAATCTATTTGTGTGATATAATATTATGCAATACAAAAATCATGCTTTCAATTCAGTTTCAATGACCTGAGAAAAGTTTCTAATGTTATGTTTTGAAAAAAAAATGCAACATATAAAAAACAGCTACTATGCACTCCCTACTTATTGAGGTAAGACGGAGACTGATAAAATGAAACATATTAACAGTGATAACTCATCATGGGTGATAGGATTACGGGCAGTTTTTAATGGAGTGTGTGTGTGTGTTTGTGTGTGTGTGTGTGTGTGTGTGTGTGTGTGTGTGTGTACGCACACATCTAAGTATATTTTCAAAGTTTTTGGCTGCGAACATGTTTTACTTTTATACGATGGTGAAAGTGATGTACAGAAGTGTTCTTAATTTGACCTCTATTTAAACCACTTCTTTATTTTACTGCACAGCGATAAATGTCTCCTTCAAGAATACCTCATTTTGTTTTCTCCAAAAGTTGCAAAAACAACTTAGATAATGAGCAGTTTATTTGCAGTAATAATGTATTGGCACTACTTAGGGAACTAGTTCACAGAACTTTTCCCTATGGCAAAACAAAAATGTCATACACAGAGGTATTACAGTGTTTATGCTAACTCTGGCATTTTATACGCTTGAGCTCATTATTATTCTCATTAATTTTGTGATTGTTAATAGCACTGCTATTTATATGATGACTTAACCTTTACAAATTTATATCAAAGATTTCAAAACTCAATGGAGAACGTGTCTAGAATGTAAGAGGATGTATCTCTGAATGATTTTCCCCAGTGGGGAGCATATTTTGATCCTTAATGTACTTAAATAATTGGGACGCCTAACTATAGAAAAGTTGAGAAACACTATTTTATCAGTAAAAGTATGAAAATTGGAAATGATTAATCGGCTTTCATAAAAATACATATGAACGTCAAAAATATATGTGAAATGAAAACAACCCAAGGGAGTATTTTCTACATGTTCCCTTTTGTGAAGCTGATTTTCAAATAAGCAAAGAATATGAACCTTTTAACAAAGAGCACTTATTTTAAAGCAAAAGCTATCCTAGGCTTAAATCTGAGCAAGACAAACTGAAAAACTCAACAGGATAAAAATATGGAAGATCCTCTATTTTAATTGTTAGGAATGCAGTGAGGACCCCGCTGTTCACTTTTGCCAACAGATGGTTTAGGCAGTCTTGCAGTCATTTTATCCCTGGTCACAGAGTTGTTCTGTGTCAGCTGTGTTTCTGTACAGTTGTCAAGTGTTTTACAAGCATTGTTAAAGCCATTGTATATGATGAGCATAAAAGCAGTAGGAACCATTATATCTTCCATCTTTTTCTATACTTTAGAAGAGTTCATAAAGCATGATAATTACCTGTTGTTGAAAAGTAGAATCTGAAGGCAAAAATGTAAAAGTCTAACAAAATACCAGATCTGTTGCTGAGCCCGTGGGGAAACAGGCCCTCCGTGGGAGAAATGCGTAATGGGGCCTCCACACCTACAGACAGTTGACCAGCAGAGATTATAACCTTGCTGCCTCTCAGTTCCTCTCTTACTCTGCTCGCTAATGCTGGGTCAGGCTTCTCAAGCCACCTTTCAGGCTCTAAGTCAGGATGTATGGCTGGGGGCACCAGAGGGAGTCTGAGAGGCTGGAGGAGGAGGCTGGAAGGGACTGGGCTCCTTCCTGCCTGTATGGGGGCTTCCTGTTTGCTTGCAGTTCCCAGGAGACTGCGCTGCGATGCTTCTCACCCTGACAGCACCAGTACCTTCCCAAGTGGCAGCCAAATACAGTTTTCAGTTTTCCCCATAGTTGCAAACTCCTATCTCCCATAGAAACATCAGAATCAGGGGCACCTGGGTGGCTCAGTGGGTTGAGCGTCCGACTTCGGCTCAGGTCATGATCTCACAGCTCGTGAGTTCAAGCCCCATGTCGGGCTCTGTGCTGACAGCTCAGAGCCTGGAGCCTGCTTTGGATTCTGTGCCTCCCTCTCTGTCTGCCCCAAGCCACTCGCATTCTGTCTCCATCTCTCTCAAAAATAAATAAACATTAAAAAAAAAAAAAACTAAAAAAAAAGAAACATCAGAATCAGCTGGCTACCGCCTTCTTCAAGATCCGGGCCCTGTTTCAAACTCAGAACCACAGCACCAGGGAAGCAGCACCACCTCCACAGAGGTCTGAGTTGCCATTCCATGGGATCCCTCCTCAAAGTTTCCTCAGCCAAGGACTGGTACAGGCTTCCAACATCTGCTGCCTTTTTGATTCCCTGAAGTTCTCTTTTTACCCTTTCAGCGATTTAATTAACCCCATACCTAGTGAACAATTCTTTATATTAAATTCCATCGGTTGAAATAACTGATGTGGTTTGTTTCCACACTTGACCTCATCTTTGAGTCAGTTTGGGCTCTATAGCAAGTTACCATAGACTAAGTGGTTTAAACAACAAGCATTTAGCTCTCATAGTTCTAGAGCCTGGAAGTCCAAGATGAAGTCAGTCGGTCCTAAAGAGGACCTCCTTCTAGGCTGCAGTCTGCTGACATTGCATCCTCGAGTGACAGAGAGAGCTCAAGCTACCTCTCCAGCTCCACCCTCTCCAGTCACCTCCCAAAGGCCCACTTCCAACTACCATCACATTTGGTCGGGAGGCCAGGGCTCATCAAGATTTCAACATATGAATTTGGAAGGACACATTCAGTCCACTGCACACCCTAACTCACACAGTCAAGAATTTGGCAATATGTAGAAAATTGACATGGACTCACCCTTTGACCCATCAATACCACGACTGGTTCTCCAAGAAAAAGACATAGGGTCTAGGATTTTCTTTGAAGTGCTATTTGTAACAGCAAAGATTGGAAACAAAAATGTCTATCAATGGTACATGCACATAACAGAGTATTATAAAGTCATAAAAAGGAATGGGGAAAGTCTCCATATACTGCTACAGGGTCATTTCCATGAGAAGTGGTTAGGCAAAAAAAAAAAAAAAAAAAAAATTTTTTTTTAAAAACTATGGAGGAGAGGAGAGAGGCACCTGGCTGGCTCAGTGAGTTAAGCATCTGACTCTTGATTTCATGATTTCATGATTTGTGAGATCGAGCCCCATGTCAGGTTCTGAGCTGACAGCACTGAGCCTGCTTGGGATTCTCCTGCTCTTCCTCTCTCTCTGCCCCTCCCCAGTGCACATACTCTCCCTCTCCCTCTCTCTCTCTCTCTCTCAAAATAAATAAATAAACTTAAAAAAAAACATGGGGAGAAAATATGCATAGGACACTTCTATTTACCTATAAAAGAAAAATATAAAAGCATATTCACCCATTTGCTTTTGTTAAATTAGGGACACCTGGGTGGTTCAGTTGGTTGAGTGTCCAACTTTGGCTCAGGTCATGATCTCGCAGTTTGTGAGTTCGAGCCCTGCATGGGGCTCTGTGCTGACAGCTCAGAGCCTGGAGCCTACTTCGGATTCTGTGTCTCCTCCTCTCTCTACCCCTCCCCTGCTCACAGTCTGTGTCTCTCTGTCTCTCAATAATAAACATTAAAAAAAAAAGAAAGAAAAAAAAGAATTTAGGGGCACCTGGGTGGCTCAGTCAGTTAACCGTCTGACTTCAGCTCAGGTCACGATCTCACAGTTCATGAGTTCAAGCCCCACATCTGCCTCTGTGCTGACAGCTCAGAGCCTGGAGCCTGCTTCAGATTCTGCATCCACCTCTCTCTGTTCCTCTCCCACTCGTGCTCTGTCTCTGTCTCTCTCTCTCAAAGATAAACAAACATTGAAAAAAAAATTTTTTTAACAATGTAATAGACACCACTTACTCCCCCTCAGGTTTCTCTCAGGAATTTGACAAAAGACCTGACTTAAAACAAGTAGAACATAAAACGTATGACCCACAAGGAAAGGTATGGCCATAGACAACCGCTCATACAATGGAAACAAGCCAGTCAAAAAGAAATGACTAGGCAATAGAGTTACCTAGCCACTAAGGGTCAGATCTGAGAAGGAGGGAAGGAAAGGGACAGATCAAAACCCTGTAAAACAAAGTCCCTTGCTTATAGTCGTTGGCATTCACTTTTGAATGCCCCCTCTCTGTAAAGAGAGCTTTCCTACTATTCTTACTTTCTGATCTTACATTCTAATAAACTTTTGCCTGCTGCTTATTTTATTTTGTGTCCACCCTTTCATTCTTCGAAGCAGCAAGACAAGGAATCCCAGGCATTAAGATAAAAAAAATCCTGCAATGGTAGGAAAGAATAGGTTGAAGAAGATTGAGATAGAAGCTAGACTTCTCAAAATATACCTTGTTTTATAGATTTGACTTTGAAAGGTTCTGGTACCAATTCCAACATGGGTGTGTGTGTGTGTGTGTGTGTGTGTGTGTGTGTGTGTGTGTGTGTGTGTGGTAGTTGGGGAGGGGTTTCCCACACCATTAAGCAATTCTCAGCACCTGGGTGTCCCACAATTTAACTCGATTCTGACACTAACAACCCGGAGATAGCATCAAATCTCACAGGTTAAGGGCTCAGTCCTACAACACTTCCCCACCCCACCCCCATTTCAGAGGCCAGTCACAAGTCCAGGTTGTGACCTGTGCTTCTGACTGACTGGTCATATGTCCTGGAGGTTCCAACGACCCCCTTCTTAGATTCAATTAATTTGCCAGAGCACACAGAACTCAGAGAAACATTTTACTTTCTAGATCACCAATTGATTACAAAAGGATATAACTCAAGAAGAGCCAGATGCAATAAAGCATAGAGCAAGGTATGGGGAAAGGGTGCAAACCTTCCATGCTCTCTCCAGATGCACCACTCTCCTCAAATCTCCATATGTTCACCGAGTCTGAAGCTCGCCAAACCCTGCCCTTTGGAGTGGGAGTTTTACAGAGGCTACATTACGTAGACACTGCTGATTAAATCACTGGTGACAATTGATTCAACCTCCAGTCCCTCCCTTCCCAGGCATGAAAGTTCCAACCCTAATCACATGGTTGGCTCCTCTGGCAACCAGCCCCCATCCTGAGATGCTTTCCAAAAGCTGCCTCGTTAATGTAACAAAAGACACCTTTATTGCTCTTATCATTCAGTAAATTGCAAGGGTTTTAGTTGCTCTGTGCCAAAACTGAACAAGGACCAAATGCATATTCCTCATCTCAAATCACAATATTACAACTTTGAAACAAAAAATAATTTGCATAATCATAAGTCATACTCAACTAAAATTGACATTTTTTTAATGATGTATTTTATAAACAAACAAAAACGCCATCCACTGAAAAGGCATTGTTTCTACAATGCCAACCCCACAGCCAGAAGCACCCATAGGGTGCAGATTATGTCTCTAAATACCATTTTCCAGTAACAGGTACAAGGTTCTAGATCTGAAACAGAAAATATACAAAGTGAATGAGGAATCTCCTATTATACCAGAAAGCAAGAAAGATATCAAACACAGCTAGGTTATGTCAAAAAGACTCAGGAGCCAACTTGAAGATATTCTATTAGAACATCTTCATTTCCAACCCCTAATGATTAATGAGTCTAGGAAATGATCATCAAGGCCTACTAACATCATAAAAAACAAAAAAAAGAGACAACCAGATGTTACGTACTTCCTAATAAAAGTATACAATATCATCTATGAAGTATTCTTGTGCAAAACACACAAGCATAATGTAATCAAGCTTCAATATACATGTACCTATGTGCAGGAGATAGAAGAACATATTAAATGACACAGTGGAGATGCAATTAGGAAAATCCAGGTGGTAGAACACCACAGGATAATTATTTCAACAAATAAATTGCAGGAAGAAAAGAGAATGTGTAAGTTAACAGAAAAGATAGCAGGTGAAACTTAAACAAACAAATTGTTTTTATAAGATAATTGGGGAAATATGAATACAGGTGGCATATTATATATTTTGGGATTATTTTACTGTTTACTATGTTAATATAATAATATTGTGGTTACATTTTTAAAACAATTTATGATTCAAGAATGAAATTGTATAAGGTCAGACATTTGCTTCCAAATTATCAGGTGTGGGGAAGAATTGGGTGAGGATACAGTAAAAACAATATTGTCCAAGGGGTACCTGGATTGCTCAGTTGGTTGAACATCTATCTGACTCTTGATTTTGGTTCAGCTAATGATCCCAGGGTCATGGGATCCAGCCTTGCATCAGGCGCCACACTCAGCGTGGAGCCTGCTTGAGATTCTCTCTCCCTCTCTCTCTCTCTCTCTCTCTCTCTCTCTCTGCCCCTCCCCCCCACTTGCATGCTATCTCTCTCTCTAAAATAAAAAAACAAAACCAAAAAAAATCCAATATTGTCCAGGACTTTATAGTTGTAGGGTCTGGGACATAGGTATATGGGGGTTCATTATATAATTCTTTTTACTTTTTCATATGTTTATATTTTCCATAATAAAAAGTCTACTTAAAATGCAAAATCATCTGAGTTAACATTTTCGGATGTAATTCTTTGATAACTTTTCCTATTACTTGCATTTTCATTTCTTCTAGAGTCAACTTTTGGTAGTTTATAAGTAATGCTGTGAACAAAAAAATTATTCATTAGCATTTTTCTTAGAGAATAAAATAAATAGATACATTCTTTAGAGTGTAAGACTATAGGCAAACCGGACTATGGGAAGAACAATCGTGCCCGATTAAAAAAAAAAAAAAAAAAAGGTTGAGGAATTTCTTGGTTACATCTGAAAGAAATGAGGGGAGAGAGAAGAAAGACAGTAGGAATAGGAAGGAGAAAGGCAGCAGACGTCTATGCAAGGTGTGATTAAATCCAATGAACACAAATATAGTCTTGATAATAACATCGAACGCGCAGTGAGCATTCACAATGTGCCACTTTTCTAAGCACGGTACACATATTAGCGCATTCAATTTTCATTACAACTCGATGAAGTAAGAATTGTTATTACCACTGCTTTCAAAATGAGGAAACTGAGGCCCAGAGAAGGTCAAGCTTTTCCCCACGTTGACAGAACTAGTAAACACTGGAGTCAGGATTAAAACCCAGAACGAAAGGCAATATGGCTACCGGGCCTGCACTCTTTAGCCATTATTCTTCAGGGCAGAGTTGAGAAAACTGACCACAGGCCAAGCACAACCAGTAGCCTGTTTCTGTACCTTTTTCCCCCCAGGGGGCCGCCCTGCTTAGGGCCCCCGCAGGCCGGCTGCAGGGGTGCAGAGTGGCAGCCGCAGGTGCCCGCCGAGCCCTCCGCGCCTGGCCGGGGTCTCACCTGCGACAGGGAGACCATCCGCACGACCGCTGGTAGCCTTCGAAGCTCTTGGTGGCTGTCAGCTGCCGGTAGGCCCTGGAAGCCAGAGGTTGCACCGCCCAGAAGGACCAGGAGGAAACAGCGGGAAGGTAGGCCCCGCCCTGTGCCGCCAGCCGCCCCGCCCACCGTAATCCGGCCCGGGGCGCACGGCAGGTAACTCTCACGTATGAGGAGGGGGCGCTTCTCCTGCATCCAGCGTCTCGTCCCCCCGGGCAGCCATGAGCACAGCCTCCCCCTCTCCCCGCCACATACATCTTGAGAGCTAAATGTTTGGGGGGTTTTAAAAGGTTGTAAGACAGGAAAAGAAGGATGAGAAGGAGTAGTGTATGTGTTCACAAAGACTAAAATATTTGCTATCTAACCCATTACAGAAAAACTGACCAATCCTTTCTGTGCTCTCAGCGGTTTCCGTGAGCACACATGGAAAGGGGGTTATATTGCCCCCTGTTAGATGTTGCTGGGAAAATAAGGACAGCCCCCGTGGATGCAGGAGTGTGGATACTTAGAAAACTATGAAGCAGCCACAAAATCTCAAAGCATGAGCAGGTTCTGGGATTGTCACAAGCAAACAGAAGTGGCATTTGAACGAAAGTCAACCAAAATCTCTGAGGGGGGGAAGGTACAACTGATATAGATTGTATATATATTGGCCAGAAACTTTCTCTTTATGAGTTTCAAAATTATTTGCATAGAATACTTTATGTATTGTATTAAATTATTTTAACATCTATACTTGTAGTTATGTATCTCAATAAGTATTTACACATTTTACCTCATTTGTTAATTTGTCAGAGACTAGTATATTTTATTTATTTTGGTGCAGTTCTCACAAGTAGTCAATTACCTATATTAAATAATTCATTAATATTTTATGTTACTAATTTATATTTTCTTTAGTTCTTTTTCCTAATTTCTTTTTTCGTTTCAATAACTACAGAACTGAAGATTTATTTGCCACTATATAGAGCTTTAGTTACGTTCAAAATATTTCGGGGGTGGGGGAGAGAGAGACTTGTGATGCTTTTTTAAAAATTATTATTAATGGAGGAGCATCGGGGTGGCTCATTCAGTTAAGTGTCCAACTCTTGATTTGGGCTCAGGTCATGATCTCACAGTTCATGAGCTCGAACTCCACATGGGGCTCTGTTGTGTCAGCACAGAGTCTGCTTGGGAATTCTCTCTCTCTCTCTCTCTCTCTCTCTCTCTCTCTCAAAATAAATAAGTAAACCTTAAAAAAAATATTATTAATGGAGCAATATTTTTTCGAAATAGCTCTTTAGAAGTATAAATAAAACAAATATACTATACCATAAAACAAAGCAGATTCCAGCAATGATTTTAAAACAGATTATATTACAAATGAAATTCTATAATTGTATATATGTGCTGCAGAGTAATTAGGAATGGGAGGCAGATATAGAAGTAACAAGATCAGCCATGAGTTGATCATTGTTGAAGCCAAGTGATGTCTATATGGGGGTTCATTATACTAGTCTCTCTAATTTTGTAAATGGCTGACATTATTCATAATTTTAAATACTTAAAATAAAGCTTAAAAAGGGACTACATAGAGAAGTTCCAAATTTCAAGCTTGGCAAAATTTGGGGCAGTTGCAAGACAAGTTTAACAAACTGATTTTTTTTTTCTCAATGTGAAAACAAAGCTACACAACTAAATTTGTGCCTGGTGATTTCAATCAAACATCAAAGCATCCCCCACTCCCCACAAAACAATATAGATACTGTCAGGGTCTGGGATTTTACTCCTACTTACAAGGTACTAAGATCCTGTTACCATTTTATAAATACTGGAAAAAGACACAAGACTCGTAAATCACAGAAGAGGACTTTATTACTCATGACACAACAAGCGGCATGAGCCTTATCCCAGATCCCATGGGGGTAACATAGAGGGGCCCAGAAGGATATAATACATACAATGAGTTTGTATTGCTAACAAGGAACACACTTGGGAATCTACTGTTTTTATAGTAAGTGGTAAGAAAGCCTGTACTTTGAACCCACATGTACCTATGACCCAGCCTCAACAATTACAAATTTTTAGATGATATGGTTCACCTACACTCTCACTCAATTCTTCACACACACACACACGCAATAATTTAGAAGCAAACATATGACTTGATATAACTTCAACCCTCACGGTGTTCACTATAAACACAACCCAGAGAAATGGCATTAGGAAAGAATAGTCAGGAAGGAACTTGAATTCTTGGCATACCTAGCAAAAATGTGCAGGGATGTTCAGGACCTGTGGAAGATTGTTTTCCCCATCAATCCACCTGTTGCCCCTACCTGTCTTGGCTTCTAGCAAACTGTCACAAAAGTGTGTCACTCTATTGGCCATTCTGATTACTTTAACCAACAGAGGCTAGAACTAAATTTCTCACACAAGGCTACTATCATCATCGGGACTCCAAACAACAAGATGAAATTAACCTCAAGTATTGACCTCAAATATGCCTTCCAGAGTCCTGGACCCAGGTGACTGTCCCAGGGAAGACCAGAGGACTCTATTTCAGACAGTCAGGATGTAGTCTAGCCTAAGGCCCATCCATTATTCATTTCACTAACATGCTGATCTTTGGTGTCATTGCCAATAATTACAGGAGGCAATAGATGAGCCAAAAAACAACCTCTATCCCTAATGAAGAGAGATTCCTTGGCCCATTTCTAGCTACATACAAGCATATAACCCAAGTAGGCACAGGTCACTCCTAACAGGATTTGTCATTAAACTTGATTTGGATCAACATTGCTACATTAGCTTGGTTAAGTCACACGGGCAGTGTCACTGAATGGTTGTAATTTCCTTTTCTATATGTCGCATATCCCTTTCAAGCATCAGAGAAGCACATGATTTTGTAACAGAATGAAGTGAGGTTGTGCCAGTCCATGTGTTTGTACCTGTCTACAGGGGCTCCATGTTAAAAGCTGCTATTGACGCACAGGCACAGCAGTATCATTTATGATCAGCCACATCCACAACCTGTCAACTGCATCTGCTGTTTGACTTGAGTGATGGTGTTCGATCTAGGCGACAAAGAGAATATTTATGGCCTCCTCCCTTGTATATCTGTAGTCTCAGATGTTCCTACCACAGGTGCCAGGGTCGTTTAATCCATCAGTCTATAGTCTTCCAAGGGGTGGACCAGATAACAGACCAGGCCGCTAAATCATGGCTACTATCCCAAGAGTCAGTAAAAAATATGTTTCATCATAGGGAATATTGGCCAGAGTTATGAAAATGGCCTTGAGTTCTATGCAGTGAGTGAATAACAATGCCAATTTTCAGTATGGCATATACGGAGCAGCAGTTGAACAGCTCCAGCCTCCCCTCTCCCCTAACAGGTTTGAACTTGGCCAGACCATCAGTGAACCAGGCCCCAGCATTAAGGTGCACCTCTGTGAACTAAGGACACCATTGAGCCAGGGGCTTTACTTCAGGTGGTATCATGTGAGTACAGTTTCCCCAAAGCAACAGCTACCACTTTTTCATATAAACTGAGATGCTGCTAGGGCCAGGCTACTTGGTCCTTAAATACCCAATTTCCAAGTGAGGAAAAACTTTCCAATTTGACAAGTGAGATATATTGGGCCTTTTCCTTATTGGTTGTCAAGCCTGAGTTAACCCACCCAAAATGGGGACCTCAGGCTGCAGAGTCACAGGTCTTTATAGGTCTTTTTTTTTTTAATATAATTTATTGTCAAACTGGCTTACATACAACACCCAGTGCTCATTCAGTTTCTCAAGATCCACATATGAGTGAAAACATATGACATCTGTCCTTCTCTGACTTATTTCACTCAGCATAATACCTTCCAGTTCCTTCCACATTGCTGCAAACACCAGGATTTCATTCTTTCTCGTTGCCAAGTAGTATTCCACTGTATATATAAACCACAATTTCTTTATCCATTCATCAGCTGATGGACATTTAGGCTCTTTCCATAATTTGGCTATTGTTGAAAGAGCTTCTATAAACACTGGGGTACACATGCCCTCATGCATCAGCACTCCTGTATCCCTGGGGTAAATTCCCAGCAGTGCTATTGCTGGGTCGTAGGTAGTTCTGTTTTTAATTTTTTGAGGACCCTCCACACTTTTTTCCAGAGCAGCTACACCAGTTTGCATTCCCACCAACAGTGCAGGAGGGTTCCTGTTTCTTTTTCAACAAGAGCTTGGCAACAGGTCAACAGCTGCATCTACTTCCCAAACCCCAGCTTTTTTAAAAGAGGTGCACTTGGTGCCTGGGTCGGCAGGTGGCGATGTTGTACTAGGGAATTGCCTTTCTGACTTGTGCAATAGCGATCTAAAGCTGTGATTTCCTTTTCTTCTCAGATTTTATATTCTTTTTGCTAGACCGCCAGTTAGAAGACAGAGATTACCTCTCTACCACAGTCTTCGAATAGAAGAATCCCTTCTGGACTTCATAAGTATTCACAATGCAAGCACGTACAACATAAATATCAGTTATACATTCAGCAATGAAAGACAGTAGTACATTGAATCAGCGCAAAAAGCCCGCCCTACCAGGTCACTTTAATTTTCCTTCTTCACAGAAAAAGTTGCCCAAACCCCATCAGTTGATTTTTGGATGCTCCCCCCACCCCCAGCCCCCAGCAAGGATCCCAATCTTGGCAGTACTAACGTTTTGGGTAGGATCATTGTTTGGGGAATGCATCCTGTGCACTGTAGGATATTTACGGCATCCCTGCTCCTATCCACTAAATGCCAGTAGAACACACTCTCCCTCTTTTAGTCGTGACAATCAAAGATATCTCTAGACATTGTCAAATGTCTTAGGGTCAGAAGGGGGGACTAAATCACCCTGGCTGAGGACCACTACACTATGGGAACATGGACCAATGGATTAAGAAGCCTAATAGGCATATAAAGGGAAGTCCAGAAGGTAAGGGGATGCAGATGGGAGAGGAGGAAGTCAGGCTTTGGAGGATGGCTTTTTTTAAAATCCTTGGTCTCCTCAAGACAGGCTTGGAACCAGTTTCCTTGCTCATATTATGCAGCTTCCTCCACAGTCCTCAGTGCCTTCAGCTACCCTTGCATCCAGCACCCCAACCCCCTCCACTGAGCAGAATTGTAACCTGGGCAATTATGCACAACAGAGCTAAAAATATTTGAGCTTCCCCCTTCTTGAAGTTCCCCAAGCATACTCAGCTTTTTCCTGAAAGCAGCCGAAGTTGGGAAATGGGGGAGGGGAAGGGTCAGGAGGTGCAGAGGGACAGAGCAATTCCTTGTCCATAAACAAGGCCTTGCATCAACTTCCAGTTTCAAGCCCACAGCTTGGGCTCATCCAAATCAACACTTGTTTTTGATCCACTTAAGTTTCTATCTCCATATTGTTGACAGCATTTATTTAAACTTTGGGGATTCCTTGACTCAGCAGCTACAGCCACTTTTGGCCACCCCACTGTCATATAACATCCCTTTCTCATTCTACTCTCGAGGAGAGTGAGCACAACCAAAACATCGTTTGGGTAAATTGTTTCAAGCCTGTTTCTTATCACTTAGCTTCTAAATAAACATTAACGGGATGGCAGTGGAGGACACTTACTGTGCCCCTTGATCACCACTTGGGTAACAGCATTTGCTACTAGATCCTGGAAGTCCTCTCTTGCCCACTAACATAAACCATAGGGTCTTCCAGAAAGGATTGTCTCTGCCAGCATCCCATCACGTCACCAAAAGTGTCAGCAACTAAGATTTTACCATACACAAGCTAATAAATAAGCCTCTTACTGTTTCATGGATGTTGGCAGAAGACACAAGATTCTTGGGTCAGAGATAAAGTATTTTATTACTCATACACAGCAAGTAGCATGAAAATAATGTCACATTGGTTCCCTGTGGGGACAACAGGTAGAGGGCCCAGGTGGATGCTATGCATACAGTGAGTCTGCTTTGTAGCTTAGGAAAAATGAGTTTGGGGAACGCACTGCTTTTATAGTGACTATAAGACGGGTCAAAAAGAAATACCCAGAATGAAGGACAAAGTGACTAATGGGTGGAAAAGAATGAAGAGAGCACAAGGGCATAGGGGCCATAGTAAGATTTTTAAATAGTAGTTAATCTAACCATGAAAGCAGTCTCCTCATAAACTGGAAACAGAAATGAGCCCAACTAGTGACAAATTTGCTGTTTTTCTAACTCTCATTTGTTGATGTTACCAAACCATTTTCTTGGGAAAAAAAAAAAAAATCAAGTCAGGAGCAGCAGCCTCAGAACAATGACATTACTGCCCCCAACTTCCAATATTTCCATCCCCCAGGATGAGGAGCATCTTTACCGATGTGTACCTAAACTACAGGGCTGCATCAGGGGTTTTTTATACTATGATTAGGGAGAAGAAGCCCTGAAAATAAGTGAATAAGGAATTCTAGACGGTGATAGACCAAAGTTCTCTCCTAGAACACTGATGTTCCTCTTCTTTTCTGCAGAGAATAAATGATTTATAGCCTCAGAATATCCCATGATTTCACTTAAATAAAATTCTACATCATTGTATCGAGGTTAAAAGCACCAGCTCTGGAGTTACATCACCCTTAATTCAAACCCCAGCATCACCATTTGCCAGTTGAAGCATTAGAATCATCCTGAATCTCACTTTCCTTATCTGTGGAATGGTAAGAATGTCACCAGCCTCAAAGGGTTGTTGTGAAGATTCAATGGGACATTTGATCACATTTGGCTTTTATCACTATTTAGGTTGGGGGGGTGGCAGTGTTAACTGTAAAACAGATGGCCAGCGGGTCTGGGGAAAGCAGCTCAAGGATTCAGGCACTTGGGCGGTAAGAAAAGAAGCACAAACATTAAGTACAGGAGAGGCGTGGAAGGGGGTACCAGTTGGATACTTGGGAGGGAGGGCGAAGATGAAGTTAAGCACTGACTTTCCTTATTATCAATATATAGCATTTTTTAAAGGAACAGAAAACATTTATTTCAAACTTCCTCTAGTATGAGGAAGACACATTCAGCAATGAACATAGGCATTCTAGAGTCCCCTCAAGCATTTCAGGAAGGACCACCTTATGCTTCACTCATTGCCAGATGTTTCCCCTCTGTACCGTGCTAGAGAACACTGAACAGAGTGTAATGGAGGAGGGGGCAGAAAGAAAGTGACAGTAAGAAAGAGTCAAGAAACTCATACTGAGCACCTGCCATGTGCCAGGCTCCAGGTTAGGGGTGATGAACAAAGTGACATGGTCTCGCCCTATGGAGCATATATCTCCAGGTAGCAGTTCCCTGGTGCCAGTCTGTGGGCCTGCTAGAGCTGAATCACCTGTAGAATTTAAATTCCTCAGACTCTGAGAACAGATCCTACCCCTCACCTAATTAATCAGACATTCTAGGAGGTGGGGGACACCAGAGGCAGTATTCTTAATAGGTGCTCTCTGTGATTCCAAGAAACACTCAGTTTGGAACCACCACTAGTGTTTCTCAAAAGGTGGTCAGACTGTCAAACTCAGTCTCTCCAGAACAGCATATGAATGTGCTCTCAGACCGCCTTTCTCTGACACCATTTCTTTTTTCTTAAATAATATGTGTGCAAGGGGCACCTGGGTGGCTCAGTCGGTTGAGCATCCGACTTCGGCTCAGGTCATGATCTCACAGTTCATGAGTTCAAGCCCCACGTTGGGCTCTGTGCTGACAGCTCAGAGGCTGAAGCCTGCTTCGGATTCTGTGTCTCCCTCTCTCTGCCCCTTCCCTGCTCACGCTCTCTCTGTCTCTCAAAAAATGAATAAACGTTAAAAAAAATTTTTTAAATAATATGTGTGTGAGTGCATTATAAATTGGAAAGCATGATACAAAGTTAATTGGGTACAGTTTTTAGGACCTTTCTATACCAAGGAAGTCCAGTTTATACAAGTAACTGAAGTCAGTGTGAACTACAATAAGGCATTCCTCGGAGCATAACAGGTCTCTGACCACATCTTCGTGGTTCTCCTTATAGTAGCAGAAACTTCTGGCAGTGAGGCTACTAGAATAGTGCAGTCACCTCAACTGAAGGTCCTTCTGCCACTGGCCCCTGGAGTGATCTGCGGTGCCTGAGCAGCTCCACAGCTGGCTGGCTGGCTTCCTCTCACAAGGTCCATAAGGTTTATACATTCCTCTAGACCTCTCGCAGTCTTTTGTACCATGGCAGAAATGTTTATCAGGTGGGCCCTGTATAAGCATAGTAATATGGTTCTAAAGCCCTTAAATGTTTAGCTTTTGCAACACACCATAAGACCCAAATTCAAGATGTGAGATTCAGAGTGAGAAAGAAACTGGATGGGAAGGAGGGGATAGACTGATGGTTAGAAAAGATGACGAATTCTCATTTTAGATGTGAAGAATGGCAGGTGTCTTTGGAATATCCAGGTGGTTGAGACTCCACAAGTGGCTGGAAATAAAACATGTGGAGACCTGAAGAGAGTTAAGAACAGTGACAGAGACCCAGCAGGCTTCAGCTACAGGTGACAGGGAGTCTGCACAGAGAAAATAAATGAATAAAAGCTCATCAGCATATGGAATCACATGTAAAGGGAGAGGAGAAAAAGTATAGTGAAAGAGCCTAAGAAAGAGAGATCAAAGACTGAGAGGTGATGAGAGCAGAGGGCTCTAAAGCCAAAAGGAGGTCAAAATTTCAAGGAAAGACTAGTCACCAGTGTCAAGTAACAGAGTAGTCAGTGAGGACAAGAACAGAGGGCAGGCCAGTGGATTTGCAATCTGCATGTCACTGGTGACTTTCTAGAGGGGAACAAAGCCGAGTGATGTGGGTACTACAGGTTTCTCATGCTTTCTCAAAGTAGAGTGTTCCTATGAAACCAAAATGGCAGAAAGCAAAGACGCAATTACCATTAATTTCTGTGGGAAAGTTTTTCAGCATTCCCAGACCCAAAATACAGCTTCTCTTAGGTTTTTCCAATACCTTAGGACACATCTTACTAACAGATGCACCAAATAAATCCAGATACAAGCACAGATGCTCACAGACACAGTCCAAAGCTACAGCGGCTTGATGCCGAGGTGCTGAGCGTAGTTCGCAGGGAAGGAGCTTGATGGGGCCCCTCTCATCTGGAACCGCTTGCTGCAAAACAAACACTGAATGTTATTTTCACTTTTCATCTTTTTTGTAACAGCAAAAATCCTCTTCAGATTTCTTTCAGTTAGCGAAAACAGGTACTAAGGTAGGTCTTTCATAAAATCAAAGTGGCAGAACACCAACTCTTAAATGTATTTCCTTCACGATTTTGACCAGTGTTTATTAATAAATTCCAGTTCCCTTTAGAGTTTTGATTTCATTATTTTCTGCCAAGGATTATCAGTTATTGTGTTATATGCCTGTTATCATTGAACATTATCACCTAACTTCCAAAGGAATTCTATTATTATTATTTTTCAGAGTTTGTGGTGAACCTCTGGCATGGGATAGGCACTCAAGGAAAATTTCTTCAAAGAACGTGCAAAGGAAGAATGAATGAATGCGAATTTAGAAAGTGTGTGGAAAGAAAGTCTTTTCCCATATTGGAAATATAGTAAGTATCTCATTTTTCAAAGTTAAATACAACCCTTTATATTTAAAAACTAGATATAATTAGGGATAGCTTGTACCCTAGAATAGTATAATGAGAAAAGTATGGACTTGGGAAACAGACAGGCATGAGGACTGAATCCCAGCTATAGCATTTCGTATCTGCAAAATGGGGTAATATTTTTCACTTCACAGGACAGATGGCAGAGTTGATTAAGATATTGAAAGATCCAATCATACGGCCCTACACAGAGGAACAGAATGGCAACTAACTGGTACCAATGGGAATTAGTATTAGCTATTAGCTATTCATCTTATAAGCTGTTTATTCAGATACTCAAGATAGAAAACTACAGTAGTTTTCCATATAAATCGGCAGGAAAACCTCACCACCTTGGATCTAGAAAGATTGAATCACTTCTTTCTAGTCAGCTTTGCTAGAGAGGGTGCAACTCGAATCACCCAACAAAAGCAGGTCTGGTGAAGAAGGTCCATTCAGCGTCAACTCTCGGCCATTTCTCTCATTTCTAACCGGTGAACAGCCTGCATTATAAATCGTTGTCACACGTTAAAAAAAAATTTTTTTTACACCAGAAACTGCATTCATAACCATGGAAACGTCGAAGTCCTATTATATTTCAGTGTGGTTCCGAGGCCCACTTGGCACGCTTTGCAAGGAATTAAGGCGGGAGTAGACGTCGGGGGTGGGCACAAGAGGGTGAGAGGGGCGTGGCGGTGGGGACAGGGGCCAAGTGACCACACGTACTGGAGCAGCTGAAGAACGAAAACTCTCCCTTTATGGCCAAATCATTTTTTAAAGCAAAAAAGAAAAACAACTACATTTCTTCCCCACCCCTTCCTGGCGCGAGCCGGACAGTCACACCCTATACCTCAAAGCGAGCGAAAGTCACTCTGCTCCCAGGACGGGGCCCGCCGAAGTGGTACGGGCCGGAGCACGCGTCCGCCAGCTTCCTGCGGCCGGGCCCTTAGCCTCCGCCCCCTCCCGCCAGGGGCGAAGTCTCTCCAGCCGGGCGGGGCGGGGCAGCCGGGAGAGACTCCGCCCCACCTCTCGGGCCGCTACCCCGCCGCGCCCGGGCCCCGCGCCCCCCCGCCCCGCCCCTGCTCCGCCCATCAGCGGGTGGCCCCGGGGGACGCAGGGGGAGGGGCGCGGAGGCGGCTGCCCCTAGATCCACGCAGCGCTCGGGAGTGTGCCCCGCACTTGACGCCTGCCTACGCTCAGATCCCATTCGTGCACTTAGCGGTGAGTACCGGCCCGGAGGGACGGATGTCCCGGGGAAGGAGCGCCGGCCCCCCTCTTCCCGGAGGCAGACGGCGCGAGCCTCTGCCGAGGCGCGTGGAGCGGCTACAGGCTGGGTAGAGGCCGGGGAAGGCCCGGGGGAGAATCGGGGGCGGACTGGCTCCTGGGGACTGATCTCTCCGCCTTGTCTGCAGCCTGTGCCGCGCGGGGGACAGGGTTCAGGGACTGGAAATGGCTCTCCTCGTCTCTCTGCCTTGGCTGTGCACGCCGCCGGAGAGTCCTCACAGAGGTTGTGCGGGCCTCGCTGGGAGTCCTCATCCAGGCTCTAAGGCCGGCCGAACTGGAGAATCCTCAACCCAAGGAGGGTGTGCGGGCCTCACTGGGGAGTCCTAACCCCAAGAAGGGTGTGCGGGGTCTCACCAGAGAGTTCTCACCGCGCCCGGGCTTGCAGGATAGGGAAATACACAGCTGGCAGATTGGGGAATCCACACCAAGTAATAAGGGGAAAATGGGGTGAGATGGAAGGGTTCGGCACAGAGCCTGCCCTAATGAATTCAGAGATCCAGGAAGGAGAATGGGCTGCCTTTCTTAATTCAGCCAGATATCTGAACGGCATGTCTTTCCTGCAACGTACTTAATATACATAACCCTCCTCACAAGCGTGAGGACGAGGGGTGGGCGGGGGATGGGCAGCCTCTTGGACAGCTGTTCTCAAACTTTTGAGGGGGCTCAAAAACCCCTTTACACTTAAAAACTAGCATACTAAGCTTTCGTTTATGTGGGTTATATCTTTTGATATTTATATATAAAACAGAAAGTTTTACTATAGTTAATGATTGATTTTTTTAAAAAATAGTGGACCTATTTATATTAACAGAGAATTTTATTTTCTAAAATAGAATGTTACTGATAAGAGTGGCATTGTTTTATAGTTTTGCAGTCTCTTTAATGTCAGGTTTAATAGAAGTCAGCTGGATTCTTATATCCGCTTCTGCACTCAAGTCTGGTGCACTGTCACATCTTGTAGCCTCTGGAAAACTCCACTGTATACTCCTGAACACGTGACAGAGGAAAAGGCCAATTGCCTTTTGGTATTATTATGAAAGTTGTTTTGACCTTGTGGATTCCTAGAGTTCCTGCACCACACTTTGAGAGCCACTGGTGTAGGAAATGCTTTGGAAGCTTTAACCATTGGTCCTGCTTCTTGTTTGGGATGTTTGCTCTAAATGGAAACACATACAGCACCCCATGCATGGACAGTGTTAACCTCTGGTATTTGGGACCAAGCTTGACCTCACTGTGGCAACTTTTAGTAGTAGGTGTCCGCATAAGAGATGATGAGTCCCAGTGGCCTCCTGAAAACGCAGCAAGGTTCACAGATGGCTGGTTGTTCCTGTGCCCCAAGAGCTGATCTGTCTGTGCATCCAGATTGCGGCAGTGATGTGGCAAACAGGACCTGTGGGTTCAGCGAAATGCCCGTGGGGAGCCCGTGCCAAGTGTGTAGGGGTTTGTGTGAGAGTTACCAAGTGGTCAAAAAGTCATTTCCAGAGAACACTGCCTTCCTTTCCGCCATGTTCACTGCTGTTTTTAGCTGTGTAGCCTTATTGGAATATCATGATAACCCAATCGTGGCATTCGTTCACTTTCCACTTTCAGAGATGTGCCACCTTGAGTGGCCCTTCCTCAGCTCCTACCAGAAAGCAATGTCCTGCATCGTGGTGTGTGGTAGGTGGGATCTCTCACTGGATTTTTCCTTGGCTTTATGCTCTGTCAGAACAAGTTCCAGGTAGAAATTACATACATATATACATGAAAGGAAGACAGTTCTCTAACTCTGTCCTCCCTTTTGCTCCTCCATCCACAGAGCTTCTCCTGCTCTGATGAAGCAGCTTGGATACTGCAGCTGATAGTTTAGAAATGTTGCAAGCAGGGACGTCTGGGTGGCTCAGTCGGTTAATCGTCCGACTCTTGGTTTCAGCTCAGGTCATGATCTCATGGTTTGTGGGTTCGAACCCCACATTGGGCTCTGCAGACAGCGTGGAGCCTGCTTGGGATTCTCGGTCTCCCTCTTTCCCTGCTTGCTTTCTATCTCGATCTCAAAGAAATAAACTAAAAAAAAAAAATGTTGCAAGCATACGAGCATGTTTCATCTCTTGTTGCCCTAGCCACAGATGGGCGAAGGGAATGGGATCTAACCTCTGCATACCTGCCATGTTCTTGGAGTAAAGCTCCACTTTGATGGTGGGGTGTCATTCCTTTATCCCTTGAGCACATATTTATGGACTGTCTACTTACCAAGTGCCCAGTTCTATACTGGACACTGGGGAAAATAGCACAAACAGGCAGTCCCTCTCTTTCTGGAGTTTACAGTCTGGTAGCCTCAGCATCTGCTGGTTAATTGAGACAGGCTACTGTCAAGTGTTCGCATGAAACCTGGTCTTGTGTGAAGAACACTACCTCTCCCTGATGTGAGCTTCAAAGCACATGCTGAAGAAGCCTGAGCCCCAAATTGTGAAGATAATGATAAAAACCAACATTTATTACCAAGGGCCTGGCAAAGAACTTCCTTTGCCTTCCTTCCTCTACTCTTCCTTTTATGAAGGACATAACTCCCTGTGAAGGAGCCAGACTCTACTGGGAAACGATTTCCAGCCTGGTTCCAGTCCCTGGGCCAACCTTGGGCAAGACACTCTCTGGGCCTCAGTGTCTTCATCTTTAAAGTAAGCGGTTGTGGGGCACCTGGGTGGCTCAGTCGATTAAGTGTCCGACTTCAGCTCAGGCATGTCATGATCTTACAGTTCGTGGGTTCGAGCCCCGCATCAGGCTCCTTGCTGATAGCTCAGAGTCTGGAGCCTGCTTCAGATTCTGTGTGTGTCTCTCTCTGCCCCTCCGCAACTTTCTCTCTCTCAAAAATAAATAAACATTAAAAATTTAAATAAAAAAATAAAGTACGTTTGGGCCACTGATGTCCTGAGGAGCCAGTGGTTTGCTGGAGCTAGTTTGCACTAGCATTTGTGGCCATCTCTTCCCAATTCCGTGTTCAGTGACATCACATTTTTTAGCTTGAGGTAAGCCATTATGGAACTATTGACACCATGGAGATCAGCAAATGGTATAATCCAGGGCTCCCCTGTGGCCGAGAGCAAGTGATTAAACGTTTACCAGCACACCATTGCTACTGTCAGAGCCAGGGCGCTTTTTGTTTGTTTGTACAGTTGACCCTTGAACAACATGGAGGTTAGGGGGACTGACCCCTCCTACGCAGTAGAAAATCCAAGTAAAACTTTTAACTCCCCCAAAACTTAACTATTAATAGCCTAGTGCTGACCAGAAGCCTTAGCAATAGCATAAATAATTAATGCATAATTTTGTGTGTTACATTAATTATATGCTGTATTCTTATAATAAAGCTACAGAAAAAAAATGTTAAGAAAACCATAAGGAAAATGCATATACTTTACTGAGAACATTTACTTTATTGAGAACAATTTGTAGATAAGTGGACCCATGCAGTTCAAACCCTTGTTGTTCAGGGGTCATCTGTATTTTTTTAAAAAATAAACTCTTCAGCCTGGACAAAGACACTGAATATGGAGTATGTGATTCAATTCCTCCAGAACTTTTGGTAGGGAAAAAACAATCTGTTTTTTACCCTATTCTAGAATGTGAGTCAGCAAACGTTTCTGTAAGGAGGCAGAGTATTTTAGGTTTTGTGGGTTCTACAGTCTCTTACTACTCAGCTCTGCTGTTGTAATGTGAAACAGCTGAAGACAGTATGCAAACAAATGGGCACAGCTGGGTTCCAATAAAACTTTACTCACAAATACGGGTGCTAGGCCATAGTTTGCAGACCCATCTCAGAATGTCAGAACAGGAGCCATGCTTCAAGGAGGTAATTTCATGGAAAAGGACATTCTTTAGGACTATATCCATGAAGAGCAGAGACTTGATACTCTAAGACATATATAGCTGGAAGTGGCAACTGCAAAGGATTTGGAATCAATCGAGAAAGAATCCATAGTAGGTTGTTTAAAGCCAAGTATGTTCACGTTTTGAGGACACAGCCACGTATGGTGAGTAGGGGAAGGTGTTTTTATTCCCAGCTGCCATTCAGAAGCGGTCTCAGTCTAAGCCAGCATGTGAATTTTGGGTGTTGTTATGCAAAAATCAGTAGTGCATCTAATAGCTATTCTGATTCCAGGGAGAAGGACAAAAGTAATGTTTAAAAAAGGAAGGAAAATCCTCATTATATGTGTTTATATTTTATATACTGTATATATACATTATATATATGTATACTACATATATGCATATTTGTATGTCTGTATACCTAAGGTATGTGGCTGTGCTATTACTTTTCCATGTATTTTTTAAATGCTAATTTTTGAGAAGGCAAGCATGCATGCATATGTTGGGGGGGGGGGATGGGTAGACAGAGATGGGGAGACAGAATCCCAAGCAGCCTCCGTGTTGTCAGCACAAAGCCCAACGTGGGGCTCGAACCAGCAAACCGTGACTTCATGACCTGAACTGAAGTCGAAAGTTCAACTGACTGAACCACCCAGGTGCCCCTACTTGTCCATGTATTTAAAATAGGTAATGTTTGGAAGTACCTGTAGCTAGTTCTTGGCAGTGAAATGGGGTAGAAGAAAGCTGGGAACTTTTACTTATTATTCTTTGTAATACTATGTGTATGCCTACCCTTCAACATTCATGTATGTATTCATGCCTTTCCAACCTAAAAATAAAACAAAAAAACTAAGATCCCAAAACCTATATTTTTTCAAGGAAAACAGGATTATTTCTCTGGTGACAATGTTACTACCACCCTTTCTCCACCAATAAAACAAATTATTTTGGGGCACCTGGGTGGCTCAGTTGGTTGAGCCTCCGATTTCAGCTTAGGTCTTGATCTCATGGTTCTTGGGTTAAAGCCCCTCATCAGACTTGCTGCTCTCAGCGCAGAGCCTGCTCCAGATCTTCTGCCCTGCCCCCCCTGCTCACCCTCACTCTCAAAAATAAAATAAAACATTAAAAAAAAATGTCAACAGGGGCGCCTGGGTGGCGCAGTCGGTTAAGCGTCCGACTTCAGCCAGGTCACTATCTCGCGGTCTGTGAGTTCGAGCCCCGCATCAGGCTCTGGGCTGATGGCTCGGAGCCTGGAGCCTGTTTCCGATTCTGTGTCTCCCTCTCTCTCTGCCCCTCCCCCGTTCATGCTCCGTCTCTCTCCCAAAAATAAATAAACGTTGAAAAAAAAAAATTAAAAAAAAAATCTCTACATTCTGCCCTAATGTCAGCCCAACTGAGCAACTGTGCAGTCCTTGAACGCTTGCTGTGTTGTCCTGCTTCACTGCTTTTGCATTTGATCTCCTCTCTGCCTACGAGTCTAAATCAGCCTTCCCTCATTCCTTCTCCCAATTCTCTATAAAGCCTTTCTTGATTCCCCTGGTTATAGCTGTGTCTTTTCTGTGACCTTCCTTACAACCCTTATCATGTTACTGTTACTTGTGTGCTTATCTTAGTCTCCTTGTTAGATAGTACTCGTTTTATAAAACAGGGAGTGTTTTCCTTATCTCCCTTTCTTCTGTGGTACTTAGCAAAGCTTAATGCAGAGAAGTTGCTCAGAAATACATATGCTAAGTTAATTTGAATTGAGTTCATTAAAGAAAATTTTTTGTTATAAAAGAGATGCATCACATTCAAAGGAAAATGTTCAGAGATGGCCTAGGACCGAGAACATTTCATCTCACCTGCAAGGATTTTAAAACAGTTTAAAGAATTGTGATGAAAAGAATCTTCCATTTGAACCAGTATGAAAAGGCAACTTGTTATGAGGAAAATAATTTTTCTTTGTAATCTGTTGTCATTTTTTTTCACATATATATCTGGAGGCTGTAGCTCTTCTCTGATTTTATTTTATTAATGTATGTTTATTTTTGAGAGAGAGCATGTATGACTGGGGGAGGGGCAGAGAGATAGGGACAGAAGATCCAAAGTGGGCTCTGTGCTTAAAGCAGATGCGGGGCTTGATGTCACAAACCGTGAAATCATGACCTGAGCAGAAGTCCGACGTTCAACTGAGCCACCCAGGAGCCCCTCTTCTCTGATTTTAGAATGCTTTTTTACCCCACTAATTAAGAGTGAATCTGATTATGTTTTAGAATATCCATTGTGTTTTAAGATACAGATTTAAGGAGCCCACAGGTGGCTTAGCTGATTTGGCTCAGGTCATGATCTCATGGCTCACCTTGTGAGTTTGAGCTCAGAGCCTGATCTGTCTCCATCTTTCTCTGCCCCTCTCCCGCTTGGGTTCTCTCTCTCTCTCTCTCTCTCTCTCTCTCTCTCTCTCTCTCTCTCTCTCTCTCAAAATATAATAAACATTAAAAAAAGAAGATGTAGATTTAAACCTTCAGTAAAAGAAGTGGGCTACTTTTAGGACCCACGTGCCCCGTGAAGTAAGTTGATAGCAATCTCATGAATAATGGTGGCTCACAGGTATAGAGTTCCAGTGTACACTGTGCTTTCACCTACTCCCTTGTTTTATTATCACAGCACCCCTCGTGAGCTGGGCACAGCAGTGCAGGGCAGGTATTATTACCTTAAATCTGCAGAGAAGTAAACTCCGGTTTAGGGAGATGGAGTGAATCTTGCCTGTGGTAAAAAGTGGCGACTCTGATTTTAAATGTGTATTGGAAACCATAGGACTTTGGGATTGGGTGCTGCAAACATGCAAAAGTAAGAAACTGTCTTTTTCAGTACTATATGTCTTTGGGGGACAGACCAAGTTTTGGAGGTTAAGTATGGATCCCTTAATGCCATAGAACCACCAGAGTGATCTCATACTTTCGGAACCAATCATTTCTCAGATTCCTCTTCTGCCTTAGTCATTTGTTGTAAAAGTCAATCCACCTTCTGTTGAATTAGCGCGGCTGTTGTGCGTGAATGCTGGTGTGGTTTTCCTTCCCTTTTCTTGACTTGAAGAGAGCTCTGGACAAGCCCATATTTGGATAGTGTGACTTGCCTGGGCTGTTGCTCAAATAAACGTGTATGGAGGACTTATTCCTTATCCTCATCATCCTTTTACAACCATTATTGTAAAATTACAAAGCACAGTACACACTGTAGCGTAGTTCATGAAGAAGGGGTGCCAGTCTATGATTGTCCTCCTGCACGATCAAGGAAAAACAAGAGGTGAATACATCATTGCTGACGGTCTGTTATATGCAAGAGCTGTGCTAGAACAGTCATGCTGAAAGTACAGTTCTGTACTCGTGGTGGCATAAAGACCAGCCGCGGGTTTGGTTTTAAGGGTGGTATGTTTCATAAAACCCCTTATTTGTTCAGTTAAGAATCAGTTGTGTTTTAAATGCTGGTTTGGCTGTGTTACTGACATCAACACATCCTTTCAAAGTTACCTATCATGCAGATTTTGCCAAAATCAAGGATATTTTAGGGGAAATACAGCTTGACTATCTAGCCTTAACCATATGTACCTTTGAGTGTGAAATTTGTTTTAATACGAGGTTACATTTTTTAAATCCAATTGGTTAATTTGGGTTTTTGTATGAGGAGTGACTGTAAGTTCTATCACCTATGCTGCCTACTGGGAGGAGACATGGAGCTAGAATCAGCCCTGGCATCACAGGGCCTGAGTTGAACTCCCAGCTTGGCCACTGATCAAGCCACAAGGCCTTGGCAGGTTACTTAACCCCTCCAACCCTCAATCTTCCCAACTGTAAAATGGGATGGTGATGCCTTTCTCACAGGGTTGCTGATGGACCACATTAGACAACACGGCTGAGGTGCCTGGTACCCCACAGGCACTCTGCACATGTCACTGGGCTGTAGTGCTCATGGATTGATGTAGCATTCATGGCATAATGCCTACACATTGCTACCGTTCTTCTGAACTCTTGTCCCAGCCCCGAGCTCCTGAGCTCCAGATCCACCTATGCAACTGCTTGCTGGATGTCTTCATCCCAAGGTCTGTAGCCAAAACCAGCATCTTGGCTCCAGTCTTGGTCATTGGCTCTGCCATTTTGTCCAAATGAGGCACATAGGAGCTATCCTAGACCCCTTCTTCGTTTCTTACCCTCAGTCCATTCTGTTTTTTTTTTTGAAATGGTAGAACAGTCTTTTTTTGTAGATGCCATGCTTACCTCAGTTGAAAATCATACAGAATCCACACAAACTATCAGAACTAATGAGGATAGCAAAATTTCAGGATAAAGGCCAAATAAAAATAATTCAGTTGTATTTCTGTATGCTAACGACAAACAACCAGAAATTGAAAAATATTTATTTATTTTTTGTGTTTTTAAATATTTATTTATTTTGAGAGAGAGAGTACACATGAGCATGAGTGGGGGCAGAGCAGAGAGAGAGAATCTCAAGCACGTTCCAGGCATCATGACCTGAGTCAAAACCCAGGTGCCCCTTAAGTTGTGGTTTTTTTTTCTTTTTTAAAAATTTTTTAATGTTTTTTTTTAAACCATTTTATTTAATTTATTTTTTAAATTTACATCCAAGTTAGCATATAGTGCAACAGTGATTTCAGGAGTAGATCCTTAGTGCCCCTTACCCATTTAGCCCATCCCCCTTTCCACAACCCCTCCAATAACCTTCTGTTTGTTTCCATGTTTAAGAGTCTTTTATGTTCTTTCCCCCTCCCCGTTTTTATATTATTTTTGCTTTCCTTCTGTTCATCTGTTTTGTATCTTAAAGTCCTCGTATGAGTGAAGTCATGTATTTGTCTTTCTCTGACTAATTTCGCTTAGCATAATACCCTCTAGTTCCATCCACGTAGTTGTAAATGGCAAGATTTCATTCTTTTTGATTGCCGAGTAATACTCCATTGTATACGTATACCACATCTTTATCCATTCATCCATTGATGGACATTTGGGCTCTTTCCACACTTTGGCTATTGTCAATAGTGCTGCTATAAACATTGGGGTGCATGTGCCCCTTCAAAACAGCACACCTGTATCCCTTGGATAAATGCCTAGTAGTGCAATTGCTGGGTCGTAGGGTAGTTCTATTTTTAGTTTTTGAGGAACCTCCATGCTGTTTTCAAGAGTGGCTGCACCAGTTTGCATTCCCGCCAACAGTGCAACAGAGAGCCTCATTGCGTCCTCACCAACATCTGTTGTTGCCCGAGTTGTTAATGTTAGCCCTTCTGATAGGTGTGAGGTGGTATCTCGTGGTTTTGATTTGTATTTCCCTGATGATGAGTGATGTTGAGCATTTTTTCATGTCATTTGGCCATCTGGATGTCTTCTTTGTCTATTCATGTCTTTTGCCCATTTCTTCACTGGATTATTTGTTTTTTGGGTGTTGAGTTTGGTAAGTTCTTTATAGATTTTGGATACTAACCCTTTATCTGACATGTTGTTTGCAAATATCTTCTCCCATTCCATTGGTTGCCTTTTAGTTTTGCTGATTATTTCCTTCACCATGCAGAAGCATTTTATTTTGATGAGGTCCCCATAGTTCATTTTTGCTTTTGTTTCCCTTGCCTCTGGAGACGTGTTAAGAAGTTGCTGCAGCCAGGGTCACAGAGGTTTTTGCCTGCTTTCTCCTTGAGGATTTTGATGGCTTCCTGTCTTACGTTTAGGTTTTTCATCCATTTTGAGTTTATTTTTGTGTATGGTGTAAGAAAGTGGTCCAGGTTCATTTTTCGGCATGTCACTGTCCAGTTTTCCCAGCACCATTTGCTGAAGAGACTGTGTTTATTCCATTGGATATTCTTTGCTGCTTTGTCAAAGATTAGTTGGCCATATGTTTGTGGGCCCATTTCTGGGTTCTCTATTCTGTTCCATTGACCTGTCTGTTTTTGTGCCAGTACCATACTGTCTTCATGATAACAGCTTTGTAATACAGTTTGAATTCCGTCCATTGTGCTTTTTTAATTCTCACTGAGATATATTGCCTCTGACCTCTCTTTCTGACTGTAACCTGCCTCCCCAACATAAGTCCAGCATCCTTCTCCTGAAGCAGTCCCCCAGACTACCAGAGTGATCTCAGAAAATCAAATCAGGTCTTGAAGCATCCAGACTAGAATCCTTTAATGGTGCCCCTGTCTCCAGGATAAAGCTGAACCTTTTTGTGAGGCCCCTTGTGATGGGGACCCTGCCCCCTTCCTTTCCCTCCTCACTTAGCTCTGCCCACATGCCTCCTGTACTTCATCCACCTGGGCCTGCTTTATGATTTCCACAGGGTCACACTTCCATGCCTTTGTGTGCTGTGTTCTCTGCCCCAAATATACTTTCATTGACTCCCTCCATTCGTGAAGTTCCGGTTTTCCCTGTCCCTGGAGGTCTTCATGCCCCGCCTCCCAGGCTGGATTAGCTGTTCTCCCAAGAGGTTTCTTTATCACCATTCACCACTGCTGTAGCATGGATCTCATGATATTGTTATTAATTCCTCCTGTCCAGTCTATGTGTGACTGAAGAGCAATGGGGACTGTGTTCCTTTATCCCAGTTGCCTATAAATGTCAAATGTATGGTGGCTCAGTCAGTTAAGCATCCGACTTCAGCTCAGGTCACGAACTCGAGGTCCGGGAGTTCGAGCCCCGAGTTGGGCTCTGGGCTGATGGCTCAGAGCCTGGAGCCTGCTTCCGATTCTGTGTCTCCCTTTCTCTCTGCCCCTCCCCCGTTGATGCTGTGTCTCTCTCTGTCTCAAAAATAAATAAACGTTAAAAAAAAATTTTAAAAAAAATGTCAAATGTATGAATGAATTTACATCCTGTCTCTTAGACAATCCAGAGAGGCCCAGGTGCCAAATATGTCTAATGCTATTTTATTACTTGTTATGTCTTTGATGCCATGAAATGGCATTTGCATATAGATGCCATGCCACTGTCTGGGCCACTGAGATAGGGTGAAGGCTTAGCTGCTTAAGAGGTAGGCTTTAGGGGCGCCTGGGTGGCGCAGTCGGTTAGGCGTCCGACTTCAGCCAGGTCATGATCTCGCGGTCCGTGAGTTCGAGCCCCGTGTCAGGCTCTGGGCTAATGGCTCAGAGCCTGGAGCCTGCTTCCGATTCTGTGTCTCCCTCTCTCTCTGCCCCTTCCCCGTTCATGCTCTGTCTCTCTCTGTCCCAAAAATAAATAAACGTTGAAAAAAAAAATTAAAAAAAAAAAAAAAGAGGTAGGCTTTAGAGTGTGATGGACTTGATTTTGAGTTCCAGCTCCCCCTTTCAATATGCCTGATATTTAGCTTCGGTTTCCAGCTCTGAACCACATCACTCAACTGCTCTGGGGAAAGAATGTGATGGTCAGAAAACAAGAGCATCGGGTCATCCTGGCAGTTGTCTTTCTTTTGGAAAATCAATAAATATATGGGTTTATACCTCAAGCTTCTGAGAACTCTGTTAGCATGAGTCATCATTCTTAAGTCCAGTTCTGAGGTGAGTGAGGGTTGATGACCTCAGAAACTTGGGAAATTCATGGAGGTAAATGCTGCCCTCTGAGACCCTGGCAGCCTGACACCCTGCCTCTTGTAGCGACACTCTTTCTTTCTAGTTCCTAAAATTTGAGTTAGAAAAGTTCATTACCAAACATCTATACAATTTGTTCAGAAGCTTGAGGAAATCATGCAGCTTTTCTTAAAGAATGGATATCAACTAGGTCTGCCCCACAATACTTTTAAAAACACAGTGGTCTGCCCCTACCCCACTCCTCTCGCCTCAAAAGTTAGATGCAATAGGGGGTCGCCTGGGTGGCTCAGTCAGTTAAGCGTCCGACTTAGGCTCAGGTCATGATCTCATGGTTTGAGCCCCAAGTCCGGCTCTGTGCTGACAACTCAGAGCCTGGAGCCTGCTTCGGATTCTGTGTCTGCCTTTCTGTCTCTGCTCCTCCCTCACTCATGCTCATTCGCTCGCCCTCTCTCTCTCTCTCTTTCTCTCAAAAATAAATAAACCTTAAAAAATTTTTTTTGTAAGTTAGATGCTATAGGACTTGGTTCTGCAAAATATCACTTTTGGGGTGTCTGCAGGTGTCATTTTTGAAGCCCCACTGATAACTGTGGGTTACTGCAGGATAGGAGACCCACATTCCAAGAAGAGGCTGAAGACTGACCTTTATGAGGAGAGGATGAGATCAGGAGCAGAGGGCTGGGTCAGGACGCCTGGGGGGCCCTGCCCTGCTTCTTCCTTTCTGACCAAATGTTTTATGACCCCACGATGACTTTCCTGGAAGTATAAATTCTGAAGTTGACAAGCCCTTTTGTGAAACTGCTTCTATTAGACCACAGTGATATCAAAAATTAAAACTATTTCTGTTCTTTTGAGTTTGTGCTACTGCAGTTAATTTAAAATGAACTTAAAGAATGTGTCAGGTAAGCCTTCCTCCTTTGGGAATTACATATGATGTTGTGCTGTCTTCGCCAGCAAGCCTAGAACTGGGAGTCTTGACAAGGCGCAGGGGCTATTCCCTCAGACAGTGCAGTGGCCATGGCCCCTGTCCCCCAAATCCTGTCTGTTGCCTTTGGCAGTGGTTGTGTATGTCTGCTGAGTGAGTCATGATCATCTTAATGATACATCCTAAAAATTTCCAGTGTTACTTAATAACGAAGTTCAAGGAAACAGAAAAGTTAGATTTCAGGAAGTTAGCTACTTTTTAAATGTAATCTAGTATTTTCTTTTTTTCCTTTTTTTTTTTTTAATGTTATGTTCTGTTCATGATGCTGCATTCTTTTTTTTTTTTTTAATGTTTTTAATTATTTTTGAGATAGAGACAGAGCATGAGCAGGGGAGGGGCAGAGGGGGGGAGACACAGAATCTGAAGCAGGCTCCAGGCTCTGAGCTGTCAGCACAGAGCCCGACACGGGGCTCGAACTCACTGACCGTGAGATCATGACCTGAGCTGAAGTCGGACGCTTAACCGACTGAGCCACCCAGGCACCCCTAATCTAGTATTTTCACATTATGACTTAATTTCATATCAGACTTTAACAAATTCCAGTGTTGGGATTCTACAGTTAATTTAAACCAAGTGTAAAGCTAGGACAGTACTTTGTCTTCAGTCACAGTCCCTACAGTGGCCAAGTCTGCTGCCTCCCCACCTTGTCTCCTTTTCTGCCCTCATTCACCTTGCCCTGGCCTCCTTGCCTTCCTCAGACCCGCCTCAGGGCCTTTTGCACATGGTCTCACCCCTGCTCCAGTTGTACATAGCTTGTCCCCTCACTTCCTTCAAGGCTCTGCTCAAGTGCCTCCATATGAATGAGACCTCCTTTGATCTCTCAGTATGCTTCACGGCCCAACACTCCCTACTGCCCTTGTCCTGCCTATCCACAGAGCTGGTCACCATCTGACATTCTGTTTGTATATCATTTAGCTGTGTACTCTGTCTCCCTCCTCATGGAAGCACCACACAGGCAGGGCCTTTGTCAGTTTTTTATTGGGTGTATCCCCAGTGCCTAAAACAGTTCCTGGCACATATTAGATGGTTAATATAAATGTGTGTTGAATACATGAATAACGAAGCATAGAATTTTTTTCACTCAGAAGGGACTTTTTAGGATCATCAACTAAACTTATGTTACAGGTTAGGAAACTGAGGCACAGAAAGGTTATATGGCTCATTCAAAATGGAACTCAATCATTTCAAAACTGTGACAGCTCTTTTTAAAAATCTAGGAATATATGTGGAGCCTTCTGGGCAGTTGTCCAGGATGAGATGGAAGAATAAGTGAAAATAGACTGATTATTTAAAAATTTGGCAAAAACAGGGGCACCTGGGTGGTTCAGTCAGTCGAGTATCTAACTTCGGCTCAAGTCATGATCTGCAGTTCATGAGTTCAAAATCCACGTCGGACCCTGTGCTGACAGCTCAGAGCCTGGAGCCTGCTTTGGATTCTGCGTCTCCCTCTTTCTCTGTCCCTCTCCACTAGCACTCTGTCTCTATCTATCTCTCTCAAAAAATAAACATTGAAAAATTTTTTTAATTTAGTAAGGAAATAAAAATAAAAAAGACAAGCAAATTGTCTTTGTTTTGTGATGGCAAAACTTTCTGATACAGAAGCAGTCTTATTCATGTTTACAGACAAAGGTGCACGTCGCATATAATTATTGTTCAAAAAAAATGGGTTGATGGATTCGGTTATATTGTTGCACAACAATTCCTTTCTGTGAGACCCTCCTTCTGCACTACCTCTTTCTTTGTTTACATTCTGTCCCAAAATAGATTGTTGCTCTTAGGGCTTCTTATTCAAAATTCTTTCCAAGTACCCCATTTAAGAGATTTCTGTGGGTAGTTTTTGTTTTTGTTTTTTTAGATGACCTGGTCTCTGGGAAAATCCGGAGATATTTAGTTATTACAGTTGTCCAGATGTGGTTACATCAAAGAAAGCAAAGAGCTAATCTTTCTAGTTCTCTACTTTGTGAAAAAATCCACTTGACAAGCCATGGTGGTTTGCTGGCCTGGGTGGTTCTGACCTCAGTCTTATTTATGCTTACATAGACATCCTTGGAATCTCGCTTTTGACAAAAAGTTGTTTATAAGTAGCATGATATTTAGATACACAACAGTCAGTTTGGGAGTGGGACCAATTAATTTCTCTTTAAACAGAAAATAAATGAAGCATTGCTAATCCTTATAGTGAACTGAAATGAACTCTAGAGATGCAGTGACTTGACTTTGACTTTAGAGTTGGGACCCGTGAAAATTCAGAATGGGTGTATTTAGGAAAATGTGAGGAGGGGAGAGATGGGAAAACCACATGAAATACAGAAGAAACCTCTTTCTGTTGTCTGGATGGATTTTAAAAGCCCACCCCTGTGTGCCTTTAGATATCCTAAATAATGTGGAGCGTGTGTTGTCTGTACTTTATCCATCACTCTCCACTAATCTCTTGGAAACTCTTTGAAACTATACAAGCTCTCCTGGAAACTGATAGGCACACTCCCCACCCTCGAGAACTAAACAAAACCTGTCCTCCCCACCCCATTACTGGCAGGAGTCCCGCTGCTCAGGCTCACTCCTGTCCCCTGCTGGTTGATTGTGGGGCCCATTCATACTGCCCCTCTTTCCCTATCCTAAAACAACCTAAAAAGATTCAACTCTGATAACAGAAGCAGCTAAATCTTGGATTTCTATACTCCACAGTCTGGAAAGTGACTTGAAGAGGTGTATCTTACTGGATCTGATCACTGGCATTTAGCTAAAGTCAGTCGGCCTTTCCGCGCATTTCTGCAAATCTGGCTGTGCCGAATAAGCATCACGGTGTGGCGTTCTGCAGGGTGTATGGTCCGAGATGTTCCTCTGGCAAGAGTGATGGGTCAGCAGTGTGCTGCCCATGCTCTGTGTTCAGTGTCCTAAAACCCACTTGCAAGATTGCTGCCTGGGCTTTGGAAGTTCAGTCTGGGTAACAGAGAGCAAAGCTCACTGAACCAAATGGGGTTTTGCCCATGATTTAAGCTAATGGGGCCTCTTACCTTGCTATAACCAGCTAGGTTCAGGATGCACCTCGGCATGGGGTCAGACTGTACATCAGACCTTAGAGCTGCCCAAAGATTTTAGGGTTCCCAGAGCCCAGTCTCATCCACACTAAGAGCTCGGTGAAGTCCTCCTCCAAGGAGAACATTTGGTCACCAAAGGCCATCTGGGTATCACTCGGTTTGGTCTGTGTGTGGCAGACTGACACTTTACAAAAGAAGAAATTCAGATGTCAAAGAGACATGAAAAAGTGTCCACCTTCACTGGCAATTAAAGATACGCCCAAGATTAGCTTTTTAATCTTTCCATTTGGCAAAGAATTATGTTGCCTAGTTGAGGCACCTCCATTCACTGCCTCAGAGAAGGGTCATAAATTGGCACGGCCTTTCCCAGGCCACGTGGTGATGTTTAACACAATGGAGACATGCAAATCCTTTCACTCAGCTGTCCTACTTCTAGGGACCAGAAGCTAGGAATTTATACTAAGGAAATGGATTGAGGACCTACTCAAAGAAGTGTGTACAAAGGTTGCAGCATTGTTTGCCTGTTAATACCTGGAAACTAAGTATTTAACTAATGGGAGATTTAAGTAAATTGTTGTATATCTAAATGATAGATTTTTATGGTGTAATTAAAAATGATATAAAATATCACCTGATAGCCCGATAGAGATGTATTGCTGAGTGAGAAAAGGCAATTTGCAAAACACTCTGAGGTCTAATCCATTTTTTAAAGAAATCTAAATACATTTATTTCTTTTTTTTCCAATATTTTTTAATGTTTATTTTGAGAGAGAGACAGAGTGCGAGTGAGGGAGGGGCAGAGACAGGGATACACAGAATCTGAAGGAGGTTCCAGGCTCTGAGCTGTCAGCACAGAGCCCATTGTGGGGCTTGAACTCACAAACCATGAGATGGTGACCTGAGGCAAAGTCAGACGCTCAACTGACTGAGCCACCCAGGCACCCCAAAATCCAAATACCTTTAAAAGTCATGTTAGATGAAACTCCAAACCATGGTATTACAGGTGACTTTTATTTTCTTCTTTTTGTTTACCTGCACTTTGTAATATTTCTGCAACGATCATCTTTTACTTAGTGTAATATTTTTGATTCTCACCAGCCTAGAAGATATGGTTCTGCAGCAAGTTTGGTCTCCTGCTGGGATTGCAGGACAGTAGGGTGATGGGGAGAAGGGGGGCTGGAGGAGGGCTGAGGAGGGTGATGAGAAGGAAGGGGTCCAGCTTGGATTGATACTTGTGACCTGTATGACATATGCAACTGATCTGTCTGATGTTAAATGTGAACCATTTACAAATTCTTTAGTGAACCGTTTCACTGCATCGTTGGACAACAAGGACGTAGTTTGGAGGAGCAGAGTGGGTTTATCTAAAGAGTAATAGTCACAAACTATTTTTAAATAAATCCTCATCAGACATTATGAAAGAAAGAACTGTATGTTGTGGTTTCAGGAACTTTATGAAGTGTTCTAGCTTCCTTTTAAAAGATAGTTTCTACTTAAGAAACATTTATCTACTTAAGGATAATCAATGTTGACTTTATTTTAGATCTTTTTCTGTTCATTTCTATATATGATGGTATGTGTGTGTATGAATGAATATATACTAATAGTCTTGAAGTTTTTAAATTAGATTCTCGTATATATATAATTCAACTTCTTCTATTTCATTTCTATTAATGTGAGTCTTTGCTCACATTTCTTATGTTAAATCTGAGTAAGGAATTGTATGTTTGATATTTATATCAATAAAATTTATTTGCCCTTGTCTGCCTCTCTTAGAAAAAAAAAACTAGTTACCCAGGGTAGATTATGAAAAACTTAACTCTAAGTTGTTTTCCCAAAGTTCAGCTGCCAGTCAGTTCTCTGGTATTTTGCACCACATGGAAGGCTCAGTCAGTGATTAGAGAACTCACTCACAAAAGTGCCAGAAGGCTGTGATATGCCTAAGTGGTACTTTTTTAAACTTTACTTTTGGAGGATTTTGCGCATACTTTTTATCCCTGCCAGAAATTTGCGTTTCATTGGAGAGAAAATCAGCTGTATCTTCTTCCTAGGTCTACCACTCATAAATCTAGTGATCCCACTTTGCTTCTGGGGACCTCTGTCTCCTGGCCAGGAAAATGCTATGGCATCTCTAAGTTCTCTCCAGAAGGCTCAACATTCTCTGATTCTGTCTCATCACCTGCATAGCATCTAGGGCCAGGTGTCCCAAGGGCATGGTGGGGGATGGGTTAATGCCATGCCACATGTGCACAAAAAGGTGGTGCCTCTCTGAGTCCCCTGCAGGTGTCCAAAATTGAGACCAAAGGTTGGTTGGCAGCAAGACTGTGGTTGGGGAGGAAGCCCAGCTCTGAACTGCCTGCACCTATTTTGCCAAGAGCATGGTTCATTTGTTAAATTAGATCTGTCTGCCTATGCTAATGTTTAGTGTTTTTAGTAATTTGCTTTAAAAATCTGGTGTTCAGTACTCTTTCCCCAACCTCTCCTGTCCCAGCACAAGATACACCTGAGGGGATCATGACAATGTACAAGTCACCCAGCTGGTATTTCAGGATGGGTTAGCTTTGAAACACACTGTTTCTCAACTGAATAATTCTCTTCATTTTAAGAGTGTGAGCTAAGTGTAGAGAAGGGTTTCAAGTACAGTGCAAGTGTCTGTCTTTAAATTCCTTTTGTATAAGAACTGTTCATGCGTCCTACTTGATTCTCAGGCCGGGGCCAATGTTCAGCGGTCCTACAGTCCTCAACGCAAGGTTCATGAAGCACAAGTTCTTAATGAGCTCTAACATCACTGCTTAAAAGATATCATTTCCCTTTCTTAACTTTTTCTTCTTGTTTTTAATTTGTTTTCTCTTTTCCTCTAGGCAATACTATCTTACTCTGTGGAGCAGAAAAGGTAGCACCCATGCTTATTTCCATGACACTAACCCTCACCCTTCCAAAAAGAAAAAAACTAGGATAACATTCCACCCGCTCCCCAAAAAAAGTCCACAACAACTCTCTCTTCACTCCTCCCTTTTATTAGTATTGAATGGGAATTAGGTGAAACAGAAAAAAGGCAGGAACAAAACCGAGGGAAGGGAGGATGGCAGGTAAGAAAAGAAGGGAGTTGAAATGGTGGGGGTCTGTGCTTCCTGTGCCTGTGGGAAGTAGGCAGCGCTCCCTGGCCAGCTGGTGGGGTTTCTAGATGAAACCCAGACCTCGGGGAGTCTGCAGGATTTGCAGTAATACTTGAGGTTTGAGGATGGAATAGGAGTCTGGCCAGGGGAAGGCAGACCTAGGAGGCATTTATGATGCCTAGATTCTACTTTGGATCTGGACTGTTCCCAAGCCAAAGGTCTTTCCCTTCTACCCTCCTTGGAACACAGTTGTTTTTGGCTTTCTCTTGGGACTGCTAAAGCATTGGGAGCTCCTATAAAGTGATTTTAAGACAGGAGTAATAGCATGAGTGAAACCTGGAAGGGATTTCCAGAGCCCTCCAGCTTTTTGAAAGGACAGTTTCCCAGAAGCAAAACCAGTTTTGGGTTGCTGCTATTGCTTGTCACTGACCTGTGACTTAGTAAAAGTGGCAAGGGGCATGTGACAATGCCCAGCTCAGACTAACGTGCTGGGTGACCCCGGAAAGAAGGAAAAGCAACTCCAGTATTCCAAACTGAGTCTCAGCAGGAGGGTTTCTCAGGCCTATGAATCTCTCCTGTTTTGTTTTTTGGGGTTTTTGTTTGTTTGTTTGTTTGTTTGTTTTAGCTTTGGGGTTGGTCTGTGACCTCTACACAGCACCACCTTCAGAACCGAAGTTGCTGCACCTGGGGTGGAGGAAGTCGCTTGAGGGTGGGGTGGGAAGAGCCAGGATTTCAAACCTGGCTCTGCCTCTAACTAGGTGTATGTCCTTAGGCAAATTTTTGTATCTCTCTGAGCTGCAGTTTCCTTGGCTGTAAAATGGAAATAATGATATGCTTTAGCTTACAGAGGTGTTGCCAAAATTAGAGAAGATGGTGTAAAGCATTGGGTATATTTATGTACCGGTACCCGTGTACTTATGTGTTGGTACTTAGGAACTGGTGACTGATTTCTTTCTCTTTTAGCTTCTGCAAGTAGAATTTGGTTCATTGATTAGTGAAATGAGACAATTGTCTAGTTGGTTTTTGCATGCGCACAAGTTAGGGAGTGACAGAGAAAGAGGGAGACAGAGGACCCAAAGCTGGCCCTGTGCTGACAGCAGAGAGCCCGACACGGGGCTTAAACTCACTTGATCATGACCTGAGCCGAAGTCAGACGCTTAATCGACCGAGCCACCCAGGCACCCTGACAATTTTCTAGTTTTTAAGGAAAAGGGGAGGCAGACGGTAGAGCACTTTTTACACAAGCCATTTTCCCTAAGAGCTCTGTCGGTCACCATATCTGTCCTGAAATACTGGTAGGCTTCATAGGGTGGTGGGAACAGCAGAAATTGTGGAAGGTTTTCAGAGTTCTGCCAGAGTTACGGGGCATTCGTAAGCTATAGGGAAGTAAATTGACACATTTCATCCACTGCGTCATGGCAAACGGGTACAACTTAGCAGTTGGTTTAATCGTAGACTTTTGGCAAACTTGAGGCACCTGTCCCCATTAGGGTTTGACACAGAGATAGGGAAGAGTCAAAGACTCAAGGCTTTTTAAAGATGTGAAGGACTCACCCTGCCCCATTCTGCAAGGGCCTCCCACCACTTCCTCTGGCTGCAGAGATTCTCAAGTGTCCCACAGCCTCTGTGGAGAGGCTCTTTTCCTGACCCATTTCCCAGGCAGGCCAAACAGCAGTTTCACTGTTGCAGTTGCTACTTGTGTGGGGTAGAAAAGTTACATCTAGGGGCAATGGAATCGGTAACAAATCAAAGGGAGAATAGGATTATTATTGCCTTTTTCAATTTACAGCCTCAAAATTACAATCAGTGGAATTATTAGTCTTGTTTTCTGAGCCCACCAATTTGTAAACTTCTACCGACAAGCCAGCGTATTTCTTACTAAACAGTATATTTATAGGTTTTTTTTTCCTCCTGACTGGCTCCTCATTTAGTGGGGATGAACAATGAGTATCTCACATCTGTGCAGCACTTTAAGAAATGTGCTCTGTCCTCCGGGGCACATGGGTGGCCCAGTCGATTAAGCATCCAGCTTTGCCTCAGGTCGTGATCTCATGGTTCATTGGGCTCTGTGCTGACAGTGCAGAGGCTACTAGGGATTCTCTCTCTCTCTTGCCTGCCCCTCCCCCATTCATGCTTTCTCTGTCTCAAAATAAATAAAGATAAAGAAATGTACTCTGTCTTCAAGGCCACAGTGTTCCTTCCCAAAGCAGTCCTAAGATCCTCCCGCCTTCCACACTTAGGGTTCAGTTGTATTTCTTCTGCCCCATGATTCGGTGATTCTCTCCGTGGCTGTTTTCTCTAGCTTTTGCCTCTTCTTTCCATCCACCGCTTTTCCACATCAGCTGCCGCCATCCAGTTCCCCACGCAGGTTACCTCTCGCCTCCTTTCTCTCTGTAGTTGCCTACCTGAGTTTTCTCTCTCTGATTACCCTGCCCTTCTCCAGTCTGAGACATCTGCCAGGTGGGGCTGGGACACGTGTCACGGGCTGGCAGTCCAGTGGTCACATAGAGCCCACAGGCGTGTTCGGTTTAGCCGTCATGCTACAGACTCACACGGTATTTTAGAAACATTTAGTTACCAACATTTCTAAATCAAGAGAGTTCACGTAGAAATCCCGACTGCCAGACTTGCTTGAAAAATTGGATGATCTGTCAACAGTGGGCTGGGCATTCCTGCATCAGCTCTAGGCTGGAGCCAAATGGCCACTGCCCCCCTTAGACGGCACATTCCACCCAGGCCTCCTCCCTCCTCCCACCTCCCCCATCAATTCTGATTCAGTAGCTTAGCGGTGAGACTTAGGAATCTGTCTGTATTTTTAACCAGAACTATCCCTGGGTAGTTCTAACTCAGATGGTCTAGGGGCATATGCTTTTATAAACACAGTTTCCCTTGCTGGCCTTTCTTTAGTTTTGGTTCCAGAATTCCCAGAGAAGGAAGTGGATTGGCCCAGATTAGGGCAGATAGCTTTCCCTCTCCCTGACAAAATGGCAGCCCCTGCAAAACCACGTGGAACTCGGGGAAAGAAGTCATTGCCGGCACAGAGATGCTGGCAGACAACCTCACTCTGTCCTCTGCATTCTCTAGTGCTCCTGACAGGTGTCTGGCTTGTCCTGTGGCCTCCAGCACTGCTAACTCCAGGAAGGCAGGGGCTGCTTCTCAGTCCACTGCCTCTCCCCAGAATTCCCTAGCCCTGGACTTTAGACAGAGGATATACACAAATATCTATTTCTTTTAAACTTTCAGTTAGTTTTCAAAAAGTTATATGGGTAAAAACACAACATGGGTACATGGCTAAAAACACAAACAAAATGAAAGGATGAGTAGTGGAAACTGAGTCTTACTCCTAATCTTGACTTCAAGGCCCCTGCCCTTCTTAAAGGAGCCAGTCGCTTTGGTGTTTTCATGAAGCTATGGGCCTGTCTAGGGAGACAAGAACCACTTGTAACTTTTTATCCCCCCAAAGGGTCATTTCCTGTTACAGACACACCACATTTTATTGTGCTTTGCAGATACTGCATTTTTTATAGATGGAAGGTTTGTAGCAACCCCGCTTTGAGCAAGTCTGTTGGTGTCATTTTCCCAGCAGCATTTCTTCACTTCCTGTCTCTGTGTCACATTTTGACAATTTTCACAATATAGCAAACTTACTCATTATCATTAGATTTGGTATAGTTGTCTACAATCAGTGATTATGACTCCCTGAAAGCTCAGATGATGGTTAGCATTTTTTAGCAATAAAGTATTTTTTATTTAAACATTTTTTAATGTTTATTTTTGAGAGAGAGAGAGAGAGAGACAGAGACAGAGTACGAGAGGGAGACACAGAATCTGAAACAGGCTCCAGACTGAGCTGTCAGCACAGAGCCCGACGTGGGGCTTGAACTCATAAACTGCAAGATTGTGACTTGAGCTAAATTTGGATGCTTAACTGACTGAGCCACCCTCCTGCCCCAGCAATAAAGTGTTTTTTAATTAAAGTATATACATTATTTTTAAATAGATTAATGTATAGTGTAAACATAACTTTTATATGCATTGGGAAACCAAAACATTCTTTTGACCCACATTATTGCAATACTTGTCTTATTGTGGTGGTATGAACTGAACCCATATGTCCAGAGTTTGCACATATTGTTTTTTCATTTTACAGTAATATGTTGATCGTTTCATATTAGTCATCCTCAAATATGTTGAATATTTAAGTATTCATAAAACCCCTGAATTAATTGGGCAAATGTTAGTATTCTTGTGTTTTGTTTTTGTTTTTTTAAGATTTTAGTTTTAAGTGATCTCTACACGCCTCAGAAATGTTACTATTCTTTTTTATTTTTAATGTTTGTATTTATTTTTGAGAGAGAGAGAGAGAGAGAGAGAGAGAATGAGCAGGGGGAAGGGCAGAGAGAGAGAGAGAGAGAAAGCCAGGGAGGAACAGAGAGAGGGAGGCAGAGGATCCAAAGCAGGCTCTGCTCCAACAGCAGAGACCCCAAACCGGGGCTTGAACTCATAAACCATGACATCATGATCTGAGCCAAGTTCAGACGCTGAACCGACTGAGCCACCCAGGCGCCCCGGAACATTACTATTCTTATCTCAAAATTGGGAAATGGATTGGCTGAAGGATTTTTGCCCCAGGGGTAGGACTAAAAACAAGTTTTCTTATTCCTTCTCTACTTGCTATTCCTACTGTGTTTTTCTCTGAGTCGTACATTTATGTTATTTGAAATTCTATTTATCTGTGTGGTGGCGGCCAGGAACAATTACTTCCCTGATTCACTGCTTATAAACCTGCCTGGAGCTGGGGTAGAGGGTCTCCTCCACACTCACTTGGGAAGTAAGTTTAGGCCTTTAGGCCCCACTGCAGTAACAGAGATTCCTTGATGTGAACACTTTGTTGCCACCTTGTGCAAAGTGAATCAGGAAGACTTCAAACTACCATGTTTCTTTCAAATGCTGCAGAGACTGTTACAACAGGAAATAGTGCTTTCAAGCCCCCACTTCCAAAGTTCAAGTTTTATACAATTCCATGTCATCTGCTATGACCTTTTACCTCCTGTCAGGCAAGACATGAGTCCAGCTCAAAGGGCCAGTTTGTATCTTCAGGATTGACCATAAGACACGGTATATCTTATTGGTGGAAAAATGTTGGAAAGTTGTAGACATAAGACAAAAGTGTGGGATTTTATGGTCTCTCAAGAGGTGAATGCTAGCTTTCACGATACCTTCACAGAAGCCCATTTTATTTGCTAAGAATATAATTATTGTAGTCATTTATGTCCTGCCTTCCTCCTGTGAAAAGATGAGTGATGTCTTGAAGTGAATATCTACCATGATTGTCAAAATAAATGAGGTCCAGTTTTGACAGTTAGAAATTAAATGTTCCCTTTTCTTTTCAGGGACACGTGGCCATCAGGAATCATGAGCAACCCATTTGCACACCTTGTTGAGCCTTTAGATCCTGCACAACCAGGAAAGAAATTCTTCAATTTGAATAAACTGAAGGATTCAAGATATGGTAGGTGCATGGCTCTATGATGTTAATTGTTCTGACAGCAGTTTGAGTCTCGTTTGCATAGTAATTAAGCTATGTAATTAATTAGCCTTTAGGAGATTGGAAAGAGGGAGTAGCAGAAATGGCTGAATGGTCTTGAATTAAGCACACAAACTCACACCTTTTCTTACGTTGCTCATTTTTATGTTAGTAATGATTATATACGTGTGACATTTATATAACACTTTATAGTATATAGAGGGTTTATACATATATATTACATCATTTAGTCTGCATAACAACCCCTTGAGGTCATGTTTATAAAATGTTACAAGTCCTGAGGAAGCTGAGACCCAGAGAGGGTCAATGACATGATCAAGAAACAACAATGTGGGTAAAAGCAGAGGACAAAAACATGTCTTTTTTTATCCCAAATCCTCTGCTTTTCTACCTTTGCACTCTTGTCTTTTCCAAATAATATTGGTGAATAGTTTTAATAGATCAGGAATGAACATTTCTTTTATAAATAAACAAAATAGTTTTTCTTCTGAACTGTTGTTGTATCCTTGAACCCACTACCAGTAGCCATTCTGCATGGCATGTGGGCTTATATTTCCTTTGAAAGGTGTATGTGACCAAACTTTGGTCTTAATTACATTAGTTGTGAAGAAGTTATTTTCTCATTTCTTGAACACTAGTTTTCATAAGAAATATTACTGTGTGTGTGTGTGTGTGTGTGTGTGTGTGTGTGTGTGTGTGTGTGTTACTTGCCAGCACATAATATGGTAAATATCTAGGCTAACTTCTTTCATGATGACTTAACAGAAACTATTAATGGAATTCAAGGTAAGGCAATCATTTATTGTGAAAGAATTAACTTTTTCTATTACTGAATGTCTCTTCAACCCATTCAGTATTCTTACATATCGAACTGTTGAAATCAATTTAAATTTACCCTCTTTCCCTGTTGGAAAAATAGTCTGATGCTTCATATCAGGTTTATATGGGGACTGGCTTTAAAATAGCTCTTATATAATGTGTCTCATGACTTGTGTTTATTTTGTTATACTTTTTTCTTTTTTTCTAGAACGCTTACCATTTTCTATCAGAGTTCTCCTGGAGGCAGCCATTCGGAACTGTGATCAATTTTTGGTGAAGAAAAATGACATTGAAAATATCCTAAATTGGAATGTCATGCAGCATAAGAACATAGAAGTGCCGTTTAAGCCTGCCCGCGTCATCCTGCAAGACTTTACGTGAGCCTAATGTCACTTCACTTCCCTGTTCACTGCCTCCCTTGCCAGCCTTTAAGGAAAGCTTGAATCACACACACACACGCACACACGCTATGACTGTATAATTTATCACCCATTATCCAGACACTTTTGAAAACGAAAGAGGTCTGTTATCCTGGACAGCTAGAGATTGTCTCCGACAAGTGGGATGTGTAGTCACTCCACTTCTTCCAGTGGCAAAGGTCATTGTTTTTGGAGATCCTAACCTTAAGTATACTAACAAAAAGTGGAAGAAATAGCATGGAGTAGGGCTATCTTGGAATCTTCTCTCCCTCACATCCTGTCACCCAGATAGCCAGGTTTGAAACAGCTGTCCTTAGAATATCAATATGCTGTGTCCTGAGGGGAGACTCGTAGTTCACAAGGCCTGACCTGTTGCCCTTAAACCTCAGTTCACATCCTGCTATTCCTGGGAGTCTTTATTCCCCATCATGGCCTGCTTTCTGAGATCTTGCCTTTCCATTTTTAAGTGATGTTATTTTATTCCTTATAGAGACGAAATCTTACTTTACCAAAGGACAGTCTAGAGGACAAATTTTATACTCAATAAAAAGGAAGGATTCACAGCATTTTTCTCTGAATTACATCCATTTCTTTAAATTTGGTTGGAGGTTGGAGGTTGGAGGTGAAATCCGTATATCTTCTATAGGCCTTTGTCACCCACCCCCCCACGTGAATGGGAATCAGCCATGGCAGTAACAGCCCCAGTGTTAAGTGCACATTTTACCACGGTCTCTATTTAGACCGTATTTGTTGTTAACCTTAATGCAAAATTGCATGTAGAGATACCACTCAGTCATGGTGCTTACTACCAATTTCTGCTCAAGGAAGCGTGTTTAGAAACTTCCACTTTTCTAAGGCATCTATTGTTAGCCCCACTGATGAGACTGTCTCGTGGCCAGTATTGTCACTGGAGGCAAAAGGTGAAAAATCTAAGTACACTTGTTTAACAGTTTTGTTTTCTGTTTAATTCTCTCTTTTCTTAGGGGTGTGCCAGCTGTGGTTGACTTTGCGGCAATGCGAGATGCTGTGAAAAAGTTAGGAGGAGATCCAGAGAAAATAAACCCTGTTTGTCCTGCTGATCTTGTAATTGATCACTCCATCCAGGTTGATTTCAACAGAAGGTGAGAGATTAGGATGAATACTTGGGTTTTCTGTTTTGTGCAGAATCTTGGAGATCAAGTCTTCTTTGTGTGTGTAAGTAAACAAAAGAAGAAAATCTTTAAAAGATGTATTCAGAAAAACTCAAACTTAATACAGATTTTCCAGTGAAGATTTTTTGGGGGGGTGGGGGGTTATTATGTGTGGTTTTTTTCCTATTCACTTCTTTTGGGGCCCAGGCTGAAGGAGAAAGCTCCTGGTGATCACAGAGGCTCAAGAGGGCAAGTGAGAACCCACAGTATCTCTTGAGGCTTAGATTACGGCTGGCAGATTAGAATGCTGTCTATTTGCAATAATATTAATCAAAGCAAGACACACAGTCAAGCCCTAACTCAGGAGTGGGAAGTACACTCCATCTGTTGTAAAAGTAAGTGCAGGGGCGCCTGGGTGGCTCAGTCGGTTAAGCGGCCGACTTCGGCTCAGGTCGTGATCTCGCGGTCCGTGAGTTCGAGCCCCGCATCGGGCTCTGTGCTGACAGCTCAGAGCCTGGAGCCTGTTTCGGATTCTGTGTCTCCCTCTCTCTGACCCTCCCCCGTTCATGCTCTGTCTCTCTCTGTCTCAAAAATAAATAAACATTAAAAAAAAATAATAAAAAAATAAAAAAAAGTAAGTGCAAGATTATACAGCCAGGGTTTGGATACAAGCAGGGCAACCAGGTACTGCTAAAAGTCTGATATCTTAACCTAGAAGAATAAATAAAGTTATCATCAACTATGAGTGCAGAAGAACTATACCACATTCAATGCTGGGAAAATTAGTTACTTGATAGAGCAGGTCCTATGAATTAAAGCATTAATATTTTTTAAATTAAATCATCAAAAACTTTAAAAGAGATATAAGTATGTATATGTCTTGATGAGAAAGATCTTTCTAAATTTAAAAGCAGTAAATGAAGCAAAAAAGGAACAAGAACTATAGATTTAATGGCTTCAAAGTTAACGGTAAATATCTTTAAAATATTTGCAACAGGGGCGCCTGGGTGATGCAGTCGGTTAAGCGTCCGACTTCAGCCAGGTCACGATCTCGCAGTCCGTGAGTTCGAGCCCCGCGTCAGGCTCTGGGCTGATGGCTCAGAGCCTGGAGCCTGTTTCCGATTCTGTGTCTCCCTCTCTCTCTGCCACTCCCCCGTTCATGCTCTGTCTCTCTCTGTCCCAAAAATAAATAAAAAACGTTGAAAAAAAAATTTTTTTTTAAATATTTGCAACAAATACAACAAAGGGCTAATATCTTTAATATATAAACCTTGTGTATAATCCATTAAAAAATCATAAGACCCAACAGATAAATGGGTAAAGGAAAGTGGATGTTTCATAATAAAAGGAAAAACAAATGGTAAACACGACATAAATCCTTTTCAACTTTACAAGTAATAAAAAAGTAGATTAAATCCTTGAGATACCATTTTCTCCTATCAGTAAAGATTAGAAAATAAACATTATTAATTATAAAGGTGTCATGAGGGAGACACTTTTATGTGCTGCTGATCACACTGAATTAGAAATGATGAAGGCAGCGTGTATTAAGATTATTAGAAATCACCATACCTTTCATCCTGGAATTTCCACTTCTGAGCATATCCTTCACAGATACCTGAAATTCAGAAATAGCTTAATGACTACATAGTGTTCATTAAAGCATGATTTATGATATTGAAAACCTAGAAGCATCCTAAACGTCCAACAAAGGAGAATGATTAAATTAAGGTATGTCCTTGAAGTAAATTATTAGGTAACATTTGCTGTTATAATTATAAAGCGTTTAATAACACTTGGAACATACTCATGTCTTAGCTCAATGAGCCAAATATAAATTGCTTGTATGGCGTGATTTCAGCTAGATGAAGAACTATACAGAGATTAAAAGATTGAAAAAAGAGATGCCAAACTGCTAGATGATTTATCTCTGGGATTGTAACTGTTCTTCATTTTCACAATAAGAAGCTATTGGTTTGGTTTATTATTTTTATTTTTAGAGGCAGAGCGCGAGCAGGGGAGGGGCAGAGAGAGAGACAGAGGATCCAAAGCAGGTTCCATGGGGCAGCACAGAGCCCGACGTGGGGTTCAAACCCACAAACCACGAGATCAAGACCTGAGATCAAGACCTGAGCTCAAGTCGGACACTTAACTAACTGAGCCACCAGGAGCCCCGGAAGCTATTGTTTTTAAATTAAAAAGTCACTTAAGATAGGAAATAAACCACTCAAAGAGAGAGACAGAAAACTTTATTTGCTTCCTTGGGGACTTAAGTGGGTTCCATACAGCCTCAAGGGAACTGTAGTAGCTGGTCATTCTCAAGTTAATGTCAATATCCAAGCCAGATAAATTCAGGATAAAAAGACATCGGCTTTGTCCCCTGAATTGATGGTTCTTGGAACAGACTGGAGATTCGGCAGCTGTTCCCTTTCCTTTGGACTCTAAACTCATCCTTAGGCAATTTGTCTTTTCTTTTTTTTCCCTCCTTGAATCACATGAGCTCAATTTAATAGTTTGGTGTCAAAGGGAAGAATAAGAAGTACACGGATAGAATGTTACTCTATTTGAGGGTAAGGATATTTCCTAACACCCCACTTCAGAAGTTATAAAGGTAGCCTCGCAAAATCATTGGCAACTTTATCTTTCCTGAAGATTCTCACTGATGTTGATAATTTACCTTTATTTCACTGCCTGCAAGGGGAAAGTACTGGTGGAGATAGAATTGTAATTGTTTTAATGTCTGAAGTCTTTTGACTGAAAATTCAAAGAGCTCCGGGCTATTATTAAGTAGTTAATGAATCTGAGTCATCACCAAGTTCACTGTGATTTTTTTCCTTGAGACCCATCAACTCTGATTTCAATTTTTTATGGACCCTTTACATTTATACCGTAGTACTGAAAACATTATTATAAAAACAGCAAAGTCCAGGGGGGAACTTTGATCCAAATTGATATCCAAATCTGGCAAACACTTTTTTTTCTTTTTTGTAATTAAAGAGAACATTTCTGTTAGAAGTATTTTCATTGGTGGTGTTTTGTTTTTATTGCTTGAGTTTGGTTTTGCAATTTGACCTCACAGGCTCTTTCCTCATTTTGTAAGGAATTAAATGTGATATGTCTCAACTTCTGTGGAACTGTGTGCTGTGGGCTTATTTCCAGCTATTTCCAGAAATGAACTCAAAAAACTGTGGCAGGGTGCTGGGATGATAAAGCTTCTCGTTTAAATATTTCCCAGCTCTTTGCCTTGCTTGAATAATAATAATTGGCTGCACACCATTTTTAGGAATGGAGGGTCTAGCTAACTCATTATTGTAAAATTACAATAATTATTCAAAGTTACCTCAAAAATAACCTTTTCTTTTTAAAATCCCAACAAGAATATCAAAACAACTTCTGACCAGATTTCATGAGTGTGGAAGCTCTCTCCTCTGTAAATAACTATAAATAACTCTGTAAATAAGTTTGTGAATTTCTGGAGTACCATTAAATGTAATAGAAACTTTGGTATACGTCCAAATCTGAATTCAAATTACATAACTAGGGAGAAATTTCCTCTTTAGTCATATTCAGAGACTTTATTAAAAGCTCAGTAGATTGGTGAATTCAGGGAACTTCTGAGTTCAAATTCAAATTCTAGGTCTGTTCATTCATCCCAGTAACTAGAACTGTTCATTGAGCCAAGGTTAGAATAAAAAAAGTTTTGTTTTAAATAGTAAATAGGTTTTTACCTAGAGTTAACCTATCTTAAAACAGCCTGAGCATGTCTCGCTTCTGCTTGTCCTGTGAATATGTCATTTACGTCACACTGGTGCCCCAGAATTCTCTGGGGTGAATGTTCCCCTCCCAACCCTGCTTCTGCTGTGAGAGGCTCTGTTGTCCTTCCGCTGCTGGAGGCATGAGGGGGAAGAACCCTGACTGGTTGTCCACAAGTGCTCCGAGTAGAAGAGCCATGGGCACCAGACACAGGGCCACACAGGGAGTCTGGAGGGTTCGGCCAGTGGTATCACTTGATCCAGGGTGCGGACCAGGGAGGGAAGAGCTGGAAAAGGCACGGAGAGAATACAGGAGAGAATAGAGGGTGCAAAGGCATGAGGGAAGTGAGGTTTGGGAGAATATGAGGGCTTCAGCATGGCTGAAGTTAAAGTTTGAACCAGGCGATAGGAGAGGGCTTATAAAGGAAGTTTGAGAGGTGGCTGGGTGGCTCAGTAATTTAAGTGTCCTTACTCTTAATTTTGGCTCAGGTCATGATCTCACAGTTAGTGGGTTCCAGCCCCGCATCGGGCCCTGTGCTGACAGTGTGGAGCCTGCTAGGGATTCTCTCTCTCTCTCTCTCTCTCTCTCTCTCTCTCTCTCTCTCTCTCTCTGCCCTTCCTCTGCTCTCTCAGTCTTTCAAATAAATAAATAAAAGTTTTTTAAACAAGGAAATTTGAGGTTACACTGAAAAACTTCATTTTTTTTTAGCTTTTTTTTTTTTAATGTTTATTTATTTATTGAGAGAGAGAGCAAGCCAGGGAGGGAAACAGAGAGAGAGAGAGAGTGCGCATCCCAAGCCAGCTCAGGGCTGTCGGCACAGAGCCGGATGCAGCGCTCGAACTCACGAACTGTGAGATAATGACCTGAGCCAAAACCAAGAGTCAGACATTTAGCTAACTGAGCCACTCAGACGCCCTTGAAGAACTTTGTGTTTTATTTAGGGAAGAGATTTGTACTTTACTGAGAAATGGGAAGCCATTGGCAGGTTCAAGATGGGTCATGATAATCTATATTTTAGAAAATGGATGCTGGTGACAGTATAAAGGTAGGTTGAAGAGACTGACAGAGGAGCCAGTTAGGCCTTTTCTGGAGTAAATGCTTGGATAGTTGTAGATACTAAGTGGCAGGAGGGGAAGTCAGTCGCTAGATGATACAGACAGATGGGGACAGGGATGAGGATGAGGTTCAGGAAGCAAGCTCATGTGTTAGGGTGTGACCCGTTGAGTATGTGGTGCCTGAGGTGTTCCTGATGCAGATAGATGCCTGGGATACATTGGAAATGTGGACCCGGACCTGAAGAGACAGGTGGGAGTCAGAGGGATGGAGCCCTCAGTGTACTGGTAAGAAGGTGAAAACGAGTGCCTAAAGGAGTAGCTGTATTGGTCCAGAGGATCCAGAGGATCCAGAGGCTCTGTCCTTCCAGGGGTAGCACACTTGTCCTGCCTCGTTCCCCTACATCACCATCTCCTTTCTCTATTTCTACCTTCTGCTTTTCTCTCATGCATACACACACTCACAGACATTCATACAGTACATCAGGGATCACCTTTTTTTGTAAAGGGCCAGTAGTAAATATTTTAGGTCTTGCTGCCTACACACTGTCTCTGCTCACATATCCTTTTGTTTTCAACCTTTAAAAATGTAAAAATTATTGCTTGCTTCAGGGCAAAACCTGTACAGACATTGGGCTGGATTTGGAGTTTGTGGACCCCTGCTCTAAGGCACCCTCAGGAATTGATTCCCTTAAAGCAACTGACACTTAACCTTGGAGAATATTCACATCAGGAGAAAGAAGTCAGTGTCGTAACTGAGTGTGTAAATGTGTAAACTGAGTAAATGCTAAGTGCTTGCAGCCCTTTTCTTCCCAAGGAGCACCTACCTGTCTTTATCTGGCTGACTCTTCTTCATCCTTCAGACTGGATCGGTGTCACTTTCCTCTCGAAGGCATTCCCGACCCCCAGTCTGAGTTTGTGACCCTATCTGAGTGTTCCCCTGGCACTCTGTACTTCCTGTATCATGGCATGATGGTCATACTCCCGTAATTGCCTGGCTGTTTCTCTGTATCGCTCACCAGGCTCTGGGCACCAAGTGGGCAGTGCATTTGCCGCTGTTGCATGCTTGTATTCCCAACGAGTGGCAATGACAGGCTCTGTGGATCACTAATAAGTTTAGAAGAGTGGTGGCTTCCTAGTAAAGTCAGTAGGTGTTTACTATTAATGAATGAAGTCTGACTTGGGTCTTAGCTATTAATTTTAACGCCCTTTCCTGGGTTCACTCAATCCATGATATACAGTTTATGAGTGCCTTCTGTGCCCAAACCTGCGAAGTTGTAACTATGAGTTCTACTTTGACTCAAGATGTATGTAATTTGATTATAAAAATCCTGGAAGAGCTTCTTGATTCCCTGCTCTGCCTGTGTCTTTCCTATTGGACTGAATGACTTTGAGTAAACTCCAGCATATAATCCGTGCTTTATAGATACTCTTGGGTGGCACCATTCTCCTCAGAAACCTCTCCGGGAGCTAGGAGACTGATTTTATAAAGGCCTGTGCCTCCTGGCATCGCTGTTTCGCTGTCTCCCAACATAAACAGATATGAAAATGCCAGCCCGGACCAGGCTCAGCTCAGAGAGGTGTCATAACAAGGTCAGGCAGGATGAAGTACAGAGACCAAGGTTCTTTAAATCTCTAAGCTGCTGTTGTCATCATAAATGTCCAGACACTGTTCCTAAAAGTCAGGCTGTGTGACTAGCTATAACTTGAATTCACTTAATGTTTGTTACTCACCATGTTTAAAGGTATTATAGAGATCAATTGAACCAAATAATAATTACTCTTTTTACTTTTTCCGATTACCTCTCATTTCCCATGTAAATAAACGCATTGGTATCGCCCAGCAAGGCCGCAGATGAAGTTGCCAGTTGGTTTCTTTATCACTGAGAAGTCTGACCGGTAATATTTTAAGCCTTAAAATTTATACATTCACCTTTTCTCTCTGACAGGGCAGACAGTTTACAGAAGAATCAAGACCTGGAATTTGAAAGAAATAGAGAACGGTTTGAATTTTTAAAGGTATGGGTGGAGTTTGCTTCCATTGGCTGGTTGTTTATAAACGCGGGTACGAGGGGGAGGTGCCAAGGAGCTGGGCTGCATGGAAGTGCATCGGATATTCATTGCGTTCTTTCCGGTCCATCCTAGTGGGGTTCTCAGGCTTTTCGCAACATGCGGATTATACCCCCTGGCTCAGGAATCATCCACCAGGTGAATCTGGAGTATTTGGCAAGAGTGGTATTTGATCACGATGGCTATTATTACCCAGACAGCCTTGTGGGCACGGATTCGCACACTACCATGATTGATGGTTTGGGAGTTCTCGGCTGGGGTGAGTATTGTTGCAGGTTCCTCTTCCACACACGCTGTTCTGTAGTGTGTAGCCTAATTCACACTGATCCCATTATAACATCCCAGTAGCACGACTTTGTGTGACCACACATATCAGAGAGACATTTTTGTCTGCTTTATTTACTGTTGGATTTCCAGTGCCTAGAAAAGCACCTCACAGGTACTCAATAATAATGCTTGGAAGAACGAACTGGAGCTGTTTGTTAAAAATGGAGACTCCGGAACCCCACTTTCCACTTGGTATAGAACCAAAGGGATTGTGATAGTGCTGTTTTGGGGACCACACTCTGAGAAGTGCTTATAAAAATTCTGTAGAGGGAAATAGAAAAAGATAAATACTCATTACAGGATCCAAATCTACACTAGGAAGACATTGTAATGGGGTTGAATTATGCCTGAGGGATGTAGTAAGGCATGCTGAAAGCATTCTTCTGCCCTGCCTTCCTTGCAGGAGTGGGTGGTATCGAAGCAGAGGCAGTCATGCTGGGTCAGCCAATCAGTATGGTGCTTCCCCAGGTGATCGGCTACAGGCTGATGGGAAATCCCCACCCTCTGGTGACATCCACTGACATTGTGCTCACCATTACCAAGGTAACAACTTGCCCCCTCTTCCATGGTCTTGGGCAGTCACAGTGACGGGAGGAAATACATGGTGGCGTCCATCTTGGTTTCTCTGTGCACTAGGAAACAGTATGTTGATGATTTTTAAAAAGAGATGAGGAGAGGGTTCTTTGTTAAGTTTTAGATAATTATGTTCATTTTACTCTTCCATGGCTGCATGGATCCTTTTCTTTAAAAGGGTACTTTGAAATTGTGAAATAGTTCAGACACACAGAAGTTAAAATGACGTTGGCATGCACCACCACCCAGAACTAACAGTTGGTAACATTTTGCCCCCTTTGCTTCAGAGCCCTCTCTGTATGTATACTTTTTATGAGATAAAATGGGATATTTAAAGTCATCCTCCACATTCTTAGAAATAATGGCTATCCTAACGTTCCAAGACTCATTCCCAAGCATGTGTTTATACTGTGACTACATTTTCTCACATGGTTCTTCTTTATATGTAAATAGCAAACTGCTCCTATGAATTTAATGTCTAACTTGTTTAATTCCCTTCTGTGTATTCTAAATTACAACAGATGTTTCTCCAAGCTGGAAATACTCCTTTTTTTTTCTTTTTCCTTAGCTTTTGCAAGAAATAATGGGGTTTTTTGGTGATTTGCTTGCTTTGCAAAAAGAAAGCAGTTTCATTTTGAAAGATTATTAGAAAAGTGATGGTTTTTTATTATCACAGACGTTTTTTTCTGGTTGTGTAGTTTGGAGGCTTGGAGTGTTAGGGATGGCCACTATCCTGTTAAAGGCCAAAGATGTTTCTCTTTAATCTTTATGGAATTTGGAATCACATTTATTTGAACACTGTAGCTTTTTTGAGAAGTCTGTGCATTATTCTTTAAATGTAGAATAATATAGGTCTTGCCCACAGAATTTGGCAGAATCCCACATAACCAAAAGAGCCTGACGGTTGTCCACACAGTTCATGAAACTGGCTTCGTGCAGGGCCACGTCAGTCACTGAGGCCCCGGCCCTGGCTGGTGGTGTGTATGGAAAATATATGGGAGTCAGACTATCTAGATCTTTTGGTTACATTTGACTTGTACCTCTGTTCAGGAAATTTGTTCATTATACCCTTGAAAATAATCCATTTACTTATCCGCTTAACTAGTGCAAGACCATTTAGGTTGAAAGAATGTATTTAATTTTTAGCACTTCCAGTGATCTCCTTAGAGAGAAAAAGCCCTTCTCATTTTGGGAAACTTTTATTAATGTTGATATTTGTGATTTGGGCGTTAACTTTTTCTTTTTTTTTTTTCTTTTTATAATAATTATTTTGACATCATTTTATTTTTTTATTTAATTATTTTTTAAATTTACATCCAAGTTAGCTAGCATATAGTGCAACAGTGATTTCAGGAGTAGATTCCTTAGTGCCCCTTACCCATTTAACCCCTCCCCCCTCCAAAAACCCCTCCAGTAACCCTCTGGTTGTTCTCCATATTTAAGCGTCTCTCATGTTTTGTCTCCCTCCCTGTCTTTATATTATTTTTGCTTCCCTTTCCTTGTGTTCATCTGTTCTGTGTCTTAAAATCCTTATATGTGTGAAGTCATATGATATTTGTCTTTCTCTGACTAATTTCACTTAGCATAATACCCTCTAGTTCCATCCACGTAGTCGCAAATGGCAAGACTTCATTCTTTTTGATCGCTGAGTAATACTCCATTGTGTGTGTATGTATGTGTGTGTGTGTGTGTGTATATATATATATATATATATATACACACACATACATACCACATCACCTTTATCCATTCATCTATCAGTGGACATTTGGGCTCTTTCCATACTTTGGCTATTGTTGATAGCGCTGCTATAAGCATTGGGGTGCATGTGTCCCCTCGAAACAGCACACCTGTATCCCGTGGATAAATGCCTAGTAGTGCAATTGCTGGGTCGTAGGGTAGTTCTATTTTTAATTTTTTGAGGAACCTCCACACTGTTTTCCAGAGTGGCTGCACCAGTTTGCATTCCCACCAACAATGCAAAAGAGATCCTTTCTCTCCACATCCTCACCAACATCTGTTGTTGCCTGAGTTAATGTTAGCCATTCTGACAGGTATGAGGTGGTATCTCATTGTGGTTTTGATTTGTATTTCCCTGATGATGCGTGATGTTGAGCATTTTTTCATGTGTCAGTTGGCCATCTGGATGTCTTCTTTGGAGAAGTGTCTATTCATGTCTCTTGCCCATTTCTTCACTGGATTATTTGTTTTTTGGGTGTTGAGTTTGATAAGTTCTTTATAGATTTTGGATACTAACCCTTTATCTAATATGTCATTTGCAAGTATCTTCTCCCGTTCCGTCGGTTGCCTTTTAGTTTTGCTGATTGTTTCCTTCACTGTACAGAAGCTTTTTATTTTGATGAGGTCCCAGTAGTTCATTTTTGCTTTTGTTCCCCTTGCCTCTGGAGATGTGTTGAGTAAGAAGTTGCTGCAGCCAGGGTCAAAGAGGTTTTTGCCTGCTTTCTCCTCGAGGATTTTGATGGCTTCCTGTCTTACGTTTAGGTCTTTCATCCATTTTGAGTTTATTTTTGTGAATGGTGTAAGAAAGTGGTCCAGGTTCATTCTTTTGCATGTCGCTGTCCAGTTTTCCCAGCACCACTTGCTAAAGAGACTGTCTTTCGTGCTTTGTCAAAGATTAGTTGGCCATAGGTTTGTGGGTCCATTTCTGGGTTCTCTATTGTGTTCCATTGACCTGAGTGTCTGTTCTTGTGCCAGTACCATACTGTCTTGATGATTACAGCTTTGTAATACAACTTGAAGTCTGGGATTGTGATGCCTCCAGCTTTGGTTTTCTTTTTCAAGATTGCTTTGGCTATTCGGGGTCTTTTCTAGTTCCATACAAATTTTAGGATTGTTTGTTCTAGCTCTGTGAAGAATGCTGGTGTTATTTTGATAGGGATTACATTGAATATGTAGATTGCTTTGGGTAGTATTGACATTTTAACAATATCTGTTCTTCCTATCCAGGAGCATGGAATATTTTTCCATTTTTTTGTGTCTTCTTCAATCTCTTTCATAAGCTTGCTATAGTTTTCAGTGTAGACATCATTTAGATTTACAGGAGAGTTGATGTAAAGAATATAGGGAGTTTCTGTTACCTTTCTTCCAACTGCCCCAAACGTTAATATCTCACATAACCGTGGTACATGAAATCAAAATGAAGAATGTGGGTCCAACACTGCTAATGAAACAAGTAACTTCACCAGTGTTTTCAGTAATGACCCTTTTCTGTTCCAGGATTCAATCCAAGATTCCACACTGTATATAGTTAACATTACTTTTTAAATTTTATATCTTAGAGTAATCAAAAATATGTTGGGCCACGTCATTGTTTGTGTTTACGTACCAGGCTAGTTAATAAGAATTGTAAGGAGCTAGTTCTGCATTTTAAATGTGGGCTGTCAAGTCTCAGACTTTTCTATTGTTTTGCTGCCTAGCACCTGCGTCAGGTTGGGGTAGTGGGCAAATTTGTCGAGTTCTTCGGGCCGGGAGTAGCCCAATTGTCCATTGCCGACCGAGCTACTATTGCGAACATGTGTCCAGAGTACGGGGCGACTGCTGCGTTTTTCCCGGTTGATGAAGTTAGTATCAAGTACCTGGTGCAGACAGGTAAGTGCAGAACCGTGAAGGCAGAAGCCCTTCATAAAGTTTCGTAGAACTCTGGGGATTGGAGAACTGCCTTATGCCTCTGTCCCTTGGAGTGCACAGGGTCAGACTTAAGGTGTTTCTCTTTTTCTCTGTAGAGTCAGAATGGTTGTTGGGATTTCAGAAGATATGAGACAGACACTGTATGGCCAGTAGAAAGAGCTCAGGTGTTCTGGAATCCAAGTTATTCATGCTGGTCTCTACTTCTAGTTATTTGACAGGAAACAAGGGATCTTAGTAATGAGAACAGCTGTCATGTGCTGGGCACTTGCTATGTATTTGCTCTCACCCTCTTCACAGATCTGGGGTAGATTGATAGATGAGCTCATTAAACTAATCGGAGAGAAGACTGAGGATCAGAGAGAGATGTAGGGTATTTTTCCAAAGCCAATAAGTAATGGAGCTAGAATCCAAAGCTGAGGTTCCAAACAGGACAGCATTCCAGGACACCTCTGTCTGGGCTGTCCCAAAGGTAAAGTGAAAGACCGCATATGAGGGCATCTTGAAATGTTGGCGGTTTCTTGACTCTGTATGTATTTGTTTAGAGATTTGACTTGAACTTGGAGGAAGGTTTTTTTTTTAATTTTTCAAATTTATTTTTAAAATATTCAGTCATTTATTTAACACATTATCAACATCTGATCTAGGTGTCAGAGATACAGCAGTGACCAACATAATGTCTCTGCCCTCGTGGAGTTTCCATTCCAGTGAGGGAGACAGGCATGAACAAATAAATGCATACGTATGTATATAAGAGAATGAGGAAGAAGGCAGGGGAGGTGGTTGAAGTAGCTGAAGGGTGCTAATTTATATATCGAGCCAGGGCTCCTGAAAGCAGTTTGAAGATATGCTTAAGTGAAGTGGGGGACAAGCAGTGGGAAGTGGTGGAGGAGGCATTTTCCAGACAGAGGAACCCAAGTACAGCAACTCAAGACGGGACGGTCTCCGTGTGTTCAGACAACAGCCGAGAGGGTGGGGGGGCCTTTGTGGCTGGAGCCCAGGGTCAAGGCCATGGGAGGGGAGGTCAGGGACCAGATCCACACAGGGGCTTGCAGGCCATAGTGGACAGTTAGAAATTTATTTTAAATTCTAAATGTTCTAGGAAGCCACCGGGTCATTTTGAGCAAGAAGATCACATGAAACAATTTTATTTTTGATGGCTCATCCTATGTGACAGAGGTGGAAGGGACCTTTTGTTTTCCAAATGACTTTTTTTTAAAAAACATTTTTTAGTGTTTATTTATTTTTGAGAGAGACAGAGAGAGCACGAGCAGGGGAGGGGCAGAGAGAGAAGGAGACACAGAATCCGAAGCAGGCTCCAGGCTCTGAGCTGTCAGCACAGAGCCCGATGCAGGGCTCGAACCCACAAACCATGAGATCATGACCTGAGCTGAAGTCAGATGCCTTAACCGACTGAGCCATCCAGGCGCCTCCCAAATGACTTTTAAAATTACAACTGAGTTATTAAGGAGAAAAGAACAGACAGACTTGGGCCTTCTCATCAGTATCCAGTGTTTACTATTGAAAGGTTCTAATGGCTGATGTTCCTTTTGAGATATCCGGAAACAGCAGGCATCAAAGGTAAAGGCTGGTCAAGGTAAAGGCAAACGCAAGGACGGGGCAAATGCACACACACCTCATCATGAGGGTTTGTGAGATGTTTACAGACTTGAAGTTTCATCCAGGTTTTCTCCCTGATTGTCCTGAGGAGAACCCTCTGGAAGTAGTTAATATTGTGATAAAAAGTGGTCTTTTTAAAATGTTTTTATTACATATAACCGTATTGAAATTGATTGATATCTCCCTTACTCCCCAAAAAGTTGAAGTGAAAAAGAGGTAGAAATAAAAGAACAGAAGAAATGGTTGAGGGAATTGACCGAGAGAAGGGAAGGGTTGATGGGGAGGAAAAAGAGGGGAAAGCTGCAAAATACACCCAGAGATCAGATTCATTTCTGTGGCTGTAGAGGTGGCCACCAAGCTGCTTAGTGATCTGGCACCAAATTTGCCACATCTAGTGCATTGAAACAAACATACTGCTTCAGAGAAGTAGAGCCCTTTCTCACGCTGAAAGCTAAGAGAGTTTTCTTCTGTGCATCTTCGGGAAGAGGACGGCTGGGTTGTACCAAACGTGATAGATACATACGTTAATGAAGCTCAGCCATCTTTTAGGAGGTCCAGGCTGAAAGTGGGTAACTTTTACAATCCAGTTAAAACAAACAGGCAAATAAACAGGCTCATCTATCATGGTCCAAGAATCAAGCTCTCAAACAGTCTTACTTAACTGTCAGAGAAATGAGTGGAATGTGTGCCCATTGGGTATTGCTCCGTGAATATTGTCATCTACAGTCACGATCTAGATAAAACAGCAGAGAGGCACCTGGCTGGCTCATCGGTAGAGCATGTGACTCTTGATCTCGGGGTTGTAAGTTGGAGCCCCATGTTGGGTGTAGAGATTACTTGAAAATAAAATGTTAAAAAAAAAAAAAAAAAAAAAAAAGATACAGCCAAGCATTGAGGGTCATATTCCATTAAGAGTTAAGACTTGGGACTTTGGAGTCTTGAGCCACTATTTCCTTATCTAGAACTTGTCTCATAAGGTAATGATAAAGATTAGAGATGGAGATGATACATTTAAAACGTTTAGTACATAGTGCTGGGCAGACTCAAAGTGCTCAGAGCTGGTGGCAGCTTGAGAGGATTGCTATTTTCACAAGAATAATGTGGAGTGCTGAGTCTGGTCACTTGAAGGCAGAGGCTTCGGTGTGCTTTAACAGGTAACTAAGCCTTAGGTCCTCTGAATGAAGGACAGTGACCAAAGAGAGGAGAGTACTTACAGATAGGACTAGAATCTTCTTCAGCACACAGTCCAGATCAGTTCATGGCCCCTGATAAACAGCAGCATCACCCAGAGAGTCAAAAAGTTAGACTGAATGTTGAAGTCGAAGCAAAGCTTTTGGGGTGGGTGTGTGTGTGTGTGTGTGTGTGTGTGTGTGTGTGTGTGTGTGTGTTGCACCTGACTTCTCTAATTGCTGGCGGAGGCTTTAGTTTCACCAGGAAATATTTGGGGTGTGTGTGTGTGTGTGTGTGTGTGTGTGTGTGTGTGTGTGTGTGTGTGTTGCACCTGACTTCTGTAATTGCTGGCAGAGGCTTTAGTTTCACCAGGAAATATTAACACCTGTTACTTGTTATTTCTTAAAACACCCACTTAGGTCGTGATGAAGAAAAAGTAAAGCAAATGAAAAAGTATCTTCAAGCTGTAGGAATGTTTCGGGATTTCAGTAACCTCTCTCAAGACCCAGAGTTTGCCCAGGTATGAGAGCACCTTTCACCAAGTGTGTGTTTCCTCTTCCTCGAGCCTGTGATTTCAGTTGTGTGTGTTTTTTCTTAGGAGGTGTACTTGTAGGAAATTAGTCACTGCCAAGTCATCACAGAAGAACAGCATGTTAAAAGGCTGAAAAAAATCAAAAAGATAAGGAATTGTAAACGTAAAATAACTTCTTCCATTCCTCCTGGCCATTAGGCTGAGTGTGCGCCCCCTTTCTGACCTACCCATTTACTCCTCTAAGGTGGAAAACCTTTGAAGAAGGCCTTTGCCAGAGGGAGTAAGGCTGTTTAAAAGCTAAGCTCATTGTTATTATAGATGGAAAAGAAATGGAGGTCAAGTGTAGCAATTAGTTCTGATTTATCCAGTGACTTACCCTCATTCATTTTCTCAGGTGCAAACCGATTCCCAGTTTTTCTTTTCAAGAAAGCCCGGAGGGTAACCTGGATACAGGCCCCTGGTTTTGTTTCATGGTACACTGAGAGAAGGAAATATGCACTTAGACCAAGGCCCGTTTCCTGGCATTGATGACTGAGTGGCCGCATCCTACCAATTCATTTTAGCAAAAAGCACAATGGTGTATGTATCATTGTAGAATAAACCCATCTCAAACTAAGCTAAGCCTTAAAAAGAATGTAGGAGCTGCTTCGGAAAGATGGATGCATAAAAGACACCAGCCAGCAGCTACAGCGCCCACCCTGGTCATCCTGAGAGGTGACAAGTCTTCCTGCCTGTCCGCATCACTTATGTGTCCATCTTGATCTTCAGAAACTCATTCTTTAAGTATTAAAAAGAACATTGACTCCTTACTTATGAATGTGGTGGTTTAGTTTGTTTGGTTTTGTAGCTGTGGTGTTATAAATTGTCTGGCACAACCGGAGTGTTTTCTCTGAGGTACAACGTCTGCGCCTGAGTCCCTTCTCTTTTGGGTGGACAGGTTGTAGAATTGAACTTGAGAACAGTCGTGCCTTGCTGCAGTGGACCAAAAAGGCCTCAGGACAAAGTCGCTGTGACGGACATGAAAAAGGACTTTGAGAGCTGCCTTGGAGCCAAGGTAGGGTCCGGGAAGGCAGGTGGAAGTCTCCCCGACCCTGCCCCATGCCTGATCTCTTAGTGCCCACGCTGCTTTTCACCCTCTAATGAGGAAGCTTCCTGGAGCCTGACGCTGAGGGCGTTCCTTCTCCACCCTGAAGTCCTCAGTGCCTCTCCCATTAGCCAAGAGCCACACAACTTCCTTAGAGCACTTGACCACCTGTGAACACAACTCATCCCACCTTTTTAAAAGCATATCTGCTTTTCATATGACTCTCACTACACTGTCTACTCGACTTGCCCAAGCTTTTCTGGCCATCTTACTTCTTGTTCATGCCCTGCCTCCACCCACCTGCATCCGTCTTCACCTTCTGTGCATGTCCTAATCTGTCAGCCCCTCCATAGCATGGCCTCACATCCCATAGCAGAAAGTCATCATTTGAACTTCTGGCACTTGGTCTGAGATGGCATCCATGTTCTTAAACCTACATTGCTGGTCCTTTACATTTCCCTTATTGGATGTCCCTTGTTGGACTGTATGTTTTGAGTATAGGATTTGTGTCAGAATCACCTTTGTATCCCACAAAGTACCCAGCATAACATCTTGTATGCAGATTTTCAATGAACATCTCCCCACATGATGATTAAGCTATGTGGTGGGTTTTATCCTTGGGCCACCAGCATTAAACCAAATGTTCAGCTGTACTTTATTTGCCTTATTGATCATGATTAGTTGAATCTGACCAAGATGTATATATATATATACACACAGTGAAAAGTTCTCACTTTAGAAGAAAAAGAAATACTTTGGTAACCGTAACTTTAAAAGCAATTTTTAACAAAACATAAGTATGTCAGCTAGTGAATTCTGAAATGCTAAAGAAAAATTAAAGTTCTCTTTACTGTTTTTAAATATTTATAAAAGGCAGTCATAATTTCTGAATCTTGATCTACTTTGAAGTCCTATTAATATTTACTTCCTTCTCATCTCAAAAATGGAAATGCTAAAGCTACAAATTTAGTTTCAAGTTCGTCTGATTAAACTCAATGACATTATTGTAGAGTTTAATGGATAGGAACCAAGGCCACTGATTCTAATATGATGGAAACTTAGAACTTCTTTTTTTTTTTTTCTCCCCATAGCAAGGGTTTAAAGGATTCCAGGTTGCTCTGGACCATCATAATGACCATAAGACATTTATATATAATAATAGTGAATTCACCCTCACTCATGGTTCCGTGGTCATTGCTGCCATTACTAGCTGCACAAACACCAGTAATCCATCGGTGATGTTGGGGGCAGGTGAGTGCTTTTGAATTGGTCCCCATGGTCATGTGGACGTGTGGGTGGAAATCTTTCAAGACACGACCCAGGGGCTTAATAGTTCTACATGTCCAAACGTTGTCTTTTACCAAGGCAGAGATTTATTGGCCCAAAAGTGTTTACACAGTAACTAGTGTCCAAAGCCAAGTATTTAAAGTAGAATACATAATGCATACTAGTCTTTAGGATTAACACAGAAAATAAGTAGAAGAAAGCCAAAAAAAAAAAAAAAAAAAAAAAACAAAACGAATTTTTGGTAAAGCTTAGAATCTTGTGTTAGATTCTAGAAGGAAAAACAAAAACAAAACCTGTTTTCATATCAATATCACAGACTGTTCTCTGTAAAACCCCTATTGGGCCTTTTCATACAGTAGACTTCCTCTGTCTTTGAAGTGCTGTCAGGTGCATCTGACTTAGGGCACAGGGCACTGGTTGATAAAACTTGCTGGTCTGTTAGGCAATTCTGGTTAAGCAGTTAATATTGACATACAGAGTTTAATTAATAGAAGGCTCTTTAGTGGGAATGCAAGCTGGTGCAGCCACTCTGGAAAACAGTATGGAGGTTCCTCAGAAAACTAAAAATAGAACTACCCTACGACCCAGCAATTGCACCATTAGGTATTTGTCCAAGGGATACAGGTGTGCTGTTTCAAGGGGACACATGCACCCCAATGTTTATAGCAGCACTCTCAACAATAGCCAAAGTATGGAAAGAGCCCAAATGTCCACTGATGGATGAATGGATAAAGAAGATACGGTTTATATACACAATGAAGTATTACTCAGCAATCACAAAGAATGAAATCTTGCCATTTGCGACTACGTGGATGGAACTGGAGGGTATTATACTAAGCGAAATTAGAGAAAGACAAATATCATATGACTTCACTCATATGAGGACTTTAAGAGACAAAAGAGATGAACATAAGGGAAGGGAAGCAAAAATAATATAAAAACAAGGAGGGGGACAAAACAGAAGAGACTCATAAATATGGAGAACAAACTGAGGGTTACTGGAGGAGTTGAAATCATTGTTGCACCCCTGAAATCATTGTTGCACTATATGCTAACTAATTTGGATGTAAATTTTAAAAAATAATAAAACTTTTTTTTTTTAAAAAAAGGAAAGCTCTTTAGTTTTCAGTTGTTTATCATTCCCAAGAGTTCCTGTTGTGTCCAAAGACCAAGGTCATCACAGAGTTCTTTCTTTTTAAAGTGCACAAGTACGTAAGGAAAACCTTTGTCCAAGAATTCTTCTGTTGACACCTAAGCCTTTGTTGTCTGGATCGAACAAATTTCCTTAAGACAAGTCACCAGCTTGTCTGTAGCTTTTTGTGTCTTTTGACCCCCACTCCTCATTTCTTTCCAAATTCTATGAGGTGTTCCTAAGAGAGCACCCAGTGCCCCAGTAATGGTCTCTGTTACTTGCCAAAAATCCAGGGGCCTAGAGCTGGTGATTTTCTGCTTTAAAAAAAAAAACACATCTGAGGACTAGATTTTTACTCTACACTGTATTCCTCACCTACCAGTACACAATTCATATCCCTTTAAAAAGGGCCCTTCCAATTATAATTTTCATCCAAATAAAACGTAATTAGAAGGATTGCTTTCCCTCCAAAAGTTAAAAACTTATTCTGTAATATATTCCTGAACGTTTTTAAGTTTACTTCTTTAAAAAAAAAAAAGCCCATCTCTTTCTTCGTTTTCATGACTAATTTTGAGTTTACTGCATACGTGTAAATGACTTTGGGCCAGTGAGCTTTTGATTTGTGCTAGGCAGCAGAACTAGAAAGCACCACGAATGGGGCTTTGTCAGGCGGTGGCAGGAAATGCAGACGGAAGGACCAGTCTCCTTCCTGAACTGTCCCTGGCAGCTAGGCTAGGTGGCCACCCTACCCGATGTTGGTGTTCACTATTTCACAGGATTGTTAGCAAAGAAAGCTGTGAATGCCGGCCTGCACGTGAAGCCTTACATCAAAACTAGCCTGTCTCCTGGAAGCGGTGTGGTCACCTACTACCTGAGAGAAAGTGGTGTCATGCCTTACCTGTCACAGCTTGGGTGAGGAAGAATTTTCTTTTACACATTGCTTTTGTTCTATTTTGTTCCACATGTATCTTACGGTGTCACCTTGTAACACACATCAGCCTATCTGATGGTATCTAATTAGTCTTGTCAAATGGTGAGTAGACTTCAGCCCTTACACTCCAACAGAGTAGGGCCCTCGTGTGGACACTTGTGCTGGTTGTTCATCATACAAGGGTGCCTATAAGGGCAAAGCAGGACTGAAATCAAGCCTGTGGCTTTGCTATGACACTGCATCCTTCTAGAGGAGAGGCTGCCATTTCTCAATTGACAGAGGTATGCTGTGGGCTAACATTGGCTCTGCACCTGAGAGACTGCCCTTAGGTATGAAAATACTTACCAGGACTAAAAATGTTTTAATTCCTTGGTGTAAACTAGTCATTTGTTACCAAATACAATTCCTCCAGTTTGCCCACTGTTCCTAATTTGGATGAGAAAGATTTTATCCATGCGTCTCATTAAAGTCAAAGTCCTTGGGATTATACAAAGTAGTAAATACAGAAATTAAATGGCATATGTGATTTCAACTTTTAAAAAATCTAGATCATTCTCTCATGGTTCATGGTTTTGAACCCCATGTCAGGGTCTGTGCTGACAGCTCAGAGCCTGGAGCCTGCTTCGGATTCTGTGTCTCCCTGTCTCTCTCTGCCCCTCCCCCACTCATGCTCTGTCTCTCTCTCTCTCTCAAAAATAAATGAACATTTTTTTAAAAAAAGTCTAGATCATTCAGTTGAACTCCTTTTTACAATTTACTCGAAAAAGAATTTATTTTATTTTAGTTTTATTTATTTGAGAGAGAGAGAAAGAGCAAGCAGGGGGCAGGGGGAGAGAGAGCAACAAGGAATCCCGAGGAAGCTCTGTTATGTCAGCACAGAGCCTAACATGGGGCATGATGCCATAAACTGTGAGATCGTGTGACCTGAGCTGAAATCAAGACTCAGATGCTCGACCAACTGAGCCCCCCAGGAGCCCCTCAAAAAAGACTTTAATTCAATGATCTCGAATGGATGAATAGTATATTAAAACGCTCTACCTGGTTGGTCAGTCGCATGTTGACTCTTAATCTTGGGGTCATGTTCTAGCCCCGTGTTGGGGGTTAGATTGTACTTAAGATTAAAACAAAAACAAAAACACCTTTAAAATGCTCCTGAGAATGAAAGCTTTCTAGAAACAGTGCTAAACTTACACCATGTGCTGCTGTTCTCCTTAAATCAGTAGTCTCTAGACCTGTCATCGGCAGAGAGGCTCGCTGAGCATCATTGTGCACCCGTGCTTCTCTCCCGGCATCTAGGTTTGATGTGGTCGGCTACGGTTGCATGACCTGCATTGGCAACAGTGGGCCCTTACCCGAAGCTGTGGTAGAAGCCATCACCCAGGTAAGTGCAGAGGAGCCTGTGGGGCTTCAGAGCTGTTGTCTCCTTTCATAAGATGTGCGACCAAAATGCCGGTCATCTCAGGAAGGTCCGGGGAAGCAGGGAATGGATGCCATTGCACGTATGGTCTTCGGGGGCAAGCCAGCCTTACCAGCTGTCTACCTTGTGCGGCACATTCCTCAGCCGTAAATTGGAGATGATAATAGTACGTGCTGCGAGCACGGAGGTGATAATGGACGTGCTGGACTTTGAGTGGTGCCGGCACACAAGTGCCCGGTCAGTGCTGGTGTTGACTGCAGGCAGCTCCAGAACTGTGTGTTCCTGGTAATCTGAAAACTGGCTCGGAGTCAGGGCTGCATGCAAACAAATCAACACTAAGTTGCATTAGTTTGATTTTTGTTCTGTAAATTCTGTAGCTTTAGGAAACACTATTTGGTTTGCTTTGCAAACATAGGTCAGTGTGGCTTCCTTGAGCTTTCAACTGTTAACAGATTTTCCCTCCTGTTCTCAGGCCCCAGGCGGCAAAGTAACCAGGATGCTGCCTTCTGACTGACCTGGGATTTTCTCATGACCAGAAATCATGTCTCTCTGTGTCTTTTGACCCAGAGTGTCTCCCCAGGGACAGCCACGCGTGTTCTTTTCCCCGCACCCAGAGGACCAAGTGAAAGAAGGGTTTAAGGAGCCTCCTCCATTGATGGGAAACTTTAGCAGGTGGTCTGAGACAAAAAGCCCAGGCAACCTCTTCTCTGCGTGAACTGATTTTTCTCTTGCCGGACACAGGGAGACCTTGTAGCTGTTGGAGTACTATCTGGGAACCGGAATTTTGAAGGTCGAGTCCACCCCAATACCCGGGCCAACTACTTAGCCTCTCCGCCCTTAGTGATAGCATATGCAATTGCTGGGACCATCAGGATCAACTTTGAGAAAGAGCCACTGGGTAAGATTCCATTTGTGTGATTACACTTGTTTGTTTGATTTTTTTCCCAGTGAATTTGAAAATCTTATTGGAGGAAAGTAACTGCTTTCATTAATAAATAATGAGGCAAAGAACTAACAAAGATGAGAAGGAGTCTTTTCTTTATTCCCTCACACACAGGGAAGACCTACCTGAAATACACAAGAATTAACTGAAGGACAGAGATAACAAAAGGAAAGAACTAAGGGGCACCTGGGTGGCTCAGTCGGTTAAGCAGCCAACTTTTGATTTTGGCTCAGGTCAAGATCTCAGGTTCATGAGTTACACACGGGCTCCGTGCTAACACTGCAGAGCCTGCTTAGGATTTTCTCTCTCTCCGTCTCTCTCTCTCTGCCCATCTTCTGCTCATTCACTCTCTCTCTCTGTCTACCTCTCAAAATAAATAGATAAATAAAACTTTAAAAAAAATGGGGGGCTCCTGGGTGACTCAGTCAGTTGAGCATCCGACTTCGGCTCAAGTCATGATCTCGCAATTCGTGAAGTTAAGCCCCTGTCGGGCTCTGTGCTGACAGCTGGAAGCCTGGAGCCTGCTTCAGATTCGGTGTCTCCCTTTCTCTCTGCCCCTCCCCTGCTCGCACTCTGTCTCTCAAAAAACATAAATAAACATTAAAAAATAATTTAAAAAAATAAAAACAAAAATTTTAAAAGGAAAGAAATACAAAAAGGCATAGAGAGCATGCTATTCTGGCTTCTTCCCTAGTTCTTCTCTTTCTAGCTCCTGCTTTTATCTAACGATAGGCACTGTTTTAACATATACTCTGTGGAAACACATCTCACACAGTTCACCTTCCCCAAATTCGGACAAATGATGCTGTGTTTCCTTTCCTCTGGTGGTTTTGCTGTGCCTTCCCCAATCTGTTCTGAGTAGATTAAATAATGTGAAAACAGTGCCCCTTAAATTAACTTTTTGGAAATCAAAACTAGAGCTATAATTGATCCTCATTATATGGTAGATTTGATATTGCAGATTTGCTTATTCACCAAAATGTATTTTAACCCCCAAATCAATACTCACCTTGCCTCCAAGGTCATTTGCAGACACGCACAGAGGGGTGACAGCTTTGAGTCATTCAACGAGCGTGTCCTCAGCTGCATCCAAACTAGGCAGGGTTCCACCTTCTTGTTTGAGCACTCCTGCTGTCAGCAAGTATCCTGTTCATGCTCTGTGTAGTGCCATGTTTTCCCACATTTTTGTGGTTTTGGCGATTGCACTTTTAAAAATAGTCCCCAAGCATAGTGCCGAAGTGCTGTCTAGTATACGTAAGCCGGAGAAGGCTGGGGTGTGCCTCGTGGGAGGTAGACTTAGTTCAGGCAAGAGTTATGGTGTTGCTGGCTGTGACTTCAGTGTTAACGCATCAACAAAATATATTAGATAGGGTGTCTTTAAGCAGAAGCACACGTAAAGCAAGATTATGAATTGATCGGTTGCCGAAAACGTTAGGCTCGAGGCCCTCAGGGGCCTAACCCGCATCCCCTGGGGGCAGCGACTGAGTCTTCACTACTCAGTGTTTGCATGGATTTTACAGAATATTGCTACCACGGAGAACGGGATTTGACTGTATGTGATAATGAAAAGGGGGTATTAAATTCAGTTTTTCTCTAATAAACTTTTTTTCCCCCAGGGGTAAATGCAAAGGGACAACAGGTATTTCTGAAAGACATCTGGCCAACCAGAGACGAGATCCAGGCGGTGGAGCGTCAGTACGTAATCCCTGGGATGTTTAAGGAGGTCTACCAGAAAATAGAGGTGAGGCCCCCCCCCCCACCCTGCCCCTACATGTTTAGGGAAAAGCCGTTCCTTTGTGGCCTCTCTGCAGACCTTGAGGCTGATGGGGTGGAAGCTATGGAGAGTAACATTTACTTCTAAAGATAACCAGGGAAGTGGTTCTCAGTCGTTTCTCCTGAGACTCACGTTTTTACAAAACTGCACACTCCCCAGATGTTCCCAGATTTGCTCAAGGTCCCAGATTTGGCAGTAGCTTCGGGAAGAAAGGCCTTAGGTTGTGTGTAATTCCTAGCCAGCTTGCCCTAACCCACCCCCTCCTCAGACACCCTGGGTATTGTGTCAAGTGTGGTTGAGGATCCGTGATGTCTACTAGAGTATGTCACTGAGGTAGAGGTGTAATGCACCCTCAGAATTATTTGGATGCTTAAAAAAATTTTTTAAACCCATTCAGTAAAAAGCCCCAAACTATCAAACTACTGAAATAAATAAAACTTTTTGTGCAGTTTACAAACAGGGAGAAAATGTGTGGGGCTCAGTATCGTTTTCGGAGACCCTTGGATGTTATTCTTTCTCTGCTTTCTGTGGTTGGGTGCCTTAGGGAGTGCTGACTGGGGCTTGGGTTTGAAATAACAGAGCAGACTGTCTGGGGAGAAGGGTCAAATGGAGGGTCATATTCATGCACCGTGCCCTCCCACGAGTTGCACATTGGGAAGTGGTTATGAGCAAGTTTGTTGGGCGTTGGGTTGAATGCATTTCTCCAAAGGCTGAGGTAATGACCCTGTGGAGACATTCAAGTTGATTTTAATGCATAGCATCTGTCATTTGCTATCCAGTGTCCATGTGACCTGGATGTCCACTTCCCCGAATTTTCAGAGAGTAAATAATTTCCCCTTTGGTACAATCTGAATTATTGCTTCCTAAGTTAATACTTTGTGTATGGATTAGTTTTCTGTTGCTGCCCAACAATTTATCCTAAAACTTAGTGGGTTAAAACAGCATTTATTATCTTACAGTTTCTGTGGATCAGAAATCCAAGTGTGGCTTAGCCAGGTGCCTCTGCCTTCACAAGGCTCCAGCCAAGGTGTCATCTGGGGCTGCAGCTCATCTGAAGGCTCAGCTGGGGGAAGACCCCCTTCTAAGGCCACTCACATGGTTGTGGGAGGATAATGTGCCTCACAGGCTGTTGGGCTGAGGGCCTCAGTTCGCTGCCTACAGTTAGCTGGAGGCCCCCCTCATTGCCTTGCTGGTGGGTCTCTTCACAGCTCACAGCATGGTACTGACTTCCATCAGAGCAAGCAAGAAAGGGAGAGAGAGATAGAAGGCCGAGTCTCTTTATAACCCAATCTTGGAAATTAGTCACTAGGTTCAGCCCACACTCAGCAGGAGGGGATGGCTTAAGGGTGTGAATGCCAGAAAGGTGGGGGCAGGTCCTTGGAGCCATCTTAGGGGCTTCCTGTCACAGTGCATATGTATTTTTAAGTTATTTGCCATGGCATTGTCTTAGTATAAAGGAACTCTTTTGTATGGCTGGAATAAGAACTGTTTTGGGGTTTGTTGTATCGAAGTGGAGTTGACACACAATTACATTAGTTTCAGGCCCCGTACATCTCATTGCTCACCACAAGTGTAGCCATCCTGCATCCCCGTTGACCCCTGTTACGATACCACTGACTATGTTCCCCGTGCTGTGCCTTTCATCCCCATGGCTCATGCATTCCATGACTGGGAGCCTATACCCCCCAACCCCTTTCACCCCTTTCTGCCCATCCTTTCACCTCCCCTCCCCTCCGGCAACCATCAGTTACTTCTCTGTGTTTATCAGTCTGTTTCTGCTTTTTCTGTTGCTTTGTTCATTTGATTTGTTTTTTAGGTGCCACATACAAGTGAAACCATGGTATTTATCTTTCTCTGATGTATTTCACTTGGTGTACTCAGAGGGTGTTATGCTAAGGATGGTTTTTATTATACTCTTAGAACATACATTTTTTGCTTACATGTTAAATATTCCTTAGAATGGAATGTGATTCGATTTGCTTTTCTTTCTTCTATCTTTTTTTATTTTTTTAAAGACTGTGAATGAAAGCTGGAATGCCTTAGCAGCCCCCTCGGATAAGCTATATTGCTGGAATCCCAAATCAACATACATTAAGTCACCACCGTTCTTTGAAAACCTGGTATGGCTTTTTTTTTTTAATGTTTAACAAAATCAGTTTTCCCAATGGTTTCTTTCCTTATAAAGTCGACTTTATTACCCTGTGCCCTTGCTTTGTCCACCCATTCCATTGAAACCTGTACAAAGCCTAATGGATGATGCTGGGGAGAATCTTGAGAAGCTGGGATATTTGGCTCTAGTGAGCCTACAGCTTCTGTGTCTGGGGCTTCTGTGTGGCTGTTAGAGACACCTTGGGGCCCCAGTGCCACCTGGACGTAGACTCAGAAAAGTCTGCGGAACTGACTGTTCCGGGAAGACATCCCCAGGCCTGTTCTATTTAAACCTTATACTCAGAAATCAAGGGAGATCTTCTCGACAACTGATGAACCAGGAGCCCATGACCCCCTGGGTGGGGAGAGGGTGGGAGGAGAAGTCAGGATTCTCGTGTCCTTAGCTTCTGAGCTCCGTGGATGTGGACACAAAGAATGCCACCTATGGCTGCATCCCTATTGGTTTTGACAGAATAGTGCCCAACTTTGCCTCCCTTCAAGGGTGCGATGTGAGTGTTCTGAGTAAATTCACCTTACTTTTCTAAGTACCCCTGACAAAACCAAAAACACTAGAATTTTCTGTGTATCACTATAGGTCTGGCATCTAGTTCAGGTCCACAGACCATTGTTGTGACCGTTGAGACTCCCTTGGTGACTTGCTAGAGCAAACCTGGGCCAACACTGACTTGCTGTATGCTTTGCTAGACTTCAGATATCCAGCCGCCTAAGTCTATAGTGGATGCGTATGTGCTGTTAAATTTGGGGGATTCGGTAACAACTGACCACATTTCTCCGGCTGGAAATATTGCAAGAAACAGCCCTGCTGCTCGCTACTTAACTAACAGAGGGTAAGTGTGAGTGAGGGAAAAAAAAGACTAAAAGACAGAAATGGAATGAATGAAGCCAGTATTTCTCTTTTGAATCAGAGTCTGGTTTTTCACTGAACCCTGAGGCTTGAAAAACAGTTGCCCTTTCTGTTTGCTGCTTCCAAGCTTCCTTGGGAGATTCCATCAGCAAGGGAGGGGACCTTCCTTCTAATGTCCCCATGAGACCCAGCTGTCGTTCCCGCCCCAGCTTGGCTGCCGTGAGGGTATGGGCTCTGCTCTCCGCCTGCGTCACACTCGGCAGGGATGTCACCTGAGGTGCGTAGCCAGGTCCTGGTTGAGAGGAGGAATTTCTGAGAACAGTGGCTGACACATCCATTTGCCGATCCTTCAGTCTAGACTGATTTTAACAGCTATTGTACCAGTATTATCTCTTGTCCCCTAATACACCGATAGTAATTGGAGTCGTTCCCAGATCTGACTTTCCATGAGAATCATCTGGGGAGATAAAAATTCCGGTTCCTCTCTGCACCTCCTGAATCAGCTTCTTCAGGGTTGAAGCCCAGAGCTGATCGGAAGAACAAAATCCAGGTCCTTCTTCTTCCTTCCCTTTCCTTGCCCTTCCCTTTGCTTTCTTTTCCCTTTCTCTTTCCTTTCTTTCTTTTCCCTGTCTCTTTCCTTCTTCTTCCCTTCCCCTCCCTTCCCCTTCCCCTTATCTTCCTCTTCCCCTTCATTTCCTTTCTCTTTCCTTCCCCCTCCTTTTCCCTTCCCTTTTTCTTCCCTTTCCCTTCCGTTTCCCTTCCTTCTTGTGTTTTGTTTTGTCAGTGGGAGAGGAAAACTGCCTTGCCCTCACTGCACTTGCCTGGTAGCTGACCTGTTTTCTTCATACATCCCCCTCCTACTGTGCTCCACTCAGTCTCTGCCTTCTCCTAGTGCATCCTATGGGACAGTCATGTGCAGAGCAAGACTATTCCATGTTCCCCAGAAATGTGAGTGTTGAAGGTCTAAGAAGATAGCCCACCTCTAGAGGAGGTGATATACAGGAGTCTATGTCAAGATTTTTTTTTTAATGTGGGGCAACTACTGTAGTAAATGCACAGGAACTTTCTATACACAGACGCATATGGTAAGGTTTTAAAAGGATATGATTGTACTTTGAATGGGAGACAAGCGTCCATCAGCAAGCAGAGACAGGCAGGTGATATTCAAGAGGTGTCAGCGAATCCCTGCCCTTCCCCCTCATCCGTGCAGCTCAGTCTACACTGGCGATTGCCTTGTTTATCAAATGTTCCAGGCAAAGCCAAACGCCTTTCTGCCTGATGGTTTGAGCTGGCTGGTTTTTCCTCTTGGATCCTCTTCCCTCAAATAATCTGCCCGGTTAACTCCATTGCCAATTCAAGTCTTCCTCCATGAGGTTACCCTGCCCATACTCTTGTTCTCTTTGCTTTGATCTACTTTTTTTTTTCCCTCCGTTATTAACCACATTCTAGTAGCGCTAATAGACAGTGCTCTTTTTTTTATTATTATTTCTTTGTCTCCACCTTTTAGAATGTAAGCCCTGCAAAGGCACAGATCTTAATCTGTTTGGTTCATCAGTGTACCTTAGGCCCTTTGAATAGTCCTTGGCTCATAACTGGTGGTCAGTAAATGTTGAGTGAATGAATGAATGGGAGAAAAGAATTCAACAGCAAACAGAGAAACAGAGATTGAAGCTGAATACAGAAACTAAGGAAACAAGCCGTGACCAATACTTTTTTTGATTGGTGATTGTTGACAATCTTTTGAGAATGGGAATCATAGGGAAATGAATGAAGGGAAATACAGTACATTCCCAGAAAAATGCACATATCCCCAGCATTCCAGATACAATTTCAGGAGTTTGTAGATATGCTCACCTACTCCTAAAGCCCATTCACACCTTCTCTCCATCTTCAAATTACATCTCATCATGAGATCAGATCACCACTCAGACACACTTCCTAGCATTTTCAGAAACAGCCAGGGAGCTGATCGCTGTGTTAATTATCAGCTGTTGGCCCTGCCTTCACAAAGTGTCCTTTCACTGGGGCCCACAGACAGGATTTTTCTTTGATTTCAGGACAAGGAATAGCTGTTCTGCCTCTTCAGCATTGCTCTGATTTTTATCTTATGAAAATCGTAAACCATGTTGCCAGTCGTGTGTCTGCCCAGCACAGAGTTCGTGAGAAGTAGATCTCCTTCCTGTTAGTTTACAGAATGTACCTTGTGTTTCCCTCATTCTTGGCTCCACCTGACTGGCCTATACTAATTATTCTTTTTGTTTTCTTTTTCTTACCTATTTTTAATGTTTTATCTTTTGTGAAGTTCCCTAGGCTACCCTAATGAATAAATAAAATAAATACTCAATAGAGTTCCTCCTGGTTTTTTACCCAGATTTATAAGACTACAAGTTAACCTGAAGAGAATGTTGATTTCTGCCTTTCAGTGCCCCACTTCTGACATCTGCCTCTACTGTCCTCAGCAGATGTTAGGAATAGCTTTCCTGCCTTGAAGAGCAAGGCTTATTAGATTAGAGAGCTATCTAGGTCTATGGTTTTTCTCTTGTCTTGATGTAAGTTAAGTTTCACCTTTGTTCCGTTCACTAAGCCAGCTCCTCTCCCGCTTGCATTATTAGCTTGACTCCACGAGAATTCAACTCCTACGGCTCCCGCCGAGGTAACGATGCCATCATGGCACGGGGGACATTTGCCAACATTCGCTTATTAAACAAATTTCTGAACAAGCAGGCACCACAGACTATACATCTGCCTTCTGGAGAAATTGTAAGTATTGTGTCTTCTGCTTGGTTGAGAGGCCGGCATTTGTCAGGCTCTGACTGAAATTTCATCAGTTCAGGTATTTGAGGAGGGAAATTCCAGGTTAAGGTCTCCAGAGGCTCTTTATCAACAAGCACTGTTGTATGATTTTATTAGCATTTAATTTCAGTCACCACACCACTAGAAAAAAAAGAGGGCCCGTGGAGGCCTGCTAGGGTCCTAATGGGAGCCATTTGGAGTTGGCCCTGTTACAGCGGGACTTGTTGAGCCACAGATGGGAGGCATGTGAGAGGTGGAGAAAGTCTACATTTTGAATCGGACATACCAGCTGTGGAGCGTTCATTCAGCAAGTTATTTTCCTCTCTGAGCCTCATTTTTCTGACCTGCAAAGTAGAATGATACCTGCCTTGTCCGGCTCTGAGGCTTACACTTAAATGGAATGACACATATAACGTGGCAGATACTCTCTGACACATGCCGTCCGTCCTCGACATCCAGCGGATACTGCAAAGCTGCTTGAACACTGTTTAAGTTACTTGAGAAATAGCCCTCCCGACTTACTTAACAATAATAGTAGCTAGTATTTATATGGAACTTACTACATCCAGGTACTGTTCTGAGCTCTTTGTATATATTGATCTATTAATCCTCATAACAACCCTCTGAGGTAGGTACCATGATTGTCCGTGTTTTAAGATCCCAAAAATGGATATTAAAACCTAGAGAGTCTGGCTCCGAAGTCGGTGTGGTCTACCGCCACCCATATGCCTCACTTGTAACAGATGATATTTTAGTAAAGCAGACTCTTCGCAAATAATCACTAGTCACCAGTACCCAACACAAAGTCAGTGCCCAGTAGATACTTGTTTAGTGAAGAGCAGGGACGATAAACTATTCAATGAAAAAAATACAATTAAATGGTCGAATGCCCAAGAGACCAAGGGGAAAAGGCGTGCAGTTATAGACACTGGGAGGCCTCCGGTATACGGCCGTCACAGTGAACCCCTCTTATTTTTACAAGTCCTGCCATGGCATAGAACTTCTGGTCAGATGTTCAGTGCCTCATCTGAAATAAGGAGACCGAGATGAACCGACATTTGAGCCAAGCCTTGAGCCTGAAAGATAGACGTACACAAAGAACAGGGTGTGGGGAGGGAAAGAAGATAACAGAGATAATGCAGGGAGCAGAAGAAAACTGCAAGAAAAATACGGTCTTCTCAGAGTGCTGAAATGATTTTCTGTTGGTGGTATAAGGTAATCAGAGGACAAAAAGGACTTTTCATTTAAAAAAAATAATAATAAATATGGGCTCTTTTAATAATTAAAAAAAAAAAGCCCCCAAAAAATTTCACAGGAAAAGTTGGTTAGTTGAGAGAATCTCTCAGAATACAGAACAGAAAAACAAAGGAAAAATTAGACAGAAAATATAAGAAAATTCAAGACGGAGATGAGGAGGCTCGGCGTCTGACTAAACAGAGAGGCTGAAAAGAGAAGAGAGGAAATTATTCAAGAAGTGACACAAGGAAAATTCCCCAACTGCAAGATCCGACTCCAGATTACACCCACTGAATGCCCACATGATTACGGGAGAACAGCTCCAAGTCACCTCATTGTGAAGTTAAGTGCAGCAGAGATAAGAAGAAGATCTACAAACTTCAAAATCGAGAAAAACAGCTTATGTGTAATGTTCTGGGGATCAGAAGTGCTCAGAGTACCCCAGGATTCCATGTCCTATGTTAAAATAATAACATATTCAGATTCAAAAACTTTAAAAATACTCCTCTATCCCTGTCTCAGGAAATGACTTGGTGAATGCTTTTTACCGAGATGAGGGAATAAGCCAAAAAGGGAAGATATAGGATCCAGGAAAAGAAAATGCAAGGGATCCCCAGGACGTTGGTGAAGGAAGATTCTTCCATAACATCAGTGCACCACATCTAGAGAAGAATCCGTCTGAATTGGAATAGGACTGAAGCTCGAGGAGTTATCCCTCCATGGAAAGGATGTTTTCATTTTTATTTTTTAAAATGTTTATTTCTTTATTTTGAGAGAAGAGAGTATGTATGTGTGAGCGCACACACGCAAGCAGGGGAGGGGCAGAGAGAGGAGGAGAGAGAATTCCCGAGCAGGCTCCACACTGTTAGCACAAGGCTAACAGCGGGGCTTGATCCCATGAACTGTGAGATCATGACCTGAGCCAAAACCAAAAGTCGATGCTTAACCAACTGAGCCATCCACAAATCTCATGGTTGGTGAGTTTGAGCCCCACATCAGGTCAGCCTGCTGTCCTCTCTCTGTCCCTCCCCTGTTTGCTGTCTCTCTCAAAAATAAAAAATAAACATTTAAAAAATAAAAATAAAAACAAATGACATACTTCCTGATAAGATTTGTACTTTAGGCAGAGTGTTTGGGGATTCATTGATGGGTAGGGACACAGAAACAGATGAGTGTGTGTGCACACACATACACACACACGCACACAAATTAATACCAGTGGGGATTTTTTTTAACTGCCAAGAAAAGGAAATCATAGTATATTACATGACTCAGCTATAAATAACATTCACATAGTCAAAGTAATGCAAATACCAAATACTGACTTACCCAAAATGTCTGACATAATTCTATTGGGAGGTTGGGGAGAGGGGACCCTAGGGGAATGGTAGTTAGCCAAATCCCCATTGAAGCAGGAAATTGGTAGATAACAAAAATGGAGAAATGAAGAACTGGTGGTTTCAATATAACACTAGAGCCATAGAGGAACAATAGAAGAAAACAACAAAATTTTATGTCCTCTTCTTTAGAAGACAGGGAGATTGCAGGGAGCTGTTGCTGTGTAAGCTCCCCAGATTCCCAGAGCGCCGTGTAGAACTAACCAGAGGCTCCAGCAGCCCGCCAAAATAGTAATTTGTGAAAGCTTACTTCGGAGTTTGATTATACACCTTTCTAGAGCTTCTTCTGAAGGAAACACTCTTCTGAGGGATTTTTTTTTTCCTTAAGTAGCCAGGAGAAACAATTGTTTCATTACTTAATCACGAGCAACGATATCACATGTCTTCCTGAAGTCTTGGCTCCGCAGAACATTCAGAGTTCTTGTGAAAAACACATGAAATTGTTTGTGTTAGATGTTTCTCATGTACACTAAAATATTAGTCCTCTCCTGCCCTTTATTGATGGAGGCTTCTACTTCCTAGCGTCTCTGCCTTGACTTCCATGTAGAAAGGTGGCTAATAAAAACTTGCATTTTTTATGATTTTAGAACATGTTGCCTCTTTGTGTTTAGCTACCCTTCCCAAGGGACCATGACTGAGTCTCTGAGTCAAATCCCAGGTTTAGCTGAGATTCTCTGTTTTTTAAGCTTTAAAATAGTTTAATCAGGGGTGCCTGGGTGGCTCAGTCGGTTAAGTGTCCGACTTCGGTTCAGGTCACGATCTCGCAGTCCGTAAGTTCAAGCCCCACGTTGGGCTCTGTGCTGACAGCTCAGAGCCTGGAGCCTGGTTGGGACTCTGTGTCTCCCTCTTTCTCTGCTCCTCCCCTGCTCGCACTCTGTCTCTTTCTCAAAATAATAAACATTCAAAAAAAATTTTTTTTAATTGTTTAATCAACAGAAGAGGGGAAAAAAAGTCTGATCTTTCCCTTTTTTTCCCTTGGTGCCTTAAGATTAGAATGTTTTTCTAAAACCAGGACAACAATTCACCGGTAGGGGTAAATAGATGGAGTTAATTGGAAATTTGTAAATCAGACAACTGATTGGTTGAGTTTCTGTTGGCTTTGTGTTGACATGGGCCACTGAAGATCCTTCTGACCCTGCACTTACCAGGTGCCACTGCCTGTGTCCACACTCTGTGCCTTTACCGAGTCTGTAAAACCTTCCTTTTCTCTTCCTCAGCTTGATGTGTTCGATGCCGCGGAGCAGTACCAGCAGGCTGGCCTTCCCCTGATCGTGCTGGCTGGCAAAGAGTATGGCTCAGGCAGCTCCCGGGACTGGGCGGCCAAGGGCCCTTTCCTCCTGGTGAGTACGATGGAGAGAGATCCCAGCAGGCGAGCTCAGGAAAGCGTGTGATGTTTGTACAACTGCTTCTTGGTGGACCTGGCTTTACCTCACTCAGTGAAGGGTGACCTAGAGTTGAACTGGTTCCTTAGATCAGTTATTCATTTTCGGGAGACCATGGATCTTTGGGGTGTCTGTAGAGCAGTTGGGACGAGGGTCTGTGAAGTCTCTGAAATTCTGTTGAAAAGGGTATATGTATGTCTTTGTTTTGTAGGGAAGAATTTCATGGTTTTCATGATATTCAGTTTGAGGATCAGAAATGTATCTCAGGCGGTTGTCCCAGGAGCGCAGTAAGCCCGGGCGGCCGATCCTGTGTTGTCGGTCAGGAGGTTCACAGAAGGGGAAAGTAAGGAGCCTGCACTTTGGACACACGCGGGAGCGCACGTTTTTACAGTCGCTTCTCACTGCCCGTGAATCAGCTCGTAGACTCCCAAGGGAAAAGGCAGCGCTCTCTGGATGTAGACAGGCAGCTCTTTAGAACCTTCTACCAACTCAGGGCCTGACCCTCTGGCGGTGTCCCCATAGAGGGGCCGTGCAGGGAGCAGGCAGCTTTTACCTCCTGAGCATTTGCTGGAAGAGCCCTGCAGCTCAGCTTTAATTCTCGGGGTTGGGTGAAATGCCATAGCCAGTGTCAATCCAAATGATTTGTGGCTCCAGCAAATTAAGCCTTGGGAAGCACTAAATAAGTTGACATCCACTAAATAAGTTGATGTCTATGGTAAAAAATGTGGTGTCTGGCAGGCTGCCCTCCAGAAGTCCAGGATAATGTGTTTGAACATCACACCTACTGTGTTTTTTCTTTCTTTTTTTTTTTAATCCATCCTTTTGCTCTGGCACGGGGTAGGGGTGGGGGGAGGATGTTCTCTGATTACTTGGTAATATATCAAAAGCCTGCCTTTTTGAGAAGCTGCTAGAAAGAACCAGAGGAATGACAGAAGAGGAAAGGGTTTTAGGAAGAAGGCTGGGAGCTGGTGGTAGAAATGAGACCCAGTGCAGCACGCAGCCAGAGAGGGAACCGTAAGAGCTGGCGGAGGGTAAGAGAACCGGCACGCAAGGGGCTCCTAGGAGCCTAGACCTCTGTACGGAACGGCTCCAGGTTCCAGCAGCCCAAGCCGGGCTGCTCAGCAGTGCTGGGCTGTGCTCCCGGCTGAGGGGGCCGGACGGCTGCCGTCTGCGGTGCCGCGCGGCCCTTGCCGGGAGCTATTCACCCCCCTCCTAGTGAATACGTGTAGTAAATCCAGACGGAATATCTGCTGCTCTGAAGAACCTGTTCTTCCTCTATACGCTCATTTTTAAATGTGGAAACGCTTGTGGGATTTCTAAATATACCTATGCCAGGATCTCATGCCCAAAGATTCTGGTTTAGTTGCTAAGGAGAAAGGCCTGCATGTGGGCATTGTAAAAGCCTGCCCTGGTGATGTGAATATGTGGCAAAGTTTGAGAACCAGTGCTTTGTGTCTACGGCTCCCGCAGCTTACAAGAATCACTAGCTTCCTCCCCTCCATGCTCCCTGCAAGAGGTCCTGATCTGGGGTAATGCCTAAAGAACCTACATTTTTAACAAGTTCCCAGAATGCTCCTCATGCAGGGGGGCTTAAAAGTATACCCTAAAGGGGCACCAGGGTGGCTCAGTGAGGTAAGCGTTCGACTCTTGATTTCAGCTCAGGTCATGATCTCAGGGTCATGAGACTGAGCCCCAAGTCGGGCTCTGCACTGGGTGTGGAGCCTGCTTGAGACTCTTTCCCTCTCCTACAGCCCCTCCCCCTCAAAAAAAGTGCACTCTATGTATCAAGAGCCCGTTTAGGGGTATCTTAATATTATATTGCAATTAACTAATATTTAAGAGTGGGGTGTTCTAGTTAATCAAGGATCCTGGCTTATTGAGCACTGCTGTATATTGCCACTTCTAGTTCACTAAAACAATGTACTTTACAGGAAGTCTTAATATGAAGACTGTATTCAGTGCAATTCAGTCCTTGAAACAGGACATTGTAAAAGCAGCACATCATTTACTTTCTCGATAGTATGTTCTGGAAGTTGCTTTTTTGGTTAAATCTTTTGTGTCTGCACCTATAGTAGCAAAATCCCAGGGAAATAGAAGAAATGATTATGGTGTTTTGTGGTGTAGATTCCAGATAACAATGAAAGTTTGCTAAGAGATGTTGTATCACAAAGCAGCTAAGTGTGTGGTCAAACTGCATGGGTTCCAATACCAGGTACTCCACTGACTGCGTGGGTAAAGGGGGGACAATAATGGCCTCTACCTCCCAGAGCTGGCGGAGGGTGGATTGAGAAAATCCATTCAAGTGCTTGCACGTGGCCTGTACTTATAGGCAGTTCAGACTATCTACTGTGTTATTTATAATTAGAGAGCAACTTTATGTAAACAACCAGTTGGTACTTAGAATTTAGGTGTGAGAAGACTTAAGAAGCCTTTTGTGAAGTTTCCTTGTAGCTAAAGAAAACTGGAACTGTGTCCAAAGTACTCTCTTGGCTCCTCAGGGAATCAAAGCCGTCCTGGCGGAGAGTTACGAGCGCATTCACCGCAGTAATTTGGTGGGAATGGGGGTGATTCCCCTCGAATATCTTCCTGGGGAGACTGCAGACATCCTGGGACTCACAGGGCGAGAACGATACACGATCATCATTCCAGAAAACCTCAAACCACGAATGAAAGTGCAGGTCAAGGTAAGCTGAGCCTCTCCACACCAGGCCCAAGTAAACAGGGCTGTGTGTTTATAATCAATCCCATCAGAAGGAAGGGAGTAGAGTTCGGAAGGAAGAAAATCACTCAGTAGGACTGCAAGGAGGATGGCAGCTGTTGACTGATCACTTACTGCTTGTTTATGCGTGTGGTCACCATCACTTTCTTTCTTACCCTCCAACCAGCCCCACTGTCTCCACTGTGGCCCAGACTCACTTAGCCCAGAGAGGGGTGGGGGGAAGCTCAAAGACCGCACGTTGTCACATTACCCAAAAAATACCTTCTTATTATCAAAATGTGAACACACACACCCCATCCCTGAGCCTCACCCCAGGCCCCAGATTTTGATTAGCCTAGAGGTAAAAACGACAGCTCCCTATGTGAGGTGAGGCCAAGTGCCCCACACTGCCTACGGGACCACCTCAATGAGACTTCTCCTGACCCGCAGCTCCCAGAGAGGGTTTAGAAAATACCATCCAGGGGCACCTGGGTAGCTCCATCTGGTAAGTATCCAGGTTGGGCTCAGGTCATGATCTTGGGGTTTGTGAGTTCCAGCCCCACACTGAATGCTTGGGATTCTTTCTCTCCCTCTCTCTCTGCCCCTGCCCCCACATTGACGTGCGCGCATGATCTCTCTCTCTCTCCCTCTCAAAGTAAAGAGAGAAAACGCCATCCCGAACATCATTAGTTGCTGCTACCCCAGGAGACCTGGTTCTCTGTTGCCTGTCACTGCCATCACTCATACGCCATGATGCTTCCCTGTGCAGAGAAGTCCACTGGGGGTCTCGTCCAAATGCAGCTTCTGATTTCCTGGGTCTGGGCTGGAGCCCGGGACTGCACACGGCAGCCCTGAGGAAAGGGTGGGTGGGCGCCCCTCCCTGCCTAGCCGCCTCCCTCACTGATTCTCCTCTGCTTCTTTGTCATCACAGCTTGACACCGGGAAGAGCTTCCAGGCCGTCATGAGGTTCGACACCGACGTGGAGCTTGCTTATTTCCACAACGGGGGCATCCTCAACTACATGGTTCGCAAGATGGCCAAGTAGGTCACCTGCACCTGGAGCTGCACCAGGAGGGAGCGAAGCGCCACCGGCCGGCCGGGCCCTTGGTGCAGAGCACCCCCCTCCACGTGTGGGCCTCCCCGCAGGGGTGTCGCCTTGCACACATGCACGTGAGCACGGACGTGTTCTGGTGCCATCCCTCCAGGCACAAAACGAGCAGTTTCTGCATTCTCTATTTTTGTGAATCTTTGGCTCTCTCTCTGGAATTTGGAAGCTCAAGTGGTGGCAATGTCAGTAGTGCCAGAAAAGGAGAACTGAGCTTGTCTTTAAGGAAACTGATTACAGGATGTTGATTTTTTCACTGTCAGCCTGATAAGTCTTCTCAGAAGGCGTCGCCTGTCCTCTTTCCTGTTCGGCTCTGTTCCCCTCTGTTCGGTGAAACCTTTCCCTTGAGACTCCCTGGCCTCTGCATAGTATGCCAGAGTTAACTGACATGGGTAACTCCCACTTCAGATCACAGTAGTGATTGTGACTCCCCTGCCCCCTTCTTCCTTCAGAGCAGATGATCCAGACAGCTCGGATCAGACACTGACATTTTTTGATTATGTACCTTTGGATGGATCAACACTAAAGAAATTGTGACATTTTTCTTTTACTATCTTCAAAAATCGTCCCCAGAAAATTTTTCAGTTAAGAGGAGGACTTTGGAGGTGGTTTTGGAGAGAGACTTAGAACATTTGTAATTTGAAGAAGAGATTAAATCTATTTTCAAGCAAAACTTTTTGACTTTGGAATTGAATTCTGTGGTGTGTGAGGCTTCAGTCTGGGCCTGTTTAGAGCAGAGCGAGTCTCAGGCTACCAGCATCCTGAAGCCTGGGTGACGTTTAACCTCTCCTGCTTTTACAACCACATCCGTGCTATACAGGTGAAATGGAAGAGTTGGGGAACCAGGATTTCTCTGCCCTGGTTGGGAGCAGACAAGAAGCTAGTAGGAGCAATAATGTAAACGTGGTGAGCAGATCATCATTTTTTTATATTCGTGTCCTATAGTTTACGTCCTTATTGTCATTGACAGCATTTTGGGGCACATGTCTCAGCTGCCATAACAAAATATCATAGACTGGGTGGCTCAAACATCAACAATGTATTTTCTCCTTCCTGGAGGCTACAAGTTACGATCAAGTTTCCAGCCACTTCATTTTCTGGTCAGAGCTTTCTGTCTTTCCTTTTGTGATGTTTGAAGGTTTGTCTAAGCCATTTATGGTCCTAGTGAATTACAACTAATCTGAACCTGTTTTAGAGAACACTTAAGTTATTACAGAGCCTACCCTGTCTTGAACACAAAATACCGTGGCCTACATGGAAACAGCAAAACTCAGGCAGTTGTCCCCATGTCTGGAAAACCGCAAACAACTCTCAGGGCATCAGCAACCTTGTTTAATGACACAAGAATGCCACTTGAATACATAGTCTGATTTTTTTAAGTGGATAGGACAGCCAAATTTATCTCCTCAGTTTCATCCAAGGAACCTGAGAACAGAGTCCAAACTGTTGACCATCAACTATTATTACAAAATGGCTTGAGATGACCATTCAAAGGGAACAACAGCACGGGTTAAGGAAACAAATTAATAGGGCAAGATGTACAATACACTATAAAAACAAATCAATTTCTCAAGAAGTACTGTATCATCTACATGCTCCTATTACTAAAAGTTGTCCTACAGAATTTTAAGATTACATGCCACACACTGGTACATGGAAAATATGAGTAACTACTATATCTATGTATATGAATATTTATAGAACCCTTAGAATTATCAGCATTTAAGAGATCAGCATAGAGGAATCAACAGCACAGACTGGGACAGAGCTAACAGAAATAGGAGCCAAGAGGGGGTTCCAGGAAAGGAGTACTCAACAGGGCCAAAAGCAGCAAAGAGATCAAAGAGAAGGCCTAAGAAGTGCCCGATGGATTAGGCACTGGTATTAACAAGAACAATGTCAGTAGATTAAGGGCAAAAGTCAGTTTACAGTAGCAGGTTAAGGAAAGAAAGGGAAGCATAGAAAAAACTTTCAACATTTCTTTCCTTCCTTCAATTCATTCATTCATTCTAATGTGTAACCCAGTGGCTACTGGATATTCATTGGGGATCAATTGCAAGGGGAAGGATAGGAAAAGAAGTTAAGGCTTTTTAATTTTTCCCAAGTACTTAAGAGCTTTATTGGCCTACAGAAAGCCATAAACAGAGGGTAAAGTTAAGTGATAGATATTTAGTTCAATACAAGCCTTGGGCAAATACCTTCACAATGGTACAAGCAATCCATGATTGTACCCACTGGGGCTAATTTCTTCAGTCAGGGTCGGTCATCCATCCCCTGTAGCTAAAGAATGAGGCACCCAGGTCATTTGGGCATTTCCTTAGCATCAAATGGTATCTTCTCAAAGTGAAAGTCCTTCCACTTTGCATATAGTTTCTGAGCTCCAGTTGCAATATCCTCCACCACAAAACTTTCTATTTTTATAACTGGAATCTCAAATATCTTATACTTCACATGGATTCCCCAGTCATGGCTGCAGTTTGGTCTGGCACAGAAGATCTTTGCTCTCTTCTCAAAATATCCAAAGCTCTTTGGTTTGGGGTGTAGTTTACTCACAAAGCACTTCCTGAAAGCATCTCCAACCACAGTGTAATGGCATTCCTACGGATGAAGGGATTGAATAACAACATTAAAACGAGTACAAAACCGTGATTTAAAAAAGCTCCACCCTAATCTGAGATGAAGAGCACGTAGGATCCCACTCATTTTACAGATGGGGTAAGAAGGAAATACACATTCACCTGAAGGCCAGACCAGAATCCATGCGGCCTGACTCCCAGTTACACGGGTGGAGTTGAGGGTGGGGGTCAGGGTACAAGTGAAGTGACAGGGGCCATCTCATGAAGAGGAGGACTAAGAAGTTTCCAGGGAACTGAGCTTCTGAAAATAGATACCCTTTATTGATTCAGAAACAAAAGGGAGTATTTATTGAAGATCTCCAAAGACTGAATTCACCTGGCAGGCAAAATCCAAAGGATACAGAGAAGAACAAAGGGTCAATGTGGATCTGAAGAGGGTTGGGGACTAAAGGGTTCAGAGGCTCTGCCTGTAGTCAACTTTAGAGTAAACCTCAGAAAGGCCACACTGTACAGAACAAATGCAGACCCCAACACACCAGCCCCTCGGGAAAAGTCATAAAGCAAAGCACCATTTCAACAGAAAAATCACTCAAATTGGAGCTGAAGGGACCTTTTATAGCTAAAGAAGCAGACTCCTAAAGGCATGGGAACTTGCTAGTATCACCCCTAATATGCTTCTTGCTCAGAGGGACTGATTAGAGACTTCAGCTTTCTGAAGCCCAAGGAGAACCCTGAAAACTCATCATCTGAACGAGCCTCCCCTTTATCAGCAGCAATGGAGTTATATCCAACTTTTGTCTTTAGACATTTTTGTATCCAAAGTTTTATCCAAAAGTATTAGGGAAAAAAAATTCAGAAAACTAACCTATTTTTTAAAATGAGATACTTTGTTTTCGTTATAAGTGATTTGTATCCCAAAAAGAAAGTTTAGAAAACATAAAATAGTAGAAAATATCACAGAATCTCACTGCAAAATAGTAATGCATTTTAGATATTTCCCCTAGTCTTTTTTTCTATACAAAGTTAAATTTATTTTTTTGTTGCTGGTAGTGATGGTGGTATTATTGCTATTATGTCACACTGCTATAGTCCTAGCATATTTCCAATTTTGTATCCTTATTTTTCCCACTTCATTAGTTTGTAAGAAGTTTTTCATTATACATAAGCTTCATGATCATTTTGTTTAATAAACTTTACTTCAGAATTATTTTAGATTTACAGAAAAATTTCCAAGATTATCCAGAAAATTCCTGTAGACCCTTCACCCAGCTTCCCTGAATTCTCACACACCATAGTACATTTGTCAAAACTAAGAAATTAGGATTGGAACATTACTATTAACTACAGATTTTACTACTTTTTATAATAATATTCTTTATCTACTCTAGGATCGAATCCAAGATACCCCATTCATTTAGCATAACCATTTTTAATGGCTATGTAATATTTAGTTAAGTGGCTTCTTTTTCTTCTTTATTGTTAAGGATTTCCTATTAAAACGTGTTTAGCTTTTTAAAAATACATTGACCATGCTCGTGAAAACAATAAAAAAAATAATGACTATAAATATCTCACCAATAGTAAGCTTTAATTAGTGCTAAAAAATGACCCAGTGCTCTTTGTTAAAAAGGCTGCTTACCTCCACCACTCTGATATCAACAGTGTAACATGCAAAGGCTTTGCACTTTCTGCAGAGCAGTTTTTTATTTTCCTTATCAGGTACAGGTTCTACTTTTCCTTGACTATCCCTGATGACTTTTTCTTGAATCTGTATCTGGAGAACCTACATGCAAAAAAACACACGCAAAAAACAAACAAAAAAAAAAAACCCACACCATCAGTGTAATTTGTGTACAACTAGGAGGTATATAGTGTATGTAATCATTCGTTTATATACAACTTCCATGAACATACAGTACCTGACTTTGTTTATTAAAAAAAAAATCCCATAGATTATTTTAATGGTTCTCCTAATTGTTTGTTAGTGTTTAACTGTGACCTCCAATTAGTCTTTTAATTTTTTCATCAAAGATGCTCATAAAATACTAAGGATGTCCATAAAATAGTCATCTGAACCATGCTTTCTACTTTAGTAGTTGGCAAAATTTTTTAAATCCCTCACAAATAAACACATGATATATACTGTTCCAGGCATGACTACACCCCCTTGTAGGGCAGAGACCCATTAAATGGAACAGCAGGCAGAAGAGTCCCCATCATCTAAAAAAATTTTTTTCTCTCCTCTTCCAACCACAGGAGAGTATTGTTGAATTACAGTAAAGTTAAATGTATATATAGTATGTCTGCATCCTATTTCAAACCTCAGGACATGGCTAAGTATAACTAAGAACCTGGACATGATGGAGAAAATAAACCTAAGAAGATTCCAAAGGTTGAAGAGAGGATGGCAGGCAGCTAGGAAACACATGGTACAACAACATGGTGGTGACTCCCTGGGTTTTCTTTTCAACTCATATATCCAGACTAGGGGCTGAAGAAACAAGCAAGCAGAAATGCCTATGGGCACAAATAAAAAATATCTCAACAGAAGCCTACTCTCTAGCCAAAGGACCTGGAAAGGCACAGCCTAGCAAGCCAAAAAACTTTTAGAAATTAACTGTTCTACTCCAAACATCACAGAATAAAACAAAAAACTATGGCCTAGGGGCGCACCTGGGTGGCACAGTCGGTTAAGTGTCCGACTCTTGATCTTGGCTCAGGTCATGATCTCACAGTTCGTGAGTTTGGACCCTGCATTGGGCTTTGCGTGCTGATGGCGCGAAGCCTGCTTGGGATTCCCTCTTTCCTCTCCGCCCCTCCCCCACCTGTGCACGAATTCTCTCTCTCTCTGTCTCAAAAATATATAAAAAAAATTTGTTTAAGTTTATTTTTGAGACAGAGTGAGTGTGAGTAGGGGAGGGGCAGAGAGAGAGGAGACACAGAATCCCAACTAGACTCCAGACTCAGAGTTGTCAGTACACAGCCTGATGCGGGGCTCAAACTCATGAACCATGAGATCATGACCTGAGCCGGAGTCAGACACTGACTGAGCCACCCAAGTGCCCCTAAATGTATGTATGTATGTATGTATGTGTATATATATACATACATATATATACCTATATATATATGTGTGTGTGTGTGTATATATGTATATATATACACATATACATATGTGTATACACACACACACACACACACACATATATATATATATGTAAATAACCTATTTTTAGGGTGGCCTCACCCCTACCCATGCTAGCAAAGACTGAGTGGGGCACCAAAATTTCCACTTGCAGAGCTGTAATGAAGAACCTTGACACTCTCACCCCATGGTGTCAGAGAAAGCCAAGAGGGGAGCCATGACTTTCAGCCCTGCCAAATGGTAGACCCCTTTGCCTGTGATGTCAGGGAGACCCTGTGGGGAGCCAGAACTCCCACACACACCCCCAACAAAATTACCAGCTACCAACAGGTCCCGGCCACACTTGTCCCAAACTCCCTCTCATCCTTTACCATCTCTGCCTGTTCTCTATGGCTGTGAGGGGAATCCCAAATGTGATTCAACAGTCTAACTCAACATGTTGATACTTAACCTGTTTTGTTCTCATCCCACTCCTGTCCTGGCACACTGACTACAAAAGAGTGTCTGTGTCTGGCCCAGCCTCCATCTCCCCTGGGAGATTTTTACTCTATTTCTTCTGCCACAAAGGAGTCTAAGCAGCTTGTCACCCAATAGAAGAGACAAAAATTAGGACATGGGGATGAAAGCTATTATGGTTTTAAAACTTTTATTGCCAACATTCCCATATGCTACAAAATGGGAAGGTGGAGCAGTGAAAAGCCCTTATCTTCAGTAAAATTCAGAAGAAAAATTAAGAGGAACTAAAAAATTTCCCTGCCATTCTCAATGAAACTGTGGAAGAAGTATTTTTAAATATTTTAGTCTCTAAGCTTTAGGAAGATATTTTTTAAAAAATGAGGAACTATTGACAAAGTTAAGATTTTATGACCTAAAATAAGTGTTAGACCACTACTTCTTAAAACTTTCTTGATAAAAGAGATTATGACTTTTTAAAAATAAAGGGGTGCCTGGGTGGCGCAGTCGGTTAAGCGTCCGACTTCAGCCAGGTCACGATCTCGCGGTCCGTGGGTTCGAGCCCCGTGTCGGGCTCTGGGCTGATGGCTCAGAGCCTGGAGCCTGTTTCCGATTCTGTGTCTCCCTCTCTCTCTGCCCCTCCCCCGTTCATGCTCTGTCTCTCTCTGTCCCAAAAATAAATAAAAAACGTTGAAAAAAAAAATATGGACACTATGGAATCAGTCTACTGAAATGTAAGTTTCATCTTTGTGAAGGTCAAGTCTACCTCCCATATGCCTCTGTCCATAACAACTCTCATTTTTTGAGCACTTACTTTGTACCAGGCACTGTGCTGAGTGATGTACATACCCCATTTTATCCCCCAAACTGCCCTGTGAATTAAATACCATTACTTTCCTAACTTTATGAATGTGGAGACTGATGACTTAAGAGACAGAGTTAATGCCTGAGGTCACATATCGCATAAGTGGCAGCGATTCTGGGATCAAAGTCTCCACAAGGGGTCTAGGGAAAGTGTGGGGGTGCATGTACATGCGTGCATGTGTGTGTGCAAGTGCATATGTTTCCTGATTTTCCCCAATCTGGTTCCATGCTTCTGGGTTATAAAGGAAATTACAATCAAATGAAGGTTACTACCAAGAGGCTGAACTGAACAGATAACGCCACTCCAAAGTGCACATTACTATCCACAGCCACAACAGGCATTTTACCACGTGCATAGTGCACTGGGAGCTCTTCTCGGAAGACTCCAGATATCAGAGAGAGGGGCCTGAGGAAAAGACAGGGGAGGGCAGGGTTCTGCCTGTTATGATGTAGTCCTCAAGATGAGCTCCCAACTTAAGGGTCGTTCTAACTCAGTTTGTCCTTTCTAACTAAAAACCAAACTTCAAGTATCAACACTAATAATTTGTATTTTAATCTCACTGAGACTTAAATCAGAATGACTCCGATGTTTACTGCAGGACAAAATTTTAAGCATAAACTTATTGTTCTAATGCAACACTCAGAGCAATATGATTAAAAGTACCAACTATGCTCGTATTCTATTACAGTCAGATTCTGAAAGAGTAACACAGATTAAAAGACTTACCTTTTCTTTAAACACTGCTTCATTCCATGTCTGAAGCATTGAAATGGAGTCATTCATCATTTTTTCTTTGTATATATTTATTTTTTCTTTTTCAATTACAACAGCATTACTAGTCAGAAGGAAGCACTTGCTACCTCTCGCTCTTCCTCTGCCTGTCAGAAAACAAATATTTGGTGCCTTTGACTTAAAACCCTGGTAAATCTGAGAATAAGTCAACAAAAGGGTATTCTAAAAATTCAACTTTGGTTCACTGAACTCCACTTTCACAGGAAAGGTGAGCTGTTAGAGCATGGGCTCCAATGCAGGTATATACCTGAATATTAAACTACATTTTAAACTAAGAGCCCACACTAGACTGGCTTCCTTGGGGTCCCCATGGTGCAGGGTGATTAGAAGCCATGTTATCAGAGACACTGCCTTGAAGACAATCCAATATGAACCCACAGGATGACACTGTGAGCAAGCACTCTAAGACAAATAACACATCCTCCCTCAAAGCCTTCAGGGAAATGGGAAAATAGATATGTTCACAGTCATCAGAATATAGATGGCAATAATAAGTGCTATAAGAAAGATCACTGTAAAGGACTATGTGCATTCCAAAAACTATTGCCAGCTGGGGGAATTAGAGACAGGTGATACGGAATCAGGGGAAGAGGTTAAGAGGTAAAATGAAGATTATCAGTAGCAGTACATGAGCACTTTCTGCAACAATGAGAAAATGATGAAGTCAGGCTGGCAGAAGTGGATAATGAATAAAGGTGAAGAACGGGAAATAGGTCGGAAAGATAAATTGGTCCTGGATTTTGACCTTTTTAACATTATGTAAATTGGGACCTATTAAAGTTCCTACGCAGTCAGTCGCAGTCGAGTAACATGCCCAAAGCTGTTTTTCAGGAAGTAAAGTAGCCGGTGTTGTTATGGAAATTGAAAAAAGGAAGAGAGGCTACTTAGGAGATCACCTAGTTGAGGTAAGACAGAAAAATCCCATGGAGTTTTTCTTCTAGAATACAGGGATCCATCAGTACCACAAGCACCACCATGAGAGGTCCACATGTTGGCTATACATATACAGTCCAAGCGGGAATTCTGTTTCCATAAATGTCAGTCAATGTAGGTCAACTAAACAGTACTCATTGTGCACAAGAATCAAAATGGGATATATATTAGTGGGCAAAATTGTACTCCCCAATCCTGACCAAGTAAGTCACTGTTAGGGCCAATGATATCAAAGTCCACTGTGCCAAACAAGGGTCAGTAAAAGAGAAAGGCCAGAAGCACAATGACTGGTCAAAAGTAGGTTTCTAAATGACAGACACACTCACAAATCAGACAAACTGGCAGTCACTTAGTAATGGCATCAAAACTCTTCTTACCTCTAGTTTGGATCATTTTGATGACATTGCCCACATACTCATACAGGATGACCAAATTGCACTCAGCAATGTCAATGCCTTCATCAGCAACTGAGGTCGCGATCAAAATCTTTTTATCTCCATTAGTTCTGAATGCATCCAATGCACACTTCTGTGCTGGGAGTGTCATCCCTGCATCAGAGTCAAAGGGCATTTAAAAAAAATTTTTTCAACGTTTTTTATTTATTTTTGGGACAGAGAGAGACAGAGCATGAACGGGGGAGGGGCAGAGAGAGAGGGAGACACAGAATTGGAAACAGGCTCCAGGCTCTGAGCCATCAGCCCAGAGCCTGACGCGGGGCTCGAACTCACGGACCGCGAGATCGTGACCTGGCTGAAGTCGGATGCTTAACCGACTGCGCCACCCAGGCACCCCCAAAGGGCATTTTAGAAGTCACCAAAAGAGGGAACTTTACCCTTGAAAAATAGCCACTAATGATGGAATGCTTACTACGTGGTCAAATACTAAAGTAAGTGCTTTATATCCATGATGTCAAAACAACCCTAGGCACTAGGGCCTATTCTTATCCTTGTTTTAGAGGACATAATGGTGGTGTTTAACAATTTGGACTCTACCACAAGACTGCCTGAGTTCAAATCCTAGCTGGGGGACTAACTAGCTGTGTGAGATAAGAGTCATGTTATCTCAAAACAAATACTGATTTTGTGTGTGTGTGTGGGGGGGGGAATTATCAACAACTAATCATAATGCCTTTGAATGTGTCTAGGACTTTACAGCTGACAAAACAGTTTCACAACTACTTATTCACTGGAACTTCACAAAGCCCTTTTTGGTTGATGTGGAAAGTGTTCTAACTCCCCTTTACAGATGAAGACCTTAAGACTTTGGAAGTCTGATAAACTGACAGCCTAGTTAGTGGCAGAACCAGGCCTGAATTTAAGTCTGAGACCCTAAGAGAATTTCAATGGTCTCCACCTCTGAGTTAATAGAATTCATAAAAGTTGGCAGCCAAAATCTGCAGATATATTTTAAGGCCAAAACATTCACCCATTTCTTCATCAAACATTTACTCAGCAATTATAGTTTTTCAGCTAAAAATATAATGGTTAAAAGGTCCATTTTTACCTATAAGGATCTCATAGAAGAAGAATATAAATAGGAAGCTATAATTCAATGTGATGAGCAGTGAAATTGAGGCAGAGTGGATCTATGTGATGGGAAGGAGAGACACCTCAACTAGTCTTAGGAGGTTGGGGAAGGCCACTTGGATAAGCACAATGACTGGTACAGAGTACCATTTCCAAACAAATGTGGATGGACAGATGATGGATAGATAGATGATGGATGGATAAATGAATAAACAAGAAAATATTCTGAGTGCCTATTTGTGAAGAAATAACAAAGTTTGAAAATCAACTCATGTAGGAGTCAAATTGCAAAGAACTTTAAATTCCAAGTGCCATAATTTGGCGTTGGACTTCATTTGGTAAGCTAAATTTTCAAAATCTCCATTTATTTTTTAGATTCATGAAGTTTAAACTTTGTATAAGTGCAAGAGTGATGAGTGAGGACTGACAGGATGGGGACTGCTTATTATAAACAAAACTAAACAGAAGGAAGGAAGTGAAGACCAGTCCCTGCTGGTCACTGAGGGGTGGGGAGCACAGCTGCAAGAATGTCAGGTGGGGGCTGGTCACACTAGATCTTCTTGGATAATAACAGAGGCATCCTTTCATGCTTCAACCACCCTAGCTAGATATCAGGATTGTCTGCTTGAGCTTTTTCTTTTTTTTTTTTTTTTAAGTTTATTTAATTATTTTGAGAGAGAGCAAAGAAGTGAGCAGGGGAGGGTCAGAGAGAGGAAGAGAGAATCCCAAGCAGTATCCACGCTGTCAGCACAGAGCTCGACTCGGGGCTCAAACTCACGCAATGTGAGATCATAACCTGAGCCGAAATCAAGAGTCAGATGCTCAACTGGCTGAGCTACCCAGGTGCCCCTGACCTTTTTTTTTTTAATTGTAAAATATATAATACACATAAAAGCATCAATAGTTTAAAAAACAATAAAATAAAAACAGAACATTTCTATTTCCAGCTGATCTTAATCTACTGGTTGAGAATTGGAGAAAAAGAGTGACATGCTCAAACAATATTATAAAAAACAACTGGTTTTTCCCACCAGATATATGGGAAGAAGCAATGTCTACAAGTTTTTGGCATTTGAGCATTGTGATGGCTTTCTGATGTGTCAACTTGGCTAGACTGAACTATAGTACCTAGTAACAGATCTAGGTGTTTTTGTAAGGAGAATTTGCAGATGTAATTAAAGTCCCTAATCAGGGGTGCCTGGGTGGCTCAGTCGGTCAAGTGTCTGACTTTGGCTCAGGTCATGATCTCACAGTTCGTGAGTTAGAGCCCTGCATCGGGCTCTGTGCTGACAGCTCCAAGCCTGGAGCCTGCTTCGGATTCTGTGTCTCCTTCTTTCTCTGCTCCTCCCCTGCTCTTGCTCTCTCTCTCTCTCAAAAAATAAATAAACATTAAAAAAAAAAAAAAGTTCCTAATCACTTGACATTTAAGTTGTGAAAGACGTTTCATCCTTGGTTGGCCTGACCCACAAGCAGCCCTTTGAAAGAGGACTTCGCCATTAATCCCTGAGCTCAGAGACTCAAAACAGTTCATGCCTGTGGAGGTCAGGCCTGCTCCTGACCACCTGCTCTATGGATTTCAGACTTCCTTTGCCAGTCCAACTATGTATGCTAACTCCCAAATGCCTATGAATGTATGTTTTTCACACCTAAACAACACATATATGTATATATGTGTGTACAACCTCCTACTGGTTTTACTTCTCCAGACTGATATAAGTATTAGAAAAGAATTTGAATATATTATAAATATTCTTATATATATAGTATACTAACTCTAATTCATTATATATAAGTACCTGTGTTCTGATTTGTTTTGCCCCGTCCAGTCAATATGCCAGGTTTTAGAAAGCTGAGTTCAGAATTTTCTTCAATCCATTTCTTCAAAGCCTGAAAATCAAAAGCAATTATCAGTTGGACACTATTTGTATAAAGTCTGTATTAATACTGAAATACTGCAAGAAGAAAAAAAAAAACCTTTAAGTTAGTGAACAGTTTTCTGACAAACCTGAGAATAAATGCTTTTTGGCACTGAATTCTATGCAATAATTAACTGTAGTGGTTAAGACCTTTGCGATCTGACACAGTTTAATCTCTAAGATATTTTTTAAATGAAGAAAAGCAATGCTCAGAATAGTGAATGTGTAGAACTAATAGTGAATTTACCAAGATCTCAGGACATAAGATCAATATACAGAAGTCAGTTGTATTTCTGTTCACCAGCAACAAGCAACTAAGTACAATACAACAGCATTAAAAAACTGACACTTAGGTATAAGTCTAACAAAACACGTGCAGAATCTATATGTGAAAACAATGAAACAGTGATAAAAGAAACCAAAGATGTGGTAGGTAGCCCGTCAGATGGTTCCCAATGATCTCTGGCCCTGGTCTTCAGATCCTTGTGTAATCCCCTTGAGTATGAACTGAACTCACTGACGTGCTTCTAATGAATAAAAACATGGCAGACATGATCACTTCCAAGTTGATCTTATAAAATGACTATGACTTCCACATTAGGCTCACTCTCTCAGTCTCTCTCCGATCACTCACTCTAGAGGAGGCCTGCTGTCATTCTCGGAGGCAACCCTGTGGAAAGGCCCACATGAGTGAGCTCAGAAGCACAGATTCTGAGGCCCGCTGGTAGCCATGTAGGCTAAGGTTGGAAGTTGAACCTCTCAAGTAAAGCCTTAAGATGACTACAGCCTTGGGAGAGCCTGAGCCGGAAACATCCAGTTGAGTGGTTTCTATACTCCTGATCCATAGGTATTATAAGATAATAGATGTTTGTTACTACCAGTCACTAAGTTTTAAGGTAATTTTTTATCAGCAGTAATACAGATACTAATACAGAAGCCCTATATAAACGAAGAAAGAGAGATAATATGGTCATGGATTCGAAGACTCCATATTTTTAAGATGTTACTTCTCCCCAATTTTATCTGTTGATTCAATGCAATTCCATTCAAAATTCCAGCAGATTTTTTCATACATGTGAATGAGCTTACTCTAAAATATAAATGGAAAAGCAAAGGAAGATAGCTAAAACAATTTCAAAAAAAGGAAAAAAGTTGGAGGACTCACACTATATAAAGCTAATCAAGACAGTATGGGATGGGTTAAAGGATAGATGGATATAGATGAATGGAACAGAATCAAGAATCCAGAAAAGACCTATATAAATACAGTCAACTGATTTTTTTAAGTTACAAAGGCAATTCAATGGAAAAAGGACGGTCTTTTCAACATATAGAGCTGCAATAATTAGCTATCCACATAAAAAAAGAAAAAAAGCATCTCAACCCATAACTCAAAATAGATTGTAGACCTAAATGTAAAATGCAGAACTATAAACCTTCGAGAAGATAACAAAGAAAATCTTTGTGATCTTGGGTAAACAAAGAGTTCTTATGTACAATACCAAAAGCACAAGCCACAAAAAGAAAAAATTGGTAAACTAGGCTTTGTAAAAAGTTAAAAGTTTCAATCTATAAAAGATACTGTTAAGAGAATTAAAAGACCAGAAGAAAATATATACAAATCACATTTCTCACAGAGGACTTTTTTGTCAGAATAAACTTTAAAAACTTTGACTCAACAATAATATGTTAACAACCCAATCAGATCCTATTTTAAAATGGGCAAAAGATGTGCAGAGACACTTCACCAAAGAAGATATATGGGCGTGTAATCAGTTTATGGAGAAATGTCCAACTGCATTAGTTGAGATGCAAATATAGTAAAATGAACATTTACTCTAGGAAGACACCACTACGTGCCCAGAGAATGGTTATGATTTTTTAAATTGACCAAAAATTTTTAAAAAATATGAAGTCCTTGCTCTACAGGTACCAAGACTTACTAGAAACTATTGATCAAAACAGTGAGGTATTAATATAAGGATAAACAAAGAGATAATCAGAACAGAATAGCCCAGAAACAGCCCACACATATACAGGTGCCTGATTACGGAGCAGTGAGGAAAGGACAATCTTTTCAATAAAACGGTGCTAGGTCGATGTGTAATCCACAAGAAGAAAGAAGCTTACATCCACAAGTGCTCTGGTTTTCACAAAGAGGATGGTTCTACTCTCTGGGTTTAAGTGGTACTCCTCTTGCAAGATGAAGCAGAGATCTTTGAGTTTTGGGTTCTCATTGCTGGGATCCATAGAAACGCTTTCCAGTTTCTGCAGCTTTTCTGCAAAAGGGGAACATTCTATAAATGGCTTACAAATTCTAGAAATTTAGAACACACTGTGACCATTAGCTAGAGTTCAAGTAGTTAATCTCTCAATCCTTGACCAGAATTTTAAGAGCAATAACCACTGCTTTAATGTAACATTAAATGTAGCAATAAATGCATATTTATTTTTGCCCCAGAGAGCTGGTTCCCCAATGTTTAGCAGCACACCACTGAGCTACACATATGTATACTAAATACTTTCCTACAAGCCAAAATAAGAGAGAAGAAGAAGGACTTACTTTTCATTTAAAATTTTCCTATATTTTTCTAAATATGAGAGCAGTGCGATTATGGGCGATTTTGGTTTTCTTCTGTATAGAAGTACATATAAATTATAGTATGCTGATTACCACTGAACACTTTTTTTTATTTTTAAACCTTTGTAAAATTACTAAAACTTAAACCAAAAAAAATGCTACTACCTATTATAATTTCTATGGGATGTATACTTCGCAAATCCTACTTCTTAACAAGAAGAAATAATGTTAAGCAACGGATTTTTTTCCTTAAGTACCAGATTTCACTGATGATTCATAGTCCTATCTACATAAGATCTTCTTGAGCCCGGGACAACTCCCTGAGCATCACTGCACACTAAATATAACGCAATGTAAGTATGCTGCCACTGGAGTCACCAGGTTCCAACGGCTTCCTCCTCTAGAAACACCACCCACCTTCGAATCTCCGAGTGAGATCTTGCTCAATCTCATCAAATCCTGCCGCTCGGACGTTGGTGAAGAAGTCTTTCAAGTAATCCAGAGCATCTTTCATTCGCGCATGCTCATTGATAATGAGGGCATCATTATATTTCTGTTGAAAATGAAAACTGGGTTTCAGTGTGTCTCCAATGCCTAATGCATTCACTGCACTAAAATTCAATTAGCTGTACTTAGCGTGAGTAGGGGAGGGGCAAAATAAACTTTTCTCAAATCTATTCCAACTTAGTTTTTTAAGATGAATGGCTCCAATGGAACTGCAATAAAACCTTTGAACCAAATATTGTTTTAAAAATCTGAATTAGCTAGAATCATACATTAATCAGGATCATTTGGAATTTAGAATTCCACCTTGGAAGAGAAAGAGGAAATTACAAGAAAAATCCATGTCAAAGATTAAAGAACAAGAACAAGAGCAAATCAATTTCCACATCAACTTGCCTCATGATTCAGACATGCAACTTAATCTCTTCATACATCCAAAGCCATCACTGAATTGCAACTGCACCTGTTCAAAATGATGGTGCTGACCACCTACACCAAATATTCAACTAAATTCATTAAATTCCAAAAATGCATACAGACTGAGTGCATTTTTAAATACTTTCAATGGCATGATGAGCAGAGGTGATGGTTGTTTCTCAACTTCTTGGTTAACCAGTAAGCAACCAAAGACTCTGGATTTCTGAGCCTGTGGCTTTGCCAAAGGTAAGAAAACATATGCTCAAGATAAGGTAGCAGGAGTCACCTAATGAACTTTCAAGATGACTGTCACCAATCACATATCTACAATAATGGTCATCATCCCCCAATTTCTTTCAATCATTTCAATCATAGCAATGCTAGAGGCATGGCATAGAATCCCAGCCTTTGTTTCCCTCCTGTTTCTACTAGTATTAAGTTTCAGCAGGCAGAGAAGATGCTAAATAGGGTAACTTTAAAGTTTGCTTCATAGGAACCTTTTGGAAAGTTCCTAAGCGAGCTCGTGAAACAGGGTGAAAAGTTGATGTTCTCTCAGCTACCAGAGCAAAGCTCCCAGTTAGGTGCTAAAACTAAAATACACTTCTGGAAAGGAGTCACATACCCGCAAATGGGAAGTGTACAAAAACAGTGCTTTACAAATCCTGCTCTCTTCATCTTTGTCAGGCAACTGAAACACCGTGCATGCTTTCTGAACAGTAACAATCCATTGTTCATATTTCTGCGTTCCAAATTCCCTATTTCGAATTTGAGATATACCTTCTGGAAGAAGAAAAAGGTTTTCATTATGCCATATGATCAGTCATTTAAAGTTCTAAGCATGCCTCACCCTCTAATTTTCTTTTTTTTATTAAAAATGTATTTTAAGTTTTTTTAAATGTTTGTTTATTTTTGAGAGAGAGAGAGAGCATGAGTAGGGGAGGCGCAGAGAGTGAGGGACACACAGAATCTGAAGCAGGCTCCAGGCTACGAGCTGTCAGCACAGAGCCCTACACAGGGCTTGAACTCACGAACCGCGAGATTATGACCTGAGCCAAAGTTGGACACTTAACCAACTGAGCCACCCAGGTGCCCCCCACCTAATTTTTTCCTTACTCTCTGTAAACAGAATATTCCTCCTGAAATAGTTTTCAGCAGCAGTATATCTGTGTTTGCATATGATTGCTTACTGAATACTCTCTGCACCAAGAAATCAAAGTACTCCTTATTTCATTTTCACAAATCTGTAAGGTAGAGGTTACATTTTACAGGTGAGGAAACCAAAGCTCAGAAAAGCAAAGTAGTTTATCCAAAGTGACACAGCTAGTACATGGGGGAGTGCAGGAATGCAAATCCAGGTGTGTCTGATACCCAAATCTTACCAGGTTTGTGAGCTAACAACCAAAGCAGCCCAGAAGTAAAACAATGGACATGAAGATATCTAACTTTGCTTTTAAAAATGAAGCAGTGAATAAAAATAACAGGTCTCATGAGCTTCATCAGGAGGATATTTAAAAGCAGGAGAGAAAGAACTCAACACAGTCTATTCTGCCTTGCTGTAAACTGAAGTCATCTGATCTCCACAGCATCACTCACAGGGCTGAGCAAAGAGCTTGTCATGGATGCTTCTGTATGTGTGCATCTCCTAAGCTATGCCTCATCTCAGTTGCTTGGTCTAAACATTGAGCATATGCTGTGGTCCAGGCTCTGTGCAGGGTCCTGGGGGTAAAAGGATGTAGAAGACCAAAGCCTGATCTCAAGCAGCTCAGTCTGTAAGTTACTCTGGGATTGAATCTCCAGGTCTCCCTGTTAAGAGCACAGTATAATAAAACTCACAGGCAAGAGCTATATTTCTGGGTTAAATTTCTCCTCCCACCCTTTCATGTTTAACAGGAGGAACAAAGGAGGCTACTCAGACAAGTAGCACTGACATGCTTCTTTCCCAGCCCCAACTATAAACAAGGTGGCCAGATGAATTAACAATTATTTCTTGAACAGGGGTGGGTGTGAAAATGAGTTAAGCAATGCGGAAATGAACTGCTGATAGGATATGGACTGGGGAAAAGGTGGAGGTAGAGAATTAGAGGTGGGAGGAATAAGAAGGTAGAAATTCATGTCTCTCTGCCCTTCTGCTACTTCCCCAGTTTAATCACATCATAATGTTCCTGGATAATGTGACAGCCTCTTAACTCATCTCCCTACTTCTTGCTTTGTTCCCTCCAATCCACTGCCCACTCAGCAGCTAGAGTGGGTTCGCAAAACTGCAGAAGAGACACTGCACTACCCCACTGCTTAAAAGCCTTTAGTGGATTCCTCTGGCCAGATCCTACCCGGCTCCCAGGATCCTCTGTGATCTAGTCTCTGACTACTTCTAATTCTTTTTTTTTTTTTTGTAATTTTTAAAAATATTTATTTATTTTTGAGATAGACAGTGTGTAAGCAGGGGAGGGGCAGAGACAGAGGGAGACAGAATCTGAAGCAGGCCTCAGGCTCTGAGCTGTCAGCACAGAACCTGACACAGGACTCGAACTCACAAACTGTGAGACCATGAGCTGAGCTGAGCTGAGGTCAGACACTTAACTGACTGAGCCACCCAGGCACCCCTGCCTGTTTCTGATTCTTATCTCCAGCAGTTGACAAGACTAATGGAAATCCACATACTTGCTCCACTTTCCTGGCTGTTGCACACACTGTTTCCTCTGCCTGAAACACACCTTACCACCACCACCCACCTACCCCTATCCTGTTGTTTTATTATTACTTATCTAATTTTGGCCTTACACATTACACTGGAAATACCACAAGGGCAGGAGCTGTATCTCAGGGTCCATGCTATATTCCCATCACTTGGCATATGGCCTAGGACCAGGTGAATGATGAGTGAATGAGCATGTTCAAGGAACTGCTAAATCAAAGGATTCAAGTATGGAAGGAGTGGCAGATAAAACTGGAAAGATAAGTAGAACCAGAGTGTGCAGGCAGGGATCAGACTGGCAGGTCAGAGACTTAGAGGGCTTTGCTTGTAAGGCAGAGAGATTCAAGCAGGATACTGACACAATCAAACTGATATTTCAGAAAGACCAACCAGGTAATGGCGGGTTGAATGGAGAAATGAGTAGGGGTGGGTAAGCCAGCCAGCCAGCTGTGAGATTAAGTCCTAAAGCAAGCTGTGAAAGAAAAAGAGAAGAGAAAAAAAAGTAAAGTAAGTGTGAAAAAGGTGAACTCACAAATTCAGCATCTCCAGAGCTGCTCCTAGTGGTGGAAGCAGCACTACCCACCGGTGTACCTACAAGTGCACAAGCCAGAAGCCCAGTGGAAGTCACCCCAACTCCCATCCGAAGCCAGCTGGCCATGAAATCTGAATACTTCCTGTTTACAGGGCTCTGCACAAGCCTCCTCCCTCTACCAACCTGTCTTGACTGCCTCTGTTTGGCCCTCTTTGTTCACTGGTATCCTTATCACCTCACCCATCAGTTTAAAATCTTCAGGTGCTTTGCACTGCTTTTAGGAGAAAGTCAAACTCAGTCCTACCAAGTCTTTCCCTGTCTGGCCCCTGCCTCTCTCTACTCACTCCTTTCTACTACTCATGTATTACGAGTACCATGAGATGCTTGCCGTTCCTAAAACATTCCCTTCCTTCAATGCCTGACACCTTTTCAATCTCACTTGTCTCTTTCTTAACTTGGCCTCAAGCTTCAAGATTGTCTCAGGCATCATCCCATCCCAGAGAGCTTTCCCTGCAGCCCACTCTAGGCCAAAGTTCCCAACGTGCTCCCACGGCACCCAGTGTGTACCTCTGCCCCGCTGTGTGGAAGCCCCCTGCATCTGATTCTCATTATTTGACTGTGAGTTCCCCGAGGTTGGGACTATGTCTTTAATCTTGTTATTCCCATTAGCTAGCACAATGCATATCTGGTGAATGAATGAAAGAACAAAAGAGAAGAAGAGAACTTGGGTGACTTCGTGAGAAAGTCTCAGAAGAACAAAGAATCAAAGGTCACCTCCTGCTTCAATCTGATCCATCAGGGAAATGGTGGTTTCATATAAATAGGGAATTTATATTTTCATATAAGTAGGAAGAACAGAAAGCTAATTGCGGAGATTAAGAAAGTCATGAATTGATTGAAATATGGTATTTTTCAGGTATGTATGTCAACACAGATTTACTTTGGATTAAAAAAAAAAACGAGACTAAAGAAGGAATTTTAAGGTTCCTCAATAACCTATAATCAAGAAGGCTAACCTCTTGATATAGTCTTGACACTGTCTGAACTGAAGAGAATGCAAAAAGACACTAAGGAATAATATGGCTATTCCTAAGTGGAGAGAATGCAAAATGAGATTTATCTCACCGAGAGTTATGGTACCAATTTCGTCAAAGATACTCTTTGCCAGACTCTCTGTTTCCCTCATCAGCTGAGAGATGATGCATTTAAATCTGTCAGTGGTCCGTGATTCCACTTTCCTGAAAACTAGAGCCATCAGAGTAAAGTGAGTATTTTTCAGGAAGAACACATCATACTTCAAAGTAGGCATCTGCACACCTTTCTCTGCCTGTTACTTCTTCTGTAAGACCTAAGGCCCCAAGCTCACAGACAGGTAGTCTAAATGATATATCAAATCTTCAGAAACCTTGCAATAGCTCCCTAATGCTTAATGCACAGATTCTAACATCTTCATTTTTCATGGTCTGGGTCTAATCCGACTTCTCACTCTGGTTTTCTTATTACTCAACTCTACTTTGACAAGGCTGGTATCAATCTTATCTCTGCAAATACAACACTTTTTCAGTCTCTCTTCTTTGATCTTCTCCTTTCCCACCCAGCCCTCACAAGTGTTCACATTGTTCCTAAAATTCATTATTGCATTGTTTCAGCAGAAACTTATTCCCTGCCTACCATATGCCATGTTCTGGTGATAAACAGTTGAAAGGAACACACTCTGTGGTCCAGAGAGGTCTGTGTTCTTAGGGGAGAAATATGTGTAGCCAAATAACCACAGTAAAGTGCTATAACAATAACTATGTGCAAGGTATCATGGAGAACAAGAAAAAGAATCTCTAATCCTTCCAGAGAAGGAAGTGTTGTGGGGTAAATAGGGGAAGAGGAAAGGAGAAAGCACACGATGCACTTGAGGAGCCCAGAGGAATGTGACAAGGTTGGGCTTATGGGAGGGGGAGGAGATGAAGCACAGAGGGCAGGGGGACTGGATTTTAAAGAAATTTGTACTTGATACTAAAAAGTTTAGATTAGGTGCCTTCCCTAAAATCCTTACAGGCAGCTCCCAGAAGGGAACTTAACTGCCCCTCTCTGGCTATCTCATGTCTGTTTGTTCTGCCTTATACAGTCATACACTATCCCCAAAGCAAAGAGAAATGTATATATGTCTCCTCTTCCTCTCTTCCTTGTTGGGTCAGTATAGCATTGTAATTTAATAAACATTTGCTACTCAAATCTTTTTTAAAAAATCATACTGATCTGAGGAAAAATACAATGAATTCAGATTAATTTCCTTTCAACCCAAATCATTAGATCCATACTCAAATAATGAATGACCACACAGTCTCCTCCTCAGGCATGCAACACAGGGAAGGGCTGAGCCCAGCTCTTAGCCATTTACATGCTGTGATTTTAATTTTTAAAACAAAAAATTTTTTTAACGTTTATTCATTTTTTGATAGAGACAGAGCGTGAATGGGGGAGGGGCAGAGAGAGAGGGAGACACAGAATCCAAAGCAAGCTCCAGGCTCTGAGCTGTCAGCACAGAGCCTGATGCGGGGCTCGAACTCACAGACTGTGAGATCATGACCTGAGCTGAAGTTGGATGCTTAACCAACTGAGCCACCCAGGCACCCCTACATGCTGTGATTTTTCTCATCACGGCTCATTGTTAGTATCTTTATAAGAACTTTATCAAAAACACAAAACCAAAAAAAAAGAATTTTATCAAACTGAAGAGTAAGAATGTTTGTTTTAGGACAGTCCCCTCCTGAGGTTTGTCCACTGCCTGGAATACAGCTCAGCTAAGGAGACAGCTGTGAAATGTAATTATTTCCCAAGTTTGGGGTTAAATATTTTCCACTAAATGGAAAAGGTAAAAACTCAGTATTCATCCGAATGGCTCTGAACTAGGAAACACAGAGGGTAACAAAGTCCTAAAAGGCAAGCTATGGGATTCCACTTACACTTTTGGGGCTTATAAACAATTTCTTCCAGTTCCTCCAAGTTGTCTTTGACTGTTGCTATCACTGATGTGTCAAGAGAAGCACACAGTCTGCAGATATATTCCACGGCTTCTGCTGTGCTTTTGGCATCCCCAATGCCAACCGAGGCAGTCAGCCCAATGACCTGTGAGGAGCATTGGAATCATCAGATGCCTGGGAAACTACATGCCATTTCCACAATCCTGCATACAACTCTTTCCTGTTAAAGTCAGGTTTTATTTTTTGTTTTGTTTTGTTTTTACTAATTTCCCATAAAGAGCAAGAACAGTATTTATTTTTTCTGATATTTTCCATGACATTGCAAATGGAAAGGTCCCCATTAGGCAAAGCACTGAATAAATGCAAAAGTCGGAACTCATCCGATGAACATGAATCAGCAAAGAAACCAAGAGTGGAAACCCTTTCAAGGAAGGACTTCTCTTCTCTACTCTTGTGTCCCCCATAATGTGTAGAACAACATACTGAAAGGAAAGGGACTGAAATCAGACACAACTCCATTCTAAACTCAACCATGTCACACTGGCTGCATGTCCCTGAACAATGCAGGGACACATGTCAGCTGTCTCTAAAAGTTGGGAAACAACAGCTATTTAAAATGGTAGTTGTGTGAATTCAGTAACAAGATTTATAAAAAATTTAGCTTAATGGTCACCTAACAATTTAAGTTCTACTTGAATAGCCACTCAGTAAATACTGAATAACTGACTCATTAGCAAGAAATCTAGTGAACCACCAATTTTTTTCTAGAAGAAGCTTTAAGAAATGTGATTGCTGGGGGCACCTAGATGGCTCAGTCGGTTGGGTATCTGACTGTGGTTCAGGTCATGATCTCACTGCTGTTGAGTTCAAGCCCCGCATCGGGCTCTGTGCTGACAGCTCAGAGCCTGGAGCCTGCTTCGGATTCTATGTCTGTCTGTCTGTCTGTCTCTCACTCTCTCTCTCTCTCTCTCCCCCTCTCTCTCGACCCCCTCCCCTGGTCTCTCTCTCAAAATGAATAAACATTAAACAATAAATTTTAAAAAATGTGATTGCTACTGAATTTTGTCTATGGGTACATGCTGAATTTCTTTTAACCTGTGCTTCCTAAAGAGGTAGTTATTAGGGCTAGAGAACTTTATATGATGTGACACTAGTATACCATGCTATAAATTCATGGTTTCCAACCTCATCTGGATCCCCAGTGTAACCAAGCAATTCCCGTTTCAAATCCTTTCCATGCACCCCAAGCTCCCTCCTCCATTCCCATCTTGATTATTCCCAGCAAATAATCTCTCTGCCTCTCCTACATTTAAGAGAAAAGAGAGATTAAATGCCAGGGATTCCCCACCTTTCCTGTCCCCATCTATGAACTACTCTGTCTTGACTCCTTTCACACCCTCACCTCTGATGACACCAAAAATGGTGTCCCATCTAGTCTCCTGGACTAATGCATATATCTGCCAACTTACCCCATACCCTCTGGTCTCCCCTGACATCCTGTTCTATCAATCATTCCCTCTATCCCCATTCTTCCTCACCTCCTGCTATTTACTACTTCACATTCTATACTCAAAACAATATTGAAGAGCTTCACAATTCTCGACTCTCAGGCATACCATGCTCTCTCATACCTCTGTGCCTTTGGACACACAGCAGACTTTCCTGAAGACCATCAAGCTATCTAATTTGTACCTTCTTGTTAGCTTTTGCCTAACTTCTATTGGGTGTTGCCTTACTTTCACAGCACATGAGTTTTCACTTCTGTTCTGACTACAGCTTGTACCCATCTCCATAGTGTGCCATCACCATACATTATGACATAATTTTTACATGTTTGGCTCCCCATGAAATTAAACTGTTTGAGAGCAAGGACTGTCTTTTTATATTTGTATCCCCAGTGCCTAGCACAATGGATAACACCGGGCGGGGGGGGGGGGGGGGAGGGGAGGGGGGGCTGTGCCTGAGGCATGTTTGTTAAGTGAATAAATGAATCAATCAATCAAAATTAATCAATAGGCTATACAATCTGGACTTAGCACCTGAAAAGAACATCCTTAATTTGGTCATAAGAGTAAGTAAATAGGATTTAGCAAGGTTATAGCTCTTCTGAGGAATCCATCTGAATCTGGAGATACCTGAGGCAGTGGGTCTGAAGATCCTCCAAGTTTCTGATCTAGATAATTAAACATGATCATATTATAAGGATGGTGTTTACCAGTATTGTGACATTCATCAAATATCATCAAAGTAAAGACAGAGAGTGATGGAATAGTCCCATTTTTAAGACTATTCACAAGAATCTGTGGAGTTAAAATTATGATGTCATTGTTCTCAACAATCTGTTTCACTGAGACATTCTCAGATGTTGCTCCAGAAACACCTGCAACTTTGTACCTGGGAAATGACAGAAATTCCCAATTACCAACCACAATGTGAATGAGGAACCACAAAGATATAAAACACTAGATCAGAGCATCAACTGATTAAGCTCTCCTAACTCCGAAAGGAATCTGGAGACAAGTGCTTAGCACAGAGCCTTACACATAGTAAATGATCAACAAATGCAAGCTAGTTATAATTGTTGCTAGCATGTATTAATTCTTTCAAGTCATTAAGAAAGAAAATACTACTTAAAGAGTAATGTTAAATGAGCTATGAAATCATTAAAAAATTAAATGTGCCATTTAAATGTAAAATTTATCTCAGGTCATTTACTCACTCTGTAAGAGCTAGCCAAAGGAGTTTAGGATTTCAAGTGTACCTAACAAAATAGACTTGAATCCATGAAAAATTAATTGTATATAGATTATATAAAGGCTCAATCTACTATCGATTTTTGAATCATGGCTTTCCAAAAACTAAACAAAGCTAAAAACACACCAGTTACATGAAACTAGAGGAGAGAAACAAGACCAACTGTTATACCTACCCAAGTCTTTCAAAATAGTTTGAGAACACAGATTTCTGCTGTTCATACACTGGGAGTTGAACAGCAAAAAAGACAACCTTCCCCTTTTGTCCTTGCGGAAAATTTTTAAGATGATGCTCACATATAAGAAGTGAAACAAAGGTTTTTCCACAACCTTTTAACATAAAAAGAAAAAGAAAATGTGTAACTAATAGTATACTAAAATATTTCTGTAGAAAGGTAATTACTGTTGGCTCCCCTCAAACCACTGCACTGATTGGTAAACTGAGAATGTGGATGGGTTAACTGCAGCAGAATTTACACCAGGACATGAAAATATCAAGTTACTTCCTAGGTAACATGCAAATAAACAGTCAAGGCATAAAGCAAACTAAAAAGGGGGGCATTTTTTTTTTTTTCCTCAAGTTCCTTAAAATACCTGGAGACTCTATTACTGGGACAGTCTTCTCAAAAGACATATGGAGCAAGGAAAATACTGACACTTGCCCATTTTGTCCCAGTAGTCAATAAAAGAAAAAAAAAAAAAAAAGGAAGCAAACACAGAAACAAACCACGTAAGCAGTGGCAATCAACTTACCAGTAGGAGCACATATTATTGTGTTTTTTCCTTCCTTAGCAGGCAAAGCAAGCTCTAGTTGGTAATTTCTTGGCTTCACTGGGGTGTAAATATGAGAGACTTCTGTAACACAAAAGGAACAAAATTTCCAAATAGTTACTGCTCTGAGGAATCAAAGAAATAGCTATCTATCATCAAATAGACAGGAATTATGACTTTAGCAAGAAGGGCCTCATTTGAGAAAATTTAGAATCCTTGCCTCTTCCTAACCATTCTAGCTTCTCCATTGATGTGAAGTACAGAATCCTCTATCAATGACAAAGTGCCAATGGCGAGAGTTTTGTTTTGTTTTTTTCTTTAAAGCCACAAAGATTTCTTTCTTAAACAATCTCAAAATCTAGTAAGGAGAAAACTAAAGCAAGAATGGCCTAATTCAGAGCAAGCAGATGGCCACTGGTTAAAGGAAATGCTATATGGAACAAAACAACAAATCCCTCCAAGGTCTCTGAAAAGCAACAAACTGTAAACATTGAATTCCCAAAGCAATTTCATATTGATGAGCAATCATGCTTTATTATTCTGCAGGCTTTCACATAGTATCTTCTCTCAACAGAACCAGAAGTTCCAAGGAATAACCAGAGGCTTTTTCTCACTAACAGATAAGCATATAGAATGTTACTGCCAGAAAAGATCTTAGAAATTATTTATTGACTCCAACCTATTTTAAAGAAAATGAAAATTTTTAAAGGCTAAGGACCTTTACATATCAGAAAAATTTAAAGCAACTTACATTTGTTGATTTTATTCAGAAATGACAAAAAAAAAACTGGTATCACTTGGTTGCAAAAGTAATCTGTAAATTTTCTTCTTACAGTAGCATTAGCCCCAAATCACACTTTTCTTCTAACACTACTCAATATTAATCAGAATTTCTTCCCTGGGGTGCCTGGGTGGTTCAGTCGGTTAAGCGTCCAACTTCACTTCAGGTCATGATCTCCCAGTTTGTGAGTTCGAGCCCCACATCAGGCTCACTGCTGTCAGTGCAGAGCCGGCTTCGGATCCTCTGTCCCCCTCTCTCTGCCCCTCCCCATCTTGCACTCTCCCAAAAATGAAAATTAAAAAAAAAAAAAGACTATAGCTTTTGGCACTGGAAGACATGTCCCTACACAAAATACCTAAAGAACACCATTATGGAAAAGAACAATGCTGGGTACCTGAAGATGGACATGAATTCTGACTAAGATTCTGGCATTCAGATTCTTCCTTGTAGAAAATCTGTATGTCAGAAGTTTCCATTTCATCATCCTCAAGAACTTTCACGTCAATATTCTTTGCACCTGTATGAGACCAAAAAACACCTCAGAATCTTCATCTGATCTGATTATTGTCTTGACAGCACAAGTCCTACAAAGAGGTCATAATAGTAAAATTTTCAACTTCTGCTAAGATTTTGCACAACCACTTGCTTCACCTTCTAAAACAATTAAAAGAATCTTTCTGAGTTTGATGTCTCAATTTGGAGTTTGAACTCCAATGTCATTTAGGACTTTATTATTCAAAGTGTAGAACATGGGCCAGCAACTTCCAGAGCTTGTTAGGAATGCAGGCTCTCGAGTCCCTACTACATCAGAATGTGCACTTTAACAAAATCCCCAGAAGATTCTCATGCACACTACAGAAGCCACATTAGCAAGTATTTATGTCTTCCATTCTTGACCTACCCAAGAAATCAGATGTGTATTTATATAGACATTTTCCAGAACAACTTGTGATTTAAAGAAACCTAGGAAAAGCGAAGACCAGACACTCACATGGTTTAGAAAACTCAGACTTTGAAACAATGCTCTGAGAAGATGTTAGCTTCAGGAAACCAAATGATGGTTTCATCACAACACAGATATTTCATCACAACACACTCTTTTCTTCAGCCCTGTTCTGGCTTAGTTCCTGATGGCTCCCAGGCAAGACAACCAGGCTATGTGTATTATGATTCTTACTCTGAAAAGGGGGCAAGTCTTGGCGTTCAAACCTTTCATTCTATAATTTTAAAGCTATTTCTCTGATAATTTAAACCCAGAGAGTGAGTTCAGACTCTGCCTTCCCCAAATCCTTTGGACCAGATGGGCTAATTCTGGATGAGAGCAGTTTGCCCTGGTCCATTTTAGGGGTTAGACACAACCAAATTACTTCTGCAGGGAAGTAGCCACTTACCTCCCAGAACTCAACTCACTGCTGCTCTCTCTCTCTCAAGATGTAGCCATGGGTCTCTGAAGGGCAAAATGCCTCTGACAGTGAGTGAGAAATGTAGGAATGAAAGAGGCCCTAAGTAGAACCACGAGAAAGATGGAGCATGTTTTCAGACCCTCCTACCCTTCAGAGCTCTTCCCTGGAATATCCTACCTTTGTCCACAGTCCACAGTTCACTGAACTTGCTCTCTTCTTTGTCCAAAGCAAGTTTCAAAGTTTTGGGCCAGTTTTCCTTGTCCGATCTGAGAAAGCATTCAACCATTTTCTCTGCACCTGCCATCAGCCCCTTGTTGGAACAAACCTAAGCAAGACAACTGAAGTTAATCATTTCAAAAGTTTCCCTTTTATGGAAAGGAAATCTGAAGAAACATCAATTCAAGCACTAATTTAAAAACCATTGTATAATATGGTTCAGTAGGTCTGATTCATGACCATTTTTGCCCCATCCAACATAGTGCCTTTCAAGACACCCTTTCCTTTGTCCTTGTCTTTACACGTGACATCACTATGTCAAGCCAGGTGTTCTCACCTCCTTGGAGACCTTGTATCTATCAGCAGCAGCAATGTTAGGAAACAATCCATTTGACAACCATTCAAAATAAGGGTACACTGGCATAAAGAGATATTTGGAAGAATATAACAGAATATTAACAAATGGTTTTCTCAGGGTAATGGGACTTATATGATTTTTATTATTAATCGTTACTAAAATGTATTGAGCATCTATGATTATATGCTAGGCATATATAAGCATATATATATATAATATATATTATATAAATATATATAATATATATAATATAAATATATATAATATATAATATAAATATATGTACAATATATACATTATATATAATATATTTTACAAAAAATATATATATAATCTCATTTAATCCTTATAAAAGTATCATGCTAATAAGATACTATCATTATTTCCATTTTATACATAAAAAAAGAGGTTTAGAGAAAATAAGCAACTTGCCTAAGATCACACCACAAGTAGATGGTTGAACTACGATTCTAACAAAATTTGTGTCCAAAGCCTGAACGCTTAACCACTAGACTCTATAGGTTTTCTTTTTATTTGCTAAACTGTTCAACTTTATTTAAAGTTGCATAAAATATTATTCGCAAAAAATAATAATTTTAACTGAAAATAGGACAAACCTGAAAAACCTGTGACATTAAAAATTATTCAGTTCACAACTAAAAATACTATTCTAGGTAATTATGCCTTAGAATTGAGGACTTTTGTGGATTTCAATGATCTTTCTTGGGTCTAAATCAGTGGAGAAAACAGAATACATTTCCCATGTTCAAATTACTTCCCCCAATTCAGTATTTAATATTAAATTAATTTGAATTAATTATATTAAATATAGTAATTAAATTACCTGCATAATTTCTTCACATTCCTGACTAATTAAACATTTAGATACTTCAGGAAGGATATCTTTTGGATTAACTGTAGTTTTAAATTCTGGTTGTAAACGCTTCAACAGTGACCTATACTCCTCCAACCTTTCAATGGTTTGGAAATCCCAGCTTTCAATGGCTTCATAAAGTCCAGAATAACCTGAAAAGAAGAAAATAAGGGCTTTTATGAAACCAACTAAAAGATATTTGAAGATTAACATCATACAATCATGTTTGAACGTACAGTGAGAGAACCCAAAAGGTATCTGTGAACCACCTGAATAATTAATGATCTTTCAAAAAGAAAACTCAATATTCATTTTAGGCACCCAACATTTTAGGTCCTCCAACATTTATTATCTCTTAGGAGAAAGTGCCAAGGATAATGTGAAGTCTCACATTCGGTCTTAGTATAAAATCTCCCTTCCACAGTGTCGCTGATCTCACCTACAACCTCTGTATCTTCCAAGGAGTCAAAACATCATACAATCATTATCTTCCCAGTGCAAAGTAGCAAAGTGGGCAAAAAGAAACATAAATCTTAATTCCTGCCCCTAAGGAACTTAACCTTCTACATTACTCCAAGAAAAGAAAATATTAAGTATAAAGGGAATTTGAGGGAGGAAAAACATCTCCAACTGTAGTAACCTAGGAATGCTTCAATCTAAGGTTCTCAAACAGAATCACCAGGCTTCTCACTCTAAAGCCCACATTCTCTTTATTTGGAAGAACCTTGAAACAAAATGAACACTTGGGAACCCACTATCCAATTTAACAACTAGAGTTTCCTAAGACTTTTGTGGGGGTGTACTTCTTTTTACCCCTCCCTTCCCCTCCCTGCAAAGAGACTACCATCCTGTATTTGATTTATCACTCCCTTCATTTTTTTTGAATAGTTGCCTAGCATACGTTTAACTCCTTAATGTATGTTTAGTTTGGCTTGTTTGGAACTTCATAATTATATCCTACTAAATGTAATTTTCACTGCTTTTTAAAAAGTTTAATATGGGGCGCCTGGGTGGCGCAGTCGGTTAAGCGTCCGACTTCAGCCAGGTCACAATCTCGCGGTCCGTGAGTTTGAGCCCCGCGTCGGGCTCTGGGCTGATGGCTCAGAGCCTGGAGCCTGTTTCCGATTCTGTGTCTCCCTCTCTCTCTGCCCCTCCCCCGTTCATGCTCTGTCTCTCTCTGTCCCAAAAATAAATAAACGTTGAAAAAAAAAATTAAAAAAAAAAAAAAGTTTAATATTACATTTCTAAGCTTCACCTGTGTTGTCATGTGTAGCTGTGTTCATACATTTTCACTGAGGTATAATGGGCCAAGTGTCAATATTGTAGAATTTATTTATCTATTTTCTTCCTGAAAGACATTGGGGTTGCTTCCAGTTTTGGTTGGTTGGTTGGTTACTTTTGTTATTACAAGTGTTCTACCACCATTCTTGTATGCGTATTCTGGAATATATATGTGAGTTTTTCTAGGGCACATACTTAAGAGTGAAACTCTTGGATAAAGGGATACAAGAGAGTTGACCTATACAAGATGATGCCAAATTGTTTTTCAACATATTTGTATTAATTTATACTCTGTATAGGGACATTTAAGATTTCCCATGATTAAATATCCTCTCCAAGTCTTAACTTTGTTGGACTTCCTAAATTTTGCTATCTAGTAGTTAATAAAATACTATCCTAATTCACAATTCCCTAATTGCTATTGGGCTGAGAATCTTATGTTTATTAACCTTTTCTACTTCCTATTCTTTGTAATGTTGGTTCACACTTTTGCCCTGTGGATGTTTTCTTTCTTTTTATAATTTTAAAGCCTTTTTAACACATTCTAGATATTAATCTAGAATCTATTAATCTCATCTATTAATCCTCTCCAGTTTGTGATTTGTTTTTTCACTTTCTTTACTGTTGTGATAAAGAGATGTTTTTAATTTAATGTAATCAGATTTGTCAATTTGTCTTTTATGGATAATGCTTTAATGTATCGTTTCATAAATCCTGCTATACCCCAAGGTCATAAATTATTATTCTATATTCTTTTCTACAATTGTTAAATTTTTGCCTTTTGGAATTAAGTCTTTAATTCTGGTGAATTCATTTTGTGTGTATGTGTGAATGGAATGAGCTAAGGAATACAAATTTGTTTTACATGGGTATGTAAGTTAGGGTTTATTTGGTTTTTAACATCATTCTGTCTATAATGGCACACTGAAATTTATTAAAAGTCCCTCCATTCCTAATGGTCCTCCCTTTCAAGTGGTCTCAAATATATCAGGTTTTCAAAAATATAGGAATTTAATTGAAGGCTCTCTATTCTATTTCATTGGTCAGTTGGTCAATGCCAGGATCAACATTAAGCCGTCTCAATGCCTATGGCTCTAAAATAAATCTTGTTATCTAGAAGAGGAAACCCCAGCCTATTTAATTCTTCTTTAGGAATGTCCTATTCTTAGATCATAATTCTTCCATTTACATTTTAGAATCATTTAGAAATTTGTCAAGTGCATGAAAAAGCATGTAGTATTTTTACTAAAGTTGTATTGAATATAACACTTGATTTTAGTCAAAAGGCTGAGAAGGACTGAATAGAAATATCAATGTTGAGAGAGCTGATATTTTTATGGTATCAAGTCTTCCTCTCAATGTGCATGGGTATATATCTCCACTTCAATAGGACTTCTTTAATATCTTTCAATAACACTTTATCATTTTCTCCATTCGGACCTTACACATCTTTTGCTAGGTTTTTTCCTAAATACATTACAATTTTTGTGACTATTGTAAATGGTATCCATTTTGGACTACATTTTCTATTTGCTTCTGGTGCATAGAAATGCAACTAATTTTTATGCTTTATTTTTATTTCAGTAAAATTATCATAATGTTAAATTAGTTTGAGGTGCACAACATAGTGATTCAACAATTCTATACATTACTCACTCAGTGCTTATCACGGTAAGTGTACTCTCGATCCCCTTTATCTGTTTCACCCACCTCCCCATAACCCTTCCCCTCTAGCAACAACCAGTTTGTTCTCTATATCTAGGAGTCTATTTTTTATCTTTTCTTTGTTCGTTTTCTTTCTTAAATTCCCCCTATGAGTGAAATCATATGCTCTTTGTCTTTCTCTGCCTGACTTATTCCACTTAGCATTACACCCTATAGATCCATACATGTTGCAAATGGCAAGATTTCATTCTTTTTTATGGCTGAGTAATATTCCATAGTATATATACTACATCTTTACCCATTCATCTATGAATGGACACTTGCTTCCATATCTTGGCTATTGTAAATAATGCTGCAATTAACATAGTGGTGCATATATCCCTTTGAATTAGTGTTTTTGTTTTCTTTGGGTAAATACTTAGTAGTGGAATTATAGGATCATACAGTAATTCTATTTTTAATATTTGGGATACCTCCATACTGTTTTCCACAGTGGCTGAACCAGTTTGCATTCCCACTAACAGTGCACAAGGGTTCTTTTTTCTCCATATCTTCACCAATAATTATTATTTCTTGTGTTTTTTATTTTGGCCAATCTGACATATGTGAGGGACTATCTCATTGTGGTCTGATTTGCATTTCTCTGATAATGAGTGATGTTGAGCATCTTTCCATGTGTCTGTTGGTCATCTGGCTATCTTTGGAAAAATGTCTACTCACATCTTCTGCCCACTTTTTAACTGAATTGTTTGGGGGTTTTGGTGTTGAGTTGTACAAGTTCTTCATATATTTTGGATATTAACCTCTTATTGAATATGTCATTTGCAAGTAACTTCTCCCATTCAGTAGGTTGTCTTCTTGTTTAGTTGATGGTTTCCTTTGCTGTGTAAAAAAAGCTTTTTATTTGTTGTACTCCCAATAGTTTCATTTTGCTTTTATTTCCCTTGCCAAAGGAGACAAATCTAGAAAAATGTTTCTGTGGCTGATGTCAAAGAAATTACTTCCTATGTTTTCTTCTAGGAATTTTCTGCTTTTGGGTCTTACATTTAAGTTTTTAATCCAATTTGGGTTTATTTTTGTGTATGGTGCAGAAATGCAACTAATTTTTGTATTTTCATCTTATATCTAATATGCTTGCCCAATAATAAACTCTCCCAATAATCACTCTGTAGCTCCCTGTGGATATTTCAGGTAGGCAATTATATTATCTGACTGAAAATAATCCCTTACATTGCCTCAGATTAAGAAACAGGAAGTACATGGGGATAGGTCAAAATTAATAGTATTTCACTTTTACAGCATTTTGAAACAGTCAAGTAACATACTCTGATTTGTAAGAATAATGAACTAACCTGCATGAGCAAGGGCATCCAAAAAGCCACGGAACCAGCCTTCTTCCTGGAGCTCCAATAGGAACTTAAGAAAAAGTGAGGCAGCCTCCATCGTGCCCTTATTGTTTTTCTCAGCCCAAATATACTGCACCTCATCTATAAACAGAAGCGAGAGTGACTCATCAAACTGCAGAATCACTAATCACTGGAAGAAAAACCTGCAAAGGGTTTCAGACCTAATCAAATGGGGATGGTGATTTTAACAAATCACAGCAATGGAAGGCAAGGAGGCAGCAAACCCTCTGTTCAGGCAGAGTATGGCCATTCTTCACCAACTAAGCTCACCCACCCATCCTCTCCAGAAACTTCTTCTAGTTTGGTATGGAAGCCTGGGAACATGCTCTAAAGCAATCCCTTAAAAAGGGAGTTTGTTACAATCTCTGAGAAAGCACCCCCACAACAAACAAGTCATTATAGCACTGGATTAGATGGAAGAACAAAGTCTTCTTCCAACATTTTGATAATCTCTTGTTCAAAAGTCTGAATTAAATGTAGGACTAAAAGCGTGTGAGGATAGGACCACTCCATGGCATCTTTAATTACACTGGACTCAGAAAGAGTTAGAAATGGAGTGATATTTTCATGGTCCTCTTTCTAGGTTTTTGCTTGAATGGCATGAAATATGGCACACAAGAGAAGCTAAACAGAAACACAATGAGACCAGGTAGCAGAAAACTATCCACCCAACTGCTGGTGGTCTTGCTAACTTGACACACTAACTCCATGTCTGGGGTGGTGACCAAATGGTTGCCTTCAAATGACTTGACACTTGATAGTGTCCCTTTTTTTCCCCCTATTGTCAGTGGAATGTAAATTCCAAGAAGTAAACCAGTTGCCTGACTGGTTAACCACTGTATCCTCAGAGATTAAAAGAGGACCCAGCACATAATAGACACTGAATGAATGAAGAAAGGAAGGGATAGCCTCCTTCTCTGCCAAGGTCTCTGTCTTGGAACAGTAAAGTTAACACTTTCAATGTGCAAAATTCAATGGTTTTTAGAGTTGTGGAGCCATCTCTCTATCTAATTTTAGTACACTCTGACTAGTAAAAAGAAATCTTGTACCAGCCACTCCCATCTCCCTTCCCCTTAACCCCTTGGTAACCACTAATCTACTTGGGTCTCTACAGATTTGCCTACTTTGGAGATTTCATATGAATGAAATCATACAATATGTGGTCTTTGGAAGTGGGTTCTTCCACTTAAGCATAACGTTTTCAAGATTCATCCATGCTGTAGCTTGTATCATTCATTCCTTTTTATTGCTGAATAATATACTATTGTATGGATACACCACCTGTTGTCCATCCATTCATCAGTTAATGAGCATTTAGGTTGTTTCCACGTTTTGGCTATTCTGAATAACAATGCAATGAACAGTCATGTACAAGTGTTTACATACACATATGTATTCATTTCTCTTGAGTTTATACCTATGTGTGAGATTGCTGGGTCATATGGTAACTCCATTTAACAGTGTAAGGAATTATCAAACTGCTCTCCAAAGGAGCTATACTGTTTTACATTCCCACCAGCAATTTATGGGGATTCCAATTTTTTTTTAATATATGAAATTTATTGTCAAATTGGTTTCCATACAACACCCAGTGCTCATCCCAAAAGGTGCCCTCCTCAATACCCATCACCCACCCTCCTCTCCCTCCCACCCCCCATCAACCCTCAGTTTGTTCTCAGTTTTTAACAGTCTCTTATGTTTTGGCTCTCTCCCACTCTAACTTTTTTTTTTTTCCTTCCCTTCCCCCATGGGTTTCTGTTAAGTTTCTTAGGATCCACATAAGAGTGAAACCATATGGTATCTGTCTTTCTCTGTATGGCTTATTTCACTTAGCATCACACTCTCCAGTTCCATCCACGTTGCTACAAAAGGCCATATTTCATTCTTTCTCATTGCCACGTAGTATTCCATTGTGTATATAAACCACAATTTCTTTATCCATTCATCAGTTGATGGACATTTAGGCTCTTTCCATAATTTGGATATTGTTGAGAGTGCTGCTATAAACAGTGGGGTACAAGTGCCCCTATGCATGAGGATTCCAATTTTTTAACACATCCTTGCCAACACTTCTGTTTTTTAGTTTATCTATCCATATTAGTTTTCTGTGGCTGCAATAACAAATTAGCATTAACTGGTGGCCTTCAAACAATAGAAACTTATTCTCGTACAGTTCTAGAGACTAAAAGTCTGAAATCAAGATGCTGGCAGGAGCACACTTCCTCTGAAGGCTCTAAGGGACAATACATCCCACTTCCCTTCCAGCTCCTAGCATTCCATGGTTTGTGGCCACATCAAATCTTTGCCTCTTTCTTCATGTTATTCTCCCCTCTGTTTGTCTGTCTTGTGGCCACATCACTCCAATCTCTGCCTCTATCTTCACATGACATTCTCTTTGTCTCTCGGTATTTTCACATGGCTATCTTCTTATGAAGACACCAACCACATTGATTAGGATCCCACCCTACGCCAGCACGTCCTCAACCTTAACTGATTACCTCTATAAAGATCCTATTTCCAAATAAGTTCACATTCTGAGGTAGTGGAGGTTAAGACTTCAACATATCTTTTTTAGAGACAACACAATCTTGTTGCCTACCCCAACTTCCCTGGGCACACAACTGTACCCTATCCTTTGGGATAGTTAATCCTGTTCCTAGACTCTATCCTTAGAGGTGGGTTCTTACTCCCAGGCCTCCTTGCCCTTCATTCTTTCCTTAGACATTCCACCAGCCATAACTGGCTCTCCCGCATGAAGGTCCAGATAAGTCCCAGTCACAGCTGAAACCTTCCCAGGGAAACTGTCTTGCTGCATCCTGGGCAGGTTAGCTTCACTCTGCACAAGGTCAGGTCCATCCTGCTGCTACCTAGTCCTGATATCTCCTGCTTCCTCAAAAGCACTGGGAGTTCAATGCAGGGAAAATTCTATTTTGGTACTTTCCTACTACCTTTGCCATCCTGGCCAGTCTATGATTCCATAGCCAGCTTCTCAAGGTAGAATTTCTTGATCCCTTTTCTGTGCTTTCTTGGTCTCTTTACATGCCTCTGACTAGAGCAATGGCACTGCATAGTACACAGTAACTGTCTGAGTGTCTATCTTTTCCCATTGACAGTGATCATGGACATGTTGTATCCATTTTTGTCTTCATCTTTGTATTCTAATCATCAACAAAGCGTCTGGCTCATGTATGGTCCAGAAAATGTTACTGAAGGAATGGGTAAATACTCAGAATACTGCTCACGGAGGGCCCCTCCAAGATAAGGGTTAGCCTTCTACTCCAAAGGGATATTGCAAAAAAACTTATAGCCCACAACCTAGTCTGCCTTGAAACATCCTGGACAACCAGTAAATAAGTAAAGCCCTGCAGCACCCTAGTGACCATGCAAGCTCTCCAGAAGAAACATGGCTTCAATTCTCCTTTCCCAAGATTCAACTAGTGTACAATATCCAACATGTGGAGGCAAAGATTATGGTAAAAGAGATATTGGATATTGCTGGTGTAATTTAAACATATTGGTGTATTTGTGTGTGCATGGGGAATGAATTTTTGGGCATAAGGAGAGTGTAGATAAGCTCCCACTTCTAGGGGGGAAAATGAGTCAGAAAGTTTATATCCAGCTACAACACTCATGTCTCAGCTCCCTAACTGAATCCTGATAGAGTATACTTGTCACAATTAAGGTTAACCAATAGAATTCAGAGATTCCAAAGCATCCAAGAAAAAAAAATAGGGGATAGAGAAACTTTATCAATCTAACGGAAAACAGAAAAAGATGAGAAGAAAGAAAAAAGTTTATGGATACATGTGCACATTATAAAGTATAAAGAAATGAACAGGAAAAATATAAACCAACTAAATGGTATCAGTTGCCCTTGGTAAGAAGCTGGAAACGAAACTTCTATTGTTTCTTTAACATTCAAAAATAAGACAATACTATAGTGTTCTGCAGCTAGCTTTTTCTATTTCCCGTTTGGTACTTTGTGATTACACTATAACTATAAATTAAAACCACTATATATATTAAAAACTATGCTGTCTATGTGCTCCCAAAGCACACTATGGTTTTCCATCAGAGTACTTACCACATTTCATCATTTATGGTGTACTTAGTTAGCAACCTGCCTTCGCATACACACTTTTTTTTTTTTGTCAAGTTTTTATTTAAATTCCAACTAATGGACATACAGTGCAGTATTAGTTTCAGGTATAGAATTTAGTGATTCATCACTTACATACAATACCCAGTGCTCATCACAGTATCAAATGTATTTTTTTTTCAATATATGAAATTTATTGTCAAATTGGTTTCCATACAACACCCAGTGCTCATCCCAAAAGGTGCCCTCCTCAATACCCATCACCCACCCTCCCCTCCCTCCCACCCCCCATCAACCCTCAGTTCTCAGTTTTTAAGAGCCTCTTATGCTTTGGCTCCCTCCTTCTCTAACTCTTTTTTTTTTTTTTTCCTTCCCCTCCTCCATGGGTTTCTGTTAAGTTTCTCAGGATCCACATAAGAGTGAAAACATATGGTATCTGTCTTTCTCCGCATACACACTCTTATCTCTGTTAGGTCAGGATCATTTCTATCACACTCACCACTGATTTTTCAGTTCCTAGCATGATGCTTCCTATTAGATAATACGTGTAGTAAGTGTGTAAATTCTCTCCAATGCTAGCATATTGTCTAACATATGAGTTGTTCATTGAATGGACACATGAGTGCAAGAAAGAATGGGATTCACAATAGTTTGTTAGTGTTCCATTCATTCCAAGATTTCTAGAAGAGATTCTTGCAGGGGCTTATATTCTTCAGAGGCCCAAGCAACTCTGTGGCTCCTTAGAATGTTACTTTGTTACTTCTCCCTGAGCACAACTAGAAAGCAGAAACCCACTTTTGTTAATGGTATTCTTTCACTCCTCACTCCACAACCCTTGGTTTTACAGAGAAATTAGCCTTCAAATTACCTGTCTGCTTTCAGGTAATCTCCCAAAACTGCCTCACATCAGGAAAGATATTTCAGCAGTTGGAGCCTGAAAAGGAGTTGCCAGATCCCTTCTCTCATCTCAACTCCTTCTAGGCACCACCTCCCTTTTCACTCTTTTCTTAAAGCCTCTGCTCATATCCAGCACAGGGCACTTGGATTCAAATTTACAATATGGCATTCATCCATCATCATGTGTCTCAAAAGCTAGACAGAAACACCTGAATTGAAGCCTGCAGCCACTCAGTCCAGAGAGTCTTGCTCCTCTCAAGCTTCCAGTCATTGCAAATAAGACACAGCAAGAGTAATGGTCAATTACCTTGGAGCTCTCATAGCATTTTGTAATCATTAGTGTACATCTGTCCTCACCAGTCTCCCACCCCCAAAATCTTGAGCTGCATAGTATTTTAAAGAAGGGCCTAAATCTTATTCTTTAATCTCGATGTTGGTACAAAGCTGACTAGACATGCACCCCTACGCAAGTCATAGCACTTCTCTAGGACTCAGTTCCCCATCTGAACTTCCAAAGGCTCCTCCTAGCAATTTCTAGTCTAAAATGCGGTGGCAATTTAAGAAGCCAAACAGATGAACCTAGGACAAGGGAAGGAAAAATAAGATAAAAACAGAGAAGAAGGCAAACCGTAAGAGACTCTTAAATACAGAGACCAAACTGAGGGTTGCTGGAGGGGTGTTGGGTGGGAGGATGGGCTAAATCAGTGATGGGCATTAATGAGGGCACTTGTTGGGATGAGCACTGGGTGTTATATGTAAGTGAATCATCAAATTCTACTCCTGAAATCATTATTGCACTATGTTAACTTAGATTTAAATAAAATTTAAAAAATAAAATAATTTTTAAAAATGCTTTAGGGATCTTGCCTCAACACCCGGGTTCCTAGCAGGCTACTTGTATTGATTAAAAGAAAGGAAAAAAGCACGGGAAAAACAAGTCCTAAACTGTTTCCTTGCTTCAACGGGCTCGGGCCGCTGGGGACCACTCACCGTCCTTAAACCAGGGCGACATGTAGCTCAGGATATAGGTAGGGTCCAGAATCTTGATGACATAGTCCTGGAAGGCGCGCAGATTCCTCCTCTCCTCCGCCGTCATCCCGGTGGCTCAGCTCCCCGCGAGGTCCTACCTCACCGGTGTCCCACTCCCTTTAAAGCCCAGCGGCCGGCCAGGAGGGATTTTCTGAGAGGGGGTACTGGCCCAGCGGAGAGGCGGAGCCGCCGGGGAACCTAAACTGCAGAAGGGAAATGGAAACCGAAACCACAACCAGTGGTGAATGGACCAGGGCTTGGCGGCTCGCGGAAGCTGGGCTGCCCCAGGTCCCCGCCTCCCTGACTGCGTTTTCCTGAGGTTAGCCAACCTGCAAGTGCTCGCTCGCCCAGAGGGACGGAGGAGGATCCCTGGGAACTTTTTTTTTTTTCATTTTGCTTTTATAGCAGTAAAGTTTAGATTCAATAAATGCACAGATTTTAAGTGTATGATTCACTGAGTTTTGGAAAATGTGTATGAGTGTTAACTGCTTCCCCCAGGTTGTGTAGGTCCTACCTGCATGTTTAACCTAACAGGTATCTCCCACCTGTTTCCCAAACTGTATGTACTATTTTGCATTCCCACCAGTAAAGTCAGAGAGCTCCAGTAGCTACACATGGGTCAATTTGCCATCTTGGTCAATGTGAAATAGTGTATTGTTGTAGTTTTAACTCCTCAAATAGTTAATGATGTGAGCACATTTGCATGTACCTGTTGGCAATTTACATATCTTCCTTTGTGAGGCATTAGTTTCCATCCTTTGCCTGATTGGGTTTTCTTTGTATTATGAACTTATAAGTTATTTATTCTAGATATAAGCCCACTGTCAAATATATGTATTTCAAATGTTTTCTCCTAGTCTGTGACTTACCATTTCATTTTCTTAAAGGTGTCTTTCAAGCAAATGTGAAATATTAAGAAAGCAAATAGAGTCATGAGATAGAAAATAAAGGAGATTGAAAAAAACTGTTTTAATGCAGTGGTAGGTCTTTCTAGGTAGGTCACACTTCAGCTGAGTCCTTAAGAATGAGAAGGAATGAATTCTTCAAAAAAATAGGAAGGGGGGGAATTCCATACAAGGGGACAGAAAGCACAAATGAGTCAAAGAGAAAAAGTGATTTGTATCAGGAATTTCTTGAACAAGGGATAAATGGCATGGAGTGTTACTGAATTGATGAAAGGGCCTTGTAAGGCAAAGAATAAAGTACAATGGGAACACATTGCAGGATTTTAAGCAAGGAGTAACATAATTTGATGACATTTTTTAAAAGACTTTCTCTCTGGCTCCTATGTGGAATGGGTAGATCGATGGGAGCTGACTCAAGTTAAGAGAGGATGAGAGCAAAGATGAGGACAGTGGCAATGCAGAGTATAAGAAATGAAAAGTTCCAGATATACTTTAGACATAGGATTGAGTGAAGGAAGTGGGAAAGGAAGAGGGGAAAAAAAAATCAAGGCTACATTCCAGGCATTGGCTTGAGCAACTAGGAGAATGGTAGCACCAAGACTAAAATGAAGAAGAGGGGAGCCTGGGTGGCGCAGTCGGTTGGGCGTCCGACTTCAGCCAGGTCACGATCTCGCGGTCCGTGAGTTCGAGCCCCGCGTCGGGCTCTGGGCTGATGGCTCGGAGCCTGGAGCCTGTTTCCGATTCTGTGTCTCCCTCTCTCTCTGCCCCTCCCCCGTTCATGCTCTGTCTCTCTGTGTCCCAAAAATAAATTTAAATAAATAAATAAAATAAAATAAAATAAAATAAAATAAAATAAAATGAAGAAGACAGGTTTAAAACGTATCATATTCTACCGTGAAAGAAAGATGTTAGGTAACAGCAAGTTCAGGAAGGAGAAATAAAGCAAGATAAGGGAATAAACAGTAATGAGGGCTGCTTATATTAGATGAGTGACTCAAGGAAGACCTAAGTGAAGTGAGATAGCATGCCATTTGGGTGAAGAGCATTCTAAAACAAAGTGCAAAGAAAAAAAAAAAACACATAGTACAAAAAAACAGGGGTGAACCAGGTCTGCAAAAGAAAAGAAGGGGAGAAGAGTCACTAGAATAAAGTGGGCTGGGGAAAGAGAGGAGAGACATGGCCAAGGCAGTTCACACACAGCCTGACAGACCACAATAAGGACTTTGGTTTTGATTTTTTTTTTTTAAGTTTATTTATTTGGGGAGAGAGCACAAGCAGGGGAGGGGCAGAGAGAGGAGGAGAAAGAGAATCCCAAGCAAGCTACAAGCTGTCAGCGAGGCTTGATCCCACGAACTGTGAGATCACAACCTAAGCTGAAACCAAGAGTTGGATGCTCAGCCAACTGAGCCACCCAGACACCCCAGTTTGGGTTTTGATTTTAAATATGATGCAGAACAGGGGCGCCTGGGTGGCGCAGTCGGTTAAGCGTCTGACTTCAGCCAGGTCACGATCTCGTGGTCCGTGAGTTCGAGCCCCGCGTCGGGCTCTGGGCTGATGGCTCGGAGCCTGGAGCCTGTTTCCGATTCTGTGTCTCCCTCTCTCTCTGCCCCTCCCCCGTTCATGCCCTGTCTCTCTCTGTCCCCAAAAAATAAACGTTGAAAAAAAAAATAAAAAAAAAATAAATATGATGCAGAACCATTGCAGGATTTGGGGGTTATAACAAGACCTGTTTTTAAAGGCTCACTGTGGTTGACTGGAAGAAAACAAGCTGCAGGGAGACAGGTGGAAGCCTACTGACCAGGTAAGAAGCTGGTACCAGCACTAGTCCAAGTGAGAGATCATGGCATCCTGGATTAGGAGCAAAGCTGTGGAAGTGGTAAAGTGTGGTCATGAACTGAATGTGGGATATGTGAGAAACAAGTCAAGGAAAATTCCTCTTTAGCCTGAGCAGCTGCATGAATGGGCGTGCCATCTATTAGCATGGGACAGGTTGGAAGACAGGAAGGCTTGTAGGAGGAAATCAAGAACATACTCGCTTGCTGATGAGAATGATCCACAGACAGTGCTTCTCAAACACGAATGCACAAGAATCACTCACAGGTCTTATTAAAGTACTGATTCTGACCTAGTAAGTCTGAGATTCTGCATTTCTAAGAAGCTGATGCTGGTGATGCTGATATTGCTGGTCCACAGACCTCATTCTGAGTAGCAAAGTAACTAAGTAACATGTAGCTAAGGAACTAAAAAGCAGGAGATACAGGAAAAAAGAGGATAATTTAAAAATCAAAATTCCTATTAAAGTGAGGTAAGTGAAATCCACAGCACACGCAGAGGGTATATGTCCCAGAACAGTGGTTCTCCAACTGTGGTCTGCCAGCCAGTAACATCAGAACCACCTGGAAACCTGTTAGAAAAGCAAATTCTTGGCATCCCAGACATTTTGAAGGTGTGGGCCCCAGCAATATGTTTTAACAAACCTTCCACATGCTACAGACGCACACATAAGTGTGAGGACTAAAGGTCTAGAGGAAGAGGGCTTTCTTCATTGAGTGGAGCAAACCTGGATGCTATGGTAGGTTGGATGCAAAAGTTACAATTCTTCACTTTTCCCAATACAATGCTTCACTTTTCCCAATACAATGCAATTTTGTAGCTCCTCCCATCAATACTGGTCTCTTTTCCTTCCCCTAGAATCAGCTTGGTCTTAGGACTTACTATAGGGAGAAAAAAAAAAAAAAAGAGGAAATGATGATGCCAATTCTGAGCCCAGGTTTTGAGACTCCACACTTCTCTCTCTCTCGGACCCCTGTGACCACCAGGTAAACAAGCTCAGGCTAATGTGCTGGAAGATGACTACACAGAGTCCAATAATACCAGATGAGGCCATCCTGGATCAGCAGGCCACCCAGTTGGCTGAGGACAGACGAACAAACCAGTCAAGACCAAATGGGTGGGCAATGTCTCTACTAACATGCTAGAGGGGTATTGTTTTGGTGAGCAGATAGGGTTTGTGTTTGCCCAAACCTGGCACTGATCAGAACTTCCCAGCCACTATGGAAAACCTGCGGTAGAGACAAGTGGAAGGTTTGAGAAAGTAAAAGGTGTGAACTATACCCATTATACCAATGAGCAAGAACACTAAAGAAACTTGTCCACTTGGGATTGTGTTCTTATGGTGACACCAACCTGCAGTTCCTAATTTCCTTCAAAAACACTCAGGAGGATGCATGTAGGCACAACTGAAGAGCTGGGTTCATCCAGATGGAGGTCCTGCTAGGTAACAGGTTAGCAAACTATTGCAGGACAGATTTGGCATGTGACTTGTTTTTAAAGAGGCCACAAGCTGAAAATTATTTTAACATCTTCGAAGAGTTACAAAAAAAAAAAAAAAAAAGACTATACAACATAGAATACATCTGGCCCTTTACAGGAAAGGGTTGCTCACCCCTAAACTAAGTGAACGAAGACAGAAGGGCTAGAAAGAGGTTATTGTAAGGGAATGATTTAAACATAATCCAGAAAATCATAGCTGAGCATGAAGGGAAGTATAGAGAAGGAGGGTGATGGGTAGACTAAGGTCAAAAGATTATACTTCCTAGTCCTGTATTCTAAAAATGGTTATTAGATATCTTTGGAGGTGGCCTAATCTGCCCCACCCAGAACAAAATTCCCTGATTCAATGACCACATGAAGGTAAGTCCCAAGACCTAAAAAATAAAATTAACCTCTTGGAAATTCTGTTTATACCCTACTGCATGCAGGGCACTGCCTCTGATACAAGATATACAACATAAAATTGAAGAGGCAAGTAAAGTATATGGGACTACAGGGTACATATACTTCTTGGACTCTTTTGAAAACCTTTTCTTCTTTTGCCAGCCTCCTTAATGTTGTATTCTCTAGAATTTTCACTTATGCCTGCTTTTCTTGTTTTTCTACTCTCTGAAAGAACTCATCCACTTCTACAACCTCTCTAGTACACCCACCCTAGTTTCCCAGTAACTCCTAAATCACCTCCCCAGTCCCCATCTCTCCTCCAAGATTCACACTCCTATTTCCAGGTACCCACTGGAAATCTTCATCTGTCCAGATGTCCCCCAGGGTGTCCCAATAGAATTTTGTGATGATGGAAATGTTCTCTACCTATATTGGCCAATATGGCAGCCATGAGCCTCACTAAACACCACTTAAAATTCAGTTCCTCAGTTTTACTAGCCACATTTCAAGTGATCAATATCCACATGTGCCTAGTAGCTACTATATTGGACAGTGCAGCTCTAGGCTGCTCAGTCTCAAACTGAATTCATTGTCTTCCCCAACTATCCCTATTCCTCTATCTCCTAATTCTCACACAGGGTGGTGGGGAGGGGGGCGGAAATCTCATCATACCAGACTTTTCCCTCTCCTTACAGCCCATCCTCATGTACATGGTACCCAAATTTTGTCTAATCTACCTCAGAAATTGATTGAATCCAGCCTCTCCACTGAATCCCTGTTGTTTTTCTAAAGGCCCTTCTGACTTCTGGTTTGAGCTATTGAAAAGAGCTCCTTAAGCAGTCTTTCATCGAGGTTTTCCCACTCCAAACATTCTTCTACATTACTGCTAGTTGTTTGAAAACAAATCTAATCGTTCCATTCCCACCTTCTTTAACATTTCTGTTGGTTCCACCCTATTCATTGTTACACCTCTAGCATTTAGCATAGACTCAGACCATATGTACTCAGCATTTGGTGAATAAATGAATTTTACAGACATAAGTCCAAAGAGGTAACCTTGTGCTTGAGAATGGTTTACCTATTTAAAGTGCAGATGGGGGGCGCCTGGGTGGTGCAGTCGGTTAAGCGTCCGACTTCAGCCAGGTCACGATCTCACGGTCCGTGAGTTCGAGCCCCGCGTCAGGCTCTGGGCTGATGGCTCAGAGCCTGGAGCCTGTTTCTGATTCTGTGTCTCCCTCTCTCTCTGCCGCCCCCCCCCCCCCCCCCGGTTCATGCGCTGACTCTCTCTGACCCAAAAATAAATAAACGTTGAAAAAAAAAAAATTTAAAGTGCAGATGATCATGCAGAGAAACAAATACTAGAGATCTAATTCTGCCCCCTTGTGTCTGTATAAAAGCATATCATCTAATGCTTTACAGGGATGAATTTATGGACTTAGACCTTGGCCTAACTCAACTTCCATTTTCCTTGCCTCTTGCTTTTCTCGGGCACAGATCCAATGGATTTACCATTCCCCCACGTGCAGGTAAAGTGAGAATTTCCTAATTTTCACATTTTAACAACCAATCTTACTGTACTTTTTTAAATGGCCCTTTTGCACTTAATGTTTTCTAATACCTAAGTGATTCAGGTATTGACTAAAACCTCAGAATGAGGAAATAACTATTTACCAAGTTTTCATTATCTTCTTTGTACACATGCCAGCTGCTCTAGTGGAACTCAAGCATAAAGTACAAGATATAATATCCATGACACAACTACCATTTTCTTCTCCATCCTTGATCTTCTGCCATCACCCACAGTATCTTCCATGTAAAGGATACTTCCAGCCACACTGATCACCACCCTCAGTTCCAATCACCTTCACCTCTACCTCCACCCATTCTAGTTACTTCCAAACATGCCTAGCATTAGGCACTCTCTAAAATACTTTTTGTCTTATTCCTTCCTCCACAATATCTACTTGAACCTCACTGGAAAACAAATTGTTATCTCCCTGTTCTTTACGTATAATGGTGATCTAGCTTCACCTTTCCTACACAGCCCAGAAGCCAGAATGCATCAATTCAACTATACTCACCAATATCTCAGCTCCCTTGCCTCCCTTTTACTAGTCACATTCAGAACTTCAACCATGAACCATCTATTTATTCACTCACCAAACACATACTATACAACAGCATTTTCTCATTCCTCTTCTCAAGTCCAATCTTACTCACGACCCATATTTCTCAGAAGTTGGCATTACTTCCTACTTCATGGAGAGAGGCTTTACAAGTGTGAATAACCTCATCTCAGTGCATCTTGCTCATGAGCATTTCTTTGTGCATTACCTCCTTCTGTCATTTCACAGTAAGACTTGCCTCTGCTTCTGCCCATTACCAATTCACTTACCTGTGCTGTGCTCTGCCATTCAGGAACTCTGCTCCATCAGTTACCTCTCCTTTACTTTTTTTTTTCCTATTCCAGGGTCTCCTTCTCAGAAAGCTTGTCTTCCCTCTACCCTAAATTACAAAACAAACAAACAAACAAAAACCTCTCTTGGGGCCCCTGGGTGGCTTGGTCAGTTAAGCGTCCAAATCTTGGGTTTTGGCTCAGGTGGTCTCATTGTTTCATCAGTTTGACCCCTGCATCGGGATTCTCTCTCCACCCCCCCGCCCCTCCCCTGCTCATGCTCTCTCAAAATAAACAATAAACTCAAAAAACACCTCACCTTTGTTTTTATACCCCTCACACACTTGTTTCTGAGCATGGGATCAAGAGCAGTTAACCATGTATCTCAGACTAAGATCCTTATCTCAACAGGCCCAGGATTATAAATGGGACCACAATACTTCTACTGACTGGTTCTTTCTCTACTGCATGTTCGCCTGTGACTTTTTTTTCCTTTTGCCAAGTATATGTGGCTGAAAACTCTAACACACTCATACAGGTAACCTAGCAGGCCTACGGAGGCAATTTCATTAATGGTTTGAAATTATTTTAAACCTACAGAAATACAAAAATAGTATAAAGACTTCCCTTTTTTTACTCTCATTTTTTAACACTTTGCCACAATTTATCATTTTCTCTGTCTACATATGTAGCATTCTTTCTGAACCTTTTGAGAGTAGGCTACATACACAATGATTATGATTTAGCTTCCCATGTGGGTTTTCCTAAAGGCACCAGTGGACATATCCATATAGTAGTGCCCCCCACCCCCAACTCACCTGCAATTTTGCTTTTCATGTTGGTTATCCACAGTCAACTAGGATTTGGAAGCAGATGATCTGCCTTTTAAAGTATCCTGAGGTCAACAGTAGCCTAAGGCTACATAACAATGACTTTGTCATTCACCTCATTTATCTCATCATGTAGGCATTTTACCACCTCACATCATCACAAGGATGAGTACAAGTTATTTTGAGAGACATTCACATAACTTTTATTACAGTATATTAATTGTCCAATTATATTATTGCTGTTGTTAATTTCTTACTTCACCTAATTTATAAATTAAACTTTATCACAGATATGTATGTATAGAAAAAACCAGTACATACAGGGTTCAGTACTATTCAGTTTCAGGCATCCAGAGGGATCTTGGAACTTATTCCTTGCAGTTAAAGGGGTCATACCATATAAATTCTGGTCTCAGTAATAGCTACATTAATTTAGTCAGTTAACATTTCAATTGTACGTAGCTTAACGAGCTTAATGTTAGAAATGCACCCATGCTCAGAATTCTGAAAAAATCTGGTTTGTGAAGAGAAACCTCTCCCTCTACTTCCCATCCTTTGCCCCCATTGGTGGGGACAGTGGGGTGGCCACAACTCAAACCAGCTCATACATGGTTTCTGGTATCCTGAAGAAACTTCTGAAAAATTTTTAATCCAGGGTGTACTGACCAACTAAAGGCATCCATACCCACTGGCAGGGGACTGTAATTATTCCCCATGATGGAAGAATTCCCAGTAAGAATGGGCTGTCAGTTTACCTTGAGTAAACTGTTGTTGCCCTTTTGTACGCACAGACCATTATTACAGATTAGATGGGTTGGTGAGGGCCTCCCACAGAGCTTACTGAAACTGGGAAGTAATCAAGTTTTCCTGTTGTCAATCTGAAGACTGATGAACAACCAAGTGCAAATGTTAGATTGCATTCCCATTAAAGTCACAGAAGTCACAAAAACACTAAAAACCTGAGGTAAAATAAAATGTCTCATGCACATTGAATTCAGATGAACAGGTTAAAGAACACAGAATTACGCTAAAAGCTGACAGATAGCAGAGCCCCCTGAAAGGAGAAGGGAGGTCTTAGCCAATTTTAAACATCTCTAGCACTTAGTTATCCATCCAGTAAGTGCTATAAGTACTTCTTATATGAAACAAAAGAGAAGGGATTTACCGGTACACATACATACAGTCGCCAAAGAACTTGCAGATTGGTAAGAGAACACTCTGTAATCAATTACTACACTGTCCAGGGTTATTATGAGTGCAAGTTTGAGGGGAAATAATGGAAAAGGGTACACGTTAGCAGAAGCCTCCTTTAACACAGATGAAATTCAGTTCCTAGCAGAAGAAAAATCCACATATGAAGGCTCTGCATTAGTAAGCAGCAGCCCCTCCATAGACCTGAAACAGGCTAAGGTGGCCAGAGCAAATGAGGGGAGAGGAAAGCTGAAGGTGGACCAGAATCTGATGAAGCAGAGGCATATTATGCTGGATTTTTGCTTGCTTTTTTAAAGTATCCTAAGAACAGAAAGTTCCTGAAGGATTTTAAATATGGGAATGAAACAAAAAAAAAATTTTTTTTTTAACTTTTTTTGAATGCTAACATGGGTGGAGGGTAGGTGTAGAGCAACAATGGATACAGGCAGACCCATTATAATAGCACAAGTGAGAGATTATGGCTGCCTAGGTTGGTAATGGTATAGACACATTAGAAATACTTACTGGCCAGGATTTGGGGATTGAATGAGAGAAGGAGGAGAAACAAAGACTGGGAAATTTTTGGCCTGAACAGGATGATGTGATGGTGCCATGTGTTAAGATGAGCTTTAGGTGTTTAAAAACATTGATAGGTTTTCACTAAATGTATACAAATATCACATAAAATTAAAAAATGAAATAACATAGCATTGTCTTTAATACTTCAGAAAACTACAAAATCATGTCATAATTTCAAGGTATATTCCTCGATCAACTATGGTCTTCCCAAAATTTCTCAGTCTCAGTGTCTGAGCTTACTAAAAATTGCCAACATCAATTTTAGATTGTCATTTTAAAAGAATTTCCTATTGCCCTTATAACAAATACAAAAATGACCTACAAAGCTTGGTTCCACCTTGTCCTTTGGCTAATTTTGCCTACTTTTAGTTCTTGCAGTATGCTTCTGCCTTTGGATCTTTGGACATCTTTTCCTTTGCAAAGAACAACTCTACTCCTAGCTAACAGCTACTTTTTTTCTCAATTTCAATTCAGCTATCACTTCCACGTGAAATTAGGCCCCCACTGTGTGCTCTTATAGGAAATTATGTTTTCTCTTCTGAGAATTTATGGTTTTTAATGTTTACATATATGTCCCCCAAGGAGAGAGATCATATCTACTTTGTTCTATCACTGAAACCCTAAAAACATAAAACATAGAACCTGCCACCCAGCAGGCATTCCAACTTCTGTTGAACAATGAATGAATATGGTAACAAGGCAAGCTGAAGGCGACTAAATTAGATTTAATCCAAATTCTGTTCTTCCCTGGCAATCTTACATCAGGCTAGACAGAGAGCAATTTATTTTATCATCTCTAAAACAGGATAAAACATAAACATAACCACTTTGCATACAAGAACTACCAATGTAGAAGTTTGGCAAGGGTATTTTGTTTTTAATAGGCTAAATGCTACATAACTGCATTTTACTGAAGACAGAAAACAAGTATGATATTCCTTATAATCAAAGAACTAAAATAATTAAAACTGTGAAATTAAATGCAGATCACCTAAAATTTACTATTTATAACAAGTATATCCTTAACTATTTTCAAGATTTTAGCTCTACTAAAATTAAAAAAAAAAAAAAAAAAGGCAATACTACATAGAAAAATTTCTGGATTCTTGTAAAGTGTTACTGTTTTATTTTTTATTTTGTCGAATACACATCTGTTTTACTGGCAGTCCAGATAAACAAGTATATAAAGGAAATATTTAAATTTTCTTTTGGCAGATGTCTAAACTGTGAAGATTAAAATGCCTTAATTTAACCTGAAGAAATGGTTTTGAATCATACAAAGTTTTAAGAAGAAAAATAAAGACTGTCCAAAGGGATTCTCCTAGCTTATAACACATTTCCAGAATAACTCTCAAAAAAAAATTCAAAAATACTCATTGACTACTTTAAAAATATGTTGATACCATATGGCTTTATGAAATAACTTCTAAAATTTATATTTTTTTTATTTAAAAAGGACCCCAAGTTTTAAATAAACTGCTAGCAATATCATTTTCCTCACTTAAAAGTGCATATCTCTGAGGGTGGGACATACATACTTTTTGAACAAATAATGATTTTTACAAATTTTTAACACAAAAAAAATCACTTAAAATATTTTTAAGGGGGAAAAGAGTTTTCACCAAAAGTCATCTTTAAATAGACTGCAGCAGATGAAACTGTTAACTGTTGTTTTTGTTTTCCATCAGAATTCTCAATGAGATGCTTTGGCAGTTTTAAGACATATCACGGTCTCTCCCAAGAGACACTGACATTAATGATGTCCGTGGAGATGGCAATTGCCTTGATGGCTCAGTTTGAATAGAGACATTACTGGGCTGGTTCTCCAAATCAGAGGCAAAGGTACTCTCTTCTCTTACATCAAGAGTTTGTTCAACTGAAGCTGCCTGGGATGGAATATTATCCACAGTTTTGTTGGCATTACTCAAGTTGTTATTAAGCGTGGTAGTATTACACTCCGTGTCTAGGATGCCAAATTCATCTTCTATTGTAACTACATCTTTAGCTTCAAATGGTTCGAAGGGAGGAGGCAAAAACTCATTTTGTAAAGAGTCTTGAGGACCACTATTACCGCATTCTGTACCCTCCTTTACTTCAGAATCCTTATCACTATCACTGTCAATGGTAATTACAACGGGTGAGCGTGAAGCATTGTCCCCATGATGCTTCTTATGCTTCTTCTTGTGCTTCTTCTTTTTCTTTTTATGGTGTCTAGTCGTATCAGTAGCTTTCCCTTCATAAACGATCTCCACGCTCAAGCTCCGGGTCCTCCTTTTTTTCCTCTTGTGTTTTGTCTCTCTGTCTGATGACCGGCTGTCTGAAAAGCTATCACTCTCATTTTTGTGGTTTCCATCTAATTTTGACGAGGATTTTTGGTAATGGCTTTCCTTTACTTTAGAAGCAAATTCACGAGAAGGTTGGGCCACTTCGTTAGTACCCTCCAAATGGCGCGTTTTGTATTTTCGTTTCCCCCCAGGCTTTTCATTTCTTACCCAATCAGGCCCTGTAGATGCAGTCTTTGATCTATTACTAGATAGGCTCCTTGATCTGTGCCTTTCATAGTAGTAATACTTCCTTTCACTGTGATTATTTTTTTTCCTTGCATTTGTTCTTTCAGAAAAGGACTGAATTCTAAATTCTGGACTTGAAGATTGTCTGGAATAATGAGCTCTGGACAGAGTCCTCCTCCTGTATGATGATTCGTAGCCATCCCTGTCCTTGTTTCTACTATAGTAAGTGTACTCCCACTTATATCTGCTTCCATAATTATTTCTTAAGTAATAACGATCTCTATTTCTGCTCCGTGATCTTCTTTTACCATGATCACTGCTACGAGATCTTGATCTGCTTGTGCTTTCACTACTTAGAGAGAGAGTCTGGCTTCTTCTTGACCAGCTGCTATCTCTAGTTCTTGATCTCTTTTTGTCTCTTCTACCTCTAGGTCTGCTACTCTCCCTGCTTCTGGATCTTTTGCTTTTCATCCTTTTCTTCCCATGATGCTTTCTACGATTCTTCTGATCATGCCCACTTCTACTCTGGGAACGTGAATCTGAACTTCTTGACCTTGCCCTCCTCCTGTGTCTACGGTTATATGGGGAATATACTCTGTCTCCTCTGATAGATGAGCTCAGGTCTCTAGGAGATGACAATGATGTTGAGTGCTTCTCTTCCTTCTTTGACTTGATTCTTTTACCAGAACCACAATGACCTTTATTTATTTGTTCATCCTTTCCAAGGACAGAGCGTGGAGATGAACATCTACTAACATCACTATCACCAGAACTGTAAGATTGTTCTTGTGTCTTCACTGTCTCCATTTTCTCATAAGAGCCTAACTCCTCAGAATCAGAGGACAGTTCAACAAGTTCTGGGGTCCTCTCAGCTAGTGGTTTAACAAACCCAACAATGACACAATTATCTGAAGAAGAATCACTGTCATTATTTAGGTCTTCATTACTTTGTACTCCTTGTATCTGAGATGTAGCTCTTCCTGCTACAAGTTCTTCATCTGAACTATCAGAAGTATTTAAAAGGGAAGACATGGCAGCATGTACCTGCTCTGAGCTTGAGTAAGATGGCCCTGGAGTTTCATCATCCCATGGTGCTTGACTAACAGTGGTTACATTGATATCCAACTCTTGGGTTTCAGCTTCATCTGGAGATATTGTTATAACTGAAGAATCAGAATGGCTACCTTCTTCATATGAAGGAGCAGGACAATCATAATTAGCATGCTGGTCAAAAGCTGCCATGTTAAAGGGAGATCGAGCAAAACTGATAAATTCATGTATAAAATGCTCAGTCCGATTAAGTAAAAACGGTCTTAAGTCAGATACAAACTCCCGACTCTCCAAGTCATAGCGAGTAACATTACTCATGATGATGTGCTGGACAATATTCACTAAAGATCCATGAGCTCCAAAAAGAACTGTAAGTTCACGTTTTAACCAGGGGACTAATCTGTGAAGGCAAGCTGGATTTCTACGGAAAAATTCAGCTGAAATATCCCTGCAGCGACCACCATCTTCAATATTTCTAACACGAGCACCAGCACGATAGAGAGTTCGTCTGAAATTAATAATATCTTGTTCTTGAATTTTTCGCAAAGATCTTTCATCTGCAGTAGTTGGCCTCCTTATTGCAATCTGCCTCATAAGTTGAGGAATTTCACCATTTCTAGGTCTTGCTGAAATGCCTAACCCTTCAAATAGTACTCCACTATCTGGTGGAGTTGTTGTTCTTCTATTCACGGTACTACTAGGTGAATACACAGAAGTACTTCGATTTGTCATAGTTGTACGATAGCGAAATCGTGGAGCATCAGGGGTAGCAAAAGAACCATTATACGAAGGCCTCAGGACATACTCCTTGAAGTCATCTTCTGCCCTCACAGAATGGAAAATAGAATCAAAGGGCTGTTTACACAGTGGACATTCAGCTTTGTTTTTTGACCACTCCTGTACACAGCGAAAACAGAACTTATGTAAACAGCGATCTAAGTAAGACACATTATCAAATCTATCCAAGCATATAGGACACTTAGAATCAGGAGATGCATCAGCTGGTACTGTCTGTTGCAATTTGCTAGTACCAGCTTTAGGTGAAAAGTTGTCCATTTTAAATTCCTTAGCAGCTGATGCCATTATCTGTAAAAGGGAAAAAAATACATCAGTAATCTGATAAAAAAGAAACTAAACCTGGAAAAAAAAAAGCAAATAATGACTATGAGACATTCTTTGGTGAAAGTAGTTGAGTAGCTCATTATCTTTGTAGTATGCAAGGGCAGCATAGCATAGTACTTAAAACACAAGCACTAAAGTCAGGTATTTGAATCCTGAATTGAATTCTGATTCCACACTAGCAAGCGTGACTAGATTGGTGATAATAGAACCTGCATCACAGTGTTTGTGAAGATATAAAAAGCCTTCAGAGGGGTGCCTGGGTGGCTCTGTTGGTTGAGCATCCAACTTCAGCTCAGGTAATGATCTCACAGCTCGTGAGCTTGAGCCCCACGTCCAGTTCTGTGCTGACAGCTTGAAGCCTGCTTCAGATTCTGTCTCCATCTCTCTCTGCCCCTCTCCCAGCTTGTGTTCACTCTCTCTCTCTCAAAATATAAACATTAAAAAAATAAAGGGGAACTTGGGTGGCTCAGTCGGTTAAGCGTCTGACTTCGGCTCAGGCCATGATCTCACGGTTCATGGGTTTGAGCCCCACATCAGGCTGGGTGCTGACAGCTCAGAGCCTGGACCCTGCTTTGGATTCTGTGTCTCCTTCTTGCTCTGCTCCTCCCCCACTCACACACTGTCTCTCTCAAAAATAAACATTTAAAAAATTTTTTAAAAAAATAAAAACCCTTTAGAAAAGGTACATTATCACATATAGTAAGCTTTCAAGTACTATACAGCATTCTATCTTTAATTGTTTTAAAGTTTATTTATTTTGAGAGAGAGAGAGAGAGAGAGAGAGAGAGAGAGAGAGAGAGAGAGAGAAGCAAGCATGGGGCAGAGACAGAGGGAGAGAGAGAATCCCAAGCAAGCTCTGCATGGTTAACGCTGAGCCCAATGCAGGGCTCCAACTCACAAACTGCCAAGATCATGAACTGAGCCGAAGTCAGATGCTTAACTGACTGAGCCATCCAGGTGCCCCTAACTTTCTATTCTTTTTCAAGAGAATTTAACAGGGGGCACCTGGGTGGCTCAGTCAGTTAAGCATCCAACTCCTGATTCCAGCTCAGGTCATGATCTCATAGTTCACGAGATGGAGCCCTGCATGGGGCTCTGCACTGACAACGCAGAGCCTGCTTGGGATTCTCTCCTTCTCTCTCTTTGGCCCTACCCAGACTCACTCTCTCCCACACACAATCTCTCTCTCAAAATAAATAAACTTAAAAAAAAAATAGAGAACTAAAAACAGTTTGATATATACAAAAGAAAATCTGCCAAGAACTCATGTATCCACCACCCAGATTTAACAACTTCACATTTTTCATGGTTATTCCAAATTTTTAAAAATATCCCTTATCTTCTCCTATCCCTCTCTAGAAAACAAAAACCCAAATCACCACAGTCCTCAGTTGGTGTTATTTCCATGTATGGTTTTATATCATTGATACAAATGCCCTGAACAATACAGACTGACTTATTTTATTTGTGGAAAGTATTGGATATGCACCTTTAAAAATAACTGTAGTGACAGGCACCTGGGTAGCTCAGTAAGTTAAGCGTCTGACTCTTGGTTTGGCTCAGGTCATGATCTCATGATCGTGGGATCAAGCCCCAGTCGGGTTCCATGCTGGGCATGAAGCCCACTTGGGATTCTCTCTCCCTCTGTCCCTCCCCCTGCTGGCTCATGCTCTCAAAAAAATAAAAAAAAAAAATAACTGTCGTGAGATAATCTGCATACCAAAAAGTTCACCAGTTTAAGCCAATTCTGTAGTCTTTAGTGGAAGATTCTTACACACACACACACACACACACACACACAAAAGTATCTTTTAACGAAGACTAAATGAAATATGTAAAAGCACTCAAAGGTAGTTGCTGGCTCACAGCAACTACTGCATAAACGTTAGATGCTGTTATTATTATTACTATTTGTTACACTATTATTTTCAGTTCCTCACTGACTCCTTACAGAATCCCCTAAAAGCCTTGCTTAGATTTTTTTATTTAATCCAAAGTCACCCAAAAAGTTTCTTGAAATAATGCTTCTAGTCTCATTTTTTCCCCACAAGGATCACTAAAATCTTAAAGATTAGTTTTGTTTTCTTTAAATTTATCAGTTTATGTTGACCCATAACTTACAAAATGATTTTGCCAGAGCTGAAATTTGGTGTGCCTTATATTTTTGGCTTTATCATCTTATCTCTCTTTAGCTATATTCTATACTAATCACTAAATATATATTAAATATTAGGTTCTTCCTTTATGTTTCCTGGGCCTATTATTCACCTTTATTCACCTCCTCTATTACAGGGAGTTCTATCAGCACTCAACTGCTTTCAAGTCAGCCAAATAATACAACTTTCTAAACACTGGCCATACCAAACTCTAACAAAACTGATGACAAAAATCCTTGATTGTGAAATGTAACTATTTCATCACAGATTTCAAATTAAACTTGCTCATCTAGGGTATCTTAACTTTCTCCAAGACATAACTTAATAGGAAATCAATTAATGCTGAACAAATGTTTCTCCAGGGATCTAAATATTTCTAGTCCTCTATTTTCTAGACCAGAAATACAAATATCAACACTCTACAGCATAGAATTGCAAACTGCTTAGAGCTGTATAAATAATACAGTACTAATTGTTACTATATTTAAACTCTGAAACCTTAATATTGCATAAATCTCTCAGCATTTTCCCCTACTTCTAACATTTTTATTCTCCCCCAGGGAAAAAAAAAGCCTAAAAATAAACATTTTTATGATCAGAGTTTGTGCACTAGGGGAAGGAATGAAGAGTGGAGTGGGAACTGGAGAGGTTCACAGAGAACCTGGACTGAAAAGCAAATTTCCCCTAAAAATAACTCTGTAAACTAGAGATATCCAATTAGCTCTAGATTTTAGTCTGTACACCTATGTAATAAAGGGATTACTAGACTTTTAAAAAAGACTGGTGAATTTAAAGCTAATACATTGCATCTTAGTTTATTTCTTGGAAATACAGACATTTAGTATTTACTGAACATTTGCAGTTCACATAAAAATTACAACCCTGAATGCATTTATTAAAGGAAATTAGTAGGTAGTAAACTTAAAGCTCAAATAAAACAAAATATCAACTAAGTAGGATTTGTTTTAAAAAACGGAATCTTAAGTCTTCCCTTCCCTAGTTTTATAAGCCTGTTAACCACTTTGACAGCACAGCATAAAGCTCAAGAATGATCAGTAATGTCATTTACAATAGACAAAAAGAAAAGAGTTGTTTTGTATTTCTCAAGTATCTTTAGATATAAAGAATGGAAGTTACCAGAAACATCAAACAATGGCAATGAATGTACATCATCAAATAAGAGATTTACTCCTTCAAAAACATCACTAATGCTGAAATTAAAACATTTGCTAATGGAGCACCTGGCTTGCTCAGTCAGTAGAGCATGTGACTCTTGATCTCGAGGTAATGAGTTCAAGCTCCAATTGGGTGTAGAGATTACTTTTTTTTTTTTAATTCACCAAAATATTTGCTGAGATACAAATGAGGTAGAATTACCATATGACCCAGAATTCAACACCTACCCAAGAGAAATGAAAACATATGTCCACACAAAAACCTGGATGTGAATAATCAGAGCAGCATTTGTCACAATAGCTCAAACGTGGAAACAATCCCAACAACTGATGAAAAGACAAAATGTGGTATATCCATACAATGGAATATAACTGGGCAATAAAAAGGATGAAGCACTGATAAATGCTACAATATAGATGAAAATTTTCATTAAGCTAAATGGAAAAAAAAAAAATTAGTCGCTAAGACCACATGTTGCATGATGCCATTCATATGAAATGTCCAGAATAGGCAAATCTATGGATGAAAATTTATGGTGGTTGCTGGGGGAGGGAGAGAGATTACAAAGTTTATTTCTGAGATGATGAAAATGTTCAATTATAGTTGAACAACTCTGTAAGTATACCCAAAATCACTGGATTATACACTTTAAACAGGTGACCTTTATGGATGGAATATAAATTCTATTTCAACAAAGCTGTTTTAAAAATACGAATTAAGGCATAAAACAGGAGTGGTTAGGAGACAGATTAAGATTTATAGGTTTATAAATTCTGGGTTTAGGTAGCAAAGGTGGACCTGATGGTGGATTTAGTGCTTCAGATTCTAGAACCTTGTGATAAAGGTTTCTCTGTCCTCGCACTCTAGGAATTGGGACTTGAAGTTAATTTCCCCACAGGGCTAAAGATGAAATCAATTCTTCTGATCCTTTTTCCAGAACTGCCTCCCAAATTCTAAATAAACTTTGCCACCTTTAGGATACACTGATTAAACCAAACCTTCCCCAAATCTTCAAATCTACTGGCTTTAACAGAGGTAAGAATCCTTCCTATCACATTTTGGGGTAATTGCAGATATTTAACAAGTATGTATTACTTAGGGAAAATGAGTGAGAGGGGGTAAAGAATCGAGAGACTGGAGTCTATAAATTATGTCAGGACATTTAAAAATGGTGCTAATTAGGGGCATCTGGGTGCCTCAGTCAGTTAAGGCTCTGACTCTTGGTTTCGGTTCAGGTCATGATCTTGAGGTTCATGAATTTGAGCCCCAAGTCAGAGAATTCCTGCTTAAATTCTCTCTCTCGCTCTCTCTCCCTCTGCCCCTACCCAGTTTGTGCGTGCATGCAATCTCTTTCTCTCTCTGAAAATAAATAAATTAAGTTTATTTTAAAAAATGGTGATTACATATAGGGGAGTGATGTTATTAATTCTAATGTTGAGCCAGGGTTGAAAATCAAAGCCACTTATTAGCGGTGTGATCTGAAGGAAATTATTTCTCAAAACCTTCAAATTTTCCCAATTGTAAAATGGGTTAAATAACAGTACCCACCTGAAAAGTAGATTAACTAGAATAAGCCCCAAATATTAAAAATAATCTGGAGGGGTGCCTGGGTGGCTCAGTAGTTAAGAGTCCCACTTTGGCTCAGGTCATGATCTCATGGTTCCTGAGTTCGAGCCCCGCACCAGGCCCTGTGCTGACAGCTGGGAGCCTGGAACTTGCTTCAGATTCTGGGTCTCCCTCTCTCTCTCTGCCCCCCGGGTCATGCTCTCTCTCAAAAATAAACATTAAAAAATAATAATAAAAATAAAAGTAATCTGGGTCTTACCTCTTATGATCTTAAAAACCACTGTACCTCTCTGATCTGCAATTCAGTTCCCAAGGATCACATGGATCTTACAGGATCTACTGACCAGAAGCTATGAATTTTAATTCCAATTCCAGCCATAAAAAAAACCTGCTTGGGAACCATTTCCTTCTAAAGCCACTCACTCCAGGTAAGCATTACTGCTTTGGCTGCCTAAAGCTTTTAATTTCATTGACTAAAAACAAAATTAAAAAGACCCCAACCTTCACCATTAACTTAAATCTCGGATAACTATTAATTTATTCTAAATAATCTTGAAAATTACCTACCAAAAATTCTATTCTCTTTTGCCTTTAAAACATTGTTTGCTTCATCTCAGTACGGCTCCCTTCCAGTCTACGAATCAGCAGCCCACGAGGAAAGCTGCACTGACTGGATGGTTGGAAAAACCACAGGCAGGCGAGCCCAACCCACAATGTGTAACACAGCACAGACAACTCCAATAGTCACGGTGATAGTGGCTTCCTCGGGGTGAGAACTGCCACTCGCCAGGATCGCTGATAAGCACCACGTGCATTACATAATCACAACGAACTAAAACATTTACTTCTATTTTACAGACAGGCGGAGAGATTAGGGAACCTAACCTCTGGCAAAACCTCTGATAGTGGCGATGCCACTGGTGAGACGCGAACGTTTTGTTTTGTGTGGGGTCCCCCATCCCCCGCCCCCAAGAGAGCAAGCTTTTTCCAGTACACCGGTAGGCTCGCGCCCCTCGGGAGAGGTTCCAGGAAACGCAACCCTTCCCCGCCCACCCGCACAAATCCACAGGTGCGCCACCAGAGCCGCCAGCCCGCCCGCCGGGAGCCCCGCCCCGCCGAGGCCCGGACGGCCCCTCAGGCCCGGATCGCAGCTCCCTGGTCCCTGGGCCTCGTTCCAGGCCAGGAGCGCCGGCTAGCCCAGCCCTTCCGACCTCCGCGCCCCATTGTTTCGGATCTTTCTCACCTCGGAGGACGCCGGCGCAGGCCCGGCTGAGGCGCTCGTGCCAAGCTCCCGGCGGCCCAAAAAGCTAGGTCGATGACGGCAGGATCCGCGAAGGCGTACTCGACGACTTCTCCGCCGGCCCTCAGGAACGGGAGCGGGCGGGGGCGCTTCACCCTCCTCGCGAGACAGCGGAGACCCCGGCGGCTGCTGCGACCCCTGTGACGTAAAGCGCTCATCACCAATGGCAGCTTGGGGGGCGGCGGCAGAAAGCGAGACCCACTCCGCAGCCCCCCGCGCGTCAAAACACAACACCCGCGTGCGTAACGCATGCGCAGTAGAAGGGCGCCGGCACCGAGGGCGGGGCCTAAGAACTCTCGGCCGAGCCCCGGCCCTTCCCCCATCGTCGCCTCCACTCCCCGAAGGGGAGCTCGGAGATCCTTCCAGGCACAAATCATTACTATCACCGTCATTCTTGTGATCACCAGTTTCTGGGGGTTACAGGCCCACTACTTAATTTTCGTATTTAACTTACCCGAAAAACACGATAACCAGCTTGGTTTCATTTAAACCTCACCAAACTCTGCGAAAAGTTACTAAAATTACCTCTAGTTGTAAACATAAAGGAACTGAGTTATATGGAGGTGAAGTGACCGCCTCGGGTTGCACAGCTAGGAAATAACACTGGAATTCGAATGGAATCCAAAGCCAGAGCCCAACCAGTGTCCTACGCAGTCTTCATAAATCTACTCCAGTCTAAGGATAAACAGGGATTGCCTAAAAAAACAGGACCTTGAAATCTTCCCAAAACTGGTAACGTTTTTTTCTCAAAAGAACACTTTTCCCCTTCCCCGTATCTGGATTAAAACGCTCTTTAGGTGATACCTGAGATGTATAGACACAACGCCTGAGCCTAAAGCGGCCCATTGCTCCACTCTATCCACAGGCCTCAGATGGGAGTGTCCCAAACATTCTCAAGCTAAACTTGGTACAACGGCCCAGGTACAAAATGCTGTCTTTGGCTTAATATCTGATAATGTAGCACATAACATACGCTCAAAAAGACACTTGTTGATCGGCACGTACATTATGCCAGGTAATGCGCGCTACGTTATTTCTTCTTAGAAGTATCATTTACATTCACAAGCCACTAAGTTCTCAAAGACTTTGTTTTCTGGCAGAAGGGCTCAATTAACAGGGACTCCCATAACGATTTGTCCCTGTGTTATATAAAAATGGGTGACACTCTTATTTAAGCCAATGATGAATACACGAACGTCTATCTGTATCATGTGGAAACAAATGCGGGAGGAAACGTTAATCCCTCCAGCGTCAGAAACCAGTGTAGTATTTAAAATAAGGATTATTTTTTCAAATAAATGTTTAAATGCACAAGACAGTTCATTATCTTGCATGAATACAGCACTGCAACTGAAAGACCGGTTGTTAAGGCACGCCCATCTCTCTAACTAAAAAAAAAAAAAAAAAAAAAAAGCCATTTTCAACATTTTCTCCTTTATCTCATCCCCTCCCCGCACCCCGAGCTAGGCCCGCAGATCACGTGAGCCTGTCCCCAGCTCCGGGCGGAAGAGGCCGGCCCGGCTGAAGGGAAACGCTCCTGGAGGCGAGGGGCGGGCGCTGATGCCCGGCTGCAAGATGGCCGCCACCGCTCGGCAGCCGCCGCCCGGGAGGTTACTCTAAGGCCCGCAGTTTCCCTCCGTTCCCGCTGAACGCCGCAGCCAACTTACCATGAAGCCAGTGAGTCGCCGCACCCTGGACTGGATTTATTCAGTGGTAGGTCCCTAGTCTGGGGGGGCTCCACGGTGTCGACTCCCTAGGCCCGCAGGCGGAAGGCCCCCTATTTCTTCAGCGCCCAGAAACTCTAAAATCCATTCCTGTATTAAGGATTTTACTCTCACCTCGACTCCGCCTCTTCCTGGAAGACACGCTCTTCCGCTTCTTACGTAAGGGCGGCTGGGTGTACTCGCCTCCGGAACCCTTTATTCCTTCCAGTTGTTCACTGTAATTCCCACCTTAGCAACGTACACGGCAACCTGTTGGGGCGAGGGGAGGGAGAAAAGTACCACTTACAGTAACTTTTTTTTTTTTTTGCTCTTACTCTCCATCTTGCATTTTTTTAGTTGCTTCTCGCGATCGTATTGCTCTCCTGGGGATATGTCATCTATGCATCAACAGTAGTCGCACGACGACAGCTAAGCAAGAAATACCCAGACAAAATCTTGGGGATGAATGAGAATTTGTAATTCTTCTGGATTTAATTCTGTGCATATAGTTCTTTACCTCATGCTTATATGACACGTGTGTATATTTAAAGTAAAATCCATTATGCAGAGTTTCCAATTTTTTTTTTGTATAAGTGCTTTATAATAACCACTAATCTAATTTTCACAGAGGTTTGTCTTTTACATTCTTATATAAAACCTAGATCTGACAGCATGGGAGAACTGGATCTTAAGTAGAATGACCTGTTTTTCCACCTAGAGTTTCTAAAGTACCTCTTTTAAAATGCCTCAGAAAATCTTCTTTAAAACAAATTGTGTGGAATTGTCGTTCTTATATTTGTTTATTGCAACATTTCATTCTGTTGCACACCTTCACATAAGATTAGGTTAAGTACTGAGCAAGAAAAAAATATTATGTGACTACTTTTGTACATCCTGTTTTTCAAGAAGAAAAAGGTGATCGCTCATAATATTTTTTTTTAGCTTGTCAAGTTTTTATTTATTGTTAAATAATTCAGAGTTGCAAACTGTACAATATTTGGGAAGAAAACGACAACACATATCTCAGAGTAAACTTTATTAAAGTTACTTTTCCAGAAAATATATTCAGTAAATACAGTAATGCAGCAACAAACTTGGGCTCATATGCCTTTGAAATTTTAAAGTAATCTTCAGTGATGCTGATCAGGAAATTCTTTCATTGGTGGAATTACTTCTCCAGTCTCCAGAATTGTATCACCCTAAAAAAACAAAGATGAATTAGTAGAAAAATCTTGCCTGCAGAGGTGATAGTTCCACTTGGTCAGACCTCACAAGGAAAATGTAGTTCAGTTCTGGCATTCACACTTTGAAAAGGACTTAGACAAAGTAGAAGCTGTCAAAGATGAGCAATATTCAAAATCTTAAGGTATAAGTGAAGGGGAAGCATAAGTGAAAGAAGTATACGGGAAAGTTTCACTCAAACAAAACGTCCAGAAAGGGCATGAAAGTGGTCTTCACAAAGTGACAGAGATGTTTATTTTGCATGGCCCCAAGAAAAAGGAAAAGCCCTAAAAAGAAGTTATGTATTCCCAGCAACTGAATGTGTTAGGCAATCACCAGTTTACCATTAGGCTCAGATATGAGGGACAGAATGCAAACTTTGCCAGGGTAGCTGGTTCAGGCATCTTTTCAAACCTAAATACAATCTATGTGGGAGAAAGAGCATGGGCTTTGGAGCCAGAACCAGGTGGTAAGAATCCTGGAACCTTCACTAAGAAGCTGTGTAATTTTAGGCAAATTACTTAGATTTAGTTCCAGCTTTGTGTTTTAAAATAGATTCTGTCAGTCTCACAGTCCATGAATAACTGGGTAGACTAGAATTACCCCAACCCCACCCTTGCCATTCCTTGACCTGGTAATGTTCAGGACTGTTATCTGATGAAGAAATACACTTTTACTGTTGAAGTCATTATACATTTGAGGGGTAGTTTGTTACACAGTTAGCATTATCCTAACACAGAAATTGGTACCCTGAAGTGGTACTAATGCCACTGTAATAAAAATCGAACCAATCTGCACTGGCTGAACAGTGGAGGCAAGGACAATGGCATGGGAGGCTAAAAGATGGAAACAAAAGGCAGTAGTAACTTGGAAGCAGAGCCTCTAGTGAATTGAGGTCTTAAGAGAAGTAGCTGAAAAAAGTTACAGTATGTCTTTGATTACTACCAGCTGCCTTGGGAACGTACTTTAAGAAACAGGAGCTTAGGCAAAAAGTGGCTGATTTAAGAGGAGGAATAAAAATGGAAAGAATAAAAAAATTCAGGACCTTGCAGTATTGGAAAATCATACTGCTTCTGAATCTCTAAACACTGAGAGCTAACACTGAAGAGATCCTGAGATCAGAGACCCAGTAAAACTCAATAAACAGAAGAACTCTCCAATGGCAAAGATAAGATCTTGAATCAGTGTCTCAGATGTCCTCCACACAGTTGCCATGGAGTTGAAGATGCAGTTGCATGAACATCAAAGAAATGAGAGAATTTCGTAACTACACAAAACACAGATGCATAGAGGACTGACCACAAGCAAATGGGCCCCCATCACATATTTTTCTTTCCATACCTACCAACTGTTTTGGGAACTGGATGGTCAAAGAAGCCAAACATATAGGCAACAAAAGCCTCTGGCACTCAACCTTAAGCAGAAGGCAGATTTTAAAGGCTGTACAACCCTAAGAGCATACTTCCCAGTACGCATTTGAGACATGGTCTAGGTTGATAATGGAAAAGAAAACAAAACAAACCCTAAACAAAGCCAGGGGCCAGGAAGAACAATGAACAAAGGTATTCCTTCCAGAAACAAAATTAGTGCCCATTCAGGTAACTTACTGCACACGGGGGGTTAGGAGTCTTCATGTTTGATCACTGGCATTTCAGAATTGCCAAGAACTAGTGACTGCTCTACTGTCTGAATTCCACCACTGAACAATGGGTGGCAGGGGTTAAAGAAGGGATACAGTTAAGTAACCTTCTTAGTTCACTAATCCTCAGATCTCCAAGAGAAGTCACATCAAACCTACCAGATACTACTGTGCAACATCTGGAGATCATGCATTTGGGGCTGGTTGCAGTGATGGTATGGGACTGCAGGATTTCTCTCCAGAAAGGAACTGTGTTTTATGTGTAGGGAGAAGGAAGCAAAGAGCTATTCAGTAATGAGAAGGGTGGACTGGCACTGACTCCAAGCATGGTAGGCTGGGAAATACAAAAAAGCACAGAGATCCGTGGAACAATAACAGTGAGTTCTGGACAACAGGATCTGAACAGAAGTGATGTAAGCTACTTCCAAGGTTAGACCTTAAGATCCTCCTGAGATATCCACCCCTCTCTCTCCCTGACATGATCTTTAGAAGCTCATATTCCAGATGGCATACCTATAAGGTTGTGGAGGACTGCATGATGGACATCAGTCTGTGCTATCAGTAAGAAACAGACCGTTGATTTGTTAAGCCACTGACATCTGAGGGTTAGTGCCTATCCTATTCTAATATATGTACAAATGATCATTCTTTAAGTCCTCACAGAGGAAGCTTCTTAAAGGGATCAATGGCACAGAAACAAAGAACCACAGTGGCAAAAAAACAAAACAGAACTAGGCATGCTAAATGCTCCATAGCATTTAAGAAACCATCACTTTGGTCTTCTAAAAAGAGCCTCACCCTTCTTTTCTTTTGAACAGTACTAGCAAAATAAATAATAAACAGATATGTCAATGGAAGATTAAATAAATTACCCAACTGATGAAACTAGTAAGATAATTTCCTATTTTGAGACTACATAGGCCCTGACACACATTAATTATACACAATGAAATATAGAAGAAATTCCCTATTTCCAACTGAAGGGTTAGCCAATTTTGGTGGTTCACCCTAAAATTCCCTTCTTGCAGACGATAATGGATTATTGTGACTGTGTCATTTGGTTGAAGCAAGAACCAACACAGTTCTGTTTTTTTAAAGTATAGAACTTACAGATTGATGGTAGTTCATTATCTATGACTAGAAATAGGACAAGAACATAATCTGTATTTTGCCATGCTAAACAATAACCTCACAGACAACCAGTAAAAATACCAACTGTTGGTTAAGTAATCTTTTAATGCTGAAAACACTCATTTTAAATTAGGATAATAGCTTACATATTCACATCCCAAAACTTAAAGTACACATTAACACATTTTAAATTCACAGATGGAGAGGTTAAGGTCAACTGCCAGAAGAAATGATAGTTTGGAATTACTGAAGGAGGATTTCAGTTGCTGTTACTATGCCCAAGTGTCTGCTCAGGCTAGTGCCCTAAGTCCTCAACTCTACATGAAACAGGGTACCAGTGAAAAACTGTTGGTACCTTCAGTTCACTTTAGGACTACAAAGGTCATACAACAAGTTTTATAGCCAGCTTCAAAAGAAATGCTTCCACCTCCCATTTTCAACTGTACCTTCTGCCTTACAATATTTCCTATTTTTTCTTTACAAGAATATACAAAACAGGCACTTACAATGACACTGAGAAGAAAGGAACATTTTAATGATCACTTAGGGAGAGAAAGAAGAGAGAAAACTAATAAAAGAAAAATCAGAGACATTAAGACTTACTGGGAATATTCTGGGCTTCCTTTCAACAATGGCATACGGTTTTGCCTGCAGTAAAAGTAATGCTCGGTTAATTATGGTTTTAGAGTTTCTTCTAAAATAAATCATATTCCAGATTTTTAACTTAAATCCCAAACTTTCACCCAACTCCAGACTCATACGTTCAATTGTTTACTCAAGATCTTTACTTGGCTATCTCTACTCGTCATCTCAAACTTAACCAGGTCCAACTTGTAACATCTCTCAGCCCCAAATGGTCCCCTATTGCAGCAAATGGCACTTTTGTTTTCCCAGTTACAAAGACCAAAAACCTCAATTCCTCAGCAGATCCTGTTGAGTTTATAATGTTGAGATTATATCTTGAATCCAACTGTTTCTCACCACCTCTTGTACTACTACTCTTGTTCAAGCCTCTATCACTTTTTTCACCTGCTAGTGTCCCAGCATTGGTGCATGCCTTCTTAGTCTGTTCCCAACACAGAGGCAGAGTGATTCTTTTAAGATGTACCAATCTTCTGCTTAAAGTTTGGCAATTTCTACAGCAAAGGCCAAAGTCCTTGCTGTGATCTCTAAGACCCTACACAATCTGGCCCTTGGTTACCTCTCCGCTTTCTCTGTATTGTAGCCACAGTGGTTCCTTTGCTATTCGTCCAATCAGCTGGGCCTGCTTGTGCCACAGGGCCCTTATACATTAATGATTCCTCTACCTGAAATGCTCTTCTAGATACCTGCTTGATTCATATCCTCATTTCATTTATGTTTCTCTTCAAACAGCACTTCCCCACAGAGGCCTCATCTTACCCTGCTTAGTTTTCCTTCTATAGATTTATAACCTCCTATAACATTACATGCCTCTTTGTTTATCTATTTATTGCCAGTCTCCAAGACTAAACAGTGCATGAGGGTAGAGACTCAATCTGCTTTGTTCACTGCTATATCCCTGTGTTTAGAACAGTGCCTTGCATATAAGAGATGCTAAATAAATGTTTGTTAAATAAATGTATTTATTAAGTATACACATTTGCACAAGATACCACACCAACAAAATTTTACTAAAAGATCATTGACATAATGTAAGACTAAAGGAAACTAGAGCCAAATGCAGGAGATAAACTCAAAATACAATGTAAATACATTAAAATGTCTTTAAGTACTGTGGCCAGAGGCAAGAAAACATTGAAATGTGCCTCGAAAGAATGTAAAATTCAGTTAGTCACTAAAGGTGTTAGCTGAAGCAAACTGGCTGCAACATTAATGAGGATGCAGACCTGCCCAAATTCAGAGGAAGAATAAGGTAAGGGAGAGGCCCTGGGACCTCTAGTAACAAAACCTTTAACTAATCATGTCCATTTGTGGCTCAGGAAAAATCACCTGGAAGTAGGACTCAGATAAGCAACCATACTAATGTCATGAATTGTCAACCCAGTAACTGCAGTTTGTTAAATTTACTTCTCTTAGGAGATAAATGACTTTTCAATCCTAGAAAAATTTAGTTAAATATAGATATAACAAAGATTAAACCTAGAGTATAAACAAGTAAATGTCAAATTTAGTACGTTCTTAAAGCATGAGCATAATCCATATACAGTAGTCTGTTATTTAGAACATGTGTAATGTTTAAGGTAATCAGTCTGGCTATTAGAGGTTCTAAAAAATCAGTTTTAGGATCCTAGTTAAAATGGATAATTGATTTAAGCTTGTGATTGTGAGTTTAAAAAGATTTTGCTTCTTAGGGTCATTAATTTGCCCTACATATGCTTAAAAATATAATTCAACATATAAATACAAATGCATCAATGCAGCTTAAAACATATAGTATATTTGTAAGTGGAACTGTTTTAGTTGAGTTCAACTTGAATTAATCCAAACACAGTAAGAAGAAAGGAGACTTCACATTTTACTAGATGTACAAATAGTTTAATAAAATTTTAAAACCGAGTTTAAAGAATTGTTTTTAAATTTGAAACTAACAAAATGAATTTTAATTTATATTCCAGGTAACTATGAACAGTTCTTTCTGCGCATAAAAACCACTCTTGGATGTTAAAAAAAAAACGTGCACTGACAAGAAAGTAGTAACATTTTTTTCTTCTGTATAGTCTTGCATGTTGAGACAGTGAAAAAAATAACAGACATATAATGATATGAAATGGGCTATGGACTTGAAGATGAACATAAATATAAAATTTTGTTTAAGCCCAGCAACAAGAGAAACATAAGCTATACTCTTACCCTTAGACATATACATTTGTTAGCCGCCACCCACCCCCCCCACCCCGTCCCTTAACAGTTGCAGAAAGATTTTCTGTTGGTTTACAAAGTGAAAACACTAAAGTCCAACTCTAATTCCCACTAGCCTCCACTAATTTCATGTTTCTAACACAGAAGACAGGCCATGTCTACTCGGATATCCCTAAAACTGATGTGGCAGCACATGCTCCCACACAAATTTACTCCTTTCCAAAACACTACTTAGAACTTCCAAGGCTAGAAATTCTAGTCACAAGTGTCTCTGAACTTTGGTTTCATCCCCAACTTAACTTGAGCTATGTCTTCTTTAAAAAATGTCTTCTGGGGCGCCTGGGTGGCTCAGTCGGTTAAGTGGCCGACTTCGGCTCAGGTCATGATCTCGCGGTCCGTGAGTTTGAGCCCCACGTTGGGCTCTGTGCTGACAGCTCGGAGCCTGGAGCCTGTTTCAGATTCTGTGTCTCCCTCTCTCTGACCCTCCCCCGTTCATGCTCTGTCTCTCTCTGTCTCAAAAATAAATAAACGTTAAAAAAAATTTTTTTTTTTAAATGTCTTCTGCCTCTACTTTTCTTTTTCATTCCTGCTGTCTATCTTCACCCTAACCAGATTCTCATCAACTAACACCTACAAAACTGCAACAGAGCCTTTAGCTGATTTGCCTGATTTTGGTACTTTCCTCCCTCCAATTACCCCATCATATCAATGTGGTTTTTTTTTTAGGTTTTCCTAAATATAGCACTTTTACCAATCACTATTGAAAATGGAAAGCTTCTCACTGCCCAGCAGATAAGGTTTAACCTCCTCTGCCTAGCTTTCAAGAGTTTCCACTAAATGGTCCCAGCCCACTGAGCCAAGAGACCTGCTATTCCAGTTGCCTCCTCAGTCTTGGGTAGATATGATACGCACACTACCGACTCCTTATCTTTCTTTATAGCTAGGATCTTTTCTCTTCCATACTCTTACCCAAATCATACCCATCTTTCAACCTCACTATAAACTCTTTAAGGTCAGGAAGTTTATCTTGTATATTCTTTCCAGAGCAATAAAGGAAGATGATATACTAGGCACTCAGTTTTTGTTGATTAATGAACATAATCTGCTTAGTGAAGAGAACAAAAATGATGTCAGCAATCAGAATTTAAAGAGACCATGCAATCAAGAGAGAACAAGTCACGTTAAAGGGAATTTTCTGAGAATACCAATTATTTATTTTGACCCTCCTTTCAACATGCTAACAGAAAGCAAACCTCAACTGGATTATCTACAATTTGTTTAGGCAGTCCCTAACTTTTGTTTTATCTTGAAGTAATTCTGTACTTACAAAAAGCTGTAAGAATTATAAAAATAGGGGTGCCTCTCAGTGGCCCAGCCAGTTAAGCATCTGACTTTGGCTCATGTCAAGATCATGTCATGATCTTGCGGTTCATGCGCATCAGGCTGTGTGCTGACAGTGTGGAGCCTACTCAGGATTCTCTCCCTCTCTCTCTGCCCCTCCCCTATTCTTTGTCCCAAAACAAATAAATAAAACTTAAAAAAAAAAAAAAAAAGAATTATAAAAATAATTTTTTTCTGAATCACTTCAGTAAGCTGCAAATATTACTTTAGTATTGCCTACAAATAAGAATAATATTCTTAAAATAATCACAATACAGACATCAAGATCAAGAAATTAATCTGTTTCATTATTGATACATTTACTACCTTCTATCTAGTCTAAAGAACCCATTCAAATGTTACCAACTGTCTCAATAATTGTTTGGAATTCTCAGAAAATCCTCTCTTACAGAACTTGTTCTCCATTGTGGTAGGTTCTAAAATTCTGAATGCCAATGCCATCTTTGTTCTTTTAACTAAGCAGATTATGCCATCAATCAACAGCTGCATTCAGCTGACATGCCTCTTTAAGTCTTCAATCTAGAACAAATCTTCAGTCATTCTTTAACTTTCACAATCTTGATACTTTGGAAGGTAACAAGCCAATTACTACACAGAGAAGTCCGTCATTTTTGTCTTATGATTAGATTCAGGTTATACATGTTTGGCAGGAATAGCGCATGCTTGATGCTGTTTTCTCACTGCACCCTATCAAGCAGTACACATTTCCAGTCTGTCCCATTAGTTGTAACAAATAAGTATGGTGAAGGTAGGTATTTTGAGATTAACGTTACCAACTTTTGATGTTCTCTGGCTGAAGAAAATGTTACTTTGATGATTCTCAAGTGGTGACTTTTCTAATTGTATCAGTCCTTGTCCATTTAATATTTAGCAATCTACTGTACAAAAAAAATGGTCGCCTCTACCCATTTATTATTTTTTTGTATGTGTGTACACTCATGGTTTTGCATTTTATTTATTCAGTTATAACTAACTATCATTAGTTATTTTTTTTTAATGTTTATTCATTTTTGAGAGAGAGAGAGAAAGAGCAAGAGACAGCATGAGTGGGAGAGGGGCAAAGAGAGAGAGGGACAGAGGATCCAAAGTGGGCTCAGCGCTGGCAGCAGCGAGCCCGATGTGGGGCTTGAACTCACAAACCATGAGACCATGACCTGAGCTGAAGCTGGACACTCAATCAAGTGAGCCACCCAGGCACCCACCCCTATCATTAGTTATTTTGATGCTCACATTGTCCTGTGGGAGTGCGGATGAGTACAATAAGTTCACTTTGTACTTTTCCTGCCCCTGCTCTGGAATTGGCCATTTCTCCAAAGAGCTCAGGATCCTTTCAGTGGAGAATTTAGAAAATAAGACCAGGCTGCTAGATATGTTAATTACCATCTGGTAGCACAGCAACCAGGCCTGTCAGTGGACAGACCTAGGGAATACCCACATTTATATATAGAATTCTGTATCAATACACATTAAAAACCTTGAGTTTATACCAAAAATTCCAATTCCATTCCAGTACCGCAGGGTTTTCTATCTTTCCACGTGTGTAAGTCCCTTTTCTGACATGAGAATTCTGGGTCTCATTATCATCAATGTATGTACTTATTTGAATCATTCTATAACCAATCTCCTGTCACTACCACCACACTCCAGTATAAATAACCTCACCTCATTCCAGTCCTGAGATCTTACTATAGATTGCCTCCTCCATCATTGCCCCAAACCACCTTTCTTCCAGATGTCCTCTTCCCCTTGCTCAGGTTCCAATATCCTACCCAAGGTTAATGACCACTGCTGCTCTCCAAACAAGTATATTCACTAACCTTCCCCCTCCAAACTTTCCCTCTTCCCAGGACCCAGTATCTTCAGTGGGTACAAGAATGCCCCCATTCACTCTATTTGGGTTATGACATCCCATGCTGGGCAGCCACCACTCCTCTCCCCTCCATGCCACTCCCCCAAGCGCAATCCTTCCTCACCCTGCCTTGGATCCAACACCCTATACCAGACTATCCCTCGGCTTTAAAATGTGGCAACTGGCTCAGTTCAATCACTACATGCAAGATCTTTTCATGACAAAGTTCAAGCTTTTGGGCATCATGGATTCTAAAGAAAGAAAATCGTGAAAAATCAGATAGAATGAAGAAAAGAGAAATGGAATGATGACAAAGATAACCTTTGTCTGATTTGAATTGTATCTTATATCACATCTATGTTCAAACAAAGGAGCAGAAATTCTTTTCTTGCTTCCTACTTGGAACCCCAAGTTCACACCAGTATTATTAGGTCAACTACATTCTGATCATTTAAACACTATTTTTATGAGAAAACACATTTCACATTGTAATCAACTAATATAAAGATTAATTTTTTGAAAAACCATACTTAAGTTTCATTAAACCTTTTACCTAAAAGGGTTCAAAGTAGTTCAAAACCAGTTATAAGTGCAGATTATTTCCACTAAGTAAAGCAGGGTAAGGCATGCCCACATGGGAAATAATTTTGTATAATATCAAAAATAAATTTTGAAAAATACATACTTAAAACATACTTACATTCACATGATATTTGATATAATAATGAATAATCCAGGCAGGTATAAGTACATGAGTAAAAGCAAAGATACTGTGTCCATATGCCTTATAAATCTGGAGGGAAAAGAAACATACATAAACAGATATCCCATTTTTTTATGCCTGTGGCAGGAAAAAAGCATCAATGACATAATAATGTCATGATTATTTTTAAATGCCTACATACTACATATTTACTACAGTCTGTAATTAACCTCACCCACTGAAATATTTTTATTAAACACAGGGCCTGCTAGGGGATATCTACAGAGTTCAGAGCAAACAAGGCTTAAGGCAAGCAACATTTTGCAAAGCTACAGTAAGATATTTATAGATATATAGAGATTTTAAAGACTACAAAAAAACACCCTTAATATAAGCTTGTTAGATAAAACATGGCAAAAATAATGAAAGAATAGTTTTAATTGATTTAACGAGAGTAATCAAACCTACAGAATTTTTCAGGTAAAGTCAATTTACATATCAATTTCAGACATCCACAGTCAACACACATGCATCATTCTAGGTGTAAGACAGACAACCTTGAACACACCAAAGCTCGAAAAAGAATGTTTTACATATTGAGACGGGGTGTTCCAAGCTCACTTTGAGATGCCTTCAGGAACACTATCTTAAAAGAGAAAGGCAAAATAGAGGTAAAAATGGAATTTTTCCATGACAGCCAATTCGACTGCAACACACCTATCTTACCAGGGAAAGGACTAACTAGACTCTAGGTATTACAGTACATCTGATTATGGAAGAAAAATTAACTCAAAGGAAGGTAAATCAGACTTCAACAATCATTTACTTCCTTTCATCGCTAGCTGATGGGTGGAATGTCAACTTCCAACCAGGTAGCTGCCAAAATCAACAAGTAGTGTCAGGGATACAAAGGGTGAGAGGAGGGTTGAATCAATTTAATTTTACCATCATAAATAAGTATCTAATACGACTTTCTGAGAAAAATGTGCATAAGACTTGGTAGCACAGGAAGAAGTAGATACACGAGGATCTCAATGTGAACTCCTTCAATTCTTGGCTCTGTGACTATGGGTATATCATTCAATTTCTGTAGGCCTCATTTTCCACACATTTAAAATAAGGATTAGAAGTAGTGTCTACCGGGACGCCCAGGTGGCTCAGTTGGTTAGGCCTCCGACTTGGGCTTGGGTCATGATCTTACAGTTTGTGAGTTTGAGCCCTGTGTTGGGCTCTGAGCTGATGGCTCAGGGCCTGGAGCCTGCTCCAGATTCTGTCTGTCTCCTCTCTCGGCCCCTGCTCACACTCTGTCTCTCTCAAAAATAAATAAACACCAAAAAAAAAAAAAGAAAAAAATTAAAAAGAAAAAAAAGTAGTGTCTACCTTACCTTACAGAAGTAAAGAAAGTAACACATGAGAAATGCTCAGCAAAATCCAAGGCGGAAAGTTAGCACCCAAGTGTTACTTAATAGTATTATTACCATCATTATCAGCCAATGTTACAGCTTATTGAAAGCAATTCTGAGATATAGTGTTCATCACTTAAACTAATGTAATTTAATGAATAACTTCAAGAAAATATCCAGAGACCCTTAAAATAAAGACAGCTCTTAAATGAGTGATTTTCTCCAGTGTGAAGTCCAGAAATGGCATTTGCAAATTAAATAATGTGTCAGAAGTACATAGTGGTTGTTCAGAAGGGTGGCTCTTAAATATTACTCAATAAGCATACAAGTAGGACTCTTATCTTTTATGGTGATCACATGGGGGCTGTACTACCGGTTAGAGAGTCATTGTGCCTTCTGGTCAGTTGGGTGTAGTGTTAGTCTCTATAACCTCAACTTTTAAAAAGCAGGCAGGTGTCTTTAAATACTAAAATCACATAATTTTCACTCAAGGAATCCTCCTATCATTCTGTAAAGCCTAAGCAAAGATTCGCCTCCTTCGCATCACACATGACAGCGAAAGAGCTCTCCCGAAGCCATACACACTCCTGAACTCCAGAACTCCCAGCCCAGAACTCTTGGGACAAGAGAGCGTCCCTATTAAACCTGAGTCTCGGTTGAACCTGGTTCTCCCTCAGGGAACTACGGAGATTTGCGGGCCCAGAGTGATGTCAGTCCTTGGTGTGTCTATAATGAGCAGGCGTCGAGCGGCCAGGCTGGGGGTCGCGGCGGGGTGTATCAGTGCGAGGATGGTTTGTCACTCACCACCTTCTTCCAGGGGGCCTGGTCCTGCAAAAACTTATTCCAGAATCTCTCCATAGGCCACACCCTCTGCGGGGGCAGCACCGGCTCCCGGGGGCTCAGTTCTTGGTCCTTTAGCCATCGCCTTCTCAGCTCTCGGAGCTGCTGCAGCCGCAGTTTCTCATCGGGCGTGTATCCCGACATGTCGCCCCTGGTACCGAAGCAGGACACGGCGCTTCCCCGACCAGGGTCTTCTCACTTAGGCGCGCGCCACCCCCCTTCAGAGGCGACCTTGCGCGGACGTTCGGGAGCGGCGCGCCGTTATGACGTCACTCTGGTCCTGCCTCCGCAGCGGCTCCAACCACCGCGCAGGGGCTGGGCTTGCACGAAATCTTTACCCGCCCAAGTTACTTGCGGGTGGAGGGTCGGTGCGCCTTAGTTGTGGGCGGAGGGGGGGAAGGTGACGAAAAGAAGCAAGAGAGGTCGGAGGGCTAGAGTGGTGTGCTGAGACTTGGAAGGATGAGAATATGTGATTCAGTGAATGGGACGTCCAAATGCAAATTCTTCACTTCCGTCTCCCACCTTGGTACTCCTCTTCCCATGACTATACTTGAGAGTCTGTGGAGAACCTTACTTCCGAGTTGAAGTGCCAGCTGTGTCAGTGACTGGTAAAGTGACCTTGAGCAGTCTCAATCTGTTCCTTTATCTGTACTGCGGGGTCAAAAAAAGAGTAGCTTAATATCTAACAGAATTGGACCCATTCATGCTTTGACCAGAAATTCCACTTCGAGGACTGTATCCAAAAGATGCAGTGGTAAAAATATGAAAAGAATGTGCACGAATATTCACTCCAGCACTATTTACAATAAAATACTGGAAATTCCTCAATGGTGGGCTGGTTGAAGAAATTGTGGTGCAATAATGCAATTCTCTGGTCTATACACAACTGTAGAGTGATCTCTAGAATCTACTGTTAAGTGAAGAAAAAAAAAAAAACTAAGTGGAGGGAAGTGTATATAGTATGCTACCTTTTATCCAAAAAGAGAAATTTAATTTTCAATTAAATTTGAAAAATAATGTGAAGGAAACTATTGCTATTGGGGGAGAAAGGGAATAGGATAGAGGAGATAGGGATAGAAGCTAGGTATCTCTGTATATATCCTATGTAACAGATTTGACTCTAGAACCATGTAAACATTTTATACTTTTGTAAAACAAAATTAAATTTACAAAATCTCCTCTAACAATCAAAACTAAAAACACATGAATCTAACTGATCTGCCAGGTGGCATAACCCCCAAAACACACACCATTTTGAGTAAATCTAATCCATCAAATTACTGTACGTCTATAGAGAGGTATGCCTCAAAGACAGAGGAACTTCAAAAAAAATCTTAAATTATTTTAGGTAATATATATTGGTAGTGGTGGTATTATTAATGTGACACTGAAAGCAAACATTTACACTGAAATTTTTGTAATGGGAGAAAGGAGTTACAAATGTAAATTGTATGACTTTAAGTAAAAACTCTGAAGGCCTGAATTTGAATAAAAAACTCAGTAACAATTCGTGATGTATTTTATCTTTAAATATGTTTATTTGGGACACCTGGGTGGCTCAGTGAGGAGCATCCGACTCTATTTCGCCTCAGGTCATGATCGGCTCAGGTCATGATCGCAGGGTCGTGGGATCAAACCCCACACTGGGTTCCATGCTGAGCATGAAGCCTGCTTAACATTCTCTCTCCATCTGCCCCCTCCCCTGCTCACGTGTGCGTGCACTTTCTCTCTGTCTCTGTCTCTCTCTCTCTCTATATATATATCTATATATATATCTATATTTATATATATGTATATCTATACATATATATGTATAGATATAGATATATCTATATCTATACATATATATGTATATCTATACATATATATGTATAGATATGTATATCTATATATCTATATATATAGATATATATCTATATCTATATATATAGATATATATATACATATCTATGTATACATATATATAGATATGTATATATATATCTATATATACATATGTATACATATATATGTATACATATATATAGATATGTATATATATCTATATATATATCTATATATCTGTATACATATATGTGTATATATATATTTTATCTTAGCTCTGCCCACTGAAATGACTTAAAAAACAATGGCCAATCCAGTAACCATAAACATCTCTAGCACCTATAGTGTGATTTCTAAATACCATTTTCCATTAGAAGAAACCAGGACTCCTCAGAACAGCAGTTCTCAAACATTTTGCTTCTCAAATTTCCTTAAACTTTTGAAAGTTGTTGAGGATCCCAAAGAGGTTTTGTATGTATGGGTTATACCTATTGATGTTAGAAATTAAAACATTTTATTTTATTTTATTTTATTTTTTGTTTTTGAGAGACAGAGTGAGACAGAGCATGAGCAGGGGAGGGGCAGAGAGAGAAGGAGACACAGAATCCGAAGCAGGCTCCAGGGTCTGAGCTGCCAACACGGAGCCAGATGTGGGGCTCAAACTCGTGGACCGCTAGATCATGACCTGAGCCAAAGTCAGAGGCTTAACCTACTGAGCCACCCAGATGCCCCAAAACAGATTTTAAAATAACAAAATAGCTATTAACAAAAATTATTTAGTGAGAAGAGTGCCATTGTTTTACATTTTTGTAAATCTCTTTAAAGTCTGGCCTAATAATGACAGCAGAATTTTTAAAACCACTTCTACATTCGATCATAATATCATACACCACATATCCCTTGTAAAACTATACTTTTGTAAGAGAATGAGACTTAAAAAGGGCAAATAGCATGTTGGTATTAGTATGAAAATAATTTTGGCTTCATAAACACCATGAAAAGATCACAGGGATTCCCAGGGGTCCCCAGATCACTCTTTGAGAACCACTGCCTTAGAGAAATACCTAATTCCAGGTCTGAGTTAAGAAATGTAAAAGAAGTCAGGAACATCCTGCTTAGCAGAAAGCAGGGAAATTTTTAAAGACTGTTTGGGTCATGTCAAAAGGATTCAGAAGCAGGGGCACCTGGGTGGCTCAGTCGGTTGAGCATCTAACTCTTGATTTTGGCTGAGGTCATGAACCTGCAGTTCATGGGATCAAGCCCTGGGTTGGGCTCCACACTGACAGCATAGAACCTCCTTGGGATTCTCTCCCTGCCCCTGCCCCTCCCTGGCTCATGCTGTCTCTCTCTCAAAATAAATATATAAACTTAAAAAAAAATGATTCAGGAGCCAACTTGAATAGACTTCCACCGGTCAAAGATAAAAGAATTTGTGTATCAATAAGTATAATGACCTCAGTGGAATGAAAATATCAAAGAGATTCACATACATGAGTTCATGATGAGTTAAAAAAAAAAAACTCATTGGTCATTTTTCTATGGTGTTAGGAAACCAACTCATTATTTTGAAAGCTGTTAAGTGAAAGGGAAAAATCAAGCACTTTGTGTAAGTTGGCATCTCTGTATAAGTAGCATCTTGGAGTAACAAAATAGTTTATGAAGGAAAAATTTAATCAAAGAAGCATAACCTGATAAAAGAAGAAGGGATGGCAAAAGTAGAATATCACTACTCTGCAACCATTAATGAGTAAATGCAATGATCATCAAAAGCTGCCTAAGTCTCAAAAAGAGAGTAAGTGCGCCTCCTGGTGGAAGAGTGCCTCACTGCCTGTGAAGTAACCTTGCCAAACAAAAAAAAATTGAACCTGAATCTGTTCAAGTTTCTAGATCTAAAGGAAGTTTCTAGATCATTTAAAGGAAATACATGGACAGACTCCTGTAATTTCTATACAACACCAAAATGATACATTCAGAAAAATCCATACCGTAGAAACTAGACAAGTAACTCCATTTCTTAAACAAAAATATATTGAAGGGAAAACAGAGAGAGAGGTGGGGTGGGAGGGGTGGGGGATGATAACCCATAGATTAAAAGAGATGATAACTCTGGAACCACAAAAGACACCAAATAACCAACACAATACTGAAAAAGAAAAACAAAACTGGAGGCATCATGATTCCAGATTTCAAGCTATATTACAGAGCTGTAACCATCAAGACAGTATGGTACTGACACAAAAACAGACACATAGGTCAATGGAACAGAATAGAGAACCTAGAAATGGACCCACAACTATATGGTCAACTAATCTTCGACAAAGCAGGAGAGAATATCCAATGGAAAAAGGACAGTCTCTTTAACAAGTGGTGCTGGGAAAACTGGACAGCAACATGCAGAAGAATGAAACTAGACCACTTTCTTACACCATATACAAACATAAATTCAAAACGGATGTGAGACCTAAATGTGAGACAGGCTATCATCAAAATCCTAGAGAAAAAAACAAGCAGCAATCTCTTTGACCTTGGCCACAGCAACTTTTTGCTAGACGTGTCGCTGGAGGCAAGGAAAACAAAAGCAAAAATGAACTATTGGGACTTCATCAGGATAAAAACCTTCTGCATAGTGAAGGATACAATCAACAAAACCAAAAGTCAGCCTATGGAATGGGAGAAGATATTTACAAATAACATGTCTGATAAAAGGTTAGTATCCAAAATCTATAAAGGACTTATCAAACTCAACACCCCAAAGCCAAATAATCCAGTGAAGTAATGAGCAGAAGACATGAATAGACACTTTTCCAAAGACATCCAGATGTCTAACACATGAAAAGATGCTCAACATCACTCATCATAAGGGAAATGCAAATCAAAACCATGAGATACCACCTTTCAGAATGGCTAAAATTAATACAAGAAACAACAGGTGTTGGCGAGGATGCAAAGAAAAGGGGACCCTCTTACACTGTTGGTGGTAATGCAAACTGGTGTAGCCACTCTGGAGAACTACATGGTTCCTCAAAAATTTAAAAATAGAACTACCCCATGACCCACCAATTGCACTATTAGGTATTTACCTAAAGGATACAAAAATACAGATTTGAAGGGGTATATGCACCCTGATGTTTATAGCAGTGTTATCAACAATAGCCAAACTATGGAGAGAGCCCAAATGTCCATTGACTGATTAATGGATAAAGAAGAGGTAGTACACACACACACACACACACACACACACACACACACAGAGGAATATTATTCAGCCATCAAAAAGAATAAAATCTTTCCATTTGCAACCATGTGGATAGAGCTAGAATGGATTATGCTAAGCGAAATAAGTCAGATAGAGAAATACAAATACCATATGATTTCACTCATATATGGAATTTAAGAACATATGGGGGGGTGGGGAGAGGGAAACAAACCATAAGAGACTTTTAATAGAAAACAAACTTAGGGTTGATGGAGGGTGGGAGGTGGGGGATGAGTTAGATGTGTGATGGGTATAAGGAGGGCACTTATGATGATGAACACTGGGTGTGGTATATGACAAATAACTGAATTCTCCTGAAACCAATATTGCACTGTATATTAACTAACTATAATTTAAATGAAAAAAATTTTTAAATAGCCAAATTATGGAAAGAGCCCAAATGTCCATCAACTGATGAATGGATAAAGAAGTTGTGGTATATATATACAATGGAATATTATTCAGCTATAAAAAAAGAATTAAATCTTGCCATTTGCAACAATGTAGTTGGAACTAGAAAGTATTATACTCAGTGAAATAAATCAGAAAGACAAAAACAATATTATTTTACTCAGATGTTGAGTTTAAGAAATATAACAGATGAACATAGGGGATAAAAGAGAGGGGCAAACCCATAAAACAGACTCTTAACTGTAGAGGACACACTGAGGATTGCTGAAGTGGAGGTGGGTGAGGGGATGGGTGAAGGGGGTGATGGGTCTTAAGGAGGGCACATGTGACGAGCACTGGGTGTTATATGTAAGTGATGAATCACTAAATCCTACACCTGAAACTAATATTCCAATGTATGTTAACTAACTTGAATTTAAATAAAAATTTGGAAGGTAAAAAAAGAGATGATAACTCAACAATAAGAACATGAACAACTCGAGTAAAAAATAGACCAAAGATCTGAATAGACAGCTCACTAAAGAAGATATACAGATGGCCAGTAAGCATATGAAAACATGCTCCACATCATATGTCATCAGGGAATGCAAATTAGAACAATGAGATACCATTATACAACTGTTAGAAGGGCCAAAATCTGGGATCCTGACAGCACCAAATTGCTGGTGAGAATGTGAAGCAACAGCATACATTGTCAGTGGGATGCAAAATATTACTTACCTTGGAAGACTGGTGGTTTCTTATAAAACTAAACATACTCTTACTATATGATCCAGCAATCACATGCCACGGTATTTAACAAAAGAAGTTGGAAACTTATGTCCATACAAAATCTGCATACAGATGTTTATAGCAGCTTTATTCATAACTGCCAAAATTTGGAAGCAAACAAGATTTCCTTCCATAAGTGATTGGATAACTGCGGTACATCCAGACAATAGAATGTTATTCAGCACCAGGGCACCTGGGTGACTCAGTTGGTTAAGCACCGACCTCATGTCATGATCTCACAGTTCACAAGTTCCAGCCCCATATCAGGCTCAGAGCCTGGAGCCTGCTTCGGATTCTGTGTCTCCTTCTCTCTCTGCCCCTCCCCGACTCATTTTCTCTCTTTCTCTGTCTCAAAAATAAATAAAAACATTTAAAAAAGAATGTTATTCAGCACTAAAAAGAAAGGAGCTACTAACCAATGAAAAGACATGAACGAAACTTAAATGTGTATTACTAAGAAAGAACCAATCTGAGAACCCTACATACTGTATGACTCACACTATATGACATTCTGGAAAAGCTAAAATTATGGAGACAATAAAAAGATCAATGGTTGCCAGGCCAGGGGCAGGGGGGAATGTATGAATAGGCAGAACACAGAGGATTTTTCAGGCAAGGAAAATATTCTGTGTGACATTGTAATGATGGATATATGTTATTTGCCCAAACCCATAGAATGTACAACATCAAGAGTGAACCCTAAGGTAAACTATGGACTTTGAGTGATTATAGTGTATCAAGGTAAGTTCATCCTTGGTTAAAAAAAAAAAAAGTACTATTCTAGTGAGTGATGTTGATAATGGGGGAGGCTATGCATGTGTGAGAGAGCAGGGGGATATGGAAAATCTCTGTACCTTTTTCTCAATATTATTGTACACACAAAACTAAAACAATCAAGTCTTTTTAAAGTGTAAAACAATGAGGGAAATTTGAACACTACTTTGATCTTTTATAATATTAAGGAATAGTTGTTAAATTTTTATATGATGACATTGTGGTTATATTTCTAAAGAGGAGTTCTTATCTCTTACAGATGCATACTGAAATATTTATGGGTGAGAGAATACAATGCCTTCTAAATAATTGTACATGATTTCTAAATACTTTAAATAATTGGAGAGGGAGGAAAGAGGTTTAGAGGAAAGAAGATTAGTAATGAGTTGGTAATTGTTGATGCTGTCTAATAGGTAAATGGGGCGAGTAATTATACTCCTCTCACATACTATTTTGTATATATTTGAAGTTCTTCCAAATAATAAGTTTTTAAAAATCTGTGCCTTGAAGTAATAAGTAAACTATGCATTTAAGCTATTACTAATCCTCATTCTATCTTATAATAGCTACATTTTAGACTAAAATTCTGCATCCTTCTTAGGTTAGAGCTCTCAACCCTGTTAGGATGAGATGCAAACAACTGATAGTCAAGGAAGAGTGCTTAATCATCCCAGGAAGGATAGAGATCCTCAATGAGGCATTCGATAACCCACATACATGTTTCTTTGGTGAGTAGAGTTAAAGACATCTAGTAATTTCTTGAATTTGGGAGCTCCATTCTGACTTACTCTGGAAAATTACTATACTTTCCTCACCTCCTGCCACCACAACACTCAAAAAGAAAAAAGAAAGAAAATCAATATTGTTTTGGAAAATATATTCTTACACCACTGCCTACTGTCTACTGTATTTCTACCCCTTCCCATTTACATATAGCTATGAAACCCAAGAAGAAGATGGGTTCTAAAAATAAAACACAGTGGGGGAGCAAGTTCACCTACCACACCTGGGAAATGTGGACTCACAAATTTAGATGGTAGTACCTGGTTTAACTCCTGGATAATCCCACAAGAGGGCACTCTAGCTTGTGGGAAGTTATAAATCCTGTACAGTCAAGTTGAGCTTTCTATAAGGTCTCATTTACCAGTCCACAAAACCAGGAAGGAGCTACAGAACAGAGGGCTGGGAAAAGAAGGAGCTGGGAGATAAGGTGAGAGGTTGTCTTCTGTCAATAAACTTGGGATCTAATAAGGGTCTAATACTTCCAAGTATGTTTTTAAAGGCCAACTTGATTTGAGCCCTGGAAGAGTACACCAGTTGGAGCAGAGATGAGATTGAGACCATTGATTTGAGGTGATGAGGGACAGAGAGCCGAACTGAGTGCAGGACCCTCTACCACCAGACTGAATTTGCAACCTGGAATTGAGATTCAGTTTCCACCATCAAAATTCCCTTTCAAACTGCCAGTCAGAAATTTAAAAGCTTTTGTGCTATCTTCATTTATTTAAGCGTATTTATTTTTTCTATAAATTCCTTTACCTTTTAGTAAGTTTCTTTCCTCTTGTTCTTTTGCTTTAAAAAAAATAATAATCTATCACTCTACCACACAAGGCATCATTATTTCCAAGGACGCAAAGAGGAAGAGGATACTTACTCATGTTGATTAGAAGATCTGCAAGAGGGAGCATTCTAGAAGTCCCTACTTGGAATTTTTTTTTTTAAATCAGTGTCTTAGAGGTAAACAGAAACTAATATAATCCACAGCTTCATGACAAAGTTCATTACTTACACTGGCACAAACTGTGTGCCAGAGATGGAGTTCTGAGCTGAACACTATATAGTTTCCATCTGTGAGGCACAGTTGGCAAGACTACAACTGTCTTAATACCCTACAATTAGTAGGGCAGAATAAGTTGTTTGACTTCTTAAGCATGTAAGTAGTCCAAGACAGTGTCCATCTCCTCAAGTTGTTACTTCTAGTTGGATCCCTGCACTTTCAGTGGCAAGTGATGGCAAACAGACACATTCTAGAAAAAACAATAGATTAAAATCATTACCTCTGCATCATAGAAGGCGCCCTCAAGTTCTCTACCAGAGTTTCTAAATTTTGTGTTTCCTTTCAACAATAATTTAAAACTTTTCATGTAAGCACATTCTAGATGATTTGGATAACCACCTCATAACCAAATACTCAAATTTGCATGTGTGTTTACAATTGCATGGAGCCAAGTGGACGCCACGTGACGTTATGGCACTGTAGGAATACAAGTTTCTCAGTCATTCAGAAGTAGGGAAGCGGTGAATGGAGCCACCTCACAGCACACAGCACCTCACAGCAAAGTTTCCATCTTTCTATGTATTGACTAGCAACAGTCGATTCAGTGAGGTAATAAACAAGTAAAATGAAAAAGTTTTCATTATGTCTTCTTTTTGTTAGAGTATTTTGTTTCTATTGCATTTTGTAGGGCGCTAGTAAGCAGATCAGCCAACAAAACAAGAATTGGTTTGAAATTAACGTCGTTTAAAAGGGAAAAAACAACAATGCTCAATAACTCAAATAATGTTCCAGTAATACACAATGAAGCAGAGAACCCCAAAATGCATCTTTCCACTATTTAACACATCATTGTTATTGTTTTATTATTCAAATTTTTAGCCTTATATTTTTGTTCACACATAATTGGTAAATTAATATCCATTGCATAGATGAAACAGAATATAGACAATGAGTTTATATGTAAGTTGTGTTTGTAAATATTTAAATAAAGGTATAATGGAAATTACTTTATTCTAGGAATATGCAAGAATTTGTTTTTCCTCCTTTAAAAGGTATTATTACATTACTTAAATTTGTACAGAATATACAGGTTTTTTTCTTTTTTATAAAATTATTAATGACCAACAGGGAATAAACTAAAGAAAAAACAGTGAGCATGTCTTCATAAGAACAGATGTACAGCCTTTTGGGGACTAGATTGACAACTAACTTTCTATAAATTCTAATATTCCTAAATGTAATAGTTCATCCCATAATTTCAGCCTAGTAAATAATACTTGATAAGTTATACATTTCACAAAACATTGGCGCAAAGTGTTTAAGCCTAAAATTTTTTGAACTCTACCCAGAAGGACAATTTTTCTTTCCTTTGTTTTCTTTTCTTTTCCTTTTTCCCCCAAGGAGCAATTAGTTTTATCTTTTCTTTCCCTGAATTAATTTTAGTTGATTTTCTTGGATAAAAGACATGGCTTTTGGAGGGAAGGAGGTGGAATCTCAACCATCCCAGCTGATTATAATGCAAATTTACATAATAAGTGATAAAATTTACCTTATCTTTTTACTTAATAGATTTTCCATAACATCTTAAAGTCCTTACTAATAGTGAAAAGGAAAAATATTATTAACAATTTTTTAATTAACAATAAGACCCTTCATTATTATGAAAATGCAGCTGTCTTACATTTTTTATGTAACATTTTATTTTTTTTTCTGTTCATAAGTTATCTTTGATCTCTACACACCTGCTTTGGTGTATTCATGGGTATCTGTAATGATATGAGTGCTGGGAACATTTCATTTGAATGGCTTTTGTTCTCTTTTCTGTACTCATGCATTTCATTAGCATGATGATGCAGTGGTCATAATCCAGAAGAGTTATTGTTCTTCTCCCCATTTCTTTGTTCATGTACACACACACACACACACACACGCACACACACACACACACAAATAGATGCTGCCTCCTTCAGATAACACCACATCCACCATCATCAATTTATTTACCTGGTGACTTTAAATTAAGAAGCAGTATGTCTACACTGGGCCCAATATAAGGTAGAATTGAGACACAAAACTGGATAAAATTCTTTCCTCACTATTTATTTTAGCCAGAATTATGCCAGTGCTTATTAACATAGTCAATTCATTGGTTGATACTTGAACTTTTTATCTGCATCTTTTAGGGAAATAACATTACACCCATTGATTGTATCAATATTTATTCAGTGAAAATAATGTGCATTTTGTGAGATCTTAACTATAGTACCCATTATTGGCACATAATTTTTCAGTTTATAAAGTACTTTCTTGTATATATCTTATTTAACTTCACAATAACCTTTTGAGTCTGTGTTTTTTGTTGACTCTGAGTTGTTTAGAGAAATTAGGGTCAGAGAAAATGGTCTATTTCATTTCTTCCCAAGTTACTTATAATCAATGAAGTACTTTTAACACGCTCTTCTTAAAGAGAGGAAAGCAGCCTGTGTATTTCTTTGGGTAGATCAAGAACGAAAATAAACCACCTATGCAGACATTTTCTACTAGTCTTGAATATGGTTGGATATTAGTGCAAGATTAGTGATTCCTCTTGGTTGGAAAGTGGAAGTCACAAAGTCACACTGAATTTCAAAGTACAAATCATCTGAATTAATGGGATGTACCCTCCTTCAACTGTCCCTGCCATGGCTGGGTTCAGCACACCTATTTCTATCAGATGGAGGTTAGTTCCTCACTGGTCCATATCCTTCAAGACTACTACATCAGAACTAGCTTACTTTCATTGGCCTGTTTATTCACAGGAACTACTCAGAGAAGCAAGAGACTAATTGCAATGGGATCAATTTGGTTTCTCTTATTCAGGGAGAAAAGGTTTCAGTATCAAACCCAAAATATCCCTGTGGCAAGGTGCAAAGTTTTCTGTAATTTGGTTACTTCAGGCAACATATCATAATAATATCCCAAATATGCTCTACTTTCAAGTTTGTGTCTTACTTCAAGTTTGTGTTTTACCTTATGCAAATATATAAGCACTCTTCTAGCAACTATTTTTTTTAATATGAAAGTTATTGGCGAATTGGTTTCCATACAACACCCAGTGCTCATCCCAACAGGTGCCCTCCTCAATGCCCATCACCCACTTTCCCCTCTCCCCCAGCCCCCATCAATTCTCAGTTTGTTCTCAGTATTTAAGAGTTTCTTATGGTTTGCTTCCTTCCCTCTCTGTAACTTTTTTTTCCCCTTCCCCTTCCCCCATGGTCTTCTGTTAAGTTTCTCAGGATCCACATAACAGTGAAAACATATGGTATCTGTCTTTCTCTGTATGACTTATTTCACTTAGCATAACACTCTCCAGTTCCATCCACGTAGCAACTATTTATTTATAATAATTCATATTTTCCATATATCAAATTCCTTCCAAAATATCATACCACCAAATATTGGTAATTTGTGTTTATAGCAGGATCCATCCATGCATCCATCCATTCAGTAAACATTTTACTTAGTGTTTTATATATGCCAGACACTGAACTGTGCTGAGAATAAATTTATGAACAAGACTCAAGGAACCTCACACTCTAATAAGAAAGACAGATATGTAGACAAATAAGTTCACATAATGACTATAGAAAATGTGTAATGAAGTCTCCAGCCTTGGGAAAAATAAACCTATCTACTTTTCATTTATCCATCCATCTGTGCATTTATCACATATCAATCTTGAGTACCTACCCAATGACAGGCCTTGACCTCAATGTCAGGGATACAAGTTAAGTGAGACACAGCCCCTGTCTTCAAGGAATCCCACAATTTGGTGTGAGATCCAGATAAGTAATAACTACCTATAGCAGGAGATAGTAGAGGCATATGTCTAGTACCATGGCTGCACAAAGGAGTGATCAATTACTGGGTGAGGATTCAGAAGAGGCTTCAAAGTACAGAATTTGACAGAACTGGATCTAGAGGGATGAGACAGTGTCAGTGAGCAGATGAGGAGAGAGGGTAGTCAAGGAAGAGGATAAACTAACACTTTTCATTATCTCTGAATGTTTAGATGGAGGAGCTGTGTGTTCACTCAGACCCTCTCTCAGTTTGAAATGCCCATGTGTGCACCATGGGGTGAGTGATGACAGGTACCAGAACAAACGTTTGGGTAAGTCCAGTCCTGCTTTCTAATTAATCATATTTAATTGGCCTGGTAGTTCTGGACTATAGCTTCAAATCCAAATTCCTGTGATGGCTTTCAAGGTTCTTAGTGATTTGCCTTCTTCTTGTCTATGCTGCTTAATTTCACCTTCTTCTTCTACCTCAGTCCTACATTATAGGACCAGTCGCCTTTCTACCTGCCCCCCACCAACAATATCTCCTTATTCTCTAATCTCTCTTTGCCTTCTGACACCAGTCACACTTGCCTACGTCCTCTCTGCCAGTTGACAGTTTAGCTAAGTCCTACATCCTCTACAAAACTTTGACCTCTGTGGTCCAATGATTTTTTATTTTTTATTTTTTTAGAAAGAGAGAGAATGAGCAGGCAAGAGAGGCAGAAGGGGAGAGAATCTTAAGCAGACTCCATGCTCAGTGCAAAGCCCAACCCAGGGCTCGATCCCACAGCCCTCAGATCATGACCTGAGTGGAAATCAAGAGTAAGACGCTCAATCAACTGAGCTACTCAGGTGCCCTGGTCCAATTATTTCTATTTCTTTCGCCCACTTAAAAGTCTCCTTGTGTGTTAAACCTGTCCCATCTATTGCTTCCACAAATGGTTCAGATGAACAACTTTGCTAAAATCCCACTCTGGCTATCCTGAATATACCTGGAATACCTATTATATGGAAATGGCACATATCATATCTTGCAGGACATCTTGGAATAAAGTTCATTGAAAAGTTTAATTAGCATAAAACAGTGTATGACGTTAGTAAATGTGTGCTGGCTAAAGCTGTGCAAGCCCTGTTCCCAAATTCCCCATACTGTAATCACTTCACCCTGGGTTCACCATGTCTCAAGCAGTGGGAAGCATCTCCATTCAAACTTCATCATCTCCATCCACAGCCCACCTTCCTGACACCATAAGCTCAAACCCTGTCAGAAAGCACTCTGTGGTTCTACTTTCTGCTGTTCTGCTAGATGTTTTCAGAATTTATCAACCACATGCTTACTCTGAAACCTGGAGAAGAGTCATAATGCTCACAAATGTCTCTGAAGGAAATTTGGACCTTATTGCCTTTCTTTCACATCATCTTCTTTTCTTTCTTCCAGTTGTTTCTTCTCTCCTGTGTTAATCAGGGTAATGAACAAACAATCCCCAAATATCAATGGCTAAAAGTTTTGAAAATATATTTCATGTCCATTTCACAGTTTGTGGTAGGTTGTGGGGATTAGGAAGCAGGTGTAGGCTCCACAGAGGCATCGAAGGGCCCAGGCTGATAAAGAGTTCCATGGTCTGCCTGGGCAATCACATCCACTGGCTGGAGGGTGAGGAAGGGAGGCAAAAGAAACATGAATGGTGATGCAGGACATTTTAGGAGCCAGAACTGGAAAGGATAATATATCTCTTCCATCCACATTCCATTTGCCAGAACTCAAGCACGGGACCCCACTTAACTGCAGGGGGACAGTGAGAAATGTAATTTAGCTATATTTCCAGGAAGAGAACAAAATGAGTTTGGTGAACAAACTCTCCATCTTATTTGATTAGGGAGAAATTTATATATATCTTTCCTTAGAGGTCTTTAGTCTTCAACCAGTCCAAGGAAACACACTTTGACATGTCACACAATTTCAACAATGTGTTTGATGTCATCATATACATTCCAGTTACATTTGTAACCAACATCTTATAATTCTCAGATTGTCTCCCACATGCATGTTAGTTCTTCAATAAGATTTCATGGTGAAAGGGGTGGTAGTGGGAAGGAAGCCGACTAGAAAGGGCTGTTTTTCATAGAAGGCGGGGGGGGGGGGGTTGTTAACAACTTAGAACTTTGAGAAACCTAATTGAATGTCTATTGACAGCTTATGATATTACTAAATTAGTCAGTTCAAGAACTTGAGAGGAAATGTATTTCTGAGCAGACTATTTATTTATATAGGAACAGGTAATTTGGATTCAGAAGCATTAAAACATATTTTAAAAACAGGAATGTAAGGTCTTAGAGGATGCACTCACGGTTTCACAGTTAGGGGATGACCCACATTTCCACTAGATGGCCCTATTTCAAAATATTACAAAGCTGAAGATGAACAGCTTTCTGATGACTTGCAACTCTCATACCTTTTCAAGTATTTAGGGCACTTCATTACCAATTGTAGCTGGTTTTTCTAAAATACTATTGATGTGGCAAATTTCATCTTTTAGTATGACATGGAACCTGTTTTGGTAAAAGAATTTAGCCCAAAGTTTTTTTAATAGAGACTATTTTGTTCAGAACAGATCATTTAAAATGAACAACCTGGCAGTACTTAAATGACAGCCTGTCCCCCAAAGTGCAGACTCAGCAGTGATGTCGGGAGAGTCCACAAAGCAACCCACGCTGTAAATTTCCCTTGCTCCAAGTGGATTTTAATACCAACACAGATTCTATTCCTCTTTTTTTTTTTCTGGCTCTATTTTGAGACACACATTTCAAAATCCCTAAGGTTATTCTACTATGTTGTATGAATTCTGACAACTCCAAATAAGTCAAAACCATCCAATTAAAATATTCTCTGAAACTAAAATGGAATGACTATAATAAAAAGCTGCAAACCCAGTATTTAGCAACTAGAGCCTGGTGGTTGCCGTTATAAAACATCTTGAGAATTGCTGACAAGAAAGAATAGAAGACACTAATGTCTCTTTTTCCTATCCATGCATCTGTTAATCCTGGCATCTTCTGCTATCAGGTGCTAGGTCTCAATGTAAGAAGGAAGTTCATCTAATTAAAAATAAAGAAACTCAAGGAAATGGATAGAGGCTCATTCCCTTCCCTCCCTTCTCCAACACTCAGTCCTGCTGAAAGGAGATCAAGCCTGAGGTTTCCTACCACTCCTGCTATCATCATCCTTCTAAGCAAATCTGATAGTAGCAACATAGGTTTGTTCCCAGAATCAAAGGAAGTCAACACCAGAGCCTTCTTTCTCCACTCCTATCATTATTCTGGGCTCTTCCTACATTTAGATAGAGCCCTCACACTACACTCAACATTACTAAGTCATTCTAATACACATCAACAATTGTAGACGAGAAATCAGAATACTACATTCAGGCTGAAATAATCTCCCATCAGTGTTGTGGTCATCTGGGTTATCTTCAATATTAAATTGAAAACATTTCCCATCCTGTTTCTCCCAAATTATGGCAGTCATGTATTTCCTTATCCATTAAATTTCAGACCACAAAAATTGCACATCTGTGTGTCCAGAGACTTGAGGGATTAAATACAGCCAAGCTAATGTGTGTGTAATTCCACCTCTGACCATGAAGTAACAGGCACTAGATTTGCCTTTCTGCCTTAAACAATTAGAAAGAAAAAAATGGATGAAGTAATGTTTTTCAGACATTGAACAACAGGCCACAAAGGACTGAGAGAAGGGAAATAAATGAGATAAGCCTTATAATTGCCCCGGTTTTCTTCCCGGAAGAAATTCCTAGTATAGGAAGCGATAACCCAAACAGAACACAGCAGTCTCACTGAGATGAGAAGATAAAGACTGAAGTTTGAAGGGGACAAGACAGCTAGACTTTCCCTCTGAAAAGAGAGAACTAATAGAGCTCTGAAGTCTTCAACTGGGCAATGATCTCTGCATCTGAAGGAAAACTACCAGAGTAGAAGAAAGAGAAAAGAAAGAAGCCCAGGAAAGCTGTACACCAAACAGTGCCTGCACCTCACACAGGGATGGAAACAGTTCATTTTCCTACCAGCCAGAGTGAAAAGAACTCAAACTACAAAAGACATCAGGCAGTGACCTGAGAAAAGTATTGCCCTCTTGGCAGTAGTGTTAACTCTGGATACATCCTTAGAAAGCTTGAAAGCAAACCTTGAAACAATCCAGTAAATTCCAAGTAAATTAGCTATACGTTAGAATAAAAGTCCAATACTATGTAAGGCATAAAACAAAATGCATCATCTAAAAAAGTAAATAACTCAATGTCCAGGATTCAATAATAATAATACAAATTACCAGGAGTGCAAAGGATCAAGAAAACAAAATCCATTAACGAGAAAAAAAAATCAATCAATAGAAATAGAGCCCAAAGTGATGGAGATAATGAAATTAGCAGACAAGGATGTTTTTAAAAGCTATCACAAACATGTTCCATACGTTAAAGGAGGTAGAGAAAACATGAGAATGATCAGGAGAAAAAGGAAAGACATGAAAACAATCCATGGAACTTCTAGGCAATATGAATACAATATCTGAAATGAAAAATACAATGATGAGAATAGCAACAGCTTAAACAGTATAAAATAAAATATTAGTAAATTTAAAACCCAGTAATAGGAGCTGTCCTGAATGAACACCACAGAAAGAAAAATACTGAAATAGATGAAGCATCAGTGACCTGAGGGACACTAAATCAATATGTGACATCGGAGTTCAGATACACTATAACATATTATAAATATAAAGACACAGAAGGATTGAAAGTAAAAGAATGAAAAAGGTATACAAGGCAAAAAACAGTATTTTCAGACAAAGTAAATTTCAGAACAAGGAATATTACCTGGAACAAAGAGACATATTTGATAATGATAAATGTGTATGTATCTAATAACAGAGCCTCAGATACATCATGAAAAATTCATATAAATGAAAGGAAAAATAAATAAATAGATAATTACAGCTGGAGACTTCAGCACTCCTTAATCAGTAGGTGATAGAAACAAGCAGCAGGGGCACCTGGGTGGATCAGTCAGTTGAAAATCTGACTCTTGATTTTGGCTCAGGTCAAGACCCCAGGATCATGGGATCAAGTCCCATGTCGGGCTCCGCGCTGAGCATGGAGCCTACTTGAGACTCTCTCTCTCTCTCTCTCTCTCTCTCTCTCTCTCTCTCTCTTAAAAAAACAAAAACAAAAACAAACCTTCCCCAAAGAAAACTTCAGCCCTATATGGCCTCACTGGTGAATTCTATCAAACATTTAACAAAGAAATAATATCAATTTTATATAAACCCTTTGAGAAAATAGAAGAGGGAAGAACACTTCCCAAATCATTCTATGAGGTACCCTGATACCAAAACCAAAGACATTATAAGAAAACATAATTACACACCACCACCATCCCTTGTAATACAGACATAAAAACTCTGAACAAAATTTAGCAGATCACAGCATGTATTATATAAAATGATAAAAACATCATGACTACATAGGATTTGTCCCAAGAATTCAGTTTTGGTTTATTCCTCAAAAATTGATCAATGTGTTAACAGACTAAAGGACAAAATCCATATGATCACTTTACTAAATGAAGAAGAAGAATTTAACAGGATTTAACACCTATTCATGATTTTAAAAAATGACAGAACTCCATCAAACTAGGAAAATAAGAGAACTTTTTAAACCTGATAAAAAACATCTATGAAAAATCTACAACTAATGTCATACTTAATGGAAAAAGACTAAATGCTTCACCTTAAGATCGGGACCATGACAAGGACGACTGCTCATTCCACTTCTATTTAATATTGTACTGAAGGTCCCAGCCAATGCCATAAGGTTGAGAAAAAAATATATATATATATGTGTGTATATATATACATATATACACATATATATGTATATATATACACACATATATATATACAAATCAGAAAGGAAGAAGTAAAACTGTCCATATTTGCAGACCAACAAAGCTACTAGAAATAGAAATAATTAATTTAGCAAGATGACAGGATGCAAAGTCCATATATAAAAATCACTAGTTTTTCTATATACTGGAATATAGTTGAAATAAAAAGCATGATTTCCAATAATATCAAAAATATTAAATACTTGGGCATACACTTAAAAAATATATGCAAAAGCTATACACTGAGAAACTATAAAACTTTGCTGAGAGAAATTAAGGACCTATATAAATTCAAAGATAAAGCATGTTTATGGAACATAAAATTAAATATTGCTGAGATGACAATTCTCTGCAAATTGATCTATAGAGTCAACACAATTCCAGCCAAAATACTAGCAGGTTTTTGTTTTTGTTTTTAATTTTTTTTTCAACGTTTATTTATTTTTGGGACAGAGAGAGACAGAGCATGAATGGGGGAGGGGCAGAGAGAGAGGGAGACACAGAATCGGAAACAGGCCCCAGGCTCTGAGCCATCAGCCCAGAGCCCGACGCGGGGCTCGAACCCACGGACCGCGAGATCGTGACCTGGCTGAAGTCGGACGCTTAACCGACTGCGCCACCCAGGCGCCCCATAGCAGGTTTTTAATGACATGTCAACTTTTACAACTTTGTGTCAATAGTAACAAAAAAATCTGATTTTAAAAAAATGGGTAAAAGTTTTGAATACACACTTTATCAGAGAAACATTACAAATGTTCAAAATCATTAGTCATTAGAGAAATTCAAAAAAATACATAATGCAATTGTAAAAAGAACAATAATGCCAGATGCTACAAGAAAGTAATCACAACACTCATACATGCTGGTGAGAAGACAAAATGGTGTGGCCACTTTGGAAAACAGCTTGGCAGTTTCTTAAAAAGTTAAACATACATTTACCATAGCAATTCTACTTTTAGATCTACCCAAAAGAAATTAAAACATTTGTCTGCACAAAAGCTTGTACTCAAATATTTATAGCAGCTTTATTCATAATAGTCAATCATTGCAAACAACCCTAATGAATCAGCTGGTAAACGTGTAAACAAAGGATGCTACGTCCAGGTAATGGAGTACGACTCAGCAATGGACAACCTACTGATATACAAGCAGCGACATGGATGAATCTCAGAAGCATTACGCAGAGTGAAAGAAGCCAGACACAAAGATTACATCTTATATAACTCCATTTATACAAAATTCTCTAAAAGGGAAAATTATAGGGATAGGAAGCAAATCAGTGATTGCCAGGGACTAGAGGAAGGAGGTAAGAAATGACTGCAAAGGTCACAGGGAATTGTTTGGAGTGATGAAATGTTCTGTGGCATGATCATGGTAGTGATAACATGACTAGAGGTATTTGTTAGTATTCAATAAGTTGTACACTTTAAATTGCTGGGTTTTATTGTGTATAAGTTATACCTCAATAAAACAGGAGTTTGTTGGTTTGACTTTGTTTCTTACTATATAGAGAGGTCAAAAATCTGCAAGGCCCATTGCATAAGGATAGTGACAAAATATACATATATAATTTGGAATTCCAATGATGAGTCTCCTAGACAATTGGAAAGTTTCATCTGACAGGCATAGGTAGCTATACTGTTTTAGGGACAAGGTAGAGAGGACTGAATAATGGAGGTACAAAAGATATTCCAACATGTGACCTGCTTCAGATGCCTGGGATGGGGGTGAGTTGGGGAGATGTGAATTTCTCCAATGATGTTAAAATAGGCATCTCCCAGCCAACTCTATAAAGCAAGATAACTTGTGGCTAAATCCACATACCCACCTGGAGAACCTATTAAGAGGCAGGGACTGAGCAGAGTGTCAGTCCCTAGGAAAAATCCAAAGATGACAGAAAAGGCATGTGTCCTTAAAGGCAAAACCAGGATTACAATACAAAAAAATCAGTGCAGAGTGCTACTGAAATTTTGAGAGGAATCTATTCATCTAAAAAACATTTATTAAATACTAATTATATTCCAGGCACTGGAAGAGCATCTTCAAATACAATAATATGCGAGATAGCCACAGAACTCCCTCTCCTGGTGATGAAACAGCCATTCATAAATGTACTATTCAACAGGATTCTTGGTTATAAAAATGAAACTGACTCTGGTCAAGTAAGGAGAAAAATAACCTCCTGCAAGAGTATCAATCACCTCACAGAATTGATAGAAATACTAGAGAACCAGACTAAGGTAGGAACTGAAGAAAGCCAGACATAGTCAAGACTCTACTAAAGAGGCTAATTATGGGGTTACTTTCCATCATAACACTGCCCAGCCAACTCTGCCCAACCAAGAATAATCCATTAGCCCTGTGGTTTTACAGCATTTCCTCAAGATGTATTTCTTGTCCAGGCTAAGATCATGCACCTTCCTGGATGTGGGGAGAAGAAATGGCCTTCTCCCCCTTTGTGTGTTTGTAGCAGGAATGTGAGTCTTAGTTAATTGGGTGAAAAGGAGAGGAAAGTGTGCTGTAAGCAGAGGAAATGGAATGTTCTGAGGTCCTATGGTAGGGGGAAGCGTGATGCATGTCAGGCAGTCAACATAGGATGGACCATGCAGCATCACTAGGGCCACATAGAGGACTTCAACTTTTCCAGGAGCAATGAGAAGCCATTATGAGATGTTAATATAGGAGTGACCATTGAATTTGTGTGTCAAATAGATTACTTTGCACTCTGGACAACAAATTAGAAGGAAAAAAAATGGAAGCAGAGAGATCAGTTACTTGGCTACTTCAATGATCCAGGCCAGAGGATGATGCAAGTGGTGGCAGTGGAAGTGGAAACAGGAAGACAATCAAGAGCTATTTAGAAAGTATACAGGACAGGCTGTGATGACAGCAGATGTGGAAAGTGAGACAGAGGTGGATCTAGGATGACGCCTCCATTTCTGACTGGCCCAACTGCACCAATGGTGGTGCCAATCACTAAGATAGGGAACACTAGGAAAGAGCCAGTTTGGCAGAGAAAATCATGAGTTTTAGTGTTCAACCTGTTTAGTTTGAAATGGCTTGAGACATCCAAAAGGCAATATCAGGTAAGTGAGAGGCCTCCAACTCAAATGAGTTAAAAAAGAAAAAAGGGGAGGGTTAATGATGCACATGATTGCAAAAGAAAGATCATGCAGATAGGTCATCAGACACAGCTGGAGACAGAAGCTGAAATAATTTTAATGTGGCTCATTTTCTCTCCTCATTTCCCAGAAAAGGCAATACTAATTCATTCAAATGAAAAATTAAAAAATTTCTTAAAAAAAAAAACCACAACAACTATGAACTGAAACATGTACCAGAATCAAGTAGGAAAGAAAGATGGATGGGCTGAATGATCTTCAAAATCTCACCCAACCCTAGGATTCTATTATATAATATAAGTTTTTGAATTGTCTAGAATATAGATTTATTTCTATTCAAATAAATTGGTTCCGTTTCTTTCTTAACAGTAATACCTTTATTTATTATTAGTATTATTATTATTTCAAATAAGCTCTCTCAGTTTCCCTGACGTAAATATTTAAGAGGCAGTAATGATATGTTGGATAAAAGCATAAAATTTAAGGGCACAGAGTCCTAGGTTCAAATTCAATCAAACATAATTAGTTGTGCAAATTTACACGATGTATTTCATGAGCCTCAGTTTTCTAGTTTTCAAAATAAGAGTAATAATAGTGCTTACATAATAATTTTTATGAAGATGAAAAGGGCTCTTGAATATTTAAAAAAAGGCAATGTGTAGGTGATTAGGTGTGAGCCTGGAACTCAGAGGAAAACTCTGCGTGAGAGATATAAACATGTGAATTGTATGTATGTCAATAATTGAAGCTATATTATAGATGATATTACCTAGGCAAGGAGTATAGAGAGAAGAAGGGCAAAGCCTAGGACTGGCCTTGAGAAACTCCTGAATTAGATTTCCTGGGCATGTCAGAGTAGCAAACTTCTTGATGGGTTTTGAAACTGAGTAATTGGGTGGAGAAGGAAGGAAAGGGTATTTTGACAAAATGTGAACAATAGGAGAGAGGCCTCCTCGGAAAGGGGAGATGCTCACTGAGGCTGGAATGTGCATGAGACGGTGCTGGATTTTGAGGCTGACACAGTAGACACCGAATGATTGTGTATATCAAGAAATTTGGGCTTTCCTGTAAACAGTCCATCAGATTTTATAATCAGAGTAACAAAGTTTGTTTGTAAAGAGAAAATGTTTCCAAAAGGGAGAAAAAGGAGGTTAGCTAAGAGAAAGAAGAGCTTGGAAGCAAAAAGAACCAGTCAGGAGCTGTAAGGAATTAAGAGCTCCTCTAAACCAGTGGCAGGGACATATGTGTGACATATGTGTGAGATATTTCAAAAGTAGCATCAGCAAGACTTGCTAATGAACTGAGTGTGAAGGAGAGAGAGAGATTGAAGGGGAATTCAGGCCCCTAGAGAATCAGGGAAGCATACATCAACAATTAATATCATTTGTGAACAGTCTGTCAGAGGAATCATAACAGAATCATCAAGTCTAAATAATGAGTTCATCCCATGAAGTTGGGCTAGAGGTAGGTCACAGTCTGTGGTACCATAAGATCCATTTTGCCTCTGAATTTCTTGGATGCTAAATCACAGATGGTGAACGCAGCACTGATGGACTGTAGCCTGTATGACCAGGTAGACGGCAGAACTATTAACTAAAACAAGGAATACCACCCTACACTGTAAACACCTATAAAACATACACACTTCCTAGCATCTCAAAGAGCTGGTGGCCACTGCATGAGAACATTAGTGCTAAGGGAAATATGGGAAGTAATTAAGATTTTAAGAGTAACCAGAAAAGGAAATGCTCCTGGAAGACTCTAATTTGTACATATGGATGTTTAGGAAAACAGAAGAGTGCCTGTTTGGGGAGAAATGAACCAGAATACTGGAAGGCAGGGGGATTTAAAGAGCAAACTCCAGTGCTTTTGGTTGGAGACCTTGAACCAATAAGCAAAACAGATCTAGCAATGTCTGAAGGTTGATGGGGCATGGGAGAAGGATGGCAGAGCACAGTAACATTAATCTACTAAATGTCTTTATATTTAAAGTAGATTTCTTGTTGACCACATATAGTTAAGTCTTGTTTTTTGATCCACTCTGATAATCTCTGTCTTTTAATTGATGTATTTAGACCATTGACATTTAGCAATTATTGATCCAGTTGGATGAATATCTACTATGTTTGTTACCACCTTCTATTTTGTTGGTCTTGTTCTTTGTTCCTATTTTTGTCTTCCATTTTTTTCCTGCACTTTCTGGTTTTAGTGGAGCATTTTATACGATTCCATTTTCTCTCCTTTCTGATCAATTATAATGAATACCACTTTTACTTTTTTTAGTTGTTTTCCTGAAGTTTGCAGTATACATTTACAACTTAATCCAAGTCCACTTTCAAATAACACCATACCACTTCACAAGTAATGTAAATACCTGTAATAATAAAATATTCCTTATTTTTTTCCCACTCATCACATGTATCATTACTATCATTTACCTCACTTATACATAAATGATAATAATAAAATACATCATTTTTACCTCAATCTGCTATCTGTTAGGTAAATTAAGAATAAGAAAAATGAAAGTTTTTATTTTATCTTTACTCATTCCTTCTCTAATGCTCTTCTTTACAGTAGAGCTGAGTTTCTGATCTCTATCATTTTGCTTCTCTCTTAAGAACTTCTTTTAATATTTCTTGCAAGTGAGGTTTACTGCAAATTCTCTCAATTTTTATTCAGTTAAGAAAGTATTTCTCCTTCATTTTAAAAAACTATTTACTTTTTTTTTTAGGTAGGTTCCATGCCCAGGGTGGAGTCCAACACGGGGCTTGAATTCATGCCCCTGAGATCAAGACCTGAGCTGAGATCAAGAGTCAGACCTTAACCAACTGAGCCACCCAGGTGCCCTTCTCCTTCATTTTTGAAGGATAATTTTACAAGATACCGATTTCTAGGTTACTGTTCAGGCTTTTTCTTTCCCTTTCAACACTTTAAATATTTCATTCTTCTCTCTTCTTGCTTCACTGGTTTCTGAGGAGAACCTGGATATAATTCTTACCTTCGCTCGATTCTTTCAAGATACTTTTCTTTAACTTTGATTTGCTGCAATTTGAATGTGATATGCTTAGGTGTAGTTTTGGTGGGGGGGTAGGAGGGACATTTATCCTATTTGATGTTTTTTGAGTTTCCTAGATCTGTGGCTTTCTGTCTGACATTAAAATCTGGGGAAATTCTCAGTCATTATTACTTCAAATATTACTTCTGTTCCTTTCTTTTTCTTTCTTCCTCAGATATTCCCATTACATGTATAAAAGAGGCAACCCAGGATTGAAGCCAAATTCTAATGCCAAAGCCCATGATTTTTCCCATGCTAATTTAAGAATAGTTTGCTAGCAAACATTTAACTTTAAGACATAAATTACTCAACTTGAAAAAGTACAGAAGCAAAAGAATATAAAGTGAGCCTGAGTGAACAAAACCAAACAAAACAACAGTGTATAGGGCTATGAGCAAGGGATGGAAATGGAGGAAAGACTACAATTACCAAACACTCAGCATATGTCAGGTTGTGAGGTCCAGTCTCAGTGTTGTTTTTTTTTTTTTTTCTCTTTTACTTCTCCCAACAGCCCTGTGAAGCAAGGATTGTTATCTTTGTTTTATCAATGAGGCTATGGGTGATAGGGAGGGTTAATCTGATGCAAAATTGTCAACTTTATAAAGTTTGACTTTTATGCTTTTGTTCCCATTTCTCACTCCCCTATTCCCAATATTCCAATCCTCCTCCTTCCTGATGCTCTCAACTAGGTGAGGTTTCCTTTGAAATTTGAAAACTGAATTCTTGACAATCTCAGAAAAAAAAGTTAATAGAACAATTCACCTTTTGATTGACTTGATTTTATAGTCAAAAAAGTGTATAGGTGTGTGTGTGTGTGTGTGTGTGTGTGTGTTTAAAATGAGTAATTCCTTCCTTCCTTCCTTCCTTTCCTCTTTCCCACCTTCCTTCCTTCCTCCCTTCCTTCTCACCTCCCTTTCTTCTTTCTTTCTTTCTTTCTTTCTTTCTTTCTTTCTGTGCATTTTAAAATGTTTGTCTTTTGCATTGCAACTTGAATGACAACTTGACTTAGTACAGTAACATCGGATCCCACTTTCTTTCCAGCAGAAACTTGTAGATACTGAGATACTGCTTACCTGTCTTCTGTAGAAAAGTAAGAGGTCAGCCTGATCTTTCCCCCTGTTTCTGCTTGGATACCTTAGGAAAACTTTCTTTATCCCTGAAGGTAAATATCTTAATCAATGTCAATTGTTTTATATTAAATAGTTTCTGAGTCTATGGTGTACCCTTAAAATAGCAGATTTCATTCTTTGCCTCCAGAGAAATTTCCTTCATTATATTTGAGAATAATTCTTATCTTTTATTGTTGAGTATGCTGTTTCAGGGACAATAATTATCTGTATTTTATGTCATCTACATATGAACACCTTACTTGGTCTCATTATTTTAATTTCTTTATAATTTTCTGCTGTGTTCATAGTGATTAGTTTAAGTCTTCAATTCTAGTCACTTCTTAGTTGTGTTTAGACTGTTCTTTAATTTCTAATTTATTTGTTAGATCTGTAATGTATTATTTTGGTTCCAATAGGTTTCCTTAGCTCTGCAATTTCTCTTTTATCTCTTTCTGTTGTTTCAGCATTTTGTCTTTGAGTTCTTATTTTAATGATAGCATGCTTTTATTAAGTTGTTTGGTTTTTGTTTTTTTTTTTTTAGCACTAAGGCAATCTGGGGAAATTTTCTTCTATTTTTTTGGTTTTTGTTTTCTTCCAGACTATTTCCTTTGTGTCTGTACTTTCTCTCTCTCTCTCTCTCTCTCTCTCTCTCTCTCTCCCTCTCCCTGTCCACCCCCGTCCCCTCTTGGTGATACATTTACAAGGTTGACATGTGCTTTATTTTGATTTGCTCTCAGTTTCTCTGGTCTACAGTACTTCCAAAAAATTTTTTTTGATGTTTATTTTTGAGAGAGAGAGAAACACATAGAGCATGAGTGGAGGAGGGGCAGAGAGAGGGAGACACAGAATCTGAAGCAGGCTCCAGGCTCTGAGCTATCAGCACAGAGCAGGAAGGGGGGTTCTGACCCTTGAACCATGAAATCATGACCTGAGCTGAAGTCGGACGCTTAACTGATGGAGACACCCAGGCACCCTGACAGTAGTTCTTCTTGACCTTCTTAGCTTCCCTGGAAACTACTTATTAGCCCTGTGGACAACAACTTGGAGGCTAGATGTCATTTTCTATTTTCTTTTCTATATCTCAGATTTGAGAGTGGGAAAGAGAAGAGCCCCTCTGGACCTGCCTGCAGTCCTTGCTGGGATCCTGCACTGCCTCCCCCTTTCTGAGTCCCCATGAATATCCTTTATTGGGGCCAGTCTTCCCAGCAAGGGCCAGGCATTTCCTAATCCAAGGGCTCTGGCTGGTTCCCCCAACTCAGCAGCGACCTTGGAGAGTGGCTGACCCTGTCAGCCCTTATGCCTCAGCCAGGATCTGCAGTGATGTTCGTAGTTTCTCACCTACTCATCCTTCTGGCCACTTCTCTTCAAGGCCAATTCAGGATATTGGAACTTTCCTCAAGTTCTTTTTCTGGGAAGCAGGTGTGATGAGCAAGATTGAGAGTCACTTTTCAATTTTGATGACTGCTGATGAATTTTTAGCCTTTTAAAAAGTGGTATTTTTGTTCATATCATTAAGTCCTGGGGTGAGCGGGGATGTTATCTGACCCAACTGCCTTTGCCCCAGACTTTCAGAACAACTTTTAAGCAAGCACTGCTGGTGATTCCAAGCAGGTGGTTCACACACCACACTTAGATAAAAACCAAAGCACAATGCACAAAGACAAGGTAAAAATAAAATTAAGGATGGAGTGGAAAGCAGAGAGCCTTACTTCATACTGGTTTTAAATATTAAGATTGTTTCTAATTTTATATTTACTTAATATACTTATGCATCCAAGAGCTAAAAAGCGAAGGGGAGGAACACTTAAGTTTTTACCTTTTCCAATGTTAAAAAGCCCTGAAGGTAAACAGTTGCAGGTTTAAAACCTCATATATTAAATATATTTTAAAAAAGAAACCCAAAGCATGTTCATAATCACATAAGAGGGGTATTAAAATGTTTTCCAAGTACACAATATCCTGTCCCCCAAGATGTCTCCTTCTAAAAGCAGCTGAGCTGAACATCTCTGCCTTTACCATCCTTCACATTTATCTTACAGAGTGAAACTAATTCTTTCATTACTTTTAGAGATTAATTCTGTCTGCTGACTTCAACAAGACTTGATGTTTTCCATTTGTGCTCAGCCACATTTTAAGCAACACCCTGGGAGATAGAGTCAGTGCTGTGTACAGGGATTTCACCACACAGTTCACATCGAGATCAGCAAAAGGGTGGAAAAATCCCTAGATGCAGTTTTAATTTTGTTGCCAGGGAAAAAAACAACAACAACAACAACCAGTGTTCAGAGTCCATCAGGCTTAGCTTCTCTGATGCGCCTCTTCAAAATGCAATAGGCAGGAAACAGCACATCTTGGAGCCTGCCCCCCCTTGAATCACAGTTGCCAGCCAAGCCCAGGAGCCTGGTCCTTGGAGTTCAGCGATCACACTGCCCAGCGTTGTAGGTCATGGGTTCCTGCAGGCTGCTTATCTTCTTTTCAGCATTTGGCAGGTGTGTTTTTACCACTGGCTTAATTCTCTGTGTTCCTTAGATGATTCACAGTGATTGCTCCACATGTCACTTTAACCTACTGAGCAAGTTTGCAAGAGTCGTTTATTCATTTTAAAGTGTAATAATGCCTCCTAGTCACAATGGCTGAAGAGGACACAGAGGCCAATGACCTTTACTATTGATTTCCTGAGATGTTTCACAATGACTAGTTAGGTGCAGGTATGGGGACAGAGTAGTATTCGTTAAGCACTCAGGAATCCAAATGCTGGCCCCACCAACTAACTGCATGACTGCACCTTCATTGAACTGCAGGCTCCTTATCTGTAAAATGGGGATAATAATGGTACCAACTGGGAGGATATTTAAAAAGCTAATATATGGTGGGGGTGGGGGAGCGGGGAATGCCTGAGTGGCTCAGTCGGTTAAGCATCCGACTCTTAATTTTGGCTCAGGTCTTGACCTCGTTGTTCATGACTTTGGGTTTCAAGTTGGACTCTGCACTATGAGCAAGGAGCCTGCTTGGGATCCTCTTTCTCTCTCTTTCTCTGCCCCTCCCCCATTCACACAGATGAACTCTCTCTCTTTCTCTCTCAAAATAAATAAAAATTTTTTAAAAAAGCTAATATATGGGGAATTTTTAGCGCTGTGCAAATGATGCAGCTGCTGAAGATGATTATCATCTTACTATTTTATTAGAGAAGGGTGATATAAAAGGTTAAAGTTGATACATTTAAATATTTTCTTGAATTGTTTTACCAACGAAAATGAGTATAGTGAAGTACTTCTGAAACCAGATGCTTTTTATTTTCAAATTAAAAAAATTATTTTTGGGGTGCCTGGATGGATCAATTGGTTAGGTGTCCAACTTCAGTTCAGGTCATGATCTCATGGTTCATGAGTTCAAGCCCCACATCGGGCTCTGTGCTGACAGCTCAGAGCCTGGAACCTCCTTCGGATTCTGTGTCTCCCTCTCTCTCTGCCTCTCCCTCACTGGCACTCTATCTCTCTCTCTCTCAAAAATAAACAAACATATAAAAAAATCTGAAATTCCTTTAAAAAATTTATTTTTAACTGTATAAAACCACCTTGCTTTATGGACAAGGCCACTTGCCTGAGGTCACAAAGCTGACAGTAGATAAAATTAACACTACACCTCCAATAACCTTAATTTAAATCCAATGTTCTTTCTACTGCCTTACTCTGCCTTTCCGTGTGTCTTCATATTCATCGGTGGAGATTCTCAGGTTGTAGCCATGTTTCTACAGAGGCTTTCTACATATTGGTAACTTCACATTTTGGCTGTTATAACAGACAACCCCAAAATAACCCTGGTGAAACGAGATTATTTGTCTTTCATGTTAAAGTTCAGGTAAGCAATCCAGGGCTGGGGTGGCCCTGCAACCATCAGAGACCCAGGCTTCCTCTATTTTAATGGCCTTCCCACTTCAGCACATGGTGACCATCTTTGGTTCAAGAGGGCTACTCCAATCTTTACCATCATCTCCACTTTGCAGTAAAGATGTGGAGAGTGGTAAAAGGTGGACTTAATTTTTCTGTTCAAGAGTACACAACGTTTTTGTCCATAGCCCATTCACCTCAACTTAGTCTTATAGTACATGTAGCTGCAAGGGGGGCTAAGTAATGTACTTTTTGGTTAATTCTATTTCTGTGTAAGAAGGGAAGACTGGATATCGGGGTATAATTAATAGTGTTTGACCATACACACACACACACACACACACACACACACACACACACTAAGCTTTACGTAGTGTGATATTTTCACAAAAGTACTAGAACTTCTGGATTTTAATACAACAGCTGACATGTATATGTAAGTTCTAAGCTTCTACAAGGGATAATTAATCTATTTCTTGAAATGTGGTTCAGGATAGCAGCTTTCACCTAATGATCTGGGAAGGTGGCATGGGGTACCACACAGTCTTTATAATACTTAGAAAGCCAACTGATAAAAAATAGACAATACCAAGTGTTGGTGAGAATGTAAAGAAACTAAGTCTTGTACTCTGCTGATGGGAATGCAATATGGTGCAACCAGTCTGTAAAACATTTAGCACTTTGTGAAAATGCTAAATATAGTCAGGGCGCCTGGGTGACTTAGTCTGTTAAGTGTGGACTTTGGCTCAGGTCATGATCTCGTGGCTCATGAGTTCAAACGCCTTGTGAGGCTCTGTGCTGACAGCTCAGAGCCTGGAGCCTGCTTCAGATTTTGTATCTCCCTCTAACTTTGCCCCTCTCCCACTCGTACTCTGTCTGTCTCTCTCTCTCTCTCAAAAAATAAATAAGCATTTAAAAAAATGCTAAACATAAAATCACCTTGTGACCCAACAATTTCACTCCTAGTTATCTACCAAAGAAAAATGAAAACTTATGTCCACACAAAAACTGTATACGAATGTTCATAGGAACATTAGCCATAATATCCAAAAAGTGGAAACAACTCAGATATTCATCAACTGGCAGATGGATAAATAAAATGTGGTATATTTATACTATATATATATATATATACTATATATATATATATATATATATATATATATATATATATAACACATTTAAAACACCACATATTGTATGATTCCATTTATATGAAATACTCAGAATAGGCAAATCTACAGAGATAGGAAGTAGTTTAGTGGTTGCCTGGGACTTCAGGGTAGCAGAGTAGGGTGCTGATTGCAAATAAGCATGAGGGTTTTGTTTTGTTTTGTTTTGCTTTGCTTTTAGTATATGTGCTGCTGAAGCGAGCACAGTTGAGGGTGTGTGTGTGTGTGTGTGTGTGTGTGTGTTTGGTGATAGAAATGTTATAAAATTGTTATTGTAGTAATAGTTATACAACTCTGTAAATTTACTGAGACTTATTGAATTGTATTATTTTTGAAGGAAAAATAATATAAAAACAGAGGGGGAGGCAAACCATAAGAGGCCCTCAAAGAGAACAAACTGCAGGTTGCTGGAGGGAAGGTGGGTGGGGGGATGGGCTAAATGGGTGATGGGCATTGAGGAGGGCACTTGTTGGGATGACCACTGGGTGTTGCATGCAAGTGATGAATAACTGGGTTCTACTCTGGAAACCAATACTACACTGTATGTTAACTCATTTAACATTAAATAAATACATTGAATTTAAATAAATAAATAAATAAATATTTAAATAAATAAATATTTAAATTGAATTAAATACATAAATTAGAAAGACAAAAATTGAAGTATAATTAATATACAATGTTATATTGGCTTCAGGTATACAATACATAAATTTCATGCTTTTAAAAGGCCAGTGGAAGTAACATGCATACCCATATATCTTCAACTGGGTTAATTCAGCAGGACCAACCTAGGTCCAGGGACAATGTAGGTACTGGAGATACCAGAGATAAAAATACCTATTCTCCTGTTTGCCAAGGGCTCACATCTTACAGGTTGTCAAGGAAAATTTCACTGAAAGGATTTTTTGATTCCACATAGTGGATTGGATAAGTTAAGTAGAACATTTAAAATTTCATGATTTTCAAAGTGTAACACAGATTCTACTGATAGTTATTCTCCTATTTGACAAGTTCGTGACTTTTTTTTTGACAAGTTCATGACTTTTTACTTCTCATATATTCATGTTCATAGCATGACTGCTTCAGATCTGATAACTTTACCTCAAATGGTGTCTTTTGTTTTCTGATAACCATGTTCAGGCCTCCTCCTTTTTTTTTTTCTTTTTTAGAGAGAGAGAGCACTGGGAGAGAGCAGAAGGAAAGAGAGACAGAGAGAGAGAATCCCCAGGCAGTCTCCACACTCAACATGGAGCCCAACATGGGCTTAATTCCATTACCCTGGGATCATGACCCGAGCTGAAATCAAGAGTTTGATGCTCAACTGACTGAGCCTCCCAGGTGCTTCCACATTCAGGCCTCTTGAAATATACTCTTAAATGAATTTGTTCTCAGTCCACAAAATGGAATGAGATGGGTGTCACCAGATGTCCCCTAATGTCTTCTAGATGTAGTCTTCCATGAGTCTAAATGTGTTTTTCATTTGCTGTGTAACCTGGGAAAATCTAGAATTTGAGGATATACCTGAATAGTTGCTGGGGAAATTAAGTGGTTAAACAAGGCATGGCCTGTGCAATACTCAGGGATAGAAAAAGGTGAGCCAGGAGAGTGGCAGCAAGCAATGGGAAGAGAAAAACCAAGAGTCCATCATTTTGAACTTTTGCATGGAGAATAAACATGTATAATTTAAAAGGGTACAGAGGACAGTGAGCCAAGAATGCTAACAACAGCAGTGTTCAGAGTATATTCCCAAAGTCTGTGAGGTCTGTGAGACCAAACCACACTGTGAGAAGAGATATTACTTATCATTCATTCATCCATTTATTCTTCACATGTTCACCAACAAATATATTTTGATCCCTCCTATTGCTAGAAGTAAGGATGCTCCTAAGAGCCCTGACTTGGCTTCTGGGTCATCTCAGTATCTCATAAACTTTATCCTTCATTTTTTTTTAATTTTAAAGAGTCTATATCTTCTTGAATTTTATGAAAAAAATTAAGATGAGGTTTAAAATTAGCTCTTTGTGCCTGCAACAAAACTTTACAGAAGGTACTACCTTCCCATGTTTCTTGAGCACTTTGTTTCCCTCATTACAGTATTTCAGAGTACTTTCCAAGTTCACATACATAGCCACAATGTACAGCTTTAGGCTTAAATATGACAAACAAAACATTAAATGACCATAACTGATTCAGTTATCTAGTATGAATACCAATAACAAAATTCAAAAAATGATCAGAGAATTCCCTCCAAAAGAACCCCCTAGCCTCAGGTAGCTTTGTGGGTAAGACTTTCAAATGTTCAGAAAACACATGATTCTCATCCTTTGTTAATTGCTTCAAAGATTTTTGTAAAAACATGGAGACTTATCTAATTAATTATTAAAAACTAAAATTATATTGGTACCAACACTTAAAACAATCACAGACATTATAAACCAAACTTACATATCAATATAGATGCAAAAATATTGGGTAAAATAGCTACAAATTAAACTTTAAAATGTATTTAGGGAATTTCAAATAGGATTTCCCCAAGAAATGGGAAGATTTTTTAATATTAAGAAATATACTAACATTGACATTTGCGACAAACTAAAAATAGCCACAAATTCCTTGACATTCTTCCTATTGAGAGGAAGGGTCTATTTGGCCTCATCTTGAATCTAGGATGACCCGTGACTGCTTTGACCAGTTAGAAGGATGGAAGTAACACTACGCCAGTTCTGAGTCTAGCCTTTGAGAGGACCAGCAGCTCTATTTTGGTTTCTTGGAGCCTGAGCCACATGTAAGAAGTTGGACCACCTTGCTACAGAGTCCACATAGAGGCTCTGAGGCTACACAGAGAAGCCAACTGAGCCCAGCTGAGCACCCTAACAGCTATCCCCACCAAAATGCCAAGCAGATGAGTAAAGCCATACTGAACCCTCTCCATGTGCCAGCTCCATACCATCAAATAACTCCAGTCAACATCATATGGGAGAAGAGTCATCTGGCTGAGTCCTGCTTAAATTCTTAACCCACAAAAATCACAAGATATAATAAGATGGTTGTTGTTTTATTTTGGGTAATTTGCTAAACAATTGGATAAACAATAGATAACTAGAACAACAGCCTGACAACATGTGAATTGACAATTCACATAAAAAAGAAAATACCTAATTTATATACACAAATCTTTACTCTTACAAGCACAGCATAGGGAAACCAACATTGTTAAACTAATTTTGGGTGAAGTTTAAGTGAGCTTTCTGAAAGGTAATTTGGCAATCAATATGCATTCAAATATAAAATTTCCAAACTCTTGATCTACAAATTTCGCTTCTAGGCATTCCTTCTAAGGAAATAACCCATTAAGGGCACAATGATCTATGTGTAAAGATATCTCTTATAGAGTTATATATAACAGAGAAAAATTGATAACAGTCGAAATGCTCATCAGCATAGGGGACTAGTTAAATAAAATATGCACATCCCTCCAATGACATTGTATGAAGGAATTAAAAGGGATGCCTGGAAGATACAAACCAAATTGGCTATAATGTTTATCTCTGTGGCCTAGAATTATGGGACACTTTCACTTTCTGCTTTACACCCTGCCCCATGATATATTACTTTAAAAAATATATAAATTTAAAAAATAAAGGTACAGTATTTGAAAGGAGTCTTCTGTGTGGTTCAGCCTAACTAGAGTTCTTCTCTGGGGCTTGGGACCCATCCTCAGAGTCAAATAAAAACTCTCCAGTTGCCAGGCTTGTCCTCTGTGTATATATGCTATTTCTTCTTGGGATCATGCAGGGACTGGTATTTGGTAGGGACTAGGATTCAAGTGTTCAGCCTCTGATATCCTAGCCATCTGTCTCTCAATTTATAAATATCTATTGGCACCCAGAGATATAACTATGTATGTATACATGCCATCTACAGTTTGAAATTGTAAGCAGAATAATTTCATACCTCTCAGGCAGCCCTGGAATTAACAACTTATTATGAAGATCTTTCTCTACTTAAATTCTGAATCTGTATCATATCATTAACCAATGTTTTCATTACCTTACTTCCAGCTCCTTGACTGGGTTTCTTTTAGGGTACCAGGTTCCCTGTCACTTACCTCTGTGTTGCATGTGTTTGTTTCTTTGTGCTATTCACAAAGTTGAACACAAGCAGGCTGAGGTATTGTCATACTCAGATCAGCAGTCTCTGGCCTTCCAATGCTTCCAAGCATTTCCAAGTTCTTCTCCAAATCTTGCTTAAACCTACTCCAGTTATCTGGAGAACTGGAGGATCCTTTCTTTTTGGGATTGACTTTTTGGGATTAACACGTAGCCATGGTAACAACTGAGTGTTGGTGATAAAAAGAAGCCTTATTTGGAAGAAAACTCTTATTGTCAAAGCAGCTGTGTGTGCGTGTGTGTGTGTGTGTGTGTGTGTGCCTTATCTGTCTGAATCAATTATTCATTCCATTATTAAATGGAGTTTCTTTTTTATTTTTAATTTAAATTCAAGTTAGTTAACATACAGTGTAGTCTTAAATTCAGGAGTAGAACTGAGTGACTCATCTCTTACATATGACACCCACTACTCATCCCAACAAGTGCCCTCCTTAAATGCCCATCACCCATTTAACCCACCCCACGCACCCACCTCCCCTCCAGCAATCTTCAGTTTGTTCTCTGTATTTAAAAGTCTATTATAGCTTGCCTCCCTCTCTGTTTTTATCTTATTTTTCCTTCCCTTTTCCTATGTTCATCTGTTGTGTTTCTCAAATTCCACATATGAGTGGAATCATATGATATCTGTCTTTCTCTGACTAACTTATTTTGCTTAGTATAATACCCTCTAGTTCCATCCATGTTGTTGCAAATGGCAAGATCTCATTCTTTTTTCATCACCAAGTAGTGTTCATTTTATATATATATATATATATATATATATATATATATATATATACACACACACACCCCACATCATCATCTTTATCCGTTCATTAGTCGATGGACATTTGGGCTCTTTCCATAATTTGGCTGTTGTTGATAGTGCTGCTATAAACATTGGGGTGCATGTGCCTCTTTGAATCAACATTTTTTATCCTTTGGATAAATACCTAGTAGTGCAATTGCTGAGTTGTAGGGTAATTCTACTTTTAATTTTCTGAGGAAACTCCATATTGTTTTCCAGAATGGCTACACCAGTTTGGATTCCCACCAATAGTGCAAGAGGAGTTCCCTTTCTCTGCATCCTTGCCAACACCTATTGTTGCCTGAATTATTAATTTTAGCCATTCTGAAAGGTGTGAGATGGTATCTCATTGCAATTTTGATTTGTATTTCCTTGATGATGAATGATATTGAGCATCTTTTCATGTGCCTGTTAGCCATCTGGATGCTTCTTTGGAAAAGTGTCTATTCATGTCTTCTGTTCATTTCTTCACTGGATTATTTGTGTTTTGGGTGCTGAGTTTGATAAGTTCTTTATAGATTTTGGATACTAACTCTTTATCCAATGTATCATTTGCAAATATCTTCTCCCATTCTGTGATTGCCTTTTAGTTTTGTTGTTTCCTTCACTGTACAGAAGCTTTTTATCCTGATGAGGTCCCAATGGTTCATTTGTGCTTTTATATCCCTTGCCTCCAGCAATATGTCAAGTAAGAAATTGCTGTGGCCGAGGTCAAAGAGATTGCTGCCTGTTTTCTCCTGTAGGATTTTGATGGTTTCCAGTTTCACATTTAGGTCTTTCAGCCATTTTGAATTTATTTTTGTGTATGGTATAAGAAAGTGGTCCAGTTTCACTCTTCTGCATGTCACTGTTCACTTTTCCAAGCACCATTTGCTGATGAGACTGTCTTTTTTCCATTGGATACTCTGTTCTGCTTTATCAAAGATTAGTTGACCATACATTTGTGAGTCCATTTCTGGGTTCTTTATTCTACTCCATTGATATATGTGTCTATTTTTGTGCCAGTACCATACTGTCTTGATGATTACAGCTTTGTAATATAGCTTAAAAGTCCAGAATGTGATGTCTCCAGCTTTGGTTTTCTTTTCTTTTTTGTTTTTTAAATGGTTCATTTATTTTTGAGAGACAGAGTGTGAGTGGGGAAGGGGCAGAGAGAGAGGGAGACACAGAATCTGAAGCAGGCTCCAGGCTCTGAGCTGTCAGCATAGACCCCAAGGCGGGGCTCAAACCCACAAACCAGGAGATCATGACCTGAGCTGAAGTCGGAGGCTTAACCGACTGAGCCACCCAGGTGCCTCACTAGCTTTGGTTTTCTTTTTCAACATTACATTGGTTATTTGGGGTCTTTTCTGGCTCCATTCTGTGAAGAATGCTGGTGTTTTTTAAATTTTAGTTATTTATTTTTTATTTTTGAGAGAGATAGTGCATGAGCAGTGGAGGGACAGAGAGAGAGAGACACACACACACACACACAGGATCTGAAGCAGGCTCCAGGCTCGAAGCTGTCAGCACAGAGCCCAATGCGGGGCTCAAACCCACGTGCTGTGAGATGCCCTGAGCCGAAGTTAGACACAACTGACTGAGCCACTCAGGTGCCCCAAGAATTCTGGTGTTATTTTGATAGGGATTGCATTGCATGTGTAGATTCTTTGGGTAGTATTGACATTTTAACAATATTTGTTCTTCCAATAAGACAACAAAAAGAAGTAAAAGGCATCCAAATCAGCAAACTTTCACTCTTTGTAAATGACATGATACTCTATATGGAAAACCCAAAAGACTCCATCAAAAAACTGCTAGAGCTGACACATGAATTCAGCAAAGTTGCAGGATACAAAATAATTGTACAGAAATCAGTTGCACTTCTATCTACCAATAATGAAGGCAGAAAGAGATATTCAAGGAATTGATCCCAATTATAATTATACCAAAAACCATAAGATACCAAGGAATAAACCTAACCAAAGAGGTAAAAGATCTGTTCACTGAAAACTATAGAAAGCTTATGAAAGAAATTGAAGAAGACGCAAAGAAATTGAAAAACTTTAAGAGTCTCTCATGGTTTGCCTCCTTCCCTCTCTAACATTTTTTTTCTCCTTCCCCTCCCGCATGGTTTTCTGTTAAGTTTTTCGGGATCCACATAGGAGTGAAACCATATGGTATCTGTCTTTCTCTGTATGACTTATTTCACTTAGCATCACACTCTCCAGTTCCATCCATGTTGCTACAAAAGGCCATATTTCCAGAGACTCTTAAAAATACAATTGAACGAAATAAATGTTCATTTCTCTCTCACAAGATAACAACAACAACAACAACAAAAACACAAAAACAAAAACAAAAACAAAACAGGAGGTAGGTATTCCAGAACTAATATGGTGGCTTCATAGTCATCAAGAACCTGACACCTTCCATTTTCTCATTCTATTGTCCCTACAGTGTGATTCTTATTTTCATGGTACAAAACGGTCCAAATTTCAGCCATTACATTCCAAGCAGCTGATTGGAAAAGGCAAGGAATAAGGATACAACTGTCCTTTTTAAGGAAGCTTCTGATTATACCTCATTGACCAGAATTTAGTCATATGGCCACATTCTTGCAAGGCAGGCAGGGAATACACCTTTTAGCTGAGTGACATTGTGCTTAGCTAAACAAAAGAGTCCCTTGATTCAAAGAAGTAGGCTATTTGGCAGGCAGCTAACATTCTCTCCTGATGTCATACTGTTTTTAAAGTTCTGAAACCTGGCTTTTCTGCTTAATATATTGTGAACATTTTCTACTTTTAATAGCTGAATAATATTCTCTTATGTGACTGTTTCATGACTATTCTATGCCAGAACTGGTTTAACTAAGTCCCTATCAATCAATGAGTATCTCAGTTGTCTTCTTTTTTTCTTTTTTTTCTCCCCCCCCCCCCAAAAGATATTTTCTACTCCTGTAGGTGAAAACCATAGAAGACAATTTCCATGATATCATTAACTTCTGGTCTGTCACTTCTCTCAACATTTCTAACTTTGTTCTCAATTCAATGTAATGTGTACTTACTAGCAGGTACCTTTCTTTCCCGTACTTTATACATAATGCTTCCTGAGGCTCTGACCACAGCTTCTTCTAGTCAACTCCTGTGGCTTCAAACCTCATCCTTCTGTTAGTGGGCTCTATTGAGTACATAATCTTTAGCCCATTTCTAGGAATTTGCCCTACAGATCTACTTTCAAATGTCAGAAGATATATATCCAAGAATGCTCATTAAGCATTATTTGTAATAATAGCAAAAACGACCGCAAAGGCAGGGGGGAAAAATCCTATTTTTCATTAGGTGAGTCAAATAAATTACGGCACATTTATGTAATGGGATACAATGCAACCATTAAAAACCATTGATCTACGTATACTACTATGGAAAGCTTTTCAAGACATGTTAGTGGGTGCAAAATAAGATGCAAAGCAATATATACATATATATTATATATGTTATATAATATATATGTAATATAATATATATGTAATATATATATTACATATTCTGTAAAACTTGACCTTAATATTATAAGTAAAGTCCAAAAAATTTCAGTGGTCCAAGATGTGAGTTTCCTTTACTGTGAGGTTAATGAAATGACCCCTACCTGGAGTTAAGGTCCAGTTTGGGGACCCAAATCCTATCTAGTCCTAACTACAGTTTGCTGCTACCTGGTGGCAGTAACCCACTCCAGTTTAAACATTCCTGGGCTGCAGTTTCTGGAATAGCAGTAGTGCTTCCAGACATCTTCTGATTAACTGGCTCCATTTTACCCAGGGATATTGGGCCCAGAAAATAATGAGAATGTAGAAACCCATTTTTTGCCTTCCCATTTCCTGAGATAATAGGGCAGTCTGTTGACTTCCTTTCTTTCCCACTCACCATATCTCACCTCCCTGCCTGGAAGCCTGGCTGAGATAGAACATGAGCTAAATTCATTGTATCAGAATCTAAACTCCCCTGGGGCCACTCTGCCACTTACATTGCATATACTTATATTTACTATGTTACACAGTTTTCTTTACATTATTATGTCTTTTTAAAAGTAAAATTAGTAAGAAAGTAAAATTAGCAAAATATGAAAAGATAAGCTACAGTTGAAACCACTTGATTAATAGTATTTAAAACACACACACACACACACACACACACACACACACACACACACACACAGAGGATGCCTATCAAACTGCTGATGCTGGAGGAGGGTTGCCCCAAGGGGGCAATGAAGAGATTGACAAAAAGTTTTCCACAGTCCTAATCAGAAGATCTCTTCTCTGATGACAAGTGACACGGAAAGGACATCAACTGGCCTTACCAAAAAGCTAAAGAGAACATTTATTGATCCAAAGACCCTCATCCAAAGATGACCCATGTCCCAAACTTGCCACTTATTATCTCCACTTCCCAATGGACACCAAGAACCAGGATGATATGGGGGGACTTAGGAGTCTTAAAATGATTCCTGTGTATCTAAAAGACACAGAAATCTGGAAATGAACTTGTGGAAGACATCCCAGTGGACCACAGTGAGGTCACCTTCATACCACCACTTCAGGGTGACACCAACAGGCTGACCACTCTGGTTTTCTGGTTACCAGGCCATAGTAACTGTGTGGTTGACAGAATGTATGAGTAGCAGACTATATTGCAATGACTTAGTACAAAGACAATCACAGACACGAGATATGGCATATTACTCAGATGTCTGTTGAAAATTGGAATCCATGGTGGAGTAGCTTTGTGTCTTAAGACACTTTTTTCTCACTTCTTGTACTTGAAGAAATAATATTCCCACTTTTTCTTGATTCCTTTTCTTCTTGTTCTGTTGTGCTTAACAATTATATTAAGAATTGCTTCTCTTTTTCTTTGTTTCCCTTAGGAAATTAATAATAGGTGTTTAAATCAAAAGACATACAGATCACTTTTTAAAAATCATGTGGTAGTAGTAGTTAATAATGGAAATACTCTTTAAGCAAAGCAGTTATTTAGGTTTTTTTAAAAAGGCGATTGGTGTGTGTGTGTGTGTGTGTGTGTGCGCGCGCACGTGTGTGCTTTGCAAATGGGAATTCATAGCAAGAATTCATGAGAATTCTTCTGGGGATTCTTCTGTTATTCTCAGCAACCTTATTTCTCAAAATTTTTCTTTATTGAAAAATTCTATTTAAAATATAAATATTGTCCTTTAGAGTGGAGTTATTAATCCATAAATAGAATTTAATCTCTCCAAATCATGGTTTATAAATATTCACGTGTAGGTTGAATATAGTTTATAAGTCAGGTTTTATTTCTATATATGGAAATAAATGATTTAAAATTATCCTATTCGACTCAGGGCAAAGACGTATGAAAAACTACATTGGCTTTATGATATGTAAATTGGAGCACTTTCAGATTATTTTTTGAATATTTTGGGATGGCTAACTGATGAATGTATAATACAAGCAATTTGTATTTTAAATTTACACGTGACAACTTTTTTATGCTTAATCATACATAAGAAACATGTTTTAAGGTGTGTCTGGGTGTGTCAGTCATGCATCTGACTCTTGGTTTCAGCTCAGGTCATGGTTTAACAGTCTGTGGGTTCTAGCCCCATGTCGGGCTCTATGCTGATAGTGTGGACAGAGCCTGCTTGGGATTCTCTCTCTCTCCCTCTCTCTCTGCCCTTCCCCTGCCCTCACTCTCTCAAAATAAATAAATTTTTAAAAAATTTTTAGAAAAAGAAACATGTTTTTAATAACAGCAATAGCAATAAAAACACATGAATTTTAAAATGAAACTGAAACTAAAACTGAAACTATTTTTTGGGGGTGCCTGGGTGGCTCAGTCGGCTAAGCTTCCAACTTCAGCTCAGATTATGATCTCACAGTTCATGACTTCGAGACCCACATCAAACTCTCTGCTCTCAGCACAAGCCTGCTTCACATCCTCTGTCTCCCTCTCTCTCTCTTTCACACACAAATAAATGAACATTAAAAAACACTGAAACTATTTTTCAAGTGAAATACTTACTGAATACAAAACATCCCAAATGATTCAAAGTCACCCCTTAGCATCAAGTAACACTGAACATGATTTGATTGTCCGTATGCAAGTCTCCAAACAAATGAAACAATGTTTCATTCCTGCTTATTCCCACCAATAATTTATAAAAATCAATGTCAATACTCAAGGCTAAACAAAACAAAATAAAATCAAAATCATCAAAACATAGGAAGAAAGAAGGGCTTGTATTCTGGATAGAGGGAGAGAGGGAGGATAGAAACAAACTACAGGTAGCAACAACAGACCAATAGAGAAAACTTAACTGTGTATCTTTAACATCCTGAATACAGTTACTGTTCAATGAAAACTTGAAGCAGCAAGAACATGAAAGTCAAACAATAGAATCTTTCTTGTTAAGAAAAAGGAAGTAAATGGGAAACATCTTTCCTCTGGACAAAACAGATACTAAAACAGCTGTTGGTCATGATGTGGCAAAAGGAGGGTGGATAGATGATTTGGAGCCGCACATGTGCCCCCAACTCTCCTGAATTCTGATACTTCACTCCCATCCCCAACAATCCTTCCTTTATGTAGTAAGTTCTCCCCAGGAGAGCTACTGTTACTCATGGAAATGAACCAAATCCTCCAAGTATACTGGAACAGAAAACATAGTTGCTCATCACTCTTCTAGGGCATCTATACATAAAAACATCTGCTTCCTTACAGGGGAAAACAATGAAAGCAAAAAATAAATTCTCTAGGAAGCAAAGTATGCAAAGACCAAGATCTTTGAAATTTGTAATTAACAATTAATTTTTGTTCTTGGATACACATCCCATTAATCTAAATAATTTGGCATAGAATCTAGAACATAGTAGGCATTCAATAAATATTTGTTGAATACATGAATGAATAAAAATATATCACATAGCTAATATTCAAAAACTGAGGACATCAAGGTTATTGTTTCTCTTCCAATGAATTAAGTATGTCTCCAGCCACAGCAATTTTGGTATAGCATTCAGTACACTTGCGGATACTAGGAACTAATGTTAGTATCTTAAAAAGAAACCAAATCTGTACACAAAGCAAATGTGTATTGCGCACCCACCATGTATAAGGTTCTGTACTTGGCAATGCTGGGTTGCTACAAGAACCGTAGAACAAGGTCTCTATTTCTACAAGCTACAAGTCTATTTCTCTTTCCTTCTGTGGGTAATGTGAAACACTGGCCAAATTAGTGAAGCAGCTAAGTCCACAGCAAATGCCCTTCCTGTGAAAACATCCTTGGCTGTCTGGCTGTATCATGGGCCGGGGGTGGGGGGAGGGGGGAGGGGGCCATGAGCCCAACCACAGGTGACAGCAGGAACATCTGGAAAAAGCATGAAGTCAGATGAGGTACTGAGAGGGCCACAGGGAAGGGAGAAATGTAAGTGATAGGGCTGCCCGCTCTGCCCCGAGTTAAAAGTTTATCATCCTCTCCCTCTTCAGATCTCCCGTGTTTCATCAGCCAACCACAGAGGTGACTGAAATGTCACACCAGTTCTGAAAGGGTCAAAAACATAGTTTTTAAACTATGTTTCAAAAAACATCTTTTTTTTAAAAAGTGATTCTCCTTGTAAATACTCCTGACTAGTAATCCATTGTGTGTTCATAGCAATTTGTTCATTCATTTGCCAATTGATAAATGTTTATGATTTTTTCCAATTATGAATAAAGCTAGTTAAACATTTATGAACAGGTTTTTGTGTGGATATACATCTTATTTTCTCTTGAGTAAATAAATATCTAGAAGTGGAATTGCCGGGTCATCTGGTAAGTATATGTTTAACTTTTTAATAACTGCCAAACTGTTTTCTTAAAGTGGGTATACATTTTGTATCACTACCAGTGATGCATGTGAGTTCCAATTGGTCTGTCTTCTCACTAGCACTGTGTGTGTTATAAGTTGCTTTTTTAATTTTTTATTTGATGGGTAGTGATATGTTGTATTGGTTTTAATGTGCATGTCCCTGATAACTGATGATGTTGAGCATCTTTTCATATGCTAAATGGAGAGGTGGTCTGGAATTATAGTATTTTCCATTTCTCTTGAATCTTCGTCTGCCTTATAATATTTGATTGTTGGCTGGACAAATAAAAATTATATTTAGTGATAGTTTGAGACCCAACAAACTATCCTTTTTTCTCTGCAAAATACCCGAGTACTTTAGCAGTCTGGGACAAAGCTTTGAGGGTTTTTTTGCAGGCTGGAAAAAACCCCATGCTTCCAGGTTGTAGCCTTTGAGTGTCTCAAGAGGAACAGATATTACAGTAGGGCCTCTCTGTCTTTGAGGCGGTAGAATACCAATTCTCAAACCTTCATGCAACTGAGTTCTCAAAACCTTTGTTCTATGTCTCAGCTGCTTCCAGTGGTTTGCCAAATGTCAGCCCTAGGGTTCCAAAATACAGTGTGGGTCATTTCTCAAGTTCTCAGTGTAGCTCTCCCTTTCAGTTTCCTTTTGACTACCAGTGAGTCATCCTTTGGTTCACCTTTTTGAACTCTAATCATTTCCTTCTTCTAATTTCTTACTATCTCATTTGGTCTCCAATGCATGCATGAAAGTGTGTGTGTGTGTGTGTTTCAGCTTTTTTAATTTCCTTCAATGGAAGGTACAGTTGGAATTATATAGTCTGCCAGTTCTTGAATCTCAAATAATTGGGAGACCAAAAATAAACAAATAAATAAGTGAACAGATATATGTCAGGTGGTGAAAAGTGTTATAGAGGAAAAATAAGGCAGAATAAAGGATATAGGAATGCCAGGAATGAGGGAAAGAGTTGTCAAATAAGATCTTTCTAAGATGATAATATTTGGGCAAATAACTCTGAAAAGTGAGAGGTAGTTGTTCTGGGAAATTGTGGGTAAGCTGGAACACAGTGTGTACAAGGGGAACAGGGAGCAAGAGATTAAAAATATGGAGTGAGAGAGGGAGCTGAGGGTAAAGTCATGGAGAGCCTTGTAGGTCATCTTGTCTTCAGATCTTACTCTGAATGAGGAGCCATTAAAGGCTCTGGTCTCTATGTGAAAACAGATGTAGTGGGGAAGGGGGGGAGGAAGAAAGAATCCAGTTGGGAAGTTGCTGAAATAATTCAGGTGAGGGGGCGAAGCATGATACACACTTGGACCAAGAAAATAGCAGTGAAGTTGGTGAAAAGTTCAGATTTTTTATATACAGTGTTTTGCAGGTAAAACCAATAGGATGTACTGATGGATGTCTTGCAGGTAAAACCAATGGGATGTACTGTATAGAGGAAGACAGGAAGTAAATTTTTTGCCTGGGCAACTGGACAGAGATAGCATTTTCTGAGATGTGCAAAACTATACAAGGAGAGGTTTGTCAGTGAAGCAATCAAGGATGTTGTTGAGATCCCTAATAGATATTCAAGTGAATTCAAGTTTGAGGAGATGGTTGGTTATGAGCTTGTAATTTAGGAAAGAGGTCTGGGCTAGAAATTTAAATTTCCGAATTATGAGTGTGTAGATGCTTTCAAAGCTAAGAGACTGGGGATGGCATTACCTATGAAGTTAATAAAGACAATTAAAAAGGTTTTAGGCTAAACTCTGAAGGGTCTTAACACTTAGCAGTCAGTAGATAAAGAGGACCTGACCAGCCAGAATAGAAGGAGAATGAAGAGAAACTGATGTCTCAAGCCAAATGAGGGAAGGGTTCCAAGAAGGAAGCATGAACAACAGTTCTGAGAGGTTCAAGTAAAGCCATAGATTAAGCAATGTCCAGGTCACTGATGGCTTTGACAGGGGCTGTTTCAGTAAATGAGATTGATAAAAGGAAAAAATGACTCTTCTTTTTATTTAAAAATAGCCTTTACCAAGTTTAATGAAGGAGATGATGCTTATTGTACCAACATGAGATTTACTAATTTTCCTCTGAGACAGTTAATGTGAATTACATTGATAAGCTGATTGCTCAAAGAGGCTTTACTTATTCTGAATAATCTCATCATTACTTAAATTAGGGCTTTAATATTCTAGAAAGACATACCTTTACTTACGAAGGAAAGAGCAAGTTTTAGAAAAGTGAATCCAAACAATCAATGGCATTTGACAATATTGGCATTAGAATGACATTTGTTCTTTTGAGCAAAACCCAAGAAAAATAATTCTAATAGGACCCTCTGGGCAGCAGCAAATAACAGCCTTGCATGATGTCATCTCAATAGATAGAAGTCCTCCCCAACCTTGCCATGAAAAATGCTCAGTGGTTTGTCTCTTTATTTATCTGAAGTATTATTTCTTTGGCCTCAGAAATAGCTTTGTCTACTCCAATTTCTGGATTGTCTTTTATTTTTCATATTCTCAAATTTCTCTTATTTATCTAATACCCTCATATTTTGTGATATGGGAGCAGGTGGATATTACATAATTTTTGAGCTCTTATACAAAACAAAAGTAACATTTAGAATCTTAAAATAACACAAACAAGCTTTCATGTTTATAAATTCCCAAACATTAAATTTTCTTTCACCAAAATATTTCCTAATTGTCTTTTAATTAAAATTTTTTTCAATAAAATATTAGATATGCTTAAACTACTTAAGATATTTAAAATTGGAAATGGTGGGGGGTTTGGGTGGCTCACTCAGCTAAGCATCTGACCTTGATTTCGGCTAAGGTCATCATCTCACAGTTCATGAGTGCAAACCCTGAGTCGGGCTCCATGCTGACCAAGTGGATCCTGTTTGGGATTCTCTGTCTCTCTGTCTCTCTCTCCTTCTCAAACAAATAAATGAATAAATAAATAAATAAATAAATAAATAAATAAATACTTAAAAAAAAAGAATGATAGCATTGGAGTCCATCTCACTTAGGTTTAAATCCCAGGTCTTCTACCTAGTTTCATAACCCTGAGAAAGCCACTTAATCTTTCTTAACCTCATTCTAGTACCTGCCTCACAGAGTTATTATGATGATTTTATAAGATTATATATGAAAAGCACTTAACATAAGGCCAAGCCTTTGGCAGGTGCTGAATAAAAAATTACTGTATCACCATCATCATCATCATTCGAATTGGACAATCTCCAAAGTCAAGTAGCTTAAAATAAAACAAAACAAAAAAGCTAGAGTAAGTATGATCATTGCCAAAGGTTGGAATTCGAGTTCACAAGGGAGATATCTATTTATATTAAGGCTTTAACAATAAAACACACTAAAGAGGAGAGGTCAGGATGATTCATTGTATTCCTTGTGCTGGATGCCAGGTGTTTTTATATATACATCTCAAGTAAGCTTGACGACAACCCTGGAAGGGAGATAGTATATGCCCACTTTACAGATGAGAAAATTGAAACTTAGAGGGGTGATGTGATTTGGCCAAGATCATGCAACTGTTAACTTGCAGAATCATTGCTCAACTCCAATTTGTTTGACTCCAAAGCCCCATTTCAACTAAACTTCCAAAGTAGAGTCACTTTGGGGACTATTCCCACTGTACTGCTCACCCTTATGCAGACTACATCTGAACTGAAAACATGAGTTTGAGAGTGACCCAGGCTTTGTCAACCCTCAACTTTTATTCTCTCTCTTCTCACACAATCTGATCATACCAAAGGAACTCCAGAATTAAGAGAGCTCATAACCACACCTGCTGCCTGCATACAGCCTGACTCTGCTGGCTCAACTCTACTGGTTCTTCTCTGCATGGAGTTGGAACATTTCACTACCCTGGACAGTGCTTTTCCCCATACTGAGCAAATCCGATGGAGCCGGATCAGGGCTGACTATACTTCCTGTGGTCCCAGGAACACAGTCACGATAATTACCAGTCAACTTTGGGTTGAAGAAGTTGCCTGACTCAGCAAGGCTGGCATTTCCTCCTACACAATTCTTTCCAGTTCGTTGGCATTGGTATCCAGGAGTGGCTGGAGAATTTTGATAACAGCTTGCTGGTTGGATTCCAAGAGAATAGCTCAGATTCTGCTGAAGACTCATCAGAAAGTGGAGAAATACTGACAAAGGAAGTTAATGATGACCCCTTTGGAAACTTTGACTACCTCTACAGATGCCTTCACAACTATTTAAAGTATCACCTTGGAGCTAACTGAGACACCAGAAAAGGAAACAAACCCCATGAATGGAAATTAACAATCAGGCTGTGACCCACTTAAGTAGGTGTTATGCCGCTTGCCAAAGTCCTGCCAGAGAGCACACCCTGGGTTAATGGCTTGGTGCCTTCCTTTTCATCACTTTTATTATTTTTTTAAGTTTATTCATTTATTATTTCTGAGGGAGAGAGAGAGCATAAATAGAGGAGGGGCAGAGAGAGAGAGGGAGACACAGAATCCAAAGCAGGCTCCAGGCTCTAAGCTGTCAACACAGAACCTGATGTTGGGCTCAAACTCACAAACCGTGAGATCATGACCTGAGCCAAAGTCAGACGCTTAACCAACTGAGCCACTCAGGTGTCCCATTCTTTTCATCACTTTTAGATGAAAGTTACAATTGTCTCCTAATTCCCTTGCAGAACTGTGCCCTCTTCCTCCTTCACCTCCATTCTTGGTAGCTTTTTCTAACTACTAACTAACTACTTCATAAAACACAAGCAAAGAACTAGAAAAGGTGACTGGCTCAAACAATTGTGGATATTAACATGTTAAGTTATATTTACCATGTAATATAGAAGTCATGAATCGTGAGTTAAGACACTGTATTTCTGTAAGCTGTGGGCAATACTTGGCACACTTAGAGTGATTCATAAAAGTTCTTTAAAGACCTTCCAAGACTGGAACCCAATCAACACCTCTAGTTACACCTCCTTTGCTATTTAATCTATGCTCTTGTCTAACACTGTCTAATAGGAATAAAATGTGAGTGACTTATGTCATTTTAAAAAATATTTTAAAAACTAAAAGAAACAGGTGAAATTAATATTAAGAACATATTTAACCCAATGTATCCAAAATATTATTTTAACATTTAACCAACATAAAATAATTATTAATGACATAAATTCTTCTTCTTTTTTTGGGGTACCAAGGCTTCAGAATCTAGTGTATATTTTACACATACATCTCCTTTCAATGCTCACTAGCCACATTTCAAGTGCTCAGTAGCCTGATGTAGTTAATGGTGACCTCATGGGATAGTGCAGGTCTAGTCAAAGAAGTTGGAAGAATACACAAATAAGGAAGTAGTACAAGCTCTCCAGAGGAAAGTAAATATAGAAGGATTTAAGGCATTCTTGCTGTTGCATAAACTTTGCTCCCCAGGAGGGTGTGCTGAGACTCAATAGTAATTAGCCTACACCATTTTGGTCTGATTTTGAGGGAAGTAGAAACTGAATGAGGAAGGTGCCCAATCTGTGAAATGTCTTAAAAGCACAGAACCTTATAAACTAAGAGTGCTCTGCCAAGAAAAAAAGACCGTTTAAATGAGAGAGTGGGAAAGAGAAGGATGAGGATGCAGAGAGAAGGCTCTATTACTTCTGAGATCCCTTCTAACCTGGGAGTTTTATGATTCCATATTCTATCAATTTTGTAAATGAGTACTTTTAAAGTGTTTTGCAAATGTTTGTTCTTTTTAAATAATTTAACTATTCAAGCTAAAATTTGGTCGATGCTACAAATTCAGGAAATGAAAAATTTAAGTGCCGATCCCATCCTAAGTGGATGAACATGGGTTCAGGTTTCTGGGGTTCACATCAAAGAAGGTTCTAACTTATTTGCAGGTACTTTGCATAGTTGCCTAAAACAGTGGGTTTGGAATCTGAAAGACCTAGGTTCTAGGTTGGCTCTCGTGGTTACAGGAATTGCAACTTTGGATGAGTCTCTTAAACTCTATATATCATCTATATGATGGAAATAATAATATCTATCACTCAAGCTTCATGAAAGAATTTACTTAGATAATATGCAAAGCTCCCACAAAATTCTCCACAAATGGTAGTGATTATGCCTTGTTACTTTACAGTTTAGATTATTCAAGGACAGCCATTCCCATGTAGTAAAACCTTTGGAATGGTTTCTTCACGTTGGTGGAAATTTTCCTTATAGCAACAGCTAAAAAAATGGCTACATAAAATAGTATTTCTTCCAACTCCAAAGGGCTCCCTTCCAAAACAGCCACTTAGGAACAAGAGCCACTGAAAAGTGATTGATGTCTTCTCATCAGCCCATGGCAGGAACTGGTTTGTGTAGCAGCATCAGGCTGAACTGAGAAGAACCAGGGACTAGACACATCCTTTGCCAGGGGGCTCCCAGTGGAGTTCTTGCAGACTATTCTTCAGTGTGCTGTGACTCAAATTCAATTCTAAGCTGTAGTTGTGTGATTAAAAGCCTAAAGGAGAAAACAAACAAAGAAAACAAAACCCCCAAACAGCCTCAAAGTCCTGCCGCTCTGAAAGACCTCTGGCAACAAGAAACTTATCCCTCTAGTAGGGCGGAAGGGCCAAGAGAAGCATTTCCATTTTGCAACTCTCTTACTAACCAAAAACACAGGAGAGGTTTTCAAATACGTGTACATTGACAAAGGATTAAAAAATCACAGGGGAGGGTGTGGGTGGGAAGCAGCACAAAGTTTCCTGGACATCTCTGTCCAACACCACATATTTAGAGGTCATGTCAGAAAATGATACCTGCTCATAGGACTTGCTTCCTTTTAAGTCACAGCTTTACATCGTTGGCTTATTCTGGAAATAATAATTGCTCCTTCCTGGGGTGCCTGGGTGGCTCAGTCAGTTAAGCATCTGACTTACAGTTCGTGGGTTTGAGCCCTACATTGGGCTCTGTGCTGACAGCTCAGAGCCTGGAGTCCGCTTTGGATTCTGTGTTTCTGTCTCCACCCCTTCCTCGGTCTCTCTCTCTCTCAAAAAAATAAATAAACACTAAAAAATTATTAAAAAATAATAATTGTTAATTCCCAAGGATTGTTTTGCATTCCTAAAATATCACACTGCCAGGAATACTTTGAAAAGCTCCATTGTTCAGGGTCTTGGGTCCTTGACTGATAGGTCCCACCCAATGAACTGGTGCATAAAATAGATAACCTAGAAGCCAACAGCCTGGTTTTGAGCCAGACATACCTACCATTAGAGCTTTGGCCCTGCTCATTATTAGCTTGTGATCTTGACAAATCGCTCTCTTAATTCTCAGTTCCTTCTATAAACTATGGATAAAAAGATATCTACCTCATAGGATTATTGGCCCAAATAAGAAAGCCTATAAAGTACTTAACATAGTAGTATTAAGTAAGTGTTAAGTAGCACGTAGTAGTATGTCAATAAGTGTTGGCTGTTTTCCTCTACAAAATTTTTGGGACTGTGTCTTAGCAGTTTCCAAAAAGTGAAACTAGAGAATTGCCAAATAATAGCAATCTATGCAATCCCAACAATTTATGCAACAGAATAATATTGCAGCAAGACCATTTACCTAGCTCCACACAAAGCTCCTGAAGAAGAAAAACATCTGTGAATAAAGCACAGCCCATTAGAGCTGCAAGAGCCCTTAGATACCACTCAGTTTAAACTTTTCTTTTCTAAACAAATGAAATCTTTGAGAGGTAAAGTAACTCATCCCATGTGAAAAGCTAGTTAGAGGCAGGGCCCAAGTTCAAATCCAAATATCTTGACACTTAATTCTGTGATCCAATGAGTTCAAGTGCTTTTGCAGTTAAAACAACTCCTGAAATGCCAAGACATGAGTCATCACAAGGAAAATCTCCTGTATCTCTCATTCATCCCATTAGCCATTCATTTGAAATTCCATGGTCATATCCTAAGATGCTCTCTCAACAGCAAACAGAGGGCAAATGATGACAAGAAACTGCCTTAGCAGGAAATGCCCTCCAAGTCACTGCAAACCTGAAAGCCATCACCATGATGGCCATTTTGCCTAGATTCATTTGAGAAAAAGGCACAGTGTGTGAAACACTTCATCAAATGCCTGTGACCATTTATGCCAAAGAATTGGGAAAAATAATCAAACTCTATCCTCCGACCTGTAACCCAAGAGGCATATGAAGAAGGTTGTACCAGACAGTCTCTAGGATGATACCCAATAATCTCCACTTCTGATATTCACACGCTGGGGTAATCTCAAGCCCTAGAGTGTGGACTGAATTTACTGACTTGCTCCTAACACACAGACTACAGCAGAAGTGATAGGATGTCAATACTGATACAAGGTTATAAAAAGACTGCATCTTCCATCTTGGCCACTCCCTCCCTGGGGGAGCCATCTGCCATGTTGTAAGGTAGACTGGTGGAGAGGATCACATGAATAAGCTTAGAAGCAGATATACTAAGGTCTGATAATAATCATGTTAGTGAATTCGGAAGCAGGTTTTCAGCCCCAGTCAAGTCTTGAGGTGACTGCAGCTCCAGCTGACAGCTTGACTGCAACTTTATGAGAAACCCTGGGCTAACATACCAGCTAAGCTGCTCCCAAATTCCTGACCAATAGAAATTGTGCAATAATAAATGCTTGCTGTCTTAATCTGCTAAATGTTGTAGTAAATTGTTAAACAACAATAAATAATGAATACAAGATGCAGACATGGTTGGGATAAACCACCCCTGAACAGAAGGCTTGATGAAATGTTCCCTCAAAGAGCAAATATCTTTATTTTCATCACAGACAGTCCAGAAAAACACTAATTTTCCGTGAGACTCCTCCAAGGCTCTATGAAAATCAGACAATTATATGTGTAGATGATATCAGTGTTATTCTCTGGGCTGTGAAAAGTGGGAAAGTTTAGTGTATTGCTATCCTCAGTGCCTGGCCCATGTTGGCTTTCTATAAATAATTATGAATGAATGAATGAAAGATCTATCCTAATGGCATAACTGTGGGTCTTCACTAGTATCATGGAGATAATATTTTTAAAATATCTTCATTTATTTCCATAATTTTTTATTAACCCAGGAGTTATTTCTTTCCCATGCATGTCATCTGCCTTAAAGATAAGCCAAGAATCATGCTGTACTAGGGAAGGAGAAGGTCAGCACCAACTCAAACAAATGTCTTTTTTTTAATCAGAAAAAGTTTTGTAAAGTAACATTTTATTTTTTTATTAAGTATAATTAATATAAAGTGTTATATTATGTGGGGAAAGAGGTTCAAGAATTCCTTATACTTACATAAATGGGTTAGAAAAAAGCTTAGGGTGGAAAGCTGCCCCCCCCCCCTTTGGGGTAAAAGCACCCAAGGCTAGCTAGCGAGATATTGTAATGGAACCATGAGAAACTTGTTGTATCACCTGCAGGAAATTACTTTCCATCAGACACCAATATACTATTGTACTTTGATCACAATCTCCACTTGCCTCCCAGACCCTTTGCTTCTTACACACAAAAGTTAACGATTGCTATCTGATTGTTTTCTTCACATTCACCACATGTGTAAGATCTTGAGAGCACAGTAAATACAGAGACAAAAATCCCTGTTCAGGGTTCTTGTCTCCTACTGGACATTAGCCCCCCTCATATTCAATCCTATGTCTGCTCTTTTGCTGGACAAGAGAGAACTCCAGACTCACAGTCTGCAACAATATTAGTTTCAGGTATATAATATAATGATTCAAACATTCTAAACCATTCTCACTGCTCATCAAGGTAAGTGTACTCTTTCATTTTTAGTGTTCATTTTTTTTGAGAGAGAGAGAGAGAGAGAGAGTGAGAGAGCACAAGTGGGGGATGGGCAGAGAAAAAGAGACACAGAATCTGAAGTGGGCTCCAGGTTCTGAGCTGTCACGTAGAGGCTGACACAGGGCTCAAACCCACAACTTGAATTCACAAATGTGAGATCATGACTGAGCCAAAGTCAGATGTTTAATAGACTGAGCCACCCACGTGCCCCTAGATAAGTGTACTCTTAACTCCCTTTGTCTATTTCACCCATTTGCCCAACTCACCTCCCCTCTGGCAACCACCAGTTTGTTCTCTGTATTTAAGGGTCTGGTTTTTGTTTTATTTTATCTTATTTTATTTTATTTTATTTTATTTTATTTTATTTAAATTCAAGTTAGTTAACATACAATGTAGTATTGTTTCAGGAGTAGGACCTAGTGATTCATCACATACACATAACACCCCCCAGTGCTCTTCCCAACAAGTGCCCTCCTTAATGCCCATCACCCATTTCGCCCATCCCCCCCCACCTCCCCTCCAGCAACTCTCAGTTTGTTCTCTGTATTTAAAAGACTCTTATGGTTTGTCTCCCTCTCTGTTTTTATCTTATTTTTCCTTACCTTCCCCTATGTTCATCTGCTGTGTTTCTTAAATTCCACATATGAATGAAATTATATGGTATTTGTCTTTCTTTGACTGACTTATTTCACTTAGCATTATACCCTCTAGTTTCATCCATGTTGTTGCAAGTGGCAAGATTTCATTCTTTTTTATGGCTAAGTAATCTTCCATTATATATAATTTCTTCTTTATCAATTCATCTGTGGATGGACACTTGGTAGCTTTCATATCTTGGCTATTGTAAATAATGCTGCCATAAACATAGGGGTGCATGTATCTTTTCAAATTAGTGCTTTTGTTTTCTTTGGGTAAAAAGCCAGTAGTGGAATTACTCGATCATATGGTAGTTCTATTTTTAATTTTTTGAGGAATTTCCATACCGTTTTCCATAGTGGCTGCACCGGTTTGCATTCCCACCAACAGTGTACAAGGATTCCTTTTTCTCCACATCCTTGCCAACACTTGTTATTCCTTGTGTTTGTGATTTTAGCCATTCTGTCAGGTGTGAGGTGATATCTCATTGTGGTTTTCATTTGCATTTCCCTGATGATTAGTGGTGTTGAGCATCTTTTCATGTGTTTGTTGGCCATCTGTATGTCTTCTTTGGGAAAATACCTACTCAAGTCTTCAGTCCAATTTTTTTTTAATTTTTTATCTGGTGGGGGAGAGAGAGAGAGAGAGAGAGAGAGAGAGAGAGAATCTCACACAGGTTTTGATGCTCAACATGGAACCCAGTGCAGAGCCTGACACAGAACTTAAACCTATGACCCTGGGATCATGACCTGAGAGTAACTCAAGTGTTCAACCGACTGAGCCATTCAGGCGTCCCCCCTGTCCATTTTTTAGTTGGATTTTTTGTTTGGTGTTGAGTTGTATAAGTTCTTTATATATTTTGGATAGTAACCTCTTATAGGATATATAATTTGCAAGTATCTTCTCCCATTCAGTACACTGCCTTCTGTTTTGTTGATGGTTTCCTTCACTGTGAAAAAGCTTTTTATTTGGTATAGTCCCAATAGTTTAAGTTTGCTTTTGTTTCCTTTGCCTGAGAAGATATATCTAGAAAATATTGCTATGGCTGATGTCAAAGAAATTACTGCTAATGTTTTCTTCTAGGAGTTTTATGGTTTTAGGTCTCACATTTAGGCCTTTAATACATTTTGAGGGGTTTTTTGTTTATAGCATAAAAGGGTGATCCACTTTCTTTTTTTTTTAAGGGTGACCCACTTTCATTCTTTTGCACATAGCTGTCCAGATTTCCCAGCACCATTTGTTGAGGAGACTGTCTTTTCCCCATTGTATACTCTAGCCTCTTTTGTCATAGATTAATTGAACATGTAAGTGTAGGTTTATTTCTGGGCTCTCTATTCTGTTCCATTTATCTATATATCTGTTTTTGTGCAGCATCATACTGCTTTGATTACTACAGCTTTGTACTATATCTTCAAATGTCTTTTTTTCTAATTCCATAGCAAGACAGTCTTGAAAACCAGACATTGCAGAGAGAGAAATATTTTTTTATAAATTCTAAAATATCCTTTTTTACACATAAGAAGCAATGTTTCCATGTCTGAAAATAAAGTTTTCCTCTAAGCTATGGGCAGAGTGGATGCAGAGGTGACCCAAGGGAAGTTCCTGTAAGACAGGAATAGAAAATAAAAAGTATTTTACCAAAAGAAGAAAAGAAAGGCAAGCGGTGAAGTGCTCGGGGCCCTGGCTTTCCCTTCTGACCTTTGTTTCTGAGTGGCAACTTAAAGGCTATGCAAAAGAAAACTCCAGAAAGTTTGGGGAAAGGAAAACCAGAGATATTTGTGCCCCACTCCCAATTTGGGATTTGGAAGGAGATTGCCTCTCAGGGTACACTGTGTGGACATGGGGTATGACAAGAGCATAGAGGAAGACAAAGAGAAGTTATATAAAAAAAGTTATACTTGTTGCACTGCTTGCTATTCATTTTGTTAAATTTTAACTCCAGTTCACAAGTAGGTCAGCTTAGGTTTGCCTGGTTCCGGGGGTGCCCCTGAGGCCCAGGCTTAGGTCTTTCCAGTAGCCTGTGGGAACAAATGTGGAACAGTTGTTGTAGCTCTGATTGACTCCCACTTCCTTCTGTCCAGGAGTGACAAGATCCTGCCCAGAATCGACTGTCCACACAGCATTAGTCAGCAAGTTCTGTCATTGCAGTTGGTGCCCTTAGAGTAAGCATACTCCTTTCTCTTTTGCAGCAGAGTGGTTATAACCACAGGCAGATAGACCTGGGTGCCCACAGTGGCCCTGCCAGTTGTTAGTTGTCTGACCTAGGGCAACTTTTGATGGGCCTTGATTTTCATTATCAATAACAATAACATATTTATAATAAATAGGTATAATATTTCAGGGCTTACAGCATGGAAAGCACTTTACAAAGCATATAATATGCCTTATCTCATTTAATTCACACATTCACCATAGGTGTAGTAAAAACTGTTTTTATCTTCATTTTATAGAAGAGAAAACCTGCCCAAAGTTGCACAACTAATAAGTAGCAGTAGGAATTGAATCTGGGTCTGGCTGACTGCAAAACCTGTGAAGTTAATGGCCATATAGGAGGACTCCTTGGTGGGGCTGATGCTCTGAGCACCTCGGAACATAACGACCCCTTATATGTAATGTGCCTGCTAATCTGTGTCAATAGTTGGTCCTGAATAGTATCAGCATTGGTCCCTGTGTGGTCAAGGTAACTCTTTTCTGCGTATACACAACTTTTAAACAAGTCCCACATTTATTCTGACAAAAATATTTGAATATGTAACTATGACTTCTCAGTTTCCATTAAGCTCCCTTCTGGGGCTGGGGTCATGCCACTGCACGCTCCCCCTAGATTTGGAGACTGATGCCTCCTGGTGACCGCCTGCGGCAGCGTTCCTTAAAGCCAGTGACAGCCTGGGCAGGTTCCCAGCTGCTGAAATTAGCCTGCAGGATCCTTGAAGGCAAAGGTATATTTTAGGACAGAAGTACCAAACAACATCACAGAATGGCAAGTGATCAGAACACAGCCCCTTCCACGTTTTCCCTGATGTCCAAATAGTTCATGCTCCTGTTTGACCCTATTGTATAGGTGGCTTGTATACAATGAGAGAATCTATTTATTTGTTAAATCAACAAATATTCATGTACATACAATTCTGGAACTGAATGATAATAACTTTCTTTTAATACATTATAATTATAATAAACAAATTATCTTCTTCATAGGACTGCACCACATTTTAGTTAGCAAACTTATTTATTGCAAGTGATTTCATTATCTGCTAAATTCTTCCATGGGAATCATTTAGAGTTCCTGGTAATAATAATGACTGACGATAATGCTTCTTAATGAATTACCATGAGTAAGAAGTATGACTCAATAGCCCCAGTATGGAAAGAACTTTCTGATCTAGATCAGGAATATTCAAGACAGAAAAAAACTCAGATGTTTTATTCCACACTACCCCCTGCCCCATGGGCATAATTTACAAATCACGAAGTAGGCTCAGAGACTCTATGTCATTTTCAAGGTCATTCAGTGAGTTCCAGACACAACTATGGGTCCTGATTCCTAGGGCAGTGAAGTCACGTCACCTCACCACACCACACTTCCCCATTCACGTTCTGCCATACAACTATGGCAGTAACTGTGAACAGGTAACTCACTACTCTCCACTTTGGGGATGGAACTGAGAGGTTATTACACAGGTCACATTCACAGGAAGAATGCAAAATATTTGTCGAATAGAAAGTAGAGATGGGCTAGGAATCCAAATCCAGGAGGAATTTATTGAACCTTCAACATGCCAGACCACCAGCATCTCATCTCATTTGTACAACAATCCATGCGAATGACATAACTACCGCATTTCACAGCTGAGAAAATGGGGTTTAGAGAGGGCATGAAGTGCCCTTAATTCACACAGTAAGTAATGGAGTGAGGATTTATTATTGGACGTTGTGATTCCAGTCCAGGTCCTTTCTACTTCCTCTTGGCAACACTTTATTGAAGTTTCTATTAGCACCCTCAAGGGGAAGAAATAAGGATCTCCTTGGCTACATACATGTCCAAATACTGCATCATGTGCTGTTTCCAGTGTCCATTTTGGGTAAAGGCACAGCATTGAGCTCATGGCTTTTGTGTTGAGGAATTATTCTTCCCTCTGATTGATGAACTGAAATTATTCAGAAAGATCTTAGGTAAAGTGTGATTGCTGGCACAAAGGACAATGGTAATGGAATAATAATAAATTACAACCTCAGGCATCTTCCCTACTGTTCCAGCTTGGACAGCTTATTATCACACAGATAAACCCTCCCACTAGCTCAGGAAAAATGTAAACATCAGCTTCTGCATTTTGCCTATATTGATAGTTGGTCATGTGCCAAATGGGTTTGGTTTGCAATTTAGTACGCAACAGTAGAACTTCTAGATCCACCATCTTTGGCTTGTATTTTATCTCCCCCACATGCTCAAAAGCTCCACCATTTCATTTCTATGCCAGCTGGGAATATGTAACTCTTTACTAATTTCCCCTGTCTCTTATAGATCAGGTCCTCTTCCTCCTCCTCCTCCTCTACCCCCTTCTTCCCCCTCCCCCCTCCTCCTCCTTCTTCACCTCCTCCTTCTCCTTTTTTTTTTTTTTTGTTGCATCACCTTGCTATGTATGCTAGAAACCTTTAAATATTTAAAGTTGTAATTTAGCAAACTACAGACAAGCCAGAAATAAAAGTCTGGATTAAAAATATTTTTTTCTAGGGGTGCCTGGGTGGCTCAGTTGGGTAAGCCTCCGACTTCAGCTCAGGTCATAATCTCACAGTCTGTGAGTTTGAGCCCTGCATCAGGCTCTGTGCTGATAGCTCAGAGCCTGGAGCCTGCTTCGATTCTGTGTCTCCCTCTCTCTCTGCCCCTCCCCTGCTCATGCTCTGTCTCTGTCTTAAAAATAAATAAAAACATTAAAAATTTTTTTTTCTATACAAAAGGGTTAGAGATGCACTAATCCAAAGAAGGAAAAGACTGAATCTCCAGCACAGGTTGTTTTGAGAAGTTGCTGGATATACTGCCTTTGTAAGGTGACACCCTGTTAGCCATTGGTGTAGAGACAAAGGGCATACAGTACCTATTGCTGGATTTTCCCTTCTACAAAGTTTCTCCTCCTGCCAGAGCCCTTTCCTTTTGCTTTCTCTTCCTAACTTCCCATTCCCTGCACACCTGCATGGCAGTACAGCTACAGCTTCACCCCCATCCATTGGTACAGCTCTTATCATGACCACCAACAACCTTCTAGTTGCTAAATCTATTGAGTCCTTTCATACTTGTCCTTTATGCCAAACTGTTTATTGCTCCTTCCTTTTCAAAACTCTCCTCTTTAGGTCAATAATAATAATTATTGTCATTATTATTATAAGTTTGCATTAATAGAGTGCTTACAATATATAAAGTGGTATGTTAAACACTTTACATGTGTTCTGTCCTTGAATACTCATAACCCCATGGGATAACTATTATTATTATACCTAGGTTACAGATGAAGAAATTGAGGCCCAAAAGGTTAGCTAACTTGTCCAGAGTGACACAGCTAGTAAGCACCACTTTTCTGAACCCAGGTTTCCCTAATGCCAGAGCCCATGTTTGTAAGTCTTATCCTACATTGCCTCATAAATTTTTCAGGACAATGACTATATAGAAACAATAAAGCCACTAAAGTTAGATCTAGATCACAATTCATTTTTCCAAATTTGAGCTAGAGCAATGTTAGAAAATAAAGATGGTTTTTAAAGGTGAGAGTGAAAATAGATCATAAAAGTACCACCAAATAAATTTAGTCTTTTAGAAACAAATTAAGGTAAAATGAAAAAGCATTTGATCATCTCCAAGATTTTTCCCCATATCTTGCTTAACATGTGGGTATTTGGTTTTCAGCCTATGGAAGACAGACTCTGGAAGGCCCCCATGACCCCTACTTCCTGGTGTTCACACGCTTGGATAATCCTCTCTCAGTAAGTGTGAGCAGGACCTGTGACCGGCTTCTAAGCAACAGAATATGGCAAAGATGATGGGATGTCACTTCTGTGTACACTAGGTTACATTTTTAAAGACCATCTTGCTAGCACACTCATTCTAGAGACTCTGCCTGCTGCCCTGGTGAAATAAATGGCCACGTTGGGAAGTCAACGTGAGAAGGGAGTGAAGGTAGCTGCTAAGAACCATGCGCACCCTCCAGGCAATAGCCAACAAGACGCTGGAGCCCTTCGTCCTACAACCACAAGGGAATGGATTCTGCCGAAAATCCAGTTGAGCTTGGAAGCAGATACCTTCCTAAATGAGCCTCCAGATGAGAAGGCAGCCCAGATGACACCTTCCTAGGGAGACCCTGAGCAGAGGACCCAGCTAAGTCGAGCTCTGATGCACAGGAGCCATGACATAATAAGTGTGTATAGTTTTAAGCTGCTAAATTTGCGGTCATTTTATACGAATACACAGCCTCACTCATGGCCTTTCCCAAATTTCAACAAAAATTCTTATGAAATCACACAAAAAGGACTGTAAAAAAATCATAACAAGACTGGATACTGTGTCTGAGAGTCAGTCTGTTCTCAGAATCTTGAAGGGACTGTGCCACGAAAAGAACCTGTGTCAATTATTCTATGTACTAAACGAAGGGCAATTGGTATCTACTCCTGCATAATAAATTGCCCCAAAATTTTAGTAGTTTAAAACACCTGTTAGTATTTATTCTCAAAAAGTTAAAGGTAGCATTACCAAATGATCCAGCAATTCTACTCCTAGGCATATACCCGAGAGAATTGAAAATATGTGTTCACACAAAAACTTGCACACCAATGTCCATAGCAGCATTATTCTTAGTAGCCACGAGGTGGGAACAACTCAAGTGATTAAATGGATCATCTGATGATGAATGCATAAACAAAATACAGTATGTCCATACAATGGAATATTATTCAGCCATAAAAAGGAATGAAGTGCTGATACATGCTACAATGTGATAAAGCTTGAAAATATTATGCTAGATAAAAGAAGCCAGACACAAAATGTCACATATTATGTGATCTATTTGATATGAAATATCCAGAAAAGGCAAATTCAGGAAAACAGAAAATAAATTACTGGTTGTCGGAGGATGGGAGGAGAGAAGAATTAGGAAGTACAGGATTTATTTTGGGGGTGATGGAAGTATTCTGGAATTAAGCAGTGGTAATGGCTGTGCAACATTATGAATATACTAAAACCACTGAACTGTATGCTTTAAAATGGTGCAAATGGAAAATTATATGAAATATGAATTTTATCTCAATTTAAAAATTTACATAAAAAATAAATAAGATAAACATTTATTGTTTCTCAATTTCTGTGGATCAAGAATATGGAAGTGAATTGCCTGGGAGAGTCTAATCTGGGGTCTTTCATAAATAGTCAAGATGTCAGCAGAAGCTACAGTCATCTTAAGAAGTCTAAACTAAACTGGACTAGAGCTGGAGAAATTGCTTCAAAAATAATTCATTCACATGGCTATCAAATTGGTGCAAGTTGCTGGTGGGAGGCCTTGGTTCTTCTCAATGTAGGTTTCTTCACAGGGCTGAATGAGTGTATTTACAACGAGGCAGCTGGCTTTCCCCAAAACAAGTGATCACAAAGATAGCAAGGCAGAAGATGACATATCTTTTATTTCCTAGCCTTAGAACCCATGAAAGTATTTTCACAGAAAGCAAGAGATTTTGTTTAGCTTCTAACCACTTTTCTTTCCCTATTAAGAAAGTTAAGGACTTTACCAACTAGAATACTGAGAATACAAATCTTCCAGGAATGATAGATAGATAGATAGATAGATAGATAGATAGATAATTGATAGATAAATAGATAGCAGAATGTTGTTCTATCCTATTTATTCTACTTTTTCTACATTATCAGCAGCTATAACTCCCACTAACCATGTCAGCATGAAGTGGGGAATAAAGGGAGGGGATTAGGACAGCAAAATGACATAATGCCATCAGGTAAAGAACAGTAGGTGGAGCTGGAGAAAGATAAACCCTGGGGAAAAGGTATACAGGAAATTATAGATTTTCACAATACCATCTGTTTAGTTACTAGAGAGCCTGGCAGTGGGAGTAGCAGGCTATAGTATCTCAGTCCAGCCAAGCCAGACTAAATGAACGAGTGCTAGATTTTGCTATCTGAAAATAGAACACAACCAGATTCAAAAGGACAAAGAATGAGGTCAAAGACTATCCATTTACTGTATTTGTTGGTAGAAATATCTCTTACTCAATTGTAAGTTTGTAGGGGAAAAAGCATAAAGCTTATTTTTAAAATGCTGTAGAACAAGGAAGAAGGAATTGTATACTCAGTATAAGAAACCTCAGAACATAATCTAATTAGATCCAGAAAAAGAAAACTCTAGAAATCTGTTTGCCATTTTTAGCAGGGTATAAAAAAATAAGACTGTTTATCATTAAAAAAATTATCATAAAAAACTCTCATAGAAAAAATATAGGAACAATCTAAGATGGAAGATAACAGGATGATATGAAAATGGAGATGAATGAGATGAGAAAAGTTACGAACTTCAGTATATAATCATATTTAAGTCTATAGTTGGAGATAACATTTACACTATGAAAAACATGAGGGGAAAGGAATGAAGAAAATACAATTTTTTTAAAAAGATAGTTATGGAAGACAAAGAAAGAGACTTGGACAGAAGAATTATTCACGTTCCTTCCAAAGAAGAAAACTTGAGACAGAAGCAGTAATCAAAGACATATTTTAGGAATATTTTTCTGAGTTGAAAAACACTGGAGTATGAAAGTTAGGAAGGAAAGGGTTGACTCCTTCTCTACCCAGGGTAATAAATGACCTCAATCAGACGTCACTGTAAACATGTCAAGGGTACTTTTTCTTGAGTATTCTCTATCTACAGAATATTTTCATCAGGATATGCATAGTCTGTCTAGTTGCTTATTTTGAATAGAGCTGGAATGTCCAGATTTAAGAAGCATAGCTGGAGAATCAGGGGGTAGTCACGTGGGCATTTTCCTATCCACGTGTAGTTGATGGAATAATAAATCAAATGGTCCTTCAAAACCAGAATGGCTCCCTTTGTGAATAAGATTTCCATACACATTGTTCAAAATTAATTGGTTCTACACACATTGTTCAAATTCCATTTAGCTAATCCAAAACCAAAACTCAAGCCCAATGTGTAAAAATAAAAAGGACATTTTGGCAAACTTTTTCAAGCTTCTGATGATTTCAGGCTCCTTCAGGAAAGGAATGCTTTATTTATACCTGGTGTTTGCCTCTATCCTTTGAATTATTAGGAGAATTTGAGGAGGAGTACGATCTATGATTGCCATGTGTCTGCTTTGACTTCTGTGTTAGTACAAAGATTGGAAGGGTGAACATGCTCCAGGCAAGACTAATAACAGCAATAACTATCACTTACCATGGAGCTAGGTACTGTGCTATGCATTTTACATCCATTCTTTCACTGAATCTTAAAAACAAACCTAAGCAGTAAAGTACTATTGTTATTCCACTTTATGTTAAGGAAACTGAGGCTTAGAGAGTAATTTGAGGTCATTTAAGTGTGTATTTATTTATGAGAGAGAGAGGGTGGGGAGCAGAGGTAGGGCAGAGAGAGAGAGGGAAACAGAGGGTCTGAAGTGGGTCCTGTGCTGTCAGCACAAAGCCTGACTCCGGGCTTGAACTCATGAACCATGAGATCATGACCTGTACCAAAGTCAGACGCTTAACCGACTGAGGCACCCAGGTGCGCCTCTGAGGCCACTGAAAGTCTCGATTCAAGGGGTGCCTGAATGGTTCAATCGGTTAAGCGGCCAACGTTGACTCAGGTCATGATCTCATGGTTTGTGAGTTCAAGCCCCACATGAGGCTCTCGGAACGGAGCCCACTTCGGATCCTCTCTCTCTCTGCTCCTCCCCTGCTTGCTCTCTCTCTCAAAAATAAATAAAAACATTTTTTTAAAAAAGGTCTCAATTCAAGTAGTAGAGTTGAGGTTCAATCTATGCTACTCGATTGCCAGGCTTGAATCCTCAACTACTGTGCCTCCTGTCTCCTTTTGGGAAAAAAAAAGAAGAAGAAGGAGAAGGAGAAGGAGAAGGAGAAGGAGAAGGAGAAGGAGGAGAAGGAGGAGAAGGAGGAGAAGGAGGAGAAGAAGAAGAAGAAGAAGAAGAAGGAGAAGAAGAAGAAGAAGAAGAAGAAGAAGAAGAAGAAGAAGAAGAAGAAGAAGAAGAAGAAGAAGAAGAAGAAGAAGAAGAAGAAACTCTTCCCTTTTGCGGCCATCGCTGGAGCTGTAGCGGCCAATATGAAGGTCAGTCCGTTTTGGCCTCTGACCGGAGCACGAGCCGTAAGAGGCATTTCAGTGCACCTTCCCACATTCGCAGGAAGATTATGTCTTCCCCTCTTTTCAAGGAGCTGGGACAGAAGTACAACGTTTGATCCATGCCCATCCGGAAGGACGATGAAGTACAGGTTGTGCGAGGACACTACAAAGGTCAGCAAATTGGCAAGGTAGTCCAGGTTTACAGGAAGAAATACGTCATCTGCATGGAAGGAGTACAGGGAGAGAAGGCAAATGGCACAACTGTCCACGTGGGCATCCGCCCCAGCAAGGTGGTCATCACTAGACTAAAACTGGACAAAGACCGCAAAAAGATCCTTGAGTGCAAAGCCAAATCTCACCAAATAGGAAAGGAAAAGGGCAAATATAAGGAAGAAGCAATTGAGAAGGTGCAGGAATAAAGTAATCTTACATACGACATTAAATAAAAACTGTCAAAATGATGAGGAAAAAAAGAAAAGAAAAGACACGTGTAGACATACTCTGGGAAAAAAAAAAAAGGTGTAGAATTGTATGGATAAAAAAAAAAACAAAAAAAAAAAAAACACCAAAACCTTACAGGCACACCTACAAACAAGTTGCGCACAAAGGAACCAGCTGGCCTCAGGCTTTTCTCGGGCAGCACAAGTGCCAGAACGCACTGGAGTAACATCTTCAGAACTTTTAGGAGAGAAATGCTCCAATCCAGGTTTTAAATATTCACTCAAATAGATGTGAAGGCAATCAAAAGGCAATCTCATGTTTGTGAGAAACTAAAAGTCTCTCTACTCACTTATCCTCTTAAAAATCAAGCAAGCAAGCAAGCAAGCAAGCAAGCAAAGAACAACCCTGAAGATTAAGAGACAAATCAAAATTAATGGGGAAAATAGGAAGATGTAAAAGAATTGGCAACAAGTATCAAAAACATTTTGAAATACATCTAAAGAATTATAAACTCCGTTACTAATGGAATAGAGTTGTCAAACTAATCCTGACAGAAAGAAAGGTTATATAGTCTAAAAACATTTTAATTAAACTCCAGATTATATAACGAAAGACTAGAAATGGAGTTGCGAAAAGGAAGTTATTTCTTCATTCATGTATAGAAGAAAATGCAAAGATACCATTTCATTTCTTATTTTGATAATTACAAAAAATACAGTTAATAATATTTTTTAAAAAGCTAAAGAACTACTAGTGATCTTCAAAAGTAGAAGATAATAAAAGGAAATAAAACTGTATAAGATATAGGAAGATATTATCTTTATACGGATAACAAAATTATAAAAGATATAAGAAGACCACAAGTACATGTTAATTTCTCCATGGCTCAGTTTCCCCATCTATGAATAGGACTAATAATACCTACGTGATTTGTTGTTGTGAAAATCAAAATGGTTAATGTACACAAAGTGTTTAGAATACTGTCTGGCACATTGGAAGTGGTATATAATATTAGCTGTATTATAGTATTACAGTGTATTTTTAAAATGTCTATAATAATACAATGTTATTTTTAAAGTCCTTTATAATAAGCAGACATTACTTTTCAAATTGAAAGAAAAAAATGTTACTTAAAAAAAGTTAGAGGGGCGCCTGGGTGGCGCAGTCGGTTAAGCGTCCAACTTCAGCCAGGTCACGATCTCACAGTCCGTGAGTTCGAGCCCTGCGTCAGGCTCTGGGCTGATGGCTCGGAGCCTGGAGCCTGTTTCCGATTCTGTGTCTCCCTCTCTCTCTGCCCCTCCCCCGTTCATGCTCTGTCTCTCTCTGTCCCAAAAATTAAAAAAAAAAAAAAAAAAAAAAGTTGAAAAGAAAAAAAAAAGTTAGACAACAGTTTTAGGGCAAACTTTTCTTTCCATCTTCCCTTTTACTATACAAAAATAATCAACTTTAAAAATTATTATACTATGTATATATGTAAATGTAGTGGCATAAAATTTGAGTTTGAATTTTAAGATCCTTGACATTGTAATTGCAAACCCTCTATTTACTTCTCCAAAACTCTACATTGCCCTTGGTTAGATTCCATTTTTTCTTCTCCAAATTGTACCCCAGGGATTTTAGGCACCAAATGTGATCTCATAAACTGCTAGAATTATAAAATATGCATTAGCAATTCCAACACTTTGGTGTTATGTTAGGTTCCTTCACCCCACCCCAAATTTGCTATGTCCTAACATCAACATTACCTCGAAGAGGGTCTGAAAAGTATAGCCCAGGTAATTATAAATGCTTGAAGAATCAGTTCTATAGCAATATTCATGACAGTAGATACTAGTGTATTTTCCACACCTTTCTTTTTCAGGTTAGATCCATAGAAATAAAGTGGAGGAATGTTCAGAAAATATGAGCACAAACGTGTGTGCACCTACACTCCCACCTACCTGATATAAAACCTTTGAATTGAGACAGTGAATACTTGCAGTGTGAACCCAGTCAGCTCTTTCGACTCCTGGTTGTGTTACATACTTGGAGTTTTAGTTTGCAAAGGAGGTAAAAGGGGAATAATGACACAGATGTGGGACAAGTTACACAACACTGCCTATCACAGAAAACGGTCCCCTTGCAAAGAGGAGCAAGTGCCTGTTTTTGTTTTTCTTTTTCCTTTTTTAAACATTTATTTATTTATTTTTGAGAGAGAGGGAGAGACAACGGGGGCGAGGGGCAGAGAGAAAGGGAGACAGAATCCCAAGCAGACTCCATGCTGTCAGCGCAGAGCCTGATGGCAGGGCTGGAGCTCACAAAGCATGAGATCATGACCTGAGCGGAGATCAAGAGGGATGCTTAACTGACTGGGCCACCCAGGCGCCCCACAACTGTTTTTCTGGTTAATGTCATGTCAGATTTAGGAGGACAGGGAAAAGGGGCGATCAAAGCCTTTTCCTAACTTCATCACTGGGGACACATTCATCAGTGTTTCTGAAATTCACACTAGACCACAGCATATGGGTTTCTCTTTGTTTTCTGGTGTTTCTTTTTTGTGCCTTTTCTTAGGCATTTTATTGGGAAGCTTTGGGAGGGCACTAACACAGAATCATGGAAACTCATTACTTCATTTTATTATTTTTTTTTAATGTTTATTTATTTCTGAGAGAGAGAGAGACAGAGCATGAGCAGGGTAGGGACAGAGAGAGGGAGCTACAGAACTGGAAGCAGGCTCCAGGCTCTGTGCTGTCAGTACAGAGCCTGACACCAGGCTTGAACTCACAAACCATGAGATCGTGATCAGAGCCGAAGTCAGAGGCTTAACCAACTGAGCCACCCAGACACCCACATTACTGCATTTTAAACCTTTTTTTCCATCAGGCTAAAACTTTAAATGACACAAACTGAACTTTAAAATTGCTGTTTGGAATTATATCTCCCTTATGGTTCTAAGCACACCTCTTCAGCTGAGTTCTAATATCCTGGGATTAGAGAACTATGCTAATATCCATATACTTCCCATGCCTTTAATGATTTTATTAATTTTTTTTACATCTCTCAGTCATCATCTTTTTGCATTGAATTCCAACTTTTTCAAACTTATTCTCCTTCACCAACACCCTATTGCCTTTGGTAACAAGAGCACATCTTCCCAAGAGCTTCATATGTGGGACTACTTAGGGAGATAACAATTTGGTGCTCAAAGAGATATTCTAAAATATTGGTTCACACAATGAAGAAAACCATGAACAAAACAAAAACACAATCTACTGAATGGGAGAAGAATTTGCAAATGATATATCTTATGAGGGGTTAATATCCAAAATATGTAAAGAACTTTTACAACTCAACACCAAAAAAACCCAAATAATCTGATTAAAGTGGGCACAGGAACTGATTAAACATTTTTCCAAAGAGTTCATACAGACGGCCAACAAACACATGAAAAGATGCTCAATACCACCAATCATCAGAGAAATGCAAATCAAAACCACAATGAGATATCACTTCACACCTGTCAGAATAGCTAAAATCAACAACACAAGAAATAGCAAGTGTTAGCAAGGATATAAAGAAAAAGGAACCCTTGTACACTGTTGGTGGGAATGCAAACTTGTGCAGCCACTGTAGAAAATGGTATGGGAGTTCTTCAAAACATTAAAAATAGAACTACCATATGATTGAGTAATTCCACTACTGGCTTTTTACCCAAAGAAAACAAAAGCACTAATTTGAAAAGATATATGCACCCCTATGTTTATGGCAGCATTATTTACAATAGCCAAGATATGGAAGCAATCCAAGTGTCCACTCACAGATGGGCTGATAAAGAAGATGTGGTATATATATATATATATATATATATATATATATATATATATATATATATATATAAAGGAATATTACTCAGCCATAAAAAAGAATTAAATCTTGCCATTTGCAATAAAATGGATGGGTCCAGAGGGTATGATGCTAAGTGAAATAAGTCAGCCAGAGAAAGACAAATGCCGTATGATTTCACTCACATGGAATTTAAGAAACAAAATAAATCAGCAAAGAGAGAAACAAACAAGAAACCCAGACTCTCAAACACAAAGAACAAACTGATAGTTGCCAGAGGGGAGGTGGGTTGAGGGACAGATGGAATAGATAATGGGTATCAAGAGTGCATTTACCCTTGATAAGTGCTGAGAAATGTATAGAATTGTTGAAACATTATATTGCATGCCTGAAACTAATATAACACTGTATCTTAATTATACTTGAACTTTAAAAATTAAAAATAAATAAATAAAAGAATAAGCCATCATTGATGCAAAATAAGTAAATAAAATATTGGTTCAATGGGTATCTAATGGCTGTCAGAAAGAAATTAACTTCTATTAGCGAGAGAGTATACCACTTGCTTTATATGAAAAATGTAACACTATCAAAAAATATTGAAATGCAAGCAGCTAACAAAAATACTGTCTGAGTGTTCACAGCCTCTACAACTTCCTTCTAAGAAGAGTGGATTTCGGCTGCTGGACAGGTGCCCAGACCCTCCTTCGCTCTGTTGTACCTGAGAAACAAGCACATTGTGGGGAAAATAAACCAAACCTAAAGAAATCAGAGAGATTTGGTTATTCTCCATAACAAAGCACTCAAGCACGAAGGGAAGGAGAGAGAGGAAGACCAACAACTTGGTTGGGTATTAAAAGAGTTTGCAGGAGAAAAGAGAGAGGAAATCATTCACTTCAGAAGCCAGTGCCAGATGTGTATGTGTGAGTGCTGTGTGTATGCCTGGAGAACATTCTGTCCCAGAACACATACTATTTATTAAGGATATTCTGCCACTTTGGCATTTTGTCGAAAGGCACTGAGAAGATATGAACTACTTCCAACTATATTTTCCTGTCCTAATCCTGGGATGTATTTTGTCATTCATATAACACCACAGGGTGATAGGTCCACATGGGGCTCCAGATATATGTGGGTTACAAAGATAAGGCATTTATTAGCTATACTGACCATAAAAAAACAAGTTAGTGTCTTGGAATTGCCTTCATTTCACTGTTTTTCCATCTCTTATGATTAGACAGCCATTGGCCACTTGATCTTCACCAGTGACAGCCATATATGATAACATGTAAATATAGATGCAGTTTAAAATATGGTCAAAACTGTTTTTTCCAGATTTTCTGATAGTAAAACATTTCATAATTTTTTGATAACTCTTGTTTTCTCCATAGATTTCCTTTGTGATTTTTTTTAAACCAGACAACTTCTTGAGAGGCATATTTAAGTTTTACATGTTTACAAGGAAGTTTACAGTTGAAATGATAAAATAAATTATTCCAGACAAATAGCACCATGCCATGTGCCATGGGTTGTGTTCCCCTAAAAATGGCATGTTGAAGTTCTAACCTCCACTACCTCAGAATGTGACCTTATTTGGAAGTGGAATTTTTTAAGAAGTAATGAAGTCAAAATAGTTCATTAGAGTGAGCCTTAATCCAATATGACTTGTGTCCTTACAAGAAATGGGAAGTTTGGACACCGAGTAAGACAGATATGCGCTAGGGGGGACAATGTGAAGAGACGCAGGGAGAATGCCACGTGAAGGTGGAGGACGGGAGTTTTGCAGGTAAACAAGGAACTTCTGGTACTACCAGAAGCTGGAAGAGGCAAGGGGGAATCCTTACGCAGGTTTTAAAGGGAGCGTGGCCCTGCCAATACCTTTACTTCAGACTTGGAGCCTCCAGAACAGTGAGACAGTAAGTTTCTGTTGTTCTAAACCACCCAGTCTGTGGTACTTTGTCATGGCAGCCCCAGCAAACTAGTCCATGGTGTATTAAACAGTCTTAGCATTTTGGCTGACTGTCATTACTGTCATGAGGGCACTATGGGCTGGACGTTCTCAGGATTGCTATTGCTGTGGTCTCTCACTGTGCCAGGTGATTTGCAGTCACTCCTTGTGAAAGTACTTAACAGGTGAGTGTCTTCCCTATGAGGAATTTTTCTCTTCTCTTTTCCTTCCTCCCTCCCTCCATTCCTTCCTTTCTTCCTTCCTTGCTAGCTTGCTTCCTTCCTTCCTTCTTTTCTGAAGTTCAACTTGATTATATTGTCTCCCTCAGCAAGGTTGGTCACCTTGCATTTTTCTAGAATTTAAGCAGTTGCTCATGGAAATCTGAGTTCATTGGAACCATATCATCAATATATTCTCATTTAATTTTAACATTTCAGCCTGATGCCCAGGTTAGACTCTTAGGTCATTGTCAACCACTTAATATGGCTTGGTCACCCCCACTCCTTGTCTCAACTTTGGGGCAGGGCTCAGGAATAGAACAAAAATGTGCGCTTTCACATTACTAATTTTTTCTTAAATTGAAATTTTAATTGTTGTAATTTATGACCCAGCAAAATGCTTCTGGCTTCAACATGGCTGTATCATAAGGGCTAAGTCAGCATACTTAATCAAAATGTTGAATCCCTGCCCCAAACTAGCAATGCAAGAGCAAGTTAGCAACATTGGTATCCAGATACATTGAAAGTGATGCAGGTTCCACTTCAATGATATCCACTGCCAGAAGGCTGTGGAGGAAGACAACCTTCTAAGATCCATTAGGGATCTTCCTATAACCTAACACACTCCTCTCCCACTACTCAAACACACTCCAATCCTGAGATCTGAAGGGAGGCCTTAGATGGGGCTAGAATTCCAGAAATCCAAATCATAGAGATCAAGACAAAGGAAATACCTCATTCCAACTGCATTTCAGGCTGGTGCTACTGATGGTCATACCAGAATTGTTACAAGACAGTAAATGATTAAGCATCAGATGATTAAACATTCAGCCCCTTAGGTACCAACTTCGGTCTTTACTATAGTCTCCTACAAAGTGCATTTTTATTTAAATCAACTTTTGTATAAATTGATTGCAAAGTTTCCCTAGCTCTTCTCCCCATCAGTGTCCTTACAATATGACTTGGTAGCTCCTCCCACGTAGAGAGAGGGGAACTAGCCTTGTGACTTTCTTAAACCAATATAATGCAGCAGAAGTGATGGCATACCAGTTTTTCATGGCCTCAAGAGGCTTTGCATACTTCTGTTGTATCTATTGGACCCCTGGCTCTGCCATAGGAAAAGCCTGGTGGCAAACCTAATAGGGGATGATGGACCACGTGAAGAAGAAAGAAGGGGCTCTAGCTGACAGACAGCCAACCTCCATAGACTTAGCCACTTAGCAAACCTGCAGCTTACCACAGACACATGCAGCCCAGCAAAACCAAAAACCTGACCAACTTAATCTAGCTCAAATTGCCAAGCCACAGAATCATGAGCTCAGTAGTCATTCTTTTTTTAAGCCATTACGTTTTGGAGTAGTTTATTTTGCAGCAATAACAAATACATCCTTCCATTAATGATATAAAAAATATCATTGTGATATTTAAAAAAATAGCTATGAAGTCATGAGTCTGATATGCTACTAATATATTTTCCTAACATATAATAAAATGAATATGTAGTTATTAAATACTCTCACAAATTAAAGAAGTTGGGAAAAAGAAGATACTATTCCAGGCAAGGCAGATGGTCAAGAGGACATTTAGAGAGGAGAGGAAATTTAACTAGATTTGGAAGAACACGTAGGATGTGACTGCATAGAGATCAGCCAGGACAAAAAATTGGATTAGGGAGGAAGAGGATATGCTACAAATATACGGTGCATTTGTGGGACAGTGAATAATTCAGCTTGGTTAAGACACTGTTTTGTAAAGTTCTAAATCTGGAAAAAAGAATTTGGTTTTGAGAAAAACTTTAATGGAAACTAATGCTTTAAGCTGAAAGCCAAAAAAAAAAAAAAAAAAAAAAACAACAATAGCCATCTGTTCTTTCAAGCTGAGACCAATGTATTTCAACACATTCTAACCTCACTTTTAACCTAAAGGAGTTGATTTTTAAGGATCACCACTCTCTTTTATAGTCTTTTTTCATCATAAGGAACAGAGAATGACTTGCCATTCCTACATTAAATGATTTAGACCCAGTGTAAGGTAGATTCTAGAGCCGGTAATGAGGTAAACAGAAAATGCCAGGGACCAAAAGTTTGGGCACCAGCTGATGCTCTTATGCAGCAGCTAATGAGCTGTGTTACTTTGAGCAAGTGATATGTCTCTGGATCTCAGCCTCCTTATTCATCAAACTCATAGGGTTAAACCAGATGATCTCTAAGATCCTTTCCAGCTCTAAAATTCTGTCATTCTCTGTCACAGCTCCAGCAAGACAAGCAGTCTTCAAGAGATGCTCAAATTCATGGCTGATTCAGCCCATTGGCAGGAAGGGCTTCTGAGTTCTTAAGGACAGAACATAATGTGGTCTCGGTTTACCAAGCCCCAAGTGATGCTCAGTGTAAACAGCACAGTGTAACTCAGGATCTTGTGTGTGTGTGTGTGTGTGTGTGTGTGTGTGTGTGTGTGTGTGTTGAAGTGAGGGTGAATAATGATAAAGTTAGGGTCTTATGACTCTATTAAAATTGTTCAGTCTGTAAGATTGTCAGGTCTCTAAGAAGCACTTAGATATTACTGGCGATTGATTCACACTTTGCCTGCAAATACTGTGGTCAGGGTCAGCAAATTTCCAAAGCCAGAACATCCTTAAAGGTCCTGGTGACCTTGTCTTGGCAATTCAAAACAGCATTCTGTCACAGCACTCAAAACAAAGTCCAGTGTCACTGGAATGAATGATAAATGGGAAAGGAGGAGGAGAAAAGAAAGCCATCTTAAAATCACCACTTATTCAGTATCTATTCATTCAATCTAACCCTTTCTTGATTCTAGGTGCTGTTGTAGGCGTTGGGGATATAGCAAAGAACAAAACCAACAAAAATCCCCGCCCTTATGGATCATACAATCTGTTCCCAACTATTCCTTCTTGAAATAGCCATGACATGTATATTATGCACACATCTGTTTGTGATCTGTTTGTTGTTTGCTGTCTTTTGCTTTCTTTGAGACAGTTAAGAGTTGGCAGAGTTGGAGATCATTTTCTGGTGGGGATGATTGGGGGACTGAGAACATCTAAAGGATACTTGCTTGGTTGTAAAACCTTGACTTAACTCATTTGGGCATTCAATCACTAATAGAGTGAAAGAACCAGATACAGAGAACCAACAAAAGCTAGGCTCTACAGTTTTAAAACAAGTAAATAAACCAGATTCTCTGCTCCAAAAATACTCACAGCTTAGCTTTCCCTAGTAAGATAAAGAGACATGAAAATACATATTTACACTTATATGATCTATCTACAGGAGGGTACACAAAGAGGGGAGTAGGTAACTCTGCTGGGGAAAGCTTCAGGGACCTCTTCCCAAAAGAGGTTCTATAACCTGGATTTTGAAGAATAAGTATAAGTCTTGTTGCAGACTAAGAGGACAGCAAGTGCACAGGGAGGGTGGGTGTATTATGTTTGGAAAGTGGTGGTGGTTCTGTGTGGCTGGAGCAGTCATTCTCTACCTTTTTGCACATGAAGATCACCAAGAGAGCCTTTCCAACTACAGATACCTTGACCCTACCACTAGATTCATTAAATCAGAATCTTTAGGGGTAGAGCACAGGCTTCCATTAAAGTTTAAAATTTAAATTTTAAAGCTCTTCAGGCTCTAAACAACTCTAAACCACAGCCAAGGGAGAGACCTATTAGGCCAAAATAGCACTTCTCAAATTTTAATGAAAATTAAAATAGGTTGTTAGTCCCTTTGACTTGACTTCTCCTGGGGCCATGGCCTCCTGGGTCTTCCCTCCTTGAGTTTGAGCACTGCATTCCAGCATCATCTCCATTTCCATGCCACACCCTATGCCCACCTCAAGCAGGATACAATCCTCCGGTCCTTAGCTTGTCCAGTAGGAGGTACTAGAAAGAAAGAGCTGAGAGTCTGTAAGTCTGGCTGATAGTGACTTGTTAGGTGACCAAAACAAACTCACCTCTGTAGGCTTCAGTTGTCTCATTTATTTAATCCAGTCTCAGGAATTGGATTAAACAATCACTAGGAAACCCAATATAAAATTCTATAATTGCTATAACCGAAAGCATTTACTGAACATGATTACTTTATTGAAAATATATTGTGCAAGATTAATCCTTTTTTCCCCTGGATATAGAAGTTTATTATTTATTTATTTATTTTTAAATGTTTTTATTTATTCTTGAGAGAGAGAGAGAGAGAGAGAGAGAGAGAGAGAGAGAGAGAGCCGGGGAAGGGTAGAGAGACAAGGAAATAGAGGATCTAAAGTAGGATCTGTGCTGACAGCAGAGAGCGGATACGGGGCTTGAACTCACAAAGCATCAGATCATGACCTGAGCCAAAGTCATCCATTTAACTGACTGAGCCACCCAGGCACCCCAAGAAGTTTGTTTTTTAAAACACAGAACCTGTCTTTATAAGCTCAATATCAAAGTCTAGAAAGATAAGACTTTTGAAATGTTAACTAATGCTTTGCCCCCAGATCTCTCCCCTCTGCCCTTCTCTCCCATTCCAGTAGGTAGGCAATCCTGTGCTTACTGCCTTGGGGAGTTGTGACACATTTGAAAGCAGAAACTGGGTGTCTTCCCTGTTTTGATTTCCTTAAGTCTAAGCCTTTAGGGCAGAGGCTGCAAAATGGTGGCCCGAGGGGCAAAACTAGGCCATGGAAAGGTGTTTGTTTTTTGTGGTGGTTTTTTTTTTTTCATCCTCAGTGGCTTTCTTTCAAAACGAATTAACTGCCAACATTTAAAATCAGAAAGGTTTACAAAAAGTGAAAATGTCCAGCTTCTTCTTGAAAAACAAATCGAAAGACCTGGTAAATTTGGATCTCAAAGAGAGGTCCAAAGCATCCTCTTTCCTAGATCAAAGGGTCCTGGAAAGAAGCAAGACCACAGAGCCTTAGCTCTGGCAGGCAGAGCCACACACAGCCCCAGGGACTCACCAAGAAGATAGCAGGGAGGTCTGCCAGGACCAGGACCAGAAGATAGAAAGCTCAGTGGTAACACATGTGGTCCCACAGCCAAAGACTCAATGGGATCAAGGATGGATCTCAGCATATGACTTTGTATACAAGTGACATAAAAGACAGATATCTCCCATTACACCCATCTCAGTACTAGGTAGGTGCCTTGGTTCTAGGTAAGCACCCCAGAATTGACACACAGTCAGTCCCCTGGGACAGAGAGAGAAACAGAAAATCCCAAACACAGAGATTAAGTCTCTGCCACATGGAAGAAATAGGGGTTCAAAATAGAAAATAATTTGCATTTTAGAAAAGTAAAAGAAATGCATATTTCATGCATATCTCAGTTTGGGACTGAGTTATGTGCCCATTATAAAAGACAGTAAAGACAGTAGGATTTTACTTATATACTTGTTTTCTTTTACCATATACTTGTTTTAAAAGGTGTACACACACCCTTTAAAAAATGACATCAGATATGGATGAGAATACTGGTAAGAGAAAAGAACAACTATGGCTGAATCTTCTTTTCTAGAATGAGACAAAAATATGGTTCATTTCAAAGAGTTTGGAGATGGATTTGCTCTGTACACTGGTGGTCCTTCATATGATTGGATCATAGACTCCTTTGAGTAGCTTACAAAAGATAGAGAACTTTTGTCCAAAAAACATACATAGACACCAAATTGTGTGTACAATTCCAGGGCTTCAGAACTCATCCGCCTTTGGAAGCTCACCATGGATCCTAGGATACAAAACCCTCCCCACAGGGGCTACCTATGCCTACCACTCTCCTTGTCCCCATTTTCCTCCAGAAAGTTTCAGTGAATAAAAGAAAATCCTCAGCCTATTTGGAACACAAAGAAAACTGCCACCCACAGTCTGCCACCCTGACACCCTCACCATCTGCAGCCATTTAAAGCGCTTGCCCATTCTCAACCCCTGGGGAGCCATCCTGCACGGGCCTCCTTTTGGAGGTCAAGTGGGTTCCGCGCTCTGCCCTGAGCACCCTTTTTGGGACTGCCTGACCAACACATGTTATAAATAGAAGGGGATGAGGCCCTGAGTGCTCACCTCACTTCTGGCAGGGGATGCTTAGATTTGCTGCCTGTCAGGAAATTTACTCTGAACACAAAAGTATCCTGAGCGAGAGATGCTCAACCAGAAAGGGTGCAGAAGCATGTGGCTCGAAGGTGAGGCAGAGAGCACACTGTGCCAACTGGAAGGCATGGCACACTTCAGTTGACTCAGCTCATGCAGGCCTCAATCCGGCCACCAACACCACATTGATGAAGCCTCTTTTGTGGGAACAACTGCTTTGGCTTGATGGCACCATGGAGAAAGACAAAGAGGCTAGTGACACGAGTCTGGTCATGGAGGACCCACTCACCCACCACACACATACAGCAGGCGCTACTGTGCCTCAGGCCCTGGGCCAGGTACTCTGGAACCCCAAGTGCACCCACTTCCCTGCCCTCCAGGAGCACATCCACCCTGCAAGAGGGTGGGGCCAGGCAATCCCCATGTCATGTACTCAGTGTGGTCAAGGGTGCCCCTGCCTCCTCCAGCGAGTTGCTTTCCCCTCTAGAGCCCATTTTCTTACTTGCAACATGAGAGTGTCAGACATGAAGATCCAGAAGGATCTCTTCCAGGTTGTAAAAATTCTCTGGTTCCTTTGGCCTACATACAAAGCTTTTGCAGAGAATTTTATTGCTATCTTTGAACCACTAGATGGCAATTGTACTTAGTTGAGGAGGAATGCTGACTTAGAAGGATCACTGTTTTAAAAAAATGGGTTGCTTAAGGAAGCGAGGAATTATATAGGGTTAAATAGATGAAATCTAAATGTAAAGCAGCTAATAGTGTCTGCTATCTGTATGATAAAATATGCTTTAGCAGTTATCAAACCAATATATCTAACTGGTCTGTGCTGATTCAGCAGGCACTTGTTTCGAGGCTGTGGTTTGGGAGCCGGCAGCACAGTGCTCTGCACTGATGTCAAGAGACCTACTTCCAGTCCCAGCTGCTCTTCTATGAGGCTGTTGGACTTCGGTGAACTGCTCATCCTCCCTCTGCCTTGGTTTCTGCATCTTTAAAAAATGTTCTTATATATTTTTTATGTTTATTTTTTATTTTTGAGAGAGACAGACAGACAAACCCAGCATGAATGGGGGAGGAGCAGAGAGAGAGAGAGAGAGAGAGACAGAGACAGAGACAGAATCTGAAGCAGGCTCCAGGCTCTGAGCTGTCAGCACAGAGCCCGACGCGGGGCTCAAACCCATGAACCGTGAGACGATCTGAGCTGAAGTTGGATGCTCAACTGTCGGAACCACCCAGGCACCCCTTTAAAAAAATTTTTTTTAAGTTTATTTATTTATTTTCAGAGAGACAGAGATAGCACAAGTGGGGGAGGGGCAGAGAGAGGGAGACAGAGAATCCCAAGCAGGCTCCGCACTGTCAACTTGGAGCCTGATGTGGGGCTTGAACTCACAAAACCATGAAATCATGATCTGAGCCGAAACCAAGAGTCAGACACTTAACAGACTGAGCCACTCAGGCGCCTCTCTGCATCTTTAAAAGGAGGAGGAGCTCAGCCATACTCCGTGAATTAAGCCCTAGGTCTAGCAGTCTATGATCCTCCAGATAAGATATGCCAGTTAATAAAAGATTTCCAGCACTAAATACGGATGAGAAATTCCAATATTGTTGACCTCTAGGACAAGAGAAAGAAGTCTTACAACCACATACACATTTTGAACACAACATGCTGCCACCATCATTTGAGGCAGCCTGGGGAGTATATGCCCCTGGCTGGTCAAAGCAGTCTTTGCCAAACTGAGGTAAGCACCCCTTCCCCTTCAAACCTGAAATTGGCTTCTGCCTGAGGGAGTGTGCAACAGACCCAACTTGCCTGGCAGACAAACCACCTCATTCATGAGCAGTCAAACAGCTTCCATTGGAAGTGGCAATGGAAAGCCTTCCGGCCTCTTTCCCAGGCTGCTGCCATTTTGTTTCTCTCATTTGTTACTCCACACTGGCTTTGTTTCATCCCACACCCCTTTCCCGGGGTGCATCAAAGTTCACTCTGGTTGGGGGAGGCACCCAAAGCTCCCAAAAACAGAAAATATCCCTTGTTAGTGCCCATAGCCACAAACGAGTTAGCACCCCCAGTCTAAAGCCCTTTCTCCTGATGTGGTCTATTGACTGTGTATCAGAATCAGTCATGTTAAAAATGCACATTCCGACCCTACCTAGATCTGCTGTGGGGAAGCCTAGAATAAGCATTTTCACAAGCATCTGGATGAGACTGAAGTTTAAGCCTCATTGCCTCACAACAAAGCCCTTCATCAAGATCAAGGTTACCTGAACTACAGACAACTTAGTGGAATTCTAGGCACAGAAACTGGAATAAGGGCTAACAGGGCATGATTGCAGAAGGCATATGTGGTATTTGTTGAAACAGAAAAGATGTCAGAGAGAGGTTTGTCATGTGGGGCTTCTCTGAGAGGCAGTGCTTTTGTAGAGTCTGGGCCTGCTTGCTTTCTTTAAATGTGAAATTCACATTTTCCTTCCTAAATTCATCAGAACGAGGGGCAGCAACTCACCCTAATTAGCCATCTCACAAGAGACTGGTAAATAAACTAGAATGTTATGTCATTAATTACAAGGAAAGACAGAACTGCTAAGCAAACTGGAATATTCATGTCAGCATGCCAGGGAGTTGCTCTTTTTTAGAAAAGTCTACATAGGAAGGCAAATTACCATTAGCAGGTGGTTTGATGAGCGTGGACTAAAAGCATGGGAATTAGATGACATTAATGTCAGGAGACACAACCTTCACCAAAGGAAGGGAGATAAGGAAGGGAGATAACAGACCTTCCTGCCATTTAACTATGTCCATTTAAAATGGACGAGACACTGTCCCTATTTTTAATCTTGTAGGAATACACTTGGCAAAGGAACTAGAATCTTCTGTGTGGATAGCCCCAATTATAAATCCTTGCTCTTTTTTGAGGGGTGCTATTTTTCCTGAGACCTTGGTGGCCATCATATGTGTCAACTCCATCTTTATTCCGTTTAGTTACAAGACAACTGAATAGGATTCTTGAGAAGCACTTTAGTCCTCCTGACTAATAAAATGTCTTAGGGCAATTTTCTCTGCAAATAGGATTCTAATTCATTACCCATATTTTTGTTTGCATCTTCAACCCAATCTTCAAACTTCCTAAACACATACTTGAGCAAAATGAGGCATAATAACAAATGAAATATTTTTGTTCTTACTGAACTACGTTCAAATTACTCACACACCTGATACTTAACATCTCTTCTAATTTACAGCAGAAGCAGCCTTAGATGGAATGGAGGCCACCTATGCCTTATTTCCATGCAATGCTCATCTAACCTAACCTATACAGATCTAACTGAGTTTCGGACTCGGTTTCCAGTCTAGGTCACAGTGGTATGCACAGCCTCTCCAGCATTCCATGGGTCCACTTTGTTGCCATTAGTCACTTGTCATGTCGGATCTACTGATGTGATCTGTCCTCTTGAGCTTTATAGGTTAAATTTTTCCGAAATCAACTTATATTTAGGGGAAAGTACAAAGCCAGAGAAAACACACATACTAAAGGCTTGATTATGCTTGTAACAGCTGCTGTGACTGCTGAAATAGAAAACACTGGCGTCTTTCCCAAGATCCTATATTTAAAATAAAAATATAATATCACTGTACATATAAAATGATTAAAGTATTAGAGAAATAATACTCTTAGACCTGGTTCACATTTTCCTATTTCAATGAAGAGAATGGGATTATCACATAGAAGAGAGCCTAAGGCATAGATAATACGAAATAAATAATTTACCAGACATTTGTATTTTCATTTGTAATGCACTTTTAAATTTTACGCTACAATGTGGAAATAGAAGTAAAGTGTTTTGAAAAACAATTTTTAATGAAAGCATTCTCTGACCATACTATCCTGTCTTTCCAGATCTTTCCAACCCTCCTCTGACTCTATCTATTCTCTGATCTTCACAAGATCTTCAGCAACATGCATATTTAATTTTATCTCAGCCTTTCACTTTACATCAGTCCTTTCCTGCTTCATCTTTCCCTCTCCTGCCCAGATCCCATGGTTCATCACTTCAGCTACTTTCTACCTAGAAAACCCAACTTCTTCATCCCTTTGCCCTGCTGTTATTTCTGTTTTATAATCCCCAACCCTGGATTAACCCAAACATATTTAACTTCTCCAGCTCTGCACACTGGTAGCCAAACATTAAAGAAATACACATGGCTGGGTGGATTGGTTCTACTGTAGGTTTAGGATTTCCAGTCTCATCTGGTCCCCAGTGCTTCTGGTCAAACTTGTCTGTTTCCCTAGTCAGTTTCCTTTTTCTCTTCTTCTCCATGGTACATCCAAACTTTTGCCACTTTTCTAATGCTCCTTAGCCCACCTCAAGTATCCCCCACTTTGTTTTTTTGTAATTTTTTAAAGTTTATTTATTTATTTTGGGGGCACCTGGGTGGCTCAGTCGGTTAAGTGTCTGACTTTGGCTCAGATCGTGATCTCGTGGTTTGTGAGTTCGAGCCTGACATCGGGTTCTGTACTGACAAGCTCAGAGCCTGGAGCCTACTTCAGATTCTATGTCTCCCTCTCTCTGCCCTTCCGCCACTTGTGCTCTGTCTCTCCTCTCTCTCTCTCAAAAATAAGTCAACATTAAAAAAATTTAAAGTTTATTTATTTTGAAAGAGAGAGAGAGAGTGAGAGAAGAAGAGAGCAAGCCAGTGGGGGGAGGGCAGGGAGAGAGGGGGACAGAGGATCCGAAGCAGGCTCTGTGCTGACAGCAGAGGGCCAGATGCAGGGCTCAAATTCATAAACCATGAGATCATGACCTGAGGCAAAGTTGGACATTAACCTACTGAGCCACCCGGGTGCCCCGTGCCCTGCTTTCTTTAACTGATGAGATTGAAATGACCAGTATGAGGTCCCTCAGGTCTCCACCCCCCACTCACAAGTTTATCTGCACCTATATCCATCCTTCCCTAATGACTTGGAGGATGTGTGCTTCAAGGCCAATATTCCCCACAGTTCTCTTGAATTTACTCTTCCCCATTTCCATCCAGGAATTTGTTCTACCAATGATTCATTTGTTCTGTTTCTTCAACTTCTTCCTTCTGGTTTCATCATATCATCACTTAATCATGTTCAAGTCTCTTCTAAAAAATAATAAATAAAATTCCCACCATCCTGCCTGTTTTTTCCAGCTATCACTGTATATATTTTTCTCTTCACCTCCAGGCCTCTGGAGTCATCTCCATTCATCTTTGCCACTTCTTTGCTGTCCATACTATCCTGCATCAAATATGATTTGGCTTCCGTCCCAAAAATCCACAGGAACTTCTTATCCTAAAGTCATCCGTGACTTTCCCATTGCTAAAGCCAGTGGGGTAGCTCATTCTTTCATACTTGACTTCTCTGAAATATTTGGCAACACTGTCTGCTTTCATTTTTGAAATTCTTTTCTCTAATTTCCTGTAGGTATATAGGCTATAGATATTCTGATGATTCTCAAACCATATCTCCAGCCCAACCCCCTGCCTAGAGGTTCAGACTCCCATGTTGAACTGACCACTAAATTCCTCACCTCGATCCAGAGGCAACATATCCAAAATGGGTCTCATTTATTTCTCCCAAAAGCCCTTCCTTCTGTGTGTCCCCAGTGGCCAAGTCAGAAGCCTGGCAGTCATTCTTAATCTCCCCCCTCCAAAGACCATCCTTACAGCCAATGGTTGCCAAGTTATTTCTATTCTACTTTTTAAAAAGAAGGCCTCATTTCTGACCTACCTATTAAAAGAATCAACTGACTATTCTCCTGCTTCCCATCTCACCCTAGATCAATCTTGTGTGGAAATTAGAATTCTGCAGCTTTCAATCTGCTCTTCATCTATAACTTCCATTCACTGCACGAAAACATTGGGCTTGGGGAGAGTGAACCCAGCTGTAGTGAAGGGTGCCAAGTGTCAAGCTGATTCCTTTTTCAATATTTGTGTTGAACAGATGAGATTTTTTTTTCCCAACTATAATCATCTTGAATTATGCATCTGTGAGCTGCTTTAAGCAGAAAAGTAAAAGAAATAAATGTGTAAATGTTCAGGAGAAGATTGCGCCATGAAAATCACCATAGTGAAATCATTTGGTGGGAATATGCCAGGTTCTTATAGTAAGAATAAAGCTCATCAGTTCCCTCTGAAATGGAGGGACTTGAGGTACTAAACCACAAAACCCCATCTTTGTGCTCCAATGAGAAATGAAGATAAATCAGAGGACAACAATGTGTCTGCCACTCCTTCATCAGTCTTTCTGACACATATGGATAGATAGTCACTCCACCACTCAGAGCCCTACTCTGGGTCATCATGATGCATTTTCCAAGAACTGGGTCATCATGATGCATTTTCCAAGAACCATCTGGAAGGTGTTTTGGAAGAGAAAGGCCTAGAAGTCTTCAATGTTTATGAAACATCACATGTTAATTAGACTCAAATTATTATCTCTGAAAAATTAAAAGAGGGGCAAAAATGAACTAAATACCATCCAAGATTCATTTCAGCTCAAAATTCTGAAATCTCCTTAAGTCACTGTTTTTTAACTTTGGTGACAGTGGGGGTGGAGGAGGTGCTACAAATTCCTTTGAGAAGCCAGCAGAAAAGAGGGATTCTCTTTTCTGGAAGATATTTACATACACTCACACACACACGCACACATGCATACATACACAACTTTATGTATAATTGCAGAGATTTCATACATCCCAGTTTAAGACCTCCTGTCTATCTCTGTGCACTGATTAGGCATGAATTTGAATATGACCAAAAGATTTTCTTGTGTAATCAGATAAATATAAGATTGATACCCAGTACCCCCCCCCCCAACTCAAAGTGCCCAGCCTATCAAACCTATTCCTCTTCCATTTCTAGAGGACTCTTGCCATGGATTTCCCTGGGGTACCCAGCTCTCAGCTCAGCAGAGAATACTGCTCCTCAGCTAGGCCTACGTGTCTCAGACAAGAGCCTTTGAAAGATTTGGTCCTTCTCCTATCGTCATGCCCACATCCATGGGCCTGGCTGCATTGTGGCACTGGTGGGCTTTCCTTTCCAGTCAGACCCAGTTGAAACTGGATGAGAAGTGGGACATAGAAGGTCAAGATGGTTCAAGCTGCCCATTTCCTACAGACACAAGAAAAAATTGGTCTGGTTTGCCAGCAGTTTGAGTCAGAGATGGGTGCCTGGATAAAGAGAGAATTGGTGTCATTAAAATGAAGGTTTTAAGGATTTTAGAGGTGCTGGCCATTGGGCTGTATGAGCAAGACCTATAGAACTGGAGCTTGTATCATGAGGCGAACACTGTAGTTAAACATTTCTCACAATTAAATGTTCTTGGTACTCAGATCACTCCACATCTTTGAAAATGTGGGATGATACTTGGTATTTGGAAAAGCATCATTTTCACTACTTTATTATCACCATTGCCATGTAGGCTCCTATCTCTCTGTCACCAATACCCACTCTGATTTCCCCACATCCTTCACTTTCTGGGAACTCCCCTCTACATGATTTCCTAATGGCTGTTTATTTACCACTTGCATTTCCCTACCATTTAAAAGCTTTTTCAAGAACTTCAACAAATAGTCACAATTTCATCTGACTCCCTTCTAATTCCAAGCCATGAGAAAATATTTTGCATGTCATAACGACTAGATAAACATAAGCTGCAATTTCCCCAACTGATGAGAAAGTCCAATTTTGTTTCATGTTATTTCTGCAGAATCACAGAAAACAAAAGGCTGGCAGAGTTCCATGGGGGAAAATAAGAATTTCAGCAGTTTTATCTAATTCCATTACATCATCATTTTCCAAACTCACCAGTTGTCATACCATATTGCAAAATGTCACCAGCAATTTCACTATCTCATATATTATGGAGAAAAGAGAATTTTGTTGGGTGCCTGGAGAGAAAGCAGAAAAGGAACTTGTACAAGAGAAGTGTCACATACGGTCATGCGTACACTTGCCTCCAACAAATTCTGATAGGTGCAGAGAAGATTTTGACAAAGTGTTTTCATTCATAACATTCATTTTTTAAAAAGAACAAAACTGCCAACTTGAGTTTGCATTATTGAGCTACCACATGTGTTTGGTATATTGTGTAGAATACAATACTCATAAAATAGACACTTCTTATGGATCTCAAGAGTAGGGCCTATCTGCCTGGAGCTCCCTACCTCCCCGCCCACACACACACACACACACACACACACACACACACACACATACATTTTCCTTACCTGGTTCATCTGAGGGCATTCTTCATGTTTCACCATATTGGACAAGTGATTATAAGCCCAATGTGGGTGGAGAAGAGACTCCACAACTGAGGTTGTGCCAACCTGTTTTGAAAAGAGGAGGAATAGTGAGAAATTAGCAAGCAAAAGTTTTCAACAAAAACTATGTCTTTCTCTTCCTCTTCAAATCCCCAGGATGCTGAACACTAAATCATTACTTATATATGTAAGCGGTAAAGCCATATAGGAGTTGAGAACACAGAATGCTTGGATTTGGGACCCCTAGTCCCAAAGGTTACTACCTATTACTATCTCACAGATTTCAGGTAAATCATTTAATTTCTTTTTGTATCAGTTTCTTCATTCTTAAAAAGGAGAATCATAATCATCATCATCATCATTATCATCATCTCTGAGGAATAAATAAGATGCATAATAAAGGAGTTATATGGGCACTACCTTGTGTCTAGAACATAGAATGTACTATATAATTACTTGCTATTCTTGCCTCATATGTGTTTTTTTTTTTTTAATGTTTATTTATTTTTGAGAGAGAGCATGAGCGAGGGAGGAGCAGAGAGAGAGGGGGACAAAGTATCTGAAGTGGGCTCTGTGCTGACAGCAGACAGCCCGATGTGGGGCTTGAATCCACTATGAGGTCGTGACCTGAGCAGAAGTCAGATGCTTAACCAACTGAGCCACCCAGGTGCCCCTCTTGCCTTATATGTTTAAACTGTTTTACTGGAACAGGATAAGCTTTTGAATTATAATCACCAACTCTTACAAATATACTTCATTCTAATCTGGGACTCCTTCCCCTTTCACTCACTGGACCATCACTATCAAGAAGGGAAAATGACACTGGGAATAATCCCTTGGGAAGAACACTTACAGAACCAGCTTTCTCCCCCTGATGCCTGAGAAAGGATTAAAAATTTTATCTGGTTGGGGCGAGTGGGTGGCTCAGTTGGTTAAGCGTCTTACTTCAGCTCAGGTCATGATCTCAAAGTTCATGAGTTTGAGCCCCATGCCAGTCTCTGGGCTGACAGCTCAGAGCCTGGAGTCTGCTTTGGATTCTGTGTCTCCGTCTCTCTCTGTCCCTCCCCAGCTCAATCTCTTTCTCTCTCTCTCTCTTTCAAAGACAAATAAACATTAAAAAAATAAACTTATCTGGTCTGAGGTTGGAGGGAAGAATTAGAAGGAAAGCAAAAGCGAAGAGTTTGATGATGGCATCTGAAGAGGGTCCTTGGACTTTAACATGATCTAATCCCCCAAGACTTCCTATAAATGAAGAAACAGTGGAACCCCCAAACAAGAGTGAGGACCTGAGAGGAGAAAAGATCTCTGCTCTGAATCCCAACTGAACTTAGTAGTGCTATCTTCACAGAACAACCTACCATGGCATAGCAGTAGCTAGGCAGAGGTGGTTGCAGATGGTGTTGAAACAGGGAAGACCTAAAATATCCCCATTGGGTTTGCCACTGATCAGAAAGGTGTGGGAGCAATAAAGTTCCACTGTGCCACAGAGGAGTATGGGAAAGTTTCACTGGGGAAAAAAGAAAGCCAAATTAAAGGGACATACAGTCCTGCTGCAAGGACACCCCAGTAGAAGTAGAGAGGAAAGTATGGCTAGACGTTCAGTTAGGAACTTGGTGTTTCAATAGATGCCCGCATGGCAGGATAGCAGTACCTGAGCATAAGGGGAAGTTTTGTACATTCAGTGGCTATCAGTGTGGAAAGGTGCCAATAGCCAGGTGTCTGATTCTCTCCCCATAGATGCTGTGATGCTACATAAGGCCCCTGGATCTTAGATGCCAACTCTGAGTTTAAGGGTGGGATCAGAGAGGACAAAATCCTGGATTAACTCAAGTATAAGCCTGAAATGAATGGTTTTACCTAAGAGTAATCAAGATTAAATTTTCTGCCAGGTAGTAAAATGGAGCTTGAAATAGAGAATAACTTAAGTTGCAGAAAAATGAAGAACACAAGGACTGAAAATTCATACTTGCTAACTTATCAAAGTTAAAACAGCTAGGATGTATGTTCTAGATCCCTGGAAATTGAGTAACCAATGCCCCACATCCAAGATGACATTGGTAATTCTGCTTAGGCAGTCTGAAATTTTGCCACTTTCTTTCTGAAAGAAGTCCCTTGTGTTGATAGCCTGCTAGAAATGGCAGGAAAAAAAATAACAAAGCAAGATATAATATGGTAACAGAGAAAGTAAGTCTATGCTACTTATATGAAATTAATGAGTGACTATATGGGTCCCATTGCAATTAAGAAAAAGGCAAACAGCCTGGTAGATAGAGCCCTGATTTCAGGTCAGGGGTCCTAGCTTCAAATCCCAGCCCTCCCCTTTTACTTAACTGTGTAATCCTGGGCAAGCAGTTTCGTGCCTCAGAACCTCAGTCTCCTCATTAAAGGTGTCTCTCCAGATTGACATGAAATGAAAGCAGATACAGAAAGTACTCTTGCATAGCCAGAGTCATGGTAGATGCTCAGTGAGTATCTGCTAAAGAAAAAAAGCCCTTCCTCCAACTCCTTTATTTCCAAACCTGAACAGATTCTTCCCACAAGTTTATAGTCCTGTGTACCAGGCATACTTCCACCTCTGGCTGGGGTCTTACCCTGAGCAGATGGATGACCCAGAACTAGTTGCCCCACACTAATTTGACTAATTTGACTGTTATTTGATCTTTAGATTCTGGGAGCCCTGCTCCCTAACCCTGAGAACCCAACACCACCAGCACCCTCACACATGCACTCACTCACTCTTCACCCCTCCCTCAACAGCTGTGCCAGGGAGGTAGCAGCATGCCAGGGGTGAAACCTGTCCTATGTGGCTGGCGCAGCTGCAGATGTCTCACCCCCAGGGACATCTTGTGACCAAGAAGGGACAAACTAGCTAAAATAAACAGACAGGTTTGGCTTTATAATTAAGCCTGAGCAAAATTGTGCAGCAACATCCTCTTGTTCAGTTTAAGTGGTGTTCCAGGACCAGGGGACTCTGTGGAAGAAGCAGAGACAATGAACTCCACCTTCCATAATAAAAGGACCAGAATCTTGGAAAGGAAGTAGCACTTTTAAAAGGGTGGCTCTTTGCAAACATCCTAGGGCTGGTGGAAAGGAAAGGGGGTGCAAAGGGAAAGAGCCAGAGATGGAGAGGGGCCCTAAGGGCTTTACCGGTGGGAGGCCTCAGTGCCTTCCAGACAGCTTGATGTATTTCAGTGCCAGAAACTGCTGACCATACCCTTTCTGTTTAAGTTAGCACATTTTGTTGGCTTCCTTGTAGGCATTAAGTGATTCTTTCCTAGCTCCCATCTGTATTCACTTTACTCCCTTTAATACACTTATGTCTCGGTCCATTCTTATTAATGAAGTCAAAATGTCCTGTTGTCAAGGATTTCAGGGTGGGCTAAAAAACAAACAAACAAACAAACAAACAAACAACCCAACTGACTACAAAGAAGCAGTGAGGGCAGCTGGAGTTGCACCAGGAGGGAGGGATAAATTCAAGCTGCACTCCATGAAACCTGGAAAACTCCATCAGCTTTTCCAGATTCTCTCCAGCCTCCACATCCCCAAGGACCTCATTGTCCCTAAAGAAAGCTATTAGTGTGCATAGACTAATGAGACCCTTCAGTCACTGGAACGGGAGAGACACAACGGGGAGTCTGTTTCTGCACACTTGGCAATAGGCTGCTGGAAACACCTGGTCCTTCTCTCCACCCCCCGGGCTCCAGTCAAGGCAGTGCTGGCTCCTTCAATCTTGGCTGCCCCAGGGCTTCTCCTAGAAGAGACACTCCTGAGGAGTCAGAAGACTCCTTTGGTGGGTCCTAGCTGCCATCTGGGACTCCTGCTCCCATCCAGGGGACACTGTATCACAGTTTCACCCTTGACAATGGCTTTGGGGGAGGTCTTCTTGGAAGTGAAAAGGAGTTATTCATGAAAACCAAGGTAAAGACACTAATGGGGATCCATTGTTTACTTTGGAAATAAGGAATTATTCTCAGGTTATGGTGGTGGGGAAGGACACATAACTGTTAGGGCAGCCCTTGTTTAAACATGGATTCACCTTCATAGACTAAACTCATTTAGTGGCTACTCACACTTCCTCTGATAGAAACCAATCCTGTGCACAGGAAAGAAGCTATGTAGCAGCCCCTCATCTCTCTGTGGGACCTCACTCCCCAGAAAGCACCACAAGGCACCACTTGGCAGTTTCCTCTCGGGATAGCACCAGGCCATCTCCACCTCCACAGAACATGCACCATGAGTTCTAGTCAAGACTTTGTAAGTCTCAGGAGTCACGGCATCCGCACAGTGATGCTATGATTCCAGAGTGACTATCTCACAATTCTGGGCAGGGCAGAGGGACTTAAAAAAACAACACAACTTTAGTCTCTCTAGGAGCATCCTGCTCTATTACAGTTTTTACTATGATTAATCAAAGGGTATTCAAGGCTTGTTTATAGCTTCTGTTAGCTGGGATAGTGAGAGTCTCTCCCTGAGGAAGCATCCATCCTTGGCTGAAGATTAGCTCCTGGACTGGCATAGATTCTCCCAGGTAATTGTGTGCATACAGCCAGCCTTCTGCAGTGAGGCCCAGCTCCTCTGTTCTCCTCTTTGTCCTAAATCATAGCACAGCCTTAAAAACAACCCAAAAAAGAGGCTTAGACTATACAGCACACACAGACATGCACATGCTGTAGGTGGCATATAGAAACCGGGGTCCTGCTGGGCTGCTTCAGCTGTACTCATGTACCCCAAGAAGGGACAGCAATCTCCCTGAGCTTCATCGGTGAGGAGAGACTCAGGCACCCAGCTCTCCAGCCCGCCCAGAACTCTGCTAACTGCTCCAGCGTGTCACCTGTTCAAGAACAATGCTTGCCCCCTCCTCCTTTGGGTGCTTTGTCAGCTGACATAGAGCAAAACTTCCATCTCAGAGGAGGCAAACCTGCTAAGTGCGTCCAACTAGAATGCCCAGGGTCTTTTTTCTCCACCCACAGCGTCTTTCCTCTGAGGGCTAGGAAAAGCCACCCTCCGCTGGCTGCTATCTGATGTCCACACCAGCTTCCTACTCCAGGTTCTTCCATTCTAAGGTGGGTTTAGTACTTTCCCTGTCATGGACGAAAGGTGTCTGAATGTAGCCATTCAGGGTTATATCACACTTCATTTGTTTCTGCATTCACTCTTTCATCAAATGTAGTAGGGTTCCTAGTTAGAAGCAGGGCAGTGGTGGTAGAAGTAAGACCACAGATTCAGAAATTTTTGAATGTTGGCTTTTGCACTGACTTAAATTACAGGCTGCAAGAAATGGGAGAAGCATGTATCAGCCTGAAGCTGGGTGCCTGCTTCACTTCAGCTCAGTTCTGCACACACCAGTGTTTCCTGGGTTCCCTGTTTACATTGAGCCTTTTCTCCTTTCTAGAAATTGTTTTGGAATTCACAGGGGAGAGAGGCCCTTGTGTTCATAAGTAAACAAACTTATGCATTGCGCTTGAAAAGTAACCCAAGGGTATATTTTTGTAGCCAGGGAAATAACAGTAAACAAAGACAAAATATACATCTGCAAAGAGATTCAGATACACATTTGGAAAGAAAAGGAGACACTGCATTCCTTCAGAAGAAGGATGGGGATATGGCAGAGGTGGTAAAATACTACACATATTTGTATTCATTGAGTTTCTAACTTTTAGAATACGTGACACAGACTTCTTCCAAATTCTGGAGTGTTGGGGTCCCTGTTACAGCATGGGAGGCACCCCGGGCGGGGGGGGTGGGGGTGGGGGATACAGTTCTGGACCTGGGGTCAGGCTCCAGCTGACTATAATAATGATGCTGAACACAGAGAGCAAGACCCTACCATCAATAGGCTCACAGCCCAGAAAGGCAAATTCTCAAAACAGAAGCACAAATGTCTGACAGGACATTTGACCCTTGCTGTGCATCAGAATCACTGGAGACCTGTAAAAACAAAAACAAAAACAAAAACAAAAACAAAACGGTCATGCCTGAGAGGCACCCAGTCTCCTGAATCTGAATCTTAAGTTTGGTTATCATCTCTACTGCCAAGATTTGCTAAAGCCTCCACACAACACAACTCCCTCACCCATGTGCCTGTACGTGCTTCCATGCTAGATTTTATCACACTCTTCCTTACCTATGCGTCCACCTGCACTCCAGGTCCTGCAACTCCGATCCTGGCAAGTCACAGAAATACCTATCATATGACTAGAAGGCGCTTTTTTTTTTTCCTGAAAATGGTTGGATATTCAAAATTAAACTTAATAGTTAAGTTTTTACATTAATGATTGGAATCATATGTGATATTTCCTTATTAATTGGGATCCAGGCATCCCATTTATCACTCCAGAATTTAGAAGGAAATCTCCTGAGACAGACTCATTAGTTTAGGCAGTGACCGTGGCCTAAATCTTTTTCAGCAGTGGGATTGAAAGGTGAGCCTGGGAAGGGGAGAGCTGTCAGGCTCTGACTTTCTTTCTTGGCCAGTGACTCACATGCACCTGCCTCATGACAAGGGGGCCAGGGAGTAGATGGGACACTGTAAGCGTCACCCAATTACCAATTTTCACATTTCAGAAAGACCTAGAAATAGGAAAACAACAGACTATGATAAGCCCTAAAACCATATCACATCTCTTTCCATACAGTTTATTTTCAATTGCCAATGTCATCAGCTGTGTCACCAGGCAGTGACATATACTAGTTCTCCTCAAAACCCCTCTAGTAGCAAATGTCCCACGGGGTCACCTTCTCAGTCAGCTGAGTCAGAATCACAGAATTCTGGAAATGCAAACCTGACAGTGATCTTCCTAATAAGAGGGGAACTGTTAATATTTCTTGAGTACCTACTATGGGCCAGCCACTTCATGCATTTTATTTCATTTAATCCTCACATTAACCCTGATGTGTAGGTTTTGTTGTTCTCACACATTGGATGAAAAAACAGGCCTGGGAAGGTGAAGTGATCTGTACAAGGTCACGTATCTAGTGACCCAGATCCATGTAACCTATAAGCCCCAGTTTCTCAAAGTGGAGACTGTATACAAGACAGTGTGCCTACAGTCAAAAGAATCCACATAAACACAACACATCCTCTGAAGTTCCAGTTTTATTCAATGGTAAATAATTTAAAAGGCCATTTTCATTAAAGCAAACATGCATTTATGATGGAGGGGGAATACAGATTTGCACAAAATGCAAAGATAAAACATGAAACTTTAGGAAAATTCTTACTTGTGGCAAGCTACTTCCGCTTCTGCCTCCCAGACCCCAAGGACTCTTACCATATGCCCCAGCCAGGAGGAAGATTCCCAAAGATTTAAAAGCAGAGTCATAAGCCCAGACAGAATTTAGGAAAGGCACCCCCAAAGAAAAGATGGGGGAATGGCTTGTCATTAAAGAGCAAAGAGTAGTGACTCCATTTTGTAGGGAGATTCAATTTCAATATCCATCACTAAAGGAATGTAAATCAGATAAGGCCATTTGTTGTCAAGATCCTACCCACCTGAGTGATGTTCTCAAGAGGCTTCCAAAGGTGTCCAGTCAGGAAACAAGAATCTACACTCAGTGAATGAGCCAGTGACAACCCCTATCTTCCCCAAACTCCCCCAACAGGCACACACACACATCACTTCTTGTCTCCATCTCTCTCACACCCAGACCTTCCTGTCCCTAAATCCTAGGGATCTTTTTTTCAAACACACACAGAATCATCTTTGAGGTGGTCGCAATCATCAAGGATATGATTTTAAGCTAGGTAGGCCAGCCTATGCTCTGTTGAGGCTTGAATTCTTCCAGAGAAGTTAATCAGTGAATTTTGAAAAGGATGAAAGGATGGACTCCAGCCAGGCCCTCAGCCCAGTAGAGCTGGGCACAACTTCCTGGCATCCTGACATTAGTTGAAGTTAATAGGCTTAACTAAGAAAACCACTGACTAAGGCAAAACAGACCATTGCCTGGCTGAGTTGGAAAGGAGACCTGACCCAAGGAAAGAGTAGTGGCACCACATCTACAAACCCATTGCAGCTAGTCTGCAGCTAACCCATGCTCAGCTCCCTAAACTCATCTGCTCCCTGATTCTACCGACCTACTGGTCTTTGCCATTCCCTTTGACTGGGAGGCTCTCTTCCTCACCCATTGCCTGACTAATTCCTACTTACCCTTTAGGCCTCAGCTTCAATGCCGCTTCTTCCAGGAAGATTTCCCTGATTCACTCCAGCCTAGCAACTTCTTGTTTACTCCCATAACACCCTGTATTTCCCCCATCCTAGTGGTTATCAGACTGCATTATACTTGTTTATGTACTTACTTATGAATGCCACAAGGGCATGAATCCTCAAAGACAATGCCCCGCACATGGTTAAGTGCTCGATGAATGCTTTTTAATCAATGAATGTTAAAGATACACTACAAGTCCCCAAGGATGCCCATTGGGTCACAGGAATACACTTTTCTGACAACCCAGCCACCTTGAAAGCCGACAGCAGTAAGAGGGTGCTTTGGAAAGGGCTGACAAAGGAGAGGAGCCCAGCAATTGAGTATCTCCCATGTGTACTGAGGACACAGAGATAAAACAGAAATGGTCTTTGCACTGGAGACACTCACTCTAATGCAGGAAACTATTAGGGACACAATAGTAAGGACAGATTGTTTTTGGTACAAAGCTGAAATGGAGACAAATGTGAAAACCAAACTGGGTGAGCAATGCCTTTGCTTACATACTAATCTTACTTCTTAGAATGTCTCACTAGACAAATATTTTAGAAGGAAATATTAATGAGAACTCTGATATATGTAAAATGCTGTTTATTTGTAAAATAGTTGAGAGTCAACAAAACTCTTTCATATGTATCATTTTATTTCATTTTACTCATGTGTCAAATATTTCAGGGATGCTTCTTTATACTACACTAACATCTACTATTTGGCTACTTGGGAGGGTTCAAAGATAACTACCTTTAAGGAGCTTGGAGTCACATGGAGGAGATAACTTATAACTGTAATTTAAGGCAGATAGAGACAAGAGCTGGGTAAGTGACTCAATCTGGCTGTTGTAAGTGTTGTTGTAAGTGACTCAATCTGGCTGAACTAACAAAGGAATTATACTTCTCACATAATGAAAATCCCCAGGGATATCTTTATCCAGGGGTTGGAATAATGTATACCAGTCCTTTCTCTCAATCTGTTGGCTTTGCCTTATGCTGGGCTGGCATCACTCTCAGGCTCCATCATGGTAGCTACTCACAATTTCTGGCTCAAATCTTCCAAGACCTGATTTGACCTAACAATAGAGCTTCTCTTCTCCCACAGGTGCTAATGAAAATCATGGCCTGATTATCCTTGGCCTGAGTCATGATCATGTACCCTCTCATGAGCCAATCGCTGAGCCATGGAACAGAATTAGCTAACTGATAACCCTAGGTCACATGTCCCTCCTCTAAGCAGGTGTGGGGTCAGGCCCAAACAATGGGCTGAAAGGAGAATAAATCTTGAGTAGTCAAGTGTCATTAACAACAGTCTGATCAAATGCTTGAGACTTAGTCCTAACAACAGCTTTGTGTTTTCATGCATTTTACAAATGAGAGAGGTGAGACTAGTAAAAGCAAGAACAGGACTGGGATCTGGTCTTTTGGCTTAGTTCTGTGTCCCCTCCATTTGTGTTTGTTGGAATGTGAGATGTGACAATACTTCTTTGGGTGAGACATTACAAAACATTCACAAGCACCATAAAACATTTCACATCCATGGCTCTAATACCAGTGACAGCTGCCTCCCATCACTATGACAACTAAAACTGCTCACACATATTTTCAAAGGTCCCCTTAGGGGGCAGCACCTCTCTCACTTGAGAAAAACTGAATGTTACCCAAGTGAAACTTATTTATTATCAGGAGTTTCATCTTTCTCAAAGTTCCTAAATGGAAACTCTAACATTTGGCTTCAGAGATAGACTGAGCTTTTTATTGAACATCCCTTAAAAATTCTCTAGTCTAACCCTGTAGGCCAGCAGTTCTGGTCTAGAGGACAAGGGATGAGTAAGGACGGCAGGAAAAGGATGGGCAAAGAATGTGCTCCAGGAAGGTGAGTGGAAAGGATTGGAGGTGGTAGGTCTTGGTTTCCCATTGATGCTCCTCTGCTTCAGATACTAAAACCATAGAATTAACACATTTTTATCATCAGGATTCAAGCAGTTTCTTAGGAAAGACAGTATTATCTTCCCTTACTTAAGATAAGAAATTATGGGCTTGTGGGAAGTAGAGTGTTCAATTCTGAACAGTACCCACTAAAAAAGATATTGCCAAATTGATCTGCACTTTGATGGAGCAAACAGGATAGGTGGGAATTTGAAGCCAGCTCTTCACACAGAGAACACCTTCAGGAATAGGCAAAGTTACACGTGGGAAACACTCAAAATGTGACAAGAAAATTGGCCTCCTGAGATACTGAAGACAATCACCCAGGAATAGACTTGGAATCACCTTATACAGCCCAAATAGGCAGAACCAGGTCTGATAGAGGAACAGAAAACACATGAGCAATGGGAGATGTCTAATAGCAAAGTGAGTCATCTGGTAAGGTAGTAAGTTCTCCACTGCTGGAGGCATCCAACCACACCCTGAGATGATGAAGTGGGTTTGAAGTTTAGCCTCTTAAATGTACTCAAGAAACACAAAATGGATAAAGTTTTAGTGCCCCACACACTGCTAACAGAGACTACATAGAGCGTGTGGGTTTTAAGTTATGCTCAGTTTCTACTAGAATAATAGTACCTCTTCTCCCCTATCCAAAAAGCCTATCAGAACGTAAGTGTGAGAGACATTATTATGGGATAATTTTTTAGTCTGTTCTAATTAACAAAGGCAAAAAGGATCTTTAACAAACTTGCATTCTTTATTGATAATGTAATACTTTTATCCAAGCGAGTAATCACTTGGTAACTACTGGCCTCAGCAGTCGCACTAGGTGATCTCTAAGGTTTGTCCAACCAAAAGTTGAGTCTAAACCTAAAACTCCATGGGCCAGAGCACCTATAGGGTGTTTGGTAACCCTTACCCACAGGACTTCTGGCAGGTATGACATGTACTATTGTGCTTCTGGCTATCTCATGGGTAACTAGAGGCCCACAAACACACAAAGGTTAAAATGACTTTACACGTCCCCCTAGAATTGCCAGGGAAAGTGGTAGCAAGTTTTAGAAAGCAATTGTGACCTCTCTGTGTCGCTCCTTTGTCTGAAGAAATACCAGTCGAGACAGCTCTCTTTGTAAAGGGTCATCTCTGTCCGTTAGCTGGGCTCTGAGATAGAAAAGATGTTTGGCATTACCAGCTTCCAGCAGTGAAGCCATTTTAAATAAGAAATGCTATGAGATTGTGGGGTGCCAGATCAGATATTACAGAGGCTGGAAAACTCGCAGTTTACCTGGAAATTCCATCGTAAGAACCTTTCCCAATCTTTGATCTTTGAAGCCACTGGAGCCGAGATACCTGGCCATTGCATACTTTCATGACATCAAGTCCCTATGAGTGGAAACATTCTTCTATTTTGTACTATAGGATTTGACACGAATTCTAGGTTGCTGCTTTGGTGAAATTACAAAAATGGATGTTTCTGTGGGACCCCAGGGACATTAGAGATTGTTGGAATCAATGCATAGAAATGTGGAAAAGTGGGTCTTAGTCTTTGTCAAGAGGCTCAGAGAGTAACTGTGCCTTATTCTCTTTGTTCTCACCAAGAAACAAGTAAATACGTTACTGCCACCATTGTCCCTTCCTTCACATCACCAAGGTCATTTTTTCTGCTATTCAGAATAAAGTGGCTTCATTGTTGCCTAGTTGCAAGGGCTCATGGGAGGAAACATTCCTCCAAAGAGATCTATAACCTTCTAGGTGGTGTTATCCCCATTCTTATTACCATGGTTAGACTATGTGCTGCTCTTCTTTTCAAACCTCTGCTGCAGCACCACCATCATCAACATGTATTTGTGCCTACTCACCCTCATGCAAATTAAAGCAGAGTTATTGCCTGGCTCTCATGGTGCTTACCAAAAGGCTGAGCAAAATGAATATTCGCCTTCATGCATTCAGAAAAAATATTTACTGAACACCAATATGTGCTTGCTTGGTATCTCAAGTTGATTCTACTTGTCTTGTTTCCAGATGAATTACCTTTCTATTATGTTAGTTACCAAATATTCCAAATAAATGTAGAGGCAGAAGCTTCATAAAAATTATAAAAATAAGGTGACATATCTCAGGATCCTATAGTCAACTCTTTCTCCCTTCTTTATTCACTCTATACTTCTCCTTGGAGTGTAAAATGTCCTTTCATGATCATAATGATCACTTAAAGTCTACACCATCAGTCCATGTACCAATGCTGAATTTCAGACCTGAATATCCAACTACTAGCCAATCATTTTCAGAAGTCTGGCAAGAAACCAGATTCATGATGTCCCCAAACCAGAATTCAACATTTGACAACTGCTGACCTCTCCTCATTTCCCCCTCACTTCCCTTACCAACAAACCAGTTTTCCTCCATGTACTTCCAGTCTCAGCAGGTGGCACCAGCATTGGTCCCTCAGAAACATCATTGTCCAACTGGACTCCTTTTCCTTCACCTTCCACATTAAATCAGATAACGTCTCCTACGTTTGAACTACCAAAAGAGTCCTCACAACTCTTTTTCCCTTTCATTCCCACAGTCGCCACTGAGGTCCCAGCAACCCTCACCCACACCATTTCTCTGACTGGTATCTTGGCCTCTGGTTAAAAAACCTCTGCGTGATTTTTCTAATACACCAATCTGATCATGTCAGCCTCCACCTGTCTCCCCCACCAAGTACTTCCAAGTTTCCTCATCCCTTAAGGAGTAACATCCAGGAGGGATCTAACCTTGCATTTTCTCCATTCTCCCTGCATTTAATCTCTGTTTTGGATTCATCCATCTTTACTCATCTCCATATTGCATATTAGCTCTTGCCACTATATCTTTGCTCTTGTTTCCTCTGCCTGATTCTTCTTCCACTTCATCCATCTGGCAAATTCTTGTTTGTGATTTAAAATCCATGGTGTGCCACCTTTCCCTGGAATCCTTTCCTGACTCTCCTCTCCTTTTTGTCTCTGCATCATACACCTGCAGTGTCTATTCTTATCCCACCATTGTCACTGTAAATCCTCTAGTAAGCCATGAGCTTCTTGAGAGCAGGGATTGTGCCTTAGTTCTCCCTGCCTGCTTGGTTCTGGGTACTGAGCCTGGCAAACACTAGAAGCAAATGCCTCTTTGTAAGTATAAAGGAGATGCTCTCAGGTAGACTCCAAAGGGGAGGGAGGGAGAGAGAAGTATGGGTTTTTGTTTTTTTAAACCATCAGCAATGTTTCTCATCCTTTAAAGATGAAAGTTTAGATTTATCCATGAGGGCACACTATTCCTTTATTTCTGGAAAACTTTAATGATCCTTTATGCAAAAGTGAGCTGTGATCCTCAACTGCAATGGGAGAGCTTCCAGAGACAATGTGGATCTGGCCTGTTCTACATGAAAATAATAAGTGGTAGTCTTATGAAGAGGCATTCCCCAGATTATCATGCTACTGAGATACTGGCCATAAACTGCGAGTGAGGATGAAATGGGGTGTTTCCCTGAGTCAGTGGACTAGGGATCTGGACCATATAGGCAGGAACTCGGCAAGAGCACTCATTTTGTAGGGATGCAAACTGGCTTAGCAGCACGGGCACAGGCTGGTTGTAATGGCAGAGATAACCAGGAAGGGATCCCTGTAGGAAAGCATGGCCAAAGGACTTGATAAAAGATGCCTATGGTGTCCAGTTGTTGTTTTTTTCCTGTGGTATCTATCCATTGTTAAGGCATCCCTAACTCCCTGTATCATTCTATCATCCCTAGTCTCCTATAAAGTTTTGTGAAATGTCACAGCCCCATCTTAACTGAACTCTGGGGAAATTAATATAGTGGCCAATGTCTACTGTCATAGAATAAACACAAATACCTCCAAAATAGTCTAAAATAGAGACAGAGTGTATTACCCACCAGGTAAAGAAGAATCACATTCCTTAAGAAAAGTCAGTGAGTCTCCTGCAAGCTGAAAGTGAAAGGGACAGGTACAATATGGAGACAGGGAAGTTTTTTCAAATTTCTGATTAGTTCAAAAGTGGATTGTACAGTCTCTCTTCAGACTGGCTACTTTTCTGGTTTAGAATTATTGAGACACAGGTATGGTTCGAAACAGGTTTGGAATGGGCTGCATTAGGCTCTTAGGAGTTCCAGTGTTGCTCACTGGGCAAATTTGAATAGGCATGCTTGAGGCTTGGTGAAATTTTTATTTAATGTTTTTGTTGGAGTAAAACAGTACACAGTTTATAACAGTCTGAGTTTTGACACAGAAAGTGGCCACAGTTCAAGGTCAGATGCCAGTCCAAGCAAGGTGTCAGTCCAAGGTGTCAGTCCAAGGTGACAAGCAACAACCAGGGTAAATTACGAAATGTTTCAGTGTTCCTGAGAAATTCCTACCACACCCTGGAGAGGCTTACCTGTAGAATATTAGGGACTCCGATGATGGATATTTGGCTATTAAAAGAGAGAGACTTCTGAACTTGGAGCGACTAGGGCTACCAGGGTTCCTGAGTATCACCCCCAATTAAATTACCTTGAAACCCAGTTCCTCCCTACAATTAATAATATTGACTCTTACCTTTGTATCAGTTGAACTCAGGGAAAACATCACAGCAGAGTTAAAGGTAGGAAACTGGATCTATTCTGTATAAAGACAATCATGCTCTGAGTTACACACCAACACCCACAGATGCCGGTTTTGTCTACTTAAGCAACGCAAGGCTTCCATAATTTTCTTTAAAAAATATTATCATTTCCTTTCCTTGAAAAATTACCAGAGGTATTGTTCATTTTTTTTTTCAACACAATTGAAATCGTACATGGTAGGGAAGTTTTTAATTAGTCCATTCTGAGCAGGAACTGTGTGTGCTCACTGCAGTAGAAGCCTAATAAATTACTTCATAATCTCAACTGGAGGCTTTGTGTTGGAAAAGACTCATTAGTTTGCACCAGCAGCCAGCAGCTTCCTGTGAAAGGTCTTAGAAACATGTTGCAGTAGGTGTAGATCAAGTTGCTTGAGCAGAACTTCTGGGGCAGTGAAAACAAACAGGCCTGCATAGTAAGGGAAGCCATGCACATCCAAACTTCAGTGTCTGGGGAGAAAAGAACTTTTGGAAATTGCATGCCAGCCCCTTCTGTCCAGTCCACATTTTCCTGCTCATAAAGCTTTTCTCCCCCATCCTCCCCACAAAAGGCTTGCTTACTTGCCTCTCCGATTATCCATATATATATATATGTATATATATATGTATATATATATATATATATATATATATATATATATATATATATATATATATATTTTAGTGTGGAGAAATCAAATGCTTGGAAATATTTGTCCCAGACTAGTAAGGCAATGTTTATACAGTTCTGTTGAGATACACACACACACACACACACACACACACACACACACACCACAGATAGATACGTAACACCAGTGGGCAAAATGTTATTAGCCCAGCTGATAATAATAGTTCCTCTCAGGGGGAGCATAGGATTTGATATGTTAGTAAGTCACTTGGAGGAAAGGTTGAGACCCCAAGAGGCATGTTCTAAAGATAAAAGATGTTCTCTAAATTGCTTTCTAAGGAGAGAGGGTTTTGCTGATCTCAGGGTTCTAATATTGTTACACCCTGGTGGTTTCGTAAAGAACTTTCGTTGATTGTTGGGGTAGAATTGCTCTACAAAATAAAGAGGTGAGAATTTGAAACTGGGGGTGGAGGGTTCAGGGAGAGAGGTGTGAACCAAGAAAGCCAAGCTTCCTAAGCAAGAAAGGAAAGAAGGAAAAATGTACTTCTTAGCAGAGCAGGAGAGGTGAGGTGTCTTAGGGGGATTTTGAAGTTATTTGCTATGGCATGTACATGATAAATTCCTCCCTCCATTTACCCTAGAAAACAGTTTCCCAGAAGCAGACCCTGAGGCCAGGATTCCTGTGCAAGGGGCTTATTAAGGAGGTGCTCCCAAGGGAGATGAAGAAGGGAACAGAGAAAATGAAGCAGGGAAGAGGGAAAAGTCAAGCTAAAATATGATCCAGGCAAAATCCAGCAGCCTGACTCCACAGGGGAACTCTGGAGTGTAAGTACAGCTCAGTGTTGTCCCCACTGGTTGTAAGGGAGCTGGGCTCTCACACTCCTGCACCTGTCAGTCATTGGTTAAGGGTGGGGTAGAGGAAGGGATAAATTCCCAAGCACTTCTGGAGACAGTGTCCACTGAGGAAGAATTGCACAAAACTTAACGCAGCTAGAATCTTCATTCTGCCTGTATAGTTTATTCTACACCTCTCTCCCAGCCCAATAACTCCAGGAATATGAGATACCTGTCTCTATCATTATCCATTTATCAACCCAGAAAGGTCCCTGATTGCCCCTATTTGGGTCATATGCTTAACCCCTGCCTTAATCTCAAAGTTCAAGGGAATGGAGTATTATGGTCAGTGAGACCAAGGAGATTGGTTTGTTACATGAGGAAGGGGGTGGGAGAAAACCACTCTGACCAGTTCACAACAATCGCTCCTACACTTCATTATATTTCTATAAAGATCCAGACAGAATTACTCTGTTCCACTTTCACTGGCATAAAACAACCATTTATCTCACTCACAGACTCTATGGGTCAGGAATTTGGATGGGATACAGCAGGGATGGCTTCTCTCTGTTTCACAGCATATTAGGCTGTAGATAAAAGACTTGAAGCCAGGGGTTGGATTCATCTGAAGGTTCATTCACTCACGTGTCTGGCAGTTGATGCTGGCACTCAGCTTGAGGTTCAGTTCCTTTCCACATGGCCTCTCCATGTGGTCTCTCTGTGTGAGATGGTTCAGGTTTTCTCACAGAAAGGTGGCTGGTTTCCAAAGCTGAACATCCTGTGAGAGAAAGCCAGGTGTGAACTGTATTGCCTTTTCTAACCTAGCTTCAACCTGCCGCTTTCAATTTGTTGGAGCCTCACAAGCTTGCTCAGATTCAGGGATTGGGGAAGAGACTCTACCCCTTGATGAGATGTGGCAAAATTCTGGAAGAGAATGTGGGACCTGAATTATTGCTGTAGACATTTTTGGAAAATACAGACTGCCACACATTTTTCCCTGTGAATTCTCTTTGTCATAGCTTCCCTAAATTATTATAAACTTTATGAGATATTCATTTTTTTATTTCTATGCAGTGCCTTGAGCAAGACCCTACACACAATAGGTCTTCAAAATATGTTGGTTGGCTAAATATATCTAACATAATGGCATCAAAGTTTTCCCACCAACTAACTGTGACTGTGAGAAGAAATACAGCAACATCTCTGAGACGGTTCACAAGCTGAGAACATTTCACTAAGTTATGGTTTCTAAACATTCTGGCTTAGCAGAAAATTACAAATCATTTTATTCAAATTATATCTAATGCAGAATCCCAGTATGTAAAACACATTTGGGGCGGGGGAAAGACAAGTGTGGAGAAGAGGGAACCCTGGTGCACTATTGGTGGTAATGTAAATCAATACAGCCACTATAGGAAACAGTATGGAGATTCCTCAAAAACTCAAAAGTAGGGGCACCTGGATGGCTCAGTTGGTTAAGCATCTGACTCTTGATTTTCACTCAGGTCATGATCCCCCAGGGCTGTCGGATCAAGCCCCATGTTGGGCTCTGTGCTGGGCATGGAGCCTGCTTAAGATTCTCTCTCTCTCTCTCTCTCTCTCTCTCTCTCTCTCTCTCATAAAAAAAAAAAACTCAAAAGCAATACTACCATATGATCCAACAATCCCACTTTTGGGTATATATCCAATGGAAATGAAGACAAGCTCTTGAAGAGATAGCTGCATTCCCATGTTAATTGCAGCACTATTCGAATACCCAAGATATGGAAATAACCTAAGTATATGTCAACAGATAAATGGATACATAAGATGTTGTATGCATATACAGTGGACTTTTATTCAACCATAAGAAAGAAGGAAATGCTGCCTTTTTTGACAACATGGATGAACCTTGAAAGCAGCATGCTAAGTAAAGTAAGTCAGACAGAGAAAGATAAATACTGAATGGTATCATTTATATGTGGAATCTGAAAAAAACAAACTAATAGAAACTGAGACTAGAATGGTGGTTACCAGGGGCTGAGGAGGAGAGAAGGGTCAGTGGGGGAACTGGGGAGACAGTCAAAGAGTACAAACTTCCAGTTACAAGATAAATAAGTTCTGGGGATCTAATGCATCTAATGCATGGTGATTATAGTTAATAATACTGTACTATATACTTGAAAATGGCTAAGAGAATAGATCTTAAATGTTCTTAACACACACACACAAGTGGTATTTATGTGATGTGGTAGAGGTGTTGGCTAAAACTGTGGTGGTAATCATTTACAATATGTAAGTAAATCAACATATGGTACACCTTTAATTACACAATGTTATATGCCAATTATATTTCAATAAAGCTAGTGGGGAAGAAAAAAAATAGAAATGCTCTTTTTGAAGCAGGTATAAGAGGACTGGAGACCTCCCCACTTTTCTCTCCTCTCCCCCCCACCACGCGGCTGCCATCTCTTTTGATATTTTTAATCTTCTAGAATCTCTTCTAGAGTCTATCCCTTTTCTGAAGAACCTCAACCTCCTCCCCTTCACCACCACTCTCCCAGTCCATTTGGTTCACACAGAACTGACCCCAGTGTTCTAAAGATGGCAATGTGACCCAGACCTTCTGAAGAAGAGTCACCAAGATTGGTTTGAAAAGGAGCACATGACCCATTCAGGGTCAATGAGACCCAACTGTAAGACTTCTTACTGAAAATATCAGGAAGGAAGATTGTCTTTGTTCTGGGGTTGCTCAGCCAATAGAATAAAAGCGTAAAGCTCTTGCTAGCCATCTTTGTTGCTTGAGAGGAGTCTGAGAATGAAGCTGTAAAACAGAGGGAAGATGAAACTAAGAGACAAGAATGAAAAAAGCAAATAATGTTGATAACATTATTTGAGCATCTGAATCCAGGCATGTCTGTTGCTAATATTAACCCTGGATTTTTCCAATTTGAATTATGTTTGTGTCACTTCTGAATGAAAGAATTACAGCAAATACCCAGAACTGAAGGTTCTATGGAACACAGTTTTAAAAGCACTACAGTAGACTATCTCTAAGGCCCCTTGCCTTGCATGAGCCTCTGGAGGTATAGATCTTTCAGCGTTTCACCTTTTGTCACTATAGCACTATAGCATGGGAAATGCATTGGTTTCTCAGAAATTATAGCCACGAGGACACCAGGAAAATGCTTGTGGACACACACAAGGCTCACTTATGATCCCATCTGGCATTTGCTCTAAGGCAACCCAAACTTTCTGTTTCTAGGATTGAACTTAGTAGATACAGAAGCATTTAATCATACATAAATTCTATATTAAAAAGCCATATATCTTCTGTAGGAAGAACTGCATCAATGGACCTCCAAAATTTTGTTAACTGTGGAATCAGGAGAGCAGAACATGTACTTAAATGTCCATTTTAGCAGAAGAAAAGGAAGAGACTCACCAACCAAATCTGACTGGCTAAATGTGCTGGTTTCTGCCACGCCCTTAGCAAAGACTGGTTCACTCATCCATGGGGGATGAGGGGGTGGTAGTCTCTCACACACACTCTTAGACATGCTTTAGGAGTTGAAAACAAACCCTGGTGCTTTTTAGTACTTCTATTAAGATGACTGGAATATGTCTTTGAATTTTTCGCACCCTACAGGGGGCCATTTATAGTTCTATATCAAAAACATGGAACCACATCAAAACCACAAATGAATCTTGCAACCCAGTCAATGTTGACCACTGCAGGATCTGATGTCTTTGGCAAAGGGTGTTATTCCAGCCTATCTTAGGGCTCAAAGGAGTTTTGGTGCTGAGTCACGCAGTTAGTCAAGTTGGATGCTTTGCCTGTGCACGATACCGTCTCTACTCGTTTTCCTGTACTTATTTCAAAGACACTTCATAATACAGGAAGATTACCACGAAGATGATTTCTAAATGGCATTTAAATAGGAGCCCATACTCTTTTTCTGTGCTTTTCCTAAGTTACCTTTGTACCGTTTCTATCTGCAAATGGTATCGCAGAAACATCTGTGTTTTAAATTGAGTCCCTATCACTTGCAAGAATTCCTCTTTTTTTTCTCTGCTGCCTCATCTTGCCTGGAGTCAGACTCAGTTATGTCACAGTCATTTTCAGGAATGCAGAGAATGCTGCCAGAGGCTCAGGATTAGAACTTTCCCATACAGAACAATATCATTTTCAGGGCAATTGCTGTTAGAATCATACACCTCAAAGAACATGAGGAGGAGGTGATGAGGCAAGAAAGGTCCAGAGGCTCAGCTTCAGGAGCGTGGTATAGAGGCCCCTCTCACTCATGAAAAGGGACTAGGCAGGGCCCAACACATAACAGGTACTCAATAAGTGCCAAATGCATGAATGAATCGGTGACTAGAAGGATGACATAAAACATGCAATTTTACCCACTTTGGTGATTTCACATAGAAGTCCAATAGTGGAAGAGGGAGAAATGATATTTGATCACCTGTTGTCTCTGTGGGGATAAATGTGAGGATACAGAAATAATTTCCTAAAGATTATTATCCCAGATCATTACCTTACTGATGCTTAGAGTCAAAGAACATCAACATTGGAAAGGACCTTATGTGAAAAAATTTTCTTTTAAATATCTACAATTGGTCCTGAAGTTCTCTAAACTGCGTTTTTATGAGCATATTGTAGAATATTAAGAGGTATTTTTTTATTTTATTTTATTTTCAATATATGAAGTTTATTGTCACTTTGGTTTCCATACAACACCCAGTGCTCATGCCAAAAGGTGACCTCCTCAATACCCATCTCCCACCCCCCATCAACCCTCAGTTTGTTCTGTTTTTAAGAGTCTCTTATGCTTTGGCTCTCTTCTACTCTAACAAGAGGTATTTTTTGGAGAAAGAACTACAAGTTTTGGAAGCAACATGGAAAACAAGAAAATAGGCATCTTACTGCCAGATTCTCATTGTTTGTTTGTTTGTTTTTTACAAACAATATTTATCATTTAAAAAGTAGAGGTCTGCATCTTCCCTCCCCTCAGGCACAACTTGTCTCTCTCATAGGCTTTATTGGCTATTGTTTATTATAAATCTCCAAGGGGCAATAAAGTGAATAATGTTTATCAAACTTTTTTAAAATGTTTATTTATTCTTGAGAGAGGGAGACAGAGCATGAGTGGGGCAGAGGCAGAGCAATAGAGGGACACAGAAAGGCTCCAGGCTCTGAGCTGTCAGCCCAGAGCCCAATGCGGGGCTCGAACTCATGAGCCGTGAGATCATGACCTGAGCCTAAGTCAAACACTTAACCGACTGAGTCACCAAGGTGCCCCTATCAAACATTTTTAACACAGAATCACTTCTTTTAAAATTTCTCCTATTGCTGTTACAAGAGTCTTTGATACATGCTTTTGGAAAGGCTATCCTACAACAAAATTCCGATTATATATTTCTTTTTATTTCATCTATGGATATATTCAGCAAAGGAATAATCTATTCTCTTCCTCTTCTTTTTCAAGCTCTTTCCTTCCTAATAACATAATACTAAGACTGTATTAAAATATTTTGGCTCTCCCTGAGTTATTTAATTAAATATGAATATATACAATGGACTACTACTTGGCATGAGAAAGAATGAAATCATGCCATTTGTAGCAACGTGGACGGAACTGGAAGGCATTATGTTGAGTGAAATAAGGCAGTCAAGAAGGACAGAATCATATGTTTTCACTCATATGTGGACCTTGAGAAACTTAACAGAAGACCATGGGAGAAGAGAAGGGGGAAAAATAGTTACAAACAGAGAGGGAGGGAGGCAAGCCACAAGAGACTCTTAAATACAGAGAACAAACTGAGGGTGGATGGGTGGGTGGGGGTGAGGGAAAAATGGGTGATGGGCATTGAGGAGGGCACTTGTTGGGATGAGCACTGGGTGTTGTATGAAAGCCAATTTGACAATAAATTATATTCATTAAAAAAAGAAATATGAATAAAAATACCATCAGCTTTTTTTAACTAGCAAAGATTATTCTAATGTTCATATGGAAGAACAAACAAAAACAATGATGAGATAAAGAAGAAATAGGGGTTGTCACCATCACATGTCAAAACATATTATAAAGATAAAATAATTAAAACTATGTTGAACCCACAAACGTATGGCCAACTAATCTTTGACAAAGCAGGAAAGAATATCCAATGGAATAAAGACAGTCTCTTCAGCAAGTGGTGCTGGGAAAACTGGACAGCGACATGCAGGAGAATGAACCTGGACCACTTTCTTACACCATACACAAAAACAAACTCAAAATGGATGAAAGAGCTAAACGTAAGACAGGAAGTCATCAAAATCCTCGAGGAGAAAGCAGGCAAAAACCTCTTTGATCTTGGCCGCAGCAACTTCTTACTCAACACGTCTCCAGAGGCAAGGGAAACAAAACCAAATAATGAACTACTGAGACCTCATCAAAATAAAAAGTTTCTGCACAGTGAAGGAAGCAATCACAAAACTAAAAGGCAACTGACAGAATGGGAGAAGATATTTGCAAATGACATATCAGATAAAGGGTTTGTATCCAAAATCCATAAGGAACTTATCAAACTCAACACCCAAAAAACAAATAATCCAGTGAAGAAATGGGCAAAAGACATGAATAGACACTTCTCCAAAGAAGACATCCAGATGACCAACCGACACATGAAAAAATGCTCACCATCACTCATCATCAGGAAAATGCAAATCAAGACCACAATGAGATACCACCTTACACCTGTCAGAATGGCTAACATTAACAACTCAGGTAACAACAGATGTTGGCGAGGATGAGGAGAAAGAGGATCTCTTTTGCATTGTTGGTGGCAATGCAAGCTGGTGCAGCCATTCTGGAAAACAGTATGGAGGTTCCTCAAAAAACTAAAAATAGAACTACCCTACGACCCAGCAATTGCACTATTAGGTATTTATCCAAGGGATACAGCTATGCTGTTTTGAAGGGACACATGCACCCCCAAGTTTATAGCAGCACTGTCAACAATAGCCAAAGTCTGGAAAGAGCTCAAATGGCCATCGATGGATGAATGGATAAAGAAGATGTGGTATATACATATATGTATACAATGGAGTATTACTCAGCAATCAAAAAGAATGAAATATTGCCATTTGCAACTATGTGGATGGAACTGGAGGGTATTATGCTAAATGAAATTAGTCAGAGAAAGACAAAAATCATATGCCTTCACTCATGTGAGGACTTTAAGAGACAAAACAGATGAACACAAGGGAAGGGAAACAAAAATAATATAAAAACAGGGAGGGGGACAAAACAGAAGAGACTCATAAATATGGAGAACAAACATAGGGTGACAGGAAGGGTGTCGGAGGGGGGATGGGCTAAATGGGTAAGGGGCATTAAGGAACCTACTCCTGAAATCATTGTTGTACTATATGCTAACTAATTTGGATGTAAATTTAAAAATAAATAGATAAATAAAATTAAAAAATTTAAAAAAAAACCAAGTTGATACTGGCACATGACCACATCAGCAGATAATAGTGGAACAGAGTAAAAAGCCCAGAAATGGACCAAATATGCAGGACACGCACCTGAAATCAGTGGGGAAAATGTGAGTCATGCACTATACAGAATTGGGACACTGAGTAGCCATTAAGACAAAAATAAAGTTGGATCCATACTTAACATTTTATGCCAGAATAAATTCCAAATGTCCCTAATGGGCAAAAGATTTAAGTGTAACAAATGAAATCATAAAAGCACTGAAAGGAATTATGGAATAATTGTTTTATAATCTTAGAGTGAGAAAGACCTGACTATCAGAAAAACCCAAAAGCCATAAAAGAAATGAATGAAAAATTTGACTACAAAAAAAAAAATGTGAAGGTTCTACATGGCAAAACCCATCAAACTGGGAAAAAAGTTTGACAGAGGAAGAGTCAATTCCCCAGTGTAGATGAGCTCCAACCGATCCAAAAAAAAAAAAAAAAAAAGACTAAAACTGCAATAGAAAAAATAAACAAAGGATATGCTCACTCCACAGGGAAGGAAATATACATCTCTTAAAACATCAGAAAACACAATCAACCTCCTCCATAATAAAGAGATTCAATATAAACTATAGTGAGATATCATTTATCATAGTATGTATAGTCAACTCTATGTACAGAAAAAGGTTAGAGGGGAGAACGCAGTAGGTGCTGGCATATACATAAAATACATCTGCAGGGGCACCTGGGTGGCTCGATGGGTTAAGCTCTTGATTCTTAATTTTGGCTCAGGTCATAATTTCACAGTTGTGGGATGGAGCCCCATATCGGGCCCATGCTAAGCACTCTCTCTGCCCTTCTTTCCTGCTAGCACTCTCTGTCTCGCAAAATAAACAAATACTAAAAAAAAAAAAGAAAAAGAAAAAGAAAGAAAGAAATCTTAAAAAAAAAATAACATACATCTGCATATTTGCCCAAGAAAATCTTAACACTGTTGCTTGTAGGGAAACCTGGTAGGTGAGAGACAAGGAAAGAAGACAGACTTCACTGTCTTTTTTTTTTTTTTTTTTGTACCTTTAGAATTTTGAATCATGAATGACTTTGAAATGTGAAAACAATAAAGAAAGAAAGTTGGAGCTAAAAAAAAAATCTATTTTTATTCTCTTTTTTCTACTCCAGGTTCAGCTATGGTTGACCTCTGCCACTGTCCTCCTCTGGCTTCCCTGGCTCCTTTAAAAAGTGTAAGGGCGGCTCAGTCTTCATGATACCCAGGGCTGGTTTCATAGCTCACAAAATGAAAGTTGTTCTCAGAACATCTCCACGTGATTTCAGAACACATTTTAATGTGATGTTTCTGACAGAGCAGCTTTGGCTTCATTTAGCAGAATATTTGAGCTTTTTAGTCTAAATACAGCAGTTGGATTCCTAGAATAAAGAGTAGTGAAGGGATGCAAGTATGGAAAATGTGGGAAGAGACTGGTTTTCTAGGTGCACATATTAAGTTTAAAAACTATAAATTTCATTTCATTTTATTTTTTTAATGTTTATTTATTTTTGAGAGAGAGAGAGACAGAGTGTGAGAGCAGGGGAGGGGCAGAGAGAGAGGGAGACACAGAATCTGAAACAGGCTCCAGGCTCTCAGCTATCAGCATAGAGCCTGTCGCGGGGTTCAGACTCGGGAATGGCAAGATCATGACCTGAACCGAAGTCAGACGCTTAACCAACTGAGCCATCCAGGTGCCTCTGTAAATTTTATTTTTTACATAATTCTTCTGATTAGACTTTACAACATAAGTCATATTTATCTCAACTCAGATTATATGCTTTGCTTTTTGTTTCTTAACTTTTATCTGATAAAATCTGATTACTTTCCTCACAGCACTGGGTGAAGAGTATAGGATGTTAGAGTGAAGGGTATTGTTTGGCATAAATAATCTGCTTGCTAGGTATTGAAGGAATACCAGGTGACCTCCTTCCCTCTGTATTTGACCCCGTTGCCCGATTTCTGGTAGGATTCAATACAACAGTCCATTTCAGACTCTGAAAAGACATGTGGGATCAGGATAGTTTCTAGTAACATATATTAAGCCCCCCAGGAGGTAAAGAGAACTAAAGGGAGACTCAGAATAGCAGAGGCCAAACTGGCTTATAGTCTTAGGAAATAACATGAGAGCTTGCCAGCATAATGAGGGCAAGTAATCCAAACTCAGTTCAACCAAACAAAATTACAAAAAGTTATACAGGTTAAGCCTCCCTCCACAATACACAATTATGTTGTAGTTCAACCTCCCATTTTAAAAAGCAAAACACATCATTTAACGGCCATTCTCACCTCCCAGTCCAACTCTCCCTGCATAACTATAATAATCCCCCATCTTTCAAGCAACAAGGAACCAAGAGAGAAAAGAGATTTAAAACAGCAAGCACAAGCTTTGTTTCCAATGTGAAGGAAACACATCTAATCATTCTTCTTGTGGACATCTCACATCCTGTGCTATTCAGTACCTGCCTTTGACATTGGAAGTGTCCTCAGGTGGATCCAGACTTTCCTGACATTTTGAAACATATCAAATAGGTCCATATCAAATATGGAATTTCTTCTTTTATCCAATGTTCACATCTCATTTGCAAATCACAACTGTTCGAGAAAAAAATCCTCCAAAAAAAAAAAAAAAAAAGACAGTTTGGAGTCCACCGATCTAAACTATACAAGCACTATAACGGGAAGGCAGATAATGACAGAATGGCCTCACCCACAGGCAGGGTCCTGTGGGACTTAGAGAGCTCCAAGCCCTGAGGATGGAAGAACATAACCTGCTAAGAGTTTGAGATAGTTGGTGACCTCAGATCCCCTGCTCTCACCACTATCCCCCTATTGAGTCTCCCCTCAAGTATTTGAAGTATTCCCAACAGGATGAATACTGTTAGTACTGATGAGAATTCTACTCTCTTTTTCTCTTGTTCCCAGGTAAAGGATCTTCCCCCAAAGGAAGCCATTTTGGAGCAAATACCACCAGTTCTCTCCCTCCTTACTCTAGTTCTTCCATATGGGAAAGTCACTTATCTGATTGATGAAATGGGGATATCCTGACTTCAACTGGTTCACATTCCCCAGAGAGTGGGGCCCTGATGTAGAATGAGAACAGTGGGGGCCTTTGCCTTCTTGTTTTCTCTGTTTCAGACTTGCTCTGAGCCCATGCACAGTGGGTACCTGTGCTTCTGATCTGCATCCAGGAAGCAACCAAGTGCATCTCTGTTCTCTGGCTCCAGGTTTCCAGCTTGCCTCCCCCACTCTGCTCTTCCTTTTTTCTGGGATGCTCTCTCTTTCTCTTGCATTTGACAAGATATGAAGTAGGCTCCCTTCAGGCACCTGGCAGGGTATGTGGACCTGGAGTTCTCTGCGTAGATTCATCCTTTCTGTCAAATGAGTCCTCAGGTCTAGGCTGAGGTGGAAGGGAAGTAGCAGTAAGTTTCACTCTGCCCCAAGTCCAAGCTGTGCTCTCCAATGTGATGGATTAGAAGCCCTTTATCTTGGACAATACATCTGATATTATACTTTAAGTTAAGACACTAAAAAAGTGTCTATTTCTAGAATTGTTAGCATACAAAATGGGAAAGAGGTTAGTCTTCCGATAATCTCCAGCACTCACCATAAAGTTTGCACACTTGTGAGATCCTTTTGCCTTAAATGGATCATGGTGCTCTCCTGTCCACCTAGCAAGGGTATATGGGTATATTAACTGCCCCAGAATTATTGGAAAGAGAAAAATTATGGTCATTATATTATAGCTTAGTGCTTCCAGCAGGAGGCCTGTGTGAGTATCAATAACCTAACCCAGGAAGAAGGTAGGCATTGGAGTCAGCCATACTTCAGTTTGAATTTTAACTCTTCTATTTACTGTATAACTCTGGACAAGTTATTTAAGTTCTCTGATACCATTTCCTCATCAACAAATGGGAATAGTAATTCTTTTCCTGTGGTTTTTTGTGTGTGTGTGTGTGTGTGAATTAAATTAAATCATATACATTATCATATCATATGAACTAAATTAAATCATATACATTAAGTGCTTAGCATTTGGCCAGTGCCCCCCAAATTAAGCCTATTAATATTTCTATGTAGCTATAACTGGTAACACGTGGGGTTCTCCTTGGGTTTGCTGCTCTATATTAATTCCAATAGTAATATCTGCAATCTCAAATACAGAGCTGTAAACCCAGAAGACCCAGCCTCTGCTTGCTAAGCATGTGGGGCTATAACCCATCCCCCATAAAGAAGAGGGTTTCTCCTAACAGCAGGGGGTGGGGAATGTAGCAAGTAAGCTTGAAATCTATGGGTCTTTGGGTGGTGGTGAAACTCCTGAGAGAGCCTGGCACAGTGAGGAGGGGTTGCTGAGCCAGGGACAGCCTTTGGCAACAGCATCAAGGAAGAAAGACAGCTGAGGGGGGAGGCACTGGCAGCTGTAAGGTGTGGGAGGGCAGGTTGGCCATTGCTAAAGCACCAGCAGTAATTTCTGAAGCAGTTGTGGTGTGGCCTATTTGCCAACTAAGGCTATGCTTCTGGAGCAGCTCAGCACAGCCTTGGCCTGGATCCTTTTCAGATGGCAACAGCTACAGCAGTGAGATCCGAACTACTTCAGGACCAGTGATGGGTACCACTGATATGAGTTCTGTCTGTGTGGACCACAGGGAGGACAGCTCAGGGATAGGGGTGTGGTGGTGATGGTTAGCAGCCTCACAGTTTGTTTCACAAATGTATTCAATTTTTAGCACTGCTGTAACAAAGTACCACAAACAGGTTAGCTTAAAAAACAACAAAAATGTGGGGGCGCCTGGGTGGCTCAGTCGGTTGAGCGTCCGACTTCGGCTCAGGTCACGATCTCACCATCTCGCGGTCCGTGAGTTCGAGCCCCGCATCGGGCTCTGGGCTGATGGCTCAGAGCCTGGAGCCTGCTTCTGATTCTGTGTCTCCCTCTCTCTCTGCCCCTCCCCCGTTCATGCTCTGTCTCTCTCTCTCTCTGTCTCAAAAAATAAATAAACGTTAAAAAAACAAAATTAAAAAAAAAAAAAAAAACCTGCTGCCCATCTTGAAAACACACAGGGACCCATGAAGGGACACATGGATCAAGAAGCAAAGTTATAACTACTGTTATATAGTCTGTAGGCAGAGGGCCAGTAACCCTTGCTGGAAAGAAAATCATTCAGAGAGGCCAGCAAAACAAGTATCAATACATGGGTCAGAGACCCAGGAGTCAAGGATGATATTGACATATGGCATTTAAATGCCCCTGTGTTGAGTCCTTTGGAAATCCTAGGACTAGTCCTCTGCCATCTCTCTTCCTGATAAATAGGGACAAGATGCTAAGCTGACACTAAAGGTGTCCAAACAGGGATTCATGTTTTCAGGACTGATAAAAGGCCCAGTCTTTTATTTCAGTTGGACATCAAAGGTACACCCACAATGACACATCATAACCTGCTTGGCTTGTTAAAGGTATTTTCATCATGTCATCAGAGATTCTGAATTTGCTCTGCTGGAAAATGGCTTGCAGACAAATTTAAGTAAAAATCTCTGTTATCTAGATATCCATAACCAGTCTACCCATAAGCCAGGGAATTCTTCCTTCAAGTGGTATCTTGAGGTATGAAGAACCAGGTGAAAATGCCAGAAGCTACGGTATAAAACTTTGAAAGGATGGAGCAGAAAGCAAATCCACAGACTGAAACAGACATGCGTGTGCCAAGGGCATAGGTTAATATTACCATCATTAAAAGCAGTGTGGAAAATCAGGGAGATGATTTAATCATACTCTGGCCCACTGGTATTGAGAACAGAGGCAAGGCAAGAAGAGTGTCAGCTTTGGGGAGCCTGGGTGGCTCAATGGGTTAAGCATCCCACTTCGGCTCAGGCCATGATCTCACGGCTCATGGGTTCAAACCCCACATAGGGTTCTGTGCTGACAGCTCAGAGCCTGGAGCCTGCTTTGGATTCTGTATCTCCCTCTCTTTCTGTTTCCCCGCCCCCCCCCCACTTGCACTCTGTCTCTATCTCTCTCTCATAAATAAATAAACATTAAAAAAAATTTTTTTAAGAATAGTGTCAGCTTTAATACAGGTCAAGCTGGATTTAAAAGTAAAGCTGTTTAAAGAAGATGCCTCCCACTACATACTTCCAGGTCTGTTTGTGGGGTTCTGATGTGAGACAGCTGGGTCTGCAGAATAGGTACTTCCCCAACCTACAGTGTGGAGTGTCACAGAGCATCTAACACCCACAGATTCCAGGAAAGAATCACAGAGAGAAAAAGTCTCTAGGCTGCCTCTAAAACAGTGATATCCAACCAGGCTGCAGGTTAGAATTATGTGAGCTTTTAAAACCTCTGAGGCCTAGGCAATACCGATTGCCTCGGAATCTTGAGGTCAGACCAGGCACTAATACATACTTAAAAGCTCCCAGGTAATCCCAGTGTGCAAGTGAGGCTGAGAAACAGTGCTCTGGGGCTAGCCCTTAACCCAGGTGTGTTTACAAAAAGGAAAGTTGAAACAGAAAAAGAGAATGTGCATGGTCTTGGGTAGGCAGTCCTCACAGATTGGGTCAAGATCAGCAGAAACTTTTCCTCTGTGAGTCTCTTCAATCCGGTAAGTCACCCTTGCCAGAAGAGGAAAGTGAGGGGGAAGAGACAGGCAGGGGCCTTTTCCCCATGATGTCTGTCAGCAAAATGCCTACTCTGCAGGCCAAGGCAAAAGTATGGAGAGACAAAGAGTATGCCATCCCACCTAACAACAGTCATAACAGCTACGTTGACTCAACTCCCACTGTGCACCAGGAGCAGTTCCATTTACTTTTGTACATTTAAACTTTGGAACAATCTTGTGAGGTAGGTCTAATTATCCCCATTTTACCAATGAGGAAATGGAGGCTTGGAGAGGTTAAGTCACTTGCCAAGTTGAGGGAAGCAACTGAATCACAGTGCCGGTTCGTCTGGCTGTGGAGTCTATACTTGTCCTGTCATACACAGCTAGTTATTCTTCTACAGAACAGAGAGAGAAACAGAATCCCCAGAGAGTTCAAACTGTGTGTGTGCACGTGCGTGCACACATGCACGTAGCAGGGTGAGGATCTGTACTTCATTTGGGTACTTCAAATGCTGTAATTCTTCTTTTAAATACCCATACATATACCCATAAAATATTGTCTTTCCACTAGACAAGGCACACAAAATTTGGGTGTAGTAGTCTACCTAGGTAACTGGAGTGATGTTCTGTGTGTAGAAAAGTCTATGATGTCAAATGATGGGCTAAGTCTTCCTAGTGCCAGGAATTTACCCAACCAGAACTCCATTAATATTGGTGGTTTTCCTCTTGCTTTTAGGGGCTGCAAAAGAAATGCTGGTTTTTTTGTTTGTTTTCTTCTGTTTTGTTTTGATTTTTTAAATATTTAATTTTGAGAGAGAGAGAGAGAGAGAGAGAGAGAGAGAGAGAGAGAGAATGGTAAGGAGCAGAGAGAGAGGGAGACAGAGAATGTGAAGCAGGTTCCAGGCTCTCAGCCATCCGTGCAGAGCCTGATGTAGGGCTTTGAATTCACGAGCCGCGAGATCATGACCTGGGCCAAAGCTGGACGCTCAACTGACTGAGCTACCCAGGTGCCCCTAGAAAATGGTATTTGAAACCAAGTTGTGGGCACCAGGGTGGTATTGATATACATTTTTTTTGTAATCTCTTTAATATCTACTTTAAAAGAACACAGGTGTATTCTCATACCTGCTTTTGTATTCAATTTGTTTTGATACAATCTTTTTTTAAAAAATTTTTGGGGCTCCTGGGTGGCTCAGTCAGTTGAGCATCCGACTTCAGCTCAGGTCATGATCTCACACTCCATGAGTTCGAGCCCCATGCGGGGCTCTGTGCTGGAAGTTCAGAGCCTGGAACCTGCTTCAGATTCTGTGTCTCCCTCTCTGTCTGCTCCTCCCCTGTTCATGCTCTGTCTCTCCCTGTCTCAAAAATAAATGAAAACATTAAAATTTTTTTAATGTTTTAATGTTTATTTATTTTTGAGAGAGACAGACAGAACATGAGTGGGGGAGGGGCAGAGAGAGAGGGAGACACAGAATCTGAAGCAGGCTTCAGCAGCTGTCAGCACAGAGCTCGATGTGGGGCTCAAACCCACAAGCTGTGAGATCGTGACCTGAGCCGATGTCAGACGCTCAACAGACTGAACCACCCAGGTGCCCCAAGAAATGCCGTGTTACATAGATTTTCCCTGAATCTCTTCTCGGCTTTTTGGCTAAGATCAAGTGTATATATATTTTCCCTGAAGCTTCCTTGAGTGTGAGAGTCTTGCCATTTGGGTAGAGATTTCATGATCTGGGCCCCCTGCCAACTACATTGGAATTGCTCAAACCTCCAGGCTGTTGAAAGCTCTTTGTCAGGGACCTGTGGACACTCTGTTTTGCCAAAGGGTATGCTGTTTGCAAGTCAGCAAAAGGAAGGTTTCTGTACTTCTCAAATGTCCTAGCAGAAATACAATATCTGTGAAGGAGACCCTGCGCAGGATGACTTGAGACACCCACTTGGCTTTCTCACAGAAGAGTCAATGTGTATAATATCTGTGTCACTAATCACATCATCATAACATAACTTGTGCATTTGATGAGATAGAAGGCAAAGAAAGAGCAAGAAGCAGTACAGGATGCCATGGCCCCAGAGTTTAGGGAGAAGAGTTTAGGACCAGGATGTCCACAGGTTTTCGGCACTTGTCCCGAGTTCTAAAATCCATAATAATGCTGCAGTGAGAGGGTATAAGCTTGGATGTGATTCAAGCATGAGTTGATAACCAAGGAGTCTTCCATCAAAACTATTTTTCTTTTTGTCAGGAATCCTTCATAATGCCCCAGTTTCATTGATGTAATTTTTGATGTCAAAATGATGTCATTTTGGTGGAATCAAATTTCAAACAGTTCAGAATTAGAGAATTGGTTACATTATGCTTCAGTTACAAGGCCAGTCACTACAGAGGCAAGCTTGTTAGGTTCCCTAGAGGTAACCAGGGTAACAGCAGGAAGCAGGTTAGGAACTTCCAGCCTCTTGGTTCACAGTCTTGAACATAAAGTGACGAAGCAGCAAGCCCTGAAGTTAGTCAGGGGTATGTCCAGTACTTTTAAAATTTAATTCCAAATATTGTCTGTAAAAAACAATTGTAGAGCCTCTGGATAAGGCTTTCACTTCTGGCAGACAGACTACGGTAGATCACTTTAACTCGGGCCTGCGCTGCAGTTTTGTAGAGCCTGATCCATTTCTGGTTTGTTCTTACTCCATGGATATGGTACTTGAAGATCCCAGCTAGCATCTTGGACTGTTTATCAGGGTCTCTTCTCCTTGGAAGACTCTGAAATCCGATTTGCATCTCCCCAACACTGTGAGAAAGCTCTACTGAGGAACTTTACCACTTTCCAATCAGTGAATACCTGAAGGGGGGAAGTGGTTCAGATGGTCTCACTTCCCTGCAGGATTTCGGCCTCTTGATTTACTGTGGTCTCTGTAGCCCTAAACTCCCATTTTCATCCCCCACCCCACCACCACCATGAGAAACTCATGAAAGTTCTGCTCAAATTCTCTGCCCCTTACAAGTGCCTTGATGCTTGGTTTCTCAAGCTCTCTGTTCTTGCTGCTCCAGAATCAAGAAGAAATGCCTTGAAGAGAAAAGCAGTTTAGAATATCAGGCTCATCTCAGTGAGTTTCCCTTCTATCCAGAATTTCGTCTAGCCCTGGCTATCTTCATACCTCTCCAAAGCCTTCAAATGCTCTTTTTTTGTTCAAAGGAAATAATTTTTTTTTTCAAAGGGAAATTTGGTTGGCAATACACTAGTCTACTATTACCAGAATCCCAAACTAAGTCTTTTATAGTACATTTCACAACTGTTTTAAACTGTAGGATCCTGTAGAGCAAAGGTTCTTGACCTAGAGGATGACAGGAGTTCTACAAACGCGTGAAGTCCTGAAATTGTATGTAAAATTGCATCAATGTGTGTAGATATCTCCAAAGGGACACATGACCCTAAGAGTTAAGGACCACTGCTATAGAGTATCCACAAATACTTAACTGGTATTAAATATAAATCTCTTTGTATTAAGTAAACTTATTAATTACCTATATTGGATATCTAATTTATTAAATACCTAATTTAACATAGGTCTTGTCCAAGAAAATGGCTCTCTATACCTAAATACTTGATTTCAAATGAATAAATATTTTTCTATTATAATTTTCTTTTTCTACCATTAAATAACACCATCATAATAATGCCATAGACCTCTTTAGCACTTGAATGAAGCTCATTTCTAGAATTGCAGTCTAAATTTAGAGAAACCTACCCATAAGACTGAGGTTTGTCTTTTTTCTTTTTTAAGTTTATTCATTTATTTGGAGAGAGAGAGTGCACACATGTAAAGGAGAGGCAGAGAGAGAGAGAGAGAGAGAGAGAGAGAGAGAGAGAATCCCAAACAGGTTCTGCAATGGCAGTGCGGAGCCCAATGCAGGGCTTGAACACACAAACAGTGAGATCATAACCTGAGCTGAAACCAAGAGTCAGATGTTTAAACCACTGAGCTACCCAGGTGCCCCAAGACAGGTTTTTCTGCAGGGCTGTCGGACATAATAATATCCAATACAGGACTATCGTGGTGGTAGTCCATTATGCATCTATGTTTCCTTTGTGAATCAGGTAAAGGTTGTTTTCTCTTGATAAGTGAACTATGCTTTATTTTCATAGCTTAAGATAATAAATCTTTTGCATTATTACTGTGTATCCACTTTAAACTCATTGGACTTCTTTTGGATAGGCTCTTTAGAGATTTGTTGTAGAAAACATAACTGCACACAAGTCTCTCCTCATCTTCTTTACTTGCTTGGAAATCACCAAATAAGATTAAGTTATGAGGTTGTGAGTCCACTGAAGATCAGCAGATTCACACAAAAGACAAACTGAAAACAAGCAGAACATTTCCATAGACTGTGTCCTGGAGAAAAATGCACTCTGGAGAACAAGGCTAAGAGGAGAACACATTTTTTCCCCCTTAGGTCCTTGAAAGTTTCAAAATGCTATAATGTCTCATACCCTTGCCTTGCTCTGAGCACTCTGCCTTCCAAGGACCCCTGGCCTAGTGTAGGGCTCAGCTAGTAGCCGGGGTCCTGCTGCATTGGACAGATTCACCTCTTCCCCACTCAGCTCCACCTCCCCCACCACAAAATGACTGCCTGCCCTTCCTCAACCCCTTATCGCATTCAGACCATCTCACTGGAACCTCAAAGAATCTCATCCCTCAATCAGGGATAAAAAGAAGAGCCAGGAAGCTATCGTGGCAGCACTGGAATAGCACCTGGCACATAATAGTTACTTGAAGAGCATCTGAATGAAGGAAGGAAACAAATGAATGTGCAAAGAGACCAAGAAGAAAGTGAAACTCAGGAGCTGGTTACTTGGACAGTGGCTCCTACTCCCCCTCCATCCCCAACCTCCTCTCTGCTAAAAATCCTTCAGACCTAGGTGAGTTCTCATCCTAGGATTTGGTTCCCTTATAAATGCCATGATCTCCTTGCCTCCTTGGTCTGGAAGAACGTCAGGCTTCTAGTTTTCTAAGTCTAGCTCTCAACTGTTCTCTTAGCTTGGCTCGGTTCCTATTCAGGGTTTACCCTGCATGCTCAATAGTAATTCCAGATCTAGATTTCTGAAGGCATTTCTTAAATATAAAATGTTTCCTGGAATTATACTAAATTCTCTAGGATATTTCACTATGTAGTTTTTCCCTTATAGGTCTGGATATAGACATTCAACATACATTTGGGGCCTGGAATCATAGAGACTAAATCTATATTTTAAAATATATTCCTCTGGGATTACTCAGAGAAAATCACTGAGTGACACTAGACACTGGAGAGTTTAAAATGAATAATATGTGAAGCTTATTTTCAAGAAATTAACCATTTTTATGCCACAACAGAATTACTCATAATTCTTTTAGTTGCAAGTGACAAATGGAATTTTTTTTAATTTATAGGACTGAATCGTTGACATTCCTGGCTGAAAGTCAACTAAAACCAGGAAGAAACTGCTACTAGGACATCCCCTTGAGTTCTCAGCTCAGCCTCTCTCAGTATGCCAGCTTTCTTCTCTTAGTCTTCTCCAAGTCACTGGAAACATGACTGTTAGCAGCACCCAACCAACTTTGTCACCACACATGACCAAAAAACAATCCCAGGAAAGGGTTCTAATTGATCCATCTTGGGTCAAGAGCCCATTCCCAGAAAAATCAGTGGGTATGGCAGTGGGACAGGTAGTATGATTGGCTCCACTTGGATCAAATGTCTAGCTCTGGCCATGGAGCAGTGACCAGAAGACTGAGAACTGTAAGAATGCAGCATATCTCATTCAAATTGTATGTCTGAAGTAACTCTTGGCATATAAAACAAACATCCACTACTACTTCCATAGGACCAAGTTCCTTTCACACTTAGAACATTTTAAGATGGGGACATTTCCTAGAATTCTAGTGCTATTTATTTTTCAATGGGCTATGACATTTTTCAAATATAGATGCTTCTGATTGCAGAGAAAAGTCTGGATCTTTTCACTGTGAGGACTCCTCTGTTCTCTAAACTTGCTCACTATCTGTCTAGAACCCTCCTGGTCTAGGATGCTAACCACTGACTGGTCAAATCTCAGTTTTCTGGTCTTAGGAATGAAAATGTAAAAGCAAGTGTTCTTTTATCTGGTGGGCAAAGTTCCATCTTCAAGTCCCTGAGGTGTCTCATGGATGCTGGTGCAGTGGCAGCCTGTGAATGACAAGGAGATAGCAGCTCTGAGCTCTGGCCAGATGCCACTGGCCAGGTTACTTCTCGAGAAGTACTTACACTTCAGAGAACACAGGTAGGATCGTGGGATGAGAATGCACACTTGAGTTGTGAAATGCCATGCAGACATAGGATGGCTGTTAATAGAAGTCTACTTGTGGTCTTTTCTAGAGCTTTATAGGTTAGCCAATTGGCCTCATACCCAGGAGTTCTCTCCACTTTTAGGCCCCACACTAACCTGTTATGCCCATAGCTGACTTAAATCCCTGTGGTCTTTGGGGCTAGGGGTAGGGAGTAGATGGCCACTTTTGCCCTTAATCTGAAGTGGGCTAAGCCTAGTCATGCCCACTGTTCCCATGGTGTAGGGCTTGGTCCGTGCCATTTCAGGACTTACTGCCTTAGAATGAGCAGGGAGTGGGAGGGTGAGGAGAGAAAGGAAATGTTTCCCATCTGCTCAATCTGGAGGACACTGAGAGATCAAAATTTTGGCACAAAATGTTACCTTAGGAGAATGACAATTTTTAATTTTTAGTAACAGAAAAAGCTCTAGACTGGGAGACAAGGGACCCAAGTTTTACTGTTGACTCAGCCACTAACTAGCTATTTGAAATCTTGAGATTGGGGCACCTGGGTGGCGCAGTCGGTTAAGCGTCCGACTTCAGCCAGGTCACGATCTCGCGGTCCGTGAGTTCGAGCCCCGCGTCGGGCTCTGGGCTGATGGCTCAGAGCCTGGAGCCTGTTTCCGATTCTGTGTCTCCCTTTCTCTCTGCCCCTCCCCTGTTCATGCTCTGTCTCTCTCTGTCCCAAAAATAAATAAAAAAAAAAAAAAAAAAAGAAAGAAATCTTGAGATTGTAATTTCACCCTCATTTTCTTGCCTGTAAAATAGTGATCGGATTCAGTAAATTGTATATTCTTCTTCCAGCTCTAACATTCAGTGATTTGGATGCCTGTGCACAGGAAGGAGTGCGGTACCAAAAAGGAGGGATATGGAGACTCTGTCTAGACCTATGGTTCTTGAGCTTGACCATGGACCCCTCAGAGAGAAGGCACAGAATTTTTTCAAGTGATTCTTTTTTTTTTTTTTTTTTTTTTTTTTTTTTTTTTTTTTTAAATTTTTTTTTCAACGTTTTTATTTATTTTTGGGACAGAGAGAGACAGAGCATGAACGGGGGAGGGGCAGAGAGAGAGGGAGACACAGAATCAGAAGCAGGCTCCAGGCTCCGAGCCGTCAGCCCAGAGCCTGACGCGGGGCTCGAACTCACGGACCGCGAGATCGTGACCTGGCTGAAGTTGGACGCTTAACCAACTGCGCCACCCAGGCGCCCCTCAAGTGATTCTTAAATCCATACATGAGCTAAGCATCATCTGTTGACTGAATAAAAGCATTTCCCACATATGTGTACTATTTTTAACTTTACATAGGTGTTACTGGGATTAATTAAATGCCAATTCATTTTAAAGGTAAGTGTTCTGCATTATAAAATATAAAACTGTTTCAAATAACAAACACCAAAAGAACAGCTATCATTATTCTTGGGGAATTTTGTTTGTTTATAAGAGTCCTTCCTAACAAATAGAGAATCTCTGATGAGAAGTAAAACTTATAGTATGGAGAGATTGTGCCTGGGGATGTATTAACTACTGCCTTTTGATTGTAAAATATTAAAGCTAACTTACCATTAGATAAAATTCTATTTAGCTTTTAAATCCTAACTTCAATATTACCTCCTTTATCAAGTCTCCTGGCTGGGTCCCACATACTGCCCCATCCCAACAAGATTAGATATATCAGCCATGGACCTAGAAAGAAATACTGACACAGTCAAATAAAGATGATTTGACAAAGACTTAATAGAGGATTATTTACTCAGGAATGAGCAATTTATAGGGAAAATACAAGGGCTACTGCAGCACACAGGGTATTAAGAGCAGGACTGTTACCACCAGAGGTGTGACAGGCTAAGGGAGGAGTGGTTGTTGCAAATGGTGTGAGAGAGTCCTAAGGAGAGGGCAGCCTTGAGTGGAGCTGTAAGTCTTATTGGAGGGATGCAGCCAGCCCAAAGCCACAGTGCAGGGAGGAAGCCAGGGGAATAAATACCCGACTCGTTCTCCTTCTCTAACCCTGTCATCTACTGCTGCCTGTAATAGACCAATGCAACCAGAGGCTGGAAGACAAGGGAATCTATTGATATGGCTCATGCAGGTCAGCATCCCAGGGCAAAGCGTAGAGTAAAGAAGAGCACAAAAGTGGACCTGTAGAAGCACATAGGAGAGACCCCCCACTCAGTTACTCTTTCCTGGCCTCTCACAGGACTCTGCACTTACCCTCTTTCTAGCACTTTCATATTCAGTGGTAATTATCTGTTGACATTTCTATCTCCCTCCCATACTGTGGTTTCCCTATGGGCAGGAACAGTGTCCTGCTCACTTCCACAGTGACAAAACCAAGCACAATGTACATCCCTAAGAAATATTTGTTGAGTTTCAATTTGAGGCAATGGTTTTGAAAAACAAGTGCCATATGGCTGGTATATGTGGCATCTGCTGATGCTGCTGGGTGTTCCTGGGACCCGTGGGTCCTGGAACACAGCTCCATTCCCAGAGCACTACACGAGATGAATGGAGAAAATCACACTATTCATGTGTTTGTGAAGCTGAGGCCAGTGAAGAAATATGTCAAACCTCTTGACTGAAGCTTTTATAATTTTAACACAAGTGATTAAGTCTCTAACCTCATGGAAATGATCTGAATTTTCTGAAAGTTTTTGCAGGGCAACTTTTTTTTCTTATTTCAAAGTGTCTCCTATTAAATTACCCTCTCTCATTTCCAGAGTCACAGAACATTGGAGGGACTGGGGATAGCACATGTGAGAAAGTCTTTGTGCCAAGTTGTCTCAGATTTTGGAACAGGAAGGCCCTGCTCCAAACACGGTTCCCACAAGATCCAGTGCTCCAGAAGAAGCTCCAAGAGGTTGAGGAACAATGGGATTCTGTGGACAGAGCTCTGCCCATCACAGGTCTATTCACACCGACTGATGAATTCACACTGGCCTTCTTTTCCTAAACCCTTTTCCACACATTCAGGTTGAGGAAGTTTGTAAATGGGATGCAGATTTCCGGTACAATGATTTCTCCCTGGTTTCTGGCCCAGAACTTCAGCTGAGAGAAATGAGTCAGTGCCCTCCTGTAACCCAGACCCCAGCCATAAGCTGGGAGCACAAGCCCCACACATATATTCTCAAGAATAATATTTCAAAATGCTTTAAATTCCTAAGATTAATATTTGGTCACATGGCAGGAAGTGTCATATAAAGGTAAGAAAGACTCCATAATTATTCGGTGGTTCTGTGAGATGATGGAGAGAAAATGTTTGATGTAGGTGGTTCATGAGCTCCTTATGGATGGGTGTTGCCCAGAAGTGAAGAGAGAGCTGCTCAATCTTTCCTTTTGTAGATCACAGCTAATATGCCCACACAAAGCCTTCTTCTCTAGTCTACCAGGCACTGGAGTCATGGTTATAGTGGTCAAATTAGCAATACTCTGATCAAAGTATACTATGATCAATTGCCAAAATGCAAAGGACAAGCCGAAAATGAGATAGTTGTGTGCACAGAAGATGGAGGGATAGACTGTTACATATAGCATCAGAATATTAGCCAGTGGCCAGAAAATACAGAAAGAAACTCCAGACATAAATTCTTTTCCCATCTAGGTGCAGAGGGGCACAAGGTCTATGCCCTTCTAAACAGAGGGAAGAGGGGCACCTGGGTGGCTCAGTCGGTTAAGCATCCAACTTCAGCTCAGCTCATGATCTCATGGTTCGTGAGTTCAAGCCTCGCGTCGGGCTCTGTGCTGACAGCTCGGAGCCTGGAGCCTGCTTCGGATTCTGTGTCTCCCTCTCTCTCTGCCCCTCCCCTGCTCATGCTCTGTCTCTCTCTGTCTCAAAAATAAATAAAACATTAAAACAATGTTTTTTAATAAAATAAAATAAACAGAGGGAAGAATCAAGCCCAAACCTGAAAAAGAATCTGAAGGGGAAAGTTCATAACTGCTTTCTTTGAGGCACTGCAGAATCTAAGTAGTTAGAACCCAGATGCCCACCTAAAATTAAGAAGGTAGAAAAAAAGAAAACAGAAAGATAACAGTGGGAAAAAATGTACTGGAGAAGATGAGCCAAGAAAAACAGTGGTTCTTAGAAAAGATTAATAATATTGATAAGCTTTGATAAGATGATTAAGATGAAAAATGAGAAAGCACAAACAAGCAATATGAGTAATGAAAAGTGGGACATAATTATGATGTTGTGGACCTTGAAAAGGTAATAGGAGTATATTTTTAACTATATCATGCCAGCAAATTTGAAAACTTATATGAAATAGACAACTCCTTGAAAAATATAACTTACCAAACTAACTCAAGAAGAGCTAGGGGTGCCTGGGTAGCTCCAGGCTACCAGGATGCTCCTGGTGCAGCATCCTACTTAGGCTCAGGTCATGATCTCACAGTTTGTGGGTTCAAGCCCTACGTCAGGCTCTGTGCTGACAGCTCAGAGCCTAGAGCCTGCTTCAGATTCTGAGTCTCCCTCTCTCTTTGTCCCTTCCTCACTTGCGTTCTGTCTCTCTCTCTCAAAAATAAATAGTTACAAACAGAGAGGAAGGGAGGCAAACCATAAGAGACTCTTAAATACAGAGAACAAACTGAGGGTTGATGGGGAGGCAGGGGAGAGGGGAAAATGGGTGATGCACATTGAGGAGGGCACTTGTTGTAATGAACACTGGGTGTTGTATGTAAGCAATGAATCACAGGAATCTACCCCCAAAACCAAGAGCACACTGTATACAACATATGTTAGCCAAGTTGACAATAAAGTATATAAAAAAAAAAATTTTCAAAAATATACTTTAAAAAAAGAAAAGAAAAGCTAGAACACGTCCTATAACCTTTAAGAAATTAAATCAGAAGTCGGGGCGCCTGGGTGGCGCAGTCGGTTAAGCATCCGACTTCAGCCAGGTCACGATCTCGCAGTCTGGGAGTTCGAGCCCCGCGTCAGGCTCTGGGCTGATGGCTCAGAGCCTGGAGCCTGTTTCGGATTCTGTGTCTCCCTCTCTCTCTGCCCCTCCCTCGTTCATGCTCTGTCTCTCTCTGTCCCAAAAATAAATAAAACGTTGAAAAAAATTTAAAAAAAAAATAAAAAAAGAAATTAAATCAGAAGTCAAAAATCTCTCTTTCTCAAATCCCAGATCTATTAACTTTACTGGCAAGTTTTACTGAACTTTTGGTAAAGTCAATAATATCATCATGCCCCAAATTTTTCAGAATATATAATAAGACTTATATAACCATGATTCTGAAACCTGAGAAGAATAATGAGAGAAAAAAAACTTTCTGGTTAATATCATTCATGGACATGTATGCAAATTTTTTAAATGAAATATTAGCAAAATAAATCCAGCAGGTTATATTTAATCCAGGAATATGAAATTAATTTGTCATTAGAAAATCAATTAAAATAATATCACATTAATAAAGTGGAAAAAATTCACAATGATCATTTCAATAGTTGCACAAAAAAGCATTTGACAAAATTCAATGTCATTTTATGACCAAAAAAAAAAAATACTCTTTGCAAAATAAAAATAGAAGGATACTCTATTGATCTGAAAAGTTTATTTGAAAAAAAAAAAAACTACAGTAAATATTTTTCTACATGTGAACTATTGAATGCATTCCTTTTGAAATGGGAACAAGAAGACAAGGATGCCAGCAACTACAGCATCTATTCAACATTATACCAGTGTGGAAGGTTCTAGACAGTGTGGAAAAGCAGGGCAATCAAAATAACAAGTATTGGGCAAAGAAAAACAAAACTGTCATTATTCACAGATAATGTAATTGTGTCTTAGAAATTCAAACAATTCTATAAATCTTTTTAACTAATACAGATGTTAGGAAACATCAGACACAAAATCAATTCATAAAATCAATGATGTTTTGATACATTCAAAGAAACAGAAAAAAATTAAATATAATTTACAATGGGATTTTAAGTCCCTCGCAAAAATGTGTGAGACTTTAACAGAGACAACTACACAAACTTAATTAAAATACATTAAGAGTATCTAAATAAATGGAGAGATAGAGAAGATTCATGGATTGAAAGACTGTATATTGTAAATATGTAAATTCCTCAAATTGATCAATAGATTTAATGCAAATTCTGATTAAAAATTCTATATGTATTTGGTAGGACTTGACAAGCTGATGCTCAAATTCATGTAAAAATGCAAAAAATAGCCAAAACATTCTTGAAGATCAAGGTGAAAGAATTTGCTCCAACAGAGATATCAAGATATTAAGCAAGAAGAGACAATGTCACCAGGGAATTAACAAAGCACCTAGAAGCAGACCTACTTATACATGGATATCTGATATATGATAAAAGTAGTATTATGATGGAGAAATGATAAGTTTTACAATAAGTGGTGCTGGGATAACTTAGTATCCATGGGGTAAAACATGAAATTGAATTCCTATCTCTTACTATATACAAAAATAAATTCCTGGTATATTAAGACCATAAATGTCAAAGTCACTTAAAAGAATAATTTGAAAAGAAAATATAGGACTATCTCATGACTTTGGACTAGAAAACAACTTCTTAATAAAAAGCACTAACCATAGGGTGCCTGGGGGGCTCGGTTGGTTGAGCGTCGGACTCTTGATTTTGGCTCAGGTCATGATCCCAGGGTTGTGGGATTGAGCCCTGTTGCAGGCTCTGCACTAAGCATAGATCCTGTCTAAGATTGTCTCTCTCTTCCTCTGCCCCTCTCCCCTGCTCTCTCTCTCTCACTCTATCAAAATTAAAAAAAAAAAAAATTTTAAGCACGAACCATAAAATAAAATACTGACAGATTTGCTGACATTATAATTAAGTGCCCCACATCTGGATGGCTCAGTTGTTTAAGCAGCCAACTTGGGCTCAGGTCATGACCTCGTGGTTTGTGGGTTATGACCCACATCCGGCTCTGTGCTGACAGCTCAGAGCCCAGTGCCTGCTTCGAATTCTGTGTCTCCCTCTCTCTAAAAACTGGATAATAAAACATTTTTAAAAAATTTACATTTGCATACTTGCAAATAATTTACAATGCAATGTTCATGTTATATTATTAAATAAAAACCAGGAAATATATATGTTTATTATAAATATCCCAACTGTATATCAGAGCTGTTGAAGACCCGGAAATAAATAAATCTCCATACCTCAGTGGCTTCTCAGCATAGTAGCAGAATCATGATCAATGTACATTTTCTTATTATATTTTTCAGTGCTTATGAAATCATTCACACTTTATGGGAGTAAAAATAAGAATGGCACCTCCCACAAAATGAGGAATTCTAGTAATCCCTGCACTTTCCTTGACTGGCTTCACTTTATCATTCCTGTTCTTTTCATCATAGCTACCAGAAGTTAATTTCTGGAGCACACGGTATCCCAGGCTTTTCAGAATAGACTCTGATAAAAATTAAATCAGAACCACTTGAATTAGTTCTCAGACATGAATAGTATTGCCAAGCCCTCGATTTTGGTGCTCAAATGGGAACTGTCAGTCAGAGAGGGAAAGGGGCAGAGGAGACAGAGAGTGATGAATTGAGGTGTCTTGCAACCTCTCTACTTTGAATCACAAGATACTAAGAATTTGGCAGTGTGGACTTTTTCTTCAGGTCATCTACAAATGTTCCGTCTCTTCTGATTCATAATTGGAGGAAGTTAATTCTAAGACCCATGGGAAGTTATAGAGGGGGAGGGAAAGGCAAACTGCTGTATAACCTAATAGATTAAGAGCTTGGGCTCTGGTATCAAACTTTTTCACTGTGTGACCTTGTACAAGTTCCTTCATCTCTCCATGCCTCAGTTTCCTCATCTCTAAAATGGGGACATCATAGTGCTACCTCACAGTGTTGTTATGAGGATTAAATGCAATAATATATGTAAAGTGCTTAAGCACAGAGCCTAGCTCATCAAAAGCACTCAGTGAACAACAGCCATCTCCATTGCCATCTGCACGAGGCATTCACACGTGCCATAGCAGATGCTGCTTTGGGCCAGCACTCTCTTAAGAGCTTCACATACATTGACTATTTAATACCACACCTAATCCTCATGATACCTGCAAATTAGATATTATTATCCCCATTTACAGATGGGGGAAAAAAAGTCTGAAGTCTGCAGCCTGCCCAAAGCCACAGAGTTCCTGGAGATCAGAGCAGATTGTCCCCAAACCTATGACTTTAAGCTCCCTCAAGCCCCTCTTCTTGGTGGGTGTGCTTTGGGGATGGTTGGAGCTGATGATGGTTAAATTGCCTCACCCTAAGGGGACTGAGTGACCTACCGCACCATCTGGTGAAAGAGAGGAAACAGAAATTGGAGAAAGGCATTTTCCCCAAGGCTCACAGAAAATCTGCCCCCCCCCAAATCACTCCAACTAGAATATGAATCCTCCAAAAACTTCATTTTATACCTGTAAGGAAGGTCATTTCCCCCAGTGCCCTCACCCAGCCTCAAGCACATCCTCAAATCCCTGGAGTATTTATGCAAAAGACTCAGGAGTTCAGGGGGGTTCTCCTGGGCTGCCTTTTCCCCCAAGGAGCAGACATTGCACAATAGAATTAATAGGCTGCAGGTTTCATGAGCAGCAAGACTAACATCTTCTGCTAATAATCCTGCGAGTGATTTGAGTTCCCATTGGGCTATTACTCATAGCGAGACATAGTCTCAAAAGCACTTGGCTGATCTGAATTAATTAAGCCATATAAACCTCCTGAGAGGCAGAGAGAAAACCTAGGAAGAAAAAGAATTGGGAGAAGAATGGCAAAGTGTTGCCTGACACTGAGATGAGCCTCCCTAGTGGACTGATAATATTATAGCAAGTAAACCTCACCAGCATAGCCAGTGAAACCCCAGGAAAAATTACAAGTCATTTGTAACAACAGAAATTACCATTGACAGTGATTAAAATACTAGGAACTTAAAACACTCAGAGCTCAAAGGGTCCTTAGAGATCATCTGGCACATTACCGCACTGTACAACTGAAAAAGCCAGCCACTTAGATGGATGAGAACGGAAAGCAGACCTGCTGATTCTCAGGACTCTTTCCTGCTGCTGGTGATGAGCCTTCCGGGGCCTTTGACTGATACTCCCTGCAGCAGGGGGGAGCTGTGCCCAAACCAACTTCCCCCAGGGCCAGGGGCCTCAAAGACTCCAGGTGCTTCACAGAGATGTCTTTAAAGAGCTGCCCCAAATGACAGACTACTCTGCACTCGAATACAAAGTATTTGTCACCCAATGACAAAGCCACTCCTTTTGGTCCATTAAAAAGGAGAGCAAGAGGGGGGTGAGGTGAGGTCCCTCTGCTATAGCACAGTCCACAAGGGCGTCTAGCTGCACCTTGGCCAAAATACACTTCTCCATAGGATGCCAGAAGACTGAGAGACCACTGTGTCTTTTGACCCTGCTTCTGGAGAGCCCCAGCCCTTCCAGCAATTTCTGCTGGCATTCACCCACATCCTTCAGGTGATACCCATTAACACATTAACCTTTCTAGACATTCCCTGTGGTTATTTTTCACCAGATACATAAAGACTATCTTTCCCTGTAAGTATACAGAGATAAACATTATCTTTTCTAATGACTGCATGGTATTTTCCTGCAGAGGTACACCAGGATGTAATCAGCCAATCTTTCTTTGTTGTTTCTGATTTAGGTCCTTCTAATTTTTCAAAATTAAAAACAATAGAGCAGTGACCAATTATACAAACACCTTTGCACACTTGCCTGATTATTTCTTTAGGCCAAATTGTTATAAATGGAATTGCCAAGTCAAAGAATATGGACTTTTAAAAGATTTTTTAGATAATCTGCCAATTTTTTTTCCCAAAAAAGTGGTGTCAGAATAGGTTTCCACAAGATTTCTGAGGTGATCATTAATAATTTCAGATAGTCTTCTTGCTTTTCATTCAGCTGCATTCCAATAGAAGCTAATAGCCAAGTCAAATGCCAAACAGTACATTTACCAGAAGTCTGAAAAGGTTGGACAACTTTCTGTAAATGGTGATAGTTTTGAAGAAATGAGGAGAGGTCATCCCTAGAAGCATTGAGATAAAGGGGCTTTTTCCTTTTTTTTATTTGAGAGCGTGCACGAGCGAGGGAGAGGGGCAAAGGGGAAGAGAGAGAGGGAGAATCTTAAGCAGGCTCCATGTTCAGCACAGAGCCCAACACAGAGTTCAATCCCAAGATCCTGGGATCATGACCTGAGCCAAAATCAAGAGTCAGACACTCAACCATCTGAGCCACCCAGGTGCCCCAAGGAGCTTTTTCTTTATTATGCATCTTAATTTTGATAAAGATGTCATTTTCTTTTTATAAATTTTCAGTTCGGGATACTGATCATTTCTGCATGGCAAAATTATGAGATATTATTATTCTTTATTTTCCTTATCTATATTTTCTAATATTTTTACAATGTCCTCATAATATTAGCACTGGTTTCTCACCTTTGGCACCCTTGACATTTAGGCCAGATAGTTCTTTGTTATCGAGGGCTATCCTACAAGGCATGGGACATTTTGTAGCTTCCCTGGCCTCTACCCACTAGATGCCAATAGCACCCCCTGGTCATGAAAACCAAAAATGCCTCTAGAGATTTCCATAAATCTCCTGGGAGTCAAAATTTACCCCAGTTGAGAACTGTTGCACTCATGTAATAGACAATACCAAAAATAATAATAAACATATATATTATGTTTATGTATACTACTCTGTGCCAGATGCCATTCCCAGTGCTTCAGGAGTATTATCATGTTAATTATTTTCAACAATCCTTTGAGGTGGATACTATTATTATATCCAATTTACCAATAAGGAAATTCAAAATGGAGAGGTTGAATAACATGCCCAAGTTCACACAACTAGAAAGACTGGAATCCAGTTGACTCCAGAGTCTGTGCTCATAATCATTTTTCTGAAGCTGCTTCCCACTGAAACACTTTTTTAAATAAATTTTTTAAAGTTTATTTATTTATTTTTGAGAGAAAGAGTGCACACAAGCAGGGGAAGGGCAGAGAGAAGAAGAGACAGAATCCCAAGCATGCTTCACAACATCAGCACAGACCCTGATGTGGGGCTCAAACTCCTGAACCATGAGATCATGACCTGAGCCAAAATCAAGAGTTGGACACTTAACCAACTGTGCCACCCAGGCACCCCCCCACCACACTGAAACACTTTTAAAGACTTTCTAGCCATTTAATTTTGTCCAGAAAATCTTGTAAAATGTTCTCAAACACATACAATAATACAATGAACATTCATAAAATTATCACCTAAATTTAATAATAATCAAGATTTTGCCATACTTGATTCATTTGCTTCTTCCTTATTTCCATCTTTCCTTTCTTCTTCTCTTCTTTTTACTCTCTCCCTCCCTTTTTCCTTCTCTCTCTTTTTCCTTTATCCCTTTCTATTATATCATTTCATCCTTTATATAGTTCTAAAAAAGATGGATATTTTCTTACATAGCCATAATGCCCATCACACCTAACAAGGTTAACAACAATTCTTTGGAATCAATCCATATTCACATTTCCCCATTATCTCAAAAATGTCATTTTAATTCTTAAAAATGTCCGGCTTTGGATACTGACTGAGAAGGATGAAGCAGTGCTTCTCTACCTATTGTGTACCAAAACTAAAAGAAAAGGGTAGTCATACCAGTACATTTCATAGGAACTCTCTACATGGTTTGGGCTGAAAATGAGAGGAAAACACCCAGCCACAACTACAATAACGATCTTATTGCTGGTTTTGGGATATGAGTCCTGCCATGAGAAAGAACACAGTTGATTATTAAAGTTAATTTTAATAACAGCAGGAAACTGGGGCTAGCCTTCAGAGTTTCTCTACTCAGCTTTCTCAATGCATATTTATGATTTAATTTTAGTGCTTGTTGATTTACTTCCATTAGCCCCTAAAACCCTGACTCTTTCTTTCTGTTGTCCTTGAAACACAGTAGAAATTCCTCCAAAGTCCGTGGGTAAGGACCAACCTCCAAGAGGGTGAAGACAGCACAAATTGGTCTTATTTTATCTGAAGGCTGGAGGTTGAAAAGGGAACAGGATTCTTTGGAGACCAGTGGGAATCACTGCTACTCCTTCACCCCACACTGCCACCTGCTGGAATGTGTTAGGGGCAACAAGAAGAACCTTCCTTAAAGTAGTTTCTTATGGCTGCTGGGACAGATTGCCATGAATTTGGTGACTTAAAAGAGTATGTGTGTGTGTGTGTGTATACACACACACACACACACACACACACACACAGCACACATTTATTCTTTGTTACAATTATGGAGGTCAGAAGTAAAAAAAAAAATCACTGGTCTAAAATCTAGGTGTTGGCAAGGCAGCACTCTTAGGGAAGAATCTACTTTCTTGCCTTTTCTAGCTTCTAAAGCTGCATTCCTTGTGCATCTTGGTTCCTGGACCCTTCCTCCATCTTCAAAGCCAGCATAAAATATCTGCCCTGGTGGTTACATTGCCCTATTCTGTCACAGGCTCCTTCTGCCTCCTTCTTATAACTTTTGTGATTACATTTGGAGCCCATCAGAATAATCCATGATAATTTCCTCATCTCACAATCCAGAATTAATCACATTTGCAAAGCCCTTCTGCTATATAAGGTAACATTCACAGGTTCAGGAACTAGGACCTGGATATCTTTGGAGGCCATTATTCAACCTATCACATTCCTCGTAAGCACAACTCATTCCAATAGTGACATCACATATATTTTGAGACCACAAAGCCTTTTACATGTGTTTTTCATTTGATTACCACAAAAATATTTCAATTTGGGCAAAGTTTGGGTTCTCCCAGAAGCAAACACTGAGGCAGGGAATTAAGTGTATGTGGTTTATTTAAGAGATGATCCTAGAAGCACAGGAAGAGAGTGGAGAAGTGAGAAAGGAAGGGTAAGGTAGCCAATAAAAGCTGTGGAATCAAGCCAGTTACTACTGTGGAAAACTGGAGCTCTGTCCTTGGAAGACAGTATAGAGACCTCAATTATCCAACCAGGGTCTGAAGAAGCTGGGGCTTACCCAACTCCGCCATGCAGCCTTGACTGAGGGCAATTCTAGAGCATTAACTCTCTGGCACTTCCAGCTTTCCCTGCCTTTGAGGCTGGTATTCTCCTAATGCTAGAAGAAGACCTCAGGATCACAGGTATCTTCAGAAAGCAGCCTAAGGGGGGAGATGGATGCCCAGAACATTGGCCAAGGCACTAGCAGTGTTTGCTATGATCCCATTTACCAGTGAGACCCATTTTATTCTTTTCACCAAACATGTTCTGACTGCTTGCTTACTCTGGGCCAGACAGCATGCCAGGTGTTGGAGCTCACAAATAAATGTACAGTGTGTACAGATATGTAAAAAGACAAATTAACATACACTATGGTAAGTGCTATGCCAGAACTATAAGTATTTGCTCCTGGCACATAGGAGCTTATAATAAAAATTGATTTTTTTTTATTAACTTGTTTTATTTCTTATTTTTTAAAATTTACACCCAAATTAGTTAGCATATAGTGCAACAATGATTTCAGGAGTAGATTCCTTAGGGACCCTTACCCATGTAGCCCATCGCCCCTCCCACAACCCCTCTAGTAACCCTCAGTTTGTTCTTCATATTTATGAGTCTCTTCTGTTTTGTCCCCCTCCTTGTTTTTATACTATTTTTGTTTCCCTTCCCTTATGTTCATCTGTTTTGTCTCTTAAAGTCCTCATATGAGTGAAGTCATATGATTTTTGTCTTTCTCTGACTGACTAATTTCACTTAGCATAACACCCTCCAGTTCCATCCACATAGTTGCAAATGGCAATATTTCATTCTTTTTGATTGCCGAATAATATTCCATTGTATATATATACCACATCTTCTTTATCCATTCATCCAGCGATGGACATTTGGGCTCTTTCCATACTTTGGCTATTGTTGATAGTGCTGCTATAAACATGGGGGTGCATGTGTCCCTTTGAAACAGCACACCTGTATCCCATGGATAAATGCCTAGTAGTACAATTGCTGGGTCATAGGGTAGTTCTATTTTTAGTTTTTTGAGGAACCTCCATACAGTTTTCCAGAGTGGCTGCACCAGCTTGCATTCCAAAAAAATTGATTTTTAGAAATAAAGTATTAAAAGCACAGGGGGCACCTGGGTGACTCAGTCAGTTAAGCGTCTGACTTTGGCTCAGGTCATGATCTCACTGCTTGTGAGTTGGAGCTCCGTGTTGGGCTCTATGCTGACAGCTTGCAGCTCAAAGCCTGAAGCCTGCTTCAGATTCTGTCTCTGTCTTTCTGCCCCTCTCCAGCTTGTGCTCTGTCTCTTTCTCTCTCAAATACAAATAAATGTTAAAAAAAAAAATTAAAAAGATAAACAAAAGCACAGAAGACCTGTGTCTGGAGGACAAATGTCCCTCTCCATCATTAGAGCCAAGCACTCAAATAAGGCACTGACATAAAATAGGATTAAAAAAAAAAAAAAAAACAAAACAAAAACCAACCAAGTGACTGAGCCAAGGTAATCTGGCCTGTGAACAGCAGAACCAGGACAAGAATTCACATTTTCTGACTCCAAGGCCAGAATTTCTTTCACTCCACCCAATGGTCTCTAGGAGATAAGACTTCACACGTATCAGAAAGCCCAGTACACAGTAATTACCCAATGTCCTGGTAAAATGGAAACAGCACATTTCATTAACCATGAGAAAGGGAAAACATAATCCACCACAGGAATGGGAAGGGACTTTTCTTAAGAAGAAAGCCTAAAATTTTTGGTAAAATATTTTAATCACCTCCCAAAGGCCCCACCTCCTAATACAATCACATTGGGGCTTAGGTTTCAACATTTGAACTTGGGGAGAGAGATGGGGACATAAACATTAAGTCTGTGGTACCACTTCATTCCAAACTTGCCAAACCAGCAGAACATGCTTCCTGTGAGAAGGGCCAGAGCTGAATCCTTATTCCTATGGACAGCTTGCTTCCAAGAAGAAGAACAAGCCAAGCATGCTCAGTTATTCTTCCCAAACTTACCATGTAGATAAGGAATTCACCTCTTGGATGTGGTGCGAGGCCAAGATTATATGAGGAAAAATGCCTCACTATGGAAACCAGGAGTAGGGGGAAAACCCTTCCTCTCTAACTCTGTGATTGGGAAATGGAAAACCATCAGGCTGAGGTTATTCCTTTCTCTCAAGGTATGGTGTTATTCCATCTCAACTTCTCTCAGGGCATCTGCTTCAGTCCCTTCATGCTCCCCTGGCTCCTCTTCTTAGTTTCTTCCTCACAGCCTGACATGGTGGCCTCACTCCTTAAGTTCACTATTCAGTTCCCCAAAACTGACACACTTACTCTCTCAGTATCCCCCTTCCAAACTTAAAGAAGATCAGAATGGCTCAGCCCACTGATTTTTTTTTTTTTTAGAATTTTCTCTTTTCTCTTCTCCTGAGTTGATCTTAATTCCACTCTTCTCTTTTGTCCTTATCATCTCCATGTACCTGGTCTCAGTTCCTGTTTTGAGTTTGCCCTACTCCTGTGGCCCCTAACTCAAGCTTTATAAGAGTTATCAAACCCCCTCTACTCTCTCCTTGCCCCCCTCAATGTGGACTCAGTTCTTCCTGGGGCGGGGGGTGGGGTGGTTTTACCAAAGGTCTCATCTTATGACTCTTTCTTCCCTATCCAAATTGCCTTGGGCACCTGCTCACCCCCACCCCTCCTCCTCCTCTGGCCTGGCTTGACTCATCATTTTTTTTAAGTTTATTTATTTATTTTTGAGAGAAAGAGAGAGCAAGTAGGGGAGGAGCAGAGAGAGAGAGGGAGAGAGAGAGAATCCCAAGCAGGCTCTGCACTGTCAGCATAGAGCCCAATGTAGGGCTCAAACCCATGGACCATGAGGCCATGACCTGAGCCAAAATCAAGAGTCTGATGCTTAACTGACTGAGCCACCTGGCTGCCCCCTTACTCATCTTGTAAAGCCAGGCTGCCCAAGATTCAAGCCAGTAGTTGGTCAACATATTCAGCAACTAAATTAGGAAAGCCCACTCATACCAACAAGACTCACGGGAGGCTATCTATAACCGGAAAGCCACTTTGCTGACTTACAAATGGAGATGTTACTTTCCACTCACTCAAATATTCATGTCTATAGAAAGATCATAGTGGAAATTTGAATTAGTGATAATAAGGAATTATTGACAATTTTTAGGTTGGCAAAGTGATACATCTTAAGACTTATAATTTACTTTAAAATAATTCAGGATGAAAAGTAAAGTATAAAAATGAAAGGAGGCAACCATTTTGGAAAATAGCTTGGCAGCTTCTTATAAAGTTAGAGTTACCATATGACTCGGTAAATCTACTCCTAAGTATTTACCCCCTAGAAATGAAAGTATATGTGCACATAAAAATACATACATAAATATTCATAGCAGCATTGTTCGCAATGACCAAAAAGTTGAAATAACTCAAATGTCCGTGAACTGACAAATAGATAAAATGTGGTATAACCATACAGTGGAATACTACTTGGCAATAAAAAGGAACAAAGTACTAATACTTACTAAAACATGGATGAACCTCAAAAACATTATGCTCGGTGGAAGAAGCCAGACACAAAAGAACACATATGGTATGATTCCATCTGTACAAAATATTCAGAATCTATAGAGACAGAAAGTAGGTTAGTGGTTGCCTAGAAGCGGGGGTGGGAATAAGGAGTGACTGTAAATGAGCATCAGGTTTCTTTTTAGGATGATGGGAATGTTCTAAAATCAGATTGTGGTGAAGACTGTACAACTCTGTAAATATACTAAAATTTCTTTGAATTGTATGCTTTAAATGGGCAAACTATATGGAGTATGAATTATATCTCAATAAAGCTATTTTTAAATAGGAAAGAAGGAAGGAAGGAAGGAAGGAAGGAAGGAAGGAAAGAAGAGAGGGAAAGAGGGAGGGAGAGAGGGAGAGAGAAAGGAAAGAAGGAAAGATTTTTGTCAGCCATGATGGTCTAGCCTTCACAGTACCAGAATGTCAGAGAAGCCAAAATCATCAGAATGTTGCTATGTGAGAGAAAGGTGGAGGTCTTGAGAAAATTTTAGATGCAAGAGATCCTGTGAAACCTGATAAACCACCCCTTCCCTGTAGCCCCCAGCTTTCCTCTGAATAGTGCTGGATAAACATAGCAAATGTCTGACCTGTTGGTTCTCTCTTTTCTTTGGTTGATGGTGAATATCGCTCTCTAGTTACTCTCTGTGTAACAAGGAAATATGATGGGAGCTGCTAGTATTTTTTCTCTAAAAATATATCCAAACTGCCCAAATTATTTTATTTATTTATTTATTTATTTATTTATTTATTTAGAGAGATGTAGAGGCAAAGAGAGAGAAGGAGAGAAAGAATCCCAAACAGGCTCCACACCCCCAGTGCAGAGCCCAGTGCTGGGCTCAAACGCATGAACCACGAGAACATGACCTGATCCGAAAACAAGATAGGACACTCAACTGACTGAGCCACCCAGGCACCCCTAAACTGCCCTAATTATGAATTTTAGTGTTTTCAAAACTCTTCAGCCACCAATATTCAGACAAGCTCTTAGTATTATCTCATAGCTGAATACTTTTTCATTGGGTATGAATTCTTTAACACTTAAAGGGTAATCTTATTTCTGAAGTGTTGGAGAACCATCACTCTCAGACCTGTTTATCTCTTGCAGCATATTGAGGTGCAGCATTATCAGGGATTTTTGGCAAGTCTAGGTAGACTATATGCATTTCTTCATCAGTTAGATTTCACCATTTTTCTGTCTTTCTGTCTTGCCTGGCTTTCTTCTTATTTTCCAGGACTGTGGTAGAATTAATCTCAAATTAATTCACACAAATTTCTAAACTCATTTCTAGACTTTGGAGGCCTGAGGAAGAAGAGGTATATGTGCCAACTTGATCCAATTTGCCACTTAATTTATCATGACTGTATAACATCCCAGTGTGTTGATGTAACATTATTTATATAACCATTTCATATTTTCCCATATTAAAATTAACATTGTAGTCCACATCCATATATATAAATCTTGGCATATGACTCTAATCACTTCTAAAGAAACCAATTTAATGTATGTTGAATAAAATAACAAAATGAGTTGGTGATCTCTGGGTTTTTAGAAATACACATATTATCAAAAGTTTAAACATGTCAGTGCATTATGTTTAATCTGAGGACATGAGAATAAGAAAATCAGACCAATCTTTAATTTGGGGATCAAACCACATCAGAATTCTCTACTCTCAGCTCTTCATGATTGCTAACAATTAATTTTCTAATCCTTTCTTTATTCCCTTACCAAAGACTCTGAACAGAATCAAAAGAAGGACAATATGGAGAAAGATCTAAGCTATTGAATAAGCTCTGTCCTGGAGAGCAAATGGATGTTTGGCTGGAACCACTCAGATACCTAAAAGGTTTTCATCTTTGGAACCATTAATCTAACACTTTCATTTGCACCAGCTTTATTTTTTAACTTAAGAAAAGGTTTGTGTAAATTCTAGGCTCTCTTTGTACTTTGAACTGTGTTCTGCACAATCTAATGAACTTTAATGAGCTGCCAGAGTTTTTAAAACTCTGTTAATTTAGCAATGGAAAATCAATTGAAGCTACTTTACATCTTTGAAAGTCCCAAGTGAAATAAAGAAAGTTAGAGGTATAAATGTAGCCTTTAACATGAAGAGACACTTCTCTAAAGAAGACATCCGGATGGCCAACAGGCACATGAAAAGATGCTCAACGTCACTCCTCATCAGGAAAATACAAATCAAAACCACACTCAGATATCACCTCACATCAGTCAGAGTGGCCAAAATGAACAAATCAGGAGACTATAGATGCTAGAGAGGATGTGGAGAAACAGGAACCCTCTTGCACTGTTGGTGGGAATGCAAATTGGTGCAGCCACTCTGGAAAACAGTGTGGAAGTTCCTCAAAAAATTAAAAATAGACCTATCCTATGACCCAGGAGTAGCACTGCTAGGAATTTATCCAAGGGATACAGGAGTACTGATGCATAGGGGCACTTGTACCCCAATGTTTATAGCAGCACTCTCAACAATAGCCAAATTATGGAAAGAGCCTAAATGTCCATCAACTGATGAATGGATAAAGAAATTATGGTTTATATACACAATGGAGTACTACGTGGCAATGAGAAAGAATGAAATATGGCCCTTTGTAGCAATGTGGATGGAACTGGAGAGTGTGATGCTAAGTGAAATAAGCCATACAGAGAAAGACAGATACCATATTTTTTCACTCTTATGTGGATCCTGAGAAACTTAACAGAAACCCATGGGGGAGGGGAAGGAAAAAAAAAAAAGAGGTTAGAGTGGAAGAGAGCCAAAGCATAAGAGACTCTTAAAAACTGAGAACAAACTGAGGGTTGATGGGGGGTGGGAGGGAGGAGAGGGTGGTTGATGGGTATTGAGGAGGGCACCTTTTGGGATGAGCACTGGGTGTTGTATGGAAACCAATTTGACAATAAACTTCATATATTGAAAAATAAAAAAATTAGAAAATAATAAATAAATAAATAAATAAATAAATAAATAAATAAATAAATAAATAAAGGTAGCCTTTAATAAAGATCTTAGTTACTTCCCAAGAGGTAGAAAAGATGGGAGGAGTTAAGGAGGAAATGTGAACACAACCAGATAAGTCAGAAGTTCTCAATAAATATTTGTTAAATAAATGAGTCAGAATTATAGCCAAGAAGTAGGAGATGCAGGGAATCAGGCCTCTAACCAGGTGCATCAAAACAATCATGTGTAAGTCAAAAGGGGGATAAATAGTATATTTTTTTATTTTCTAGGCCAAAAACAGGGTTATAAGAAATCTTAAAAGTGATTAGTATAAATTTAAAAGAAACTTCAAAGTTCAACCCCAATTCAACATGAAAATCTATTTGCTTTCTTTCAGTTTCATCTTTTCCCGATTTACTCCATATCCTTTCCCTCCTGTGAGGAAGTACTAGAATGAGGAAGGGGCAGGATGAATTTAGGGACAACTTAGAGTTAAGAAAATTTGAATTTGTTCACTTAGTCTTTCAAGTCTTCATGAATCAACAACCATTTATTCAGTGCTTAATATCTGTAGGAGACTATTCTTTTATTCTTAAAATTACTTTTTCTTATTAATAAGAGTAGAAATTTTGAAAAATTCATACATAAAGAAAGAATATAATAACAATTATTAAACATTCCACCACCTAGAAATAGCCACTGTTCATATTTTGAGAATATTTCCTTTGTTTTTTTTTCTATTCTGATTTCTTTAGCAATCAGGATCCTATTAAATATAGAATTTTTTCAAGTTATTTCAACAGAATCTTTTTATTAGTAGTTTTTTTCATTAGCCATATATTGAGATCATTTTCATGGGTCACTAAAAAAAATCTTTAAAATATAATTTTATGGATGAATAATATTCCCTCAACTGAATACACAATATTTCCTCTGGATGCACTGTACTATACATAACCTTTCCTCTGTTATTGGACACTTCAATGCTTTCCAGTGTTTTACTACTAATGTACATAAATAGTTTTTATACCACTGATTATTCCCACAGGAAAGACTGCTAGAATCATAATGCCTGAGCCAAACAGATCATGAGAAGCCCTACAAGCACTATCCAATAGAATGTTCTGTGATGATGAAATGCTTTATATATTTGCACTGTCTGGTATGGTAGCCAATCACCACACATGAGTACTGAGCACCTAAAATGTGGCTAGCACAACTGAGAAACTGGATTTTTCATTTCATTTCATTTTAATTAATTTAAAATTAAATAACCTCCTGTGGCTAATGGCTATGGTATTGGACAATGAGCTGGTCTAAAGTCGTAATTTGTTCGACTTTCAGAGATTTCCACAAAGTAGCCTCTATTCTGTTTCCATAGTATGGAGTTCAAGAAAGTACTCACCAGTTGTGTGGGTGAGTAGAGTACAAGGATAATAATGATTTCGTTCATGCTTCATGAACTGTACTCTGCTGTCATATCAGGTGGTCTCAGCAGACTTGAGGCCAGGTTATGAGCATGCCTGGATCTGATTCATGAAAATAAGCCTTATGTATATATGGTAAACCTAGAGAGAAACTCTTTTGCTTCTAGAGAGTCAGATGTGACCCTCCCTTACTCAGACACTACCATCCCCACCTGTGTGCCCCCTAGTGAAGCTGTGGGGACCTCCTTATACACCTTGAGATAAGTAAATACCAATTAATTTATTTAGATAGTGCCTGGGTCTGTTCTCCCCATCAATACACACCAATTATTGACATTTTTCAACATAATGATCATGTAAAAGGTATGAACTTTTTTAAGGCTCTTGCCATAACTGGACACGTTTCTTCCACTCCAGAATTACCAGGGCGCCTGGGTGGCTCATTTGGTCAAGCGTGGGATTCATGGTTTCAGCTCAGGTCATGATCTCACAGTTTGGTGAGTTCAAGCCCTACATCAGGCTCTGCACTGACAGCACGGAGCTTGCTTGGGATTTCTTCTTTCTCACTTTCTCTCTCTATCTCTCTCCAACTTGCACTGTCTCTGTATCTCTCAAGTAAATAAATAAACTTAAAAAAAAAAAGAATTATTACCAATACATTCCCACCATCAACATATACAAGTGCTCATCTTAGCACGCCGTCCCCTAGTATTGGTATTATTTTTTATATTTACAAAATTAATGGATAAAAAAGGTCATTTAAATTTACATCTTACATCTTTACAGGAAAAATGCTAAGAGACCTCCCATCTCTTAAAAAGTTTTCTCTTAACGCAGCATGTGGGTGGCTCAGTTGGTTAAGCATCTGACTCCTGATTTCGACTCAGGACATGATCTCACTGTGAGTTCGAGGCCCACGTGGAGCTCTGCCCTGACAGTGTGGAGCCTGCTTGGGATTCCTTCTCTCATCTCCCTCTCTCTCTGCCCCCCCCCCCCGCTTGCTCTCTCTCTCTCAAAAAATAAATAAACATTTAAAAAATAAAATAAAAAGTTTATCTCTTGACCCCACATGACCACCTCTGGGTCTCATCTCATTTCTCTATTCTCCTTAACAACAAAACTCATTTGAGTTATCTCTCCTCTCCTTATCCGATCTTCTTCTCCAATTCTCTCTTGGGCTCATTTCAATCAAACTTTAACCCCCATCCACTCCACCAGAACTGTTCTTTTAAAGGTCACCAATGACCTTCACGTTGCTAAGTCCAGTGGTTACTTTTTAGCCCTTTTCATATCTGACGTAGCAAGAGAGTTGATGCAATCATTGCCCCTTCCTTGAAATGCTTTCTTCTTTTTTGTTTCTTGGACATCTCTTCATTTTCTCTCCTCACTGGTCAATTCTTCATAGTCTCTTGCTAGTTTGCTAGTTCCTCCTTATCTCCCCACCCTCAAAAAGTTGATGTTCCTTAGTAATTAGTATATGGACTTCTCAGACCTATCAATGTTTGATCCCTAAGTTATCTCATTAGCTCCAGGGCTTTAGATGCTAGCCATATCCCAGCAGCTCCAGAAATTATCTCCAGCTCAGATTTCTCTCCCAAAATCCAGACTTGCACACCAACTCTATCAACATTGTCAAGTTCGACATATCAGGTTAACATGTCCAAATCCAAGTTCTTGATTTCCCACTTCAAATCTCAAGTATTGGAATCATCCTTGATTGCTCAGTTTCCCTCACATCGCAAATCTATCAGTAAATACTGTCAGCTTAGGTTAAGATACATCCAGAATCTGACCCACTTCTTGCCAAGTGCTATGACCCTGGTCTGAGTCACTATCATCTCTCACCTGGACAGTTGTAAAGTATCCCAACTGGTCTCCCTGCTCTTGAACTGCCTTAAGTCTATTTTCTATGCACAGCTAGGAGCCTGTCAAACAGTTGGGACTTCTCCTTCCTTTCCCCAAAACCTCCAACCAGGCCTGTTTCTAATGTGTGTGAGTTTCTAGGCAAAAATAAAGTGAATGCTGCCTTTCTCTTCCCATCCCTGGTTCTATTCTAAACCATGAAAGGGCTGACAGGCAGAGTCTAGACATCCCATCTTGCATACCAGAGCTTTATCCATACTCAAAACAGAGTGGTCCCTTAGCTATCCCACAGGCCTAGGGATGTGCACACCTTCACAACACTTGGGAGGATGGACTTAGCAAAGAACTATGCACAAGCTCTGGAAGCAAGTATAGACTGTTTGGGCAGGGGATTCTAGGTTTCCAGGTACCTATCACATGGTCTAGAAAGGGCAGGAAGGTGTGCGGGTACGGCACATCACTTTGGTCTATAAAGAAGGGCATAGCTAGAGGAGCCAAGGGAGTATCCACTACAGTGAAGGCCCAGTGCAGGGCCTCTAGCTGAGTTGCGTGGATTCAATGAATGGGGAATGTCCTAAATAGAGGCTACCTTATCAGCCTGGATCCCAGAGTGAAGACAACATGGAGCAAGGCTGCAGCTGACCCATCATAAACATGCAGTATGAGAATACAGCCCTTGAGGTCTGGAAGTCTTTCGTTGCCACGGCACAATCTATCCTGTCCTGCTAATACACCCATCTCAACTCTGTGAATGTGAGTTCTATAAAGGCAGACCATATCCTGTTTGACTTGTATCCACAGCACAGTGCCAAGCACATAATAAATACTCAAGTAATACTGCATAGACACAACCTTTCTGGATTTCACCTGTACAATAAAGGGGGTTAGAGTAGATATTTTACAAAGTATCTTCAAATTCCAGCATCCCATGATTTCTATAATTTCAGAAATAAAAGGTTCTGTATTTCCTTCTCAAACACCCACATGCCAAAGCCTCATTCTAACCTGAATTTCCTTTCTTTTCTGATGAAAAGCTTTTGTACATAGCTGTATATGGTTACAACATTACAAGAACTGCTTAAGGCTTTAAAATCCTAGTCCAATCAGCCTGTACAGGCAAGGAATTAAATACTAGGAATGCTGTTTCTGGCTCTGAATATTGTGACCCTGAGTGATGTCTCACACACACACACACACACACACACACACACACACACACACACTCACTTTTGCTGCTGGGCTTGGGCAAGTATACCTGCTGTTCAAAGACCATCTGAAATTACCTCTAAGAAGGAACTGCTTCAAGAATCAGGCTTATAATTAAACAGTAATTGAAGTTTCCTGTGGTTTTAGGCATGGCTCTTATCTAATGCTTAAGAAGATAAACTGCATGGCTTAAAAGTCAGAATGGAATTAGATGATTGTACAAGTGAATAGAGGTCTCTGTTCAGCAACACTGCTTATTTAAAATCCAACTTGGGGGGAGGGGCACCTGGGTGGTTCAGTTAGTTGAGCATCTGACTTTCGGCTCAGGTCATGATCTCATGGCTTATGGGTTCGAGACCCACGTCAGGTTCTGTGCTGACAGCTCAGAGCTCGAAGCCTGCTTGGGGTTCTGTGTCTCTTTCTCTCTCTGCCCCTCCCCTGCTCATGCTATGTCTCTCAAAAATAAATAAATGTTAAAATAAAAAATAAAAAAAGTAAAATCCAACTGGCTTCCAGCACTATTGTCAGAGCACCTACACAACAAAGACATCAGTCCGACCCTGCAGAAGTGATTCTCAGAGAAGCATGGATTGGTAGAGCTGAAACGAACCTCAGCTAGCCCCTCATCCAAAGCCTTTGTTTCACAGGAAATTAAAACCCAGGGAGGTAAAGTGATTTGCGTCAGGCCACAGGTACAAGAGGAGAAGATCAAAGGATTTAGGAGGTAAGACTATGATGACTTGGGTGACTTACAGAGTGCAGGTTGTTAGGGAGAGGAAGGAAGAGAGGACAGGTGCAAACATCTCAGCTGGGGTCAAATGAGAACAAGCAAGTTTCAAGGAAATTCGATGAACTCAACTGGGTCATGTTGAGTTTGAGGTGTCTGTGTACCATATAGACAGATATCAAGCAGACAGCTAGGTATTACAAATCTGAAACTTAAGAAAAAGGACAAAGTTAATGAGATAAATTTAGGGGTTGTCATCCTATCCACTTGGTGTTTAAAACTATTATAAAGTGGGAAAAGAAGTCAGGAAGGAAGCAACAGGGACATAGCCAGCAGAAGATCAGCATCCCAGGACTCTGTTAAAAATAAAAATAAATAAAATAAAGATGACATTACCAAGTAGCTGACGAATGAGTGGCCAAGAGGATAGAAGGGAAATTGGGATAGAATGGTGTCAGTAAAGGCAAGACAAGAAAGGGTTTCAAGAAGGTAAGTGTTCAATAACTGTGGCACACCCCGCAAGATGCTCCTTAATTAATATTCATTCTCCTCTTTTTCCTTGCTAACGAAATCCTTATTGTTTTTCAGAGTGGCAGTGAACCTGGTTAAAAATTAAACTGTGATCTCCCAAGCTCTTTTGTGTCTAGAGATGGCCCATATGACATCCCTCTGGCCAAGGGATATAAGCAGATGTCTATCTACTTGGTAAGGCTGTCAAGAAAAAGTGATACAAATGGTCAAACAGTTGGCATCTCACTCTAACCCTTTGCCTTTTCCCCTTTCTTTCCCAAAATAATGATTCTATATCCACAGATACAGCAGCTATCGAATGAACACGAGTACAAAAGACACACACAATAGATGACATGGAAAATTAGGAGTCTGATTCCTGATCTACTCAGCTGAATGAGTGAGAAACATGGGAGTCAACCCTGACTCCTACTACCATCTTACTTCCTCGGATCCAAGACACTTGACTCTCCCCTTAACTATGCTTCAAATTCACTTTCTTCTAACCTCCTCTAGTCCCACATTGTTCAGCCCCCTATCATGCCTTGCCTGGCTGACTGCACTGTCCTCCTGGAAGGTCTCCCTGCTTCTACCCTTACCCCTTGCAACCTGCCCTCTAATCTGCTGTCACCATGTCAAAAATGGAATACTTTTGTGTTGATCCTTGCTGAACATATTTCCATGGTTCTCATCGCCTACTGGATAAAACTGAAGGTCCTTAGCCCCACAGTTAGGCCCTTTATGATTTGGCTCATGCCTTACATTGATTATGACATAATATGTAAATATATATATTTCAACCATGTTGTGAATAAGGACCACTTACCAAGCATGTGCTAAGAGTTTTACACTTTCTTAGTCCTCATGATGCCTCCCCACATATTTGGTAGTACTATTCTCATTTTGCAGATGAGTCCACTGACTCTCAGGAAGGTTAAGTCACTTTCCCAAGAACACACAGCTTGTTTAAGCAGGGGAAGGCCTGGATGTCACAGCTCTTTCAAAGTTCTTTCCACCGCAGTGCCTTGACATAAAAGAGTATACACTCTTCTCTTTTCTCTTCCTTACTTACTATTCCCCATCTAGCTTAAATGAACATCCTTGTTGAAGAACCACAGCCAAACCAGCCTTGCCCCTGGGGCCAGAAGAATCCATCCCCCCTCACTGCAGTGGGAACAGACAGGCAGCTTCAGCAAGGGAGGAGAGAATCCCCCAAAGCTGGAGCTGCAGGACGGACTGTTCGGCCTGACCTACCCAGTCAAGGCCCCTACTTCTCCTCGCTAGCTAGGTGTCAGGTACCACTCGCAGGGATAGGGATCCGGGGTCAGAGAGCCCTTCTTCCTCAGCCCAGACAGCCTGGCTGGCACCACCGCAGTGTTGGAGTAGGATCCCAGCTCCAAAACCACTCCCACCAGGGTCCAGAGCTGGAAGACCAGGCGGAAAGGCTCTGCTGACTCCCCAGAAGTCTCGAGCAAGACCTGACACCCACTCCTCACCACTGTGTCAGCCTGGGAGCCCGTCCTGTGGGCTCCGGCGGCGCAGCCCGCGCTGCTGCTGGAGCGCCTTTGCACGCAGCTGCCGCCCAGCGCCCGGACCCAGAGCAGCCCGCGGGCGGCGGGACCCCGGAGGAGTGCAGCCCTCTGAGCCCCGAGAGCCTCAGCCTCGAGGTTGAGAGACGGGCAGTCGGAGAACCTCTTGGGAGCTGCTGTCAGTCGGGTTGGATCACCTAGATTTGTAACTCGATAAAGGTCCAGGTCCCCGAGGGGTATCTCCAGCTAGCATCTCTGGCCCTCGGACGGTGAACTCGGAGTCCAGGCTGCTCTGTGGGCAAACCGACTGGAGTTCCGTTCTCCGGCCCCGCGACAGCCTCGCACCCCCCGGCCCTCCCCAAGCACGGAGGCCTTTGCAGCCGTCCGGCTCAGCCCTCCTGGGCAGCGGCGGAACGGACTCCAGCTGCTCCAAGCGCCCCGACTGGGCTCTGGGGAACCTCGTCTGCCCGGGTGGCTCTCCCTGGGGTCTGAACCCCTCGCGCCCCCGCGCGTCCTTCTTTGTTTCTGAGCTTGCTCTGAAAGTGATGTAACGAGGCCAGACTCGCGCGCCGTTTTCCCTCTTTTCGCAGACTAAGTCCTTCCTCCCTCCAGCACCCGATGCTCTGCGCGCAGAGCCGGGCGCTGGGCTGTGCTGTCACTCCATTCCCAGAGCTCTGGAGACCGACGGGCACTGTTGGGAGAGACGCACTCTCACGTCCCACCTCCTGGATGCAGAGTCAGTGGGGAAAGCTAGGCTTTCCTTCCAGAAACAAGGGAGAGAGCCGAGGGGACAGCTGTTGTGGAGGTTTCTAAGGAGACTCAGACTGGCTTCTTTCCCTGCTCCTGGGAGACGGCAGGAAACCTCAGGTATCTCAGTGACCCCAGTGGGTGGATGTTTATATGAAAGGGACAGAAGCTGCAATAATAAGAGATAGATAGACTGAGAGAACGAGAGAGAGCAAGAGAGCATGCAACAGAAACAGAGGAAGAAATAGAGACCCAGAGACTGCGATTGACAGACAAGTGGAGAGAGACAAAGAGTAAGAGAGATAGAGAGTTGGTGGGTGGGAAATTGACGGTTTTCTTTTCTTTTCTGTTTTTGGTTTTTTGTTTTTTTGTTTTTTTTTTAACCCACTGTGGTTTTGCCTCTGACAGAAGGGAGGACCACTGCTCCCTAGCCAGCAAGCAGCCCCCAACCTGGATGGAGTGAAAGATGCGGCCTGATGACATTAACCCGAGGACTGGGCTAGTGGTAGCCCTGGTCAGTGTCTTTCTGGTCTTTGGCTTCATGTTCACCGTCTCTGGGATGAAAGGAGAGACTCTGGGAAACATACCCCTCCTGGCCATCGGGCCAGCCATCTGCCTGCCAGGCATTGCAGCCATTGCCCTGGCCAGGAAAACTGAGGGATGCACTAAGTGGCCAGAAAATGAGCTGCTGTGGGCCCGCAAGTTGCCCTGCTTCCGGAAACCCAGGGACAAGGAGGTGGTGGAACTGCTGAGGACCCCTTCAGACCTGGAGTCAGGCAAGGGAAGCTCAGATGAGCTGGCTAAGAAGGCGGGCCTCAGAGGAAAGCCTCCCCGCCAGGGGCAGACCGAGGTGCCTGTGGCCAGTTCCATCACCACCCCCACACCCACGGAAGAAGGAGAATGCCAGAGCCTGGTCCACAGTGGGCATCAGGAGGAGACATCCAGATACCTGGACGGCTACTGTCCCTCAGGCAGTTCCTTAGCCTACAGTGCCTTGGATGCCAAATGCTCAGCCTGGGACAGATCTGAGTGCCCTGAGCCTGAGGACAGCATCTTCTTTGTGCCCCAGGACAGTATCATCGTTTGCTCCTACAAGCAGAACAGTCCCTATGACAGATACTGTTGTTACATCAATCAGAGTCAAGGCAGGTGGGACCACGAGACAATAGTCTGAGCTTTGCATACAAGAGTCGCTTTGTTGATAGAAACGTGGCTACACTCAGCTTCCAGGGGAAGGAAACTGCCCTGTTCCAACAGCCTTCACACTGTTAGAAATTGACTTGGTATGTGATGGATATGCAAACCTGGGGTTCCTGAGAGCCATGTAAATAGGCATGTTGGGGACATATTTTAGGGAAGGGTGATAAGGGTTAAGGACACTGGAAGAGGCATCTGGTAGGAGAGGAAGCAATTCCAGTTGCTTTTTAACAACTAAATCATGCTGGATGTTTTGTAAACATCCAGAAAGTGGATGTTTCTGGTAACCCAGAAAGTGCTACCCAGCACCTGCTAAAAGGAAGAAAAATCTAGAGTGGGCTGCAGATATCAGCCATGAAACGATACATGGGCTTGCCATAGGGAAACTGAGCTGCTTTCAGTCTGAATAAATTGAAAGACAAAACAATTTAGTGCTTCATTATATGAAATGATTTTTCTCTGGTGAAAGCTCTTCACACTTAATATTTATTTGCTGAAGGAAAAAAAGTCAAGATAGAAAAGCTACATCCCTCTTTAGGTGGGATGGATTTTGGAGAAAGGGGAGTTAAAAACAGTTGAATTATGTAATTGAGTTTTATGGCATTATCCTCTGACAAGATCAGAGATTTCAAATAAAGTAAAATAAGTGTGAACAGCTAAGTAAAAAAACTAACAATTTTAGATGGCTATGTTAGTTCTCAAACTCTTCATTTAAATTGATTTACTGGGTCTTTATCTTAAGTGTTTTTTAACATTTACTATCATTCATGTATAATTTCCTCATCAGGTGCAAAATGACTTGACATAATATTTTCATAGATTAGAATTGTGTTCATCAAGTCAAAATGGGCTTTACATATGTATACAAGTGTCTTTAACCTTTCTGGGAGATATGTACTGGTAATTACTATTCCTATATGCCTTTTAAAACCTGGAAACTATGAAGTCAATACATTAGTCTTGAACTTTACGCAGAATTTACATAAAATGCCATGGTTAAACTTCTGGAAGTGTCATTATTTGCACATTTATTCAACATTCACAAAGACTATAAATGCCAATGAAACAAGAGTTAATATACTAGATTTAACTAAAGCTCAGTTTTTATGAAGTTCATCTAATCAGTGAACATTGCATGACAAAGGTCTGTTTTATTTTACACTTAATTTTTTGCTACTGAGGAAAAAAAATCACAATAGGATCCTAACATGTATTTTCTATTTCACTTGCATAATTGTAATAGACAAGAGGGCAATCAGCCAGAATACTATTTAGTCCCTGTTGAAATTATGTAGAGAAATCGTGGTATATTTCATCTTGAATATCAGAATATTTTGCATCTTTCAAAGAATGATGATTTATTTTTAATGATCAGATAGTTTAAGCGACTTTCTCCTAAAAGGGAAATTGAGGACAAAAATTCTGGACAAAACTCTTTTGTGTGTTTCAGGTCCAATTCTGCAAGTCTTTAAGTGTAGCAATTATTCAGTCTTAAGAATCATGGCTTTAAAAATCACAGTTTCCAAATCAAGTGCAGCATCAAAAGCATATAATTTTTTTTTTAAGTAGGGCTTAAATGTCAGAAAATGAGATGTGTGATCCTGGGCAAATTTTGTCTTCTTGTACTTCAGTTCTTGCTCCTCAGAAATCAAGGAGGAGTGGGACCGACTTACACTAGAGTATGTCTGTCACTCCTTCCCAGTTTGAATATTCTGTGGCATTATGTCAATGACACTTTATATAATGCCAGGAAATGAGTTACAGCAAAATTCATGCCAAAGTTATGCAATTCATGATAAAAATTGTATGACATGGATTGAATTCTTGCTACTACTTAAAAGAATTTTGTAGATGTATGAAAGCAGATTTGTTTTATTAGCAAATATTATTTATTCAACAAATACATTTCTGGAAACAAAATGAAGATGCTAATTAAGGGTAAAATTTTTTCAATATTGGTATAGCCCCAAATAATGTAATGCATACCTTTGCACTAAATGTAATTTACTTTGGATTTGGCATGGAGGGAAAAGAGTTTCCTAAAATCACAATACATCTTAATAATTCTAGTGCATTTTGAAAGATGGAAATCATGTTTCAATGAAGGTGAAAATTATTGGATAACTGTCTTAGGAATAAAAACTTCTAATTTGCTTGTTTTTTGTGGACATCTTTAGAGATGAAGAGATAGCAAGACATTGGAGAGAGATGTTCACAGACACTCAGCAAATCCTACACAGGGTCTGAAAAGAGATGCTTATAGTGTTAGGTATGGCTTAAGGAGTGGAAAAGTTACTTTTTGATTTCTTGGAATCAGCACAAACTCCTTGATAACACATACACATTCCAATGTCCACATCCAAAGTCAATTACTAGTTTAGAAATCTAAGATATTTTATCACATTTTCAAGTTCTTTTTCAGAAGAAACTTCCTTCAGTCTTCATCTTCTATCCACCTACTTAGGACACAGAAGGTATCTAAATATGCATTTGAGGGCATTTTCTGCAATGCTAAAACAATGGTTTGCAAATGTTAACTGGGTGACTGAACTTTGACCAGAGAGAATAAAATGTGTGATTGTGTGTGTGATTTATTTTTAACATCTTCTATTAAGCAACCCCCTCCTAATATACAGCAAGGTAGCCTAGTGCCCCAAACCAATACCTGTTAAGTAGTATTCAGGAAAAACAGCCATTCTATTGAAAAGATTTGGAAGAAAAGGAAAGCAAGGTGAGAAAAGTGTCTGAGCTTGTTAGAGGAAACACAGCAGCTCATTCCAGTCAGCTGTTTCAGCAAACTGTTAATATTAACTCAATAGACATGAGGATTGTTCCCTGTTCCCTTCAAGAGCTTTCAGAAAGACATAAATGTAAGTATGCACCAGTTATTTTTTTCACTCGTTGTTAATCCAAATAGTCATTTCAACTTGATTTAAATAGGCATTTTATTTTTGAAATGTTTTCTATTGACTTTTTCTTGTTCGACACTCTTATCTATTATGCACATGGGTTCTTTTTCCAAAATGTTTCTTGAATTTAAGTGTGAATTCAGCCAAGATACCCAAGCTGGAGCACGTTTAGACAACCGTTTCAAGATTTAGTTTCTATTACAATCACAGCAAACAAAATCCAGATATGGTGAAGCTCAGACTCTCTTCCAAACCCTACTAACCAGCTTCTTTGAAAATGTTTCCAATACTCAGTGGGTCTTATAACCCACTGAGCTGGCACATGTAGGGAAGGAAGATTCATTCTTTTAAATGTTTTGCCCTTTTGTAATATCCAACCTCTATTTATTTATTAATATCTCCCCTCTGGACCTATAGCACCATTTACTTGGTGAATTCACTGTTACTATTACTTTATAACGTTAGAGGAAAAATAAATGTTCTTAATCCACAGCTCCACTATCCTAATAGAACTACTGTATTTCCATTTTAGCATATTATCTTCTAGGACTCCCCTATATGCACCTTATGTATTATAATTGTGTGTTTTTTTTTCTATTTGATTTATATCCTAAGTATGTTTTCATGTTTCTATGCAGTGTTCCTGATTACCATTTAACAATTGCATATTATGCCATTTTTGAGAGGTACCATAATTTAACATGCCATTTCTTATTGCTAGCCAGATAGCATGCTTTATGGATGGTTTTGTATGTTTTTTTCCTATTTTTGGTAACACAACTACATTATTTGTACTTTTCCCAAAGAAGTCTACAGTCGAAAAGCTGCCTCCTTATAGATGTGAGTGAGGGGACAGAAATGTGTACAAGGATCAAACACTTGACATTGTTAGTTTTCTCTTGACTCATGGGCAAGACATAGGGCAAGAGACAAAATAATGCTTCTATAAAAAGGTCCCCCCATTGGGACCAGAGTCAGTATTTTTAAGAATGAGATGAGATGGGGCACCTGGGTGGCTCAGTCAGTTGAGCATTCAACTTCAGCTCAGGTCATGATCTTACGGTCCATGAGTTAAAGCCCCACGTCCAGCTCTGTGCTGACAGCTCAGAGCCTGGAGCCTGTTTCAGATTCTGTGTCTCCCTCTTTCTCTCTGTCTCTCTCTTTTGCTCTCTCTCTCTTCTCAAAAATAAATACACGTTAAAAAAAAAATTAGAAAAAAAAAAAAAAGAATGAGATGAGATGGAGTCCATATTGTTAAGGGTAAGATGGGACATTTTCCCAGTTAAGATGCTGCTAGTGCATATCTCAAAATCAGATTACAATGGTGTCCATCTTCAAGAGCATAATGTTGAACAGGTAAAATAAAAACTAAATATATACAATAATTAGTTTGTAATATTTCAACAGCATATCTTTAAAGTATCTTACCATATATTTTATAATATATTTAACATGTGTATATATATATATATATATATATATATATATATATATATATATATATATTGCTACCTATTAGTGACTTGCAAGTGAACTGGAATTTCAGGAATTCAATAGACTACTCATGAGTTTTCTGTTTCAATTCCTCAATGGAAAAATTGAACTGAAGACGGAGATATGGACAAGTGCTTGGCTCAAGCAGGTACCTCAATAAAGGACTAAATTCCATTCAGCCTCTTGTCTAGGTAATATGAAATCATGGAAACACCACTAAGTCAGACTTTGATTTCTCACCACCTACCACAGGTTCCTTACTCCATGAACACCCAAAAGAAAAATGTTTATACATGATGCTGTCCAGATACTCACAAACAGGTGGACATTGAAATAAGATCTCCACAATCTTTTGCAAATTATTCCTGAGCCTGACCCTTCTTAGAGACCCTTTCTTTATTTTTCCCTCTACTTCTCCTCCTGACTGCATGTTAGAACCTGCAGACTTGGTATCCTCAACGATAGTGCAAGGCTTTACATGCTTTATCCATCACAAAGTACAGTGTTACAGAATGGACCAGTTACAAAACAGGACATAAGGCTATTAAAACATCTCTTGTGCTGCTCTTTGAAAAATCTATCCCAAGAAAGTTAAATACAACAAATGTTTTTGCAATTAATCACTTTCTTACTCTCTGTGGTAATAAATTATTATATATGAGACAACCCTTCAGGCTGAGGCCAGACCACATCTGTTTAGAAAAAACAGACTTTTGAACATCACCTGCCTGTAATTCAACATGAAAAGTGTGAACACACCTTCGGACCAACTCAAAAAGGCCCACCTGCCCCTATGCTCTTCCCTCCCACTTCTGATACTCTGTGGCAGCTTCTTGGCTATGCCCTGATTTTGCCCTGCAGCTGACCATCCTGAGCCTTTCCCAGTCCTTTCCTCTGCCTCAAACGTCCACCCTTTCCTCACCCTTCTGCTGTTTAACACCCTAACATCCTTCACAGGGCAGCAGCCACATCTTCCACAATCTTTTAGATGTTCCCACCTAGAACTAATAATTCTACTGTTCTCTGGTGTGACATTACCTCCACCATTATCATTGCACATATTAGCTGAGTGTGTGTTTGTGTCTCCAACTACAGTGTGAGTTCTTTGAGGGCAGGGGTCACATTTTATTCATCTTTCCACTCCACCCTCCCCACACACACTTTGCCCTGCTCAATGAAAACTCTAAATTGCACCACTTGGGTCACTCTCACAGCCTTCCTTCTTCCCCATTCTCGCAGGGGAAAAAAAAATCTACCTTCTTGATTTGAACTAAATTAAATTTAATATAGTCAGCAAAAACATGGGTTAAAATAGGCTTCTGTGGGTTGGGACCCTAACTTTTATTTAGCATATTGTTTCTTTGGGAAAACCACATCTTACATAACAAAGAGAAGAAAGAAATAAACCATTCCAGAATATTTTCTCCTCCCTCCATGCCTGACCTAACTCCCACTCCCTGTCTCCCTCCATGAGTCAGTGACCATACTACACATGCAACAAGAACTAGTGGTTCTAGAAGCACTTGACAACCAAGCTTTTGAAATCCTGACCAGAAAGAAGGTGAATCAATGTACTCGGGTTAATTCTGTAAGTAGGTCAACAAAATATAATTCCCCAGCCTGGCTATTGTCCTTCTATTATGCTTCCATCCAATAATCCTTAACAGGACTTTCTAGGCCACCTGGGTATTCTTTCAGGACACTCTCAGGGGGCTGAGTTGCAGACCCTCACTCCCCACCCTCAGTGAAGCTTTTCTTCTCCACAAAGACTGTGAGATGCTCAGAGACTGGTTTGTTGTTTAGAGAAGGCTCTGGTTTGTTCTGGGACAAGATGATGGCACTGCTCAGCAATTCCCCTGAGTAGTAGTGAGGCCATTCTTAATAAACTTCCAACTCATATAACTTACCCTGTGAATTTCCCAAACTATCTGACTGGGTAAAAGTGGCATTTAATTTGAGTAAGTCTTTTTCTTGACCATGGCGATTATCCTTCAGCAACAGCAAAAAGGATCTCATTTGAGTATGAGTAGGGAAGGGTATAGCAAAAGAAGAATGTGTCTGTATGGAACTGTCAGCACAGGGAGAAGAGCCAACAATCCCTCATTAAGCCAGTCACTGTTGTGACATACTCCCCTGACATCACCACCTTAGCATCTCAAACTTAGCACCAAATGCTAGAAAATGGACTGAGAGGATAAACCAAACAGAAAAATGTTTTAAAACTGAAAAGAATAAAAGGAAAATACTAGAGAATTTTGATACATTTTTTTAAATGGCTAAGAAAAGAAATATAAACAATTTAAGAGTATCTTCCAATAAGGGCAAAATTTAGCTAAAAATATCTTACTGGCTGGACAGAGTCAAAAGGAATGTAAAATAGCATCCACTAAATAAAATCAAACTGGCTTAAAAATTATTCAGTAGAGGGGTGCCTAGGTGGTTCAGTGGCTTATGCATCCTACTCTTGATCTCAGCTTAGGTCCTGATCAGGTGGTGAGTTCAAGCCCCAAGTTGGGCTTGAGCCTACTTTAAAAAAAAAAAAAAAATTACTCAAAAGACTAAAAAGCACAATAAAAACTAGAAAGTTAAAGGAGTATAAGTAAATACTATTAGGAGAAGTATTCAAAGTTAAATCATTTAAATGCATAAATTCAACAAAAATGTCCCACTGAAAGAACAGGGTGTGAGATATGAGCAGTAATACCAAGACCAGGACCGAGAGCCCATCAGTGTGTGCCTGGCAGAGGCAAGGACAGACAAGGAACAGGGCTAGGCTGAGTTCTCCTCCCTGGAGATTCCCAGCCCCCAAAAGGTTCTCACCCTTCAGGTAGGAAAAACATGGAGCCCAGAATTGTTGTTCCCCCACAAGCCTAAAGTCCCTCCAAAGCTCACCGCTCACCCTCCTGTGTTAGAATAGAGGCCAGCAGCAAACACAATGAAGGGCAATGTGCAATCATGGCCTCATGGAGGTCCTAACACAGGAGAAGAGTCACTGATTACACCTTTGTCAGCCTTGCCTGGTCTCTGTCCTCTGTATCCCCTCTTTCCACAAGCAGCCTAGCATGCATTCCTTCACTCAACAAGTCCTGGTTAAGCAGTGCTGGGTGTTGTGCTGGTCTGAGATACCACAACGAATAGACAAAGCTCCTGTTTTTATGGAGCTCACAGCCTAGCAGGGGGAGGCTGCTGAGTAAAACAATGCGCCGGGTGGCTCAGTTGGTTAAGTGTCCAACTTCAGCATGGTCTCACAGTTTGTGAGTTCCAGCCCCACATGGGGCTCTCTGCTGTCAACTCAGAGTCAGCTTCGGATCCTCTGTCCCCCTTTCTCTCTGCCCTTCCCCTGCTCGTACTTTATCTCTCTCTCCCTCTCTCTCAAAAATAAACGTTTAAAAATTTAAAAAAAAAAAAAGGAGGGGACAGAGCTTCCATACCCTCTCAGATCACACCACTCTCACTGAATCTCAGCCTGTTCATCAACCTGAAAAGTCTCCTGGTCCAACCTCTTGGGTTTTTATAGAGAGGCCTCATCATATAGGCATAATTGATCAAATCATTGGCCATTGGTGACTGACTCAATCTCCAGCCCCACTCCCCTCCCCAGAGATCAGTGGGTGGGACTGAAATTTCCAACCCTCTAATCAAGAGGTTGATTCCCCTGGCAACCAGCCCCCATCTGGTGACCCAGGGGTTTTCCAAAAGTCACCTCACTGACATAACAAAAGACACCTTCATGGTGGTCACCACCTAGGAAATTTCTACAGTTTTAGGAGCTTTATGCCAGAAACTGGACAAAGACCAAATACACATTCCTTAATATGAATCACAATATCACAGTGTCATGGGAGAAAATATCTGATATGAGACCTGAAGAATGTGTAGGAAGTAGCTGACTAAAGAGGGAAGAAAGTGTTCCAAGCCAAGAAAACACTGTTTATGAAGGCAAAGAAAGAAGAGAAAGCACAACACATATTTATTTGGAGAAATGCACAACATCATTAGATGGCTGGAGAGGGGGCCAGGTAGAGAAGGGCCAAGCCATGCCCTGAGCCTCTCCCCCCATCACATTTAGGCTTTGCTAGGCCAAGAGACCCTGTACCAGACTGTCAGAGATGGAAGGAAGCTTAGAAATAATCCCATTGGCCTCTTATTATACAGAGGAAGAAGGCCTGGCCAGCCTGCTTGTCTGCAGCACAACCATAAGGAAGGAAGATTAGACTCATCTTGACTAGAGTTCACAGGTTTAACAGAATTCTACTTTAAGAAGAATTGACTCAACAAGCAACTGTTTGATTTGGTTGCATTTCAGGGGCAAGATTCCTTTCCACTTGGAGACAAATAACTAATCAAATTAAGAGTCCACCTTTCAAACAATTGTTTTGCTCTTAGATGCACTAAAATAATTTGGAGCTCTTTTTTTTTTATTATTGGCAACTTAGAATGCAAAGTATTTTATCTTCAAACTTCTAAATTTGAAAAAAAAAACAGCCTCGGTTAAATAATAGTTTTCCAAAGCTGAATGTGCTCATTTGGAGCTCCATTTTCCTGCCTGCAGTACAAAACAACTTCCTACAACTCCTAGGCAGGAACACTACTGTCTTGACGATCTGTGGTTGGATGAACGGATCAATCTCAGTTGGTAAAAATCCCTTTTTTCCTTAGTAAGGGCTGAAAAAAATCCTAGAACAGATGTACTTTTCTAGTCTTACACAGACACTTTGATTCCAAATGTCTCCTGAGTGTATACCATATACAGGAATCTATCTTCATCCTCCTCACTTTCATATACTTCAGAAATGTGCGTGGACACACTCACCATACTGTGTCCATTCACTAACAGGAAGAATGCTGTGCCTCCTAAAGATCTTGATGAGCTCACTCATGTTGATGTGATCAGGTACAAGAAACTTGGTTTTGTCCAGGACAGGAAGTAGCTCTCACCCTTGTACTGTTCTATTATCACTGGGATTTTCATAGGATGCGGGGGCTCTCGGATAAGTCGGACATCTTCTGTTCTTTGTTGGAAGGTGTGGTGCTGCTTGAAGATCTTCTCCGAAGGCATGGTGAGGAAGGTGAGGCAGAGAGGCAAGGTCCCGTCTGTTCCAGGCAGCTGTGGGAGTGGCGGAGGCTCCGACTGTGTCTAAAATAATTTAGAGCTTGTGAAGCACCTGGCTGGTTCAGTCACTTAAGCATCCGACCTTGGCTCAGGTCATGATCTCACTGTTTGTGGGTTGGAGCCCCACATTGGGCTCTGTGCTGACAGCTCAGAGCCCAGAGCCTGCTTCCAATTCTGTGTCTCCCTCCCCTGCCCTCTCTCTCTGCTCCCACACTTGCTCTCTGTCTCTCTCAAAAATAAATAAATAACATTAAAAAAATAAATAATGAAATAAAATAATTTAGAGCTCTTAAGTTATATTAAGAGATATTAAGTGAAAATATTTGATATAAACAGCTAAAATCACCATTACTGTGATACTTATAATTATTACAGACAGCTTGATATAAGGGAAAACTTTTTTCCATCATGGAGTAGCCAACAATGATTGTGAAATTAACTGGATATATATCTCTGTGGTCAACGTTTTCTGTGTTTCAAAATGTCCCTAATTTCTCCCTTACTTCAGCTGCCTGGAACTCATGTCTCTTGTACAGATATATCTATTCCTGCACAGATACACCTATCATTCTCAAAGAGTGTCCCGTGCTATGTTAGTTCCTTTATATGTGAATATATGTTACACAATAAAAAATTTTAACACTCAAATAAGTTTGGGAATTACTGGGCTAAACCAAGATAAACATATTTTTTTTAACAGTATGTATCCCCAACATCCAGAACAGGACCTAGTACAGTGTATGCACTAAATAAGTACTTGTTGAATTAATAAATGTAGAATTCCATAAAGCCATTTATTTATTCACATGCTTTGTGATATACAAGAAGGGAACTGAGTTTGCAGCATTCTGTAGGGCTGTCCTCAGGACTAGCATTGTGAAATCTTGCCCTAATCTCTAAATCTAGAAGCACTAATCATGAAAAAGAAGACAAATTTCCAGAAATCAAAATAAAGAGTCAAAGGAAAGAGAAGGAAGTTACATAATCTCCAGAATTACCCTCATGTTCATGGCCCTTGCCATTTACCCAAGAACAGTCCTCTAACAAACTACTCTTCCCTTAGCAGGGAGAATTTGGGTGATCAGAGCAAAGATATATCTGCCAGACATATTTTGCCTCCAGACGCTAATTTCCTAGGTATCCAAGTTTTGCTCAAAAAAGGTTGCCAGGTCCTGCCTTCAACTCAGAAATTAAATTAGTCCTAGATACCAGAAATTGGTGAGGAGTGTTTATAAGAGTTCTAAGAAGCTTTATGATACAGAAGAAGTAAGTTATGGCACCAGCAACCCATGGGAAATTGGAATCCCTGCCTTCCCTAGTCCCATCCCCATAAGACTAGCATTCTCAGCCTCATTCAAGACCTGAGAAAATATCATCAAGGTAGTCCAGTGGTTACCAAACTCTAAGATACATCAGAATCACCTATAGGGCCTGTTAAAATACAGATTGCTGGAACTCACCCCCAGAGTCTCTGATTCAGTGGAATTTACATTACTGTGAAATTCTCAGATGATGCCAATGGTGATGGTTCCTGGTTCCTTCCTCACCACTACTTGAGCTTTCAATTGGTTTTATAGCCATAAGTTTAGTATAGACCCATGGGTCCAATCATGCAGTAGCATTTGGATCTAATGACTGGTGTATAATAGGCACTCAGTAAATAATTTGAATTAATAAATAATTATTTGTCTAATCCCTAAGATCTACTTTTAGAAAGTGTTACCCCCTTCCTTGATGAAACTGGAGCCCAATTTGCTCAACTGGGCTCATGACCCTTTCTGCCTGCCTCCAAGTCCTACAGAGACCATGTGCCCCAAAGCCAGACCTTTTGACTAGTGACAAGGGATATGATGGAGCCCAAGAGGGACAGGCCCTCTTTAGACTCCTGGCCTGCCTGGTAAAAGCCAATTCCATCATGATCTAGTTTGTTCCAACCATTCCTGGTTGATTCCTCTCCCTGCCAGGCCACTCCTGAGCTCCCCGGCAGGATACTTCACAGCTGTGTTGGGACATGGGACAGGTATCTGAACCAGGTTCCAATGATGACTTTGAAATAGAGACTTCACAGGAGATCTTGAAAGCCTGCCCGATCAGCTAGAATAAACAGTGGTTTACTTTATTATTTTCTTTTGTACTATTTTAGCCATGCTGTAAGTGCACAGACCCCAATGGCTAATTTTATTCTTCCCTACCTGTGACTGAGATACGTGAACTGTGTAGAAGAGAAAAATATACTATGCCCTTGAAAGAGCAATATACTTGGGCTTTGATAGATTATGGGAAAAGTGAATTCCAAGAAAAAAGGTTTTTCTAAGAAATTCATAAATAAAAATTAAAATCTGTTGTTTATCACTATTCAAACATTTTAATATTCTCCACAATCCTGTGTCACTGAGGAAGTCCAGGTAACCACTTATGTATAAACACCTGATAGAATGGCCCATCTGTGCTAAACCACAGCCTTCCCACTCCTTTTCTGATGCAGCTTCTACCACTGTTTCCCTTGGAAACCGAAGAAGCAGCTGTCTGCAAAAACATCTCTCTCCCTCCTCACTCATCAGTCCAAGGACTAGCAGCTTGTTTTCTTGCTCATTGAAAACATCTGATGTTGGGGGATGGCTTGCATGTGGGGGGCAATACAAAAGAAATTACCACAGTGGGTCAGACACCTTGTGCATTCTGTCTAGTATTCTTTCTTAGATAGTTTCATATTCCTCTTCATTTTATGTGATACACCATCAATTTCTTCTCTGTGTTGTAATAATTTGTGTACACCTTCTCTACTAGATCTCAGGTTATTTAAAGTCCAGGGAGGACATAAATCTTCTGTTTGGCATTCACTACATATTTATTAATATATATAATAATAGCATATAATTATAACCTGATAATCCAATGATGAAAGTTCTAGCATCCACTGAGGATTCCTGCCTAATTGACAATTACCATAATGGCTGTTAAATATTCACTTTTCTTCATTCATTATACTTTTATCAGTTGGAATTCTACTCTCAGAAAGAACTTTTCCTTCTCCATTTATTTGTTCACTTACTTATTTATAAACAAATATGGACTCATGGATTATTACTTTATGCAATGAGTTCTAATCTGTTTCTATCAATTTTTAATTATCAAATTGTCATGGATTATTTCATGAATGGGTTATAATCTGTTACTATCATTGTTTAAAGCTCAAATTGTCCCAGATTTGGCCAGGGGGAAATTCCTTGAAGCTTGCTCCTGTCCCTGTGGCATATCTCCATCCTATTTCAAACACTACTTCCTATCTCATGATGTTTCCATAAAACACTTATTAATTACAAAAAGAGAAACAGTAATTATACAGTAGATAAGCCTGGTAGACATAATCTTAACTAGTGACCAAAGTTCATATCACCAGCAATGGTGCCTCCTGATACTCTGCAGTGAGAAGGACAAATCATTACTTTGATGGTATTTCTGCCAAAAAATGAATAACCCCAATCTGATCATAAGGAGACATCAGAAAAATCTACCAATGGACATTCTACAAAAGAACTGGCCAGTACTCTTCAAAAATGTCAAGTTCATGAAAGACTAAGAAATGGTCTTGGATTAAAGACTAGAGACATGATACCAAATGCAATGTGTGATCCTGGATAGGGTACTAGATCAGAGGGAAAAAAAAAACAGCTGTTAAATATTATTGGGAAACTTAGAAAAATTTTAATAAAGTTTGGAGATAATAGTAGTTATTATATCCATGTTAATTTTCTGACTTTGATAATTGTATTATGGTCATACAAAAGAATGTTTCATTCTTAGGAATTTAGACACTGAAGTGCTAGAGGGAAAGAAGTATCATGCCTGCACATTACTCCCAAAAGGTTCAGAAGACTAATAAGGCAGATGTGGCAACCTGGTTGAAGGGTACATGGGAAAGTGGGTGAAAGTATGTTGGTATTTTTTGTGCTGCTCTTGCAACTTTTCAGTATGCTTGAAATTATTTCAAAACTAAAAGTTGTAAAAACTGAGTTACATAAAAGTCAACACTACCATTTACTTATTTTTTATTCATTTATACTTCACTACATTCTATAGAGGATTAAAGGCAATTTATAGCTCTTTCTATCCAACAGGATTTTTTTTTCAATTAACTGTCTTCAGCTGAGTTCCCCTAGAAGCAGACCAGAGCCAAGTATTTGAGTACAAATAGTTGATTTGGGACATGATCCTAAAAAGCATCTTGTCTTGCAAGAAATGTAAAAGAAATTCTTCAGAGAGAAGGAAAATGATTAGGATCTTGGTTAGGAACTTGGATGTACATAAAGGAACTTAGATCTAATAAAGAAAGGAAGAACATTAGAGAAGGAATAAGTGAAGATCAAATAAAAAACTTTCTTATTCTTACTCGTAATTGCTCTAACAAATAACAATTTATTCAAAATAACAATATCAGCAATGTACTTGATTATTATAACCCATAGTTAAGAAAAATGAATGACAACAATGACACAAAGGACAAGAGAGAGAAATTAGGAATATTTTGTTATAAGGTACTTGCACTGCGAGTGAAGTGGTGTAGTGTTATTAGAAAGTAGGCTTGGGTAAGTCATAAATGTGTGTTGCAAACTCTAGGCCAACCACTAAAAATGTTGTTGTTGTTGTTTTTTAAAGTATAACCAATATAGAAAAATGAAAATGCTCAGTTAAAACTACAAATGGCAGGAGTGCCTGACTGGCTCAGTTGGTTGAGTGTCCAACTCTTGATTTCAGCTCAGGTCATGATCTCATGGTTCGTGAGTTTGAACCCCGCATCAGGCTCCGTGCTAACGGCACAGAGCCAGCCTGGGATTCTCTCTCCCTCTGTCTCTGCCCCTCCCCCCTCTCAAAATAAATAAACTTTAAAAAATAAAAAAATAAAAATAAAACCACAAATGGCAGAAAAAGAGTGGAAGACAGAATTAGGAATAAAGAATGAGAGCAACAAATAGAAAACAGTAACAAATATGGTAGATATTAATCCAACTATATCAATAACCACTTTAAACAATGGCCTAAACACACCAATTAAAAGACAAAGATAGGCAAAGTGGATCAGAAAATAAGATTCAACTATATGTTGTGTATAAAAAATCCACTATAAATACAAAGTAGATTAAAAGTAGAGGAATAGAGAAAAATATACCATGCTAATACTAATCAAAAGAAAACTGGAGGGGCACCTGGGTAGCTCAGTCAGTTGAGCATCTGACTTCAGCTCACGTCATGATCTCGAAGTTTGTGAGTTCAGGCCCTGCGTCAGGCTCTGTGCTGACAGCTCAGAACCTGGAGCCTGCTTCAGATTCTGTGTCTCCCTCTCTCTCTCTCCCCCACTCACACTTTGTCTCTCTCTCTCTCAAAAATAAAGATTAAAAATTTTTTTTCTAAAAAGACAGCTGGAGTAACTATATTAATTTCAGACAGAGCAGACTTCAGAGCAAAGAAAATTTTCAGGGATAAAGAGGGTTCTATGAACTGAATTGTGTCCTCCCAAATTCGTATGTTGACTCCCTATGCCCCAATTTGACTACATTTGGGAATAGGGCTTATAAGGAGGGAAGTAAAGCTAAATGAGGTCCTAATAGTGGGTCACTGATATAGTAGGATTAGTGTCCTAAGAAGAGACACAGAGAGCTTGTTCTCTCTTTCTCCAAATGTGCTCAAAGAAGAGAGCAAGTGAGCACCCAGTGAGATGGCAGCCACCTACAAGCCAGAAAGAGAGGCCCTACCAGAAACTAACCATGCGGGCACCCTTATCTCAGACTCCCAGCCTTATATAAAAACTGAGAAAATGAGTGTCTGTTGTTTAAGCCAACTGGTCAATGGTATTTCATTATGGCAGCCCATACTAAGACAGAGAGACATTACATAATGATAAAGGGATCAATTCACCAAGGAGATACAGCAACCTTTGATGTGGATGCAACTAACAACATAGTGCAAAATACATGAGTTAAAAACCAACAGAACTGCAAAGAGAAATAGTTGGAGACATGAATACCCTTCTATCAAAAAGAGGCAGATCCAGCAGGGAGAATATATCAGATGTGAAAAAGGGGTTATCATTACAGATCCCATGAGCATTAAAAGGATAGTAAATGAATACTGTGAACAACTCTATCACAAATTTGATAATGGGAATGAAAAGGACCAATTCCTTGAAAGACATAATTTGCCAAAACTCACATAAGAAGAAATAGACAATCTGAATAGGCCAATATCTATTAAATAAATTGAATCAATAATTAATAACCTTCCAAAATTGAAAGCACCAGATCCACATGGGTTCACTGATAAGTTCTTACCAACATTTAGGAAAGGAATTAAACCAATTCTCTACAATCTCTTTCTGATGGGAGGGAATGTTTCCTAAATCATTCTATGACTCAGAATTACCATAATACCAAAACCAGACAAAGACTTCAAAAGGAAAGAAAACTATAGACCAATATCTCTCACGAACATAGATGCAAAAATCCTTGACAAAATATTAGCAAATCTAATCCAACAACATATAAAAAGAATTGCACAACACAACCAAGTGGTATTTACCCCAGGTAGGCATGGTTGCTTCAACATTCAAAAAGCAATTACTGTAATCCTTCATATCAACAAGCTAAAGAAGAAAAACCAGGTGATCATATTAAAAGGTACAGAGAGGCACCTGGGTGATACAGTGGATTGAGCGTCTTACTCTTGGTTTTGCCTCAGCTCATGATCCCAGGGTCGTGGGGTCGAGCCCCTAGTCTGGCTTCACACTGAACATGAAAACTCTCTCCCTCTGCCCCTCCCCCTTTCCTCCACTTGTGCTTCTCTCTTTCTCTAAAGTAAAAAAAAAAAAAAATTAAAATTAAAAAAAAGAAATCTAAAACACTGACCACACCAAATGCTGAGAAGGTTGTGGAGCAATAGAAACTCTCATTCGTTGTTGATAGAAATTCAAAATGGTACAGCACTTTGGAAAATAGTTTGCAGATTTCCTACAAAACTAACATACTCTTACTATATTGCACTCCTTGGTATTTACTTGAAAAAGTTGAAATGTATGACCCAAAAACCTATGCACAGATATTTGTAACAACTTTATTCATAATTGCCAAAACTCGGAAGCAATCAGGATATACTTCAGTGGGTGAATGGAAAAATAAACTGTGGTACATCTAGACTATGGCATATTATTCAGCGCTAAAAAGAAATGAGCTATCAAACCATGAAAATACATGGAAGAATCTTAAATGCACATCACTAAGTGAAAGAAGTCATTCTGAAAAGACTACATACTGTCTGATTCCAACTATACAATATTCTGGAGAAGGCAAAACTATAGATATAGACAGTAAAAGGATCAGTCTTTGCTAGGGGTTAGGAGGAAAGAAGGATGAATAGATGAAACATAGAGGATTTTTAGGGCAGTGAAGCTACTCTGCATGATGCTTTAATGAAAGATACATGTCATTATACATTTGTCCAAACCCATAGAAGGTACGACAGCAAAAGTGGACCCTAAGGTAAACTACAGACTCTGGGTTATATAATAATGTGTCAGTATAGGTTCATCAACTGTAACAAGTGTACCACTTTGGTGGGGGATGCTGATAATGCAGGAGGTTATGTATGTGTAGGGGCGGAGGTATATGGGAAATCTGTGTACCTTCTGCTCAATTTTGCTGGGAACCTAAAACTGCTCTAAAAAATAAAGTTCAAAAAAAATAATAAAATGTTTAAAAAACAAAGTCTATTTAAAAGGAAAAGGAAATTACCTTTTTTAGCTAAATGGAGATTATTACAAAGCATTTCTCTCCTCCGAAAGCTAATAATCCATACAACTCTAGAAAGTGTGTCATACATAATGAGTTCTCAAGTTGGAATCCACGACCAAACTCCATAAAAGTGTGTGTGTGTGTGTGTGTGTGTGTGTGTGTGTGTGTGTATGTGTGTTCATATACATGCATCTTTTCCTCTGGAAAAAAATTCCAAAACTTTCATGCTTAGTCACTTAATGTTTAATTACTATCCCCTTCCCAAAATCTTAAGGATCTCAACCTATGACAGTCAGCTCTGAGTACATGCTTCTGACACCTTCATCCTTTCTCCAGTGGCTGATATAGATGGCAAATAGTGCAGTCACTAGGTCCTTCACCAGCCTCACACAAGATGCCAATCTGTAGGTTGCCTGCCATACTCAAAAGTCGGCTGATTATCCCCAACAGAAAATCAGCTCATATCCCTTCACAGGTACTGTCAATCTAGAAACATCCCCAGCAGAAGAAACATATTATGACACTCAGGAGTAGCATCTTCACAGTATCTTATATAGCCAGTTAGATATTGTTCCCCCAGGAGAAATAAGGAAGCAGAGAAAAATGTATAGCATATCTTCATAATTATCAATATTGTTACAGCTATCACTGTCTCTCCTTAAACTGCTTGACCTTCCCATCTGATGTCTAACTGAAAACTATTTTTTGTAACATTTCTTTATTTTGGGGGGAGGGAGGGAGGGAGGGAGGGAGAGAGAGAGATAGAGAGAGAGAGAGAGAGAGAGAGAGAGAGAGAGAGAGAGATCATGAGTGGGGCAGGGGCAGAGAGAGGGAAACACAGAATCCAAAGCCGGCTCCAGGCTCTGAGCTGTCTGCACAGAGCCCGACGCAGGGCTCAAAATCACAAACCACAAGATCATGACCTGAGCCAAAGTCAGATGCTTAAGTGACTGAGCCACCAGGCACCCCTGAAAACTATTTTTTAACCCACATATCTCAATAAACTTGCATGGCTTCCTCTTCCTGCTACAAAGTAAATATGGATTCAAGAAAATTCTGAGGGAAAATCACAGTTCTCTCCTACTCTCTGCCTTGAAATGGGCATCCACTTTCTTCCCAACATGTGTCACCAGACCTCCTAACCCCACAGCCCTGGGTCAACACTTCCAGCATTTGTGGAAACTTCAGTTCTCTTGTTTCCTTTAATGTCTCCATTCTCTTCATGCTTCCTCATCCGACCAATCCTCATATCCTCTCCATTTTCCCACAACAACAATTCTCACATCTGGTTATTCCTTTCTCCTAGCCCTTGCATGGCCCAATAATGCTGACATTTGCCAACCCCATTAGTTTACACTTATCACTTGCCCTGATAATAATGATATTCCTCTTTTACTCAGAAATAAAATACTAATTGATTCATGTGTACTTCAGTGAGGTATGGGAACTCTAACACAATTCTATGAGATAAACATTATCTCCCTTCTCAAAAGAGATGGATGGTGAAGCTCCCTATACAAAAATTGTAAATTATTAGGACCACCAGAGATAAGATGATTAGAAAAAGAGATGTGCAGAATTCTAGGTAGAACCCCTCATGAGTTTCCTTAGGTGCTGACTTCATATTAATGTATGGCAGGGGGTCTGAATGGACCCCAGAACATCTGCCAGTTAACAACCCTCCAATACTGGCACATTTAGACAGACAAGGCATAAACCTTGGTGAAGACAGGATACAGCCCAGAAGTCCATTTGATTTTGACTTGGGTCAGGCTTCCAAAACATTGACAAGCCCTCTACCCAACTTGACCAGTGGTCTGTATATAAGTGAGGGGTTAGAACTACTTCATTCTATATTAAAACTTGATGACAAAAGGTACACTCTTCTCAATAAACCCACATTGGCTAACTAAAGTGCTTATGTCTTTGTTGGAGTTAACCCAGCTCCATGAGGTAGTGGCATTTGTTCCTGCTGATCAGAGCCTCAGGTTGGCAGTTACATACTATTTGATTAATGAAAGATTAGGGAACAAATTAAGTACACTTAGTACAGTTTTACAGGGAAAAATATTTTTTCAGAAAAAAAATATTTCAGGGGTGCCTGGGTGGCTCAGCCGGTTAAGCGGCCGACTTTGGCTCAGGTCTTGATCTCACCGTTCGTGAGTTTGAGCCCTGCATCAGGCTCTGTGCTGACAGCTCAGAGCCTGGAGCCTGCTTTGGATTCTGCGTCTCCCTCTCTCTCTGACTACCCCCCCCCCACCCCGTTCACACTCTGTCTGTCTCTCTCTCAAAAATAAATAAACATTAAAAAAAAACCTTTTAATACTTATTTTGTATGGTATACATATTATATCCTGTATTCTTATATTAAGTAAGCTAGAGAAAAGAAAATGTCAGCACAGAGCCTCATGCAGGGCTCAAACTCACAAACTGTGAGATCATGACCTGAGCTGAAGTCAGCTGCTTAACCGACTGAGCCATCCAGGTGCACCACCCCCCCCCCTCTGCTACAAAATATGTATTAATCAACTATTTATGTTATAGGTAAAGCTTCCGGTCAACAGTAGGCTATTAATAGTTAATTTTGGGGAGAGTCAAAAGTTATGCTCAAATTTTTTACTGTGTTGGGGCTTCAGCGCCTACTGTTGTTCAAGGTCAGTGCCTGCTGTTGACTATCTGGCAAGGTGACCAAAACTGAGTATTTAGTAAGAAGTAACTACGATGGTGGTGTTGGGTTCAAAGAAAGGTGGTATTGGGTTCAGGTTTCATGGAGGAGCTGGTGTTTTAAGAAATTGAACCAACAGAGCTAAGGAGAGTATAGTGACTGAAGGGAAGAGCAAAGGCAAAGGTGTGACTCCCAGGAAGCAAGGGCAGGTGTTCTGGAAACAATGAGCCATTTTGTTCCATCAGAGGTACAGTGAGCAAGCAGTGAGAAAGGTACGTGGAGAGGTATGTAGGGTCCACCATACTATGGTACTAAAGGGTATGCACTCCCAGGGCCACACTGCATGGGTTCAAGTCCCCACTCTGCTTCTTATTAGGTTTGTGACTTTAAGGATAACTTCTCTGTATCTCAGTTTCTTAAGCTGTAAAATAGGGAGAATAATAGTGGCCTGCTTCAGAGGGTTGTGAGAATGAAATCAATTAATATGTGTAAACTGCTTAGAACAATGCATGGCACATAGCAAATGCAGCACTTTATTACCATGGAGGGTCTACGATGCCAGAGTAAAGTGTGTATTCAATTAGGTCAAAGAGCTAGGGGAGCTTCTCTGAGGTCAGAAGTGACAAGATTAGAACCAGATTGTAAGTCTGGCAAGCTATAAGGGATGGAACAAAGTGGAGGCGGAGAAGTGGGTGTGGGAGGTAAACACAGTGTAAGCCCAGGGCTCTGGGCTGTGAAAGAGGGACCTCTATCCCCGAAGATAAATGTGGTGGTTCTGAGGGGGTCCCAGAGCATGTGAATAGGTGCATTCCTTCTGATTCCTCCTCCTTATTCAAATTGCCTAATTAAAATGTAGAGGAAGTTGAAAAGGATTTAATACCTATGGCAAGAAACTCTACCAGCCTGAACCAAAAGCTAGAAAGCAACTCTCAATATATCAAAAGGAAAACTGACCTCTAAAAGCTTCTAGTTTTCCTTCTGTATCCTGAACTAAGACTAAGACTGAAAGGAAACCAACGACCTTGTTTAAAAGGACGTACAATTCTTTTTTTTTTTCAAATATTTATTTATTTTTGAGACAGGGAGAGACAGCATGAACGGGGGAGGGTCAGAGAGAGAGGGAGACACAGAATCTGAAACAGGCTCCAGGCTCTGAGCTGTCAGCACAGAGCCTGACGCGGGGCTCGAGCTCACGGACCGCAAGATCATGACCTGAGCCGAAGTCGGATGCTTAACCGACTGAGCCACCCAGGCGCCCCAAAAGGATGTACAATTCTTAATAAGGACAGACAAACACTTTCCTCTTTGGAAGTCATTGAAGATTGATTGCTAAAAATCCCCTTCTATGGGGCTTGCCCCCAAACCTAGGTTCTCACTATGTGTTACTTCTAAGAGGTAAAACAATGGTGATCCCTATTAAAATGCAAAAGAGATCACTTTTCCTATCCAAATTTAATATCTCAACAAGAATAATTTATTCAATTAACAATAAGCCAGTCACTAATGAGTTTCCACAGCATAGTTGGGTTTGACTGGGAGCATGGAGGGGGACATGATCTAGAACTCTGGATGAGAGAGTGGCCATGAGTGGAAGGCAAGGAAAAGTACATGGTGGGGAAGGAGTGGGGGTAGGGACCACATTAAAAAAAGAAGCAGATATAGAAAAGGAGTAAAGAGGCTTAGGGAATAAATTTGCCAATCTCAAAATCTTGAAGATCAGTCCTGACCATGCTTAATGAAACCAACATCTACCACCCAAACAGTATAACCTTGATCCTCACTGCCACCGGACTTGGTGCTCTCTCCTTTTGCCTGCATGTACACCCCTACCCTCTCTTCACTCATTCCCCACCCCCAAAAAAAAGGAAAGAGAAAAAGAAACAGAGAGAAATAAACCATTTTCAATTTTAATTCTCTGTGGTTTCCGATGATCTGAAGTGTGTAGATGTCTCCCTTCCCTTTGGCCCAAGATGCCACTAAAATTCTAAAACTCTAAGCCCCTCTATGTTTCATGAAAAGACTGTGATGGGCTACATGGCTAGAAAGAGTCAAAAACCACATGTATAACAGAGAAATTACTTTAAGCTGAGTTATAGAGATATTGTTGTTAATGATTCCAGGAATTAAATTAAAAGAGTTTCACTCTGGTCCTTAAATGGGGACAGAAGTGCCACAGACGTCTTTGGGGACTGCAGCAAATGTCTTTCCTTCCAGCCAGTAGGTGACCATTCCCCCTTTCCCCTGGGGAGGAAAAACACAAACGTTTCATTAGGGAAGAAATAGCCAGCTCAGATGGAAAGAACCCATCCAGTGATAGACTGACCAGCTCATTGGACATGACAGAGCACATTTTCAGCCAGGCCAGGGAACCCTGGAGTCCCTGGGGACTGGCATCCCCAAGAGACTGTTCTTTAATTGGCTCCCCACATTGCTGCAGAGAGCACTCCCTGCATTCAGGGCAGAGACAACTGCTTCTTGGGCACCATGACACGCTGGCTGACTAATGAGTCACGGTCACCCGCACAAACTCACTGAGGCTGCTACGGCTAACAAATCCCACGTGTGCTGCCAACCCAGGAGGAGGGAGACAACTTGAGCTCTGCAGCTACTTGGCCCTTCCAGCATAGCTAAAAGAAGATGATAACCCAGTAACTCTGAGGACTGTCATCTTCTTTTTAGACGGTCACTAAGCAAACAGTATCCCCATGTGAAAAATTAGTGTCCTTCCATCAACTGCAGATCAATTATACCTTCCCAACCCAGGGGTCAGAGCCCCAGCCTCTCATTTACATGAAAACTGGTCTTCAGAAGCTTTCATTCAAGATTCACATTTATAGACTCTGCAAAAGAAACGTTATCTGCCTATATTTGCTGATCAAATCCAACTGAACTAATCGTGATTCACTTCAATAGAGAAACACTCATGTAGGCAATACTCTGTGCAAAATTAATTTCAGAGATAAGCCACAGGAATGAGTTGCTTTTCCTTGGGCTTTTCCATGTGGGTTACCATGGCATTCCTTCTGAATATATTCATAGTTAAATATACAAAACTACCACAGAAACTATTTGGACAATGTCTGGAGGAAACCACCCACAAATAATGCACATACATCTCACATTATTGTATAGCAGGTTAAATTTTGTGATTTTCTAAGTCACACAATCATTATTCTTGTGACTCTCCATCTGGGGATGCTGGAGGAGAGTAAAGTGTCTCAGGTCACACCACAGCTGATGTGAACAGATAACAAATCTGGCTCTGGTGAAGTATCCCTTCCCCAGGTTCATCTCCCCCATGGATGGAGTCAAGGATTTGGGGACTGAAAATCTTTCTCCCCCTTAAGCTAGCCCCACCTTCTGCCCCAGGTATAACCATAGCTAAACTAATTTCAATGACTTTAATACAATTAATTTCATTGCCTTTTCTAGGAATAAATTCTTTTTTAAAATATAACATTGCTTAGAAGGGAAGTATCCTGGGAGTATCTCAGTGGGAATAAGTTCATGAATGGACTTCTATTATAAAGAGGAACCCCAGGCAATAGAAGAGGACTGAGTCTAGTGGCAGGGACCGAGAAGGATGCTGAAATCAGGGGAAAGGACCTGGAAAGGAAATGTGTGAAAAACCAGACATAGTTTGGCTGTTTCACAATTTTGGCAAAGATATCTCACTCTCTCCAATTTAACCCCAAAGGAGTGTCCCAAGAAAGGTCTGATCAGCTCATAATGGGTCAGGAATGAAGAAAACATCTACTGTATGAGCCAAAAGAAACATATGTGGCCCTTAAGTAGATGCACAATCCAAAAACCTAGTATCTTGATCAAAAGTCAAAGGATTTCCAAGTTTGTTTGCGACTTTTCCCCCTATGGCAGGGACAGCATGTGCAATGTTGCAAATTCTACCAATGAGTTTACTGACAGTAGTGACTGACAGGGTGTTAATGACTAGTTTCCTTGTAGTGCTCCCCTTACCCATATGCCTCTATAGATACAAGTAGCTGATAGCTACCTTGACTTGAAAATTCCCACAGCACACCAGCATATCATCTCCAGTTTGTTCCAGGGGTTGGTATGCACCTGAACTACAGTGGATTTTCAGAGGTAAAGGACAGAAGAGGAAGTAACACAGTTACATTAACCCAGTCAACATTGCCTGCTTTTGCTTTGCCCTGAAAAATCAAGCAACTCTAAAGCTTGACTAAGGAAATTCAACTCCAAGAATCACCCACCAAAGAGGTGCCTCAGGGCACATCCCAGCAAACATCCTGAAATGCTTCACATAGTATCTTACACCTGACTAGCTTTTCCCACAGTAGTTATGTGGCAGGGGCTGCTGACCTGGGAAAACCTTGCCTATTCTAGACGAAACTTGATGTCTACTCTTTCGGGACAGTTATCCAGGAATATCTGCCCTTTATCTCATCATACCTCCTTCTAGCAGCCAGCTTTTGACTACCTGAGGTGGGTGCTCAGATCAAGAATAAAGATATAAAATTCCCTGAAAACCCTGTCATCTAACGATTCCTTACATCCAAAATGGTAGGAATTTACCTTACCAGGTGCATTCCAAATCATGATTTTTTTTTTTTTTTTTGGTCACAACCTATACTATTATTGAGTTAACATTTTTCTTTGAATGGATTCACTTAATTGTTTTTTTCTAACTTTTATTTTTTTATTATGACATTTATTGTTGGTTTCCATACAACACCCAGTGCTCATCCCAACAGATGTCCTCCTCAATGCCCATCACCCAGTTTACCCTCCCTCCTACCCCCCCATCAACCCTCTGTTTATTCTCAGTTTTTTTTCCAGTATATGAAATTTATTGTCAAATTGGTTTCCATACAACACCCAGTGCTCATCCCAAAAGGTGCCCTCCTCAATACTCATCACCCACCCTCCCCTTCCTCCGACACCCCATCAATCCTCAGTTTGTTCTCAGTTTTTAAGAGTCTCTTATGCTTTGGCTCTCTCCCACTCTAACCTCTTTTTTTTTTCTTTCCCCTCCCCCATGGGTTTCTGTTAAGTTTCTCAGGATCCACATAAGAGTGAAAACATATGGGATCTGTCTTTCTCTGTATGGCTTATTTCACGTAGCATCACACTCTCCAGTTCCATCCACGTTGCTACAAAGGGCCATATTTCGTTCTTTCTCATTGCCATGTAGTACTCCATTGTGTACATAAACCACAATTTCTTTATCCATTCATCACTTGATGGACATTTAGGCTCTTTCCATAATTTGGCTATTGTTGAGAGTGCTGCTATAAACATTGGGGTACAAGTGCCCCTATGCATCAGTACTCCTGTATCCCTTGGGTAAATTCCTAGCAGTGCTACTGCTGGGTCATAGGGTAGGTCTATTTTTAATTTTCTGAGGAACCTCCACACTGTTTTCCAGAGTGGCTGCACCAATTTGCACTTAAATGTTTTAATGAAGAGGCACAAGGGTTTGTAGAGTTAAAAGCAGCCCAGTACAAAAATGAATCCTCTTTCTCCTTGACTTAATCAGAATGGCTGTGAGAAAAACTGAAACCTTCTCATGATAACTTTCTCATGATGTGATTTAACTATATTTAAATCCTTGTCCTTTGACCACCTAAGATCACCTAGTAGAATGACCCCACAGGTGGAGATGAGGGCTATAAGGAAAGCCCATGGACCTCCCCCATACCTCTACACACACACACACATAACCACACACACACCACCTTCTACACACATATCACCAAGGAGGAGCTCTGATTCAAGTGCTCCAAACTGGGCCACAGCAGTCAATAGAGGCTGGAACTTTAGATGGTTAAACCAAAGGGGTTATATCTAGACATGAAGTGACCCCTTTTCTAGATCTCTCACAGATTGTTTCTGCTCCCTCTCTTCTCTCCCACTGTACCAAGTGGTCATATAGGCCAGAGGCTGCCTCCCATTTATCAGGACCCACATTTACCCTTGGTCTTCGTAAACAAACAAAAAAACAGGGAGAACCTAGAGAAGTCATGGAGAGGACACGGAGGCCAGACTGATCGAGGCTTTACAAAAAAGGATTCTGTTCCCATTTGTGGTCTTTTGGGATCTTGCCTACAGTCTTAGAATCCTGTACTGGGGGAAAAGATCCAAGGAGGCCTCACTATGCCTTTACCTCATCTAAGCCTTGAGCTATGGGACAAAGGAGTCCTCCTGGCTCAGAAGTGGTTCTCCTCAGTCAGTAGGATCTAGACATCATTGTTTTCCTCTGACTCAGTCAACCCTAAACTCTGATAATGAGTTATAATACTGAGTGGCCCCAACTGGTGTTTTTATTACCCTGCCCACCTGATTAAGTTTCATTAAGCTGGAAGAGAAGCAAAATTTAGATAATGCCAACCAGAATAATTGGTCCCTGAATAATTGTGTTAATTATGCAACCCAATCATGAATAAATAAAAATAATGAAAACTTTCCATAAAGCAGATAATAAACTTGAAACAGCACTTATTGTTTTTTATTTTTACATTAAAACTCCCTTTTGAAGCCCCATAACTGTGCAAAATATTAATAATTATTATCATTTGTTGGCATTTGTGCCAAGATTTTAATAGCATCTCTAAGAGGTAAATAGACTTTCCCCCCATTTTATAGATTAGATAACTGAGGCTAAGGATGTTAAAAGCATGCCCAAGAGAACACAGTTTATAAATTTCAAAGCCAGGATCCAAAAGCTAATGCATTAAACACTTCAATAATATTATCCTAAATCCTAAATTACCTCCCCCCATAAAGACAAGTCACGGGAAGTAGAAAATGAAGTCGTTGAAATGCTACAGTCTATATAGAGTAGAGAATACATTTTCCTAAAAGGAAGGCTTTATTTTGAGCTTTTACTAACCCAGTAGAAGATTGGAAAGAAGGTTTTTAGTAGAATTCTAATCTTTTGCTACAGAGTCTTTTAAAGAGCCTCCATGAATAAAGGAAAGTGGTTTGGAAAAGAACACAGGCCCTTGAGTATCCTTCTTCTTCTCTTCTCTTTTCTTTCTTTCTTTCTTTCTTTCTTTCTTTCTTTCTTTCTTTCTTTCTTTCTTTCTTTCTTTCTTTCTTTCTTTCTTTCTTTCTTTCCTTCCTTCCTTCCTTCCTTCCTTCCTTCCTTCCTTCCTTCCTTTCTTTTAGAAACTGGAATAACCTGAGTGGTAATGCATCATAACATTCCAACTGGGAAATTTCCAATTGGCGTTTGTCTTTTTACCAAGTTGGCCTTAAATAAACTTCCCCTTGGGGCGCCTGGGTGGCTCAGTCGGTTAAGTGGCCGACTTTGGCTCAGGTCGTGATCTCGTGGTCTGTGAGTTCGAGCCCCGCGTCGGGCTCTGTGCTCACAGCTCAGAGCCTGGAGGCCGTTTCAGAGTCTGTGTCTCCCTCTCTCTGACCCTCCCCCGTTCATGCTCTGTCTCTCTCTGTCTCAAAAATAAATAAACGTTAAAAAAAATTAAAAAAAAAAAACTTCCCCTCAGCTTGATTAAACTTTAGATAGGCTTCTACCTGACCTCCCTTTTCTTAAAGGATTTACTTTAGAAAACTTGTAATTATAAATTCTTTCTCTGAGAAGATGCACATCTTCTCACAGCCTCTTGCCACTTATACAACCCAGGGAAGTCTTTATCATGGACCTGGGACCCATTCCTTTGAAATGTAATCATCCAGAAAGATAATGCCCCTATCTCCTAGTCTTTGTGGGAGAGTTGGAGTCTAACTTCCTTGAGCACCAACTAGCAAACACCATCACATTGAACCAACTTCCCTTCAAACACCCTCAGTACTCCTACATTAACTCACCCCAGAACTAAAAACTCTCCCCCTTTTGTTTCAGCAGAGTTGAGTTCTCTCTCTCTCTCTACTCTACAGTCATTTTGAATAAAGTCTTCCTTGTCTGTCTAACTCCATCTGGTGCAATTTTCTTTGACATTTTTGATTCACAATAACCTATGCTAACCCATCCTTTCTACATTGGCAATGGCTTTGCACTTGCAGTGACCCAGGGGCTGCAGTTTCTCTTATAAGATGAGGAGCTAGAAGTGAGTGCTTGGTGGTTATTACAGGTACTATACATTATAGACCCTTGTCTTCCACTTCCTTGTGACCAGCTGTTGCAGAGACCGTAACGAAAGCATCCCAACATAGGAAAAAGCACCACATTCAGCTTTGGCCAGACAACCACCCCACCCCAACACCATCACCAGGACTTTCTACTCATTGGAGGATCACTTGGTTTGATATGCAAACACCCTCTGCACTGAACTCAAATACAACATACCTGGAAATGTTTGGGACCCTACTATCTTTAAGACCATGAAAAACATACAGATCACAATCAGCTCACTAAAACAACAAACTTAAATTTCACAAAATTTCCATCCAACTTGCATTGGCTTCTGTACACCCCAGTGAACATTCTCTACCCCCCAAGTCCCACTCCTCCCCATTGAGCTACACTGATTATCATTTGAGCAGTTGTGACATCAATGTACTGAACTAGACCCATTTAGATTTAACATGGAAAGTTAAAAGGAAAGAGTTTCAAAGAGTTGTTTTACAAGGCAGCAGGCAAAGGAATTACCATGTAACTTGATGTGCAGGAAAACACACTAATTAATCCCTTAGAAAATGTGCCAATGGGGGTATCTCACCTTGGCTGGTTAACTCCATTCAAGAGTTAACTGTGTTCACAGTTGTCTCCAAATAGACAATAATTAGGCACTTTGGTGCCAACAACTCCATCAACCACTGGCCCTGGTCAGAGAAAGTTTATGAACTCAAAATACATAAGCATATGAAGCAGGTTGTAAGTCTAAAGTAAGAAAACATGAAGCTACCACTTGATGTATATCTATTATGTATCAAGTGCTTTGCACTCTCATTTTATTTGCTCATCCTAACAACCTTGAGAGGTAAGCATTATCATCCCCATTTTAAATTGCACAGCTTGTAGAAGTTAGAGCTAAGACTAAAACTAGTGTCTATTTAATTCCAAAGTCTTTTCTCTTTCCACTATACAATACTATACTTAATTGGGGGGGGGGGTAATTAATAACCTTCAATTCTTGTTCCTTTGTTCCTAAAAGAAATGCAGCCATTTGTTTAGCATTCAGAGGATTTGCTTTATGGTTCAGAGAGCAAACATCTTACAGGAAGTACTGAGATAGAAATTGAAGGAGACTGTGCTGACAAGTTAAGGTGTTTGGTTTAGATATGGAGAATCTGATGTCCATGTAGGACATCCAAATGGAGGTGCCTCAGGGACACTTGTCAATACTGGTCTCTAGCTCAGGAGAAAGGTTGGGGTAAAGGTAATGATTTAAAACTTTTCATCAGCAAAGACTTGTTTGTAAACCATGGAAGTGGACAAAACTGCCCAAGGACAATGCAAAAACTGAAAAGAAAAGAAGATTGAGGACAAAGCTCTGGAGTCAAGAGACGAGAAGAAATGAGTGAAGAAACCTGGGGAAGGGGCATTCAGAAAGGTGGGAGTAAGGAAAAGCAAGTTGTAAGCAGAAAAAGGGGAAAGATGGTGGCAATGCTCAATAGAGTCCCCTGCCTCAACCAGATCAAGTGAAGTGAGAATTAGATAATGCTGCAGGACAAAGAATAATTTAAATGGTTTGAGGGGTTCCAGAAAGTTGGAGATGGTAGAAACAGTCAATGGAGATGATGACTCTAAGAATCCAGAGTTGTAATAATAATGGCTAATATTTACAGACTGCTTACTAGAACCCAAGTGAGGTATACAGTACCTGAGAGCAACTCCTTGGGAAAAGTACTATTACTATCTCTATTTGATGGATAAGGAAAATGAGGCACAAGGAAGTGAAGGAACTTGCCCAGGACCTCAAATCTAGTAGGTAACATCAGGATTTGAATCCAGGCAATCTGATTTCAGACCCCAACTTTCCAGTCCTCAGGCTAAATTTCCTCTCTTCGTAGAAGAAAAAAGAAAAGACTAAAGTTAAGTAAAGAGGGGTGCCAAGACAAATTTCCTATATATGTTTGATTTTGGATGGAAAGGTTTTGAGTATGTTTCTATACTGAGAAAATGGATCAGCAGAGAAAACCTAAAGATCCTAGAAAGAAAAGAAAATCAATGGTACAAGCCCCCATAAGAAGGCAGGATCAGAAGCAATTTCTTACCTATTATTAATTCCTCACATCCTTAGTGAATGCAAATATGTCAGATTCTGCTTGGCTTTAGGGATTCAGTGGTGAACTACAGAGATGGTGCTCTCACCCCAGGAAGCTTCCAGCCCAGCAGTAGGAAGACAGGTAGAAAAAACAAGGAAACAGTCCAACAACATAAACCGTAGTATGTATCATGAACGAAGCAAATGGGGTGCTGGGGCAGAAAACAACCTCCAACAGACAGTGACATTTGAACTGAAACCTGAAGTTTGGAAAAGAGGTAGACTTCTGAAGATTGGAGAGTAGAAGTGAAGGTGCAGAGCAAGGAGGAGAACAGAACGAAGTGCCATAAAAGACACGGCAAATCACCTGGGTGGTTTTTTTAAAAATATAATTTATTGTCAAATTGGCTAACATACAGTGTGTACAGTGTGTTTCACCTGGGTGGTTTTTAAAAAATACTGTTGACCAAGAAATCAGAATGTCTAGTCAGACAGAGAAATGACATCATCACATTTACATTTTTAAACAATTAAGAAAACTAAATGGGACAGGGGAAGGAATCAGCTTTATAGGGGTGAGAGGGCAGCTCTTTTTTTAAAACAGGAAAGAAGGAAAGAAATACTTTTATAGACAAGTTTAAAGGTGAAAGGGAGAGTTCATATCTAAGGACTTCTATTGCCTCTGAAAAAGGAAAGATCTAGTCCTCCTTGCAGTGACTGAAGGGCATGGGGATGGGGCTCAAAGAAGAGATGAGAAGTCACTAAACAGCCAACAATGGGAATTTGGAAAGGAAGGTATCTGGGAAAAAAGACCTCAAGGGTAGCACTGAGAAACTTAGAAGATGCTGGAAACCAGCTCTTTCCGTGGAGCCATTGTCATTGGACAAGGTTATATAAGAGTCTCCACTGTGCAGAAGAGAGTGGAAACTGTTAGACTAACAGAGATGTGAACTGTACAGCAAGTACAGAAGAAAAACCAGGCAGTTGAGAATTGTTGGTAAGAAACCATCTTAGAGATTGACCATGGATCTAAGGCTGTATCAGAAAGTAAGCCAGGCAATGAGAAAGAATGAAATATGGCCCTTTGTAGCAACATGGATGGAACTGGAGAGTGTTATGCTAAGTGAAATAAGCCATACAGAGAAAGACAGATCCCATATGCTTTCACTCTTATGTGGTTCCTGAGAAACTTAACAGAAACCCATGGGGGAGGGGAAGGAAAAAAAAAAAAAAAAGAGGTTAGAGTGGGAGAAAGCCAAAGCATAAGAGACTCTTAAAAACTGAGAACAAACTGAGGGTTGATGGGGGGTGGGAGGAAGGGGAGGGTGGGTGATGGGTATTCAGGAGGGCATCTTTTGGGATGAGCACTGGGTGTTGTAGGGAAACCAATTTGACAATAAATTTCATATATTGGAAAAAAAGCAATAAAAATAGATGAAAAGTAAAAAAAAAAAAAAAGAAAGAAAGTAAGCCAGGAAAGCTGGTTAGACTGGAACAGTTACACTGGAGCCTTGATGGAGCTGAAGAACAAAGAGATTTAGTGAGGGGAGAGAGGAGGGTTGTAGTATGTGGACGCTAATGGGATTTCATAAAAGAAGCAGTTTCAAGCAATGACAAGGTCTGGGCTGTGATTATAAAGCAGCATTGGCAGCATCCAGTGTGCCCATTGCCCTCTTCAAGGAGCCTTGCAAATAGACAGGCTTTTGTGTATGGACATTATCTAGATTCCACATTAGAAGCCACCACTCTACAACCACCAAGTATTAGAGCATTATTGTGAAGGGATGCTGGGGAGATGGCTTCAGGTCATATGTTTGATGGTTGGCTGGCACCTTCCCTACAGAACTTAAACCCTGAATACACTTACTGACCATATTATCCCAGCAGGTGGAAAAGTTCTATTTAAGAACAATTTCCACCATTATGTCATCAAGAAACTAAAATCACTGTCTCAATTCAAAATATCACTGTTGCTGACACCCAGTTCTTACAACCCTCGTTATTTCTCAATCTTGGATGAAATGCCTGTCAAGATCTCGGTTAGCCTAATGCAAGATTATTATTCATGGGTGGTGGTTGATTTTTCCAGTCAACTAGAGGGTTAGCTGTGAGATTCAGCCAAAAACCCAGGGACAGCTTTGGAGAAATGAGGGTGAGAAATATGAACTGAAGCTCCAGGCACCAGCTGTGAAACGCTGAGCAGAGGGGAGTTAAGATCACTGGCTCAGTGGTCAGCTCTGGCATCCAACTCCATCTCGACTTGCCAGCTGAGTGGATAAATCTCACTCTCAGTGTCCTCTTTTGTAGAGTGGGCTAATAATATCCACTTTGCCTGCTTTGTTACAAAGACTGAACAAGATTGAGTACGTAAAGTACTAAGCACAGGGTTTGGTACACAGTACCATACAATTCATTAAATGGTCATTAAATGGTAGTTGTTAGGAACACCTAGGTGGCTCAGTCACTTAGGTGTCCAACTCTTGATTTCGGCTCAGGTCACCAACTCATGGTTCATAAGATCCAGCCCCAAGTTGGGCTTGTGCTGACAGCTCATAGCCTGCTTAGGATTCTCTCTCTGCCCCTCCCTGGTGTGCACACATGCACACACACACAAATACTCTCTCTGTGTCTCTCTCTCAAAATAAATAAAATTTAAAAATAAAAAAATAAATAAATGGTATTTGTTATTATTATTATTATTATTATTATTATTATTATTACTAAATTGTCAAATTGTATGTTTGGGACAATGAATCACTTCCAAACCATTGCTAAGGGGTTCTAAAGCAATATATATATATATATATATATATATATATATATAAAGCCATATATATAGCAGTATGCCAGTAAACCCATTAGGGACAGGGTGAGGAGGAGAGTAGAGCCCTGATTTATAATGGTTACCAATTTTCATGGTATAAATACATCCACCATGATTAACTTCAAGCTACCAATGTGACATCACCAAAAGCACATTTGGCTTTCAGGAATCAATACACCACTGGACATTTATCTGAGAATGTCACTCAAGAGTTCTTGGGAATTCATCTGTTAATACACACACACACACACACACACACACACACACACACACATCAAACACCTAATCTAGGGGCGCCTAGGTGGCTCAGTCAGTTGAGTCTGCCTCTTGACTTCAGCTCAGGTCATGATCTCATAGTTCATGGGTTCAAGCCCACATCAGTGTCTGCATTGGTAGTACAGACACTGCTTAGGATTCTCTCTTCCTCTCTCTGCCCCCCCCCCAACTTGTGTGCTCTGTCTCTCTCTCTCTCTCTCAAAATAAATAAACTTAAAAAAAAAAAAAAAAAACCTAGTCTACTCTATTATGGGCCAAGCATCTACTGTAGAAAGGGGATTTTAAAAAATGAACAGAGACATGGCTCTTCCTTCCCTGAAGATTATAATCTAGGAGGGGAATGGACAGTTAGACAGCCATTACAACACTGTAAGGGAGGAGCCATGTGGGGAGAGCAGTATGACAAGGAAGGCCAGGGAGGACACCTCACATCAGAGATTTCTCCTAGTCAATAGGATAAGCAGAAGCCAGCCAGGTAAAGTGAGAGCCAGGAAAGTGTTGAATGGAGGAAGAGGCACAATGGCCTAGAGGTCTAAGAAAGCAGAAATTACGAGGAGGTTAGTATGGGTGGGCCTGGCATAGAGGATGGAGACCGGCTTGAGAGGCTAACCCCTGACCAGGGTATCCTGGGCCTTGTAAACCATGTTAGGAGAGACAGCACAGAGTTTTAAGGAAAAGAGCGAGATGGTTGGATTTGATTTTTGTTACAGTTTCTCTGATACAAATTTATACAATTAAATATATATATATATACATACATATATATATATATATATATATATATATATATATATGAAGAAAATAAAGGTAAAGGTCAACCTAGTTACAGTATTGATAAAGGAGTGGTGAGGAGGGGTGGACAAACTAGAGGAAGAGGATCCTACTTGGAGGCTATTGCTATAATCTGGGCAAGAGATGATGGTGACCTTCCCCAGAGTCTTATCAGGATGAGGAAAGGGGGAGAGATCTGAAAGATGATTGGGAGATAGAGTCACAGAACCTGGTGACTGATAGGAGAGGGATGTGAAGGAGAAGAAGTCAAGAATGATTTTCAGGTCTCTGAGTTCAGCCACCAGGTAGATAGGGGTGCCATTCTCTGAAAACCAGAGGAAGAAGAGCAGTTCTGGAAGAGGAAAAGTATGGGGTTCAGTATTGGACATGTTGAGGTGCAGGTGCCTGAGGGAGTGGGATAATCCCCCTGGAGTTCAGGAGAGAAATCTGAGCTAGTGATTAAACCATCAGAGCCTCTAGCATATAGGTCACAGCATAAGCCAGGGGAGTAAGTTGAGATCATCCATGGAGGTGTGTAGAGTTAGAAGAGAAGGAGGCTTAGAACTCTGAGAGTCATCAGTATTAAGCCCCCAGAAGAAGAAACACCAAAGGAGCCTGAGAATGAGCAATCAGACAAGTCAAAGGAAAACTAGGTAAATGAAGAAGGAAGAATTAATCAACAAAGTCAATGATACTGAAAGATCAAGACAAGAAGGCCTGGGAAATATCTTTGGCAATCCCTGATGACCTTGGCAAAATTCCTATCAGAGGTGTGATAGGGATGAATGCCAAATTTCAGGGGTCAATAGAGGAAGGATGTGTAGGTAGCAAGTGTAGACAGTCCTTCAAGAAGATTGATGATGAAGGGTGCAAAGAGCTTGGACCATAGCTGGATAGGAATGTGGGGTTTGATGGAGGGTTGTTTTACTTTGTTTTAAGTTTAGAGAGACATAAGCATGTTTAAAGGCTGGTAGGGAAAAGCCATCAGAGAGAGGAGGCCAAGGGAGCAGGAAAAAGATATAATGTGGGCCAGGCTATGCCTGAAATGGACCACAGGCTTCCAGTCACCTCTGGGGTAGGAACTAAACCCTAAGGGTCTCAGAGCACGCCAGAGTTCACCATCCCAGCGAGGAGGAAAGGGAAGAGAAGGAAAGGGGTGTGGGCACTAAGGAAAATGCGTAAGTTCAACAAATGGGGCCATACCAGTTTGTGAGCTCCTAGTACCAAGCCCCATTTCTAGTGAAAGCACCACCACTTGGGGGAAATGTGATTAAAACTTATTTTAAGTTATTCTATGAAACAAGCTTTTGGTTTTTGACCAAAATAAATCTTTAGATCCTTTAAATACTTAGAAAGGAGTCCAAGCTGGCAGCCTTTAAGTCCAATTCAGCTGGTAGACAAATATTTTGCCTGAATAGCATAACATAATTCAAGAAATTTCACATAAAAATTTAGACTCCTGAATTCTCTCAAAAACTTGAAATGTAGAAGTGCCAGGACCACGTGGCATCCATCAGATGACCTAAGTGGTTGCTGCCACATTGAAAAGGGGCAAACACTCCCCAGGCTGTCCAAGTCTCAGCTGGCCTCTTTCCTTTCCTGCCCAGCCCATACAGGAGGACACTTCTCTTCTGGCACCAAGTTGGGTTAGATGGCTTTATTTGGGGGCACCTTCTATGTGCAGGACAGAGAGCTAAGGCACCAGGGATACATTAGCAACTGTGACATTGTCCCTGCTCATGGAGCATGGAAGCTGGAAGGCTGGCGGACCCTTAATCTCAACAATATGAGGCTGCTGGCACTTTTTGACAGTACAGATTTAACTTTGCATTTAGAAAATATTCCAGCTGTCTGCTCGTCCCACACACCCACTGATGAACAAAAGCACATTCAGAACGGATGCTCAACTAGCTATAGAAATTTTGACATGAATTTCCTGGAGTTGACATTGTATTGTAGTGCACTGCTTTAGGAGTGAGGCCAGACCACTGACTGAAGAGGGCAGGGGAGAATAGCGTAATACCAGAGAATTTAAAAGAGCATTGGAATGTTTTTGGCAATGGCAGTCTCACTGCATTCCTTCCTTTTTCTTTACAAGTTGAAGTCATTTCCAATATTGTGCCAATATCTGACCTTGTCTTTGCCAGATTCAACTGAAGAGAGATTAAAGCAAAAGAACAGGTATGACCCATAAGGCTCAGAAGATTTATTTGTTTTGCTAAAACTCTTGCAGCTGATCTTTTGGCCAATGTAAGCGTGTCTGCCTGCCTGTGTCCCTTGAGGGTACTATTTTAAGGAGAAGGTGCTCCTTGGAACAGAAGAGCTTTTTCATTATTGAACTTTCCCCTATTCCTGCTGCAGAGAGTGGGGAAAATAAATTTGATATAGTTTTAATGTAGACTGAAAAAGACATTTCACACATAAGTAAGACCTTTATTTTTTGCAGTAGAATTAATTTCCATTGAATAAGAAACAAAGATGAAAACAGCTGACGCCCCAAGGAATTTCACATAATAAGACTAAATTAAAATATTCCTGTTTTGAGAACTAGTACTAATCAAAGAATCTGAAGGGGAGTGGAGTAAAGATAGAAGAGGTCAAGTTGTTCTGGGTTTCAGCTGAAACAACTATAGGATTTAGAAAGGAGATCACACAGACTACTCTGTTGACCCAGTGGATCTTCCTTCCATCTCACCCTTCCAAATCAAGACAGCGGCATTGCTCAGTGTGTTATGGATTGTGAACTTTGTGTTTGCCTGTGACAGATCTGGATTTGAACCCCAGCTCTGCCCCTTACTGGCTGGGTAACCTTGTATATTCACTAGCTGGTAACATTTTTACTTATATGTGTCTAGGCTGCAGTTTCCTCATTTATCAAACAAGGATATTAATACACATTTCAGAGGGTTGTGGTGACAATGGAATGAGAAGCCTTGCAAAAAATGGCTTTTCCATAGCAAGCATTCAGTAAGGGGCACCAAGAAACAGACTGGCCTTCTCAGCATATGGTCAAATAATATTGGGAACCTCTTTATGATGTCAGTAATCAAAATTTGACATCTGCATTCTGATATTCTTAGCCTAATTTTCAAATTACCCAGGAACCCATTATGTAAATCTAAAGAACCACTACAAAAGGTAAACAGGGTTGGGTAGGTGGGGATACATAGACTAAGGGACAAAGGAGTTAAAAGACAGCTGTGGAGGGAGAATTACTTTTCATTGTTTATACCACTTTGCATGGTTGTAAATTTTTACAGATTTATTAAGGTATGCTTTATATACACTGAAATTCTCCCATTTTTGGGTACATAGTTTAATGAATTTGGGTAATGTATATAATAATGTAATCATGTAACTACTAAACCAAGATATACAACAGTTCTAACACCCTACAAATTTCCTTTTGCTCCTTCCCAGTCAACCCCACCTTCTACCAGGGCCCCAGGCAACCACTCATCTGCTCTCTGTCACGATTGTTTTGTGTTTTCTAGAATGTCATACAAATAAAACCATATAGTAATTAGCATTTGACCTTTATGTTTAGTATCTGTTTAATTCACCCATGTTATTGCATGAATTAATATTTTATTCCTTTTTATTGCTGAGTAATAATTCATAGTATAGATATAACACAATTTATTTATCCATTCACCAGTTGATGGATATTTGGGTTGTTTCTAGTTCAGAGCTATTATAAATAACCATGTTGTTAACACTTGCAGACAAACCTTAGTATCCTTTAAATTTTGTCCTAAATGCATGTATTCCCATTTTCAAATTAGGGTTTGGGAACAATCACTTCTTTAAGTAACTGGAACCCAGAATAAATGAATATCATTACAGTTTGAATGACCAAGACTTATATAGCTTCTCTCCACGTGCAATACTCAATTGTATTTTTATGTACTATCTTCTAATGTACTATATATATAAATATACAAGAACTATTTGGCTTTCTCTAAGCAGTACATCTAGTTGATTTCCCCAGCAGACAAGATCAATCAAATCACTATCATGATGTAGAATGCTTCACTGTAGCCTGAAGGATGTTTGATTTTCTTTAAAAAAATAATCTTTTACAGCTACAGGCAATAACACATAGGGGATGGAAACACATGCATTTGGAACAAAAGTATATATAAATTCAAATACAGCCAAAACTAATCTCGGGAGATAAAAGTCAGATAAGTCGTTACCTCTAGCAGGGGTCAGTGGTATTGACAGATATAAGGAGGCAGAGGTGGGGGAAAGATATGATCGAGTCTTAGGATGCTGCAACTGTTCTCTGTCTTCATCTGGGAGCTGGTTCCATGAATGTATGCATAAATAAAAATTCATCAAACTATGTAATTAACATTAGCACATGTTGCTATATGTATGTTTACCTCAATTAAAAAAAAAGGAAAAAGTGGGATGCTTGAGTGGCTCAGTTGGTTAAGCATCTGACTCTTGATTTCAGCTCAGGCATGGTCTCACGGTTTGTGAGATCAAGCCCCACGATGGCTCTGTGCTGACAGTGTGGAGCCTGCTTGGGATTCTCTCTATCTCTCTCTCTCTGCCCCTCCCCTGCTCACTCTCTCTCTCTCAAAGTAAACAAATAAACTTTTTTTAAGTAAAAAGCAAATAATAATAATTTTTCAACCTTGAGTCAAATGAGGTTATATAAATGTATGGCTGCTGGCATTATACCTAGCACATAATAAATGGTGCTTAATAAATGTTTCTCATCTACTTCCCTTGCTTTTATTTCCAAGGGAAATGTTTGGCAGAATGTAAACATTACAATCATGGAGTTTAAATATTATTATTTTTTCCTGAATAGATGGGTCATTGTCTCCCCTGAAAACTGATACATAATGGGGTATGGGAGGAAGTACAGGGTAAGCTCTTCGGCATCCTATCTTCCTAACCTGAGTGGATCCCATCACACATTTTTAGCTGGACATTGGGTTTGTGTGGAATTTCAAAGGTTTTACACACAACAACCTGGTCTAGGGCTGTGCTTACTACTTCCCCAGTGTGGAGGATCCCAGTGGGCATGGGCACCTCAGATACTACCCTCTCTGAACACACATGAAATAATGACAAACTTGAGTTAACTAAAGCATACTGAGTTTTTAAGGCTACTAATAGAGGCTTGCCATCTCAAACCTTTACGTGGACCTTCCTTGTAGCTTGGAAAGTTCATGTAGGGAACAGGGTCCAGAAAAACTCCCAGAAATGGGTCTTTAAGAGCAAAAGTCACCAAGCTTGTGTGGACTGGACATGAACTGACCCAAAAAATATTTCTGGTCCACAATGTGAATAGATTGCCTCTTGGCAACTGTTAGTCAATGCTTCTTATATTCAAGTAGCATTGGTTTTCTCTGTCTCTCTGAAATAGCCTTGTCCTCTCATACTCAGTTTCACAACAAACAAGAGAAATAGTTTGGGTCAACCAGCCATAGTTGAGTTAATTGTTTATATCTACCTTTCACACCAAGAACAGGAACTCAGGGAAAAAGCTACTGAGGGCCATGAGAAATAATGAAATGATGTATCAAACATTAATTCTTAGACTTCCACAAGACCATTTATACCATCAGAAGGGTACTTATGGAATAGCAGCCCAGTAGCTTGGAAGAGTCAGTGGAGCTTCCAAAGATATAGAAAACTCATAAAGATCAAGTCCTAGGCTCAACGTGAATAAAGTAGATTTCCTGGATCAAAGATGAATGACCTCTCTTGAAAAAGCTGACCCTCTTTAGAGAAATGTGACCAAATCTCAGAAGCTCCAAACAGTATAATCTATAAGTGGACCTCCGTTCTGGGGGAATTAGAGATTCCTCCAAGAGATGAGGATGGAGAAGTTGGAGGAGAGAAGGTTGATAAAGAAGGGTCAGTAGGATCAGAACATGGTGGAATCATTAATAGGCATTGATATAATAAAGAATGAGAACTTAGACATTGACATTTAATGTATGATTGTTCTGCTCTACTGGAGAGAATAGCTGATTGTTTAGAATTTTAATTTAAGAGGTGATGCTAAACGATGTTTTTAACCTTTTCTAACATTATTGTTTGAATAGGTAAGGAGACACTCTCTGCTCAGCACACCCACTTTATTTCTGCCTGGATGTTGAGGTGCTGCTTCCAGATACCATTCAGTAGACACACATATACACACACACACATGGTTGTCATGACAATTGAGGCATGGTCTAAAGAAAAACACATCGAGACCATATCTGGATGAAGCCAGTAATTCAGACATTTTGGTAAAGCCTTTTTGTTTTGATGGGAGTGAGGGAATTTGTCCACACAGCAACAACAACAACAACAACAACAACAACATCAACAAAAAAAAACCCTCCATTTGTCTACCCAGAAGACAGTGGTCCTGCCTAACTAAGTGCTACTCCTGGGATCTTGTGATTAATTAATTAATTAATTAAGAATTAATTTAATTTAAATTAAAGCATTGGCATTTAAGGCATCAATTATTTTTCAAAAGGGCTCTCTGAATGGGGAGAGCCTCTTCTAGGGCCTCTTCTAGGTCCTTACCCACCAGGGGTCATAAGGACTAAGCTACAGTAAAAATAACCACTGAACCAGACTAGCACAAAGTTCTGGTTTCCAGGAAACATTTTTGGTCATTTTGTTTTGGGGAAAACATTAAGGTCCACAAGTGTCAATCTACCACTTGTTTTTTCACTTGCAAACATTCTGAAGCTCAATTTGAATTTGATTATCTTAGGATCTAATGATTCACTTAGGTAGCAACATATCTAAATTGGAGCCCAAGTAATCAGAAATAATGAGAAACAGCTAATAATGGTGCCTGATTTCATTGAATGCCTTAGATACCAGGAAAATCATTATTATTAATAAGCAATTACTTTATGGTGGACATTTGGGCTCAGGGAAGTCTATAAATATAAGCCAGCCTACAGGGCCACACAAGACAAACAACCAACTAGTTAGACAAATGGGTGATTAGGAAAGTTTGGGGCAAACAGTTTCAGGGGGCAAGTAAGACTTGAGCTGAGCCTCATAAAAAGCATAACATTTAAGCACACTGGAAGTAAAGAACTAGTACAGTAAAGGAAGTAAAGGGAAGTAAAAAAAAAACCTGCAGGAAAGTGTGGGATGGTTTGGGTGTTACATTGTTTGGCCAACCATGTGCCACAGAAGAGCAATGGGAAATAAGGCTGTGTAGTGAAGAATTAACCTTACCCAAAGAGAGGTCTGGCCTTTGCCCTCAGCTACTAGGAGTTGATCTCTAGGCCTCTGGAATGTCTTGCCTAATAGGTGAGTCTTTGTTGTTTGGGAGCTTTGGCCACTGACAGTCTAATAAGATTTGTGATGGAGCCCCCGGGGCATGCAGTATGTCATGACCTCCATTGGAAATGAGACTAAAGATATTAGCCAACCTCTAGGAGTACTTGGAGACTGAAAGCCACACAAGCAGTATGTGATGGAGCCCCAATAAAAACTCTGGACACCAAAGGTTGAAGTAAGCTTCCCTGGCTAGCAATACTTTGTGTGTATTATCACATATGGTTATGGGAGGAGGTGCTACCATCCGTGAGTCAATGGGGAGAGAATGCAAGAAGTTCTGCCATTGAACCCCTCTTGGACTCTGTGTGTCTCTTCCTTGGCTGATTTTAATTTGTATCTTTTTGCTGGAATAAGGCTATAACAGTAAGTATAACATTCCTGAGTTTTGTAGTCATCCCAGCAAATTATCAAAACTGAGGGTAGTTATGGGGACCCTCAGATATATAGCAAGCTAGTCTGAAGTGCAGGTGGTCCTGGGACCACCAAACTTGTACCTGATATCTGAAGTAACAACAGTCTTGTGGGAATTATGCCCTCAAGCTGTACAGTTGGTGAAACTCAGGGCAAAGGCTGAAGAATTTAGTTATGTGTAGCATTGCCCACAAGCTTGCAGTTTTGACACAATGCTGTAGGCAATTAAGTTCTTGAACAAGAGAACATGATAAGCAAAGTATAGTTTCATCTCACAGTAGTGCAAAAGACAGAGGCAAAGAGACTAGTGAGGGGACTCTTTCTTGTTCAGATGTAGGAAGATGAAGGTCTGGACCAGGGCTGAGGCTAAGAAAGGGAAATGGAATAATAACACTTATTGAGAGCATATGCTGCACCAGGCATCATGAATACTTCATACACAATTTTTTCGTGTGTGTGTGTGTGTGTGTCTGTGTGTGTGTGTGTGTGTGTGTGTGTTGAGAAAGAGAGAGCAAGTGGTGGAGGGGCAGGGGGAAAGGGAGAAAGAGAATCTTAAGCAGGTTCTATGCCCAGCGTGGAACCCAACACAGGGCTTGATCTCACAACAATGAGATCATGACCCGAGCTGAAATCAAGAGATGGACGCTTAATGGACTGAGCCACACAAGCGTCCCCATTTTTTCTCTTAATGTTCATGGTCCCTGCTTTATTTTCATTTGGTCACAGACACTTTAAAACATACAATACCCAAACATCTAGAATTAGAAGGGCATGAAACAAGGGGTTTACAGGTTGAAAGAATATCCTGGGCTTCAGAACAAAACAATACCAATCGACTACTGAAAATTCCTTTGATGAACACACAAAGATGTTTTGTTTTCAATGGGAAAGATTTAAGAACAAGAGTCAAGCTTCTTGCACTCCCTGAGGCAGGGCCTGACTACTTTCCACATGTTTTTAATCTTAAAACCATCTTAAAAGGTAGACACAATATTATTTCCATTTTACAGTTGAAAAAACCGATGCACAGAGAAATTAATTAATTTGCCCCCAGTCACCCAGCCAGCAAGTGGCAGAGCTGAGATTTAAAACCAGCTCAAATCTGACTGCAGAGCCTGACTCATAACCATTCTATCAAATGAGCTCTACCTCATGTAAGACATTATGTTAAAAGGATTAACAGTATTTGCTGGCCAACTGGATATAAGAGAAAAAAAGTCAGGAAAAATACAGGGTGACTTCAGAGTTTAGCACATTGATAAAAGAAAAGGCCCCTACAGCCCAATTCTTCTATTTCATCATGAGCAAAAACGCCATGAAGAGATCCAGGTCATGGCCCCAAATGTGCCACTAACAAGAGGACCTTGGCTAAAGTCAATTATCCTAGGCCTCCAGTTCTTCAGTTGGAGTAAACCACTAAATTCTCTGCCAGCCACGAGAAGAAGCACAGCAGCTTCTTCTGAATGGCCAGCAGCATGAGCTCTAGAATCAAACAGATTTGGGTCCTGGCTTTTGCTAGCTATGTGACCTTGGGCACGTAACTGAGCCTCAGCATTCTCATCTGGGAAATGGGGATTATAATATATAGGTCATAGGGATGTTGTGAGGATATTTACTGTAATAAAATAATCCATGTGGGGGCACCTGGGTGGCTCAGTCAGTTAAGTGTCCGACTCTGGCTCAGGTCATGATCTCGCGGTTCCTGAGTTGGAGTCCCACATGGGGCTCTGTGCTGACAGCTCAGAGTGTGGAGCCTGCTTTCGATTCTGTGTCTTCCTCTCTCTCTCTCTCTCTCTCTCTCTCTCTCTCTCTCTGCCCCTCCCCTGCTCGAACTCTTTCTCTCTCTCTCTCTCAAAAATAATAAACATTTAAAAAATAATTAAAAATTTAAAAATAATAAAATAAAATAAAATAAAATAAAATAAAATAAAATAAAATAAAATAACCCATGTGAAGCCCTTAGCATAATGCCTGGCATATGGTTAAGCATTAGATACATGGTGGTTTTACTGTTAGTATTCCAGCTCTAACATGTTGTGAGATAATGCAGAATTTATTAGCCCCAAGACCACCATTCCAAATAATTCCACTGGCCAAACTCAAAGGTGAATAATTTGTCAATCCTTATTAATAAATATATGAGAGAATCTAATACTTTTAAGCTACTGCTATGTAGATGTATATTCTGTATTCTACTCTGTGGCATTCACTGCTGTCCGGTGCTGGGGTAATACATGCGATAAGCATACAAGTTCACGCTGACACATAACCAAATAGAAAATATCATAGTATGAAGATTTAGCATCACATCAGACCTTGATCAACACACAAATGAATCAGCACCTCTCTAAAGCAGAACAGAGCAGAACCTAGATTCCTAAATACTTAATCCATTTTTTTTTATCAACTCCAAGCAAAATCGACTTCAAATTCAGCCTAAAGATTATTTCCACTTTCTCTTTTTTTTCTTGAGCAGGGCCATCAGAGATAGTATTATGACCTCACTCACATTTCTGTATAATGAGCTTACCCTTGGTGAATGAAGGAAAATCCTTTGAATATAGGGATTAGTGAAAATCAGCATCCCTGCTTACTAAGTATCTAGTGCCCCATATTTACCCATAAACAGATCTGTTAAATATCCTCATCATTTACTGGGAGTATGTTTGGGTCTAAACACTTGCTCATTGATTCTGAGTTAGAGGCACAGGGAAGAGAAGCCCAACCAGAGATAAAATTAAATGCAAAGCAAATGTGAGTTAATGGCATAGACTTGTATGAAAACAGCTTTAATTCCATAATGCAGTGTTTTACAGTAATGAAAAAAAAAAACAATTGTACGAGCATAATAGTTTCATCAACATTAACTCCATAATGCAGTATTTTTCAGTAATGAGTGGAAATAAAAGGCATGTGTGAGTCACAGTGAAGCATGCAGTGAACTACATGAGCTGTAGGCCAAGTAATGAAGGTAAAATGGGAGAAGCATCACTCTGCAGTGTGGTTACTGATCTCAGTCTTTCTATTTATCACTAGACTATAAGTTCCCTGAGGGTAGAAGTCTGTCTTCATGTTCAGCCTTATAACCTCCAGAACTGCAGTCTAACATGGAGTCTGGCACATACTGGATTCTCAACAATTATTAACTGAATAGATGAATTGTACATATTTTTTAATGAGAAATATTTTAAAATTTATTTTCAGTTTGTCTGATGGCTAATGAAATATTTCATTGTTCTTGTTTCAATTTGTACAATTAAAATTGAAATTTGAAATTGTAATGATTATTGATATCACTGTATCTAATTGCTATTCTATGTTTGATACCCCCTTTAAAGATTCTCCTCCTTCCCTCACTAGCTAAGGGGAAAGGGGAAATACCAGTGTGAACAAATGGGGGATTAGAGGTCAATGAGCTAGGTGCCTGAGAGTCTGACCCCAAAAATAAAAGTATAAAACCAGTTTGTTTCCATTATTATTGAATAAAAATGGTTCTTGAACCAAATCAATAGACATTTTCTAGGTGTCCACTATGAAAAAGTCAAAGGCACAATGGAGGCTACTAAGATTTGCTTCCTAGGAGATTATGACTCAGGAAAGTTAGAATTTTTATATAAACTATTCACTTCCATTAATTCCTAGCTTTGTTCCACTGCAATTTAATATCGTTCTATGTCTAAGGTACTGCCCATTCATCAACAGCTACTCACACACAACTCTGATTGTCCCTATTTTGTAGACATCATAATGATCTATAATTGTATCAAAGGTAGTGTGCAGCTTGTTCAGGAACAAGTGTATCCACTTGTCCAGTGCAGCCTGTCCACTCCCTTATACTGAGGGCTGGTGCTAGAAAGCTGAGTGAAGCCCACAATGCCACAGAAAGGGGCAGTGAGGTAGAAAAAAAGTTAAATCAGGCAAAATAATTGGCAAGACCTGATTAAGCAATGGTACCTCCTTATTCAGCACAATTTTGTGAAGCTCTCAGAATTCTAAGCCAGGGAGACTGGATAGTGATGGGCCAGTTAATTGCTTTAGAAAATATTCTTAGTTGCTTTTGATATGTCTGGTTGGTTTTTTTGTTTTGTTTTGGTTTAGGGGAGACTTTTGCTTTTGTTTTTTGTGTTGCTTGCCGTTGCTTCAGACTGTGTTGGTATATTCAAAGCTAGGGCAGCTTGTTTGATTGGAACACCATCCCCTAACATCTGGACTCTCCCTGTTTCTGTTGATCAAGTGAGTGGGTTTACATAACAAGAGATTTACAAGGATTGAGAAGGCTGTGCAAAACTCATTTAGAGAAGTCCCAGGCTGAGGTTAATTTGCTTGCCAGTTATCCTCATTCCTACATGCATTCTAGATCTTTCATTTCTTGGATGTCAGGGGTGTTTTCATTTCTTCAGATAAATTACTTTGAGTTTATACCAGATTCTTTGCTAGAAAGAGGCTTTCTGCCTCTGCCTCCCATTCCCCACCCCAGAAGAGCATCTTCAGTAGTGACAGGGCATGACTCTAAGCCTTTCTGAAATCTCTGCTCACTTTCTCCATCTGTAAAACACAGAGGATCCCTTGGCCACCAGTTAGGGACTGACTGCTTTGACTGCCTGCACCAAACTGCTCTTGTGCAAAATGTTTAGAATGTTTCAACCTTAAAATTTACAACTTTGACTTAAGGGTTTTTCATTATACTTTCAAAGCTTGACCCCAGGCAAGATGACCTCAGTTCTGCCTCATTGTTGATGTGGTCACTGTATCCTTCAATATGGAAGGGAAGAACATATATATATATGGCCTATTTACTTCAGATTTTAAAACACATTCCCTAAGATGAAGAAGTATATCTTTCTAAAGCAATTTCCTGCTGTTTTTGCTAAACTGGATGCCTTTTAGTTCTAAGAAACTGATTTAAGTTAAAAAAAGAAAAGTGGTGGGGGTGGAGGGACTTAACCAAATCACAGCAACATACCGTATTAACAGCATGCCTAAGTGCTAAGCTCACTGCCACTTTACTCAAACACCTGCATTTTCTTCTTTTGCGGATATGAATTGCTCTCCACCTACTAAAAGTCATGCACAACTTGTGTAATACTGTACATTGCTCCATCTTTCTGCCTTTTGAGTTGAAATCCTAACTCCAGGTATGCTAATTTACCTGAAAAAGATGGACGCACCCGGGTTACTCTGAGTCTGGCAAGGTTGGCTTTGTCTTAGGTCATCAGCAACTTGTTCTGGTAATGTGTCTGTTTTCAGCTATGAATTAGAACAGTTAATTATCCTCAAAGGAAAGGACCCACAGAGCCCAATCTTCCTGTCTGGACCTTCCTTTGTCACCACTCACACTCTCTGTTGTTCTGTGCTCCATATACAGAGGAGGGTATTGTTTGCATTGTTTGGCTGGCTTTGAAGGATTTACACCAAGCCAGGCACATTCCCTAACCTGGAGCCCTTGGAGCTCCTGGAGCCCCTGGTACCAGTGTGGAGATGAGGTCATGGGTGCTGTGAGGGACAGAGAAACCAGGAGAGTTAATTGAAGGAACGGAAGTTCTGCCTGTGATCTCATTCACACTCAGCTTTACTCAATTGGTCATTGAGATCGATGCCTCCCCTAACGAGAGACACTCTTATGGGATCCTGGACCTGTCAAGGTGAGTTAAGCAGGCCCAGCTGCTACCTTGCAGGTATTTGCAATTTAGCTGGTACAAGCAGTGAGTATTGTTAGAGAGCTCTAGGACTTTGAACTTTGGGTGGGATTGGGGGATGGGGGTGTTCAGGGAGATCAGGCTATTACCTTCGTCACAAGGAGTTTGGTGTCACATGGACAATTTACCCTGACTCCTCCAGGTTTGGGAGATTAAAAAATCTAACATTACTTGAATCTTTAAGCTGTTGGAAGAAACAACCAACTAAGATATCCATTCTGGCTACAGGGTAGAAATAATCGAGTGATTTACTAGGCAAATTTAGTGCTCATTTCACTTGCAGAAAGCTTGGGACCCCCCCGGAGGGATAAAGGATGAATATTTATTGGAGGCTAATAATAGTGGTGGAATCAAATCTGTATTTTTTCAGTGAAAGAAATAGGGTGATATTTTTGTATTTCCCTCAGGAATTCTGTCTCAATCGTCCATTTTTGATACATATTCACAATCTACCCTGGTAATATGGTAAATACTTATAAATGCAGCATGACCTGGCTATATTGTTATTTCTTGTATTCGTTGTTAATTGAGGAATACAACATGCAGTCAGGCAATCGATACAGAGTACCTCCCATGACCCAGGCACTGGGCTAGGTACTGGGGACCCAAAGATGAACAAAATTCCATCCCCACACATAAGTAGCATGTAATCCTGCTAGAATAAGGTACTGTTTGTATTGTGTGTCTGGCCATAAGCCTGCCCCTATTTTTACTTTCTATTTTATCTTTTACTTTTCTGCCTCACTGTCCCACTCTACTGATCCCCATGCTGTCCCTCCAACTCCAAGCACGTGCCTGCCTATGTGCCTCCTGTTTCCTCTATCCCCAGATGCCCATCACTTCATTCAGGGTTCTGACTACACCACAGAAAACTGCAGTCCCCTTCAGTCTCTCATTCCCCACCTGGCTTTATTTTTCTTCTAGCATTTATCACCACCTGATACATCATATAACATTTGTTACTTTGTACATTTTCTACCTTCTTCCACTAGACTATGAGCTCCACACAAGCAGAGACTCCATCTTACACACTGCTGTATTACCTACCTAGTACAATGCCTAGCACATAGTAAATAATAAGTATTGATTCAATGTCTAAATGAAAAGAGTCAGCAAAATGGGATCCAGAACCCAAATGAAGAGGTTGGCCTTGGAAAAACAAACAGCACAGCCCTTCCTCTGAGAAAAGAAGAAACAAGGTAAAGATGGGCCTTTAATTGATAAGTTTAGTAATAGTTGGAAATGGGGGGACATTGGTCAATTTCACACTTTAGAGCCTATAACTGGGGAAGAGGGATAGTAGAACAAGGTGATCCACCTGGATCAGGTGGATGAAAGGACAGATGAAATTAAGGAGGACAGATGAAATTAAGAAGGAATGTAAAGTGGGGCACCTGGGTGGCGCAGTCGGTTAAGCGTCCGACTTCAGCTCAGGTCATGATCTCATGGTCCGTGAGTTCGAGCCCCGCGTCGGGCTCTCTGCTGACAGCTCAGAGCCTGGAGCCTGTTTCCGATTCTGTGTCTCCCTCTCTCTCAGACCCTCCCCCGTTCATGCTCTGTCTCTCTCTGTCTCAAAAATAAATAAACGTTAAAAAAAATTTTTTTTAAAAGAAGGAATGTAAAGAAAATAGTAAAAGTTAGGAATTGCCTTCAAGGCAGTTAGGGATAAGTAAAAAGACTGCAACACAGCTGTAATGTAGGTAGCCCAGGACATCCAGGTCAATGGCTAGAACTTACACACCTGGATCTCAAGACAGATGGAGAGTTAAAACTCTGGGACTAGGAATCATTGGCATACAGGTATGGTGGCAGCTGGGAGTGGGAGCTATATCACAAAGGGTTTAGAACAAATGAAAAGCACGCCAAGGATAGACTCCAGGAAACTACAAACATTCAATGCTGCTGAAAGACTGAGAGGGAGCAGGGTGGGCAGTAGGAGGTGAAGAGGAAAGAGGGAGTAGGGAAATCCAGTAAGGAAAGAGCTTCAGAAAGAAGGGAGGAGTAGGTGGTGTAAATGCTGGAAAGAGGTCAGAGGAAGAACCAATTACTCCAATTAGTTATTAAAGAATTATGGGTTTGGCAATTATCTTGCTGCTAGGTGTTTACTGATTCCATTGCATTAAAACAATGCTTAGTTTACTTTTTAAACTGCTAAGTCAGTAGTTTCCAAGCAGCACTGCACATTAGAATCCACCAGTGAGCTTTTAAAATACTAATGCCTGAGTTTTCCTCCTGAATAATTATAGCAGAATGTCCAAGAGGTGGGGCCCAGGCATTAGTTTATTATGAAAGCCCCAGAGGATTATAATATGCAGCCACGATTGAGAAGGGCTGTGCTAGAGGGAACTGAGCTTTCCACAGATAACCACGTGAGGAACCTCCATGTTTGGCACATATTGGGCAACCAGTAGGGTAGAGGACAGAAAACTTTGGTCCTTGAGGTAATGAGGACAATATGTTGGGATGATGGTGGACCTTGCCCAGGTACCTAAACTAGGGGATATTAATGGTCACCCTCTCTGCCAGTTATTTGCTTCCTTGGTTTGGCAGATCCCTCAAATAAAGATCCTAGTCTATTCACATCATCATCACCATCATCATTATATCTATCAAGCTCTTTATTGTACCAGGCACTTGCTAAGAGCATTATATGCATTAACTCACTTAATATGACACTCCTGTGAAGTTGGTACAGTTTTTAAACCCTATTTCATGGGACAAAGAAACTGAAGCTCATAAAGTGACTTTCCCAAGGATCATGAAGCTTGAAAAATGCAGAGCTGGGACACTAATCCACTTCTGTCTCACTCCAGAGCTGAAGCTCTGAACCACGTCTACCTCATACTGCATTACTGGAGTTGGAATCCTCTACCTGCCCGAGTACCTCCCTTGCAACTTCTGAGGAGGACTGCTCTCTCAACTCCACTTCCCCCTAGGCTGGACACTTCCTTGCAAGATTCATGCACAGCTGCCCAAGATCCAGTATGGACATTTAACCCTTTCCTTGGTATTACAGATAAAAATTTGTCTTCTACCTTCAATGCACATTTACTTCTGTTAAAGACACTTAGAGTTACCAAAATCCTAGTGCAAATGAAAACTGACCCTTAAAAATCCATGTAAGCAGAACACAGAATTCAAAATCAAAGATGTAAAAGTGTGATTTCCTTGCCTTCAGCAATTAGTTCTCAAGAAAGAGAAACAAGTTAAATAGAAATGCATGAGCTAATCAAATAAGCTTTTATTACTGACATTGTATTTCAATTAGGCATTACTTACTATAGAGCAAGTGGTGATTTTTTTGTTTATCACACATTAGGTCTTGGATCCTTTCTGCCATAAGTACTTCCATATTCACTGTACTTCTCCATTTAAGCCTCCATCATAAAGAGAAGTTATTTCATGGGAATACTTTGCTCCCTGTGTATTAATCTCTGACTCTTTGAAAGCACCTAGAAGGCAGGGGGGTTTCCACAGGGGGTTCTTCACTTATAATTATCATCCCCTTAGGATCCAGTAACCACACCAGCTATGAAAGGGTGCACCAGTGAGATCTGCCCTTGGTGCTGTGATAAATAGATACCTAAACAGGTGCAATTAGCGAGGACTGGGAAGTGACCCAAACTTGCCAAAGACATCGTCAATTCTATCAGACTTTGTTAGGAAATTCATCTTGTCTAAAAGCTTGTTCAAAGGTGGGTCTTTGAGATGGGTTGTTTTCTTGTACCTCCTAATCAACTCTAGTGATCAAGAGTAACAGTCATACAGTGATTTACTGATATTCTGAAGAGAACTGCAGAATTGAACAATTTAGAATCATCTATCCCCAGGTTTACCCATCTTTGTTAATGTTAGGAAGATTAGCAGCCAGGAAGATTTAATTGAGGTTTACATTCAGTAGCATGAACTACTAAATTTATACATGTGAATTTTGTAAATTTTACAAATATGAACTTTGATGATAAAATTCAATATACTTTTTCAGATCACATACCAAACTCATTCTTACAGGGGAACCATCCCAGTTCTGATATGCAACCTGTGTCTACCCCCTTGTATCCACTGATGTAGTGGATACATTTTTATTTTTAAAGATAAGGAAACTAAAGCCCAGATATACTAGGATGCCAGAGGCTTGGAGTTTCAATAACGCTGTGGCTTGGGCTAGATCAAAGGACTCTGTAACATCACTGGCAGAACATTTCCATTCCACCACTGTCCTGTGAAAACTTTCAAAGTCACAATTCTCATTTTTTGTTTTAGTAAATTATTTACACAAATTATCATAAACCCATATACATGTCTAAATCCCAAAGTGATGGGTATTGTGGCTCCATAGCTGTACCTGTGGATGGGGCATGCTGCATATGAACACGCTTGCCGTGTTTTCATCATCATATGTATCACTTTGTCATAGTGTTTTTAATGGCACCAGAAATCTACAGAAATACAATTGAGCTGCCATCTCAGGATTCTGCTCTCTCTTCTCTCCCCACATCTCCCTATAAGGTTTCCTCTCCATCTATAGCTACATTACAGCCTTAGATAGTGGTGGGCCCCAAATTTCCATCTCCATATAAGCATCTGTTCCAAGTTCCCAACACATATTCCAATTGCCTACTGTATCATCTCTATTTGGAAGTAGACTGGGAAAAGCCAGAAAAATGCCAAGAAGTTGTTACGTGATGCAATAGATTACTCATTGATATATCTCTTTCCAAGACATAACATGGACTCGTGCTTAGTTGATGTGATGGCTTCAGATGATGATCAAGTCCCCTTTCTCTCCTCACCCCTTACCTCTGCATACTCTGAAGGGCAAAGACAGCGATTCTCAGGCTTCCCTGTAATTAGCTCCTCAAGAGACACTGGAATGCCTAACAGAAGAAGCCTCTTCCTTCTGTGGGAGGAGAGAAAAGAATTGAAGAAAAATAAAAACAACCTAGCGTTAGAAATAATCAAAACAGAAGCATGTGCCACACTCTGTAGAGGAAAATATAATTTAACCCTCTGAAAATTACCCTCACTTTCACAGATTTATTTATTCATTCATTCAACTAATATTTACTGAGTACCTACCATGTACCAACCATGTTCTAGGCACTTGGAATATAGCAGGGAGCAGAGCAGACAAAGACTCTGCCCTCAAGGAACATATATCCAGAGGTAAAAGATAGCAACCCACCAAATATACGTAATTTGTCAGTTTGTGATAAGACAGCAGAAGAGTCTAGGCAAATGAATCTTTATCAGTGATGGACCATGGAATCTAAGCCAGGTGAGGAGGAAATGGGGTATGAGAGAAAGTGAAGTACAGTGAGATCATGAGATCAGTGGATTGGATGTCCCAACTAGTACACTGGTAGAGTTGGGAAACTAAAGGGAATTCACTAAAAAAAATAGGGGGTGGAGGTCAAAGAGTAAGATATTGACATGGAGATTATGGAAGGGACCCAGTTATAGGTAATGATATAGAAATGGGCAGCTGAAGCAGGTGAAGAATATAAGATCATGGGAGAAGATGAAGGTCAAAGAACTGACAGGGTAGGACACATCTTCCTAATGGATACTAAGGTCACCCAAATTCTAATGGAAATAGGATTGAAGAGAGAGGAACAGAGAGCCCAGGACTGAACCTGTGTCCTTCTACCAGAGAACTATATGGGAATAAGAGAGCAAGCTTGAGCCTTAAACAGGTTTATCAATCTCTCTGGTCTCAGTTGCCTCCTCTGAAAATGAATTGGCACAAATAAATAATCTATAAGGTGACTTCCACCTAATAGCTCCAGTTTGGGACAAACTGAGATGGTTGATTCAACCCCTTGGCCTCAATCTGACAAGTAAAAAGGGTCAAATTAACTCGTGTACCAATTCATCTGTTAAACAATATTTGGAATTACACGGTGAGTTATTCATTCCTTATAAGATCTAGTCTTGAGCCCTTATTAACTGCCCTAATTAATCATGAAGGAAAGAAAATTCAATTTTGCCACCAATACCTGTCTCTCTCTTCATTCTATTATGTCATTCCCACCATTTAAGAGCTGCTTCTTTCTGATCAAGTGTGACTTTCTCCACCAAAGAGCCCATCCTAGTCATCCAGTCATTCCCAGTGCTCCCCAACATGGGGTGACCGGCTCTAACAATGCTGCTTAGGCCCTTTATTCCCCTTTGCCCTGCACAACCCACACCCTCTCTCCCACACACACATCTTCGGCTCACTTCTGCAGAGGACAGTGACGTCAGCCTAGCCCCTGGCATAGACAAGTTCCATATATGGTTAGTGCTCATTATAGACAAGACCTTGCTCATTTGCACTTGTCTAAGAGAGTCCACTTTTAGATATTTATGAATCTAGTGACTAGTATGAGCCAGTTCCCATGAAGAACAGTAGTTTGTTGTTTGGTTTCGTTTTTAGTCTCTGTAGGATTACACTTAAATTGCATGGTTGTTGTTGAAAATTAGCTTACTTACACATATATCAAAGCTGGGTAGTAACGAGATAATTGGGGGAAATGGGAATAGTGTATGAAGTCAAACGGTGTAGTTATTGGTATAAAGTAAATTCTCCATTACCATCAAAATTTCATGATTCCTCTGATCTGAGAATTGAGGCAGATTTTCTCATTATATACTATAATCTTTCCCTCTGCTATTCTTTCCGTTTATTTAAACATACCAAGAACAGTCAGTAATGTTCGATCATTTTGGTTGAAATTCCCTTGTCCTTTGATTTGTTAAACAGCATTCAGAATAACATGAAACTATTGGTCAATATATACAATTCCCACGGGTTTTACATTTAAAATTGTGAAATGAAAAATAATTTCAAGGAACCATGCCCCACCCTCACTCATCTCCTATTTCTCTTATAGACTGTATCTTTATGACAGTTTTAATCTCTGCTGAAAATATGTATAATTTTTTTGATCTATTGGAATTTATAAACCTGGAGGGAAATTTTTTAAAATAAATAAACAAATCCTAGGGTGAGAAGAATTTATTTAAGGACTCAACATCCTGGGGAACAAAATCCACACTCAACATCATTATGATTGGAATATGGTCAAATGAAACAAATCCCAGAGGATCCCTGTGTTCCAGATGCAGCCAGAGTATTTTTAGTTCTGCTGTCCTTCAACTCAATATGCCTAGATTTGGATGGGGAAACTCACCCTAATATCCAGAACACTTTACAGTATGGAATTTTTGTTCAGTGCTTTTTCAAAACCATAAGCTATTCAAACATAGATAGATAGATAGATAGACAGATAGACAGACAGACAGTATTCATCTTATTCTTTCTTATATATATGAGCAAATCAGACACAACATTGTTCTCTGCTAGGGTAGGATACACTGTTCATTGCTGAGCAACGGAGAAGCAAATTCCCTGATTGTTCACTTGAAAATATGTTCAGTAGAATCTTACCCAAGCTTGGGTCACTTCATGAGGCAATCCAAATGATGGCATACCTGCAAAAAGACACACGGGTCATTTTGATGTGAAATCCCTCATCTAGAGCAAATTAAAAATCCACACAGATTGCAGAGCCACTGTTTTCAGGGACAGTGGGGATAATATTTCAGATAAGCTCAGCTATACCCATATTTGTGAATGCTATGAGGTCATAATTATCCAGAAAATGGTGAATATTTCTTCCAAATAAATCTGATTCACATGTACATATCATGTTTTAAAATAAATGTAAATGTTCATAGACTTATCTATAATTAACAGACAAGAAGTTATGTGTTATGCTATTTACATTGCTGATATCCACGAGTCTATGGATATCAACCTTTTGTTAGTTATATTTAGTAAGAGATATATTAGAAATACTTTTCCCAATTACTCATATGCCTGTTAATTGTCACTATGGTATTATATAATCACATAAAAGTGCTTCCTTCTAGTACTTTTTTCTTTTTTTGAGAGAAAGAGAGAAGGACAGTACAAGCCACGGAGGGGCAGAGAGAGGGGGCAGGGGATCCAAAGCAGGCTCTGTGCTGATAGCAGAGATCATGACCTGAGATCATGACCTGGGCCAAAGTCAGACGCTTAACCAACTGAGCCATCCAGGCGCCCCTTCTTCTAGTACTTTTAAAGTTTCAGTTTTCATACTGAAAATTAAAGCTAACCCCAAATTAATTTTGGTTAAAGGTGTGCACTGGGGGTCTAATATTATTTTTGCCAAATGGTTAGACAGTCATCCTGAATCCTTTATTCCAACAATCTCTCCTTTCTTCACTTATTTGAAACTCCATTTTTTTTTCATATACTAAATTATCTTATTTACTTTGGCCCATTTCAGGACTACCTACTTATCTTTCTTGTCTCATTTCTCACCACTCCTACCACTCACCTCTGCCCTCATCTCAGAGCTCTGGCCATACTAACCTATTAACAATCCTAGATAGGACCATCTTCTCTTAGATTTTACACACACACTATTCCCTCTCTTTGCAATTACCTCTGTTGGCCCTTTTTCCTAGCAAACTTGTACTCTTTCTCAGCTCATCTCCACATGGCCCATTCCCCATACCCAATCTGGACTAGATGCTACTCCCATGCACATGACACTCTTAAGACTTCTATCAACTGTTCTATAACTCGGCTTATTTGTCTTTCCCACCAGAACAAGATGTTCTTGAAGGCAGGGAATATTTCTTATTTATTTTTGTAGCCTTAAGTGACCAGCACAGTAGTTGTTAGGTAAATTAATTAGACTTAGAATGTGCCTACTACTTAGACTCCTTGCTCTTGCTTGTAGATGTACTCTTTAGATACGAAACAGGATTTTCTACTAGCATCTCCAGCTACATCTTTTCTAGCACCATTGGATGCGCCTAGTTCAAAATCCTTCCTACCCCTCCCTGTCTAGATATAATGACCCACCCATTCCCATCCATGCCCCAAGACATAACATAAATCCTCCTTCAAGATAATGCATTCAGATGACAGTAGATCCTTGGGAATAATGATGGAAATAGGGTTTGTTGTACAATTTCACTAGTTTATATTTCCTACCACTCAAATGCCTGGCTCTTACTGGAAACTCCAGTTGACAGGAATGTCATTGTTGAGCAGAACATCTACCAACCTTCCCTTTGGGCAGTATTTTGTCACAATAACCATATCTGGCACTGTAATGCAGACTTCAATGAATCTGCAAACGTTTGGATGATCTAATTCTCTGTGAAAATCAATAACACAAACCAGAAAGGATTTATCTGGAACATGGTCTCCTAATTCCCACTTTAAAATCTGATCTAGGGGCGCCTGGGTGGCTCAGTCGGTTAAGCGTCCGACTTCGGCTCAGGTCACGATCTCGCGGTCCGTGAGTTCGAGCCCCGCGTCGGGCTCTGGGCTGATGGCTCAGAGCCTGGAACCTGCTTCCGATTCTGTGTCTCCCTCTCTCTCTGCCCCTCCCCCGTTCATGCTCTGTCTCTCTCTGTCTCAAAAATAAAATAAAAAACATTAAAAAAAAATTTTAAATCTGATCTAGTATTTCTGAGCACATAAAAGAACAAATATCCTCCTGGATTTAGTGTTGTATACAAATAAAGCTTGCAAATCCACCTGTTATGATGCAAAATTAAGTATTTAGAAAAAATATATACCATTATCATCACAATTCATTCTGGGCCAGGTACTGTACCTTTAATATCTCTAATCTGCACAACAACCCTGACTGTTAGGTATGATTATCTCCATTCTAAAGGAGGAAACTGAGGCTCAGAGAAATTAAATAAATTGGCCAAGGTCCCCCATAGATAAGAGACCAGATGCTAAGCCTGATTCTGCAATTTCCAAAATTCATTCATGGTTTTTTAACATTGCCATAGTGTATTCCAATAGAAAATACAAAAACAAAGAGAAAATTCTCAAATTGAGGAAAGTTTTGTTTTTCCCAAAAACGTTGCTTTGGAAACAAAGGCAATTTTCTCAAGGCAGGTAGTCACAGACTTTTCAGTCTTCCCACACCTGTCTCTCATACATTTGTTTCTCTTTAAGTTGGAGTCCCCAACCCCCCATTCCTGGAGAGGAAGAAGGTTCTCCCCAAATCCCAGTTGTGGCTGGCATTTCTGTGTGGTTAATTACTACATTTGCACCATCAGCACAGAGGCACACGTGCTGCTTTGCATAAACCAAGGATTGACATACAGATGTTCCGTGGGGAGTTTTCCAAACATAACATTTTTCTCCAATCAAAATTTCACCATCTTTTCAGCTTAAAGTTTGTTTCCCCAATCATTAATCCTTGGATTAGATCACAAATGAAACATCTTCTAAGGGATAGCACGAGAACATTACTTTTCAAAACTGATACTGTTGAGGAGAGGAATATTTAGACTTGTTGTATAAGCTGGTAGCTGAAGGGACTTCCATCCCCTTTCCCCTCTTTTAGGAGGATTGAATAGAATGTTCTAGACTTTCCCACCCCTGATTCACTTTCCACTGACTGAGTGGACTATCTGATGGGTTACACAGTGTGTGCTGCAATTACTGGTGGGCAGCATTACTGTATCAAAGACCACTGTTCCATTTCTGCTCCACACGGCAAGCACCTCTGGGCAGTCCTTCGTAGGTGGGTCAAGTCTGCCACTCATCTTGTTCAACCCCTTGACGGGGTGAATGTGGCAGGCTTTTGATCCTGCTATGCAGATGCTTAGATAAGTGACTTTATATCTTCTCTGCAGGCCTTTGCTCGCTGACTCACTCTGTCATGTGGCTGAGTACGTGAATCTAATGACTGAGATTTGGGCTGAGTGGTAGACCATGCACTTCAACTTCACACCAGAGTCAGGTTCCCCAATCCAGATTTTGCCAAAGTTTACTGTGGGTATCAGGAGCTTGTCTACCTATGAAACAAGTGGTACTTGTCCCTCTGACTCTCATTCCTTATGTGTGTTCCCCATTAGTCAGAATCAGAAAGAGAAGAACAGGTGAATAGCAACCTGAACATCTAACAATTGAGAGTTCTCAGAAACCAGGTTCTGAAAATATCCTCTGTCAACATAAGAATGGCCCCAAGTCAAGGGCACATAGGAAACCCTGTTTCCTACAAGATGCAAGATGAGATATTTTTAAAGAACGACGGTGTACTAAAACAACGATGGTGTACTAAAAGAAGATCACTTTTGCACTGCTTTATAGTTCACAATTTGCTTTTTATATACATATAAGAAGTCAGTGATGCTTTGGTTTGTTGAACCTGGCAAGCCACAGAGCCTCTTGCAAAGGTGAAACATTAGGACTTGATCAGTATGTGAATGCCAGATGTGCAGGCTACTTTGTATGGAAAAGATGAGTTTCACTGTCAGGACTGTTCTGCAAAACTGCCAATGTCATCCCAACCCAGTGTCTCCCCATGTGATCCCTACTTTTCTTTATTTGAAGAGGGAAACAAAGACAAACATATTTTCCCATTAGTCTTGGGAGTAAGAAAAGGGGAAAAAGCAGTGTGCCTATTCCCCTAACTTCTCCTGAATCTAAAGTCAACTATACAGAGTAGGGAGGAGTGGCAGGGATTAAAAAGAAGCTACGTTACTGAGGGGAAATGCAATCATGACTTTTGCAAATTGACTAAATTTCTGGCATAACCTGTTGACAAGATAAGACCTTAAAGACACCTGGGTGGCTCAGTCTGTTGACCTTCTGACTCTTGATTTCAGCTCAGCTTGTGATCCCAGGGTTGTGGGATCAAGCTCCATGTCAGGCTCTGCACTGAGCATGGAGTGTGATTAAGATTCTTTTTCTCTCTCTCCCTCTGCCCCTCTTCCCCACTCGTTCACTCTCAAAAACTAAATAAATAAAATAAGTCCTTAGATATGTTAAAAATAATGAAGGCTTTTTAAATTATAAAAGCTATTCCAAAAAACAAATAATGCAGTGAAGAAATGGGCAGAAGACATGAAAAGACACTTTTCCAAAGAACACATCCAGATGGCCAACAGACACATGAAAAAATGCTCAACATCACTCATCATCAGGGAAATACAAATCAAAACCACACTTAGATACCACCTCACACTGATCAGAGTGCCTAAAATTAACAACTCAGGCAACAACAGATGTTGGTGAAGATGTGGAGAAAGAAGAATCCTTTTGAACTAGCTGGTGGGAATGCAAACTGGTACAGCCACGGTACAGCCACTCTGGAAAACAGTATGGAGGTTCCTCAAAAAACTAAAAATAGAACTACCCTATGACCCAGCAATTGCACTACTAGGCGTTTATCCAAAGTATGTAGGTGTGCTGTTTTGAAGGGGCACATGCACCCCCATGTTTATAGCAGCACTATCAACAATAGCCAAAGTCTAGAAAGAGCCCAAATGTCCATCAATGGATGAATGGATAAAGAAGATGTGGTATATATACACAATGGAGTATTACTCGGCACTAAAAAGAATGAATTCTTCCCATTTGCAACAACGTGGATGAAACTAGAGTGTATTATGCTAAGTGAAATTAGTCACAGAAAGACAAATATCATATGACTCCACTCATATGTGAAATTTAAGATACAAAACAGATGTACATAAGGGAGGGAAGCAAAAATAATACGGAGGGGGACAAAAGAGAAGAGACTCTTGGGGCGCCTGGGTGGCTCAGTTGGTTGAGTGACCGACCAACTTCGGCTCAGGTCATGATCTCATGATCTACGAGTTTGAGCCCCGCATCAAGCTCTTTGCTGACAGCTCAGAGCCTGGAGCCTGCTTCAGATTCTGTGTCTCCCTCTCTCTCTGTCCCTCCCCCGCTCATACTCTGTCTCTCTCTCTAAGACTAAATAAACATTAAATAAATAAATAAATAAATAAATAAATAAATAAATAAATAAATACAGAAGAGACTCTTAAATACAGAGAACTGAGGGGTGCTGGAGGGGTTTTGGGGTGGAGGGATGGGCTTAATGGGTGACATTAAAGAGGACACTTGGGGGGAGCCAAGATGAAAGAACAGCATGGAAGTTTTTTGTGTGTCTCGCATCCATGAAATACAGCCAGCCCAACACTAAACCATCCTGCACACCTAGAAAACTGATGTGAGGATTAACACAACAATCTGCACAACCTAAGCCACAGAATTCAGCAGGTACGTGGCACAGAGAGGTGAACTTGGGAAGCGAGAAGCCGCAGCAGGCAGGGAGCCGCTTTTGAGTGTGGAGAGAGGACAGAGACGGTGGAGAGAATACAGGAAAAGCACCCCTCCCCAAAAGCAGCTGGAGAGAAAGTGGGAAAATTGGAAACAGCCGCAGGAACTAAACTAAAAAGGGAGAAAGGAGAAAGGAGAGAGTTTAAATTCCATTAAGACTGTAAACAGGGGGAGCACAGAGTCTGCAACTCCGCAGCTCAATACCTGGTGGTGCTCTGGTGGGAAGGGCGAATCCCCAGGAGCACAGTGGGGTCTGGGAGGTTCTTGGGCCACACACAGAAAAGCGGTTCCACTGCTGGAACAACATTTGGTAGAGACTGTTGAGGCCCAGCAGACCCCAGAGAACGGCCTCATTTGCTAGTGCTGGAACAAGGTCATCAAGGGTGAAGCCTGGTGCCAGATGTGTGTTGTGATTTTCAAATAATCCCTGAAACGCTGCTGCTACACTATCTCGTAAACTTTCTCGGGCGGGCTGGCACCTGGCCACAGGCTCAGGGCATCAGCAGCAGCAGGGTCCAGCAAGCGTTCCTGGGTGCAGCTGACATTCGGCCATTGATCAGTGAGACCCTCCTGCAGAGGGGCGGAATGGGTCAAAGTCGCAGTCCTTCAGAAGTAAGGAGCCGGGGAAAACAGCCACATCTGAGACAAAACTCAGGAGAGAGGTGCTGCCTGGTGCTTGGTCACAGAGAGTGAAAAAGTGGGAACTGGACGAAAGCTGAAGACAGAGTATGGGTGCATGACTGCTGATTGGGAAAAGCAGAGTTCCAATACTAGAGACTGGGTACCTGGGTGACGCCATGTTCACTGCCCCTGCGCATGAGCATACGCACCTATGAGCGCCACAACAATCCACCCCAGTAGGCTAGCAGCGCCATCTAGTGGAGAATGGAGCCATTACACTAAGCCCCGCCCAACTGGGCCAACCTCACTCTTCAAGAACACAAGTCTCACCACCTGCTTAGTTATGGACTATAAAGCACTTCATAATCTGACTTCTAGGGGAAAACGAGGTAATTTCAGTCGTATTTCAATCTATCAGCAGGTCCATCTATTCAATTTTTTTTCTCTTTTTCACTCCTTTTTTTTTCTTGAATACAGAAAGAGAAAAAATTCATTTTTATTTTCAATTTTTATTAAAAATGTTTTCCTTTAATTTTTGTTTACCCAGGCCAAAACACACTTAGGATCTAGCATCATTTATTCGATTTTTTATGTGTGTGTTTTTAATTTTTTAATTTTAATATTTTTTAAATTTTAGTATTTTAATTTTAATTTTTCTACATTATTAATTTCTTTTCTCCCTTCAAAATGATGAAATGAAGGAATTAACCCAAAAGAAAGACCACAAATAAATGACAGCCAGGGATTTAACCAACACAGATACAAGCAAGATGTCTGAACCAGAATTTAGAATCACGATAATAAGAATATTAGTTGGAGTCAAAAATAGACTAGAATCCCTTTCTGTGGAGATAAAAGAAGTAAAACTAGTCAGGATGAAATAAAATATGTTATAACTGAGCTGCAATCATGGATGGATTCCATGGTGGCAAGGATGGATGAGGCAGAACAGAGAATCAGCGATATAGAGGACAAACTTACGGAGAATAATGAAGCAGAAAAAAAGAGAAAGATTAAGGCAAAAGAGCATGATTTAAGAATTAGAGAAATCAGTGACTCATTAAAAAGGAACAACATCAGAATCATAGGGGTCCCAGAAAAGGAACAGAGAGAAATAGGAGTAAAAGGGTTATGTGAGTATATCATAGCGGAAAACTTTCCTAACCTGGGGAAAGACACAGACATCAAAATCCAGGAAGCACGGAGGACCCCCATTAGGTTCAACAAAACCGACCATCAAGGTACATGATAGTCAAATTCACAAATTCTCAGGCAAGGAGAGGATCATGAAAGCATCAAGGGGAAAAAAGTCCCTAACCTACAAGGGAAGATAGATCAGGTTTGCAACAGCCTTATCCACAGAAACTTGGCAGGCCAGAAAGGAGTGGCAGGATATATTCAATGTGCTAAATCAGAAAAATATGCACCCAAGAATTCTTTATCCAGAAAGGCTGTCATTCAAAATAGAAGGAGAGATCAAAAGTTTCCCGACAAACAAAAATTAAAGGAGTTTGTGACCACTAAACCAGCCCTGCAAGAAATTTTAAGGGGGACTCTCTGAGGGGAGAAAAGATGAAAAAAAATATATATATATATATATATATATTTTTTTTGTATATATATATACATATATATATATATGTATATATTTGTATATATATATATATATATATATATATATATATATATATGTATATATGTATATATATACAAAAAGCAACAAAGATTAGAAAGGACCAGAGAGGGGCGCCTGGGTGGCTCAGTCGGCTGGGCGTCTGACTTCGACTCGGGTCATGATCTCACGGCTTGTGAGTTCGAGCCCTGCATCGGGCTCTGTGCTGACAGCTCAGAGCCTGGAACCTGCTTCTGCTTCTGCTTCTGTGTCTCCCTCTCTCTCTGCCCCTAACCCACTCGCATTCTGTCTCTGTCTCTCTCAAAAATAAATAAACATTAAAAAAGAAATTTAGAAAGGACCAGAGAACACCACCAGAAACTCCAACTCTACAAGCATCATAATGGCAATAAATTCACATCTTTCAGTACTCACTCTAGACGTCAATGGACTCAATGCTCCAACTAAAAGACATAGGGTAACAGAATGGATAAGAAAACAAGATCCATCTATATGCTGTTTACAAGAGACCCACTTTAGACCTAAAGACACCTTCAGATTGAAAGTAAGGGGATGGAAAACCATCTATCATGCTAATGGTCAACAAAAGAAAGCCAGAGTAGCCAAACTTATATCAGACAATCTAGACTTTAAAATAAAGACTGTATCAAGAGATGCAGAAGGACATTATATCATAATCAAGGGGTGTGTCCACCAAGAAGACCTAACAATTGTAAACATTTATGCACCAAATGTGGAACACCCAAATATATAAATCAATTAATCACAAACATAAAGAAACTCATCAATAGTAATGCCATAATAGTAGGAGACTTCAACACCCACTCACAGTAACAGACAGATCATCTAATCAAAAAATCAACAAGGAAACAATGGCTTTGAATGACACACTAGACCAGATGGACTTAACAGATATATTCAGAACGTTTCATCCTAAAGCAGCAGAATATGCATTCTTCTCCAGTACACATGCAACGTTCTCCAGAATAGACCATATACTGGGACACAAATCAGCCCTCAGCTGATTTGTGTACAAAAAGATCGAGATCATACCGTGCATATTTTCAAACCACAACACTATGAAACTCGAAATCAACCACAAGAAAAAATTTGGAAAGATAACAAATACTTGGAGACTAAAGAACATCCTACTAAAGAATGAATGGGCTAACCAAGCAGTTAAAGAAGAAATTAAAAAATATATGGAAGTTAATGACAATGATAACACCACAACCCAAAACCTCTGGGACGCAGCAAAGGCGGTCATAAAAGGAAAGTATATAGCAATCCAGGCCTTCCTAAAGAAGGAAGAAAGATCTCAGATACACAACCTAACCTTATGCCTTAAAGAGCTGGAAAAAGAACAGCAAATAAAAACCAAAACCAGCAGAAGACAGGAAATGATAAAGATTGGAGCAAAAATTAATGCCACCAAAACCAAAAAAAACAGTAGAAGAGATCAATGAAACTAGAAGCTGGTTCTTTGAAAGAATTAACAAAATTGATAAACCACTAGCCAGTTTGATCACAACGAAAAAGGAAAGGACCCAAATAAATAAAATCAAGAATGAAAGAGGAGAGATCACAACCAACACAGCAGAAATAAAAACAATAATAAGAGAATATTATGAGCAATTATACGCCAACAAAATGGGCAATATGGAAGAAATGGACAAATTCCTAGAAACCTACACTACCAAAACTGAAACAGGAAGAAATAGAAAATTTGAACAGACCCATAACCAGTAAGGAAATCAAATTAGTAATCAAAAATTTCCCAAGAAACAAGAGTTCAAGGCCAGATGGCTTTCAGGGGAATCCTACCAAACATTTAAGGAAGAGTTAACACCAATTCTCTTGAAACTGTTCCAAAAAGTAGAAATGGAAGGAAAACTTCCAAACTCTTTCTATGAAGCCAGCATTACCTTGATTCCAAAACCAGACAGAGACCCCACTAAAAAGCAGAACTATATGGCACAAAAACAGACACATAGACCAATGGAATAGAATAGAAACCCCAGAACTAGACCCACAAACATATGGCCAACTCATCTTTGACAAAGCAGGAAAGAACATCCAATGGAAAAAAGACAGCCTCTTTAACAAATGGTGCTGGGAGAACTGGACAGCAACATGCAGAAGGTTGAAACTAGACCACTTTCTCACACCATTCACAAAAATAAACTCAAAATGGATAAAGGACCTAAATGTGAGACAGGAAACCATCAAAACCTTAGAGGAGAAAGCAGGAAAAGACCTCTCTGACCTCAGCCGTAGCAATCTCTTACTCGACACATCCCCAAAGGCAAGGGAATTAAAAGCAAAAGTGAATTACTGGGACCTTATGAAGATAAAAAGCTTCTGCACAGCAAAGGAAACAACCAACAAAACTAAAAGGCAACCAACGGAATGGGAAAAGATATTCGCAAATGACATATCGGACAAAGGGCTAGTATCCAAAATCTATAAAGAGCTCACCAAACTCCACACCCGAAAAACAAATAATCCAGTGAAGAAATGGGCAGAAAACATGAATAGACACTTCTCTAAAGAAGACATCCGGATGGCCAACAGGCACATGAAAAGATGTTCAGCGTCGCTCCTTATCAGGGAAATACAAATCAAAACCACACTCAGATATCACCTCACGCCAGTCAGAGTGGCCAAAATGAACAAGTCAGGAGATTATAGATGCTGGAGAGGATGTGGAGAAACGGGAACCCTCTTGCACTGTTGGTGGGAATGCAAATTGGTGCAGCCACTCTGGAAGGCAGTGTGGAGGTTCCTCAGAAAATTAAAAATAGACCTACCCTATGACCCAGCAATAGCACTGCTAGGAATTTATCCAAGGGATACAGGAGTACTGATGCATAGGGCCACTTGTACCCCAATGTTCATAGCAGCACTCTCAACAATAGCCAAATTATGGAAAGAGCCTAAATGTCCATCAACTGATGAATGGATAAAGAAATTGTGGTTTATATACACAATGGAATTCTACGTGGCAATGAGAAAAAATGAAATATGGCCTTTTGTAGCAATGTGGATGGAACTGGAGAGTGTGATGCTAAGTGAAATAAGCCATACAGAGAAAGACAGATACCATATGGTTTCACTCTTATGTGGATCCTGAGAAACTTAACAGGAACCCATGGGGGAGGGGAAGGAAAAAAAAAAAAAAAAAAGAGGTTAGAGTGGGAGAGAGCCAAAGCATAAGAGACTGTTAAAACTGAGAACAAACTGAGGGTTGATGGGGGGTGGGAGGGAGGAAAGGGTGGGTGATGGGTATTGAGGAGGGCACCTTTTGGGATGAGCACTGGGTGTTGTATGGAAACCAATTTGTCAATAAATTTCATATATAAAATAAATAAATAAATAAATAAAATTTAAAAAAATAAAAAATAAAAAAAATAAAAAAATAAAATAAAATAAAGCAGAACTATAGACCAATTTCCCTGATGAACGTGGAGGCAAGAATCCTCAACAAGATATTAGCCAACCGGATCCAACAATACATTAAAAAATTATTCACCACAACCAAGTGGGATTTATACCTGGGATGCAGGGCTAGTTCAATATCCGCAAAACAATTAATGTGATTCATCACATCAATGAAAGAAAGGACAAGAACCATATGATCCTCTCAATAGATGCAGAGAAAGCATTTGACAAAATACAGCATCCTTTCTTGATAAAAACCTTCAAGAAGTAGGGATAGAAGGAGCATACCTGGAGATCATAAAAGGCATATATGAATGACCCAACACTAATATCATCCTCAATGGGGAAAAACTGACAGCTTTCCCCCTACGGTCAGGAACAAAACAGGGATGTCCACTCTCACCATTGGAAGTTTTAGCTTCTGCAATCAGACAACACAAAGAAATAAAAGGCATCCAAATCAGCCAGGAAGAGGTCAAACGTACACTCTTTGCAAATGACATGATACTCTATATGGAAAACCCAAAAGATTCCACCAAAAAACTGCTAGAACTGATTCATGAATTCAGAAAAGTTGCAGGATATAAAATCAATGCACAGAAATTGGTTGCATTCCTATACATGAACAATGAAGCGACAGAAAGAGAAATCAAGGAATCGATCCCATTTACTGTTGCACCAAAAACCATTAAATACCTAGGAATAAATCTAACCAAAGAGGCGAAAAATCTACTGACACTGAAAACTATAGAAAGCTTATGAAAGAAATTGAAGAAGACACACAAAAAAATGGAAAAAGATTCCATGCTCCTGGATATGAAGAACAGATATTGTTAAAATGTCAATACTACCCAAAGCAATCTACATATTCAATGCAATCCCTATCAAAGTAACACCAGGATTCTTCACAGAGCTAGAACAAATAATCCTAAAATCTAATGGAACCAGAAAAGACCCCGAATAGCCAAAGCAATCTTGAAAAAGAAAACCAAAGCAGGAGGCATCACAATCCCAGACTTCAAGCTATACTACAAAGCTGTAGTCATCAAGACAGTATGGTACTGGCACAAGAACAGACACTCAGGTCAATGCAACACAATAGAGAACCCAGAAATGGACCCACAAACATATGTCCAACTAATCTTTGACAAAGCAGGAAAGAATATCCAATGGAATAAAGACAGTATCTTCAGCAAGTGGTGCTGGGAAAACTGGACAGCGACATGCAGAACAATGAACCTGGACCACTTTCTTACACCATTCACAAAAATAAACTCAAAATGGATGAAAAACCTAAATGTAAGACAGGAAGCCATCAAAATCCTTGAGGAGAAAGCAGGCAAAAACCTCTTTGATCTTGGCTGCAGCAACTTCTTACTCAACACGTCTCTGGAGGCAAGGGAAACGAAAGCAAAAATGAACTATTGGGACCTCATCAATATAAAAAGTTTCTGCACAGCAAAGGAAACATTCAGCAAAACTAAAAGGCAACAGACAGAATGGGAGAAGATATTTGCAAACGACATATCAGATAAAGGGATAGTATCCAGAATCTATAAAGAACTTCTCAAACTCAACACCCAAAAAACAAATAATCTAGTGAAGAAATGGGCAGAAGACATGAAAAGACACTTCTCCAAAGAAGACATCCAGATGGTCAACTGACACATGAAAAAATGCTCAACTTCACTCATCATCAGGGAAATACAAATCAAAACCACAATGAGATACCACCTTACACCTGTCAGAATGGCTAACATTAACAATTCAGGCAACAACAGATGTTGGCGAGGATGTGGAAAAAGAGGATCTCTTTTGCATTGATGTGGGAATGCAAGCTGGTGCAGCCACTCTAGAAAACAGTATGGAGGTTCCTCAAAAACTAAAAATAGAACTACCCTATGACCCAGCAATTGCACTACTAGGCATTTATACAAGGGATGCAGGTGTGCTGTTTCGAAGGGACACATGCACCCCCATGTTTATAGCAGCACTATCAACAATAGCCAAAGTATGGAAAGAGCCCAAATGTCCATCAATGGATGAATGGATAAAGAAGATGTGTGTAATGGAGTATTACTCAGCAATCAAACAGAATGAAATCTTGCCATTTGCAACTACGTGGATGGAACTGGAGGGTATTATGCTAAGTGAAATTAGTCAGTCAGAGAAAGACAAAAATCATATGACTTCACTCATATGAGGACTTTAAGAGACAAAACAGATGAACATCAGGGAAGGGAAACAAAAATAATATAAAAACAGGAAGGGGAACAAAACAGAAGAGACTCATAAATATGGAGAACAAACTGAGGGTTACTGGAGGGGTTGTGGAGGGGGGATGGGCTAAATGGGTAAGGGGCACTGAGGAATCTACTCCTGAAATCATTGTTACACTATATGCTAACTAATTTGGATGTAAATTACAAAAAAAAAAAATTAAAAGAAAAGAAAAAATATTTTAAAAAAAGAGGACACTTGCTGGGATGAGCACTGGGTGTTATACATAGGGGATGGATCACTGGATTCTACTCCTGAAATCATTATTGTACTATATGCTAACTTGGATAGAAATGTATAAATAAATAAATACTATTATAGTTTTGCTGCAATCAATGTTCTAGTCTTCTACACATTTGTGATATTAATTCTATCAAGCTCTATTACATTGGTCATCACCTTAGTCTTGTATTCCTAAATGTTCCCTGATTTATCATCTGCCATGATGGGTTAAATATGAAATACAACATAATATGAATCCATACAAAGTAAGAAGGACTATTAGGTTCATACCTGTGTACCAACACTGAAGAGATGATTAGTAATTACTAACTGAAGCATTTGGTTTAGACACAATGGTGTCTTTAAACACAAAGGATTCTGAGACCAGAAAGAGGATGCCTGAGGAAGAACTCACCTTATCTGGGGCAAAAAGAGTCCTTTTCCTTTTCCTAACCCAGGAAACCCCAATAAACCCTTTGAGAATCATGAAAAAATAAATTGAATTCTGAGGCCTATCAGGTTCAGGGGAAAAAGTGCTAATAAAAAGATCTTCAGGTGGCTCAGTTGGTTAAACATCTGATTCTTGATTTTGGCTCAGGTCATGAACTCACGGTGGTGAGATTAAGCCCTACATCGGGCTCTGTGCTAGGCATAAAGCCTGTTTAGGATTCTCTCTCCCCCTCCCTCTGCCTCTCCCCCGCCAGGGTGGAATGCACCTTCTCTCTCTCTGTCAAAAAAAAAAAAAAAAAAAAAAAAAAAAAAAAATCCTTGGATGTAAACAAGGTCCACATGCATGGGCATTGCACATATTTTCCACCCTTGATAAAATAAAGTCTTATCCTTGAGTCCAAAAGGCCAACTCACAAGAACATAGGTAGGGAGGTCTAGTATCACAATAATATATATGAAGAAGGTTTGGAATTTGAACTAACTATAAGCTTAACATAAGCCAGCAACATGAAGCCACCAACAGGGAGGAGGTGGCATGGATGGAGACCTGTTGTCCAGAGTTAGGCAGGTGTGTTCCACTCTGCACAGGCAGGATCAGGATAGAAGTGATAGGTTCCATTCCAGAAACCACACTTGGAAAGAAATGTTAGTCAACAGGCTGGAAAGTGGTACACTCAGGAAAGGGCTTTGGACTCTGTGTTGTACAAGTAAAAACAAGGATATTCATCCTGGTCAGAGAAAACTTAGAGGAATCCTGATACCCATCCTTCACAGAAATCCAGCATGCTGCAGTGGCCAAAGTGGACCATCTGAGGTCTTTAGCACCACTAATTTGTCCAGTTAGGTAACCCACACGAGTTCATTTACCTGTCTGCCACTGCTGTGGTATGCCTGCTACACCCAGATGTCAAACTAGTAGGCTGGGATCACTTAGCAATTGTAATTAAAGCTGAATGTAATTAACAACATAATAGTGAGATATTCTTGTTTAATTTCCTGAAGTTGGGAACTATGATTCCTGACAGAAGATAATAAATATAAATAAAGTTCCAAAATGCGGATGAGCATTTGAGTCACATCCAAATAACTATTCACCAAGCCATTGCCTTAATTAAAGATCTTGTGGCCCACTGTGAATAGACATGGATGCCCCTGCTGTCTTTAAATGCTTAAAAAATAGCTGATGATTACACAACAATTGGAATATACTTAATACCACTGAGCTTTACACTTACAAATGGTTAAAATGGCACATTTTATGCCGTGTATATTTTACTACCATAAAGAAAAATGTTTTTAAAAAATAGCATGGAGCATGGTGTAGTGGTAAAATTATAGGCTTTTGAGTTAGTTGGAAAGGAGCATAAATTCTGACTGAGCCACTTACTGGCTCTGTGATCTCAAGGAAGTTGATAAACCTCTCTGAATCCCAGTCCTCTGCAGACTTGAGTAATAATGTCTATTCATCAAATGAGGTAAGTAGTTGGACATAAGGAGTAGAAACGACACATAGAGGAATGCATGGGTGGCTCCGTCAGTTAAGCATCCAACTTCAGCTCAGGTCATAATCTCACAGTTTGTGAGTTCAAGCCCCATGTCAGTCTCTGTACTGACCGCTCAGAGCCTAGAGTCTGCTTTGGATTCTGTGTCCCCTCTCTCTGCCTGCCCCTCCCCTGCTCATGTTCTGTCTCTGTCTCTGTCTCTGTCTCTCTCTCTCTCTCTCTCTCAAATAAACATTAAAATTTTTTAAAAAATGACACATAGAAAGCACCCACTGGATGACATGGCAGCTGAGGATGGATTAGATTCAGCATAAGGCCCAGTGAGTAGAAGTTTCAGGAAGATCCACTGGCATTCAGGATAAGGAAGATTTGCCAATTTAAGAGTTTCTGACAATGGAAGAGACACCTCCAGTCTGCATTAGAGGTCTTTTCTGCAAAGACCATAGCTCTGCAAAACCATAGCCCTGAAAACCACAGCTATGGAGAAACGTTAACCCAAGAGCCAGAGGTTCAAAAACAGTGGTTCATTCCCCAAGGCTGAAGCTTCTAATCCATTCCATAGGATGAAAGGGCCATCTGTTAACAGCAGACAACGACTGTATAACATTCAATTATCAGTAAAGGAAGATGGAATTATTCAGTAAGTTGCACTGGAATAATAAACTAGTTGTATGAGAAAAATTAAATTATAGCCTCACCTCATTCTATTTACTAAATTAATTCTAGATACTTTAAATAATCCATCATAAAAACTCAAAGTGACATAAATTTTTAGAAAGGAGTTTATAAGCTTGGGATAAACTCCAAAATAATGGATAAACTCAAAAGGAAAATATTTATAGATTTGTCTGTATTAAAAGATGAAAATATCTAATGCATTTGATCCTCCTGGGAAGATCCAATTAGATTGACATGTATTAAAATATTCTACACACCATACAGTGGAATAATTTAAAAATATTTGGAGTCACTGATAGGGGGATATACTCTACTCATTTGGTGATCCCAATTCAAATTTTATCTTTATCCCAATTTTCACTGGAGCACACTAGGTTCATGTTTTAATTTCTTTGGCTTTCTTTTTTTTTTTTAATTTTTAATGTTTATTTATTTTTGAGAGAGAGAGAGAGCATGAGCAGGGGAGGGGCAGAGAGACAGGGAGACACAGAATCCGAAGCAGGCTCCAGGCTGCAGGGCTCGAACTCATGGACTGCAAGATCATGACTGAGCCAAAGTTGGACACCCAACCAACTGAGCCACCCAGGAGCCCAAGAGCAAAAATTGCTCCCCATTGCTACTATTTTTTTAATGTCCCTGGATATTCTTATCTGTTGATTTTTCCAAAGGTACCTGGAAATTGTTTTGTTAGCATGGCCCTGAGGCCTCTGAGGCAGGGACCAGGCAATGGGAGAACAATGCACCTTCCACCCTTCTCTGAGGCAAGCAGTTCTGCCCTTTCATGTAAGGTGAAACAAAGGTAGTCCATGAATAGTTTTTCTCACTCCACCTTTACTGTTCCTACAACTTTTGGAAATCTGTATTTTCAGAAGCTTTTTTCACATCAAGCAGAATCTAGCTAACCCCGTGCTAACTACACTTATCTGAGACCTGTTAGAATGGGTTGGATGGTTATGATAAGTGCTGGGCTTTCTGAGAAATGGTACTACTTAATCATAATGCCTGTGATGCTTGTAGCAGACAATCTCAAAATTAGTTAGAAATCTTAAGGGAAAAATTTGTCAGAGAGGTACCTTTTAGGTGGTTTCACTATAAAAGCCTGACTGCCTTGTATGGGGGTAAGAGAATATTTTTAAATAGACTTCCTCCTGCAATAATTGGTAAGAACAGTGACCAAATAAACTAGTCGCTATAGCAGATTTAAATCATATCAAAAACTGTGAATTTGCATTTTGAGTATTCATCCTTTTGTTTTTTAGGTATTTTCTTGAGAAACTAGGTAAAGATGCATCAGGGGCTGTTAATCAAATGCCATTAAACCATTATAATTGTTATTACAATGGAAAGTTGGAAGGAAGTGTACTAGGGGCTCTACTGAGTAATCTACCACTATGTGGCCCAGAAATCCAGATATTTTCTAAGTTAAATTTGTGCTACTTTTAACCAGCACTAGGAAATGTCTGGCTTAATAGTAAAGGAATGTGCTTAGAATTCAACAAACTTCAGGGCGCTTTGGGTGGCTCAGTCAGTTAAGTGTCAGATTCTTGATTTCAGCTCAGGTCATGATATCATGGTTCGTTGAGATGGAGCCCTGCATTGGGCTCAGCATGGAGCCTGCTTGGGACACTCTTCCTCTCTGTCCCTCCCCCTGAACATACTCTCTCTCTCTCTCTCTTTCTCAAAATAAAGAAATAAACATTAAAAAAATAAAAAATAAATAAAAACTTAAAAAAAATAATCCAAGAAACTTAGGTTTTAATTTTGGCTCCACTTTATACTTTTTGAAAGCCCTGGGCAAGTTTATTTACCAGTCTGTGCCTCAGTTTCCTTTTAGATAACATTGAGGAAATAAAAATGACCTTGTAGGATTCAAGACTAGGGGTAATGCACATAAAGGGACTTGCACAATAGTTGGCACAAAGTGGGTCCTTAATAAATATTAGTTATTAATGCATCAATAATATGAATATTCTACATTTCTTTATTATTTCTAGTCTAAGAGCTCACCTAGAAAAAATAAGAGGACATCAACTATGATGACTGGAAAGAAAAGATTATAAATGATTCTCCTAGTCTGCAGTTATTGCCTAGGAAACCAAGTTGTTGCCGCTGACTTGAATAGCATCCAAGGAGCCTACCGGCTGTAGCTCCAGCTTAGCACAATAATGGGTACACGTCCCTGCCTGGCACTGAACACACCCTCAGGAACCAGCTTACTAGATCCCAGTCTGGGTGAAGTACTGCTTCCTACAAGTACACAAATGTTGTCCCTGGGGTCCCAGGTACCATAGGATTCCTTGGCCCCACTGACCCACTGCCCAGGCTCCCCATCATGGCCCAGCAAGCCACATCTGAGTGGAAGAAACGAAACAGTGACATCAGTTTGTGCAACCAACAAAGGGAACAAACCAATTAGCCGACACTCATTAAACAAGTATCCTTAGTAATAATAATAGCTACCCCCACCTGGCACTTTACAGGCTTATTCTTATTAGTTATCACAATAACCCTGTGAGATAGGTTTTGATATCATCATTTTACAGAGGAGGAAACAAGGCTCAGAGAAATTCCAAGTAACTTGCCCAACATCCCATAGCTGGTAAGAGAGATAGGTTTCCAATCCAAATCTGTACAACTACAAAACTCATTGTCATTCTACCACACCATGTTGACTCTCCAAGAACCCACAGAGTTCTTCATGGGCTTCAGAACCTGACCCATGGGCTTCCAGACTCTAGCCTGGAAGAAACCTTAAAGATTATACCAGTGGGATGCCTGGGTAGCTCAGTTGGTTGAGCATCCGACTTTGGTTCAGGTCATGATCTCACAGCTCGTGAGTTCGAGCCCTATGTCGGGCTCTGTGCTGACGGCTCAGTGCCTGGAGCCTGCTTCAGATTCTGTGTCTCCCTCTCTCTCTCTCTGCCCCTCTCCCACTCACTCTGTCTGTCTCAAAAATAAATAAAAACATTTTAAAAATTAAAAAAAAAAAGATTATACCAGTTATTAAGCTGATGCCTCTCAGCTCTAAGCCCACCCTTTCACATTCAGCTTTGTGATGCTAGGGATGAGACCTGCACACGCCCACTTCTTTATTGCCAGTTGCTTCCGGTGAGGCTTTTCCAACGGAGGTTGTGGGGAACAGTGTGCTAGAGGAAGACCTAAAAAAGGGAGGGTTAGCCTACGACTTCCTGCCTGCTTCCCATTAAATCAGCAGGTCCTCAGCAGCTTATTCCTATAGCACAGAGATTCTGTTTGCAATTTTCTCAGCACCAGCCACATTGTACCACCCTCCCCTCCCCAGAAATACCAGGACCTACTGGAACTGAGAAGCATGGTCTCTATCTCTAACCTTCTAACTTTTAACAGTCTCAACTTCTTCCCTCTCTTCCCCCAGACTTAAGGGTGATAGCTGCTTTCTGCAGTTGCTACCGCTGTGTTCACTGTTTTTCCAGTTCTCTACTACCTGGTTAAAAATTACTTATAGTAATTTCTCTGTTAAAATAACTGACATGGTTTCTATCTCCTGACTGGACACTGACTGACATAAGGAATCATCTACTCTAATGCCTTTTGAATATAGAAACTGAGACCCAAACAAGTTAAGACTTGCTTAAGTTTGCACATCTAGTTAGTACTAGCATTCATAATGTTGCCACCATCTATGCACTTAGAATATACTACAATCCAGTGAAGTACTTAGACCATCAGCCCTATAAAACAAATGTGAAAACTAAAGCTCAAAAGTTATGGGATTTTGATGTCATCCACCTAATGAGCAACAGAGGCATAATTTGAACTGAATTAGCCTAACTGCAAAATCAGGGCTCCTCAAAACTATTCTGTGCCTGGCATCTTGTCTCCCTCACTGAGAGATACAGGGATGTAAATGTCTCTGCATCTTCAAAGGCTGGTAGAGCTTCTAGCTGTGACCACTCACTCTACTCCTAGAACTGTTCACTTGACGTCAGTAATCTTTTCTTAGCACTCCTGGCACAAAATAAAAATCTAAATATCATTCCATCTACTGACACTTCTTTTACCAAGTCCCCAAACCAAGAAGTGTGTGTGTGTGTGTGTGTGTGTGTGTGTGTGTGTGTGTGTGTGTATAGAAGAAAACAGCTCTTTTGCATCCTATCATTTTCTCCCAAGCTATCCAGGAATCTTTAGGATGACTGAAGCCCCTCTCATAGCCAATCACAATGACTCCAAGTCCTGGGTGATTCACAGACAAAATCAGAGGAGGATTATTTGGTAATAAGGAAGGAGTAAGAGCATAGTTATGAAAGCTATAAATACCTTTCATAACCCTGCTGTAGACTGGGCTGCAAAATGAGAGAGCTCTGATATGCTATTTACCTTATCAAAAAGTTGCACTTCAAAAATATCAGTAAGTCTCTCTCTATTACCTCCTGACAGGTGGAGCCCAATTAGAAGCTTCCAAGGATCTGGGTTTGGAGTCTAGCCACTCCCTGGACTGGAAGTTCTGCTGATCATCACTAAGCTACAGTAGGTTAATCACAAAAGGAGACTGCATGGCTCCCATGCCAGGGATAGTGCCAGCTTGTTGTCTACTAATGACTCAACCTGGATGACCAGAGCTCTTATTGGGCTTAATACCCTTGTTTGTAGGAAGCATCCTCAGAAAAATTCATCTTCAGGGCGCCTGGGTGCCTCCGTCAGTTGAGCATCTCACTCTTGATTTTGGCTCAGGTCATGATCTCACAGTTCATTAGATCAAGCCCTGCATCAGGCTCTGTGAGGACAGCATGGAGCCTGCTTGAGATTGTCTCTCTCCCTCTCTCTCTGCCCCTACCCACTCTCTCTCCCTTTCTCTCTTTCTCTCTCAAAATAAACATTTTTTTAAAAAAAGAAAAGAAAAATTCATCTTCATGCAAGCCCAGAATGGAGGTTAAGACCAGAGGCCTCAGAGCATGCAGGAAGCCTTGCTACCATCCCAGGGTTGAAACTACCCACAATTATAGGAGTAGAAAATATGAAAATAAGCCATGGGCATTTTCATGTGTCCTGAACTTTGATGGTTAATTCCATTAAGCCGTTAAAGGTTGTGTTGCTTTCATTCAATAACCATTTATGGAGTACTAACTTGGTGCCAGGCACTGACAGGATTACTTTGTTTAATTCAAGAAAAATCTGCAGAGCATCTACAACATACAAGCGCCTTACCAGAGAGGAAGGGCTTATGCCTAAAGGCTGCCTTCTTGGCTGTATGTTACTTCTGCTCAGCTCAGTACCCTGGTTTTCATAGCTTTCTTAATGCCCACAGCAGGAGCAATCTGGTTTACCAGAAAGAGCAATATATCAGGAGCCAGAAGGTTTAGGTCTGGGCCCTGCTGCTCATCCCCTATAAAATGTAGGCAAGTCACTTAATTACCCCTCAGTTTTCTAATATGCCAAAAGGAATCTGACAGGTTAAGATCCAGTGAAATGAATCTATTATTGAAATTGGGGGCAGAATGAAAATAATTTTATTTTAGTCCTATTTTGCTTTTTTTTTTTAATTCTTTTTATCTTTATTTATTTTTGAGAGACAGAAACAGAGTGTGAGCAGGAGAGGGGCAGAGAGAGAGGGAGACACAGAATCTGAAGCAGGCTCCGGGCTCCGAGCTGTCAGCACAGAGCCAGACGTGGGGCTCAATCTCACAAACTGTGAGATCATGACCTGAGCTGAAGTCGAATACTTAACCGACTGAGCCACCCAGGCACCCCTAGTCCTATTTTGCTTAACCATTATAGCAGACAAATGAAATTCCTGATTAAAAAAAGACATGGGTCTACACAGCAAAGGAAACCATCAACAAAATGAAGAGGGAATCTACTAAATGAGAAAAAATATTTGCAAATCATGTATCTGATAAGACTTACATATCCAAAATATAAATAGAACTCATACAACTCAATAGCAAAAACACACAAACAATCCAACTAAAAAAAATGGGCAGAAGATATGAACAGATACTTTTCCAAAGGCATACATATGGTCCAAAAGGTACATGAAAAGATGTTCAACATCACTAATCATCAGGAAAATACAAATCAAAACCACAGTGAGATACCACCTCATACCAGTCAGAACAGCTCGTATCAAAAAGCCAATAAGTGTTGGCAAGGATGTGGAGAAAAGAAAACACTTGAGCACTGTTGGTGGGAACATAAATTGGTGCAAATGTAAATTGGTATGGCCACTATGGAAAACAGTTGGATGTTCCTCAAAAATTTAAAAATAGAACTACTCTATGATCCAGGAATTCCGCTTCTCAGTATTTATCCAAAGAAAATGAAAAACATTAACTCAAAAAGATATTGGCACCTCCATGTTCATTGTAGCATTATTTATAATATCCAAGATATGGAAACAACCTAAGTGTCCATTGATGGATGAACGGATAAAGAAAATTTGGTACACACACACACACACCACACACACACTGGATTATTATTTGGCCATAAAAAAGAAGGAAATCTTGCCATTGCGACAATGTGGATGGACCTCGAGGACATTAGGCTAAGTAAAATTAAGTCAGAGAAAGATACTGTATGATTTCACTTATATGTGGAATCTAAAAACAAAAAACACACAAGCTCATAGATACAGAGATCAGATTTGTGGTTGCCAGAGACAGTGGATAGGGGATAGGAGTGAAGGGGGTCAAAAGACACAAACTTCCAGTTATAAAATAAATTAGTTACGGGGACGTAATACACAGCATGATGTCTATAGTTAATAATACTATATTGCATATTTGAAAGTTGCTAAGAGAGTAGATTTTAAAAGGTCTCATCATAAGGAAAAAAATGTTTGTAACTATGCAAGGTGATGGGTGTTAAACTTGTGGTGACCATTTTGTAATATATAAAAATATCAAATTATTATGTTGTACACCTGAAAATAATATAATGTTACATGTCAATTATATGATATATAGATAGGTAGATAGATAATAGATAGATAGATAGATAGATAGATAGATAGATAGATAGATAGAAGTAAAAAAAAAAAATACCAGAAATGAAAAAGAGGACATAACTCTAGAAGAAGTAAATACTAAAAATCATAAGAAATATACAACTTTATGCAAATACATTTTTAAATGATACTCTTATAAAAATATTACTTACCAAAATTGACTTAAGGAAAGAAATTTTTTAAAACCTAAATAAACCAGGGGTGCCTGGGTGGCTCAGTCAGTTGAGCATCCAGCCTTGATTTCAACCCAGGTCATGATCTCACAGTTTGTGAGATCAAGTCCCATGTGGGCTGTATGCTGGCGATGGGGAGGCTGCTTGGGATTCTCTCTCCCTCTCTCGCTGTCCCTTCCACACTTGCACGTGTGCATTCTCACTCTCTCTCTCTCTCTCAAAATAAATAAATAAACTTAAAAAAAAAAACTAAATAAGCCAATAACCATTAAAAAACAAATAGACAAGGGAAAAGTGAAATACAAAATCACTGTCAGGAAAATGTGGCCACAAATAGGTTTACTTTCAAGGCTGCTGTACTATATATATAGTGTATATATATATATATATATATATATATATATATACACACATATATATGTGTATATATATGTATATATATGTGTATATATATGTATATATGTATATACATATATATGTATATATGTATGTATATATATGTATATATACATATATATATACATATATATACATACATTTATTTATTTATTTATTTATTTATTTATTTATTTATTTAAGTATCCACTTTATTCAGTGTCCAGACCCAACATGCAGAAAAGCTCTCACCCTCAGCGCTCCAGAATCACTGAATCTCAGCAGTGGAAGGGCCCTCAGTCCATCTCATCCAGTCACCTGCTCTCACAGGACTCCAGCCACCAACATCCTGGTTGAGGCCTTCCAGTCTTTGCTTCAGTGAATACATGCAAGGGCGACGCCCTCCCCGTCAATGTGCTGCTCCATACCTACACAGCTCTGGTAAGTAGAAAACATGGTACCCAAAACCTCTCCCTATATTTATCTCTCAATGGTCCTAGTTCAGCCCCTCTGTAGCTACCTCAGTTTACCTAACCTCTCCTCTCCAGGGCACTCTTTGACACCCTCACTCTCCTCCTTCACAAGAACTTCTATAAACTGCTTTGGGGTTTACAAAGCACTTTCCTTACATGTCAATAGCAAAATCACATTCCAAATGGGTTAGGGGGAACCAACAACCTGACATTGCTTGGGCCCTTTTAACAGAAATGAGTTCACCCTATTTATTCAGAAGCTGACATTAGGCATAAAAAGATAGGCATGACCTTTTCAGCCAGACTCTAGGGAGAAGACACTAAAAATATATCTATGTCCTCAGGCACATGGTCAGAGCCACTATGAATAACCCTCCATGCTCCCTGGAAATTCAGGCAGGCAACAAGAAGGGGCCTGCAGGGCAATTTGTATGTGGAGACACAAGGGGAGGCCTTTGTCCTCTAATAGATGAGACATAGCCCAGAGCAATGGAGGCCTTGTCCATTTCTGAACTGTGAGATGGTCCAGAGGAGGAGAACAAGTGGATTAGGAGAATGGGGGGATTTGGCTATTTTATAATCATAATAATTTCCTCAAATCTTTAAGAATTCTGAACAAGAACTTAGACTCAAACTGACATATGATTAAACTCAAATAATGGTATGGTACTGTTGATTAAAATGAAATATCTGGCTATACATAGTCAAAGTCACTGGGTAGTGGAAAGACTTAATCCCACATAAGTATTATCATGTAATAAGAACAATAATTACATTTATTGAGCCAGTCACTGTGCTTTGCCTATATTATCTCATTGAATCTGCATAACAACCCTATAAAGAGACACCATTATTATCCTCATTTTACTGTTGAGTAGACTAAAGCTGATAGCAAGTAAGTAACTTGCCTAAGATCACACAACTAGTGAAAAATTTACTCTGGGTCCATGTGACTTGGATTCTGAGCTCTTAACCAAGAGACAGAAATAGAGAAAGAATGAAGCCACCTTCCATAGCCAATCAGTTAGAAAGCCATTCAGGCCAAACCAGCGTCCCTAGATCCCAATCACTCCCACATGCAGAATTCTCCTAAGAAGCAAGCAGGGCAGGCCTTCCACTGATGTGGACTCCCTGGGGCCTCTGGGCCCAAGACTCTGCCATCTGCAATCTAGGCTTTACCTCAGATGTCTGGTCACATCATACCTGGATCCCCAGGCTCTCCTGCTGCCACCTGTGCCAGTTTGACTGAGCACAGGCACTTGTTCCCCAAGCCTGTGCTGAGCCCATGGACCCTTAAATCCAGCAATTCTACCAGGAAAAACATGACCCATCTATTCTTCCTCATCAGTCACCCCTTTCTGCCAGCGTTGAGTTCAGCCTGCTTAGAAGGTCTTCCACAGCTACTGCTTTTTGTCCCCTGCACTAAACTTACAGGATTCTGAACCCAGATCTGCAGGTTGCACTCCCATGCCTATTTAAAACCTTAAGAGGAAATAAAGCATAGTGATTACCACCCATCAGACTTGAATTCAGTCTCAAGTCTGCCATTTAGGAGATGGGTGACCTTATGCAAGTTTCTTAAACTGAGTCTCAATTTTCTTTCTCTCTTTCTTTTTTTTTATTTTAAAAATTTTTAATGTTTTTTTTCCCAACAGGTGCACTCCTCAATACCCATCACCCACTCTCCCCTCCCTCCCACCCCCCATTCTTTCTTCTTTTTTTTAATTGAGATATAACTGACATGACATTATATTAGTTTCAGGTATACAATGTAATCGTTCAATATTTGTATTAGTCTCAATCTCCTTATCCATAAAAACGATTTTGAGGATTCAGTGAGGTAGGATACAAAGTGCCTTGAATAGACTTAGTGTTCAGTAAACGTATATTCCTGTCTCCTAAATCATTTAAACATTACTGCCTAACCCAATCCTAACTTGAGTATTTCTTAGCTGCCTCCTACCCAGATGCTACCCAAAATGTAGCTCTGAGTTCCTGATTTGTTTTCAAATCAGAGGGCTTCTCTGAAAACCATTAAGTCATCAAAGCACATTGAAGCATAGGTATGACCTGTTGTTCACAAAGCTCTGGAGAGGGAAAGTATCTTTAAAAACAAGCCTCCCACCCCCACCCTAAGATCACACACCTGGTTGATGATGGAACTGGGACTGGACTGGAACCTGAGTTCAAATAATTTTCTGTCACTGCCTAAAATGAATTAAAAAGAGGTACAGTTTCTTGGCAAACAGATGCCACTTATACAGTTATTTATAATAACCATCATCCTCAGAATCCCAAATGTTGGGCCATCTAAAAATCCTTTTCTTTCACTTTTGTTGTATTACATTTTTCTGCATAATTAGATTTTGGATAGGCTAAGGCTCAAATTAATTTGAATTCTCTGCTTTCATATGAGCTGGCAGTGGAATGTGGTGCCCCAAGAATGGGCTGGGTAGCAGACAAAGCTAGTTAGGGATTCTATTTTGTAGAACATAATCTCTGGGTAATTACACAGTGACCACAGGCTACTTAGGCTCACTGTCCCTCAGTGTTGGGAAAAACATTAACATTATTTGGTCATTCCTAATTGTGATGTTTCCCAAACATCATCAGACACATGCTACCATCACAATTTTTTATCTGGGGCCACTATTACCTACTTCATGTATTTCTGTAAAATAGCTTATTTATTTTCTTTAACCATGTCTAAACAATATCTATGAAATCACAAGCTGCCTTCTGGCTATTGTTTTTCTAATATGCATTAAAATAAATACACAACTGTTAAAGTTTGTGTTTTTTTTGTTTGTTTGTTTTTTTGTTTTTAATTTCTCATCGGCAATACACAAACCACTACTGGCACATACTGCCTTATCAGATGCACAAATACCTTCTACAACAGAGTAAACATTTGATTAACCAACATCCCTTTCAATAACTCCAGTGAGGTTTCCAACTGTTACCTAAAGAGTTAGTTCCTAGCTAAACAGACAGCTCTGGAAGGACACCAGGCAGCACCAAAGTGACCAATGGTATATTTTATAATTTTTACTTTTTAAAATTTATTTATTTATTTATTTATTTATTTATTTATTTATTTATTTATATTTTTTTCCAGAAAGAACCTCTTACGAGAGAATAAGGCTTTAAGGTCAGAGGTGGTTAGAATTTCAACTCCACAACTCCAACTGTAAGTTCCTGAGCAAGTGACAACTTCTGAGCCTCAGTTTCTTCTTTCTAAAAGGGGACAATGATACCCCATGACACCCTCTGATAGGATTGTGCTATGGGTTAAAATGCATACATGAAGCATCTAGCACAGCACCTGGTACAAAGTAGTCACCTACTGAATATGAGTTCCCTTTCTTGTCCATAAGAATATAGGGTAAAATAACCTGGAAATACTGACTAATGACTTTCCTTGGTAAAAACTCAACTAGTTTATCTTTTAGAGGCACTCCAATCACTCTGTTTTGCATATGAATCTGGGATAGTATTTTTCTTCCATCTTAGCTAGGAGCCTGATTATCTTTCCAAAGATAACTGGGGACATGATCATTCTGAATATCAAGACAGAATTTGTGCCTGAAATGTCAGAGCCCTCACTGTTTTGGTTTTCTAGGTACAACAGGTTTCCATGATCCCAAGGGGAAATCTGATCTGCCTTTGGGGAAGGGCGGGGGGAGGAGACCCACTGGGGTGGAGGTGTGGATCGAGGGACAGAGGGGAAGCTCTAACCTGGAGGCACCAATCCTGAATCTGGTTGCTTAAGAAAACAGAATTTCAGCAGAAAAGCACCAACCATCATTGTCAAAAGTGCTGGGCCCTTTGAACTAAGGCTACACACCTCCCAGAAAAAGTAGGAAAAGTAGAGCTGGAGCAGATAGTCCTAATGAGGTGGGCTGGTGGTCAAAACCTCATTTGCATTCGTTTTGCTCATTATTATGTGGTATTAGGGAAATTTTCTGCTGAGCAGAGTGACCTTGACATGTGATTTCCTGTGCTCTCTGGGTATTTGCAGAGCATTATAAGAAGTAATGATTCCCAAAGAGCCCATCTAATCTGACAATTTTCATCAGCCTCCAAAGGGAGATTTTATCTTTTGTCCATTTCTCCTGGGGTTTTTTTTTTCTATTTTTTATTTTTTGTGTGTGTTACTATTAAAAAAGAGAGAGAGAGAACAAGATCTATAACCTTCAACAGTGTCCTTGCAAAAGTTAGAAGTGTGACATAAATGTGATCCTTCGCTCATCTTAACCACCAGTCAGCATTTCTCAGAAGGTGAATTAAATACTCACTGGCCCAACTCTCCTCTTTGTCTAAATCATGGTAATCTCCAGTTACCCCTGTGAGTTTGGCCTAAGAACCAGAGGCATCAGTCTATCAGAACCAAATGGCATGAACCTAGGCAGTCAGATCCTAACTACTCTAATGTCAGCCAATTTTGATCCACATTTGTGAACATGAGTTATGAGAGACATGGGGGGAAAACTCTGATTCTGGCTGTTTACAAACTTTGTGTGATATGAGTGAAATCTACTCTCCAACTTTTATCCAAAAACATCTTTTGAAACCACTTTTCAAAAGATACCTAAACAACTAAAAAAAAATTGAAATATGATTGAAATGTTTTACAGTAAAAATTAATCAAAACTGTAAAATTCAGCACAAAATCAATACTTAATTATTCATCATTTGCAATAGTAAGACTACCAATAAGATGATGGTACAAGGGCAAAATACAAACTAGCACCCACCCACCCCCTCCCAGGTGAGACATGTATGGTATTCCTTGGACACTCCTGGCTACCCAAAAACAAGAAAGGACAAAAAACAAATGGTTAAACTGATAAGAGTCTCCACCAGTTGACCAGAAAAAGGCAACCCCATCAATAGCCTCAAGTCCAAGAACTCCCTAGCTGTGTCAATGTTAATACCTTGCTAGAGGGAAAAACAACCTTAGCTTGACAACAGCTAGGCCTCCAGTAAGTCTTTAGCATGTGAAAGCCTCTTTGCAAATTCCCTCTTGACTTTATCTCCCCGGACATAAAACGGTCACCCCCCACACTTACAGTGCAGCTCTTCCTGCCATTGGGTCCTGTCCCCATGCTTTAATAAAATCACCTTTTTGCACCAAAGACGTCTTTAAGAATTCTTTCTTGGTCGTCAGCTCCAGACCCCACAAATCCCCCATCACCCCAAAACTTCATCAGTATCCATTAGCATAGTCAATCACAATGGATTTAAGAAGGATTTAAATTAAAAAGCCATATAAATGAGAACAAAAAAATTGAGAATTCAATATAATTTTTAAATATCACATGACTTTATTTCAGATTTATCACAATCTTTCATTTTGACAGATTGTATTTTCCGGCTTCAAAATAAACTATTCTGTTTTCTAGCCCTTCAAAAGCTATTGCTATTCTTCCTCCTAATTTGTCCCAACTTCTCTATAATCGTTCTTTAGCAATCTTGTGAATTCCTTTCCATTCTCTTATTAAAGCTTCAAGGAACTGAAAGGGCGGGACTACGCCGGCCGACTCCATCTTGTTCTGTGTCCTTCACCTAGACCACGCCTCCTCCCCTTGAGTAGCCTCCCACTCACCCGTTCAAAGTTCCTGATCAAAACACGCCCAGCGACCTGCGTAACAGGACTCCAACCCTTCCCCAGCAAATCGGCCAAGGCCACGACCCTTCCCCAGCCAATTGGCTGAGGCCATAGCCATTACCTCACCAACTGCCCCTAGGCCCCAATAAAACCTTTGTGCTTTTGAAACTCGCTCTCTCCCTGGTATCTCACCGCTGCGTCAGTGCAGTTAGGGGATTGAGCTCAAGCTAGCTCGAATAAAGGCTCTTTTGCTTTTACATCGGACTCGGCTCCCTGGCGGTATTTGGGGATCACGAATTCTGGGCATAACAGAACTATTCCTGTCACACACACCCCCATACACACTTTGCCTCCAGGTCAACAAGCTCTGTTATCTATCCCAGGGAGGAAAACATCAGCATCCACAATCCAAAACAATAGAAAATGCCAAACCATTGACTTTTAGAATATACTATATAGGTTTTGGGGGTAACTGAGACTTCCTAATAATAGTTTCGTTGTCAGTTTTATAGATAACACACCAAGTGACAGGAGGAGCCCACACATTTCACCATGAGCGGGTAAGAATTTGAGATGTTAAATTTGCTACAGTGGATGCATGTGAAGTTGATTTGTCAGGGGACAAAAAAAATGCAGAAGTAGCCCCAGTGTCTTCCCCAAACCACTCCCCCAACTCCCATGTAAGGAGGAAGTTACCTTAATTTCCTGATCCATTCCTAGACCTTTATTGCACAGAACCAAGATAATGGGGGAGAAGGAAAATTAAAGTTTCCAAAAAGCTACACTGACCTATATAATGAAGAGCTGAACAAAGAAGGGAGAATGAAGAGATAAGCAACTTTATGTAGGTTCAGCTGGGTAAAGACCTGGGCAGTAGCTTATACTGGGAGAAAAGAGAAACTTTGGAGCAGCTACAGTGTTGGGGAGATACTTTGAAATGGAAAAAATAGGATTTTTAAGAAGCCCTGCATTCTCAGGAAAAACAAGAATGCTTTGATTTGTTTGTAATTATTATTTGCTGGTCTGTTATGCATTGAACTGGATTCCATGTTGGACTGAACCATGAGGTGATTATCCCCTTATCTGCATAATATCAAGTGTCAACAAAGATTCAAGGAACCAATTAACTGACAATCATTGATACAGATATGTGTATGTGTTGTCCTTTTAACATCACTTGCTCTGCTCTCTCCCATTAGACATATTCTGCCTTTTGTAAAATAAGAATAGGAAAGTACAGTGCTCTACACAATGTGGAAAGATATACTCATTAAAGTTCACTGCTTGAGGCAGATATAGTATTGGGACCATTTAGCTACAATGCCCTCAATACAGAATGTACTGCATGCCCTGGTCCCTTCACAGAGACTCTGAGAGAGGCAAAGAAGCCCCAGCTGCCAACTCTGCAATCCCTAGGTGCACCAGTCTCAGATTAGTTTAACTATTATTAATTACTGGCACCTCACGACTCATTATCCCATACCAGTGCATCCTAATAGCATGGCTGAGAACCATACATATAAATCATTTGCTTTAGGCCACCAAAGACTCCATTTGAAAAACAGAAAGTTCTGTAAAGACTGATTCCATTGGCCAAAGAAACAATCCCCAAAAAGCAGGGCCAGACAGTGATAATCAAGCTCAGTGATAATCAAGTTCAGTGCAGACCTTTCCAAATTCCAAGACTAGTCTTGCACACCTCTTCAGCCTAAGGGGAATTTAAGGTCCAATACTGTCTTCTCTAAAATGTGACAGAAAGAGCATGAGACTCAGAGAACTGGATTCAATGTAAGCTCTGTCATCATCTTAAGAGGCAACCCTGGGTGGGAGGTTGTACAAAGAAATAAACTTGGAAACTAGACAGACTGGGTTCAAATCCTAGCTCCCTTGATTACTCTTGTGACCTTGGGCAAAGCACTTCACCTTTTGTGCTTCATTTTCTTCATCTGTAAAAAAGGATCATAGTTACTTATCAGGGTTTGCTGTGAGAAATAAGACATATGTAGACAGTCAGTAAAGGTTAGTTGCTGCTACGTGGCCTTGGGCAAGACACTTAACATACCTGTATCTCAGTTTCCTCATTTTTAAGTAATGGGGATGGATTATATAACTTCAAAGACTCTTGACAATAGGGAACTCTGAGAAGATAGATATCAAATCCTGACAGAGAATAATAGACATAAAGAACAAATAACCAAGGAAAACTTGTCATGAGATGTTGGTTGATTCTTACCAGAATGGTCAAGGCAGAGGCAGTAGAGACCAAGCAGATTAGAAGGGTAATCATCACCCAGGCATCTACAGGAAGTAGACATTTCCCATAGTCAGCTAGACACATGGAGCAGCTCTCACTCTCCTCACAAAGGCCATCCCCACAAACTGAACCAATGGAGAGAAGAAAGAGAATGCCAAACAAAAAATATTTTAAAACCTAAAGAAATAAATTCAATAAAAAACAATTTTTAAATGGAACAAAAAACAAACCGGTCTAAGGTGGGGTTCTGATGCTGGTTCCATCACTGGCTTGATTTCCAGTTTTGCTTTGGCTAACGAGCAAACTCAGCCAAATTTATTGTTAATTTTTAATAACTCTATGAAAGTTATATATTACCACCATAAGTCCACTTTCCCTTTCCTTTGGTCATTATACTTCATCTTATTTTCCATGGTCACGGCATTGGTTGTACTTTAGATTTTCCTATTTCATTGTACCTATTCTTATAATCCACTTGAAATTCTTTATGAAACCAGGCAGGGTATTAAATAAGTTGAAATCATTTTGCAAGTCACTCAATTACTTTATACATCATCTTTCTATGCATAAAATAAGAGTTTGGGTCTCAATGTCCAGTATCTTTTAGCTCTAATCCTGTTAATTCTAATCTTTTCATTTCTAAAACTCAAAGTGCATATTAGGTTACCTTTATAGAGCTTTGACTTACTGTACATAAGTAGGACTGGGTTCTCCAAAGTGTTTTAAGTTTTGTTTTGTTTTTTGATGTCTGATCGTATTTGTTACTCTTAGAAAAATCTCATTTCTGGATGCAGACTTGCAGGTACAAATTCTCAGAGAAGACAGCCTCCATCTCTTGGCAATCTGTTCCTGGCATTTTTCTTTAGCATTTTCATTACTTGAGCAGAAATCAAGAGTAGTCAGATGTTTAACCAACTGAGCCATCCATGAACCCCTTCTTCTACTTTTATGCTAAGATTATTGTCAGTAGCAATAACAAATTTTAAATGACTCATTTTGAAGATTCCTTCCCATCCTACTAGGTGTTCCATTTGTATCCTAGAATTGGATTTATAATTCTAACTAACATTTGAATGAAGCTTAACATTTGTATAGAATTTATAACCTTGTCTAAAAGTTTGAAATTATCTCATTTTGATCTTCAGCAAACCTTTGTGATAAGTGAAGCAGGAATACATCTCCACTTAATAGGTGAGGGACAATAACAGATGAAATAAATATTATTCCTTTTTACAGATGAAGAAACAAAAATACAAAGAGATTAAGTGACTTGCTCAAAGTCACACAGGTAATGACTGGCACAGGGACTTAAAGTCAAATCCTCTGACCCTAACCCCTTGACCCTCTCCATCCTCACAGCCTCTATGAAAAGATCTTCCAGCTCATGCTGAACACTTCCAGGTCCCATATCTCCTAGGACAGCCTCTTTGATGTGCTGTTGTGAAGATTTATTCACTCCCATCCTATGGAGTACCACAGAATTTGTCTTATTCCTCTTTGACATGACAGAGCTAACCTTTGAAACAACAATCCGGTACCCTTAAAACTTTATTTCTGAGCCAAACATTAGAATCATTCCCTCAGGGCTACTTTATCTGTTGAACCAAAAGGTCGTGTGCCTGAGGCCCACAGCTTTCCAGGGGCCTGTAAACAATAAAAAGAAAATAGCAAAAAAAATAAAAAATGAATTGGCTCCAACTACAGAAAAGCAAACTGAAATTAATAAGCATTTAATTAACTGCCTACAAAATGTAATATTATGTCAACTTTGTTGTTAAATTTATAATTCATAAAAAATTTCATTACATATGCAAATAAATTGTGGATTAGATTCTCTTGTTTTACAAGAATTTCTGAGTAGGCACAATGAGTGATAAGACATAGTCAACTGTAAATTTAATAAGTCATTCATAAGCAAATAATTTCAAAAGCAAAATTATAAAAATCCTTTCAATACTTTATGGAAATTTTTACATTTAATTGAGATGTGGGTACATTTTAATATGTTTGGCATAAGTGATGAAGTCTCTAGGAGGGTCTACGAAAAGCTTATAAAGGTCCTGAGTCTTCCATTGCCAAAATTTCTCCATGTGGGTCAACAAGGTACCTTTTAGTAAGATTGCTCCCTTAACAGTTTATGGCTTAACAGTTTATGTAGTTTCTTCTAGTTACTGGATTTGCCCACTGAGTTGAACCTTGCTGGTTTGGATGAAAATGAAGTTGTTGGGGAGTACTTGGGCTCTGTCACAACATTGCCAACGTGGCCTATAGCCAAAGATAGTATGTAACTAAAAATTCAAAAGGACCCCCACTGGAAGCTTTCTCTCTCTGCACCCCATCTCTTCCAGACAGGATGAGAAAGTGCTCTTAAAAAATTCAAACTCTGGTGAAGTAGGCAAGGCAGTCTGCATATTGCCATGGGCCTGGTTTAATTGCCTCAAGGAGCCTGACGATACACTGGCAGGATCCTAAAAATATTGTAGGTTAAAAACCATCTTGCATCAGACAAAGAAGACTGCTGCTAATTCTGTTAAACTCCTTGTATTCAAGTGATACACTTGGCATCAAAAATGGCAATTCTTTAAAGGCTCAAAGGCTCTGTGAGTGCTGCCTTCACAGAGCCTAAGGTAAGACTATCTAGCATGAAGTCTTTACCCCCATGCCCTCAGAAGCCACCAAGGGGAAAAGCTGTGGGGATCAGCTTATGAATCCCAAGAGTTAGTAATAACAACAAACCTGCTTCCTGGAGGGCTCAGCCTGTGACTGTTGGCTTCAATCCCAAGCCTTCTGGGAGTCCTGGGGAGCTAGAATTACTGAAGCAACATTTTGATGGTACCTGCTGAAGCCACAGTCAATTCTAGAATTTGCTGCTCTGCTTGGGAAAGGAAAGTCTGAACCTTATTTGGATTCCTGGGGGACTCCCTGGGTCTTGTTGCCTGAGGCAGGAAATAAAGCAAATTCCTGAGAGGATTGGGGCAGGGATGAGCACATCAAGAAGTCATGAGTAAAAAGCTTCAACCCAAACATACTCTATGTCCTCAGAATCTGGGTATCCTGGATGAGGATGAATTTGCCTCATGAAAGCCCCCTGTCCATCTACCACTTCAAGAGTCTGTCCAGGGTTGTCTCCTAGTCAATCTTAGTCCACTGCTCCATCTCTGTGCCACCAACCTGAGTTTCCTCTCACCCAAGCCCTTCAGACTGGTAGTGAAATCAGATTGGTTCTTGACCCTGGCTTCCTCTAAAACCATCTGCAGATGTCCCCTGTCTGTATTCCCAAAGCCAGCCAGTAGAGCCACACCTCTGGCCGGCCAGGCAAAGACTGAATGCTCTAATATAGAGATCTCTAAAGGTTCTACATAGAGATTCAGCAAGGACCCTCAAGGAAGGGGATAAGTTTGGTCATGGAGTGATCAACACTTTTAGTCATTCAATAGTAAACTTGACCCTTGAAACAACACAGGTTTGAACGGCATAGGTCCACTTACATGCAGATTTTTTTTTATACATACAGTACAGTATTGTAAATGTATATTCTCCTTATGATTTTCTTAATAACTTTTTCTTCTCTAGCTTTCTTTACTATAAGCATATATATATATATATATAATGTGTATATATAAAACACATAATATATATAAAACACATTATATATAATTATATTATATATTATTTATATATATAATATATATAAATATATATCTAATTATATATTTATTAAATATAATTTATTTCTATAAATTTATTATATTAAATACAATATATTTATAATTAAATATATATTTATATATTTATATATAATTATATATAATTTTTTATAATTATATATAATGTGTTTTATATATATTTTGCGCTTTATATATATATAATATGTGTTAAAATATGTGTTGATCAACTCTTCATGTTATGGATAAGGCTTTCAGTCAATAGTAGGCTATTAGTAGTTAAGTTTTGGGCAAGTCAAAAGTTATACACAGGTTTTCAGCTGGGGGGAGGGTTGGCGCCCCTAACCCTCACATTGTTCAAGGGGTCAACTGTACTTACTGAGTGCCGGTGCTGTGACAGAACTAGGCTAGGTACTTGGGGTACAGCAAAGAACAAGGCCTACCTGGGCCCTATCCTCACAGAACTCAGTCATCTTCTGACCTGCTGATATTCTGCTTCCTTACCCACTTTCAGCAGCACACTTTTAGGCTTGAGAGCAGCTTACATCTTTCCAATTCTGACATGGGCAAAAAAGAGAGCTATACCCTCACGGACCAACACCACTGAATAGCAATAAAGCAAGGAATGAGTAGAAGCAAGTTTCATTCCAACCCTTCTACCTGATTCTCACTTCAGTTCATGCATTGTTGCCCTGGGATATCCATGATCTATGGGGACCTCTAGCATATATCCATCAGTAACTTCAAGTTGCTTCTCTTGTGCAAAGGAAGAAAATATGATAGACGATAAATACCCTATGGCTATTCGGTGTAGTACATGTTGAACCTGATTTTTCCACTTGAATACGTGGAGGTAATTTAGCTCATTGGAGTATATATGACAGCAGGAAAAATGTAACTCATGAAACCATATTTATTTTCCATTCATCTTATAACATCTCTCACCAGATTAAAGTACTCAAAACCAAGAATCATAGTCCCCTGCAGGGCACATAATTGATTAGAAAGATACGTCCCTGAATTATAATGTTGATTCCTTAAGGGTAAAACAAAGAGACAGACTACTCACTTATTAACAGATCCCAAGATAAGGCTCCTCTCATCTGTGACCATGGATAGTGGTTTCTCTGAATTCTGCAAAGCTTCTAATGTCTAACTTAAATCCCTCCAAATACCATTTAATCCTTACTCTCTTATGCTAACCTCAGTGATTTTAAATTTTGAAGATCAAATAGACATCATTTAGGTAATAAACCTTAATAACCAAGAGTTTGATTCAGCATTCTTAAATTCTAAAATTATTTTTTAATTGTTTACTTCATGGTTTTTATATTTATTGCAATCAAATGTATCTCATTTTGTGGAATAAGCACATTCCACATGGCTCACTTTTAAAGTGCCTCTTTCCCCTGACATTCATATAAAACCAGTTCCAAGACAAAAGAAAATCACCTTTAATGATGCAGAGATCTTTTTTTAATCATACATTTAAAGGAGAATTTTTTAGGAAATAATAATAATACACACATGAAGACTAAAGTTTCTTTTGTTTGACAGAATCACTTTGAGAGTTAAATGGAAAACAGCAATTATAGCTTAAGAACAGAACATCCTAGACTAAAAATTCATTCAGCTTTTATCAAATCTCCTTGCCATCATTTTACAAAAGAATAACAGGAAACTCTCCTTGGGTGCTCAGACCTTGTTTCCTAGCAATTGATAGAGGCTGCAGGCACTCAGGAATAAGCAATTGAGCTAAGACTGAGGAGAGTAGAAACTGAAATTCCAAATATCACAGGAAGTGGATCAATAGACAATTATTGAAAAGTGGACCACCCTCTTATTATCTGTTAGCCAATATCAAGTTAGGCTTTGGACACCATACAATAATTCCTTTAATCAACCAGAATCCACATAGATCTATAAAGGTTGAGAAGGGGGGCAGAACAGGTAAGAACAAAATAACTGTCTAGTAAAAGGAGGCCAAAACATAATGTTGTGTGTCAGGTTGTAAAGTGTCCCAGGGTTCAGCACCTGACCCAAAGACACCAGTTATGGTGTGTGTGTGTGTGTGTGTGTGTGTGTGTGCATGTGGGCATGTATGTACATACACAAACATGCACACACAAATAACAAAGCAGTAACAACATCATGACTTTGCTAGGGGTTGTTATAGACTAAATCAGAAGAAAAGATAAGGAAAAAGAATACAGATCTGAATATTCAGCTTATTTGCAATTACATAAAAGCAAAGTAAATTCACCAAACTTTATGGTTATTTCTATGACAGTGGATGGTTTATCTTTGCACTTTTCTGTATTTTCCTAATTTCCATGGTGAGCATGCATCTTTGACTTCCATATATAATGAGGAAATGTTTTGTTTTTAAAAAGAAAGAAAAGATTTGAGATCAAGGAAAAGCATGCAAAGGGAAATTCTCCTGGGAAGACTAATAAAAGGAAGACTCAGTCAAGAAGGTAGAAATGAAGGTAGAAGAGAAATCATTAAAATCCACCTGAGAGGCTGCATGTAAAGTGAGGTCAGGGTTGGGCTTAAAGGCAGCTCTAGGAATGACACAAAGGAGAGACTGTAAAAGTGATGGACTACTTAGTAAGGTTCTATAGCTGTAATTTACCCCCTTGTGTACCCCCAAATTGCCTCACACTGTAATAAAATAGACTCTGGAGCTAAATTACCAAATGAATGTGCAACTCAAGACCCACTTTGGAAGAGGATATAGAGGAGTAGAAAGGAAAGAACAGCTGTCTCAAAAGGTGCCATCTAGAGGGGACATCCCTCAATGCCAATGGGGAACAGGCCATCATCTCAGGAGCAGACTGGTGGGTACGCAGAGCAGTATCTCTTAACCCTCAGAGACATAGCAGGAAACAATGGCATCCCAAAGGCACACCCGGGTGAGAGGTATGAAAGACTATCGAGTGCTCAGTGTGAAAGGTGTCATCCAAGCCTTCTTTCCCATCATCCAGGATTTGACAACCTGACAGTGAATTTCTAAGGAATGTACATTAAGTACATGATAAGAGGGAAATAGTTCATGTATGTTGGTTCTCAACCTTTCTCTTCCTCTGATGCTTAAGAGAATTCTGTCTTGACCCTTCTCACCTCACCTCCCAGTCCTGCTTGGCTAAATAAGCTCTTTTCGGGGCACCCGGGTGGCTCAGTCGGTTAAGCGTCCAACTTCAGCTCGGGTCATGATCTCGCGGTCCGTGAGTCGAGCCCTGCATCGGGCTCTGTGCTGATAGCTCAGGGCCCAGAGCCTGTTTCAGATTCTGTCTGTTTCAGATTCTCTCTGACTCTTTCCCATTCATGCTCTGTCTTTGTCTGTCTCAAATATAAATAAACGTTAAAAAAAATTATAAATAAATAAATAAATAAGCAAGCTCTTTTGGACCTTGTAATGGAGAGGAAAGGTGCTGGTGAGGATGCAGAAGGGCAAGAACTGGTGGGGTGGGTGCAGGGCTGTTGGTGGGAGGGTGAGGTAAAGGAGATAGGGGAGCTGCTTCAGAATAAGGGAAACGGATGGAAGAGAAAAGGAGATGTTAAAGATATATTACTATGGTCTCCTTATCTCCCCTTTCAGAGTTCAAGAAAGTCAAGAGAAGGGCTGAGACCTTTGGAAATTATTTTTAAATGATGGACTGTATTATTTTAACCACAATAGTGTTCTGAGACTGTCCCAGGAGAGTGCAGGCTTTAAAAAGATTACATGTTGATGAGGCACACCTCATTCCCATAGGGACTTGGGGCTCAGGGGTGAAGCTAACTAGAGTCCAATAAAACCACAGCAAAAATTTACTTCCTAATGTTCTTGTGTGTGTTGGCTAAAATAAGGGTCTATAGCCCTTACTGTTTCCCCCCAGGTTTGTTTTGTTTTTTTTTTTTTTCCTAACAGAATTGTTCCTGAAGCTTCTAACTCTGTAAGCTGCTCAAATTCCTCTGACAGTACAGAAGGTATAAAAGCTCATCATGTTGGAAGTGACAGGGTAAAAAAATGATAATATCTTCCATAAGCTTGAGTTGCACAGAAATGTCTACTCTGGGTATGTTTTAAAGGATGAACCAAATCTCAAATATTCGTTGTATCTAGAGCATGATGCTTGACAATTTCATACCTTGGTGCTCTCTAATGGAAGGAAGACTCCCTTTAATGAAATCAATTGTATTTAGCATAAGTAGAAATAATGGGCCATTCTGTGTACATCAAGATGGTGCTACTAGTCTTATATGCACAGTCATAGACATATACACAAGATGCACACTAGGACCTGCTGGGGGTCATGAGAACTTAATGGTAAACCCTGAGCCTTGGTAAATACTAAAGAACTAAATGGTAACAAATGACCTCTGTGACATGGTGCAGAAATATTCACTGCCATGGTACAATCTAGGACAAAGTTAGGAAGAATGGGTGTGTATGCTACCACCCCACCTCCAGTGACCAGGGCAGACATCATTAATTTATCGATACAGTCTTTCCTGCTGAACCAGACATGATCCCAGAAAACTTTTCATTGTAGCTCTCCAGGAGTCACTCTCGATGGATTGGAGCTGACGCATGAGATGAAATCTATTTGCCATTCCTAGTCTCTGGGATGGTTAGGGCCAAAATGTCAATGTGGGCATGAGTGTGCAAAGATCCCACCCCAGGGGCACACAAAGGTATTGGAGTTGACAGTGCAGAGATAAAGAGACAGCGGAACTGTCTTTATGCAAAGGGCAACAGGAGGCAGAAAAGGCCCCCCTGTTTATAATCCCCAAACCTCTCCTATTTCACCTCTTGGTTTTAGGTACTAAGGGCTACTATTTGAACAAAGTTATTTTCAGAAAAGAGCAATTTTTGAGTTGTTGTCTTTTATAAATAGCTTGGTTCAAATTAATTTTTCACATCAACAAATCAGACACCCAGAAAGACCGTGAAGGATTAGGGTTCAAGATGGATTAGGTATGAATTGGCAAATGATTAGCAATTAGCTAAAGAAGGTGCAAAGGGGTAGGTACAAAACACTACTTCCCACCCACAGCCCTCAGGAGGTCAGCCCTATAGCCGGTAAACTGAGCATCAGATCCTCAAAATCCCATAGTAAATAAGTGGGGGGAAACATTGGATTAGGGATTTATCTTCAATAAATAAAATTAAAATTTAAGAAAATAAGTTTGCTTTATCTTACTTTTTAATTAGGTTCTAATTGGCACACTATATACTAAGTCTGAAGAACTCAAATATTTGAGTTTGAACAACTAAAATATTTATATTAGGAGACATAACTTTTCCAACAAAAAGAGTATAATAACATTATGTAATTTCCTTCACTTCATGATCAACTTTTGTAGTAAGATTATAAAGAGGATAACTTCTCAGAATACTTAAGGACATATTAATTTACCAATATCAACACCTACCTTTGCTATTCATATCATTTGCTTTGAACATCTATAACCTCATACGTCATAACCCTTACTAGTTTTCTCTTCAGTTGTTAACTTATCTGACTTTCCCAAACTTCATTTGTATGTGATCTGAGCAATGTTCCAACATCATTTTCTTTAACCTCATGAAATCCTTAAATGTTGCAAAAGTGACAATTTCACTTCACAATCTATTTACATTGAGTTTGCATTTTCACCGTCAAAGTTTACAATATTCATCAGTGAAAATGACTGGGAAAATATGTTGTAAGGTGAGAAGAGTCAGGCTGGTATTAAGCAAGATAGATACATTAGAGGGGACAAATTTGACAATATTTCATGTGATAATAAATGTTGCTTCCCCACGAAATCTAGTAATTGTTATGACTGGACTCCCGACCACCCAGCTATTCTGGATGTGTATGTAATTATGCCACCTTCCTCCCTGGGCCACAGATGATTGGATCAGAGATGGACATCGGACCCAACTAAACCAATCATCTCTTTCCTGGGAATCTGGGATTGAGACTCAGTTATATGTATAGAACAGTGATCTCTCAACTTTTTTTGATTGAATATCTCTAATAGTAAAAATATTTAACTACACTTTCCATAAGTAATTTTTTATTTATAAATTACATTCACAATTATATTTATAAATTATATGAATGTAACATTTTAATCTTTCAAACATTTTATATGAGTTTAAATATTTTAATATTGTAAATTTATGACTAATTTTAAAATCTTTTCATTTAAAAAAATTTTTTTCATGTTTACTTATATTTGAGAGACAGAGCATGAACAGGGGAGGGGCAGAGAGAGAGGGAGACACAGAATCCAAAACAGGCTCCAGGCTCTGAGCTGTTGTCAGCACTGAGCCTGACGTGGGGCTCAAACTCAAGAGCTGTGAGATCATGACCTGAGCCAAAGTCGGTCGCTTAACCGACTGAGCCACCCAGGCGCCCCTTTTTGTTCTTTATTAATAATTATTAATAAAATATTTAAAAATTTTGAATGATATTCATTTATTAGTCATTGTTTTAAGAAACTTCAATTCTATGACACAAAAATTCATGTTGGATCCTATGTTCACATATAATACTTGGTTTTAATGGCTGCATAGCTGAAAACCTAACTCTTATGACAACAGATCCCAATGGATAAAAAGACACTTTCTACATTACGATTTTTCAGGGTGCCTGGGTGGCTCTCGGTTAAGCAACTGATTTCATGTCAGGTCATGATCTTGTGGTTTGTGGGTTCAAGCCCTGAGTTGGGCTCTGTGCTGACAGCTCAGAGCCTGGAGCCTGCTTCAGATTCTGTGTCTCCTTCCCTCTCTGCCCCTCCCCCGCCCACACTCTGTGTCTCTCTCCTTCAAAAATAAATTAAACATTAACATTTAATATAATTTAATTAACATTTAAAAAGAAGTGTTTGGCTTTCACTTTTAAAAAAAATATGATTTTTTTAATCCCAACCACCAATTATGCAAAGGCTTTTGTTGAAATTAGGCTCATAAATTCCCAGCATCTCTGATGTCAATTAGTTCTTACAAATTAATCAAACCCACTGACTTTCTCTTCTGGAAACTTTTATACCAGTTAGAAAATTCTGGTTTTTGAAGTACAGAACTGTCAAGGTTTTTGTGGTTGAGACACATTGTTTTCAACAACAAAATCATATAATGATAGAAACATTTCCAAACACCCATTTTCAAGATGTTTCTCCATAGCAAGAGGTCTTTTGAAAAGCAGATATTTTCTCTCTCGTTGATAAAATATCACCTTTGCCTTGAAGAAGGAGATAAACTTTTATTTTAAATAGCTGCTAGTGTCACAGAAAAGGCCAGTGAATTTAGAATCATTATTGAAAAACAAAAATGTGTTATACATCTTTAAAAAGGATCATTCTTTTGTCACAAGATGACCAGAAAACATCTTTTCTCATGGCCATGTACTTTCTTTTTTTTTTTTTTTTTTTTTATAATTTTTTTTTTCCAACGTTTATTTATTTTTGGGACAGAGAGAGACAGAGCATGAACGGGGGAGGGGCAGAGAGAGAGGGAGACACAGAATCGGAAACAGGCTCCAGGCTCCGAGCCATCAGCCCAGAGCCCGACGCGGGGCTTGAACTCACGGACCGCAAGATCGTGACCTGGCTGAAGTCGGACGCTTAACCGACTGCGCCACCCAGGCGCCCCCCATGTACTTTCTTTTTACAAAGTTTGGGATGATTCTACTATTGAAGTCCTTGTTTGTATCAATTAACCACTTAAATGACCTCCTGTGGCACTTTGTACCCTTCTGGCTTCAATTCTTTCCTACACAAAATTGAATATGAATAGCAGAGAATGGATTTCACATGTGCAGATAATACTCTAGTCTTACCTCAGAATTGTTTTTCATTCTAATGAAAGCAACTGCTGCATTAGTGGTTACACATAGGTATAAAACATTATATTTTATTGAAGAATTCATTTCCCATATGACTGTGGCTGACAGTTTCATGTCCTGTGCAGTGCGTTCAAACACAGATGCCTCATACCTTGGATGTTCAGTTTCACTGGGTTATTTTGCCAGCAGTAGACAGCATGTGTGAATATTTGTCCATCATCAGGAATCCAGAGGCCACATATCTAACCTTTCCCCTTCACCAAAAGAAAGAAGCTGTTTTATTAACAATAGATACAGGCAAGAAAGCATCAATTATAATGACAAGAAAGTACAAGAAAAAGCAAGTGAGAAAAAAGATGATCATTGGTGGGATTATTTAACCCCTTTCTCCTGATCACAGCTACTCTGCAGAAAATGCAGAGCATAATCACTTTGAAGAGCCCTGAATATGGGTTATTTTAGCTCCCTAGTCAGGATCTAATGCACCTGAATGAAATGCACTTTTTTTTTTTTAAATCCCTTTTCTGAGTCCTTTGTTCTCAAGGAATATCACAGTAATGAGCTGGATACCCAAAGTACAGTTATTATTTCTAAATGCTCCAATGGCTCGGCCTACATATGCTCTCAAAATATTTGAGTCACTGGAGGAAATTAAGAAAACCTACCCGAGGATTAGAAGGGATTTCCAAAGAAATCATATTTTCACCTCAAATCAAAAACTCTTAGTCTGCCTTGACTACAAGCCTTGGCTCTTATTCTCACCATATGTGCAATATTTTGGATGTTTCTCACTGATATAAAGAACTGAAATTTAATTTCAAAAGGCTGAACAGACATGACATTTACCAAATTAAAAGAAAGCACAATCTCCATCCATACACTCTTCATACAAATACCTTTCAGTCTTAAAATTTAACAAAGCTCCTCTGATCGCACATGGAATTTACACCTGAACCTAGTGCGACGTCTCTAGTGGGTGGGTCTTTCCTTGCCATTGGTAAGTGAGTGGAGTCTTTGGTAAAGTTTATCAATCTTATGTATGTACTTATTAGCAGTATTGCTTTCTGTTCCTTAGGGTAGAGTGCCTGGACATCTTTACTTCTCAAGCCTGTTTGGAGGTAAGAGTATTTGATTCAGCAGACATGTGCTGAGCTCCTGCTTTGTACAAAGATTCAGTTTCAGTTTTGTGAGGGTTTCAAAAATGAAGAGGTTCCTACCTACAAGAACTTCCTCAGGGAAGATGAGATACATTCATTTTTTTTTTTTTTAATGCTGGGAAAGTCAACAACATAAGAGTTACTAAGTGTTAAAAGGGCTCAGTTCCAAAATTCTAAACTATTACATTGTAATAATTAATTAGCTGAATAATTCAGGCTAAAAGCTAAATCTTCTCTTCTCCTTAGATCAAAACTAAAGTTTCTATAGGTTTAAGGTACAGAAGTAAAATGTATAAGGAGGCAGAAGAGACAAATGGGATAAGTATACTGAAGCATAACTGGGCTTTTAACCCCTGAATAAATATGATCTAAATCTATGCTTCCCAGTGTAAAAAGGCACAAAGTAGAGAAGGGGCTGGATTTTTTAATGACAGGATCTCATGGATAGCACTGAGTCTGAATCATCAGGATCCACTGTCTAGTTATGGATCAGTCAAATGCAGATACTGGACCCAAGATGAGTGAACTCTCAGTGACAAGGTAATACTAAATGGACTGGACCAGTTCCTAAACCCAGAAAGCTAATCCCTCATTCTTCATTCAAACCATGATTTATTCTGAAACAAATTTTAAGCTGCTTAGAAATATGCAAACATGTTACAAGAAAAGATAAATCCAAAATAAAAACATAACGCAGGGGCGCCTGGGTGGCTCAGCTGGTTAAGCATCCAACTTTGGCTCAGGTCATGATCTCATGGTTTGTGAGTCTGAGCCCTGCATCGGGCTCTGTGCTAACAGCTCAGAGCCTGGAGCCTGCTTCAAATTCTGTGTCTCCTCCTCTCTCTGCCCCTCCCATGCTCATGCTCTGTCTCTCTCTGTCTCTCAATAATAAACATTTAAAAAATTTTTTTAAACAAAACAAAACATAAGGCAAAGAGCAAATAAAACTAAGAAAGCAAGATGGCATTGGGAGTGAAGTCAGCCCACAGAGTAGAACAGGAGTCCCTGTGTTCTTTCTTGAGTAGCCTCCTCATTGCCGGAATAAAGAGGCAAACCCAGTTAGTTACATGATGCACTGCCACCATCCTGGTTATTAAGAAAATAAAGAAGCCAAACAATGATCAGAAGATTATCCAGAGAGTGCCTGGGTGGCTCAGTGGGTTAAGCGTCTAACTCTTGATTTCAGCTCAGGTCATGATCTCACAATAGTGAGACTGAACCTCATGTTGGACTCTGTGCTGACAGTGGGAAGCCTGCTTGGGGATTCTCTATCTCCATCTCTCTCTCTGCCCCTCCCCTGCTCTTGTGCTTTCTCTATCTCTCTCTCTCAAAATAAATAAATAAACATTTTTTTCTTAAAGTGTGGAGTAATTAAATCATGCTTTCTTTATCAGTTTGCAAGATCCACTCTGAGAGAATCAAAGGTCAGTTACAAGATCAGTTTAGGGCCCAACAAAAAGGATCTGAGAGCTCATGGCACCACGTCATGAGCCTAGATTCAGAAACACAAAGTCATGACTCTACGAACTCCTTTGTAACGTGATGAATGACATGATTCAGACTGTATAAGGTAAAACGAGTAATACCAGTGCTAATTCCACCCCAAGCATCACATTTCAGTGCTTTTTTAATTTGGTTTTGTTCATTTATGTTAGTTTATGTTTCAGATGAAAAGTTTCTAGAAAACAGGTTACAGGGCAGTTATAGGCTGAACTGTGACCCCCTAATTCATATGTTGAAATCCTAATCCCCAGCACCTCAGAATGTGAATGTATTTGGATATAGGACCTTTTAAAGATGTACTTAAGGAAAAATGAAGACATATGGGTGGGCCCTAATCCAAATATGACTGATGTTCTTATAAGAAGAGATTAGGACACGAACATGCATGGAGGAGTTTCATGTGAAAACACCAGAAAAAGATGGCCATCTGCAAGCCAAGGAGAGAGGTTTCAGAATAAAACTAACCTAGCTGACATGTTGATCTTGAACTTCTAGCTTCTAGAACTGTGAAGAAATAAATTTCTGTTGTTCAAGCCATCCAGTCTGTGGTATTTGTTATGACAGCCCTAGAAAATGAATACAAGAGCTATTTAAATTTCTCTGAATAGGGTCAAGTCTCAAGACTATATGTAAAATAGGTGCCTTTAGTGGGGCAGGCAGAAACGCAACAGATGGACAGGACTTGGGGGTTGTAGGTATGGCATTTAAAAATCAGGAATCGAATCAGGCATGGTCAGAGAGAATAAAAGATTTATTATCTCTTATTTTACATATTAAGATTCCTCAATGTTCTCAGAAGTAAGTCTATGGTGGGAGGTAAGAGGCAGGAAGGACTTCTGGGCCACTTTGATACCATTGGGGGTTTAGGAGAGATTATGTTGAGAAATTACTTTGGAGAGAGATTTGGACTACTGTCTAGTCTAAAAGCAGTGATTTTAAATAACACAGTCTATTGCTATACCTTGGTCTTAACAATGTTCAAGGAGAAATAATGTTGTAATAATAGAATGCTCCATATGTATCTGTTTTTGCCCCCACCCACTATCGCAGGACTTCTTACCCTGCCGTTGGTCTCTTACCCCTCCTCTTTGTTTCAAGTGATTCCCAGGGAGAGATTCTTCCATAAACACAGGCTTCTCATGATCTCTATCACTGTCTATCTAATTGTCTATTATTTATAACATTTTAAAGACCTGTTTAGGGGCCCCTGGGTGGCTCAGGTCATGATCTCACAGCTTGTGAGTTTGAACCCTGTGTTGGGCTCTGAGCTGTCACAGCACAGCTGTGCTGACAGCTCAGAGCCTGGAGCCTGCTTCAGATTCTGTGTCTCCCTCTCTCTGTGTCCCTCCTCTGCTCACGCTCTGTCTCTCTGTCTCTCAAAAAATCAATTAACATTAAAAATGAAATTGAAAAAAATGACCTGTTTAATATGTTTCATAAGTTTTAAGGTAGTTTGGATGTCTAAATTTTATATATATTTCATAATAAGAGTAATATAATCACAATAAAAGAAAATTTGAAAAGAGATAAAAGAAAAAAAATCACCCATAGTCTCATCATTCTAAGGTAATTGCTAGCATTTGATTGATTTTCCTTTCAACTTTTTTACTCCATGCATAAGAACTTTTCACCAAAAGTTGTAATTTTAATATATACACAACCTTCTATACTCCTTAAAAAAATAAACTTAATATTGTATCATAAGCCTTTGTCAATGGTGCAACAGAATTTTCTTAAACATCATTTTAATGATATATAATATAGCATAGAGCTGACACAATAGTTTACTTATCAGTTTCCCAATTCCCAATTAGGTTATTTCAAATTCTTTAAAAATAAAGAACTATAAACAACATGGATGTCTTTGACAATGGATATGTTTGAACATATTTCTTTTCTTCCTATTTTGCATTTCTCCCTTGGAACACATTCCCATTGTCTGAATTACTGTGTGAAGGGGTAGGCTAATTTTTGTGCAGATGCTTAGAGAATGTCCTACTGTTGGCGATAGGATCTGCTATAGAGAATTTGTATAGAGGCCACTATTCTCATTTTAACCTATGCCAAGATCCGCAGTGGCTTGGGAATACTACCATTGCCTTTTGGGGGAATCATCTATCTAGTTCATAGATAGTGCATTTTGCTTGATAAATTTGCAGGATCAGTCTGGTGAAATTCAAGATAAAGATGGGATCAGAGTACGTCTAAGACTCACACAAAGGGTTGATAGAAGTCTACTTCATATCCTCATGGACACTTCGTGTATCAGTGAATGAGAGAGTGAGCTCAGGAAAGCAGGCCTCAGAGAAGCAGCTCTGTTGCACTAGTCAGGGAGGAGACCCTGGGACTCGGTAACTGTGTCACTGGCTGTGGGTCTTGCTTGGGGCACAATATATCAAGTTTTCACCCACCTGGGCCTCGATTTCATGAACTGTGAGAGCATGACCTGAGTCAAAATCAAAAGTCAGATGCTTAACCAACTGAGCCACTCAAGTGTCCCCATGAACACTTCTAGATACCCACTGTGTCCACGTTGCCTTCTCTGCTAGGAGCTATTGGAAACAAAGACAAGACTACCCAGTGGATTTGGTCCGTACCTTCAAACAGCCCTTTAGGCTGTTTTAGAAATAATAGCAGAAGTGAAAAGGCTACCCTCACTACATACACACTTAAGTGTCTACTGGATTCACAGTTATCATAGATGAGACAAAATGATAAGAAAAATCGCCCAAACTTTCAATAAGTAGCAGGACTTGACAGCCTGACCACAAGTATATCTCCAGAAGAAATTTCCATTAGCCTTTACACTTTTCCCCTTGAGAGAACAAGTTATAACACCTTCTTCGAAGTCTCATAGCCTTTCCTTTTTAAATACTAATCCTTTATTCTGACTGCAAAAGTTTTTCACTAATGATAGCTATCACATCTAAGCGAATATTTAAAATATGGACTTTAAAAAAAAGATATTTTTGCCTGCAAACCACTCATTTTCAAAACCATCATCAGAAAGATGTCTGAATTGGTCACTGCTAGGAAGATCCACCTTAACAATTTCAAAGCAAGTTTTCTTCTCCTCCTGCCAATCCAGCATCATGTCTCCCTTTCCAATCTCAAAAAACTAATTTTCAGAAATAAATACATGTGTAAATCAAAGTATGCCTGTAGCTTGTCATTTCAACAAATAAAGTGACGAGAAGCGGCAAGATGGCGGCTTAGGAGGACGCTGGGCTCACCACGCGTCCTGCTGATCACTTAGATTCCACCTACACCTGCCTAAATAACCCAGAAAACCGCCAGAGGATTAGCAGAACGGAGTCGCTGGAGCCAAACGCAGACGAGAGGCCCACGGAAGAGGGTAGGAAGGGCGGCGAGGCGGTGCGCGCTCCACGGACTGGCGGGAGGGAGCCGGGGCGGAGGGGCGGCTCGCCGGCCAAGCAGAGACCCCGAGTCTGGCTGCAAAAGCGGAGGGGCCTGACGGACTGTGTTCCCACAACAAGCGCGACTTAGCGTCTGGGAGGTCATAAGTTAACAGCCCTGCTGGGAAAGCGGGAAGGCTGGAGGACAAAGGGAGGGAGAGCTGCTGAGCCCCCTGACGACAGAGCTCAGTTTGGTGGGGAACAAAGGCGCTCGCCAGCGCCATCTCTCCCACCCATCCCCAGCCAAAATCCCAAAGAGAACCAGTTCCTGCCAGGGAACTTGCTCGCTCCGCGCAAACACCCAACTCTGTGCTTCTGCGGAGCCAAACCTCCGGCAGTGGATCTGACTCCCTCCCGCTGCCACAGGGCCCCTCCTGAAGAGGATCACCTAAGGAGAAGCGAGCTAAGCCTGCCCCTCCTGCCCCTGTGCACCTTGCCTACCCACCCCAGCTAATACGCCAGATCCCCAGCATCACAAGCCTGGCAGTGTGCAAGTAGCCCAGACGGGCCACGCCACCCCACAGTGAATCCCGCCCCTAAGAGAGGGGAAGAGAAGGCACACACCAGTCTGACTGTGGCCCCAGTGGTGGGCTGGGGGCAGACATCAGGTCTGACTGCGGCCCCGCCCACCAATTCCAGTTATACACCACAACACAGGGGAAGTGCCCTGCAGGTCCTCACCACGCCAGGGACTATCCAAAATGACCAAGCGGAAGAATTCCCCTCAGAAGAATCTCCAGGAAATAACAACAGCTAATGAACTGATCAAAAAGGATTTAAATAATATAACAGAAAGTGAATTTAGAATAATGTCATAAAATTAATCGCTGGGCTTGAAAACAGTATACAGGACAGCAGAGAATCTCTTGCTACAGAGATCAAGGGACTAAGGAACAGTCACGAGGAGCTGAAAAACGCTTTAAACGAAATGCATAACAAAATGGAAACCACCACAGCTCGGCTTGAAGAGGCAGAGGAGAGAATAGGTGAACTAGAAGATAAAGTTATGGAAAAAGAGGAAGCTGAGAAAAAGAGAGATAAAAAAATCCAGGAGTATGAGGGGAAAATTAGAGAACTAAGTGATACACTAAAAAGAAATAATATACGCATAATTGGTATCCCAGAGGAGGAAGAGAGAGGGAAAGGTGCTGAAGGGGTACTTGAAGAAATAATAGCTGAGAACTTCCCTGAACTGGGGAAGGAAAAAGGCATTGAAATCCAAGAGGCACAGAGAACTCCCTTCAGACGTAACTTGAATCGATCTTCTGCACGACATATCATAGTGAAACTGGCAAAATACAAGGATAAAGAGAAAATTCTGAAAGCAGCAAGGGGTAAACGTGCCCTCACATATAAAGGGAGACCTATAAGACTCGTGACTGATCTCTCTTTTGAAACTTGGCAGGCCAGAAAGAATTGGCACGAGATTTTCAGGGTGCTAGACAGAAAAAATATGCAGCCGAGAATCCTTTATCCAGCAAGTCTGTCATTTAGAATAGAAGGAGAGATAAAGGTCTTCCCAAACAAACAAAAACTGAAGGAATTTGTCACCACTAAACCAGCCCTACAAGAGATCCTAAGGGGGACCCTGTGAGACAAAGTCCCAGAGACATCACTACAAGCATAAAACATACAGACATCACAATGACTCTAAACCCATATCTTTCTATAATAACACTGAATGTAAATGGATTAAATGCGCCAACCAAAAGACATAGGGTATCAGAATGGATAAAAAAACAAGACCCATCTATTTGCTGTCTACAAGAGACTCATTTTAGACCTGAGGACACCTTTAGATTGAGAGTGAGGGGATGGAGAACTATTTATCATGCGACTGGAAGCCAAAAGAAAGCTGGAGTAGCCATACTTATATCAGACAAACTAGACTTTAAATTAAAGGCTGTAACAAGAGATGAAGAAGGACATTATATAATAGTTACAGGGTCTATCCATCAGGAAGAGCTAACAATTATAAATGTCTATGCGCTGAATACCGGAGCCCCCAAATATATAAAACAATTACTCATAAACATAAGCAACCTTATTGATAAGAATGTGGTAATTGCAGGGGACTTTAACACCCCACTTACAGAAATGGACAGATCATCTAGACACACGGTCAATAAAGAAACAAGGGCCCTGAATGAGACATTGGATCGGATGGACTTGACAGATATATTTAGAACTCTGCATCCCAAAGCAACAGAATATACTTTCTTCTCGAGTACACATGGAACATTCTCCAAGATAGATCATATACTGGGTCACAAAACAGCCCTTCATAAGTTTACAAGAATTGAAATTATACCATGCATACTTTCAGACCACAATGCTATGAAGCTTGAAATCAACCACAGAAAAAAGTCTGGAAAACCTCCAAAGGCATGGAGGTTAAAGAACACCCTACTAACGAATGAGTGGGTCAACCAGGCAATTAGAGAAGAAATTAAAAAATATATGGAAACAAACGAAAATGAAAATACAACAATCCAAACGCTATGGGACGCAGCGAAGGCAGTCCTGAGAGGAAAATACATTGCAATCCAGGCCTATCTCAAGAAACAAGAAAAATCCCAAATAGAAAATCTAACAGCACACCTAAAGGAACTAGAAGCAGAACAGCAAAGGCAGCCTAAACCCAGCAGAAGAAGAGAAATAATAAAGATCAGAGCAGAAATAAACAATATAGAATCTAAAAAAACTGTAGAGCAGATCAACGAAACCAAGAGTTGGTTTTTTGAAAAAATAAACAAAATTGACAAACCTCTAGCCAGGCTTCTCAAAAAGAAAAGGGAAATGACCCAAATAGATAAAATCATGAATGAAAATGGAATTATGACAACCAATCCCTCAGAGATACAAACAATTATCAGGGAATACTATGAAAAATTATATGCCAACAAATTGGACAACCTGGAAGAAATGGACAAATTCCTGAACACCCACACTCTTCCAAAACTCAATCAGGAGGAAATAGAAAGCTTGAACAGACCCATAACCAGCGAAGAAATTGAATCGGTTATCAAAAATCTCCCAACAAATAAGAGTCCAGGACCAGATGGCTTCCCAGGGGAGTTCTACCAGACGTTTAAAGCAGAGATAATACCTATCCTTCTCAAGCTATTCCAAGAAATAGAAAGGGAAGGAAAACTTCCAGACTCATTCTATGAAGCCAGTATTACTTTGATTCCTAAACCAGACAGAGACCCAGTAAAAAAAGAGAACTACAGGCCAATATCCCTGATGAATATGGATGCAAAAATTCTCAATAAGATACTAGCAAATCGAATTCAACGGCATATAAAAAGAATTATTCACTATGATCAAGTGGGATTCATTCCTGGGATGCAGGGCTGGTTCAACATTCGCAAATCAATCAACGTGATACATCACATTAACAAAAAAAAAGAGAAGAACCATATGATCCTGTCAATCGATGCAGAAAAGGCCTTTGACAAAATCCAGCACCCTTTCTTAATAAAAGCCCTTGAGAAAGTCGGGATAGAAGGAACATACTTAAAGATCATAAAAGCCATTTATGAAAAGCCCACAGCTAACATCATCCTCAACGGGGAAAAACTGAGAGCTTTTTCCCTGAGATCAGGAACACGACAAGGATGCCCACTCTCACCGCTGCTGTTTAACATAGTGCTGGAAGTGCTAGCATCAGCAATCAGACAACAAAAGGAAATCAAAGGCATCAAAATTGGCAAAGATGAAGTCAAGCTTTCGCTTTTTGCAGATGACATGATATTATACATGGAAAATCCGATAGACTCCACCAAAAGTCTACTAGAACTGATACAGGAATTCAGCAAAGTTGCAGGATACAAAATCAATGTACAGAAATCAGTTGCATTCTTATACACTAACAATGAAGCAACAGAAAGACAAATAAAGAAACTGATCCCATTCACAATTGCACCAAGAAGCATAAAATACCTAGGAATAAATCTAACCAAAGATGTAAAGGATCTGTATGCTGAAAACTATAGAAAGCTTATGAAGGAAATTGAAGAAGATTTAAAGAAATGGAAAGACATTCCCTGCTCATGGACTGGAAAAATAAATATTGTCAAAATGTCAATACTACCCAAAGCTATCTACACATTCAATGCAATCCCAATCAAAATTGCACCAGCATTCTTCTCGAAGCTAGAACAAGCAATCCTAAAATTCATATGGAACCACAAAAGGCCCCGAATAGCCAAAGGAATTTTGAAGAAGAAGACCAAAGCAGGAGGCATCACAATCCCAGACTTTAGCCTCTACTACAAAGCTGTCATCATCAAGACAGCATGGTATTGGCACAAAAACAGACACATAGACCAATGGAATAGAATAGAAACCCCAGAATTAGACCCACAAACGTATGGCCAACTCATCTTTGACAAAGCAGGAAAGAACATCCAATGGAAAAAAGACAGCCTCTTTAACAAATGGTGCTGGGAGAACTGGACAGCAACATGCAGAAGGTTGAAACTAGACCACTTTCTCACACCATTCACAAAAATAAACTCCAAATGGATAAAGGACCTAAATGTGAGACAGGAAACCATCAAAACCTTAGAGGAGAAAGCAGGAAAAGACCTCTCTGACCTCAGCCGTAGCTATCTCTTACTCGACACATCCCCAAAGGCAAGGGAATTAAAAGCAAAAGTGAATTACTGGGACCTTATGAAGATAAAAAGCTTCTGCACAGCAAAGGAAACAACCAACAAAACTAAAAGGCAACCAACGGAATGGGAAAAGATATTCGCAAATGACATATCGGACAAAGGGCTAGTATCCAAAATCTATAAAGAGCTCACCAAACTCCACACCCGAAAAACAAATAACCCAGTGAAGAAATGGGCAGAAAACATGAATAGACACTTCTCTAAAGAAGACATCCGGATGGCCAACAGGCACATGAAAAGATGTTCAGCGTCGCTCCTTATCAGGGAAATACAAATCAAAACCACACTCAGGTATCACCTCACGCCAGTCAGAGTGGCCAAAATGAACAAATCAGGAGACTATAGATGCTGGAGAGGATGTGGAGAAACGGGAACCCTCTTGCACTGTTGGTGGGAATGCAAATTGGTGCAGCCGCTCTGGAAAGCAGTGTCGAGGTTCCTCAAAAAATTAAAAATAGACCTACCCTATGACCCAGCAATAGCACTGCTAGGAATTTATCCAAGGGATACAGGAGTACTGATGCATAGGGCCACTTGTACCCCAATGTTCATAGCAGCACTCTCAACAATAGCCAAATTATGGAAAGAGCCTAAATGTCCATCAAGTGATGAATGGATAAAGAAATTGTGGTTTATATACACAATGGAGTACTACGTGGCAATGAGAAAAAATGAAATATGGCCTTTTGTAGCAACGTGGATGGAACTGGAGAGTGTGATGCTAAGTGAAATAAGTCATACAGAGAAAGACAGATACCATATGGTTTCACTCTTATGTGGACCCTGAGAAATTAACAGGAACCCATGGGGGAGGGGAAGGAAAAAAAAAAACAGGTTAGAGTGGGAGAGAGCCAAAGCATAAGAGACTCTTAAAAACTGAGAACAAACTGAGGGTTGATGGGGGGTGGGAGGGAGGAGAGGGTGGGTGATGGGTATTGAGGAGGGCACCTTTTGGGATGAGCACTGGGTGTTGTATGGAAACCAATTTGTCAATAAATTTCATATTAAAAAAAATAAATAAATAAATCCAAAAAAAAATAAAATAAAAAAAAATAAAAAATAAAAAAATAGACATATAAAAAAAAAAACAAAACAAATAAAGTGACAAACATTTGTTAGATGCTTTCTATGTGCCTAGCCATGTTCTAAGTGCTCAGAGGCACAAAAGAACCACAAGGAATCTCTGGTTCCATTGAAAACTTATTCTGTCACATTGAAAATGCCTCAAAGTTTCCAAAGAGAAAAAAGAGACAGAACCTCTTCAGGAAACTTTTTTTCCATTGTGAGTCTGTGAAGCTCATGTTAAATACTAAAGAAGAGTTTTTGAAATGTAGATTCTTTTTTTTTTTTTGCATTTATTTTTATTTTTTTAATATATGAAATTTATTGTCAAATTGGTTTCCACACAACACCCAGTGCTCATCCCAAAAGATGCCCTCTTCAATGCCCGTCACCTACCCTCCCTTCCCTCCCACCCCCATCGACCCTTAGTTTGTTCTCAGTTTTTAAGAGTCTCTTATGCTTTGGCTCTCTCCCACTCTAACCGCCCCCCTTTTTTTTCCTTCCCCTCCCCCATGGGTTTCTGTTAAGTTTCTCAGGATCCACATAAGAGTGAAAACATATGGGATCTGTCTTTCTCTGTATGGCTTATTTCACTTAGCATCACGCTCTCCAGTTCCATCCACGTTGCTACAAAGGGCCATATTTCATTCTTTCTCATTGCCACGTAGTACTCCATTGTGTATATAAACCACAATTTCTTTATCCATTCATCACTTGATGGTCATTTAGGCTCTTTCCACAATTTGGCTATTGTTGAGAGTGCTGCTATGAACATTGGGGTACAAGTGGCCCTATGCATCAGTACTCCTGTATCCCTTGGGTAAATTCCTAGCAGTGCTACTGCTGGGTCATAGGGTAGGTCTATTTTTAATTTTTTGAGGAACCTCCACACTGTTTTCCAGAGTGGCTGCACCAATTTGCATTCCCACCAACAGTGCAAGAGGGTTCCTGTTTCTCCACATCCTCTCTAGCATCTATAGTCTCCTGATTTGTTCATTTTGGCCACTCTGACTGGCGTGAGGTGATATCTGAGTGTGGTTTTGATTTGTATTTCCCTGATGAGGAGCAATGTTGAGCATCTTTTCATGTGCCTGTTGGCCATCTGGATGTCTTCTTTAGAGAAGTGTCTATTCATGTTTTCTGCCCACTTCTTCACTGGATTATTTGTTTTTCGGGTGTGGAGTTTGGTGAGTTCTTTATAGATTTTGGATACTAGCCCTTTGTTTGATATGTCATGAAATGAAGATTCTTAAAGGGGAAAATAAAAGGTTGGCCTGAGGTTTGAAAGAGAGGTTGTCACAGCCACCATGAGGCATTCTTCAGGGAAAACAGTGCTTTCAGTGTTTATGAGTTATTCATTAGAGAGGCAGGGTCGAGCTGGCTGACACTGTGGGTGCTAAGGCAAAACTTTCATCCTGGCTGCAAGGTAAGAGCTATAAAGCCAGGTAAGGGCTGCCATGCATTTCTGGAGGGCAATTCTAAATCTCAAAAATGTAGAGAAACAGACAGGGAACAAGAGACATCAGAGACAGAGAAGGCTTTGCTGTTTTGTCCACAAAAGGAAATGGCATGTGCCAGAGGCAGAGCTGCTCAAGGCTTCATTAGACAAAGAGGAGACCACATTTTGAGAAGACAATCACAGGGATCAGAGCAGCTGCCATAATTTTTTTAATGTTTATTTCTTTTGAGAGAGAGAGAGAGAGAGGAGCAGAGAGAGAGGGGGACAGAGGATCTGTGCTGACAGCAGAGAGCCTGACGAGGGGCTTGAACTCATGAACTGTAAGATCATGACCCGAGCAGAAGTATGACACTTAACTAACTGACAGCCACCCAGGCACCCCACAGCTACCATAATTTTTAAAACTCAAAGGCTAGAATGGTAGAGCCTCAAGATTCTGCCTCAAATAGAATAAAATATTCAGAGTTAGTTTGAGACCCAAGTTTATTAAGCAGATGAGGCTGAAAGATATGTGATTAATTGAAATATGTTATAGGCACCCCTCACTTTGCACTGTTCCAACATGTACAAATTTCATTTACCATGCTTTAGTTAAACCATTCAACAAAACAGTTGAACACCATTCAACAAAACAGTTCAAATTTTAGTTAACACCGTATATTAATTGTGAGTAATCACATAAAGTGCAAACTTTACTACTAACCTTCAGCCCACAAATCACTATATAACAGATGGGTATCATGATCAGTGACCAATGACATCACTTCTTTCCAGGTCTGTCAGTGACTGACCACTACACCTTTGTTATTCATTTCTTGCACAGACAGTAAAGAGTACAGTTGTGGTACCTCCTTGTCTCCCTGTGATAAATTCACACAGTATTTTATAACAAGGATTAAAGGGCAACAAAGAGACAAAAAGTGATAATGCCAGAAGTGAAAGTTGGATGCAATTAGATCTGAAAAAATGGCAACAGAGAAGCAAAGATAAGATGAGATCTAGGCTTTCATGAAGCTATGATATAAACTATGTTGACAAAATTCAATGAATATAAAAAACAGCGTACAGTTGCTCCAACACATTTCAGTTTAAATGGTAGTAGAAGCAGAAAGCCAATCGCGGTTGAAATGGAGCATGTCTACTTTGGATTGCAGGCTGCAATCAAAGATAATCCAGATCGGTTCGGATCACATTCAAGCCAAAGTGTTAAAGTTAACTGCCAGATTGAAAGAAAAATGTAATTACAGGGAGACTGAAAAAGAACCTTTTACTGCCAGTAAAGGTTGTTGTCATTGTTTCAGATGTTGGCATAAATTGATTAATGTTAAACTATCTGATGAAGCGGCTAGTACAGATAAGGATGCTGCTGTGAAATTTGGACCCAGATTGCAAGGATTAGTTAAGGCAGGTAGTTAAGATGCTCTCACATATGAAAGTGGCTGTGACAAAAGCATGAGGAGGTACCAGAGGAAGTGACATCAGCAAAAGACACCCTCAAGTTAAAGGAACTCTCAAAGATATTTCACAACATTGAAAACAAAAAGAATAAAATATTGAAAGCTGATTCAAACTTGGAAAGGATTATGACCATTTGCAGGCGTAATATACTGATACATGCTACAACATGAATATACCTTGAAACATTATGCTAAGTGAAAGAAGCCAGTCATAGAAGACTACATACTTTATGATTCCATTAATATGAAATGTCTAGAATAAACAAATCTATAGATACAAAAAGTAGGGGCACCTGGGTGACTCAGTCAGTTGAACGCCCCACTTCAGCTCAGGTCAGCTCAGGGGTGGGGAGTTGGAGCCCACATCAGACTCTCTGCTATGAGGTGGGAGCCCTTTTCAGCTTCAGATTCTCTGTCCCCTCCCCCCTTTCTCTGTTCCCCTCCCCCCTCTCTCGGCTCCCCCCCACCTCCCCTCCAGTGTACGTGCACTCTTTCTCTCAAAAATAAGTAAACATTTAAAGGGCCAAGTTCCAAAGAAAAGGAACCCTTAATAAAGTGAATCTAGTATTCTGTTTATCTCTTTCCCCCTCAAGCAAATGATGATTCTTAGCATGGTAGGGGTTATAGTGGGTCGGGCAGTGGGAAAGCTGAGAAGTCAGGCCAAGAACAGATACTACAGGCAGAGAAGCCAGTACTCATGGTGATAGAGAGGAAACACAGGAGTCAGGGCTTGCAGAAGAAATCAGGCCTTAAATAGCCAAGACTCTTAAGTGGGGAGGCCTAGGAAAGAAAGCCTAAAATTCAGGAATTTCCCTTCAAGACTAATAAAACTGAAGATACTTTATATTTAGCAAGACTAATCAAGAAAAATGAGAAAAGGCACAGAATACCAATAACAAAAATTAAAATGGAGACCTCACCACAGAAGCTGCAGACCTCAAAGAGATACCAATGGAATATTAGAACAACTCTGTGCCATAAATTGGAAAGTTTAGATGAAATGGACGAATCCCTAAAAAAATAAGACTGACTACAACTGATGCAGGAAGAAACATAAAATCCAAATAAAGCTGTAGCTATTAAAGACACTATATCAATCATTTAAAAATCTTTCCACAGAAAAATCTCCAGATACAGCTGGCTTCACTGATGAATTCTTCCATTTAAGGAAAAACAAACACCAGTACTAAGAAAACCTATCTCAGAGAAAACAATCTATAAATAAGAGAATGTGTCAAATTTACCAGTAAACAAGGTCAATATACAAAAAAAATAAAATACCAAAATAAACTATTAGAAAATGAGAGTTGAAAAAGGACACAATAGGAATTCCTACCTCTCCCTTCCCTAGTGGAGCTCAGACTTTATTTATTTATTTATACATGCATAATCATCTGATGCTGAATTTAACACTTCGAAGGAAGTCATAAGAGAAATCTGTACGTAAATGGTTGGACTTTAGTTTATCCAACAAACACGAATATATGCATGTTTTCCATTTACAGAGGCCTTCAGAACTACTCTCCAGGCCTTCAACTGCAAGGAAACATATCTCAGGTGCTACAATAGTTCCAGATATGTCTGCCTGAGCTCTAGGGGAGGAAAAAGGAAGTTAAATCATACAGCTAATACGATTCACAGGCTCATCCTCACTTTATTTTCAAGGGTAACCCTTGTTTTAAAGGGGCACTGATTCTGTAAGGAGACCTTTGTGAGGCCCAGGTGGACAACTCCCCAAAAATGTAGATGGAAGAGTAAAGGCCAGAGGCCAAGAAGCCAGGCTGGTAAGCCTCTGAATTTGGTGGAAAGCCTGTTTTAAAAACGGTTAACATTTCCCTCCCACCACTGCGTCAATGACTGGAAAAATTATTATTGACAAAAATAACAAAAGGTTATTAATGCCATTAATATCTAAGGAATATACAAATATCAATTCAAGACCTCTAAGACCCAAAATACAAATGGACATCAATCCTTAACAAAATTTACTGAAAAAAAATATTAACACACATGTCCAATAACCATCTCAAAAGTGTTTCCCTGGGGTAGAAATCAAAATTAAAATTAAAACGAGTTACCTACCTATGTGGAATTTAAGATACAAAACAGATGAACATAAGGGAAGGGAAGCAAAAATAGATAAAAACAGAGAGGGAGACAAGCCATAAGAGACTCCTAAATACAGAGAACAAACTGAGGGGTGTGGGTGGGATGTTGGCAGGGGGAAGGGCTAATGGGGAGACGGGCATTAGCAAGGACACTGGTTGGGATGAGCACTGGGTGTTATATGTAAGTGATGAGTCACTAAATTCTATTCCTAAAAAAAAAAAGAAAAATACTTTTCAAGTAAATCAAAAATTTGTAAAGTACATTACCCAAACTATTTACAATTCCATGTAGTGTAGGTTAGGGGAATATCATGTGCATTTCTCTATTTCTTCTGTACATCTATACAAACTTGGAACTGAATAGCACAAGCCTACTCCTTATGTGCCTCTCTCATGATGTAAGAGCAATAATGACAAATTTCTCTTCCATGAATATAGAATTTCCATGGAATGTTCCAACAGTTCGGCTGCCTCACAGTGTAAGTCACAGGACTCATTTTTATCAAACCTGACTGTAGCAAATTTCTGGCAGATTTAGCTGGTATATCATATTATTTAAAATGTATAGCATGTGTTTATACATATACATATATTCCATGTCAGCCCCTGATTTGTCATCTTTTTGTCACTTTAGTTTTGCAGTATAAGGATGTTGGTAACATTCCACATTTTCATCTTCATGTAAATCAAGTTTCTCTGGTATTATGTGAACCAGTGTATTTACCACTTTTGTGTTTGGCTGTTACAAATATTTCATAAAATAGAATATAAATATAAATATAAATATAAATATAAATATAAATATAAATATAAATATAAATATAAATATAAATATAAATATAAATATAAATAAATAAATTGGGGCGCCTGGATGGCTCAGTCCGTTAAATGTCCGGCTTCAGCTCATATCATGATCTCACAGTTAGTGAGTTCAAGCCCTGCGCTGTGCTCTGTGCTGACAGCTCATAGCCTGGAGCCTGCTTCAGATTCTGTGTCTCCCTCTCTCTGCCACTCCCCTGCTCGTGCTTTCTCTCTCTAAGAATAAATAAACATTACAAAAAATTAAATTAAATTAAATTAAATTAAATTAAAAAATAAGTAAAATGAGTTACCTGTTTCACCAAACATATTAGTAGAGATTTTTTTTTAACAATCTCTTTTAAATTTTTTTTAAATAAGAGGAGCACTGTCATGTCTACTGGTGGGTGGACTGATGTAGCTTCAAAATCTGTAGAAACTTAACAGAAAAGAGACAATTCTATAACAAGGCTAATTCTAATCTAAATGCTATAAAGAAATAAATGCTGTGGGGATGGGTGGTTAATATGTCCTAGCCAACCTCATGTCTAAATAAGTTAAAATACCTGTTTCTTGAAATAAGTACTGCCCTCCCGCTAGCAAATACTACTATCTTCCTTATGTTGTTGACCTACCTGGCTTTTCTATCATGATTCAGGGATGACCTTAAGAGAGAGCTAAATCTGGCAAACTGCAGTTAATCCTTGAATAACACAGGTTTAAACTGCATGGGTCTAGAACTACTGGGACCTTATGAAGATAAAAAGCTTCTGCACAGCAAAGGAAACAACCAACAAAACTAAAAGGCAACCAACAGAATGGGAAAAGATATTTGCAAATGACATATCGGGCAAAGGGCTAGTATCCAAAATCTATAAAGAGCTCACCAAACTCCACACCCGAAAAACAAATAACCCAGTGAAGAAATGGGCAGAAAACATGAATAGACACTTCTCTAAAGAAGACATCCGATGGCCAACAGGCACATGAAAAGATGCTCAACATCGCTCCTCATCAGGGAAATACAAATCAAAACCACACTCAGATATCACCTCACGCCAGTCAGAGTGGTCAAAATGAACAAATCAGGAGACTATAGATGCTAGAGAGGATGTGGAGAAACAGGAACCCTCTTGCACTGTTGGTGGGAATGCAAATTGGTGCAGCCACTCTGGAAAACAGTGTGGAGGTTCCTCAAAAAATTAAAAATAGACCTACCCTATGACCCAGCAGTAGCACTGCTAGGAATTTACCCAAGGGATACAGGAGTACTGATGCATAGGGGCACTTGTACCCCAATGTTTATAGCAGCACTCTCAACAATAGCCAAATTGTGGAAAGAGCCTAAATGTCCATCAAGTGATGAATGGATAAAGAAATTGTGGTTTATATACACAATGGAGTACTACGTGGCAATGAGAAAGAATGAAATATGGCCCTTTGTAGCAACGTGGATGGAACTGGAGAGCGTGATGCTAAGTGAAATAAGCCATACAGAGAAAGACAGATCCCATATGTTTTCACTCTTATGTGGATCCTGACAAACTTAACAGAAACCCATGGGGGAGGGGAAGGAAAAAAAAAGGGAGTTAGAGTGGGAGAGAGCCAAAGCATAAGAGACTCTTAAAAACTGAGAACAAACTGAGGGTTGATGGGGGGTGGGAGGGAGGGGAGGGTAGGTGACGGGCATTGAAGAGGGCATCTTTTGGGATGAGCACTGGGTGTTGTATGGAAACCAATTTGAAAATAAATTTCGTATATTGAAAAGAATAAAAAATAAAAAAATAAACTGAATGTGTCCACTTATTTATGGATTTTTTTTCAATAAACACCATACAGTACTGTAAATTTATTTTCCGTATGGTTTTCTTTACAATTTCTTTTCTCTAGCTTATTTTTATTGTAAGAATACAGTATATAATACATATAACATATAAAATATGTGTTAATAGACTGTTCATGTTGTCATTAAGGCTTATAATCAACAGTAGGCTATTAGCAAAGTTTGGGGGGAGTCAAAATTTATATGCAGATTTTCCGGCTGCACAGAAGATTGGTGCCATTGTTCAAGAGTCAACTGTATATTAAAGAAGAGTTTTGGCAGAACATATTTCAGCATTTAGTCTGACAACATGGTCCCAAGATGCCCCTCCAACACACACACACACACACACACACACCACACACACACACACACACGTATACACATACACACATACTTCCTGAAACTCTTTCCTTTATTTTCAAAACTTTTCAAAACATACTTCCTGTGAATCCTCCAACTTCTTTTCAACTACTTTCTCTCTCTGCCAAATAGTTTTCCTCTGTCTGTCCTTTAAATACACCAAAAGGTTTGCATGCTTGGCTTTTTTCTATTTAAGGTTTGTATCTTCTTGATAAGTAGGCTCAGATTCTACTTTTGCTTTAAGAACTATCTCTACACTAACAACTTCCAAATCCATATCTCCAAACCTGCATGAGCTTTCTTCACCAATACTAGATCAGTACTTCTTGTATTAACTTCAAATATAACATCTAAAATGCAATTTTCAGGGCGCCTGGGTGGCTCAGTCGGTTAAGGGTCCGACTTCAGCTCAGGTCATGGTCTCACGGTCCGTGAGTTCGAGCCCCACGTTGGGCTCTGGGCTGATGGCTCGGAGCCTGGAGCTTCCAATTCTGTGTTTCCCTCTCTCTCTGCCCCTCCCCCGTTCATGCTCTGTCTCTCTCTGTCTCAAAAATAAATAAACGTTAAAAAAATTTTTTTAAATAAATAAAATAAATTTTTTTTAAATAAAATGCAATTTTCCTTTCTGACTCCATCTCACCTACTTTTCCCATATTTATTCACCCATTCACTCAACACATAGTTACCAAGTGCCAGCCATTATTGATGACACATTCTTCCAAGGTAGACACTTGGGAACCAACATTCATTCTTCTCAGCCCTTCTTCTGCTCGGGTAAACTGTGAATCGTAACTCAGAGAGGTCTCTTAGATTCAGCCCATTTCTTCATCCTTACTAACATTTTAGCCCCAGTCATCATAATCTCTCACCAGGATGCCTGCTGCTGCAACTTCCTATACATTTTTCCCTGCCAGTGAAGTCAGTCTGTTTTCCACACAGTTGGCAGAATTATCTTCCTAAAAATAAATCAGGTCATGTCACTCCCTTTTCTGAAAAGCTTTCACAGCACATAGTGGTGGTAGGGTCTTTGAACCAACTGCATTGGAATCAGCTAGGGAGCTCATTAAGCTGTCACTTCCTGAGCCACAGATGAACTGCATCCATCTCCTTAGAGAGAAGGCCTAGGAATCCCCATTTTTAACAAGTTCCCAGGTGATTCTTGTTTCTACTAAAGGTAGAGGAGACCTACTGGCCTGCAGGAAAGAACCCAAACTCCTTAGGCAGAAATACAAGGTACTTCACTCTCTGGGCCCAAATGGCCTCAGTTCCCTCCACTCAATACCGTGCATCCTACACATCTCTCCTATCTAGACACCTCAGGCCCTCCCATACCTCCACACCATTCTCTATACACAACTCCTCTGCCTCCTTCTTCACCTAGCAAAACCCTGGTCTACCTTCTCCAGTGAATCCTTCCCTAACCACCAACTCTTTCTCCATTAGTATTGTCTCTTCCTCCTTTGTTCTTCTTTCTTCATACCTTCATTGTGGCCAGGCACTAGCCCCACTAAAACATAATTTACCTGTTCATGTGGTGGCCTCCCAAATAGACTGTGACCTAATGGTATTATCCAGCAAGTTAAAAAATCTTCATAAATGTCTAATGGGTTAATTAATTACTTGATTCACTGGGTCAACCAATTTATTTATCTAGTATTCATTTTGGGTCTATAAGAAAAAGCTAAAATTCTTGTACAATAAGGAAAAACAACCATTGCCATGCAAGCCAGGCCTGTCTCTGGAATTTACAGGTTCTAACCTTATAACAAGTTAGATCATCAAGAAACTCCCTGTTTTAGCTGCACACACTCCTCATAGAATTATCATTTCATGTAATGCTCTACTGTAATGATTAATTTTATGTGTCAACTTACCTGGGCCATGGGGTACCCAGACTTTTGGACAAATATCATTTTTGGTATATCTTAGTGTTTCTGGATGAGATTAACATTTGAATTAGAAGACTGAGTAAAGTAGATTGCCCTCCTCGAGGTGGGTGGGTCTCACTCAATCTACTGAAGAACAGAGTAGAACAAGAAGACTGAGTAAGAGGAAACTCCTCTTTATACCATCAGCTTCCCTGGTTCTCAGACCTTTAGACTCAAACTGGAACTACATACATATTGGCTCTCCTGGGTCTCCAGCTTGCCAAATTGCAGATTTGGGACCCCTCAGCCTCCATAATCACTTTACCCAATTCCCTGTAATAAATCTTATTTGTTGATTTCTTTAAATACACATCCTATTCTGTTTCTCTGGAGAACCATGGCCAATATAGTCACGAAGTGGCCATTTGAAAACTATTTCTATATCAATCCCCATTGAAAACCTTGTCTATTAATTTAAATGCTCCATTGAAATAGTAATAGATACAACTTGAGTGTGCTGCTGATGCCCAAATGTATATCACATCCCTGAGTTCCATACTTACGGATTCAAGTGTCCACTTTACATCTCAACTGAATTATCTCATAAGTAACTCAATTTGACCATGTCCAAAATAAAACTCCTGATCTTGCTCTCCAAACCAGCTTATGCCCAGTCTTTGCTATCTTAAAAGATGGATCATCATTCATCCATTTGTTCAAACCAAAAACCTAGAACAATCTCAATTCTCTCTTGTTCTCTTCATGCAGCTAATCAGCAAGTCATATTGATTCTGCTTCAGTCCAAACACTTAATCCCACCTCCACCAACTTCATCCTGGACCAAGTCAGCATTTTCTGTCACTCAGACTTTTGCAATAGTCCCAACAGGGACTCCAGTAGAAGACCCAATTGTTCTCCCTGCTTCCACTTTTGCCTCCTGCTGGCTGTTTTCCGTATAATAGCTAGTGGGAATCAGAATTAGACACTACAAAAGATAACAAAACTTTGCCCCTTCAAAATTTCCAAAAGCTCCCCAATCACACTTGGGGAAAACAATCCAAATCTCTACAAAGCCAAACATGGCTACCTTCTCTAGCTTCATCTCCTACCAGTCCCCTGCCACTCACACAACTGCTATATCCCTCTCCAAGTTTCCTCCAGTCTTACTGGTTGATTCTCAAATATATAAAGTTTTTTCCTATCCCCGGTCCTTGGACCTTGCTGTTTCCTTACCTGAAATGCTCTTTGCATGGCTCTTCTTATCATTCATGGTAAGTGCTCATATGTTACCTCCCCAGAGAGACCTTCCCCCTGCCTCTCCAGCACTCTCTATCCCATTAATCCACTTATCAGAGCACTCATCACTATCTAATGAGTTCTTGACTCTCTCTCTTCACTAAAAACCTCATGAAGAGAGAGAATTTGTTTTTCTTATACACTTCATATCCATGGTGTCTGGAACACAGCACTTGCACAATAAGTAACTGAATGGACAGATTCTTCTAGTATGTAATACCTAAAAAAATTCAATGTTTGCAAACTGATATGTATCCTATGATGAGACATGGAAATTATATAATTCATCATGTTTCTCTTTTTTCTTAACTTCTAGGAAGCCCAATTCCAAATTTTGTATTTAAGCCCAATAATTTACCTTAAGTTGGGTTTCCTTTTCAATTATCTATTACATGTTCTTGATCTTTTATCATTACTGTAACATTCTTTTACATAACCACCTTTTATTATAAACCACCTTAATTCCTTCATAAAGGCAGACTATAACAACTAATGCATACTTACTCATTTATTGATGCATGGATATTAAAATTGTTTCTCTAACATGACTAAGCTTCTTGAAAGCAAGCCTATATACAATAGCCCTTTATATGACCTCAAGCACATATCAAATTATTATATTTGCTCAATAACATATGAGCACATATTATATTTGCTCAATAACATTCTTAACGTACTGATTTCTTTATTGATTGATCAAAAGTAAAACCACATTTTGTCTACAAGTGAATAAACTAAGGTATAGAGAAAATTGTCATCTCCCTTTCAAAAAGTGGAAGGATTTGTTAGAAGTAAGAAAGCAAGAGTTATCTACATAAAAAAGAGAAATTGATTTGGTGAGCTGGACACGGAGAACCCACAGGCAGAGCTAAGCCTGACATAAAACTTAGTGGGAGAAAATCTAGAAGGGATGAAATGTTGTCCAAGAAAAGTCTCCTGGAAAAACTGGTAGAGAGAAAGTGACTCAAGAAGAAAATAATTTTAGGATGTCTGAGGAGGCCTAGAAGAAAGGTTAAGGTATGGATTTAAATCTTGCTGGAGAAATAATGAAGAACCCTTGGCAAGGTGGACGGGATTGAGGGGAGGTGGGATAAACTTGGGATTAAAGGGATGGGTGCAATAGATGACTTTGTCATTAACAATGACTGAGGACTGGAGGTGGGGATGCTAAAGACATCCCTTCCATCTGCCTGTGGGCCCCAGACTGAGGGGAGAGACACAAGACAGGGGAAAAGACAGGGAGAGCTAAGTTCTGATAGAAACCTGGCAGGACTGCCCTTCTCTGTTAGTTCCTGACACTCAGCCTAATGTCCAGCAGACATGTTAAAGACCAGCACTAACTGTGAAGGCCAGGGGCAGGAGTAGATGCCGGCATGGTGGATATAGCGGTTGTTCCCAGGGGCATCTTTCCAGCTGGCTGGGTACCTCACAAAACTCTTTGGCAGTGGCTACAGTACTAGACAAGTGCAAGGTTTTGGATTTCTGTAGGTATTTCCCCATCCCCACATGCCCCTTGATTCCACAATCTGCCTCCCTCACACCAAGAGAGGGCCTTGAGATCCTCCTTATTAAACAAAATGGACAAGCACAATCGAAGGAACACAGTAGACATCCCACATCCACAGACTGTTCCAGCACCCAGAGCCTTCTAATGGACACTTTACTCAGACATTAATGTCTATATAGGAGCCCAGAAATAGCAAGGACAAAATGTGAAGTTTCCCCTGAAAATTCTGCCAAATGACTGCATGTTAGTCAGAGTGACTCATAATATGTTAGGGTCTTTGTAGGGGTTTTTTATGCTGAGTACAGTTTTCCATCGCTGAGACATTTACCTATTCTAGAGCAGGGAATAGATAGATGGTAGAGCCAGTTTTTCAACATGCAGGGGAGAGCATTTTTGCTCAAATGACTTTTGCCCTATTTGGGGCCAGACCTAGAACTACTGACATGTCATTTAAAACCCCTCATAAGCATTCTTTAAGAGACACATTATTAACCCTACCAAGAAATCAGGCTACACTGATGCAAGACCTAAGAGGTCATTCATAAATCTAATTGGTATAGGCAAACCAAATGGAATACATTCATGGTAAATCTTGGAAAAAATGGTCCACTAACAGCTTCCATTACCTTCCATATGGCATGGCCATATGCATGGATGGAGGATCCCCTCCATCCTCAACGCACATGCTCATTCAATACTTACCACACATGCATACATTACATTTCATACTTACTATCTTCCAAGCACCATGTTTACAGCATCATCTCATAAAAGCCTCCCAACAACCCTGTGAGGCAAATGCCATTATTACCCCATTTCACAGATGAGGTAACTCATCAAGGTTAAGCCCTCACCTGGTTGGTAGAGCCAGCATTCAGATCCAAGTGTTCGGACTCAGGAGTTCCCATTCTCAGTCTCTAGGCTATGCTGTCTCCCATCGGATGGCATAGGGCCATTAGTAGAAATGCCAACATGCAACTGCCTCTGAAGAGAAAGAAATGTTCCAACTGACCAGGATGGATTATGCGTCAGAGGCAGAGGAGATGGGTCATCTTGAAGCTCTGAGTATACTTACTCTGTATACAAGTGGTTTTGTTTGCTAAATTAAAGCATATTGTCAGCTAAACTTACAGTAATGCAGCAATCACTTTCACTTTCTTCTAGTTTATAATATTTGAAGTTTCCTCCTAAAAAACAAACACTTAAGCTTCAGAAAACACCTTCTAAATGATTTCTGAAGAGATGAAACAATTGTAAAGACTTTGCTAACTGATCCCAATGCAGAGAGACTCTTAAACCAAAAACACTTTTTAATATTTTTTTATTTATTTTTGAGAGAGAGAGAGCCCATGAGCAGGGAGGGGAGGGGGCAGAGAGAGAGGAAGACAGAGAATTCAAAGCAGGGACCATGCTGTCAGCACAAAGCCTGATGTAGAACTCAAACCCACAAACTGTGAGATCATGACCTGAGCCGAAGTTGGATACTCAACCAATTGAGCCACCCAGGCGTCCCTTAAACCAAAAAGTTTAAGCTCTGGGTCTCAAATCCCTGCAGAACACCACACACAGACACACACAGACATGCACACATACACACCCCACATATTCATCACACAAACATAAAACGCACATACTACACAAACAACACACACCACAAGCAAACACACCACACACATACCACACACTCCACTCACACACCACAGCACACACTTATTCGTCACAAAAATTATACCATAAATAGCACACATACACCAAACACATGTACATAACACATATATGCCCAACACACAAACCACACACCCATCATATATACACACATATACCACACACACAACACACACTCAGCATGTACACACGGCACACATACACGCTAACAGTAGAGTTGCACCTGCTGCCTATGCTTGTGATACTTAATTGTGGTGTGATATTTATGATGGAATTCATTTTCAATTTGAAGAGTACAGCTCCATAGGGGCAATTGCTTAAACTTGAGAATAAATTAAATGATAATTTGAGTTAATTTTTATAGTCAAAAATGCAGTTTATATTAGCAAAAAAAAAAAAGTATGAGGCTTCAAAAATCATACTCTTAAGCCTACTGAATCACTGTAATTTTAAAATCTTAAATCTGCTATTAGTGGGGGGAAGGAAATCTATTTTGCAATCTGGCACATTCTTATGATGAGTTTCTTACTGTGACTCATGCCATAGATGCCTTGTGCAAATGTATAAGAAAATAACCAGACTGGTATGTGAGGAGAATTTCAATGATGAGAGAAAAGCTGTTTGGGTGCATCAAACCCTCCCCAGCCTTCCCAGCCTTCCCAGCCTTGGGGCTACTAAGGCTGCACACATCATGCCAAAAAAAAAAAAAAAAAAAAAAAAAAAAAAAAGTATTCTCACAGAGTGGGGAAGAACTTCATAGGACACCAGTAGGGAAAAAAAGGGGGAAGAATTTTTAAACTTGCCCTATGTCCACTGACAACCACTCTTAAATCTAATAGCTTATATTCTAGCTCTTTTCTTCTCCTAATTCAAAATCTTTTAGCTAAATAGAGCCCCTCAACTGCCTTCAAGCTTAGAGCTAGGGAGAGTGAATGGAGGTGAAGCAAAAGAAGGAAGTTGAGGAAGTTAATGGGAGATTAGGCTTAGTGGCTTCCTCCATGAGTGGGCTTCTCAAGAGGGAGAAAAGAAAGGTTGAAGCGCACAGGGCTGAGGAAAGTGCAAGATGCACATAACTCAGAAGTTCTTGCCTAATTCTTGACATAGTATGTGCCAAAGAAGTTTATTAAATCCATGATGTACATTCCTTAGTGATTTGGGGTTACACTGCAATTTGGGGCTATCCGTGACCATGTAACTATCTCACCCTATTACTTACTGCATTGTGTTTAAGTTTCAGGGGACAAACTGTCAAGAATTCTTTTATCTTTTTAAATCTACTATATTGAAGAAATCAGGTATATATTTTTTTTTAGTTTTTTTAATTTTTATTTTTGAGAGAGAGAGAGAGAGAGAGAGAGAGAGAGGGAGACAGAAGCAAGTGGCGAAAGGGTCACAGAAACCAAAGCAGGCTCCAGGCTCTGAGCTGTCAGCACAGAGCATAATGCAGGGCTCAAACCCATGAACTGCAAGATCATGACCTGAGCCGAAATCCAAAGCCTAACCGACTGAGCCACCTAGGCACCCCTCGGGTGCATATTTTTATATAAATGTTGATTACAACCAGTCTTTAAAGAAGATCCTAGAAGTTTACTGTGAATCATTTACAACAAACAATATTTGAGACATTCATTATTCTCTTTAATAAAAGCCACTATTAACATAATACAATTTGTTTAAATAATATTTCAGAAGTGTTAGAGACAGCAAATTAAACAATGCGTTTATTATGTGCTACAGGAAAGGAACAGATTTTTTTTTTAATTTTTTTTTTTTAACGTTTATTTATTTTGGGGACAGAGAGAGACAGAGCATGAACGGGGGAGGGGCAGAGAGAGAGGGAGACACAGAATCGGAAACAGGCTCCAGGCTCTGAGCCATCAGCCCAGAGCCTGAAGCAGGGCTTGAACTCACGGACCGCGAGATCGTGACCTGGCTGAAGTCGGACGCTTAACCGACTGCGCCACCCAGGCGCCCTGGAAAGGAACAGATTTTTTAGTACTAGAAAAATTCTTATCTTCTCCTTGGGTGTCAGGAGCTTCAAAACAGTTAGTTCAATGAAAAGAAATGCATTTGTCTTAGATATTTTTCTTGAACCTTCAAAATCCAACTAACGAGTACTTTACTGATAAGTTGATCTTCTGTTCTTAAAGTGAAAAATCATATTTCTGTTCGTATAATTTTCTTTCTTTCTAAAGAAGGATTTATGTGATTTTCTTCCATATTCTTCCAAATTCTCTCAAATTTGACATAATTTGAAAACACATTTTCATGGTCCAGGTAATTTTCATGTTCTAATAATCCTTTACAGAGCATTAAACTTAGGGAACAATTCCCTTCATTTAATAAAATATACATATGCCTCAGGCACCTGGCTGATTCAGTCAGTGGAGCTTTGTGACTCTTGATCTTGGGGTTGTGCGTTCAAGCCCATGTTGGGTGTAGAGATTACTTAAAAATAAAAATCTGTAAAGTATACATAGAGATACATATACATATGCCTGAATAGAAAAACAGAAAATGAGAAACCAAGCCCCTTAAAACATAGACATAAGTTTTAGGATCAAAACTGAAATATCCAATATTACAGCTATATTTAAAAGTTCCTTGAATATTATGGCAAATGGGGGTAGGGAGAAGGCAATAAAAAAAAAAGTATAACTATCAGAAAAGAGAAAGAATTCTCACATGAGGGTCTATTTAAAAGCTTCAGGATATCAACTAATCATTACTCATCAGAATATTCACTGAGGGGCTAGTTATGAAACAAATTATCCAAATTACTAACTTTCCTATATATTAGCAAAACCCAAAAACGCGATGAAAAATTTAACTCCAAAAGCAAAACTCTTTACATGTAAAGAATAACCACTATCAATAAACTTAAGAAATGTGGAGGATATACTTTGAGAGAAAATTACAAAACTATGCCATAAGACATAAAGGACGTTTTGCACCAGTTTCCAGGAATGTTCAAGAGTTGTACAACTGAAGTCCTCCCAGGTCCACTGAGGCCCCACTGAAGGCCAAAATCAGTGACTCTGTGATGCCCAAACCCAGAGAAATGGGCTTCCTTCAGGATCCTTCAGGTCATCCATCAGTGGACAACAGGTAAGAGACCATGCCAAAAGGCATGACCTGGGCCATTTGTCCATGTTAGTTCACACACACACACACACACACACACACACACACACACACAAGTGGAGTTGAACTATTTCCACAGGCTGCCAGGTTTCCTGGGGTGGGACTATGCTACTTTATATTAGTGAAAGCAATGCTTGCCACTGTGAAGATCAACCCCATTTTCTTTCTTTTTTTTTTTTTCTTTTTTAGAGAGAGAGAGAGAGAGCACAAGCAGAAGGGAGAGGGTGAGAGTAAGAGACAGAGAGAGGGAGAAAGACAGAGAGAGAGAGAGAGAGAGAGAGAGAGAGAGAGAGAATCTTAAGTAGGCCCCATGCTCAGCACGGAGCCCGATGTGGGGCTCAACCCCAGGACCCTGGGATCATGAGCTAAGCCAAAATCAAGAGTCACTCAGCTAAGCCACCCAGGCACCCCCAAACCCCATTTTCTCAATAGCTGAAGAAATGGAAATTACTTTTTTGCATATTTATAAGTTCAATCAGCCTGGGATAAGGAGAAAGGACAGGAACCAGGTTGATGGGGACCCTGCCATCAACAATACAAATAAGAAGACTCTTATTTAATAAGAGTTAATAAAATAAAAACTGATTTTTTTATAGACCAAAAAAAAAAAAAACAAAACAAAACTAGAGTTTTGAACTCAATCTCATAAACAGAACAACTTCCAGGAATGTGTTGATGGCTTTCTCCTTGGAAGACTTCTGCCTAGAAATCTGCTGGATACCATTTTTTTGTTTTCTTTTTGGATACCATATTAAACAGAGTTTCAAGAGCCATCAAAGTTCTGGCAAGTTTATAATAACCAGAGCCACAGTCTAACCTATACTAGAATTATGAAGAAAATGCACTTAGCTGGGAAAGAATTCTGGATAACTATACTGTGTTATAAAGGCTTTTCAGAATCCACTTCACTTTTCTAACAAAAACAGTGATCATTAAGTGTGTGAAACCAATATTTATTTAGTAGGTTTTTGCCTCCTGGTATATACTAAGGGGATTCCACAAGACAGCTTCTGCCTAGCATTTTCTCTCTATCATGCATGAATCTCTATAAACATGCAAATGGTTAAGGCATGAACTCCACAATACTCTCGTTTAAATGAATACATTCACTGGAAGAGTAATGTATCAGTTAAATACTACCACAAAAAAATGCTGCTTAGCAGATTACCCCAAAACCAAGGAACATGCTACAAGTATTTACTCTCATGTTCATAAATCTGCAGGTCTGCTGAGACAGCTTAGCCTCACACTGTGGGTATGTGAGTCGGTTGGGGCAGCTCTGCTCCACGTCATCATTCTTCTGGGTCTAGGGGAGAACTTAGGATATGTTTATGGCAACACAGAAGCACAGGAGGGCAAGCCAAAACACATCAACATATTTGAAGCCTTTGTTGTCATCATGTTCACTAATATCTCATTGGCCAAAAGAAATCACATGGCCCATCCCAACATCAGTAGGACAGAAAAATATACTACACCTCTGGTAAGAGGAACCACAAAGTCACCTAGCAAAGGGTGGCTTAGTCAGTTAAGCATCTGACTTCGGCTCAGGTCATGATCTCACGGTTCATGAGTCTAGCCCCTAAGCCTGCACTGTCAGTGTAGAGCCTGCTTAGGACTCTCTCTGCAGCCCTCTCAAAATAAAGAAATAAACTTAAATAATAATCTCTCTGCAATGCCATTAGCAAGAGCCAAATTATGGAAAGAGCCCAAATGTCTATTGACTGATGAATGGGCAAAGAAGATTTCCACACACAATGGCAATCAAATACTAGTTGGCAATCAAAAAGAATGAAATCTTGTCATTTGCAAAAATGTGGATGGAACTAGAGTGTATTATGCTAGGCAAACTAAGTCAGGCAGAGAAAGATTTCACTCATATGTGGACTATAAGAAACACAACAGATGAACATAGGGGAAGGGAAGAAAAATATGATAAAAACAGGGAGGCAAACCATAACAGATTCTTTAAGACAGAGAACAAACTGGGGGTTGCTAGAGGGGAGTCAGTGGGAAGATGGGCTAAATGGGTGATGGGCATTAAGAAGGGCACTCATTGGATGAGCACTGGGTGTTATATGTAAGTGATAAATCACTGGGTTGTATTCCTGAAACCAATACCACACTGTATGTTAACTAACCTGAATTTAAATAAATAATTAAAAAAAGAAGAATCATCTCTCTGCAACAATCCTCTCTATAAAAAGGTGTGTGTATGTGCACGCGCATGCGTGTGTGTGTACAAAATTTTTCTTTCAAACCAGGTAGATCAAAAACTTCCTAGAATTTAAACCTTGAACATAGTGACACAAAACTGAAAATGGTAAGAGTTCACTCATTCTTCTGGTTGCCCTGAAGATGCCATTTTGTGATTACTGCTTCCCAGATTCTCAGAGTTGCTTTATACTTCTGACCCCTCTGAATCCCCCTCTTCACATTTCCTTCAACTCTGTGAACCACCCTTTCATCCTACCAATAAATATATTTTTTTGCTTCAATGAGTAAAATTTATTTCTGTTGCTTTCAAAGAATTCTATCAGGCGCAGATCCCTTTCCATTTTCTATCCTCCAAGGAGATGAGAGAGAGAGAGAGAGAGAGAGAGAGAGAGAGAGAGAGAGAAAGCGAGTGCACTAAAGATGTCTTAAAACAAATAATAAGGCATGCCTTCACTCAAGAATCTAGTATCTAAAATCATTTCATGAAAATGACTGTTGCCGTGGCAACCTTTTGTGCATTCAGTGACTTCATGCGCATTGATTAACATTTTAATGTAAACCAAACTGTATTGGCTTATTTGGCCTTGATTCCTTTTTAAATATAGATTGTTCTGTCTCATAAAAGTAATCAGAGCTTCTATTCAAGATGGCTGACTAAACAAGTAAATTTACTTTCCCCCTACAGTTCCTATTGGAACGACACTGTAAAGGAAAGCCCTCCATGTTTATCTCCCACCCACCATTCTATACACCTATACACGCAGGTACACACACATACACACACACTCATGAAAACCACTAAAGTCCCAAGTCCTGTCATCAGAATCTGTTCTGATGATCCAACATGGTCAATAAGGTTAATATCCCTCCCAGTAGTTGGATTAAATACAGTCAAAGTCAAAATTGTGAGACTTTTTTATTAGATTCTGACAAGTTGAATAGGAAATTCATCTGGAAAAGAAACTGTAGACAAGACAATAAAATGTTAAAGAAGAACACTGGTCAGACAGGCCATGACCATAGAGAAAGTCAAAGTGGATAGCAGAAAAGTGGCCCAAAGAGTCTAGAGAGATAAAGCTCTAGGGAGAGGTGTGCCTATTTCTCATCCTACTGAACCACCCACAAGCACTCCCTTATTATCTGCATCCAGGACAAGTTCACCAGAACTTTAGGTAGCAAACTGTTTCCAAGGCCGTATAAACCACTGAGCACCATGTAACATTCATGTGCTACCTGATTCTGAGATTTAGCAGCTCATTGACTCAGAAAACAATTTCATCCTTCCTGAAGAAACCAGTCAGGCAGTCAAAAAAGATAAATAAAAGGAAATAAAGAGGTGGATTCACATGTATTGATGTCAACAATTGATTTTTACATCTTCAGAGAACTTAGGGAAGATGTTTAAATATAGTCATAAAAATAAATAGATTTTATACACACACAAAGGATCAAAAGGATGAAGCACAAAGAACAAGTCAACTATAAGCAGCAATCCATCCAATGGCAGCATCTCACACAATGCAAGACCCAGAAAGGTGACATTAGGCAGCAAAGAAACGCAAAGGTGCTGAGTACAAGAGGCACAAAGATTCTACAGTGAAGAAAACAGAGGTGGAAGCTTGCTCATAGGAGTGTCCTACAAGCTCAGCTAGGTGAAATGAAAGTAAGAGTAGAGAAAGGAGGAGGAGTGGGGAGGAAAAGAAGAAAAAGAGTGAAGAATAAAGAAATTCTACAAAACCATGGTAACAAAAATTGAGAGTTTAGTAATAGCTCAATATAACTGAAATAGGGAGCCCATAACAGACTTGTGTATGTATTAAAATTTAGTTCACCATAAATGTGGCATTTCAAATGAATGAGAATGAAGGCTAGTTTAAAACGAGTTGGAGTTAGATAAAAATTGAAAAAATAAAGATGGATCCCTATGTCACACTACCAAAATTTAAATACCACATATAATGAAGATCTAAAGTAAAAAAAAAAAAACAAAAGTATAAAACTACCAAAAGAAAATATGAGAACATATGGATAAGGAAGGCCTACTTAAGCAAAATATAAAATCCAGAAACAAGAAATTAGTTTTATAAAACGGAATGCCTGGGGTACCTGGGTGGCTCAGTCGGTTGAGGGTCCCACTCTTGATTTTGGCTTGGGTCATGGTCCCAGGGTCATGGGATCAAGTTCCGCATCAAGCCCACATTGGGCTCTGTGCTGAGCATGGAGCCTGCTGGGGATTTCCTCTCTCTGCCTCTGCCCTTCTCCCCCCTTCATGTTCCCTCTTCTGTATGATGAGAGGATAAAAAAATTAAAGATTATAAAATTAAAAGGTAATATTTGCAAAATATTTGCAATATAAGTAAAAAGAAAAAAGAGTGAGGGAACTTAATTTTTTTTCATGTGCAAAGGAATACTGGTAGACACTGTTCAATGTCTCTAATTTACATTCTATGCTGCTTCTGTAATAATAAAAATTTTAGTTGAGCATGGATTTGCCAAAAATAAAGGTTATATCTCAAGCTGCCCTTAAAGCTTGGTCACCTTTGGCTTGTGGCTGAATTCTGGCCATGGTAATACAAAAAGAAGAATCATGGAGGAGATTCCAGGAAACTTCCTCAAAGAGTATGTGTGAATCCTTGATCCCCTTCTTCACCTTCTCTTCCATCCTCCTGCCCAGAACACAGATGCTTCCATCTTGGACTTGTGGTCAAGGTGAGGAGTTGGATTTGTATAAGAAGGAGTTCCCCTTATCCTGTGGAAGACAGTCAAGAATGGTATGCATGTAGATGAGTGGCAGCAAAGGGATGGAAAGTTGAGCAAAATAATACTTACTGGTCTCAATGTGCTTGATGAAGCAAGAGAAAACCTAGCTAAGAGTAAGGGAAGTGACAACTTAAGGACAATGGTACCGACATGGCACTGTTCTTGAAAACAATGAAGAAAGGACCTGAAAACAGCAATGCCACAGAATGAAAGGAGAGCCTAGCAAGAGTTTAAGGCCATAAATGTGTAGTGGTACCAATCTGCAAGGTTTATTACAAGACCTACTGATACTTGTCTCTAACATTGACTAGTTAATCTGAAGATAGAAGCAAAGGAAGCAAATTGAGGCATCAATCCATGGTTGGGATATAATAGAGTGGGTTTAGCAATAGAATAGAAGTAAAAGGAGTATTTATGGGAGAACATTTTTTTAAGATTTTATTTTTAAATAATCTCTACACCCAACGTGGGGCTAGAATTCACAACCCCGAGATCAAGAGTCACACACTCTGGGGCACCTGGGTGACTCAGTAAGTTGGGCGTCCAACTCTTGATTTCGGCTCAGGTCATGACCTCACAATCGCGAGATTGAGCCCCACATCAGGCTCCATGTTCAGCATGGAGAGATTCTCTCTCTCCCTCTGCGCCTCTCCCCACTCACATGCTCTCTCTTTCTCTAAAGTAAATAAATAAATAAATAAATAAATAAATAAATAAATAAATAAATAAGAGTCACATACTCTACCAACTAAGCCAGCGAGGCCTCTTTATGGGAGAATATTTTAGATGATCAAACATGAGGCTCATAGAGAAGAAAGAAAGCCTAAGATGGGTTTACTAAACTGGGAGGAAGTGGTAGGACCAAGAAATTGAAGATTTTGACAATGGTGAAAAACAGAGTGGAAATGAAGCTATAGAAAAGCTAAGGGCTGGACCCAAGGATCAGGATACTTGAATTTTACTCAAAAAAATGTAATGAAAATTTTCTTCTAAACATTTCTTCTGAGGTGCCTGGGTGGCTCAGTCGGTTAAGCATCCAACTTCAGCTCAGGTCAGGATCTCGTGGTTCACGAGTTTGAGTCCCATGTCAGGCTCTGTGCTGATAGCTCAGAGACTGGAACCTGCTTCAGATTCTGTGTCTCCCTCTCTCTCTGCCCCTCTCCCACTCACACTCTGTCTCTTTCTCTCAAAAATAATTAAAAACATTTTTTAAAATGTTTAAATATTTCTTCTAAAAGGAAGATGTTCTAGAAGAAGGCCAGTTCCAGAATATGACCATGGAAGAGACAGGAAAAGTGCAGCACAGTGGTTAAAACCACAGACTTTGAGCCAGGAAGAATTTCTGTTACTAGTTTTGTTATTTATCTTCACCATGCCTGTTTATAAGATTGTTGTGAGGAATAAAAGAAATAAGTTGCTTAAAGAGCTTTGTTCAGTGTCCAGCACATAATAAGCTTTCAATAATTGATAGATTTAAAAAAACAAAAAGGAGAAAAAACACAGACATGCCCTATTATTCTGTCTACTATTAATTAAGATACACAACACATTATGAAGTGGGAAAATGTAATACCTTTAAAACACTGATGCTAATTTTGCCTATGGGCAGCAAACATTTCCAAATTGTAATCAAATATCTAATAAGAAACAAGTGAAAAGCCTAATCCAATCATGAGCTCTTCTTTTACTCTGATTGAAAATGTCTAAGAAAATGAATACGCACTATAGTTCAGAAGGAATGCCTATTACAATCAACAAAGTCAGCAATTACAGCAAAAACTCAACCCCCTCAACTGAGCCAACATTTTGAAAAGAGGAAAGAAGTACTTTTAATTGAAAGATATTTTTAATGAAAAAGATTTTAAATGAAAAAGAACCAATTTCCAGATAACAAGTAAAAAATAATCGTAAGTAAACAACCATGGAGCCAGTATGCTTAGAGATAGCAGAATTATTCTTGGTAAAGCTGGAAAGGATGTCAGAGTTACCTAGTGCAGTCAGCATGATAGGTGTAAGAAAGCTTTCCCTAGTTCATATGCCCTTATCACTCCTCCTTCACTCTTTAAATTATCGCCTGAAGTATGGGAAATGTGTACTGCACATCAAAAGTATTAAATAAACCAATTCAGCAGAAGCCCTTACAATGCAGTTGGAGAAAAGGTATAGCCCCTGTTATGGGCTAAAGGAATGACTGCACACTTGTTATCTGCTAGTTAGGTTTTAGGGCTAGTTAGGTTTGTTCTGTGATATACCAAAATCCATTTAACTCAAATGGCTTTAGACCACACGACTATCAGGCAATACCTGCTGTTCAGTGCCTGGCACATAGCAGGTACTCAACAAAAGTTATTAAAATCCATTTGTTTACTTATGTACCCAACATTTAGTGAGTGCCTAATATGTGCCAAACATTATTCTAAACATTAGAAATACAGCAAACCCATTTTTTAATTTTGTCTTTATTTTGGTGCTATTTGCATTATGAAAGTAATGCATGATTATTGCTCAAAGTGAAATACAAAGACATATCAAAATTTTCTTTGTGGTCAAACATGGGATCAACTGTTTTAAATATTCCATGAACATATGGGGAGAAAAGTGTTTCTTCTCTATTCAAAGGATGAAAGGTCTTTTTCCTATATTTATGAGTGCATGTGCACATGTGGGTGCTTGCATACACATGCAAAAAGTTTACTTATTCTACTGTTCAAGTCCTACATGTCCTTATTTTTTTACCCCCTGGAGATGTCCAGTTTTGATATGCACACACCAAAATCTCTTACAATAATTATTTTATCTCACCAGTCGATGAAAGTGGAGATTGAAGAATCATACAACAATGAATTGAGATGCAAGAGCTAAAGTAATCCCTTTGTTAAGCACCAAATGAATCAGAAAAACATTAAATGAGTTGTTAATAGAACTGTTTATACCCAGGGGCGTCTGGGTGGCTCAGTTGGTTGAGCGGCTGACTTCAGCTCAGGTCATGATCTCGTGGTCCGTGAGTTCGAGCCCCGCGTTGGGCTCTGTGCTGACAGCTCGGAGCCTAGAGCCTGTTTCGGATTCTGTGTCTCCCTCTCTCTGACCCTCCCCCGTTCATGCTCTGTCTCTGTCTCAAAAATGAATAAATGTTAAAAAAAAAAAAAAAAAAAGAACTGTTTATAGCCAGACTTCAAGCTGTATTACAAAGCTATAATCAGCAAGACAGTATGGTACTGGCACAAAAACAGACACTCAGATCAATGGAACAGAATAAAGAACCCAGAAATGGACCCACAAATGTATGACCAACTAATCTTTGACAAAGCAGGAAAGAATATCCAATGGAATAAAGACAGTTTCTTCAGCAAGTGGTGCTGGGAAAACTGGACAGCGACATGCAGGAGAATGAACCTGGACCACTGTCTTACATCACACACAAAATTAAACTCAAAATGGATGAAAGACTTAAATACAAGACAGGAAGCCATCAAAATCCTCGAGAAGAAAGCAGGCAAAAACCTCTTTGATCCTGGCCGCAGCAACTTCTTACTCAACACCTCTCTGGAGGCAAAGGAAACAAAAGCAAAAATGAACTATTGGGACCTCATCAAAATAAAAAGCTTCTGCACAGTGAAGGAAACAATCAACAAAACTAAAAGGCAACTGACAGAATGGGAGAAGATATTTGCAAACAACATATCAGATAAATGGTTTGTATCTAAAATCTATAAAGAAGTTATCAAACTCAACACCCAAAAACCAAATAATCCAGTGAAGAAATGGGCAAAAGACATGAACAGACACTTCTCCAAAGAAGACATCCAGATGACCAACGGACACATGAAAAAATGCTCAACATCACTCATCATCAGGGAAATATAAATCAAAACCACAATGAGATACCACTTCACACCTGTCAGAATGGCTAACATTAACAACTCAGGCAACAACAGATGTTGACAAGGATACAGAGAAAGAGGATCTCTTTTGCACTGCTGGTGGGAATGCAAACTGGTGCAGCCACTCTAGAAAACAGTGTGGAGGTTCCTCAAAAAATTAAAAATAGAACCACTCTATGACCCAGCAATTGCACTACTAGGTATTTATCCAAGGGATACAGGTATGCTGTTTTGAAGGGGCACATGCACCCCAATGTTTATAGCAGCACTATCAACAATAGCCAAAGTATGGCAAGAGCCCAAATGCCCACCGATGGATTAATGGATAAAGATGTTGTATATACATATACAATGGAGTATTACTCGGCAATCAAAAAGAAGGAAATCTCACCATTTGCAACTACATGGATGGAACTAGAAGGTATTATGCTAAATGAAATTAGTCAGAGAAAGACAAGTATCATATGACTTCACTCATATGAGGACTTAAGGACACAGAACAGATGAACCCAAGGGTAGGGAAGCAAAAATAAACAATAAAAACAGGGAAGGGGACAAAACATAAGAGACTCTTAAATGTGGAGAACAGAGGGTTACTGGAGGGGTTGTAGGAGGAAGGATGGGCTAAATGGGTAAGGGGTATTAAGGAATCTAACCCTGAAATCATTGTTGCACTATATGCTAACTTGGATGTAGATTTAAAAAATAAAAATAAAATTGTATACTGTAAAAAAAAAAAAGAACTGTCTATAGCTAAATACATTGTGGATTAAATGATAAAATGTTTTTTTCTTCAGAAAAATCCTTTTTCTGTTGATGTCAAATTAAATCCCTCAAAACACAACAACTACATATCAGATCATTTACCTCTTCTATGAGTCATAATTATTCCTGTTGGCTCATTTTTAATGTGGGCTTTTGTATGGTTGAAAATGACTGTGCAATTAGGTAATTCTGTTAAAAAGACAAAAATTAGGTTTTTCTCTCCAGAAACAGAAGCCATATGAATACAGTGATGAGAAACTAAAAAGCAGTTCAGAAACACTTTTAACTATAATACGAAGTCCTGTTTGGCTAGCCTACAAACATGATTGTGAGCAAATAATCTGCCTCCATTGTTCATCTTTAAAGGTCCTTCGCTTTCCTTTTAGACAACTCCCCTCCAGGTTTCAAATAAGAAGCAAATAATGTGCAAAACACAATTATGTTACATGTATACAGTAGCCCAATCCAGAAAGAAATGAGCCACAGAAGGAGATGCCCTGCTGATCATCTTTGCTATTAGTCACATTGTTTAAAGCTTCATAGGTTTTGTATGGATAGAACACAGAGAAAACCTTTCCATAACAAAGGGCCCAGAGGATGGATACTATGGTAAGGACAGGTGTTTATAGTTCTACAAAATGTTTACTTTTCATACAGTACAACAAATGAGTTCATCCGCACCTGGCCAAATGACAGGGAGTTTAATCTTGAAGTTGACCAGAGCTCCAAACACTTGTGAAGTAAATTCGCTTAAAATCTTCACTCATCAGATTATTTTCCCACTTTGAAAACTTAATAGTTTATTAAGTAATGTAGAAACTAGTGCTGCAAGCCCTTATCTTTAGAGGAGGGACTAAAGATTATTTAGTTTTTCTTGAAATTCTTTTACATTAAAATGACTTGTTTTGTCAAGAACACTTTATTTGGTCTGAGGGTATATTTGGCATCTACCAAAATGAATCTAAAAACTATTCATTTCTGCATCATTCCTTATGTGAGCAAAAAAAAAAACCCAAAAAACAAAAAACAAAACAAATAAGAATTCCTATGAATAGATTGAACCAATTCTACCATTAAGTTTCCTTTGAAAATAATTCTTTGCCATAATCATAGTTATTTAGTGACCATCTACCCTGTGCTTTACCCTCATTATTTCATTTAATACTCTCAATCATCCTACAAGGGGTGCCTGGGAGGCTCAGTAGGTTAAGCATATGACTCTTAATTTCGGCTCAGGTCATGATCTCATGGTTTGAGTTCGAGACCGACATCAGGCTCTGTGCTGACAGTGCAGAGCCTGCTTAGGATTCTCTCTCTCCCTCTCTCACTGCCTCTCTCTCTCTCTCTCTCTCTCTCTCTCAAAAATAAATAAACATTTTTTAAAAATATTCTCAGTAATCCTTAAGGGTAGACAATATTACAGGTGACCTTATGAAGAGGACTAAGGAAAGTATAACATAACAAGGCCATCCAAGTTACTGCCTTCACCTCAGCCAGGTTTAGTCATTCTCAACTTGTCTGCTAACATGCCGTGACGTAAATTCAAGGCTCAGTAATCAGTTTAAGGGAGATGTTATGTGTGGATGCAGAAGGGGGCACCTAGACGTAAGGAAAGAGTTCTAACTTCGGATTATCCAATCCCCCACTCCCTACCTTAGACTGGGTCATTACCACACTGAACTGTAAATTCCTCAAGCAAAGTGAAACTAAAGCCATCTTCCCCGTGGCATTGCTGCCAAGGCTGGTGACTGGCACAAATGGAACCTCAGTACTGTTTATCTAGTGCCTCTATTCCCAGCAGACCGTATTACCTAGTTCTTAGCAGGAGAGGGAAGAAATCTCATCTTGAAGAGACCAATTTCTATTTCTCATGGCAAACATAGCATGGCAATTCCTTTTGTCCCCAAAGACCTCCCTATCCTCACGGCCCACCTCCATGCCTGGGCAGCCTAACGCTCTCTGTGCCCATCTTGCTCTTATGAATGAGTTCCCATCTCTTTCTCAAAAAGTAATGCCACTCTGGTGTCCCTGCCACCACTAGTAACTCTGCCTTTATAGAACACTGTGCTCAGCAGGTCAGTCAGGCTCCTGGAAATGCAAACTGGAGTTTCAAAAGGATGAAAAGATTCCTGGAGGATTTTGTGGTGTTTTGGAGAGTGCCTCTGGGCAGATCACACACTGTGACAAGTTCTTTCCAAATTGTAACAATTCAGTCACACCTTCTACAAAGAACTGATTTTTTCACAGTTACCATGGTGGTAGCTGCCCTTGCTCATTTTCCCCCAAATCTTGAAGTGACTTGGGATTATGATACTGACGCAAACGCATGGTTTTCTAAACACTGCTCCCATTCCAAGGTGCCTATGAACTGGCAAATAAGAACAGGCAGGAGGTGAGGGAACCCTACTGATGGCCACAATGGAGGTGGAAACAGTTTGGCACATCTGGCCCAGGGAAGGCGTCCCACTCCCCACTCCCACTGTTGTCAGAGGAAGAAAAACCAGCTGGACGGGAAGTGGAGGCCTCACACTCTAGTCTAAGTTGCATGGCCTTCTGCTGGCAGTTTTACGTTTCTCCCTTGAAATTCTTCTCTTTAATCACAGATTCTCATTAAGGGAAGAAAACACTGGGAGGGAAGGAAGAAACAGACACTTCATATAAAAAATTTTCCCCATTAGATAATGCTTAAAAATTCTTTAACTAGACATTCACAGGCAAAGAAATAAATGAATCTAGACACAGACTTTATACCTTTCACAAAAAATTAACTCAAAAAGATCACAGGCCAAAATGTAAAATACGAAACTATAAAACTCCTAGAAGACTACATGAGATAAAATCCAGGTGACCCTGGGTCTGGTGATGACTTTACAATACCAAAAGCACAATCCATAAAAAATAATAATAATAATAATAAGTTGTAAAATAAATAAATAAATACATACATAGTACTTCATTAAAATTAAAATCCCTCAACCGGGGACAAAATTTTTTGTTGTACAAATAAAGCTGAAATGCGAACTCCAATCTTGAAAAGATAATGTTGAGGTTTAAAATCATACTAAATATAAAAGACTAACAGCAGATCCTTGTCCAGGCCATACTGTTTCATTGTTGTGGTGAAGGTAAGGAGAAAAGAGATGAGACTATCCTAACACAATTATTTATAAGAAAACAGGAAAGAAAAATATTTGTGAAACACACAAGGAACAAAACCTTATCCTAGGGAGGGATAACATGATATTTCCATTTTACCATCTTGAACATATATATGACTTCTCTGACAGACACGAGGAAACCTGATGGCTCAGGTGCTGAAATCAGATTAAACATTTCCTTGCTATCAACAGCCAAGGCCATCTCCGTAAGTCTCAGTCCAACCCAGCATTCAATTCACAGTCTTAAATATTTTCACTATTTTAAAAATTCTGATAAAAAGAGATGTCTTAATACTAATGTATATGAACCCGGTATTTGACTCAAAAAATATAGACAAAATAATAAAGACTAAAGAATTAGGGCAAAAACAAATTATAAAGACAGTCATGAAAGTAACAAATCCAAGAGTTACTTTTCTGAAAAGTGACACTTTAAATTTTTTTTTAATGTTTATTTATTTTTGAGAGACAGAGTGTGAGCACGGGAGGGGCAGAGAGAGAAAGACACAGAATCTGAAGAGGCTCCAGGCTCTGAGCTGTCATCACAGAGCCTGACACGAGGCTCGAACTCACAAGCCGTGAGATCATGACCTGAGCTGAAGTCAGACGCTTAACTGACTGAGCCACCCAGGCACCCCTGAAAAGTGACACTTTATAATAAAGTGTCAAGAAACACATAATAAAGATACGAGAAATAAGAACAAAGATCAAAATTTCAAAAAAAAAAAAAAAAGAATATATAATCTTTGCTAACATCTATCAAAAACCATTGAAGAGATCCAATTTCTATCCAGGGGGAAAAAACCCTTCTCCAAATTCCCCTCCTATATTCTGTAGTTTTCTAGACCTCTCCAAAGTTCCCACATCCCAAAGGCCTCAAAGTCTTCCCCAAATGTTCACCTCATGTATCTCTTTTCATCCTTCTCCTCCCTCCCTCTTTATCATGTAGGGTTGGTTATCATGTAGAAGTCAGATCTCCATCTCTCCCATTACTGGAATTCTCTACCACAAAGGATACCCTAGAACTAATCCAGCAAGCCAAACTCCTAACCATTCTCCTCCTGATTTTCAGGTCCCATTTGCTCCTCCTCTTCTCCTCATGCTTTACATCAGAAGTCTGGGTTCCAGGCCACAAAGCTCTCACACATGAACTAATCTATAGAATTCACCCCCCATCCCCATCCATCAAAAATATATCCTCACGTCCAAGCAACATTGAAAGAGTAGCCCTCAGGAACCAAGAGGGTCATCCCCAGAACTCAAGGATGGTCCAAAATTGGAACTTAATATAGCATGCCACATCAACATAATACTCAAGATAAATTATGGGACCTTAATGGCTGCTGAAAGACATTTATAAATACAAATAGGAAGTTGCTAGGACAAGAATTTTGAACAAAATATAGTTGATATCTCTGTGAAAGAGACAGAGATTAAGGTTGGGGGCAGACAAATCTACTTTTCTAGATCTAGTAACAAGGAAATCGGATCCCAAACTTGAATTTACCTTCACTTGTGTCCTCCTCAGGCCCAACTGAATCTGTTATAGCCTGAAATTTGGCCTTGCAGGATGTCTGTCTGCCTCTAGAGGTCTGGAGAACTTATCTTATTAAAATTATTAGCCATTTTTTGTTTTATTGGCTATTAATATAAGTAACTGAACGTGGATTACATTCTGTGATCTATTTTTTAAAAAATAAAATCTAGGTTTTCTCACATTCCCAAATACATATTCATTGTACCTAATTAGAAATCTGCATAATAGGGGAGCCTGGGTGGCTCAGTCAGTTAAGTGTCTGACTAGTGATTTCAGCTCAGGTCACAATCTCACGGTCACAGTCTCACAGTAGTGAGATCGAGCCTCTCTTTTTCTCTCTTTCTCTCTCTCTCTCTCTCTCTCTCTCTCTCTCTCTCAAAAAAAAAAAAAAAAGAAGAAAGAAAGAAATCTGTACAATATAACAAAATTTAAATTACCTACATTCTCACCATCCAAAAATGACTACTAATTAACATTTTAGTGTATTTTCTCCCAGCATGAATTTGGGAATATAAGCACTCTTGGTGTTTAATAAGGACATAAGTTTGTTACTGGAGTTATAACAATCATTTCTGTCTCAAACCATTCAATGGGACATCAGAGGCTACTAGATTAAAGAGTTTTAACAGAGTCTCAAGGCAAGAGATTAAACATTTGTCTACCCAAAGCACCAAGGGCATTAGATGCCCTTCCATGGTATTCACAGAGTGAATTTCTGTGTGTGGTTTGGAAAAAAAGCCCTACCAGATGGTTCAAAACAATTAGCGCCTATGTGATTTACACATCTACACATACACACATGGACACACACACCAGTTGAGAAACTTTGCCCTAGGAATTCATCGATGACTGATTTGTTTGAAAATGTATGGAGAGGGTCCATAACTTTCACCAAATTCCCTGAACCCGTGACTACTTCAAAATGCCAGGAGTCCTAGTTTGTAGAATTCTTTCCAGCTCTAATATTCTGACACTGTTTCAGGCTGGGGTATTTTTCTGCCTGCTTAGATGACAAAACTCTTAGAAAAGCTGGAGGATATAAATGAAGCTGAGCTCTTATATCAGAAGGAGATTTTGAGGGAAGCTAACCCATGGAAAATGCACACATACCCCTTTACCTTCCCTGTATATCATTTGTCTCACTTTGACAGTGCTTCCTCTAATATCAAAACACCAGAGACTTAACAACAATTACGTCAATGTAAAAATAACTCCACTTTTCAAGGATACGCCCAGAAGTGTCTGCTCCCAGCACTACTACTCCCAGGTATACTTTGTGATGAGAATAAGAGTTACTAATCCTGGGGTCAAATTAAGAAATGGGAGGAAATAAGCTATCATATTTTCAAGGCCTACCATGCATTTGACATGCCTTAAAACCTTCATCTGATAAATTCCAGAATCAGGCCTCAGCCGTGGCTCTAGTTAATGTTAGAGTCTAACCTCCAAGCCAAACCTTCTCCCCTTATCATCAATCATGCATGTTTTACATTCTTACCAATACCTTGGTTGTCTCTCAAACTTCTATCTTAATTAGGAGATCAGTTAAACACACACCAGCCTTATTAAAAAAAAAAAAAATTTACATATTTTACTTTGAAGCATTGATTCTGAAACATAAAAAGAGTTTTGTAAAACCATTTTGTATTATAAAGCAGATTAAGAATTTATTGTTCAAATACTGCCACCTGGTGGCCAAAGATAGTAACCCAAAAAACAGATTTCTCCTGGAAAAGATACGGAAAACCCCAATAGCCCTGATCACCTGGTTTGTTAGCAAAGATTGAAATCTGGAACGTTACATAGGAAAATATTATCTGGAACATTATATGAGAAAATCTTAACATGTTTATGTCCCACTAATTCTGATCCATAAGAGATACGCTGTCCATAAACAATGGCAACAGGATGTTTATCAAAATGTTTCTGAAAGTCAAAGATACAGCCTCACAACACATTTGACAGTTAAATTAGCTGTAACAGAAAGAGTTCTGTTTTCTTTTTGCTTTCAAAGCATGACATGAGGTTTCATTCACTCAACAAAATTTTATTGGGATATCATTATGTTCTACGTTCACTGAATTTCATTGGGTACTTGATGGAACTTCAGTAACATGTTGTAGACAACATCATGGCCTGGTGAAGAATAACATCCCCACCCTATACGATTGGGCATTTGTGCCGTACCTGGGCCTCTGCTTCAGGGGTGAGTGTGGGCTAAAAGCTCCTGCCTGCAGGGGCCACCTTCTTGTCATTCACATTAAGGGGACATATGGTCTATCAGTTTCTCAGGTAGGTAATTCAGATAGGTGTGCCTACTGGGGACTCTCCAAAACCTTGGGTCTCCTACCTAATGCCTGACCAGCCGGATGGATCACATTTTAGTATTTGACCTACTTCCTACCCTTGCTCTGTCATGAACATTTTCCCTTTTCTGGGTTCTTGAAAGCAAAAATAAGTTTCTGTTCCCTAGTCACTGGGCAATTCTCTAGGTACTTAGTAACCTAGAGAATATCTATGATAATGGAAATGCTGTCCATAGTGGATAAGAATCCAGCTGCTCAACTGGCTTTTTAAGCACCCCTGAAAGCCTCCTTCTCTGCCCTGGCCCTAGGCTCCTATCTCCAGAATGCAGCCAATTAAAGAGCAGCAAAGGCTGATGGTCTGCTGGTGAACCAGGACATAGAGATGCCCGAGGACCCTGGCAACTCCAACCAGCATTGTAAGAGTACACCCTATAGTTTCTGGAGAAATTTCTGCAAAAGGTCCTTGGCCAGTAGCTAGTCATTAAATTTGAAAATATGATATAGTTTTTCTTCCAATCAAAGCAAACAATACAGGACAATAGTGGGGGCAGTGGATTGTGTCAACTTTTCAACTTGGAGCTGCCAGAAGTCCAGAACTGTTTGCCTCCTTTTCAGTCTTAGATTCCATGGCAACAGTGCAGAACCAAAGAGCTACCAGCACATGGGGATGATGTATGCAGTCCACATGAGTGGTAAGCAACTATTGTTTTTGCAAACTGCTTCTCCCTCGTCCATGAAATTCTAGTGGGGCCAACAGTCTTGTGGCCCTCCACTCCTCACCTCAAGATAGTCCTGTTACTTGAGATGGCCAGAGTATGCCATCCACCTAAGAGACACAGTAATTAGTCTAGAGATGAGTATGTGACCTAAGCAAAGAAGTCAGTGTCCTTTCTGTGCTTTGGCAGAAATGTGGAGGGGTAAGGGATGGAGAGGATTGAGCTCTCTCACTCTGAGGCCCACAACTGTTCTTACTGCTCCCTAGAGAGTCAACCCAAAAAAGCAGAACTAAGAAATGAAAAGGGAGCCTAATGATGTCATTTAAACCCCTAGAGATTCAGCCATGCTCTTTGCCTCCCTGATAGGTCCAGAACCAGCACAAAGTGGGACAAATGAAGACTTCTTTAAAAACTTACTTTACGGATTAAGGCAGGAGTACAAAGAATTTCTTGTGCTTTAGAAAGCTTATTGGCTAATTTCAGTCTTAGAAAAAAAAGAAAAAAGAAAAGACCCAGAGGACAGAGCAATGGGAGCTAACAGGCTGAAAGCTGAGGACTCGTATCTTACAGGGAGGGACTTTAAGTATAATCTAATCCAAGGCCCTGGTTTTAAATATGAGAAACCAAGGGGCACCTGGGTTGTTCAGACGGTTAAGCATGACTTGTGATCTCAACTCAGGTCTTGATCTCAGGGTTGTGAGTTGAAGCCCCGCATTGAGCTCCATGATGGGCATGAAGCCTACTTAAAATACATACATATATACATACATACATACATATGAGAAGTTGGAAGGTTCAAAGTGCAAAAGAGCTTGCTTCAGAGAATATTCACTGAGGCTTCACAGATCAGACGGGTTTGGTTTGGGAGAGGTGTTGTGACCGGCGCAACAAACACCGAGAATCAGGGTCCTGAGGGTAGGGGAATGTAAGAAAAAAAAAGAGAAGAGAAGCCAGTTTGGGAACAGGAGAGTCCCCTGGGCTGATGGCCCAAGTGACGGCTTTACTGTTGCTGTACACAATCTTTTATATCAAGACTCTTATGGATCAGGTCATTCTAAGAATAAACAGGTTTCACATGATCGCTGCCAGCCAAAACATTTAGTTCTGTGTACCTTATGAACTTTCTAAACGGGTCACAACAAGACCTTGTTGATAGATTGCTAGCAAAACACAGTTCCCCTGTTTGTTTCTCTTTGACCCGGGGTAGAAAAGGGGGGTAACATTACTGCCAACACCCACAGACCACAGGCTTCAGGAATTAGCTTTCTCAGCCTTGACAAGGCTTTCGTATGCCTTTCCAAGTGGGGGAATGGGAGGGGGAACCACTGGGTTGGCTGAGTCAACAGGGAGCCGTTGCTCGACCCGGTCTCAGCCTGGCACGGGGGTCCGGCCTCCCACAGAGAGGAGACTAGGACTGAATGCTGGACCATCCCACTACCAGGTCCTTTTCACGTTCATGCTTGTTTAATCCTCAGTCAACATGAGAGGTACATATTTTAGTTCCATTTCACAGATGGTGAAATTGATGCCAGAGAGGTTAAATGACTAACCCAGTGCCACACAGCCAACATAGAACAGAGCTGAGCCTCGAATACAAGCCTAAGGTGATTTTTTTTTCCTACTCTGCATTTACATGAAAAAAATATTATGAGGCAGGACAGAAGTGAGTGGGACTTAGGAGAGTAGCCGATCCTTATTCTCAAATAAGATATCAGTGTCTATGCTGCCTGGCTGGCTCAGTCGGTACAGCATGCAACTCTTGATCTTGGGATCGTGAGTTCAAGCCCCACACTGGGGGCAGAGTTTACTTAAAAAAATATATATATATATCTCAGTGTCTGAGAGGATCCGGGAACAAAGAGATGAATGCAATAAAGGCCAAGATCTGGTTTAAATTGCTAAATGAGCCCCTTAAATCTCCAAGTCCCAGCTGCCTTCTAAAAATTGAGGAAGTTGAAATAGATGGTCTCAAAATAAATTTGCAAAATGGAACAGGCAAAAAGAGTTGAACAGTGAGTGGCCCAGAATCCTAGAGGTCTAAACTCCTTTCCCACTGCCCCACATCCTGGCCACTCCCTTCCCTAACGTTTGGGTAGACAGCAGCTGCTGACAAAGGAACACTCAGGCACTTGAGTGTATCTCTGATTTGATGAGTCATTCAACAATGGCCTAAATAATGCTAAAAACACATGAGAACACTAATCATTAGTAGACTCTAAAACTCAAAACCCATTCCTTTATGGTAGAGTTTGCTTGTTAAAAATTTTTAAAAATAAAGGAAGAAGTAAAGACAAAGTTAAGAAATTAAGATATTAAGAGTAGATTACTACCGTTCAGAGATTCTAATGGAATTTGAGAGCCCTTTTCCCCAGCTCTGACTTAAGATTTGTCATAAACTATTTAAGGTCTACTCTTCATGTTCTCATATAAAGCATTCACTTGTTCAGTTTCAGGTTTCCAGTTCAGCTCTGTTATCATATCTACCTTCTCTTTAAGCAACAAAGGAACTCCATTTTAAATCTGGTTTCTTGGCTAGAGTTGAAGTAACCATATTCAACCATTTTATTTTAATAAAACAGCTGCCTTGCCTAGGTATGAAGGGGCTAAGGTAAAAGAGGATAGTCCCTAATGGAGGAAATACAACTTAGAGTCACAAATGTGAGTTATGTGCATTTGTTCTGTTTTTTCATGCCACTATGCCCTGTACCTTGAGAAGACTCCACCCAACTACAACACAGTAATAAGTCTGGGATAAATAGGCAAAGTAAGACCATTTTTTCTAGTGATCATGTAACAATAGCCCACTTGGGAGAGGGGGGGGCATGGGACCTATATACCTCAATATTTCATGTCCTTTTTCTGACTCCTCATTTTCTCATCTGTTCTTCTAAAACTTCTGTTGTTCAAGGTCACAGGGTAGCTTGGCTAAACAAAGAATGTAAAGGTGGTCACCTCACTCTTCCAACATTTCCCTCATTATATCTCACATATATCACATATATCATCATATATCATATACACTGTGATACAGTCTCTCCTTGGTTGCAGTTTCTTACCAAATATTCTCATTGTGATTTTAATATCAACATGCTAAACTATATAACATTGTTGATTAGGTAGAAAATTAACTGTTTTGGCAATACCTATTTTTAAAAAGTTCACTGGGCACCTTATCTGAAGTTCAGTTAAATGTTCTGCAATTCCCAAGTACATTGGCTGAGGCCTCATCAAAATCTCTGCCTGTCAGAGATTACTTACTGAATCCAGCACAGTTTGTACTGTTAACATACTGTACCCATGAGATACTGCCATTCCCACTATCCTGGGATACATTCATGATATAGCTGATCTATTTTTGCAGATGACTGGTTTTAGTAATGTAGATTCACTGCCTTTTAGATAGCTCATGATAAGTCGGCCAGTCAGGGTTCCTGAACCCCTCAGACCTGCTGAAGATTTCTCCATTTCCCAAGATTCCTGCCTGAATGTGGTGGCTAAACTAGAGCAAGCAGCTCCTGGGCCTGAATTCCATCTCTAGTCAGAAGACCCCAGGATGTGCATGCACCAAAGGGCTGAGGAAGGAGCAATGAGACCAAAGGAGAGCATCTCAGGGATATCCTGGAGATAAGGTCTCTCCCCCTAGTCCTCCATAGGAGGGGATCCCAGACACCTCCTAAGCTCCCATGCAAAGTGGTGACTTTTTCCTTCAGAGCAGAGGTTAAGTTGGGGTTCACAGACCCCTTAGGGAGTCCATGGAAGCACTTTAAGGGTACATAAAATGTGTATACATTATTCTGGGGAGTGAGCTTCATGGCCTTCATCATATTTTTTTTTTTTAAATCTAGTCTATGGAAGAATCTTCAGAGCTCTGTGGAGATCTCCAAGTTGTAGCTACTGGGACAGAGAGAGGCAGTTAGGCCAATTCTGACAGAGATCAATGCTGAATCTCTGACATCCAGCCATGTCCAGTGTATGTGACTGATTACCAGATGCCAGACTCCAGGAAGCATCCCTGAACCTGCAAGGACTCTTAGTGACCATCTCAAGTATGGTCCGGTCCTGGAAAGGACCATTTGTACCTGGATATCTCAGACAGACCCAGAAGAGGAAAAATATATAGGCTCTGAGCCTAAGGTTAGCTGAGTTCATCACAGGTCCCAGACCAAGCCTCTGTGACTGATGTCTGAGCAGGAAGGGATGGGAGCCATTGAAAAGAAACAGTTGGGGTGCATAGGTGGCTCAGTTGGTTAAGCACCCAACTCTTGATTTTGGGTCAGGTCATGATCTCATGATTGGGTCTCATGATCTCATGCATGGGATTCTCTCTCTCCTTCTCTCTCTGCCCTTCTCCCCTCATGTGAGCACATGATCCTTCCCTCTCTCTCTCAAAATAAATAAATATTTTAAAAAAGAAAAAAGAAAAGGAAGTCGTCAGCACCAGGCCTGGTCCCAAAAAGCTTGGAGCCAGGGGCGCCTGAGTGGCTTGATTTCAGTTCAGGTCATGAACTCAGGTTCATGAGTTTGAGCCTCAAATCGAGCTCCACACTGTCAGTGCAGAGCCTGCTTGGGAATCTTTCTCTCTCCCTCTCCCTCTATACCTGCCCTGCTCTCTCTCTAAATAAATTTTAAAAATTAAAACAAAAACAAAAACAAAACATGGGGCCAGGGGGCCTCCCCCAAATCCTGCAGAAACAAAGGGCTGGTCCCTATAAGTAGTCATTCTCCCTTATCTAATGCCCAAAGTCTCCCTGGATCCTGAAATAAAATTGACCATGCAGAGGGAAGGAAGGCCTGCAACTAGCCCAGAAAACCAACGAGGAAACTGTGTGTGTATCCTGGCAGGGGACAGTCTAATCTGGAACTTTCAGAAATGCAAAGTGCTTTGAAGGCCAGAGTTCATTTATATTGTGGTTCTCAGACTTTAGTATGAAAACGGTCATCCTGAATGTTTTATAATACAGATTCCTAGGCCCAAAGGATTGTGATTCAGTGGTTTTGAGATAAAGCCCAAGTGTTTACATGCTGTAGAAGGAAACTAGCAATTCTGATCTCAGGTATCCATGGAGTAGACCTTTAGAAACAGTTTCTAGGGGCTTTAAGGCATCAGATGTGGAAAAGGGGCTTTAGAGGAACTGACTGTCCTCAGAGAAATCAATGATAAAATGCCACGAAGAGCTTTTGGTCAGCACAGGCCCAATGCCCCTATGAGGCTATGGCCCTTACTGGTTAGTAATACATTTATATTCTTCAACTAATAGGGAAAATGAGTTTGATGCCCCAGAACCAAGACCAACTTTGAAGCCCAGGGTCCTTTACAGATTATTAAATTCTTCCCCTTTAAAGGGTCATAACAAGAATACCTACCCCACAGAATTACATACAGTGAGAAATGGGATAATCTGAAAAAAGTATTAGAATAATGCCTAGATGTACAGGAGTTGAACAAATGTTAGCTGCTATAACCATTAATTACTACTATTTAGGACTATATGACTATACCCATGCTCAACCAAAAAACCACTGTAGCATTCTGTTTGTTTATGAAAGACTGAGGTCAGATACGGTCTCCACAAATTGGTTTTCTCCAGAGAGAAGTTATTATTAAGGGTATTCTTTTATTTTTTTTAACAAACTCAAGAGCAAAAAGAGCCACATCCTCAAATGGATCACCAATGCAATCAAAAGCAACATTTTAGATTTCCTTTTACCTTTAGTTCTGACATTATCCAAAAACAGATTTGCTCCAACAGTGACATCCAAATTTGTTCTGAGTAAAAAATGAAGCTATGGGGTTCTATGCAACTTTTCAGTTAACAATGATCTCTACATGCATCAGAACTGAGTTTGTGACTATTACCTGAACTCCCAATAATTTTCAACTACCTAAGAGAGCTGCCCCAAACAAATAACTTCATTTTCAGACAAAAGATCCAAGCAGGCCAGCAAGAAGGCTTGACAGCTGAACCCTGATGAACAAACATTTGGCCGAGTATTTCCTCATCAGCCAGGAACCCCTGATATTAGGGGATAAAACCCATCTCTCCACCCCCCTCACCAAGCCTGTTTGCTCAGAGTAAATAAGTACTGGTGAGACACTTCCTGAGAAGGAAGCATGGATGGTTTTGGATAGAAAGGAATGAAAGGAACAGAAGAAACTAATTTCTCCATGAAGAAAGGAAAGAGTCAGAGAAAGACAAATATCATAGGACTTCACTCATATGAGGACCTTAAGACACAGATGAACATAAGGGAAAGAAAGCAAAAATAACATAAAAACAGGGAGGGGGACAAAACATAAGAGACTCTTAAATATGGAGAACAAACAGAGGGTTACTGGAGGGGTTGTGGGAGGGAGGATGAGCTAAAAGTGTAAGGGACACTAAGGGGCACTACTCCTGAAATCATTGTTGCACTCTATGCTAACTAATTTGGATGAAAATTAAAAAAAAAACAAAAAAAAAACCCTGAAGATTTAAAACCAAATAAATAAGTAAATAAATAAGTAAATTAAATTAAATTAAAAAAGAAAGGAGAAAGAATATTACAGAACAGATTAAGATCAGAGAACAAGACCAATTAGTGCCTTTAAGCTAAATACCAGACCTCTCGAGCTGCTCTAATGAAGGGTACCACGTGCCTCTGGGGAGGAAGGATTAAATGTACAGAACAGAAATATATAGCCTGCTCTCTGATTCCATATCTTGCATTAGGTCAGTGTGAACATGGCTTTGCTCCCCGTGAGTCAGACCTGACATGGATCCTGGAGATCGGGGCTCAGGCCTGTCCCAGCCACCATCACCAGAGAACACATCCAAAACAACCCCAAATTCCTAATTCTTGAACTATTTCAGGTCATCCCATATTGGAGCCACTCAGGAACAGAAGAAGCTTTGTTTGGGTGGGGGAAGCTGCATGTTTTAATTCAAGAAATAAAAGTTCACAAGCAATCCAGAACAGGTGCCAGAAATTTGCTCTAAACCATCAGCCACACCTGCTGCAAAAGTTCAGGCTCCACAGAATCACTTTGGCCAGTGTCTCCTGAGATGCTCTTTCAGCTGAGGAATGGAAGGCAGCAGCTGCTGGCACTCGTGACAACGGAGGGGCAGCTTCAAGAGCTCAGGCATCCCATCTCGGACACTCACTCTGCCAGCGGTCTGTACCATCTCTATCACAGCTGCAAGCAAAGGAAAAAAGTTCAGAGCCCAGCTACTCTAGAAATCCAATACAAGATACCCCCCAGAAAAGAAACTCTGACTCCACATAAAAATATGCCAGGTATCCTAAAGCTAGTAAACTTGAGGTTAAACTCACTGCTGGGAATCAGATTCTAAATCTGAGCAATCTGTTTTTGAGGTAATTACATTCCTTCAGGACACACTGTAAGCAATCCGTATTATTACATCAAAAGCTTATATCAGAGTGCTTTACCCTTGGTTAGCCCTTGGTCAGTGGTAGCTGCCATCATTAACATCCCAGCATACTGTTCCACAGTACACACCCTGGGAAATGCTTCCTTCTATATATACACAGCCTTCCCCTGTTAATCAACCACTCCTCGCATGAGGCAGCCCCCAAGCCCCTACCCAGCTGATGGCAGAAGAGACAACTGTTAAGAGCTTTCATGTCTATGAACTCCAATAATTCTCAGTACAACCTTTAAGGCCCCTGTTGTTAGAACAAAACACCTTTCTGACTCTGACATAACAGCTTTCTAGATCTCTACCCTCTAACCCCACCAAGAAGGCTGCTCACAGCAAAGTGGCAATCCTACTGAACCCAAATAATCCAGTTTATTTTAATGGGTGAATCTTTATAGGGAACACAAAGTTGTACATGGGCTTTTGAGGCCAGGTTATTATCTAGGAAAACAACTAAAGCAAATATAAGAACAGGTGAGAAAATGAAACAAACATGAAAACTAAACAACACTGTTTACCTTGCGATTCTATGAAGTATTCTGTATTGAAAGAATTCCAATGTTTTTTGTTTTTGAGGCAAGGAGAATCAAAATCCTGGCTGATCACATGAAGATGTACATGGCTAGGTAAGAGGGGGGATAAAAAAAAGACCATTAAATCCATTAAAAACTATGGCTTAATCAAAATGACAACCAGTAAAAGTACAGGTATATAAAATATTGCTAGTGTTTCCATTTAATCCAATTCATTCACCCATTCACTGAAGAATATGTAATGCTTGTTAAAGGGCCAAGGATTATTCTAGCACTGGGAATTTATCAGTGAACAAAATGAGAAAGGCCTCTGCCCTTACAGAAATTATATTCTAATAATGAAGACAAATAAAAAATAAGTAAACACATAAACAAGGAAAATTCAAACCATTAACACTAAGAAAAAAATAAGCCAGGGAAATGGGACACAGAGTGCTCAGGGAGTAGAGGTTACCTCTTCATCTAGCCAAGAGTGTTCAGGGAAGGCCCCTCCCAGGCAGTGATTTGGTCTGAGAAAGCAATTAGGCAAGCAAAGATCTGGGGAAAGAGTGTTTCAGGGAGTGGGGAGGCCAAGTGCAGAGGCCCTGAGATGAGAAAGAACTTCGTGCAACTGAGGAACAGAAAGGTGATAAATACATCTGGAATGGCTGGAGCCAAGGAGGTAGGGGCCAGAACATAAAGAGTCTTATAGGTTGACAAGGGGTCTGCACTGTATTCTGCTTACATGGTCTCTGATTTGCACGTTTAAAAGATCACTCTGGCTGGTCTGCAGAGAAGGAACTATAAAGAGGATAACGATGGATACAGAGACAAGTTAGCAAGCTACTGCAGAAGTCGAAGCTAGAAATAAACACACCTTAGATTAGAGCTGCAGCATTAGGAATACATTTTGCACTCGAACCAGTAGGACTCCCTAATGTGGAAGGATTGGATATGGTTTGGGGGAGGTGCCACTTACAGAGATGGGAAAGCTTAAAAGAAAAGCAGGTTTGAGGAAGAAAATCAAGAGTTCTCTTTTGGACTTATTAAACCAAGTAAGATGCCTTTTTGTATAGCTTTGACTCTTAGAATCAGTAATATTCCTATCCCCGTAATAAATAATCAAAACCAACCAATACATGCAGGAATTCAAAATGGAATATAGGCAGTAACAAACCTAACAGTATTACAAATAAGGGAACCAGACTGAAGGGGGTCAGGAAAAAAATAACTTGCCAAGTGAACTTTGAACAACAGTAGTTTGGATACCGTAAAGATAAAAAAAAAAGCTGTATACAAATACTGTGCCCTAATGAGTAAATGTGTTTCTCACAGGGGTATGGGTTAGCAATTCTGTAACTATTTTATGTGTACCCTAAGATCGAACAGGTAAGCGAATTTATGATATCTAATGAGAGCCAGATTTTTCACTGTTGGACAAAGACATTACAACAAAAGAAAGGGGGAGACAAGAATGAACCTTGCAGAGTTGAACTAGAGCAAGAGGTATTAGTATAAATTTTTGCTTTTCCATACACATACACAAGTAGAGAAAGAAAGAAAGAAAGAAAGAAAGAAAGAAAGAAAGAAAGAAAGAAAGAAAGAAAGAAAGAAAGAAAGAGAATGTCTGTGTGGGTTAGGATTCATGCATGTATTTCCAGGCTCTATCTGCTTAGAGGACCTAGGAGCAAAGACACTCTGGAATCAACCACTTCTCTCAATATAGAAACTTAGTATGCACGTCTTGGTTTATAAATATCATTATCCAATAAAAGAACTAAATAAAATAAAAGGTTCCTTCCAGGGCTAGAACAGAAAAAAATATAAGATGAACCTGGAACATCTTGCTCCAGAAAATAAAGAAGTGCTCAAAAAATGTTAGGGCCATATCAAAATGATACAGGACCCAATGTAAAGGAGCTTCCAAGGACCAAAGCCAGAACAATTTGAGAAATAAAATGAATGACAAATTAAAACCTACAGAATAAAATAAACATCCTTGAGTCCTTACTGATAAATAACTGAATAGACATAATGGGGGAGAAAGGACAGCTCTTCCATACAGAAGAATTCTAATAAATAAATTAAAGAGAATGACGGAAACATAAAAGCACCATTAGGTAATGTGGGAAATCAAATAGCTCTGTCCTGGTTAAGGAGATTATAGGGAATGTATTACACTGCTTTCTGGCTCTGCTGAAAACAGCTGACCAGTATCTAGTTAACGTGTATTTAGGGTTGCGTGTGCTCATGAATTCCTTAGACCATGTTATCTATGGAATATCTTATCTTGTTCACCACCCTGATTTCCGGCATCTGCTCTTTTGCAGTCTGGGGAATACCTTGTTTTTTTGCACGCTTTCCTAGACATTCTTACTGGCACCTACGTGCCAATTTTCATATTGCACAGTGATTTCCCTATAATGTATGCCTAATAAATACGGGAGCTTGAGAGCAGCTTGGGGTGCCTTCCCTTAGCCTCCCTTTCACGTCTCTTGACTTTTGGAGTCTTAAGTAATCCTTTCTGCTGTCCTCAGCTTTGCTGGACAAAGCCAAAAGCCAAACCCACAACTGGTGACCCCGATGTGATAAGCTGAATCAGCAAGATAAACACCACAGTAATAACTGTTGCAGGCAGGACCTACCAATAAATGCTAAAACCACTGGGCAAAAGTTTGAGGACAAACAGGATAGCAGCACAGTTCCAAACTATTCAGGATATTCATCAATTACAAAGGGAAAACAGTAACTCAAGAGAGAACCCTGTCAGACATCACCATAACAAAGTGATCAAGGTTAATATCATGAGTAAAAAGCCATCTCAGCATTATGCACTCCTTGATATGATACACTTAAAGGGACCCAACACCATCTCTGGTATTTTGAAAGGAGGAGGGAAAAAAAAAAGAAAAAAAGTATAACCTCAACCTAAACATGAAAAAGTATCAGACAAGCCCAAAATGAGAGACATGCTATAAAACCAACCAGTATTCATCAAAAGTGTCAGGGTCATGAAAACCAGGAAAGGAGGAGGAAGTGTCACAGGTTAGGCGAAACTAAGGAAAGACAATAAATAAATAAATGCAACACAGGATCCTGGACTGCATCCTGGAGCAGAAAAACATAAAAAAAAAAAAGTGAAATTCAAGTAAGGTCTAGGGCTTAATTAGTGGTGATGTTATGGAAGATCTTTGTTCTGCTTCATACTTTATTTTTTATATTTTCTAAATTTTTTACAATAAAAAAATTTGTTACCTTTTCCTTTCCACAATGTTTATTCAAAATTATAGTGATCTTAAAAGGATATGTAAGCAGCAACTTTACTTACTGCTCATTTTGCTTCCCACCCACACCTGCCATAGCTTTTTTTAGCATTCTTACTTAGCGCAACAGCATTTGTTATAAGACGAAGGTATGGACACCATGATTACTATGTGAAAAGTGCTCTACAGTCAAGGGCTCTGTTAGCCACAGGCTGCACAGCACTGGAGAAACAGAATTATGATTATGGGTGACTTTTGTCCTAAATTTTTTAGTAAGGTTCTAACAATAAACCTTATTAAACATATACAGTTGATCCTTGAACTGACCCCCCACACTATCAAAAATCCAAAAGTGTAACATTTGGCTTCCCCAAAACTTAACTACTAATATCCTACTGTTGACCAGAAGCCTCACCAATAACATAAACAGTCCATTAACACATTATTTTGTATGTTGTATTATATACTGAAGTCTTACACTAAAGCAAGACAGAGAAAAGAAACTATTAAGAAACTCACAACAAAAAGAAATACTTTTATAGTCTTTTACTATACTAAAAAAAAATCTGCATATAGGTAGACCTGCACAATTCGAATCTGTGTTGTTCAAGGGTCAACCGCATTTTTAAAAACATTTTTTTAATGTTTATTTATTTTTGAGAGAGAGAGAGAGAGAGAGAGAGAGAGAGACAGAGTATAAGCGGGGGAGGAGCAGAGAGGGAGAGGGAGACACAGAACCTGAAGCAGGCTCCAGGCTCAGCACAGAGCCTGTCACGGGGCTCAAACTCACCAACCGCAAGATCATGACCTGAGCCAAAGTCGGACACTTAACCGACTGAGCCACCCAGGCACCTCAAGGGTCAACTGCATTTTTTTAAATGAGTACAACATACATCTACCCTTAGACCTAGCAACTTCACTTGTAGGTATTTACACAAGAGCAAAACATGAAGTATGTCCATGATATACAAGACAATATACATGAATCTCAAAATCACAATGCTGACTACAAAAGGTCAGACACATTATATGATTCCATTTATATGAAGTTCTAGAACAAGCAAAACTAACCTATGTGGAAAGAAATCAGAACAACACGAGGGTTGAGGAAAGGACTAACTGGAAAGGAGCACAAGGGAACTTTCTGGGATATGACAGAAATGTTCTGTATCTTAATCAGAGTGATAGTTACAGGACGTATATGTTTGTCAAAACTGACCAAACTATAAATCTGATGCAGTTTGTTGTATGTAAGCTAATTCTCAACTTTAAAGAAAGAGTACTGGGACGCCTGGGTGGCTCAGTTGGTTGAGTGTCTAACTCTTGGTTTTGACTCAGGCCATGATATTGTGGTTCATGTCCTGGCAGTGCAGAGCCTGCTTGGGCTGCTTAGGATTCTCTCTCTCTGTCTATCTCTCTCTACCCCTCCTTCGCTCATGTGCTCTCTCACCCTCTCTCAAAATAAATGAATAAACTTTAAAAAAAAAAAAAAAAAAAGGAAGAGTACTGATGGGGAAAAAAAATGGCACAAAAGTTTCATTTGGTTAAAGTCACCCATAATTTAAGTCATAATTATCTAAATAAAACGTGAAGAATGTTGTTAGGTAGTTAAAAAAAAAAAAAATAACCAAAACAAATTCTGACACACACTACCACAGACATGAACTTTGAAGACATTATTCTAAGTGAAATAAGCTAATCACAAAAAGAGTTTCTGTAGGATTCCACTTCCATGAGTCACCTAGAGCAGTCAAATTATTAGAAACAGAAAGCAGAATGGTAACTACCAGGGACTGTAGAGGGGAATGGGAGGTAGTTTGGGAAGATGCAAAAGGTCCTAGAAAAATGATGGTGATGACTGCATAACAATGTAAATATACTTAATGCCAATAAACTGTACACTTAAAAATGGTTAAAATCCTACTCCTGAAGCCATTATTACACTGTGCTAACTTGGATTTAAATAAAGTTTTTTAAAAAAATGGTTAAAGTGGTAAACTTTGTTACGTGAATTTTATCACGAAAAAACAAATGAACAAATACAAGATAAAAACTGTGAAATCCAATTAATCTGCTTATCTTGTTGCTTAGCTCAGAAGAACTGGAGGGGTGCCTGGGTGGCTCAGATTGGTTAAGTCCGACTTCAACTCAGATCACGATCTTTGAGTTCATGAGTTTGAGCTCCATGTTGGGCTCTGTGCTTACAGCTCAGAGCCTGGAGCCTACTTCAGATTCTGTATCTCCCTCTCTCTCTGCCCGTCCCTGCTCACACTCAGTCTCTCTCTCAAAAATAAATATTAAAAAAAAAAAAAAAAAAAAGGACAACAACAACAACAACAACTATGGAGATCTGCCTTGGTTGAGTTCTTTGAACAGGTTCTGCATTTTTCTCTCATTTTATTTTAAATCTTAGATCTACTGAGCTATCATGACAAAAGTCAGTGATGTTTGTCTCTTCCAGAGCAATGGTCCTTAATCACTAAGGAGTTATAGATGCTTCTGAAAAATCTAATAAAAGTCACAGGCAAATCAGGGAGAAGGGTGGAAGTTTCAGCCCACCTTCTTTGGAAACATCCCACCCTACTCCCCTTGGCCTTGAGACTATCAGCACACCCAAGCTGAATCCATCTGTCCACTTAGAACCAGAATACACTAGCACTACCCACAACACTTACCTCATGCTGGGAATGGCATGGTAACCCAATCGGAAGCGGAGTTTGCTGGACCCAGCGAAATCTGTAATCATCTTTTCCCCCACAGTGTGCATGTGTTTAAGGAGCTCAAGATGTTCCCTGGTCACAGCCTTCAGACTGGAAATGGAAGCCCATGGTAAGACCAGCCAGTGGTGACGAGCCTTGGGGTATTTATCCTTAATCACCACTACCTGCTCATCTTTGTAAACCTAGGATAGGGGCACGAGAGAAGGAAACAGATATCTACCACACATGTTCTGTGTGTCAGGTACTGTCATATTCACTAACTCACTTCATTCCCAGCACAATCTTATGCAAAAGGTGTCAGTATCCCAATTTTGTCAGATGACAGCAGAGACTCAGATGAGTGTCTTGCACAAAGTCACATCATTACTAAGTGGGAAGCCTAGGATTTCAAACCAGATCTAGTTGACTCCAGAGCCTGTGTTTTCAAGCACTACACTACAGAGAATACGCAGGAAATTCACAGTACAAAATAGTTCCTAAGGATTGGATGTAAAATCCCTGCAGGCATAAATTCAAAGGCACCCTTCTCCACTCTAACACAGCAGACCATGTGACACAATCATGTGTTCCAAGAAGCCCTATCAGATCTGGCCCCTTGTCACCGCAGAATGTAACTTAAGAACTCACAGACTCCTCCCAGGATGACACCTGACTATTAATCCCGGGGCAGCCCAGCAACTGCAGTCACAGTACATTACCTGACACTCCCGTGAAAAAAACCCCACAAAGGTTAACTCAACTTCCCTTAATAGCACCCAGAAGTTTAGGAGGAATAAGGAAGAGGAGATCTTCATTTGAAGAACTTAGCTTCCCTCCAAAGAATTCCAGTTGCTAACTTACTGACAATGGGAAAAGCCACTTGTTCTCACCAAGTAGACCAATAAAACAAAACTCATTCAGAAGGACTGATCTCCTTTGCTTTCATTTATCCTCACTCTGTGGAGTAGTCACTTAAAAGACATGTAATACATTTCAATGCCAAAATTTTATTCTGACCTGCATTTTGGGATCCTGCATAGAAATTTTTAAGCCTTGACTCCAGTGGCCCAATGATTCCTGAAACAAAAAAGGGCAATGTAAATTGCAAATGTCAGTAGCTGTATTTGGCATTAGTTAATATTGTATGTGTCAGCAAAGTGCAACCAAACTTAGTAATGATTCATTTTTTTTAACCCTCTCTCAAAGGGTTACTGAATTTATTTATTTAATGTTTATTTCTTTTTGAGACAGAGCACAAGTGGGGGAGGAGCAGAGAGAGAGGGAGACACAGAACCAAAACAGGCTCCAGGCTCTGAGCTGTCAGCACAGAGCCCGATGTGGGGCTTGAACCCACGAACTGTGAGATCATGACCTGAGCTGAAGTCAGACACTTAACTGACTGAGCCACTCAGGCATCCCAAGTAATAAAATTCATTTTTAAGATTTAAACTGTATCTGGGGCACCTAGATAGCTCAGTCGGTCAAGTGTCCGACTTCAGCTCAGGTCATAATCTCACGGTTCGTGAATTCAAGCCCCACATCGGGCTCTCTGCTATCAGCACAGAGCCCATTTTGGATCCTCTGTCCTCTCTCTGCCCCTCCCCTGCCCGCGCCTGCTCACTCTCACTCTCTCTCTCGAAAATAAACATTCAAGGGGCGCCTGGGTGGCGCAGTCGGTTAAGCGTCCGACTTCAGCCAGGTCACGATCTTGCGGTCTGTGAGTTCGAGCCCCGTGTCAGGCTCTGGGCTGATGGCTCAGAGCCTGGAGCCTGCTTCCGATTCTGTGTCTCCCTCTCTCTCTGCCCCTCCCCCGTTCATGCTCTGTCTCTCTCTGTCCCAAAAATAAATAAATGTTGAAAAAAAAAATTTTTTTTAAAAAAATAAAAAAAAAGAAAATATTCAAAAAAAAAAAAAAAGAACTCAACTATATCCCCTTTACTCAATCTTTTCCCTTTATAACCATAAACCATTTCCATTTTCTTCCTATACAGTAGTGAGAGCTGTGTGTCTAGATGAAAGCTGGAAATGCCAGAGTGTGAACTGCATCTTCTTTGCCCTCTCGCACTCCATCTACAGCTTAACTACATTTCCACTTTGACAACAGGATGCGAATCAGATGATCTATGAACAGCGTTCCAATGCTAACCCTCTGCAGATACACATATGACTGACCCAGTTTAGCAGTACACCGCCATTACCTCCCTACCTTCGGGTGGCTTACCTCAGGACTTCAAGAAAAATGTACATAAAGGGACATTCACCCAAGTGATTGGTGACACAAACAAGTGACTCTTTCATCATGGTTAATAACCCTTGTCATGGTTAATAACCCCTTACGAGTATTTGAGCTTTACAGTGTACAAAACAATCAAGCAGTCATTATATCTCATTTAATCTCCATGTCATCTATCAGGCACACCACCCTCACCTTTTTGGTAGACGCATCTTTCTCCTTCTTTGAGGGCACAGAGCATTGGCCAGGGTCACTCCCAGGTTCCAGTCCTGTATGGGAGTCAGCTTCCTGGGCAGCACCCCTTTCTATAGAATCATTGTTGCCTGACCTCTTTCTCTTCCTGTGTGTTTCCAGGCCAGGGCTCTCTGCCTCTTCCTCAAACTCTACAATATATGGATAAAGTTCATTCACCATGTGGAGAACCTGGCCAGGCTGCAGCTTCACCTCTTGGTCCTTCCCAATTTTGACTGAATCAATGCTGGTGGGATTGACCCCTACCTATAGAAAAATCAGAAAATAATTACAATGCTAGCAATAATACCATAGCCACTGCTATGCTAACCACTTACTGTGTGCCAGATACCATGCTTAATGTTCACTTCTATTACCCCATCACTTCCACACATGACAGAGAAGCTTTCACAGGTTGGTACAGACAGCATAAGAAAATCATCAAGTATAAAATGGAAATCCAAATTAGAAACACACATACCTGCTTTACCTTGACATATCCTTTGTTACACTCTGCTTTCAACTGTACTGAAAGAGATTGAAAAAAGTTCAATCTAAAGGCCACCAAGAAGCAAGCACATGCTCCTATTCTTCCTACAGGACAATGAAGCCTCATTCCAGGAGGCAACTTGACAGGGGTTTCCTCAAAGGCCCATGAGCAAAATCGCCTATTATGGAAGTGGCTGGGCTCCAAATCCTTCCGTAAAATTTCCAACAGCATACATACTCCTTTAGCTACTACTAACATTCCTATGAGGCAGGTTTACAGAATCCCCACAATCCCTATTCCAGAGTCCTTGGCCCACTCAGGATCACAGACTCTGCAGTCAGGGAAGGGACCCAGTTGTTTCATAAGCTCTTGGCTCATTGTTAAATCAGGCTTCCATTATTTAATAAAACTATCAGATGCCTTCAATAAAGAAAGGCAAAAGATACATTATTGGAAAACAGAAGTTCAGCTGGCCTTGGGTAGGCAGAGTGCAGAGAATATTCTAGAAAGAGGACTGCAGGAACAGAACAGTCTGAGCATATGTGGGAAGAAGTAACATCAAACACTTGTGAGTGAGACAAGGTGCAGAGACACCACAGCTGCTCTTCAGGGAGGACAGGCAGTAGACAGGCTAACATATACATTGCTCCAGTTGCTGTTGTGAGAAGGGGACAGAGAGTGAGAAGCAGTGTCTCCTTCTGTCTTGGACCCAGCCAGCTCAAGCATGGCTTTCCCCCCACCCCTCACTTAGATTTAACTCTTGCGGGAAAAACCAAAATCACTATTGCAGACTCCAAGCACTGAGAAACCCTGTTCTCAGGAACACACTGCAGGCGGAAGGCCTGGTTGCAGTGAGCAGATCAAGAGTTTACATGGAACGGGGCGCCTGGGTGGCGCAGTCGGTTAAGCGTCCGACTTCAGCCAGGTCACGATCTCGCTGTCTGTGAGTTCGAGCCCCGCGTCGGGCTCTGGGCTGATGGCTCAGAGCCTGGAGCCTGTTTCCGATTCTGTGTCTCCCTCTCTCTCTGCCCCTCCCCCGTTCATGCTCTGTCTCTCTCTGTCCCAAAAATAAATAAACGTTGAAAAAAAAAAAATTAAAAAAAAAAAAAAAAGAGTTTACATGGAACAAATAAGTACACGGTACAGCTTTTCCCTAAGGACCTTCATTTCATTAAATCCCAGGAAAGACATCTCAAGAGCTGGATGTCATAGTCTTATAAAGACGACACCCTCCGTGTGAGGCATTATATAAAGGAAGGAAGTATCCCATCACTTCTCAGACATGGTTTCAGGCTGGAGATCCCAGAATGCAACTGTCTCACTGCCCAATGAGGAATCTCCCCGGGCAAAGTAGGGTGCGGGATTCAGTTCCACCATACTAACAGGATGGAACCTGCCTGCTCCCAACAATGAATATTAACCGCTTCCAGAGGGTGGAATCAGGGGTGAATGGGGCCCTGATGTTGGCTAAGAGAGCTCAGTTCCTGAGTTTTGTTTATGGCAGACAAAAGGTTTCTATCAATAGCTTCCAGGAAATGTGCACCCTTGGTTATCATTATCCTAAGGAACAAAACACAGTACTGCACATTGCTATGACCAATTACCTTGCTGTCGAGAACATTTCTTGTCAATGATCTTGGTCTCTGGGCCACGCCCAACCACCACTGCCTCCAAATGTGGAAGTCTGATTCGCTGGTGCCGGCTATCCTGTCTCACCAGCCAGCACACCCGCATCATTACTCTGAGAAACAAAACAGAAGAGAATCACTGGAAAAATTAGCACACCCCAGCACCACCACACATGCCAGCTACCAGCTATTCATCTTGAGGCCAGTGACTTCACCTAGGTCTCAATTTTCTCACTTGTAAAACGTGATAATGACAGGACTCATGAGGCTGTCGTGAGAATTAAATAAGATAATGTATGTACTTACCTCTGTGCCTAAATCATGCGAAGCAATCAAATATTTATGTTTACTGATATACTCTATGTGCTGGCCATTAGGCTACATGGTGAGGATAAAAGAATAATTAAACATTGTCTCTATCCTTGAGAGGCCTGGAGTATAGTGGGGTAGATAGACTCATATGTCAATTATTACAATATGATGTGATAAGCATTATAAGGGAGTAACCAAATATGGCATTTGCCCAGGGAAAGAAACAACCACTCTTGTGGAGAGTATCAAAAATGGCTTAACAAGGAAGGGATATTTATGCTGAGTTTTCAAGGCATGAGAAGGAGTTTGCCTGGCAGAGAATTAAGGACATCAGAACAGAGGATGTTCTTCAGTCCAGAGGCATCTTTATGCGGATTAGAAGGTTTCCTTTCCTTGGGGTACCTGGGTGGCTCCGTCAGTTAAGCATCTGACTTTGGCCTGAGCCCTTGTGGGTTCGTAAGTTCGAGCCCTACATCTGGATCTCCACTATCAGCACACACACCCAGAGAGCCTGCTTTGGAGCCCCTCTGCCCTCTCTCTCTGCCCCCTCTCAAAAATAAATAAAACATTTAAAAAAACTTTTTTCCTTTCCTTAATCGTCATAACATACCAATATTAGAACAATACATTTTACTGCCATCTACCAGAAGATTGTCATAATAAATACACAAACCTACAACATCTAAAGAGTGAATGTGGCACCTTTGTGCTATACACAACCTGCACAATAGAGAAGGTGCCGGTTTTCTTTCGAAAACAACCTGTATGGCCATGGAGAGTATCAGTAGAAGGGAAAGAGCCAAGAAATTTGGGAGAGAGAAGAGGCCTGAACAAAGGCCTGAACAAAGACAATGGAGAGGAAGAAGATCCAGAAGAAACTGTGAAGGTAGACTTAACTACTGAGTGTATTTGGGGATGACAAAGGAGTAGAGGGAGACACAAACCAAGACTTTGAATTTGGAAATAGCCATTGACTAAAATGAGCAATACACAAGGAGACATAATTTGAAGTTAAATGGCAGACGAACAAGGGATGCTTTCAGACTGAAACACAATTAGATTACATTGTCTGTGAAAGATCCACAGGTCAAGGTAGGATATATGGGTAGAAAGCTCAGGGAAGGAATGGACTGACTGTATGTATTTGAGAGGCATCAACATGTCAGAGAAGGTGAGGCAAAGAGAGCATGAGATCACCCAGAGAGGTAGAGCAGGGAACTATGGATAGGGACAGGACTAGGATCTTTGGGATACCTCCCCCGACTCCAGAAGCTTATTGCTCAAGCCTCTAATACCCTCTCTTTGAGAAACGTGCCCTACAGGCAAGGCAGCACTTATCAGGCGCTCTGCACAAGCTTTGTGTCCAAAGGGAAGAGAAAAGAAACAAGATTTTTGAAAGTCAAAGTTTCATTACCATCTGCAAAGGATAATGCAAAGCAGGGCAAACAAATGATTGCTGAGGAGGTGCAAAGTCACAGAAATTGGATCAGTCAGGAAAGGTTTTGGAAACCACCCAAATGAAAAGGCCAAGAAGACTGATAAGGAAAATAAGTGAGAGGGTATAGTCCATTTTTAAAGGCACAAGCGACAAGGCATATTTCAGCAATAAGCCATGGGTGAGGGGTGGAAAGTAGACCCTGTTGGCTGACCCAGGGGAGCTGCTCCAGAGTCATCAAAAATGGCAAAGGTATTGAACACTATGCTGAAAAGTTTAGATCTGACAGTCAAGAAGAGACAACTGCCAGGTTAATGAGCTGCATGGCAAAGTGAAACGACAGCTGGGCGTGGGCAGGCTGGAGTGGAGAAGTTGAGACTCTGAGATTAGTCAGGAGGCAGTCAACATAATGTGGACAAGAGTGAGGTCCAAAAGTTCAGCAGGTCTTTGTGAAGGGGTGGATGCAAGGCATGAAGAGTCAGTTGTAAACCTAAAATCCTCAACCTGGAGCCTCAAGTGATGATGGTGCTATAGGCACGTTCCATTTTTAAATGCTATGTATTCAGAGGCACATCTGTTTGCACTTACTGGAAACTGATAAATGAGCAGGAAGTGGACTGAGAAATGAAGTATGTCTTCATCAGGCTTTGAGAAAGTAGTCACGTGGTGACTGACAACTCACAGTAATAACAAAAGAAATGTGAAGAGAGCACAGTTTGAGAGCAGGGACAGGAAGGAATCTGATGGGCAGCTGAGAGCATGGCTGGCTGTTGCAGGATAATAGAAACTACCCCTCCTGCCCTCCACACACACTCATTCTTGTCAAAGTTCTCAAGTTACGATGTTTCTATTTACAAATTCTTGAGAAGCTAAAGCAGTGACTCCACGATGCTTATGCAACTAACCTTGACCAAGTTTTTAGCCCATTTTAGTCTTCAGATCCATTTTCTAGGAATGAAGCATTTTAGAATATGGGGAATGCATAATGATAGGCGCTCCTGAATCTCAATATAGCCCATACATTGAAACTCCATAAAGTGCAAGCTCTAAAACAGCAGAAGTCCATTTTTTTGCTTACCAATATATCACCAGCACTTAATACTTGACATACAAGAACACAGTACATACTTGCAAGTAAATGACCAGACAATAATCCTATCCAGGTTCTCTGGCCTTCCTTCTCTTTCCTCTGCTCTGGCTCCTCTTAAGCCATCCTTTGCTCCTCTCCTTGGGCAATCCCATCCTCACATCTATGTGGATAAATCCTAATTCTCTATTTTCCAACTCCCTACTTTTCATTCCAGAGTTGTCGGGATTAGTCAGGAAAAAAAAATCTAGTTATATCTTAAGGAACCAAGTGATCTGATAGGCCATGCAAGCCCAGCAATCTGAGAATGTAGAACAGTGATGTCCAGTAGAATTTTTTACAATGATGGAAGGGTTGTACACCTATGTTGTCCAATAATGTAGCCACCATGTGACAATCAAGCATCCAAAATGTAGCTAGTGTGACAGAAAACCTAAATTTCTTAGATTTTTTTTTAACTTACATTTAAATAGCTACATGTGGCTGAGGGCTATCATGATATCCAACCCAACTTGCCCAACCCTGATCAGTCCCAAATTCCTCAAGCCTGAGGTTAAGACCCTCGTACTCTAACCCCACAAAGGTCACTTATGTCACCTCCTACTTCCTTTCATAGAACTAGCCCCACCTTTCCTTTCCCCCAGACTCACATACATTCATTCTTACACACAAATACATCCCTCAGGTATGATATACTGAATCATGTCTCCCAAATAAGTCATTCTCAATATGATCTCCAGGCATTCGATCATACTCTTTCCTCCCCTCCAGAATCCCAAATCCTTCTCAACTTCCAAGCCCCACCTCCCCCCAGAGGTCTTCTCTGAATTATCTTCTCTTCCCTACCCCTACATCTTGCTATTGGGTGTGGTTAATTTACCTTCACAGTTCTCTGAAAATTAAATGTGGATGTAATTCCACTCTCCAAATGAGATTATAATCTCCTTGTAAACAGACTGCATCACTGCCCATCCATACAAAAACTCAGAGGAAGGGTCTCTTAAAGATCACTGCCCTGGGCTAGGCCTGGCCTTATACTTCTGGATCCCCTGCAGTTCAGCATGCCTTTATCAAGTGCATACTAAGTGCTAGGCACTTGTTAAATGTCTTGCTTATATCATCTCATTTAATTTTCACAACTCTCATCCTAAGAAAGAAAAATTTAAGGCTTAAGAAAAAATAGGCAACATGTACAAGCCACATAGCTAATACGTGCCAGAGTTAGGATTTGAATCAATTCTAAAGAATGGATTCTTGGGGTGCCTGGGTGGTGGCTCAGTCGGTTAAGCATCTGACTCTTGCTTTCAGCTCAGGTCATGATCTCACGGTTCTTGAGTTCACGAATTCTGTGCTGAACTTGAATTCGGGCTCTGTGCTGGACCCTGCTTGGGATTCTCTCTCTCTCTCTCTCTCTCTCTCTCTCTCTCTCTCTCTCTCTCTCTCCTCCCCTTCCTCTGCTCCTGCTCTTGTGCACTCTCTCTCTCAAAATAAATAAATAGACTTAAAAAGGGGGGAGGGGCAGAGGCGCCTGGGTGGCTCAGTTAAATGTCTGACTTCAGCTCAGGTCATGATCTCATAGTTCACTTCAGGCTCTGTGCTGACAGCTCAGCTCCTGGAGCCTGCTTCGGGTTCTGTGTCTCCCTCTCTCTCTGCCCCTCCCTCGCTCACACTATGTCTCTCTCTCTCTCTCTCTCAAAAACAAATAAACATTTAAAAAATTTTTTTAAAAAGAATGGTTTCTTAATCACTACACCATATACCTTTTGTCTTCACTCTTTTGATCAATCAAAATTACTGCATGCCTACTATGTGCCTTGTGGTATTCTAGTACTGTGAATAAAGAAATAATGTATCTCACTCATATGATGCAGGTATATCATTCCTGTCTTCAAAAGGCTCAGAGTCTTGTGAGGGAGAGAAACACAAAAACACTTACAACAATTGTATTAAGTATAATGATTGGTCTGTGCAGAGTATTATGGGAGCAAAAGGCTGGAATACCCAACACAGACTTGGAGAAAGGAGATGTCAAGGAAGATTTCCTATAGAAGGCAGACCTAAAATGAGTCCTATATATAAACTAAGTTAACTGGTGAAAAGGTCATTCTAATTAGGGGAGAAGGAAGTGGATAGAGAAAGGAGAAGATTCAAGTTAAAGGGAACAGCAAGGGTAATGCATTAATAAACAGCATTGTGCACATGAAAAGGAGTTCAGTGTTGCTGCAATCTAAAGCATGAAGCAGAAAAGAGGCTAGAGACACAGGCAGGTCCAGAATAAGCAGAGCCCTGGGTGACTGGTGAGTTCAAACTTTAGAACTTCCACTGGATTTTGCAATTCAGTAAACAATAAATATTTGCTAAATGAATGAGAAAAAAGATCAGATGAATGAACAGACAGATCTTTAAAGATTATGAAGCAGGGCTTTGTCACAGATTTGTTTTCAAGGACTGGAGTTGGGGAAATCAGTCAGAAGGCCATCATATTTCAGGTAAAAGATAATGGTACCTAAAGTAGTACAATACTAGGGATGAAGAAGAGAGCACAGATTTGAGAAATACTTAGGGAATAAAATCCTCAGGACTTAGGGATGGATGTGATAAGAGCAAGTTCAGGGAAGACACTGAGTTCAGTTTCAGGCCTGTGAATTTGAACCGTCTGTGGAACTGGTAGACAGAGCTGTCCAGCAGTGCAGTGAGAAGTGAGCAGTGTGATAAGAAGTGAGAGGGAAAGTTAGAAAAGAGGTTTAAACTGACAACTTTGATTTGGGAGCATGTAGAAGGCAGTTAAAACCAACCTAGTTGATGTGCTCACTCACACAGTGTGTACAGAATGAAAAGAGAAGTGGGCCAAAGTCACAAGCCTTGGAAGCACCTAAAATTTTAGGGAAGGAAGTAAAAAGACTAGCCCACACAGGAGAAATGGCTGGTGAGAGAAGCATATGGAGAAATAGCTAGAATGAAAGCTCCTAATGGGGAGGCACTTTGTCTTCCTCATCTCTGAATCATAATAAATATCTGTTGAATAAGTCAGGTCATAATCTCACAGTGAGTTCGAGCCCTGCATCCAGTTCTGTGCTGGACAGCTCAAAGCCTGGAGCTTGCTTCGGATTCTGTGTCTCCCTCTCTCTCCCCGCCCCTCCTCCGCTCATGCTCTGTCTCTCTCAAAACTAAAACACATTAAAAAAAAAAAAAAAAAAAAAAAAGGCAACAAAGGGATCCAGTAGTGACTGAAAAATATCTATCTGATTTGATAATCACTGTGACCTTAAGGTTAAAAATTTCAGGAGAGTGATAGGTCTGAAAGCTAGACTGGAGAAAGGAGTGAAAGGTAAGAAAATGGAGGCAGAATTTAGAACACTCTTTAAAAAAGAAGGGGAACAGACTTACTGGATGAGAGCTAAAGGAAGACGGATCACTAAGAACTTTTCCCTCTTTCTAGCTTTGGAGGGTAGAAGCCAGGTGACCAGGGATCTCAGAAACCTATGTTCACATATGACTAGGACATAGTCAGGGGCAGAAAAGACAAATAAAACAAGGTCTCATAGATGAAAACATAAACAAAAGATGAGAAGCAAAGATAATGGGATTCACTTTGATCAGAAGAGACAGCTTATCCTCTGAGAGTAAAAGAAAGGTAAAAATGGGTGTTAAATGAGATCATTTTTCAAGAAGGGAAAGCAGGGGCAGAAATTTGAGGGAAAGCATATCCGATGACCTCAATTTTCTCCATAAAATAGCAGACAACAGAGTGAGGTGTTCGGGAGCTTAATGAACAGTAAAAAAAAAAATCAATATAACATAGTAGAGAACATCCAGCCTCTTATGTGCAACTGCCTGAGTTGCAGCATCTAGTCACTGTGTGACTTGATGCCAATTATTTAACCTAAGCCTTTATTTCTCCAGCTGTAAAACATTAAGACTTGCTGTACAACACAGAGGTAGCATGAAGACTGAACGAGGAAGTACGTAAAGCTTAGTGTCTGGTCAAAAGCATTCAACACTCCTGTCACTGGTGAACACTGAAGACAGGATAAAAGCAGGGGCTAAGGACGTATACAAAGATCGGCCGACAGCAGTGACTGTGCAACTAAGGTGGAAGGGCACAAATCCGTATTGTCTCTCCGTAAAGTACAGTCCTGTCTCAAGTATTCTAACGATTCCCAATGTAAGTTAGATTCTCTAAAGGCTCTAAACCTGGACCACATTGATTCCATGTAGAAATTACACCCCTGCTTTGTTGAACCACTACCACTGGCCCTCCTAATGGACCTGTTGAGAACGCTGTGAAGGCCCCTCAAGTTCCTTTCACGGAGAGTTTCTGGAGGCAACCATGTCCTTCCTAACAAGCCAAGCCGCCTCCTTGGGCTAGACAGTACCCACTCTCTAATCTTTTCTCTGCTTGTGTAGTGACCAAGCCAGTACAGGTGTCGGGGGTACAGGTTGGTGGGGCGACGACCAACGACGGGGTCGCCGAAAAACGGCCCAAGGGAGTTTGAGCAAAGTGAGAAGCCTAGAGCCCGAGGATGGAGCAAAGCCTGCTGGGAAAGAAGCCATAAAAGCGTTATTTAAAGAACATCATTCAAGGGTAGTAATGGCCCCGACCTATGGCCCACACCCATGAATTTCAACCGGGTCAGTAGAGGAGGTAGGCCGACGACCGCCTTACCTCGAAACAGCGGACACAGACAACCTCACGTTTCTCTTCCGGGACGCGCCACATCCGGCGCTGTAGGATGACGTCACGAGACAAGCCTAAGCGCAACGAGTGACGTCACCAGTGCCTGTACAAAGATTGGCTGAAAGGGTCTTGCCCAAAACGCAGATCCGGAAGCGTCCGCTCCGGTTGGCCCCTCTGGGACGGAGGCCATAGTGCGGTTCCTAGCAATAATCCCTCTGCGGACGACCACCGCCAGCCTCTCTCCATCCGAGAATCTCTTCCCTGTCACCATCTCTCAGTCTCTGAGTCCGGGGAGACTTTAAGCAACTATTCCCTCTGTGGCCGTTTCTAGGCAGCTGATGCAGTATCTTGACACTCCCTTCGTTAGCAGAAGCTCACTACCCTTAAGGCCATGTTTCCTGCTGTAGACAGTACCTGCTGTGACATTGTTTTTCTGCCCCCTTTCAAAACTGCAACCGGCTTTCTCCCTTTTCTGGAGACAAAGGGCTGGAGGAACTAGCGGTGCGGAAACCTGATTGTTTTAACGCTGGCTTCACTAAATGAACTAGCTGACAGCCAATTAGAGAGGAGACAAGAAGCAGGATGCTGGGATGACATGGGTTTACTGATTTTGATAGCAATTCCAGGATGTTGCCTAAGAGTCACGTATTGCAATTATTCGAAGTCATTTTGGCAGATGGAAAAATTCCTATCTTATGAGTGAAGGCATAGTTTATAATCTTTCTCAACCTCAATAAAAACCAAGGCTTAAGGAGTCACATTTCTTGATCAAGATTGTTTCCTTCCATAGAAAAGCAGAGTCAATAGTATGATAAAGATACCAAAACTATCAAAACAGGATGGGAGAGTCTTCCAGGAAACACAGAAAAGAGACTTCCTCTTTTTTAGCAGAGAAGATGCAGGTTTATATTAAGGTCACCCCAGGAAGTGGGCGAGCACAAGAAGCATCTTGGCCACACAGCCCCCATGGTGGTGGAATGTGATTCACACTGCTCCAGGTAAAATGAGGTGGCTCTTGTCACCTGACCAGTTCCCTCAGAATTAAGCTTCTCTTAGCTTCAGCTTCTACCTGACCTGCCTTAGTGTGTCTTGCATTCAAAATGGGATTGGATTATTCTAATTGGATTATATACCATATATTGTGCAAAACTGGGCAGTTTCCATGCCCAGTATATTAGGTCTAGCCCTTCATCTATAGCATATTACTGGCCAGAGAAGCAGGGTCACATGGCACAAGGACATGGCAAACACAACTTTCACAGACCCCAGAACCAAAGATGTATCACAAACTGATACATAGAAATTAACAGAGAGTTGTAGTCTGTGGCACTATCTAATATAGTGGCCATCAAAGTGTAATCCTTGGATCAGTAGCAGTAGCCTCACAACACCAGGGAACTTGTTAGAAATGCAAATTCTCAGGCTTTCACCCCAGGCTTACTGATTCAGAAACTTTAGGGGTGTGGCCCAGCAATCTGTTTTAACAAGCCCACCAGGTTATCCTGATGCATGATAAGTTAGAGATTCACTGTCAGAAGGCAAACACTTCAAAGTGCACATCATGATAAATTTTGTGAGCCTGCTTAGGGCTTTGCTTTTTTTTTTTTTTTTTCAAATTCAAAAAAAAATTCTTAATTGTGGCAAAATACACATAACATAAAACTTACCATCTAAGCCATTTTTAAGTATACAGCTCAGTAGTGTTAACTATATTCACATTGTACTAAATGTATCTCCAGAACTTTTTAATCTTGCAAAACCCAAACTACATGTTAAACAACTATTTCCCCTCTTCCAGTCCTTGCCAACCACCAATTTACTTTTGGTTTCCATGAGTGTGACCATTCTAGATACTGCACATAAGTGAAATCATGCGGGATTTGTCTTTCTGTGACAGACTTATTTCACTTAGCATAATGTCCTCAAATTTCATTACTTGTAATGTGTCAAAATTTCCATTTTAAGGCTAAATAACACTCTGTTACATGTATACACCACACTTTGTTTACAATCTATTTGTCTATCATTGGGTGTGTGGATTGTTCCCATCTTATGGCCATTATGAATAATGTTGCTATGAACATGATTGTATAAATATTTCCCCAAGATCCTCCCTTCAATTCTTTTGGATATACACCCTAAAGTGGGATTGCTGTGTTGTAAGATAATTCTATTTTTGATTTGAGGAACAAAATACTGTTTTCCATAACAGTTGCATCATTTTACATTGGACACAGGGTTCCAAATACTCTACATCCTTTATAACACTTGTTATTTTCTGGTTTGTTTTGTTTTTTTAATAGCAGTCATCCTAATGGGTGGGAGGTGCTATCTCATTGTGGCTTTGATTTGTATTTCTCTAATGATTAATAACGTTGAGCACCTTTTTGGTTTGTTGGTCATTTATATATCTTCTTTGGAGAAATGTCTATTCAAATCAATTTGCCCATTTTTTTCTTCTTTTTCGGGCCCCCATTTTTAAATCAAGTTATTTTGTTGTTGTTGCATGGTAGGAGTTCTTTTTATAGTCTAGATATTAATCCATTGTCAGATATATTATTTGCAGATATTTTCCCCATTTCATAGACTGCCTTTTCACTCCATTGATTATGTCCTTTGATGCACGGAAATATTGTATTTTGATGTTGTCCAAGTTATCTATTTTTACTTTTGCTGCCTGTGCTTTTGGTATCATATCCAGAATCATTCAAAGATTTTCCCGTTTTATAGTTTTAGGTCTTATATTTGGATCTTTGATCTATTTTGAGATCACTTTTTACATGGTGTAAGGTAAGGCTCCAACTTCATCCTTTTGCATGTGGATAACCAGTTTTCCTAACACCATCTGTTGAAAAAATTGTCTTTTCCCCATTGCACGGTCTTGAAACCTTTACTGAAAATCATTTGACCATATATGTAAGAGTTTACTTCTGGCTTCTCTATGCTATTCCATTATGCTATATGTCTGTCTTTACACCAGTACCACCTGTTTTGATTACTGTGGCTTCATAATAACTTCTGAAATCAGGAGTGTGAGACTTCCAACTTTGTTCTTCTTCAAGATCATTTTGGCTATTCTGCTCAGGGGTTTTAATTATTTTTTAATTCCAACAGTTAGAAATTGAAAGATCTTGCATGAAAATCAGGATTCTTGGTCTTTTGGGGAAAAAAAATTTTTTTTAATCCAGCAAATTACAGTAAAAAGTAGCCAGAACTGTTAGTGACCACCATGTGCTCCCCAGTTTGCCACTGTCTCCACCCACACATTTATATAACCTGTCTGGTCCCTGAGGGCCCTTCTTTCTTTGAGAATCCTAGTCTCACAGAAAGGCAGTTGGAGCCAGAGGACCAACCTGGGGAAATTGCAGCGGTCTGCTCCACAGATCTGCTCAGAAGGAAAAGTACAGAATCCTGGGAGAGGATATAGCTAGGAAACTTCATTCTGTTCTTAGGGGTTTTTTTGGGGGGGGTAGTGTAGGAGGAGATTGGGAGGGGTGTCAGAAAAGACCAATCTGAGGAAAGGAAAATAAACCAAGCTCAGAAAGATGAAAAGAAAACAGACAAGTGAAGACTTGATAGAAGAATATTCCAGGTCTATGATCTAGACTGAAAAAAAGAGCAATATACAAAAGCCCTACAGCAGTCCTTAAGCACATTCTTTCAGACATGACCGAAGTCCAGTGGAGCTGAAGAGTAGACAGTGAAAGGAAATGGTGAGATCTGAGCCAGGGTCAGATAGTAAACCATTTAGGAACTGTATGTGGATTCGTCCTATATTCAATGAAAAACCCCTGAAGAGTTGGCCTGGGGAATAATATTATTTGATTTTTGTTTTACTGGATGTTGTGGCTGCTGTGAGGAAGAATGGATGGGGTGGAGGTAGGGCAAGAACAGAAAGGCTGACAGCAGTTAGGAATATAGTGATGTAGTGCAAAGGATGTTCACAGCCTGGACATGAGGAAAAAGGTATACTGATTCAAGAGATATTTTGGAGGCAACATCATCTGGACAAGACATTTTCTACTCTGGGGGCAGGCCTAGGTCAGATGCCAAATAAGAAGACACTTAGTGGGGGATAGGAACAAACCTAGTGAGCTACAGAAACTTAGCTGCATGTTTCATATATCCAAAAACTTCTCACTGCAAGCATCCACAACTCTGCCTGCAGGCTTCCTCTAGCCCCAAGAGCCTTTCCTAACTGCATATAGGCCAGAAATGAGGGGATCTATGCCCCTGCGAGCACTTGTGAATAATGTAAGGAAGTAGGTGGGTAAACTTGTTTCCTCACCTCAGGATGAAACAACTTTGAAGTATGTACAGCACTGTCTCCCAGAGGCTCTCCAGCAAGACTAAACCCCAGATGCCCTGAGGCGCAGCCTGCACACTGGCTTACTTCCCACCCCAGCCTTGCTTCTCCACTCCCCTACTGGTACTTCTTGGGATCAAATCCTAAATGACATACTCAAATCCTTGCCTTAATGTCTGTTTCTCGGGGAATCCAACCTAACAAACTCCTCCTATTTTCTAAGATAACATTTTATTTCCCTTTTTATTTAAAAAAAAATGTTTAATGTTTATTATTTATTTTTGAGAAAGAAACAAGAGCGTGAGCGGGGGAGGGTTAGAGAGACACAGAACCTGAAGCAGGCTCTAGGCTCTGAGCTAACAGCACAGAACCCATGAACCATGAGATCATGACCTGACCCAAAGTCAGATGCTTAACCAACTAAGCCACCCAGGCACCCCTTATTTCCTTTTTTAGATAAGCTAGTAATTCCTACTGGTTCCCAACTTTTTAATATCACAGCACAAAGATTAAGTCACATTCACAGAATACACTAGGGTAAACTTATGAGAAACTAGGTAAAAATAAATTACTACATTTTATTTATAATTAACTATGATAAGAAAAATTAAAAATGGAGTACTTGGAAAAGTAGTATTTATTTTGGCTAAATATTCAAATAAAATATTTTTAATTTTTTTTTAATGTTTATTTTTGAGAGAGAGAGAGAGAGAGAGAGACAGAGCTCTAGTGGGGGAGGGGAGAGGAAGGGGAGCGGTGAGACACAGAATCCAAAGCAGGCTCCAGGCTCTGAGCTGTCAGCACAGAGCCCAACACAGGGCTCAAACCCACGAACCATGAGATCATGACCTGAGTTGAAGTCAGACACTTAACTGACTAAGCCACCCAGGCGCCCCAAAAATGTTTATTTATTTTTGAGAGAGAGAGACAGAGACAGAGCATGAGCGGGGGAGGGGCAGAGAGAGAGGGAGACACAGAATCCGAAGCAGGCTCCAGGCTCTGAGCTGTCAGCATGGAGCCCGATACAAGGCTTGAACTCACGAACTGCGAGATCATGACCTGAGCTGAAGTTGGACACTTACTTGACTGAGCCATCCAGGCGCCCCTCAAATAAAATATTTTTAAATTTTTCATAAGAAACTTTAGCATGTTTCTGAAAATAGCATTTTTTTTTGACATTGGGTTTCATGATGAAATAAAATACATATATTCTGATTAAAATTTTTAATGATAATTTTTTCAAATTCTTTGTAGTCACACCTATAATTGACACACCAGTAGAGAGGTTCTGTCCCATACATTGCAGTGTAAATGTGCTAATGTATCCATAAACTATACCCTACAATTTAAATTTTTTTTAATGTTTATTTATTTTTGAGAGAGAGAGACAGGATGCGAGTGGGTTAGGGGCAGAGAGAGAAAGGGAGACACAGAATCTGAAGCGGGCTCCAGGCTCTGAGCTGTCAGCACAGAGCCTGACACAGAGCTTGAACTCACGAGCTGTGAGATCTTGATCTGAGCCGAAGTTGGATGCTCAACTGACTGAGCCACCCAGGCACACTTATACCCTACAATTTATTTTAAGATCTTCCACCTACAATTTATGCCTTATTGCTTTCAACTCCTGCTTTTGGGACTAGGTTAACTTCCTACTATGGGTTGATTTCATAGCTTAACTCCCCCAAGGTTCTAAATTTCCGAGAGCTCAGGAAATAGTCACCATAATCCCAAGTAGTGACATTCATAACATTGATGGTTCATGTTGGAACTTTTATTTCAATTCAGCAATTCTTATTTGTGTAAATCACAGATGTTGTGCTGGTCTCTCCTTAAATTTCTTACAAGCATACTAAGAAGAAAGTCACAAGAAGTTTTTCTAACTTATCCTGCCTTACCTCCCACCATTTCTTCATTGCCAGCCTTGTACCAGTAATACTGAACTTCTTACCGTTCAACCCCTTTCTCCCCAATACTCTGAGATATATAAGCTGTCTCTCCTTTTTTTCCCACCTAAATAAACAAATATTTATTGAGTATCTGCTACAAGCACAGTTTCAGACATGAGGAATACAGAAATGGACAAAATAAAGTCCCCCCTTCAGTCTAGTGGAGAAAGAGCTGACAATAACACACAAACGTATGTCACAAGGTGATTTAAGTGTTATAAAGGGAAATAATACATATTATACCATGATGATTAAAAGAACCCTACTCAAGGGACCCCTGGTGACTCAGTCAGTTAAGCGTACAACTTCAGCTCAGGTCATGATCTCAGGGTTCATGGGTTCAAGCCCCACATCAGGCTCTGCACTGACAGCTCAGAGCCTGGAGCCTGCTTCAGATTCTGTGTCTTCTTCTGTTTCTAACCCTCCTCCGCTATGCTTTCTCTCTCTCTCAAAAATAAATAGGGGTGCCTGGGTGGCTCACTTGGTTAAGTGTCTGACTTCAGCTCAGGTCATGATCTTACTGCTCATTAGTTTGAGCCCTGAGTCAGGCTCTGTGCTGACAGCTCAGAGCTTAGAGTCAGGCTCTGTGCTGACAGCTCAGAGCTTAGAGTCTGTTGCAGATTCTGTGTCTCCCTCCCATCTCTGCCCCTTCTTATGTTCTGTCTCTGTCCCTCAAAAATAAATAAATTTTTTTAAAAATTTTTTAATAATAAATAATCATTTAAAAAAAACAGAACCCTACTTAAAAGCATTCATACTGATGCCATTTATATTAGGATCTAGAACAGGGAAAACTAATCTAAAATTATAGTAGAAAAAAAATCAGAACAGCTATTGCCTCTCTAAAAGTAGGGACAGGGATTGACTGAAAAAGGCACTTGAGAGAACTTTCTTGGTGATGGTGATATTCTGTATCTTGATAAGGGTTTGGCTTAACCCATAGGCACATTTGTTGAAACTCATCAAAACGGTACAGTTAGGACTTGTGCATTTCTTTCTATGTAAACTTTACCTTAAAAAACCTTAAACAAATATCTAACTCTAGTTAATGATATGCAAGCTGAAGTGTTGAAAAGCAAAATATACTGTTATCTTCAATTTTTTGAATTGTATTTAAAAAGCAGATGAAGGGGCGCCTGGGTGGCTCAGTCGGTTAAGCATCTGACTTCGGCTCAGGTCATGATCTCACGGTCTGTGAGTTTGAGCCCCGCATCAGGCTCTGTGCTGACAGCTCAGAGCCTGAGGCCTGCTTCGGATTCTGTGTCTCCTTCTCACTCTGACCCTCCCCTATTCATGCTCTGTCTCTCTCTGTCTCAAAAATAAATAAACGTTAAAAAAAAAAAAAAGCAGATGAATAGAGAGAGATGAAGAGAAATGAGATAGAGCATGCAGAGTAAAATACCAATTATAGAATCTAGTGGTGGTTATATGAGATGAGCTAAGCTCTGGCCCAACTGCAATGCCCAAATGTATTCCTTGATGTTCATGCTATTTTCTGGAATGTTCTTTTCTCCCTAACTCACCCTTGCCCCCTCTAATCCATTCACACTGCAGCTATAGAAAAGATTTCAAAACACAATCTGACCATGTCACTCCCCTACTTAAATCCTTTCTGTGGCCCTCCGCTGCCCATCCAATTAAGACTAAATTCATTGTTCATTCTTACTTTTACAGAAGGCCAAAACCCATCTACCACTCTCCCCTTGCCTGTCCTCATACCCAAACACAGGGCCTTTCTTTCAGTTTCTTGAACCCATACAGTCAAGGTTCTTGAAAACTACTCTAGCTAACTTAAAGATGATGGGACTGCCATTGGTACAATTCCCAAACCATGAGTCCTCTACTATCCAGACCCTCAACCTCATAATTACAGATGGTTAACAATAACTCCCAGAACAGAAGGGCCTAAGATCTTAGAATTGTCAAGATCAGCTCTTCCCACTAGTAAAGGGACGTGACTGTAGGAACCCACATGGACACCTGCATCCCACATTCTCCGGTGTCTTACCTCTAGCTGGATGAAATCAGAAAGGTACTAGCTCTCCATTGGCTGGTACACTTGTTTACTCATTCAACAAGTATTTCTGAGCACCTTCTACTTGTCAGGCATTGTTTTAGATATATGGCTACCACCATGAACAAAACGTTCCTGCCTTCAAAGAGCTTACAATCTATTGGAGATGGACAGACCATAAACAAAGAAATATACAGGTCATGTGGGGATAAATGCTATAAAGAAAAAGCAGGACAGAAAATTATGAGGATATTCTGTGTATTATGAAAGGGCTTTTTTGAGTACAGACCTAAAAGAAGCCATGTGGATATCTAGATGAGATGGCAAATCATCAAAGGATTTTAATCAGAGGAGTGACCTTTTTTTTGAGCTCCACCACCACCAACCACCCCACAGTGAAATATTTTTAAAGGATTATTCTAATTTTTTCATGGCACGAGGATCTTAAAATGAGAGAATGGTTTGCAACTCTGTAGTTTCTTCAACCCCTAATGTCTACATGCTTAGAGTGCCTCCTCTGTATTAGGCAGGGAGCTAAGTGTTGAAGATGGAGAAGTCAAGTGAGACACAGCTCCTCCCTTTAAGAGACTTTCAGTCTGGTGAGCACAGGGCCAGCATATACCCACCATTCACAGACTTACCTCTGAGCTATTCTACTCTCCTGAGCCTGTTGGTACCCTTCCTTCCTTCCAATCCTTCAGACACTGATCCAGCTGCTCTTATACTTCAGATTGGATGCCCAGTGGCATTTTGCTGACCATGGTTTGGCTCCTCTTGGCAACAGATTTGTATGTCTACGCTTTTATTACACTATTCAGACAACCCCAGGACACTCCTACCTTGTCATTCTTTTCACCAGCAAAGCTCCATCTCTGCATGTCAAAACAACATAGTTTAATGAAATTTAATCTTTCTTTCTATACACATAGAATAACATAACTCTAAATTATATCATTTGTAACAAAAGTTTTTAACCACTCTCCAGATGGCTTTTGATACAGAAGAGACCTCACCTCCCACCTATGTGACTTCTTCCTGATGTCTTAGAGATAGCGAATATGGCAAACATGATTGAAGAGAAAAAAGAACAAAAACATTTTTTGGAAAATGTAGATTTACCCTGTCTGTGCTAATCTATTACTTTATTAGACCCCATTGATTCTCATCTTGCAGAATTTTTCCCCTTATACAGTCCCTCCCCACACTGACTCTGTACTTGGCCAAAGGACTGGCTTTAGCCAGTGGGACATTAACAAGTACAAACCTTGATAAGTGCTTGCACATTACGGCCTATCCTCTTGGGGTACTCCTCTTCAGAACCTAGCTGCCATGCTGTGAAAAGCTCAACTTAGCATGTGAAGAGATCATGTGAAGGAAAACTGGGGTCCTAGCCAACAATCCCAGCTGAGCTCCTGGCTAACAGACAGCCTGTGAATGATCCAGCGTGGAAGGCCCCTCCAGCCCTAGTTAACCCTTCCCAGCAGTCACCACACAGAACAAAGATGAGCTATCCCTGCTAAGCCTTGCTCTGATTACAGAATTTTGAGAAAATAAATGACTGTTGTTACATTTTGAGGGCAGTTTGTCCCATGGTATTGGATAACCAGAACACCCTTTTCTTAAAAAAATAAAAATAAAAGGGCACTGTTTCTACTGTATGCTGGAATTCTTAAGACTGAAATGTATGAATTTCAGGTCAAGGTTCAACTTCCTTAATAAGAGAACTGCCTTATATACTTGCGTAGCTGTTAGCTTAATGTCTGTGCCCCCATTCATCTGTAACCTCCACTAGGGAAGGGATTTGTGTGCCATGGTGAACATTGACTCCTTGACCTAGAAAAGACCCTAGCACATAGTAGGCACTTAATGAATAATTTAGTAAATCAATATCATGTTGACTAACTTACCTATATTAGTTCCTATGTTTACATAAAATAGTAATTCTTTGACCATTATTATTATTAGCCAAACATTTGTTCACTACCTGTAGACACTGTTCTAAGCATTTTATATTACCTCATTATCTATTTAGTCTTCACAATAACCCTATGAACTAGGTACTCTTATCATCCCCTTTTATAGATGAGGAAACTGAGGCACAGAAAGGATAAATAACTTGCTTGTTGCAGGGCCAGGGTTCTAACCCAGGGAGTCAGTTTCCGGAATCCATATTCTTAGCCACTACATCACTTCCCCCAGTTTCTTGTCCTAAGTCTGGCAGTGCCATTGCTGTAAAAGCAAGAATAAGGTAAGGTTACACACTAGAAGATAAGAGCGTCGTTGTGATGAAGATATCATTGTAGTGAGTCTGTAGACAAAAACCTGCACATAGAAACTCAGTTCTTCTCTGAAACACTTCACAATGTCAATGACATTAGGAATGAGAGGTGGTGACATCCTCCGGGAAGACCCTTATGCCAGGCCCTACCCCCAAGCCTCCAATTCTGCCAGCTAAAATGACCTGGAGTGCCTGGGTGGCTCAGTCAGTTAAGCATCCTACTTAAGCTCAGGTCATGATCTCACAGTTTGTGAGTTCAAGCCCTGCATTGGGCTCTCTGCTGTCAGCATCAGCAAAGGGTCTGCTTCAGATCCTCTCTCTCCCTCTCTCTATGCTCCTCCCCTGGCCTGCCTCTCTCTCTCTCTCAAAAATAAACATTTAAAAAATTAATAATAAAATAAAATGACCTGTGAACTCAGCTCAACCCCATTCTCCCTACAGGGCTGTGAAGAGCCCTGAAACAGTGGCTGCTTGCTCAGCACTCTTTTTTTTTTTTTAAGTAAGCTCCACACCCAGAGTAGGGCTTGAACTCTTAATGAGATCAAGAGTCGGATGCTCTACCTACTGAGCCACCCAGGTGTCCCAGCACTGGGTCTCTTTTCATGCCCTACTGAACCTGTGACTGGGTCCTCCTGGTGCTCAGCACAGAAACCAATGACAAAGGTGCACCCTGGCATCATCGCAGGCCCTACCTCTACTCTAAAGGAAAGCCTGGACTTGGGAGTCTGGATTTAAGCCAGTAGCACTCTCAAGGCACCTGCAAACTGAGTTCCAAGCTTGATGCGTACAGTACTTTCTGAACCCAACACCACCACTAGCACCACCAGCAGGCATACATATACACAGATGCCTCTGGCTTCACTCCTATATTTGGGGAAAACATAAGAAATTTAACATGAAAATACTGAAATGGCAGTTTAACCCAAGAGTAGAAGGATTCTTTCATAACTGTATTGCTAGATAGCTACAAAGAGGGTGCAGAGTTGGGGAGCAGGATGTTAGGTCTTAGAAATTAGAGGGGCCTTTCTAGAGAGAGTCTTCAGCCTGGGCCTTCTCCATTTGACATTCACTCAACAAATACTTTTTGACACCTGCTATATGCCAGAAACTGGGGTAGGTGCAGGACATAAAAATGTTGCGGAGCCATGATCACTGAGATTGCCCTCCACCTCAATTTAACCCATTGAATCTCTTTTCGGTGTGTTGCCATACGGCTGTAATAGGCATCCTTGTGAATTGGCCACCCTGTCAGGGATGCTGTCAAGGACACTGCTCCTGATATAACACAATGTTCTCTTTATGAGCATCCCTGGGAGACAGTCCAACCTGATCTCAGTTCAAGGAAAAGTGTTACTTCTCCAGAGTAATGGGTTTGTTCATTATCAATGGACATCATGAACTGTGGGAAAAATGAGGCTTGAGAGTTTAGAGATAAATTCATGTCCCAGCTGTAGCAAACGTGAAGGTCATTCCTACTCCCATTTTTAGCTTTGTCCCTGACTCTGTTTTGCCTCTACCCGTGTTTTTATTTCTTCATTCTTTGCACTTTTAATTTATGGCATCTTGGTGTGTGGGGGCGTGTGAGTGTGTGTGTGTGTGTGTGTGTGTGATTTTTTGTTTGTTTGGTTTTTTGGCTTCTTCTTGTATCCCTAGAAATGGCTATGAACTCTTCTGGAAGTAGACATCACCATCAATGTTTATAATGTACTATACACATTTACATTTATACTATGTTAGAGGTATGTCCACAGAATGATGTGGCAACACAAGAGGGCTTATTAATCTGTCAAGAGCATTACAGAAGACTTTGCATAAGGATCATTACTTGAGTTGAGTCCTGTGTTTGTTCTGTCAAGGATGTTATAGAGTTTATTTACAATGTGACAAGTGTTAAACAAAATTAAGTTGCTGCCAAGTGCAAAATACTGAAAAAAAAATCTTGCAAACTAGATTTTTATGTCATTTCAGAGGTTCATGGGACACCACAGAAATTGTTTACAACAAATTGAGGCTACTTCCACAAGTTTCCTCTCACCAAATTTTTTCTGACAAAAAGATCATGAGGACAAATAATTCATATCTACATCAGAATTTATGTGCAGACAAGGAAATTCAGATGGAACATCAAAATTAAATTGGAAAATGCTTGATAGCAAAGTGAGATGAAGAATTAAAATATTTACCTACAAGATATATATATATGTATATATGTGTATATATACGTATATATGTACATATACACATACATATATACAAAATGTTATCTACTGGATTATTCAAATAAAGGAGGACAAACAAAATTTAGGAATTCAAATTATGTAGATCAAGAGTCTCAGTTTGGAAAGGATATTAAGAATCATTTAGGGGCACCTGGGTGGCTCAGTGAGTTGAGTGTCTGACTTTGGCTCAGGTCATGATCTCACAGTTCATGGGTTCAAGCCCCACATCAGGCTCTGTGCTGACAGCTCAGAGCCTGGAACCTGCTTCAGATTCCGTGTCTCCCTCTCTCTCTGCTCCTCTCCTGTTCATGCTCTGTCTCTCAAAAACAAATAAATGTTTAAAAAAAATTTTTTTAATCATTTAGTTCAGTTGCATAACTGTACAGCAGTATTCTTCCTTAATTCTTCATTCCATCTTGCAGGTAGACCTCAGCCTTGGACTTTCCCTGGATTGTGTGGCTGCCTATGTGAGAACAGGGTGAGAAAAAGAATAGTTGCTGACACATTGTTTTAAGTGTGCTGGATCAGCAGATTATCTTTAAATACATGCAATTTAAGCTCCTTTTTTTTTTCTTTTCTTAAAAAAGAGGTCTAGCAATATAAAAATTCCTATTGACCAACTGCATAGAGAGGACCTCAAAAAAGAAATGTCAGGACTCATGAAGTTTTCTACAATTTACAAAAAGACAGCAAAAAACATGTTTACATCCTCTCATTCTCCAACAGTATGAAAAATTGCAACCATCTTCCTTCACATTAGAAAAAGAAAAAGAAAAAGTAAGCCAGCTATACTTCATGATGCCTTTCGGTTATCAACCAGGCCTGGCACTTTAAAGAGGATACTATTCTGTCTTTGCATTGGGAAAAATTGTTGACTTTTGGGGCGCCTGGGTGGCGCAGTCGGTTAAGCGTCCGACTTCAGCCAGGTCACGATCTCGCGGTCCGTGAGTTCAAGCCCCGCGTCAGGCTCTGGGCTGATGGCTCAGAGCCTGGAGCCTGTTTCCGATTCTGTGTCTCCCTCTCTCTCTGCCCCTCCCCCATTCATGCTCTGTCTCTCTCTGTCCCAAAAATAAATAAACGTTGAAAAAAAAATTTTTTTTTAATTGTTGACTTCTAACTTAGACTAAGAGAATGCATTATTCTTTTTGTCCTGCTTCCTTTCTATTAGAATAAAAAAAAAAAACTTAAAACTATCAGAAAACTGCTCACTGCTAAGAGGAAAGGCTACTCTGAACCCAGCAATTAGTCATGCTGACGTTTCCTGGAAGAGGGCAGCCCAGACCCACAGGAAAGCCACTCTTGTGCTAAGCTAGACACTTCACGAGGGCAGGAACCAACTCTGCTTCTGCACGACTATAGATACTCAGCACCTAGCTTAAAGTCTGGCACAATTCATATTCATTTATTCATTCAATGAACATTTATTGAGTACCTACTCTGTACCAGGCAATGTTCTAGATGCCTGGGATGCATCATAAAACAAAACAAAGATCCCTGCCCAAGTGAAATTTTAGTTCTATTGGGAAAGGGGTATAGAGAGAAGAGACAACAGGTAAATAATGTGCTATGTCATGAGTGCAATGGAAAAAAAAAAAAGTAGAGCAGGCTAAGGAGGATTTGGAGATCTGAGGAGGAATAGAAGATCGCAACTTTGATTAGGGTAGACATTGTAGGTCTCAATGAGGTGACATTTAAACAAAGCCTTGAGGGAGGTAAGGTGCTCAGTAAATGTTGATGAAATAAATGAATTAGAGAAAAATTAAGAAAGCAGAAAAGTGTTAAGGCATGTTCAGGGGATGATGAGGAAGCCACTTTGGGAAAGGTAGGTTACTGGAGATGAATCTGGGAAGGAGGTGGAGCCTGACTTCAAGAAGTGCTCTGGGTACAAAGCTAAAGGGTATGGATTTACGAAATTTAAAGCTTACAAAGATCTTTCACTTACAGTTATATCTCCAGCAAAGTAAATTTCATCTCCATTTTGCCAATAAGGAAACTATGTTCAGATAAGTTTAGTAATTTTCCTGAGATCACGTAGCCAATAAGATGCAAAGCCAGAACTTAAACCTGACTTCCAACTTCAGACTGTCCATACTGCCCTGTAACCTCCCCCCAGAAAATGTACACAAGTAATAGAAAGAAAAGAGTTATAAAATATACTACTAAAATATAAAAATGATTACGTCAGTTATCAAAAACAGAGATATGTAAAAATAAAAATTTAATGTAAGCCTTAATTTAAATTTTTTTTTAATTTAAGCTTTTAAAATTATACATTCTATAGAGCAACAGATAGATTGTGGGAGCTCAACAAAAAATCAAAAGACAGTAAACTATGAGCCTATTCTGAATAATGTACTATAGTATTGGCAACAGAAAATATGTGGCTACAAATCTATTTCTACCATAAATGCCTTTCTTTTACTATAAACTTTTGCAAACTTTTACTTTCAGATTGAATATATGTCTCTTATAAACACAGTAATACTTTGTAACTTGTTTTTCATCAATACAAATATTATTTCTCAATTATACAGAAAATACATGAATACTTTCTTTAAACGGTTAAAGTCTTCAGTATTATCAGATTGGAACACTCTAATTCTCCAGCTCTTTTTCTCTGTATATTTGTAGATCCAAGTGTTCCTGACTACTTGTGGATACTAATGTGTTTAAAACTGAACTTACGGGGCACCTGGTTGGCTCAGTTGGTTAAGCATGCTACTCTTGATTTCAGCTTAGGTCATGATCTCATGGTTTGTGGGATCGAGCCGCAAGTTGGGCTCTACACCGACAGCACAGTCTGCTTGGGATTCTCTCTCCCTCTTTCTGCCTCTCTCACTCTCAAAATAAATAAATAAATAAACATTTAAAAAAAAAAAACAATGCACTTACCACTTTCTCCTCAGAGCTAACCAGGTCCTCTGATTTCCAGTGTCAGTAAAAGGCATCACCATCAGAAACCTTACATTCCATATTTTATCTGCCCACTCATCTATCATATCTGATCATCAACCCAGTCCTGTAAGTTTATCTCTGTAATATCTTGTGTTACCACCCTCTCTTCTCCATTCTCACTTCCACTTCTTTCATACTGACTCTCTTTACCTACTAGTTCTACTACTACAGGGCTAGGTTCATGGGTGTGTATCCTATGGAGTCACACAGGGTCTCACACTTAGAAGGGCCCCATGTTTGGTTTAATGCTCTGCTGTCACTGTCTTGAATTTATTAATAATTTTTTTAATAAGGAAGGGCCCTGTATTTTCATTTTGCACTGAGCCTCACAAATTATGTAGCCAGTCTTATACTATTGTAATAGTATCCTAACTGGTACCCATTTTCCCATTAAGGCCCTGATACAACCCACTCTCCACAACTCTGCAGGGAATTAAAAAGAAGATTTTCCATTGGAATTAGATCAAGCAATACATGGCACAGAAGTCTGCCAAATTTGAGGCTGAGAGGTTTGAAGTATAACTTTAAATTGAAAAGATGAATTATTGAAGAATTAAGTTTCCATGTAACCAAAGAACTAACCGCATAATCTATGGACACTTTTGTATTACAAGTACTTAGGGAAAATGGCCAACGTAAACACAACCCTCTATGAAGCCAGAGCGGTATGGGGAAAGAACACAGGCTTTGCATTCAGAGAGACTGAGTTCAAATTCCAAACTTGACCACTTACTGTCTGACTTTGGGCAAGTTACTCAAATTTTCAAATTTTTACTTTCCTATTGATAAAATAGAGAACACTATCTGGCAGGACTTTTGTGAGACTCACAAAATAATAGAGACCCAGTTCAGTTCAACAAACACTTACTGAATGCCTACCCTATGCCAGACCATGTTTTTACACCAATGGCATCAAGATAAATAAGACTTCCTTCTAAAGGGTACATTATGGAAAGGGGGAGAGGACTGAGGCAAGGAATAAGTTTATAATGGAAAAACCTAACAAGTGCTACCTCACCAGGTGTGATCAAGCAAACACTGATAGTGATAGATCATGTTCATAGTATAGGCCTTTGATATGATACGATGAAACTAAGCACTTTAACTCTGTGGTGTTACTCTCCCAATGTTGTTGTAGAACCAAACTAAAATGGAGTCACTTATGTCAGGGGCAAAATGGAGATGGTTAATGCGGGCATATAAAGGAAACTTAACCCAATCTTACAGGAATTTCCAGTTCTCCTCAGAAATCAGAAAGCACACCAGCCAATCCCCAAATGCCAAGTTTGTTCATGCCATCTCTGGACTTCCTCATTCCCCTGACTCAGCTACCCTGACCCAAATAAGAAGACTGCTAAGAAACCAATCATCTGAAAAAACCAAACAACTTCCACATTTACCCCATGAAAAATCACTTAGACTGTGGCAACTTGAAACTCATTCCTCCAGTTGCCCTGAGTTCCCCAGCTTGTAGGTAGAAAGCCTTGCAATAAACTCATCTTTCTGGTTTATTTTCTCAGTGTGCAGAGTTTGAGTTTTGACACTATAAATCCAGTCTCACCATGAGAAAAACATTAGACAAACCCAAATTGAAAGGCCTTCCACAAAATACCTAGTGAGTGCTCCTTAAAACTGCTAAGGTTGGGGAGCCTGGGTGGCTCAGTTGGTTGACAGCCAACCTCAGCTCAGGTTATGATCTCACAGTTCGTGAGTTAGAGCCTCACATCGGGCTCTGTGCTGACAGCTCAGGGCCTGAAGCCTGCTGTGGATTCTGTGTCTCCCTCTCTCTCTGCCCCTCCCCTGCTCATGCTCTGTCTCTCTTTCTCTCTCTCTCTCTCTCTCTCTCTCTCTCTCTCTCTCTCTGAAAAATAAACATTAAAAATAAACTGTCAAGGTCATCAAAAATAAGAAAAATAAATTTTAAAAATCTGAGAACTGGGGCACCTGGGTAGCTCAATTGGTTAGACGTCCGACTTCGGCTCAGGTCATGATCTCTCGGTTTGTGGGTTCGAGCCCTGCGTCGGGCTCTGTGCTGACAGCTTGGAGCCTGGAGCCTGTTCCGGATTCTGTCTCCCTTTCTCTCTGTCCTTCCCCTGCTCACACTCTGTATCTGTCTCTCTCAAAAATAAACATTAAAAAAAAAATCTGAGAAAGTAACAATTAAGAGGGATTTAAGGAGAGGCACCTGGGTGGCTCAGTCAGTTAAGGGTCTGACTTCAGCTCAGGTCATGATCTCAACGATTTGTGAGTTCAAGTCCCCCGTCGGGCTCTGTGCTGACAGCTTGGAGCCTAGAGCCTGCTTTGATTCTCTGTCTCCCTCTCTCTCTGCCACTACCCTACTTGTGCTCTCTCTCTCTCTCAAAAATAAATACTAAAAAACAAAAACAGAAACAGTGACCTAAGGAGACATGATGACTAAAAGCAATGTGGTATCCTGGATGGGGTCCTGGAACAGGAAAGGGACATTTAGTAAAAACTAAGGAAATTCAAAAAACAAACAAACAAACAATGAGCTTTAGTTACTAATAACGTATCAGTATGGGTCATTAGTTGTGACTACCATTTTAACATGTTGACAATAGGGAAAACTGCATGCCAGGTATAAAGGAATTCTCTGTACTATCCCTGCAACTTTTCTGAAAATCCTCAACTATTCTAAAATAAAAAGTGTATTTAAAAAATAACACATGGGGGTGGGGGTAGGGAGCGCCTGGGTGGTTCAGTCAGTTCACGCATGGGTTTGAGTCCCACATCAGGCTCTGTGCTGACAGCTCAGAGCCTGGAGCCTGCTTCAGATTCTGTGTCTCCCTCTCTCTCTGCCCCTCCCTGTTCGCACTCATATCTCTCTTTCAAAAATAAATAGACATTAAAAAAATTTTCTTAAATAACACCTGGGGGGGAGGTGAGGGGTTAGAAAGAAGAAGAGTTCGTAAAGAAAACTAAAACTAAACCATGTATAGTCACAGAGGTAAGAGGAGAACAAGAACAAATTGGTGATCCTCAAAAAAAAAAAAAAATGTTTCCAGCCCCACTAGGCCCCACAGTCAATTAAAAACTAAATGTTTCTGGGCATCTGGGTGGCTCGGTTGGTTGAGTGTCCGACTTCGGCTCAGGTCATGATCTGGTGGTTAGTGACTTTCAGCCCTGTATCAGGCGCACTGCTGTCAGCCTGTCAGCACAGAGACTGACTGCTTCAGACCCTCTGTCCCCCTCTCTCTGCCCCTCCCCGCTTGCACTCTCCCCAAAAATAAACAAAAACAAAAACTAAATGTTTCATGAAATTTTTTTTAAAGACAGTTTTTTTAACGTTTATTTTTGAGAGAGAGAGCTTGCACACAAGCACACATGTGTGCAGGGGTGGGGTTGGAAGGAAGAGCAGAGAGACGGAGAGAATCCGAAGCAGGTTCCACACCATCAACTCAATTCAGGGCTTGAACCCATGAACCGCGAGATTCATGACCTGAACAGATATCAAGAGTCAGATGCTTAACTGACAGAGCCACCCAGGGACCCCATCAAGAAATTTAACTCTTGATTTCAGCTCAGGTCATGATCTCACAATTCTTTGTAAGATCTAGCCCTGCGTTGAGCTCCATGCAGATTTGCTCTCTCTCTGTCTCCGTCTTCCCCTCTCCCGCTCACACACACACTCACTCTCTCCAAAAAAAAAAAAAAAAAATTTAATTTATACAAGCATAAGAAACAGCATTTTAGCTGAGATTTACTTTCTATTTTATGTTTTCCAATAAAAATTTTCTTTTTTTAATCTAAAGAAAAAAGTACAGCAAGGGCACCTGGGTGGCTGAATCATTAAGCATCCAACGCTTGATTTTGGCTCAGGTCATGATCACACAGTGCACTGGCAGCATGGAGCCTGTTTGGGACTCTCTCTCTCTCTCTGCCCCTTCCCCGCTCTTGCTCTCTCCCTCTCTCAAAATAAACAAACATTAAAAAAAAGAGTATAGCAGTAATTCTACACATCCAAAATTGGACTCATCTTCACCCTCCCCAATTCTGACCCACCACAGCCTTCTCCTCCTCCTCTTTCTGGGCTCCCCATCACAGGAAGGGCACCTCCAACCATCCTGTTGCTCAGGCCAGAAAGTTGGAAGTCAGCCATGATTCCTTCTCCTTCATCTCTGCTTCTAGTTACCATGACCTGCAGATTCCACCTCTATGTTTCTGTTTCTAGTTCTCTCTCTCTCCATTTCTATCACTTAGGCCTCAACACTTCTCATCTTCTCTCTCACCATAAAAGTTTCCTGAGAATTCTTCTTTCACATTAGCACCCAAATGATTGTTCTAAAATGTAAATATGATCAAGTCATCTATAAAAATGGGGTTGCTGTAAGGATTAAAATATGACAATATTTGTGGAAAGTTTAGCACAGTGCCTGACACGCAGTCAGAAAGAAAAAAGTCAGATCTTAGAGGTTATATCACCATCCTCCCTAGGATCCTCCAGTATTTTTTCAAGATGAATTTCAAACTACTAGCATAGTGCTCAAGCCCTAATGACTTGGCTTCTGCCATGCCTCTAGCTATCACCAGCTACCTCCTTGGATACCTGTATCCTGGTCACATGGTTATGGAAAGTTATGAAGCATCCCACTGAAATAAATTATAATGGTAAAACAAGAGACCATTCATGATAACAACAAAAAGACAATGTTTAGTAACAACTTCAAGAAGAAATGATCAAGGGGTGCCTGGGTGGCTCAAGTGGTTAAGTGTTTGACTCTTTTTTTTTTTTTTCAACGCTTATTTATTTTTGGGACAGAGAGAGACAGAGCATGAACAGGGGAGGGGCAGAGAGAGAGGGAAACACAGAATCAGAAACAGGCTCCAGGCTCTGAGCCATCAGCCCAGAGCCCGACGCAGGGCTCGAACTCACGGACCTCGAGATCGTGACCTGGCTGAAGTCGGATGCTTAACCGACTGCGCCACCCAGGCGCCCCTATTTGACTCTTGATTTTGGCTAAGGTCATGATCTCACGGTTTGTGAGATCAAGCCCCACATCGACCTCTGCACCGAAAGTGCAGAGACTACTGGGGATTGTCTCTGCCCCTCCCCCAACTTGTGCCTGCAAAAATAAACATTAAGGAAAAAAAAAAAACAGAAAAACTAGTTCACCATTTGAAGAAAAATAAAATTCAGTTACTTACAAATAAGTAATCCCCGGAGTTTACACCAAAATCAATTCCAGATAGAATGAAGACTTAAGTGTAAAAACCGGAACCATGAAAGAACTAGAAGAAAACCTGGGAGAATACATTTATAATGTTGGATTGGTGAAAGCTTCCTAAACATAACAAATGAAGGAGTGGGGAGAGGGAGGGAGAAAGAAAAGAAAAGAAAGGCAAAAACCAAAAGAGGAAAAGCATACTTACTTATTACAATTTTAAACCTGTATTTATGTTGACCCACCAATTTCCATTCTAGATGTCCATCTCACAGCAGTACTGGCATGAGTGTCCAAAGCTATATTTGAGAATTTCTCAGCAGCACTGTTTATAAAACACTGGAAATTGCCAAAATGTTCATCAGTAGGGGAATAGTTAAATTATAGTGCCTGCATACTATATACTAAGAAGTCATGGAAAATAACAAGGGGCGCCTGGGTGGCTCAGTCAGTTAAGTGTCCAACTTCGGCCCAGGTCACGATCTCATGATTCGTGAGTTCGAGCCCCGCATCGGGCTCTGTGCTGATAGCTCGGAGCCTGAAGCCTGCTTCGGATTCTGTGTCTCCCTCTCTCGCTGCCCCTCCCCTGTTCATGCTTGCACTCTGTCTCTGTCAAAAATAAATAAACTTTAAAAAATAAATAAATAAATAAATAAATAAATAAATAAATAAATAAATAAAATAAAATAAAATAAAATAAAATAAAATAAAATAAAATAAAATAAAAATAACAAAGTAAGGGACTCCTGGGTGGCTCAGTCAGTTAAGCGTCTGACTCCATTACTGCTCAGGTCATGGTCTGATGGTTGTGAGATGGAGCCCTGCATTGGGCTCCTTACTCAGCATGGAGCCTGCTTAAGACTGTCTCCCTCCTTCTCCTTCTGTCCCTCCCCCCGATTGCATGCGAATGTGTGCACACATGTTCTCTCAAAAAATACATTTTTAAAAATTATTTATTCTGACACGATGACAAGTACAAGTTGCAAATAGCATGTATGATATACCATGTCTTGACCAAAAAAACTCACATACTAACTTACTGCTAATCTTTTCATATTATTTTATGTAAATAAGAATGCTTAAAAGTGCCGAGTTCTTTTACTGAAAAGCTAGATTTTTCATGAAGACATTTTTATTTTTTCATTAATTTTTTAAAGTTTATTTTGAGAGAGAGAGAGAGAAACAGAGCACATGAGCAGGAGAGGAGCAGAGAGAGGAGACAGAGAGAACCACAAGCGGACTCTGCACTGTCAGCTCAGAACCCAATGAGGGGCTCAAACTCACAAACCTCAAGATCATGATCTGAACTGAAACCAAGAGTCAAACACTTAACCGAATGAGACACCAGATGCCGCAGGACATATTTTTAGCATCATTAAGTTTCTATGAAGGAAAAATATTAGAACATATGTGATGACAGTTTTAAGGCCACCAAGAATTACCCAACTTTGCTACTGGGGTGACAAATTACTAGTTCAAAGCTTCAGTTGACAGGAGAGAATTTTACACTTTTTAAATTTTTTTAAGTTTATTTATTTATTTTGAGAGACAAAACTCAAGCGGTGTTAGGGGCAGAGAGAGAGAAAAAAAAATAGAAAATCCCAAGCAGGCTCTGCATGGACATGGGGCTCAAACTCACAAAACTATGAGATCATGGCCTGAGCCAAAATCAAGAGTTGGACACTTAACCGACTAAGCCACCCAGGCACCCCTTAAGTTTAATTTTTTAAATAAATACTACAAATAAACATTCCAAAGTTACAAAATGGTACATTGTGAAATATCTCCCTCCCATTCTCCTCTCCCCAAAGGCAACCATATTACAAGTTTTGGGATATCCTTGAGAAATATTCTATACACATGCAAGCAAACAAGCACATAGTTTTCCTTTTCTTAAAACCAACTTTTATACCCCCCTTTTTTTTTTAATTTTTTTAAATGTTTTTATTTATTTTTGAAGGAAAGAGAGACAGAGCATGGTTGGGGGGGGGGAGAGCAGGACAGGGGCAGAGAGAGAGGGAGACACAGAATCCGAAGCAGGCTCCAGGCTCTGAGCTGTCAGCACAGAGCCTGACGCGGGGCTCAAACTCATGAACTGTGAGATCATGACCTGAGCCGAAGTCAGACGCTCAACCGACTGAGCCACCCAGGGGCCCCTATTTTATTCTTAATAAAGAATTTAGCTCACTTCGCTTGCAGGTTTTAGAAGAATTTTCAATATCACATTTTATAGCCTTACGTTGACTTCCATCTTTCTCAAAGTTGTGGGAATTTCAACCGAATTCCTGAGGCTAAAGGAAACACTAAATACAGTAATATTTAAGAAACACTAGACTTGGGGCGCCTGGGTGGCACAGTCGGTTAAGCGTCCGACTTCAGCCAGGTCACGATCTCACGGTCCGTGAGTTCGAGCCCCGCGTCGGGCTCTGGGCTGATGGCTCAGAGCCTGGAGCCTGTTTCCGATTCTGTGTCTCCCTCTCTCTCTGCCCCTCCCCCGTTCATGCTCTGTCTCTCTCTGTCCCAAAAATAAATAAATGTTGAAAAAAAAATTAAAAAAAAAAAAAAAAAAGAAACACTAGACTTAGTACTATTTATTGGGGAAACTCAAAGTGATTTAATATATACACTCTACTTATATGCTTAACCAATGTTAGATTGACAAATGCATAGTTTATGCCATGGTAAAGTCGGAATTTTAGAACGAAAATACCTCAAAACATATGAACAAAATTTATTGTTACTGTTCTCTATTAATTGTTCATATTTTTACACTTGCTGGTCTCTTGATCTGGGATACCCATCTGCATGGTGCAAAGTTCAGCACCTCAATACTCCTTTACTGGCATTTATAACACAATTCGTCCTTTTTTGTGTGATGAGATTCTTGAAGGCAGGGAACATAATTTAAATGATCTTTATATTACCAAACCCTAGTACTCTGCCTGGCAGTATTAGACTTTTAACAAGTGGTGGTTAAAATAAAAAAGTTTATACCAGAGCTGATAAATCGAGAAGGTAATGACAAGACCTAAAGATTAGGTCTTGTCAGGGGCACCTGGGTGGCTCAGTCGGTTAAGCATCTGACATGGGCTCAGGTCATGATCTCATGGTTCGTGGGTTTGTGCCCTGCGTGGGGCTCTGTGCTGACAGCTCAGAGCCTAAAGCCTGCTTCAGATTCGGTGTCTCCCCCCGCCCCTCCCCCACTCATGCTCTGGGTCTCTCTCTCAAAGAGAAACATTAAAAAAAAAAAAAAAAAAAAAAAAGATTAGGTCTTGTCAGCCAGAGCAAAAGCACAGAGAAGTAAAGCGTTTTTGGAAAACAGCAGATAGTTTGGTGTGACTGGGTGCCCACTTTAAACAAAAGAGTTATTAAGTCTGAAAAGGTACGTATCAGGAGGCCTCCAGAGTAAAGTTCAAAATCCTCAGCTTAGCAAGATACATCAAAAGGGTGTTCCCCCAAATAGCTCTGAAGACTAGCCTCCGGCCACCAGCAACCTTAGCTCTGGCAGTATCCAATTACTTGCAACTTCCAAGAAGCATCACATTCTTTCACCCCTTAGCCTTCCCTTGTGCTTTGTCCTTTGCTGGGAAAGCTCTTCTCCCTTCTTTAAAACTCAGCTCAACTGCTACTTTCCCATGGACGCTTTCCCTGTTCCATCAGATTTGATATAGGAGTCTCTCCCCTGGCTGACCTCTATTTTGTGGTTCCCTTAAGTCCATTGACATGTCCGGTTCCCCACTAAAGTCTACGCAACATGAACCAGGTTTCATCTTTGCATCTCCATCTTCTTTGGTTGTAGATACTCCGATGTTTGGGATTACTAAATATAACAGACTCCGTTTTCCATTATGCCCCCTGGACTCATTTGAAAGCGCATATACTCACTCTACAGACTGTAAACCCAAGTTTACAGACTGGCAGGGCTTAAAATTTAGGTCAATTAAAACGACTTGTTAGCCACGCTTGCTGCCCCTCGCTAGCTAACAGGGTGAATGCCAGGCCAGGAGTCCAAGGCCCTAAGTTTGCACCAAGGCATTTCAAACATTTCCCTGTGTCCAACGTGTAGGACACAGCCAGGGCCAAGGCAAATAACATGTGTACAGGGGCCAGGACTTTCACAAAGAACTCCTCCCACTTGCAACTTGATGGATTACAAGGCCACGGACTACGCGTAAAAAGGAGCAAGATCCAAGGCCTGTGAGGTTGCTCAGAACAAGTCCAAACCCCTTTGCTCGGCATTTCTTCCCCAGCGGGCTTCCAGAATCTCAAGGGTGAGGAACAAAGCCAGTTAGAGACGCCCAAAGAGGCAAAAGAGGGGCCGACGGGGAGGAGGAAGGGAGGGCTTTGTTCTGAGAGGTTCTCGTTCCGAACTCAGCTCCCTCACGGGGCTCTGTTCCCAAGCCCTCCACGCCATCACAGGCCGCAGCCACGGCCCCGCGCATTTGGGATTCCGGAATTGGCCGGGTACTGTACCGCTCCTGAGCAATCCCCGCTCCCGCCCAAGACTTCCGCGCTCCCCGGCCCACTGGGTGGAGGAAGGAACTCCAGAAAGTTCCACGAGCGCCAGGAACCAAGGCTTGCGCCCACCCCCACAAGGCCCTTCGGCACAGCTCCTCCCAGTCCGAGCGCCCCCGCGCCGTTGCCTAGGTAACCGCGGGGCGGTGGCAGCGGCGAAAGGGGCGGGACTTCCGTCGAGTGACGCGCCAGGACTCGGCTACAAAAGAGGACGGCTGCGGCGCGCCGGGCGGAACTTTCCAGAACGCTCGCTGAAAAGCGGAGGAGCGGCGGCTGCCCGAGCTGCGCCCAGCAACGCGCTCCTTCCCGCTCCCCCACACCGGCCTCGGCCCCCTCACCGGTGAGTTTCAGCTCTCGCGCTTCCTCTCGTCCCAAGGCCGGCGCCATTGTCGGCACGGGGAAGCCGGATGGAGCCGCGGTCGGAGGCGGTTGACTCCGCGTGGGCGGGAGGGTTGTCGGTTCCTGTATTCACGATTTTCTTTTTGGGAGGGCTGGTGTGTTGCCGCAGCAGTCCTCCGCACGCGGTGAGTGGGCTCGAGATGTTTCCTGAAGCATTTTCCACTCCATTTAGCCCGAAGTCCCCAAGGACTTGGAGCCCTCAGCTCTCCAATCGACCCCCCCTTCCGTGCGCGCCCCCGCGTCCCCTCTGCTCCGGCTTGCTGGGGGTGGGCGACCATTCGCGCACGCGCGGAAGGAGCCAGGGGGCGAGGGGCTGCGTAGGGAGCGGGGCGGAGGCTGCGGTCGCTTCTCCGAGCTCCTCTTTGTTGAGGGCTGGCTGGGGTTCTCCCACCCCTTCGGTCCCAGGTGGGAGGAAGAAAACCATAACGGTCTGCACCTAACGTAGGGGGCAACCTAACACCATGGAAACTACGCTGACTCGTGGGGGCGAGAGGTGTTCGGTAGTGAAAGTAGAGATGCTGTAAGTTCTTTGATTGAGAAACACCCTTAAGATTGCCGGGGGGAGAGCTCGCTTTGTGGTGGCTTAAAATCAGTTTCATAAACCACTCCTTTCCCTCCTCCCCTGTGTCCAAATGTTTTTTTATCTAGGGAGTGTAGGGCTTATCCGATTTACCGGAAGATAAGGATAACGTAAGAACTGAGCCTATTGGTGCTCTTTTTGATTACTGCTGTCATACTGGGAAAGAGAAACAGGAAGAATCCGGATAATAGTGGCGTTAAGTATGGAGCTTTCCTGTGGGAGAGTGGGGACCAGCTGCTACAGAGAAAGGCCTGTGAATTATTCCCTGATAATTAC